>NC_083114.1:14730217-16072422 GCF_949774975.1 Lagenorhynchus albirostris | reverse complement strand
CCCAGCCAGGCTCCTCCAGGCCCAGGGAACACAGACCTCTTCAGATGAGGGCCTCTTTGGTACATGCTCCCAGGATGAGGACCTCAGAACAGGGACCTCCCTATCCATCTGAAGGTGGAAGTACAGCAGGCCCGATCCAGGACCCCAACCCGATTCGATTTAGCAGGTGCAGTGAGGACTGGTACCAGAGTGGTAGGGGAGGTTTTCTTCCTGACACCTGTGTTGGCCTAAAAGTCCCTCTTGCTTGCTATACCTTCTCTGTATACTTGTAACCTTCAAAACAACACTTCCAACTCCAAACACTTGTATACCTGTACAGCCTCATCTGCAAACCAAAACCCCCTCCCATCCCACGCCCCTTCCTCCCCTTTGTGACAGCTGACAGTTGCTGACCACTTACTTCTTGGTGAAATTCTTTCTTCCCTCAGTTTTAACACAGCCTGCTCCCAAACAGGCTCCTGTCCTCACCTCTCCAGCTTTTCTTCCTGTCTCCATCACTGGTTCCTCTCCCTCTGCCCTGCTCTCAAATGCTCATTGGCCTTCCTGGGGTTACACACGCTCATTCAGTGACCCTCCATTGTGAGGGGTGGACGGTTAGCACTGAGTGTCCCATTAAGTGGAGCACATTTGGCATTCCGGTCCCCTGCTCACTGAACACCAGTAGAGCCAGGTAGCCACCATCACACATGCTTGAAAATTTAGGACGACTTTGACAGGAAGAGATGAGGGAAGAGCATTCAGGCACAGTGAACGGCATAAAGCAAAGGTTTGGAGGCAAGATTTATCAGCTGCATTTAAGAAAGTGAATATTTACAACGTGAAAGACCTGTGGAGCCTTGTGGTTCAGGTGTTGGGGCTTCTGACAATGGTGGGCCACTGAGGAGGACTAAGCAGGAATGACCCGGCCAGATTATCTCTGGCAGCTGAGTGAAGGGTGGATTGGAAAGAATGAAGCTAACAATAGCCAATATATATTGAGTGCTAGGCCCAAGCCTGGGTGCTTTATATGTGTTAACTTAGACTGCTCACAATCAATTCTGAGGCTTATACCCATTTTTCAGAAAATGCAGGCCCAGAGAGGTTAACTTGCACTGCCAACATTGCACAGCTATTAAGTGGCAGTGTCAGGATGCAAATCTAGGCAGTCTGGCTCCAGAGTCCACGTACTAGCACAGTAGTGGCAGAGGGGTGTTGAGGAGTGTAACTGTAGGAATTCGATTGAGAGGTGAAGGAACTGGAGAGAAGTAGATGAAGTTGAGATTTTTAAGAGGTGAAATCTCCACGACTGGTGACTGATTGGATGGAGCTGGAAACAGGGAGGAGTTGAGACTGAATCCCTTGTTTGTGCCCTGAATGCTGGGGTGAATAAGATTCTTCCAAGAATCCTCCCTAGGACCCTCGAAGCAGGACGACTCTTGCTCCCCTGTATGCCCAGTTCATCTCATTCTAGGGACAGGTATTTGTTCCCTGTGTCTCTCTCATTTTAGAATCCCAGAGTTCAGCCCAGGTCCTGGCCCCCAGCAAGTGCTCCACAGAACCCAGTTGAATTCCAGCCCTTCTAGGCCCCTCAGGGTTAGATGAATTCCTCAGCCCAGAGAGGGAGAGGGCAGACTAGCGCCACGTGTATCCAAATTGGCACTTGGAACAGTAAGCTGTAAACCCTGCAGTAAACTCTCCACCGATCTCAGTTCCTGAATTTCCTCCATTAAGGAAACAAAGACCTCCGCTGGGTCTGGGGTAGGACTGGGGTGATGTTATATGCAGGGCAGCCAGGCCAGAGGGCCTCCCCAAGGAAGCTGAGGGCAAGATGGCTCCAGGCCTCAGCTTTCTCTCACTGATGAGGGCTAAAAGGACAACCTAATGGTCCTAGTGGCCTCTGGGGGTCAGGGAAGGTGTGGTAGAGGGCAAGGCCACCTCCCCAACACCTCCCCTCCCACCGTAGAGTCGGGGGCCCTTGTCCCAGCCTCTCTCTGTTCTTCAGGGCTGGCTACGACTTTTGGCCAAAGCTTCCCCTCTCAAGGCCTGGGTCTCCTTCCTTATCAAAGGAAAAACCCTTTCCAGCTGCAACACATACTAAGTGCTGACTCTAGATGCCGGGTGGGGGTCAGGCTGCAGCGGGTTAGGAGACAGGAGGGCCCTGGGACCACATCACGGCCCCCTCAGCCGCCACCACACGCACATGCTGGCCCACAACCAGAGAACAGAAAAGGAGAAAGAGTTTATTGAAAACTATATACAGTTGGTCCAACCCCTACCCCAGGCTGCAATCTGGGCAGGTCCCTCCCACACCTCAGGCAGGATCTCAGCCCCTGATGGTAGAGGCCGGCGCTGTGGTCAGGGCCCAGACCCCCTTGGGAAGCTTGACTGCCAGACCCCACAAGGACCTTCCTCTGTGAATTTACAACTCTAAATGGCCTGTCAGTGGTGGGCAGGGGACAGGGAATGGGTCCCTGCCCCGACCTAGTCAAAGCCTGGATAGGGGAACACTATTCTGCAACTTGGGCCCAAGAGGCCCAGCTCGGCTGTCCGCAAGTCCTGGCTACTCCTCCCACGGGAAGTCTTCCTGGCTATGGAGGCAAACAGCCCCCACCACCCCACCCCACGTGCCAGGCCCCACGGGCTGCACAGACTTGGACGGGGGACGTCAGGCACCCGCCCTCCCAACACTGACTAAGGGTTCAGGGCTTCTGGAGCACTGCCCAGGCAGAAGACCTGGGGCTGGCAGGTGAGTGCTGGGGTGGTCACGGCTGCGGGCCCAGGACCCCCCTGGGGTAGGGGCTGGTTTGGGGGTCAGGGCGTCCCGCTGTAGGAATAGTCTGCTTTGTTGTGCATCACCAGCCGGTCATCCACGAAGTAGAAGCTGTCAGACTGTGTTTCATATGGGTGACGAATCATCTCGTTGACTGCAAGAGAGACCCAGCCAGTTGGGGCAAAGGTCAGAAGCCTGAGCCAGGCCACTGCAGGGGCTTCAGGACTAGGGGACGTGGACAAGCTGAACAAAGAGTTCCCCCAGCCTCTTTGAGCCTCAGTTTCCCTACAGATGACACACGAATGGTGGCCGGACACAAGAGACCCAGGGAGGGAAGAAAGGGGCTCAGACCCACACTCCCCACAACTTGGTCTCTCTGAGTCCCCCTGCATCCCTCCCACAGGGCCCTGCCCACGCACTCAGCTCCTCAGAGAGAGGGGGGAAATCATAGATGTGCTCGCAGGTGTTCTTGCTGCTGGGGATGCAGAAGCCAAAGTGGAAGTCAAAGCTTTTGAGCAGCTGGTTGCGGAAGTAGTGCCTCTCAATCATGCGGAAGTTGTTGACAGGCTTGTCTCCCACTGTGAACTCCACGCTGAGTGAGAGAAGGGGGCGGGGCTGAGCTGGGACTCAAGAAGGGCTCCCTACCACCCTCACCCGCACCTCAGCCCCCACCCCTAGCCCTCACCCCGGCCCAGTGACTCACGTGGCTCCCACCTGCCTCAGGCGAAGGAAGGCAGGCGTGAACTGGTAGCGGACAAAGCGCCCAGCATTGGGGTCCAGGTCCCGTGGGTTGATGGGCAACCGCTCTGTAATGCACCCCAGCTGGGGCTCAGTGGGTTTCAGGCTGGGGCCCATGCCCACCCGGGCTTTCACCCCAGGGCCCTCATCTGTCTGAATTTTTCAAAACTCCTCAGGAGATCCTGATGTATATTGAGGGTTCAGACCACTGGCTGAATGCTTCCAATTGCTTCCAACTGGTCAGCGGGTCACCAATTTCAACCAAGATTCCCTGAGCCGCAAGAGACAAAAAGACCTGGCGCCTCTGGGACTGCAGTTCCCAAGGGGGCCTGCAGGGGGCAGGCTGGCAGGGACTGAAGAGGCAGGATTGTCTTGCCAAGATGTCTAACCCCAGGAGCACAAGGAAGGAAAAGAAGAGGCCCAGCCCCAGGCAGAGGCCCCCCTGCCTGGTGTCTCCTGAGAAGGCCTGGGTGCAAATCCCAGCTCTGCTCTGACTCCTCTGTAGCCTGAGGAGTCCCTAGGCAGCCCATTTCACAGCCCTCGCCCACCTCCCTCTGTCGATGGCCCACCCAACCCACTCACCTGAGGCTGGGGGCTTCTTGATTTCAAAGAGAACAGTGCCTGAATCCATGTCCCGAATCTTGAACCTGACGAAGTCAATCTTGTAGATATTCTCCTCAGGGGAGCACAGGTAGTCTAGGGGAGACGGGCGGCTGAGCAAGGAAGGGGCCTGCCCAGAAGCCCCTGCTGCCAACTCAGCTTTAGTGGAACCCTGAACTAGCTACCACCTTCCCTGCTCCTAAGGTCACTGCCTTGCAGAAAGAGAGAATTGAGCCCCCACCCTGGGGGAGCCCCCATAGTGTGCGGGAGACATAGCTCTGCCATTGGGATCTAATGGGAGACAAATCGTTCCATCCTGGTAGCCTCTGGGGGCAGGGTGGAGGACAAGGTCAGCTTGCCAACACTTTGCCGCCCACCCAGGGGTTGAGGGCCCTTATTCCAGCCTCTGCTTTGCCAGGACTGGCTCGGTGACGTTTAACCAAATGAGTCTCTAATCTGATGGGGAGCCCTTCCCCCGCCACCATGAGAGGGAAGATAGAGCCCTGCTTTTAGGAACCTCACTCTAACAGGGGTGACACAGATCTACCTCGGGAGAGGATGCCCCCGCCCCCACCCCATAGCCACCCCTGGCACACATCTAGGTGTGTCAAACAAGGACTTTCTCTGACCTGGGTAGTGCTGGGGCAAGCGAACAACCCTTTCCCTATCCCTCCTCACCCCCCACCCCGGCCCCTCCTCTCCCCATAAGAGGCTTACACCAACCCAGCTCCCTTAAGCAGCTTAGCCAAAGCTCTGCTGACTCAAGCCCAGAGCCTGGAATATTGGGGGGAAGGGAGCCACCTTTGCTCCCATCCCTGTTGATCTTCAAGCAGGAGGAGGCCTTAGCAAACAGAGGGAACCCCCTCAAAGGTCATCCATCCAGCCTTGATGCTGAGCCACCCCCCGAGAGAAGAGTACAGGCAAGGCCAGTAAGAGGGTGTGGCAGGTGCATCGGGGGTGTGCATGGGGCAAGGGAAGTCCTCAAGCCCAGAAGAGGAACCAGGAATAGTGGTGGGCCCTGCCTGAGGAAGCTTAGAAATAGCAGGGCCTGATCCAACCCTCACCGCTCTTGCAGCAGCAACTGCAAGCACTCAAGGAGGCCCTGGCAGCAAATAGGAAGGAACAGAGAGGTGCAGTGGGGGCTCTGGTGCTGTCAGCCTGCATAGCATCACATCCTCCACGTAGAAGCCCGGAAATCACCCTCCAGGTCCCTAGACCACCTCTTATTCCTCTGGGGCAGGAAGAGGAAGTGAATGTAAAGTCATTCTCTCTCCCTCAAGCCTGGGGCAGCCCCCTCCAGGAAGCCCTCCTGGTAGCCACCTGGCACCTTGCGGTCCAGCAGGGACTACATAGGGCTTGTGGAGGGGCCTGAGCCCTGGCCTGCCCATCACAGCCCATGGTGGTGAGAGGAGAGGAGGAGGAATGGAAGTAGGCAACTCCTACCTCACACTGTACACACCTTATTTTCACAGAAAGTAAGCACTAATCCAAAGATGTAGAAGGAGGGTGCAGGGCATAAGGAGAGGATGTGGCAGAACTGGGAACAGCATCCTAGTTGCCCAACTCCCAGCTCCCCATAAAGTCCTCCTTCTTCCCCCATTCTCTAACTTCTGGAGCCTCTCCTCTCATTTGAGAACAACTTGCAGTATGACCTCAGTCTATTCTGCCGCAAACTCAACCTATCAACTCCTCTGTCCCTAGAGGAAGTGAGGAACAGGAGAGGCCCATGGCTCAGGACACCACCTCCACTCCCTCCCTCTGCTAGAGAAGGATGAGGCCTGGGACCGAGGGTCAGGCCAGATAAGGGGCAGACTGGCCGAGGGCTCAGAACACAACTGCTCCCTTCCCCTCAGCCACAAATAGCTCCCTAAGCTGGATTCAGGGCTGAGTAATCCAGGAACAAAAAACCTCAGACCTGTGCGATTAAGGTCAGAAGAGACCAGGCAGGGGTGTCAGTGAGGAGAGTCCTGGAGGCCTGTTCTCAACTTTTACAAAAGAAAGGGCTCCTGTGAAGACTCTTCCTCTGCTCATCTACAGCAGATGCCGCATGTCTAAGGGCTATAAATTTCCTCCAAATTCAGAGACACACGGTTGTACATGGGTTGGAAGCCCCCATAGTTGCAAAATAACTTCTAAAGTTACCTAGGACCTGGACAAGTTAGACACCCTATAAGTAAGTTCTGCCCCAGAGCTAACTTGAATCCTAAATGCTGCTGTTGCCAATTACAGCCCAATTGGCACGAACATCGGACTGACCCGGGCCCCCTCCCTCTACCAGTGCCTGCTTGGGTAAGGCAGCTCAGCGCTCTGGGGGCCTAGCCAAGAATGGTTGCTGCCTGGCTCAGAGAGACGGGAGATGCTGGTCGCCCGAGGACCCAGACGCACAGGCCTAGACCTGCCACCACGGTCTCCTCCACAGCTCTGTTTGGAAGCCCTGGTCTCTGCTGCTCCTGCAGCTCCAGAGCTCAGCTCCACCCCAGCATCTGCCCCCTACCCCCACAGGGGAGCCCCAAGAGTTGCTCTCTCAGAGGGAGCTGCGGCAGGGTTACTAATCAATGAGGCCAAGGTAGTAGGCCACTCCAAACGCCTTCTGTTCTTTGAGGCTCAGCCACTGCCTCTGCCATGAGACTTTCCAGTCCTTGTTCCCTGCCTATGGTGACCCCCTCCCCTGCCCTGAATGCCCAGTTGTCTGCCTCTAGGCAGCAGCCATGAGCAGTCCTGTGGGGCCCTCAGTACTATTGATAAAAGAGCCCTATTTACAGGGCATGCACAGCATGCCAGGCATGGTGCAAAATCAGAGGATTTATTTTCACAATAGCTCTGCAAGGTAGGTATCATTATCCCTGTTTTACAGATGAATATGCTCAGAGAGGTGAAGTTATTAGCCCAAGGTCACACAGTCAATTACATGGCAAAGTTGGAACTTCAACTTAGGCAGTCCAGCTCAGAAACTCAACCACAGTGGAGACCTGGCCTCCCAAAACAGGATAGGCCCTAGTCCAGGCTAAGGGTGGGCATTAACCCACTCCCTTGAGAGCGCCCAGAGCCAACCCACTGAAGCTTCCTCCTCAGGTCCTTTCCTGGGGAGGGGGATGGCCCCAGACTTCCTGGGGTGTCCAGGGTGAAGGCATTAATGGTCGGGGAGAACTGAGGGTTTTGATACCACCCTAGTAACTCAGCCTCCACCTAGCCTCCAGGGTGGAGGAGACTGAGGGTAGACTGCACTCAGCCCCCTTCCTCATTATTGCAGAGAAAATCTTCAAAGGGCTCTGAAGACTCTGTGGGGAAGGGGTCACAGTTGCAGGTGTTGCTCCACTTCCACCTGGGAAAGGGGGATGGACTCCTCAAAAAGGAAGGAGTGGGGTGGAAATAAATCTCTAAAGGGACAAGAGGGACGCAGAGAGAGATCAAGGGAAGGGGGAACATGAGATCTCAGGCCTGGAGTCAGACGTGGAGGGGGACTCTGGTGGGGGAGGGGAGGCGGGGGGAGGGCGGGAAAGGGGGCGGGGGCCCGGGCTCCGCGCGCCTCGAGGGCCCCCTCTCGTGCTCTCCCGCTCCCGCCCGCGGGAGGCGCTCCCTCGCGGGTGCTCACCGCCCGTGATCCGCTGCAGCCCCAGCACGTCCTCCGGCCCGATCTGCTGCTTCCTCTGCAGCGGCCCCGGCCTGGGCCCCGGGCCTGCCTCCGGCTCCGACTCGGACCCGGATTCGGATTCCGCCTGCAGCTCCGTCTTGGTCTCCACGCTCCGGCCCGAGGCCCCTGGAGCGGGCTCCACCCCCGTCCCGGCCCCGCCGCCGCCGCCCTTCTTCACCTTCATGGCCTCCCGGGGCCGCAGCCAGCTTGCTGCCGCGGCGGCTGCCTGCGCCAGCTGGAGCCGAGGGAAGGGGGAGCGTCCGCAGCCCCGCCCCCGGCCGGGCAGGGGCCCCAGGTGCCGCCCCGCCCCCAGGGTGGGCCCGGTACTGGCCCCGCCCACCTCCCGCCCACCTGGGCTACTCACCCGGGGCAGGGAGGCGGCCCGCCCTGGGCTTCTTTCATTTTTTCGATAGGGATTTTAAGGGGTTTTGGCTACCTTTTCCTTCTTACTCGCTGTATGTACTCTAGCCACTCCGCCCCTCCCTCTGCCCGCAAGCAAGTTCCCACCTCAGGGTCTTTGCCTGGGATGCTCTTCCCCCAGATGGCCTCCTCTTGTCCTTCTGGTCTCAGCTCAAATGTCATCTGCTCAGAGACCCTCTCAAACACCCCCAGGCACTATCTGATCAGCCTGTTTTTTCTTTCTAATGCATTATCTGAAATTAGTTTCATTTGCTCACTGCCTCCGCCTCCTAAAAGACCAGTTCAGTGAAAGTGGAGATCCTGTCTTTGTTCTCTATAATACCCAGCACCTAGCACAGTGCCCCGTGCAGCCTGTGCTCAATACCGTTGACCCTTGAACAACATGGGTTTGAAGTGCGTGGGTCCACCTATCTGTGGATTTTTTTCAGTAGAAAATACTACAGTACTACACGATGGGTTGGCTGAATCTCTGGATATGGAACTGCAGATCAACAGAGCCAAATATAAATTATACTCTGATTTTTGAATGCACAGAGGGTGGGCACCCCACCCCCGACGTTGTTCAAGGGTCAACTGTATGTTCTTTTTTTGAATTTATGAATCAGTTAGTATCTGAGGGCTTACACTGGTACAAGCTATTCTCTCCCAGACCCCCTGCTAGACAACCCAGGACATATCGAAGGACAATAGCCTACAATGTCCAGCCACCACAGGGCCCTCCAGGACATGGAGGCAAGAAGAGCACATGGCCAGGTGGAAGCAAAATGGACCAGTGAGCCCAGGAGGACAGACACCAGGAAACCATTACTTACACACGAATGAAGAATGAAAGGTATGCTCATACTTCATATCATTCCAATTCACATTCAACCAATGTTTCTTGAGAGCCCAGAATATACCAGATACTATCACAGGCTCATCACATTTAATCCTCACAACCACCTTGTAGGGGAGGTATCATTAGTACTATTTTAACAAATGAAAAACTGAGGCTCAGAGAGGATTAAGTGGCTTGTTCAAAGCTCCCCAGATGATAAGTACAGAAGCAAGGGTTTGAATTCAGGCATGTTTAATCCCAAGTCCAGAACTTTCCCCGCTCACCACACTGCCTCTATGAAAGGGTGAAGGGAACCTCTGCCACACCCAGCATCAGGCTGCACACAACAGGTACAGCCAGCCAGGAGGGAGGGGAGTCAAGGAGAAGGTCCCAGAGGTGACAGGTGCTTGGCCCCTTCTATGAGAGCAGTGCTAGGGCCCTCCCTGAGGGGTTAGAGAGAAGCGTGGAGAGAAGGGCCCTAGAATTCAACCCAGGGCTTTCCCCTAATGCTTCCTCTCAGTGCAAGAGGACTGTGAGGAACAGGGCAGAAGCACAAGCTGCCCCTGCTCCAGAGGGAGACAGAAAAGGGCCTTCAAGTTCAGGCCGGGTAAGGAGGCCCAGATGATGTGTCTTTTGAGGATAGGGGGGTGGGGGGTGGGGGGATGAAGAGTGGGAGGGACCTGAGTCAGAAGAACGGGAAGGAGTGTTATACTTTGACTGCTGGAGTAGCAACAGAGCAGGCTGGAGACAAGTCATTTGTGGCAGGCCCCATTATGTGCCTCTCAATCTAACACCTCCCCTCCTGGCTGGAAAGGAAGGCTTCCTACTGATGCTGCCCTGCTCAGTCTATCTTCTCAGGCTTTTTCCAGGACTTGCGAGTCTCCAGGAAGATCTTGAACAGGGACAAGAGGATGGGCACAGCCATAGGCAGGAAGAGTGGGATGTAGATGGCAAACTTCTGGTCATCAGGGAAATAGAGGAGGTGGAGGAGCGAGGGATCAAAAAAGGCACGCTCTGAGGATGTCACAGCTTCCTGGCTGGCAACGAAGGCAGAAGCCAGGTGCCCAGAGGCCAACTCCTCCGCTGCCTTCTGGACTGCAGCTACAGCCCTGTACACCTAGGAAAGGGGCAGGGAGTTACCAAAACGTCCTAGGCATCGGTTGGTGGGGAGGGTGGGAGAGGGCCTCACTGTGTCTTCCGTCTACCAGGCAGGTTGCCTGGAGTTCGCCCAGGATATGTGGAGGCCGGTAGAAAAGGGCTAGGGGGTATCTTCTTAGTGCCTGCTTAACACCTCACACCCGCACTTAGACTCCTTACTAGGGAGCTGGCACTGACCTCTAGAGGAAGCCTGGGCACTCAAGGATGGCATGCCCACACATCCTCTGGACCTCAAATGGCTCTCTGGTTTCACCACACCCTGGGCCCTGCTGGCCACTCCAGTCCTAGGCCACAGAATCCATCCCCTGCCTGCTTACCTCAGATGCCACATCGTCCTTGATGACAATGTTGCTGATCTTGCCCAGAAGCTGGGCCAGGGAAGTGAGAGTGGTGGTAGCTGTGGCCAGGTTCTCCACTGACCGAGCCCAGAGCAGCCGGTCCAGCTCCCAGCTCATTATCCCTTCACTCTTAGGCCCTGAAAACAGGCATTTTGGAGGCAACTGGGGCTGAGCAATCCCGAAGAGTAGCCTGTAGGAACAGCAAAGAAGGTCAGAGGGGCAGAAGGTGGGAGAAGATGGTTAGGATTCCTAGAATAACTATTAGGATTTTCGATCTCACCCAGAACCACAGGGGTTGTAGGAAGTGCCTTAGCGTCTTAGGGGGTGAGCAGCAACACTAAGTAACACAGAGCCCCAAGCCCCACTTTAACTAGTGGTTTTTCACTTTTACCTGTTTCTATATTGTTTCTATATTATAAGATCTTGTGTGAAAAAAGGTTCCATGGCTAAAATATTTCTAATTAACACCAACTAGTTTAATCCCCTCACCCTGTCTACCCTCTCTTTGGACAAATGGGGCCCCTGAGCCTTAGTTAAGGGATGATCCAGGACCACCTCTGACAAGGCATGCGTGCTGTGCCTCTCTATCCCTGCACCATGGCAGACATTGCTAATCAATCAGAATCCTCTTTCCTGATGAGCCCAGACACAGCCTTAGAATACTCAACACAGGGCATCAGGAAGCCACTATCAATAGATCCGTTCGCACAAGAATTAACAGCTATTTTCTTAAGCATCCCTAATCACAGCCTATGGACCTGACATTCATGAGCCTATTTTTCCTAAAACGCTTTTTGTCAACAACTAGTCTTTCTTAAGAGAAGGATGAAGTGATCCTTGGAAACCTTTCTTGGTTTCCTTGGGGCTCCAGGCACAGCCAAGGTGTCCCTGCCAAGTGAGGGTTTACTGCACTCAGCCCAGGAGACTGTGGTCAGTCTCAGTGGCCTCGCCCCCAAGTGGATTCCCCAGGACCTCACCGCAACTGAGCCAGGAACACCTCCATCACCCGCACCATGTCCACCTTGACTCTCACCGGCAGCTCCGAGCCATTGTAGGCTTTGGGGTCCACATTGTATACCTGCAGGGGGAAATAAGGGTGCCTCAACATCACGCCAGGACCATGCACAGCTCTGCCCTAGACACTCTGGAGGCCATGAGAGGAAAGGAAGACATACTCTGTGCTCTTTAAAAATTACAAACCTAATATTTTTGGAATACCTGCTATTAGGAGCTTTATATAAATTATCTCCTCTACTCCCTCAAAAATCTTGTTAAAGAAATATTTTTAATTCCATTTTAAAGTTCCTACCCATGAGAAACTCCAATCTAACAGGGGAGACAACATTCCCAACCTTGTTAAGACTCCCACAAACAGGGCCAAGATCTAAGTTATACACAGAATAGTCCTAAGTCAGCGCAAACTGCAAGTGCAAAAGGGTCCTACTATAAACACTGATGGAAATAAGAAGCAGTGGGGCTGGTGGGGGGCGGTGGGGGGCACGAGCTCACAGCACCTCACCACCACCCCCCAACCCAGGCTGGGCCACAGAGGACACCAGAGGAACAACAGAAGAACAGTCTCAACGAACACCCCTGACGTTTGGGCTCTGGGGTCTCCGTGGTGTGACCATACCATAATGCCACCCCAGCGGGGGCTGTGGAAGGCGTTGGTGGCCACTGGAGCGCCATCCTTGTCCTGAATGTACAGGGGGGAGTGGGCAAGCTCAGGAACATAGAGTAGAAAGTTGAGCACCGGGTAAAGGGAGGCAGCGCTGGATCCTGTGGCACAAAGAGAAGGGGAGTCAGCACACCAAACACGCTGGGTCTAGATCTTAGGTCTAGGTCAGCCTCTAACTTGCTGGTCACTCACTCTGGGCCTCATTTTCCCCAACTGATAATCACTAGGATATCCTCCAGGCCTGGGTTTCTGTGCTAAACAACCTCAGCATTCTCCCGAGATGTGCCACATACATGAAGTGCAGTCCTCAGCCTCAAACTGCCCCCAAATCGCCTCTCCTCCAACAGCCTCCCACCTTTTTCGGCAGTGCCATAAAGCAGTCCCTTGGACCTTGTAGGAAAGAAGGGAGGGAAGGAGGGAAGCAGGGAGGGAGGAGGAATTCGTCAAGGCCTCATGTGCTGCCCCACCCATACCCCTTGGTCCACACTGGCCTAACCCTGGTGCCTAAAATTCCACAACTAGTGATATACTCCCTTTGGTTTGCCTCTATTACAGTTCTACTGTACTGTACTACCTACTCTTCTGAGGTACCAGCGCCAAAGTGAAAAACTGGAACCCCAGCTTCAAGGTTCCTCAGCCTCAATCAGCAGAACTGTCGATTCAAATTCTGCCTTCCTGTACTTCTGCTGCTGTCTTTCCTACACGTGTGGCCATATTTTTCCTGGATGGCTTGCAGGGAGGGAGACGCATCCTATCCATTTGTTTATAAAAAGTGTTGGGAATGTTTAATCAATGCTTTTGGATGTGACAGTGTGGAGATGGAGATGTCAACAGACTATCGTGAAAAAGGAGCCTAAATGCCCAGCACCTCCTCAACGCCCTTGGACCAACCCAACCTGGGAGCCATCGCTATATATAACCCGCCTCCCACCCCAGGCTGAGCCTTCAGGGTCCTTCCCCGGCCTGGCAGAAAGACCCTCATGGTCAGGAACTCACCCAGCCGGGACTCCACTGGGTTGATGACATGGGGGAGGCTGTGTGCGGCCAAATAATAGCTGGAGGAAGCTGGGTCAAAGCGGGGGTTTACCCCCAACACTGCGTAGTAAAGGATCTGTAGAGCAAAGAGGGAGCACACTATTTGTCTACTGAGCTATATTCCAATTTGTCCCCCCAAAAGATTTGAGGTGCCTTAAAAAGATAACCATTAGGCAGGGCAAAATATAAGAGACAAAAATCAAGGCCGAGAGAAAGCAGGAGTAGGGAAAAAAATAACAAAGCCAAGGGTAAAGTTAACACACTAAATCCAGGTTTTGAACACCACGTTATTTTACCAGGCTTTCTCACAGCCTAAACAAAGAATAGCATAATTCAGTGTCCACAAGATCAAATCAAATCAGTTATTCAGAAGTAATTTCTCCCACTACCAAGACCTGATAAAAATTTCTCCCACCTTTTCCCTAAAAGGACACTGTGTAATTCAGAAGACTACATTCATCACATCTTTATTGTTACTACATTAACATATCTCAGGAAGTTTTTTTGTTTGTTTTTTAATAAATTTTTAGGATGGCACAACTGGTGAATACAGTTCCAGAGGGAGCCATAAGGAAGTTACTTTTTTAACAAGCATTGACAAAACTCCCCAAGCTGGACACCAAGGAGGAAAAGTAGACCCCAGAACCATATACATACACAGGAATTTCCTGGCAAATCAGCAAGCTCAAAGAGCTGGAAGAACAGACTACACTTGTAAATGCCAAATATGGAGGGACTTGGGAAAGGATGGTGCAGCGGGGAAAAGGGCTCCTCAACTTGCTCCCAGTCTCACCTGAGAGTCCACAGAGAAGTTGCCCACAGCTCTGAGGGCATTCAGGAAGGGCTGCACGTAGCGCCGGACAGCCCCCTCGATGTCCCAGTGGACGTCATGGGACTTGGGGTCAGGGTTGAGTAAACTGAAGGTGATTTCATAGCCTATAAAAACAGGAGTCAGGGAAGCCAGAGGCATCTGTGGATCAAAGGCAGCCTGTACCCCTGGCTGAGTTGAACTTGGTTCTCCTCTGAAATGGGGCTGGTTGCCATCATGGACGCAAAGGGAGGATAAAACTGGGATGAGGAACACCGAGTGCTTTAAGAAAAATATGAAACCACAGAAGAAAGGAGTGAAGAGTTTGCATGCAGATTCCCCTCCTGCCCCACTGTCTCCACATGATTCATTTCCCTCTCCCTTCCCGTGGCACAGCCCGGTCACCCTACCCAAGCTGGACTTGAGAGGCCGCCTCTTATCAGAGCTCCACTTGTCCTCTGGGAGGTGGTCAGCCAAGGCTGCAGCAAGCACGTCCTCAGTCAAAGACATGGCCTGGGCTACTTGGATTACACGGTGGCCAATGATGTTAAAGGCCTCCCGGTGCATTATCCCCCGCACAACTGCCATCCTCTTGGGCCCAATGTAGCTCATCATGTCCTATGAGGGGCAAGCAAGGGACAGAATGCCCACGGCTCAGGGAAGAAAGCAGAAGAGCACTCTGGCTCCTGTCTTTGAGAATCTGGCCTTTTGCCACCGACCAACAGGACTGCACCTCTCTCTAGACTCATTGGGAACTATTACGTCAACATTTCTGAGCTATGGGTATATATGAGTGTTTTCATTCATTTCAGTTCCCTTCTCCTTCCCAGATGACATAGGTGCAGGCAACAGCTATATCTTCATGGGCTGGAAACTAAGAGACGGCATGCTGAGCAAGAATAAACAAACAACTGGAAAGTTTGATATAAGTAAATGGCAAATGGCAAAAAGGCAAGTACAAGAATTTTCACATCAGCATTATTTGTAATAGGATAAAACTGGAGACAATCCAAATGCCTGTCAGCAACAGAATGGATAAATTGTGATATGTTTATACAATGAAACATTAGACAGAATTTTAAATGAATGTATTAGATTCAACTAGACATATTTTCATAGATGATTCAAACATAAAGGTCAAGCAAAATGAAAACTAGAGAAGAACATGCGCTTCATTACGGCATTTATATAAAGTTCAAAAATATATAAAATTAAACATATTGTTTATAGAGATATATGTGATAAAACTTGAAAGAAAAATATGAAAATGATACATACAAACTATGGTCACCTTTGGCTGCAAGGGAGTGGGATATAATCATGGAGATGCACAGGGCTGTATTATAGTTTGCAAGCTAGGGGTGGGTACATGGATGTTTATTAAAATTTTCCTTCATCTTTTTGTAATAATTAATATTTCATTATAAATTAAAAAATAAAATGGTAGCTGGTACAGCTCCCACCAAACCTTTTGCTCAGAAACTGAAAAGGTCAATGTATTGCTCATATTATCATCACAGCCCATTCAAACCAGCTTCTTTAACCCTATTGATTTTTTTTCCACTTTAAATTGGAACTTTAGGACTTCCCTGATAGTGCAGTGGTTAAGAATCCGCCTGCCAATGCAGGGGACATGGGTTCGAGCCCGGGTCCGGGAAGATTCCACATGCCACAGAGCAACTAAGCCTGTGTGCCACAACTACTGAGCCTGCACTCTAGAGTCCGTGCTCCGCAACAAGAGAAGCCACTGCAATGAGAAGCCCGCGCACCTCAACGAAGAGCAGCCCCCGCTCACTGCAACTAGAGAAAGCCCACGTGCAGCAAAGAAGACCCAATGCGGCCCAAATAAATAAATAAATAAATTTATTTTTTAAAAAAATGGAACTTTAACCACATACAAGCCTTGGATTTAGAAAGACCCAGAGTCAATGAAAACAATCCCTATTTGCATTCTTTTTAAAAAATACTTGAGGAGAGTTTTCTGTAGCAAACGGAAGGAATGGGCAGCAATACTGCAAGAAGGAGACTTAGGAGAGGACAAGCTGAAGGGAGAAGGCATGTCCGCAGCCTATCTGCTCACCCTACCTGAGGGAGAAGTGAGGAGTGTTCAGAGATCACGTACACTGTCAGGGAGCCCTCTGCTTGCTCCGATGGCTCAGCAAACATGGTTTCTGCCTCTGGGGACAAGAACAGGTGGTGTACCAGGAGCGCAAACACCATTCCCTCTCCCTCTGGTTCCCACACGGTGCCTAACCCATCACTCCACCTCCCGCTCACACCCAGCTGACACTGTGGCCAGGTCTGGCCCTGGGTGGCCCAGGCTGAGACACAAGGTATCTCATTCCCAGCCTTCCCAGAGAGATTTTGGAGTTAAGACAAGTTATGGAGGGAGTCCCCTGGTGGCCTAGTGGTTAGGATTCCGGGCTTTCACTGCCGTGGCCCAGGTTCAGTCCCTGGTCAGGGAACTGAGATCCTTGCAGGACACACAGCACAGGCCCAAAAAAAAAAAAAAAAAGGACAAGATATGGAAACTACACACTTAGAGATCAGAAGGAAAAAGAGGGCTTCCTGTTAAAATGATCACCCCTCCTAGTACCTTGTATACTGCCCAATGACAGGGCTTCCTCCTCATGATCCAAAGCCCTCCGATAGGCCTTCTGGAAACGGCATTTGATTTTCAATTTGTCTTAGAGAGAGAAAGAAGCATGATGAGAAGAGCAAATGTCAGACTCTGCCCACCCTTCCAGCCCTAATGCTGTCCAGTGTCCGAGGAGAGCAAGATGATTGTTTGCAGAGAAATACCAAGAAGCAACAGCCAATTCTAATGATTTCTGCATGGATGATATAAATACATGACACTCCACCTCTTCCACCTGCCCAGCTCTTGCCTCTCGCTGTGCACCTTCAACCTGAAGTACCCTCCCCACAGGGAAATCTATTACAATATTCATTACATTAGTAGGTAAAAGGAGGAAAACCATATGATCGTTTCAATAGATGTCTCAAAATAAACTCAGTGAACATTCTTGATAAAAATAAGATGCACACTTAATGACAAAACACTATAGTTCCATTAAAATTAGCACGAAAACAAGGATGCCTGCTATCTCCCCTATTATTCAGCACTGTTCTTCCTGAAGTTCCTGACCAATGCAATAAGTGAAAAAAGAGAAACATGAATATTTGAAAGAAAGAGACAAAATGGCCACTTTTTGAAGTAGTATAATTATTTTCAAAGGGAATCAAAGAGAACCAACTAAAAAACTATTATAAGAAAATGCAAGAATGGGTAGCTTTCTAATAAATACCAGCAATATCTAATTAAAAAAGCAATATTTTTAAAAATCCCAATTGCAGTAACAATAAAGAATATAAAAATATCCAGGAATACATGTACAAAACTGTAAGAAAAAAAAAACCAAGACTTTACTCAATGACATAAAAGAAGATCTGAATAAAATGGAAACACATACAAGGCTCCTAGTTGGAAAAACTAAATATTCTCAGAATATCAATTCTCTCCAAGTTAATCTAAACATGTAAGGCAATCCCAAAGGGATTTTTTTCGCCACCTGGAACTTGACAAGCTGAACCTAAAATTTATTGGGAAAGTTCTTCTTTACAGAATTCCAGAAGAATGCAGAAGAAATGGCAGAATTTAAAAATTGCCATTTTGCAACCTAATGAAATGGATTCCAGTATCAACAGATGCTAAAATCATCAGGTGAAAGGTTGACCGAGAACTAAAATACAGAAGTCAAGCTGACAATATCTGAACTAAATAATCATCTTTGCATCACCCAAAGTGAAACAACCAGGCCACTACATGATATAACACGATAGGAAGTACAACACACCAACTGTGAAGTATTCTTGCCTAAAAAACTGAACATGGGTAGTGTATATATGTCCATGCCACTCTGTCACTTCACCCCAGCTTACCCTTCCCCCTCCCCATGTCCTCAAGTCCATTCTCTACGTCGGCGTCTTTATTCCTGTCCTGCCCCTAGGTTCTTCAGAACCACTTTTTTTTTTTTAGATTCCATATATATGTGCTGGCATCCAGTAGTTGTTTTTCTCCTTCTGACTTACGTCACTCTGTATGACAGACTCTAGGTCCATCCACCTCACTACAAATAACTCAATTTCGCTTCTTTTTATGGCTGAGTAATATTCCATTGTATATATGTGCCTATATACAGTACCAAACGTAAAATAGATAGCTAGTGGGAAGCAGCTGCATAGCACAGGGAGATCAGTTCAGTGCTTTCTGACCACCTAGAGGGGTGAGATAGGGAGGGTGGGAGGGAGATGCAAGAGGGAGGGGATATGGGGATATATGTATACATATAGCTGATTCACTTTGTTATACAGCAGAAACTAACACAACATTGTAAAGCAATTATACTCCAATACAGATGTTAAAAAAAAAAAAAAACTGAACCTGGGGACTTCCCTGGCAGTCCAGTGGTTGGGACTCTGTGCTTCCACTGCAGGGGGCACGGGTTCAATCCCTGGTCGGGGAACTAAGATCCTGCATGCCACAAAGTGCGGCCAAAAAATAAATTTAGGACTTCCCTGGTGGCGCAGTGCTTAAGAATCCGCCTGCCAATGCAGGGGACACGGGTTCGAGCCCTGGTCCGGGAGGATCCCACATGCTGCAGAGCAACTAAGCCCGTGTGCCACAACCACTGAACCTGCACTCTAGAGCCCTCGAGCCACAACTACTGAGCCAACGCGCTGCAACTACTGAGCCCGCGTGCTGCAGCTACTGAAGCCTGTGTACCTAGGACCCATGCTCCGCAAAGAGAAGGCACTGCAATGAGAAGCCCTTGCACCACAACAAAGAGTAGCCCCCGCTCTCTGCAACTAGAGAAAGACCGCGAGCAGCAATGATGACCCAACTCAGCCAAATTATAAATTAAATAAATAAATAAATTTTAAAAAATTAAAAAACTGATTTTAAGTAAACCTCTAGATCTAACTACCAGTTTATAAGAAATATGGATACTAGAGAAATAAGTTAAATGAAACCAAGAGGAAGAAATCTGCCAAATCCAGAATGTGAGATGTTCTATCAAACAAATGACCTGGTTTCTCCAACAAATCAATGAAAACAAGTATATTGGGATGGGGTAGGGAGAGCTGGTATATAATAAAAGAGACAAGAGACTTAAAATGGGGATCATAATGTTAGGATTAAATGAGGCAACACGTGTAAAGTGTTTCACCGAGTTTCTGGCATATAATGAACAACTAATATTAGCTATCATTATTACTAACTAGTGTTATCCCTCCCTCTCCTCCTTATTTAACTTGAATTCCTACATATCCTTTAAAAATCTGGCTTAAAAATTACAGCTCTCAAAGCCTTCTCTACCTTTCTTTCCTCCAGACAGTTATAGTCTCTTTCTTAAGTAAAATCTCTGTTTCTTATATACTTACATACTTCTGAGATTTCTTTGTCTCTCTCCCCTACCTATGAATTTCTTGAAACCAATATCAATTTCTTATTCATCCCCAAATTCCTGATACCTACGTGCCTAACACTCCGTAAAGTATTTAATGTTAAACTGAATAAGGCCTGTATGTAAGTCCAAATTGATTCCAAACCCTGTGTTCATTCCACTACATCCCACATCCTCCCCTAACCCATAATGAGCATCACCTACTTCTGATCAGGTAGCACAACTGTTTTATGAATAAAACTGCCCCTTTAATGGTGAATTCTGAATTTAAAGCTGCTTTTTTTCTTAGCAAACACACTGTTCATTCAAAGTGGCCTTTTAATAAGTTTGTAATCACCTTTACGGGATACCCATGCTCCTCCTATCCAACCTATCTGCGGACTGAACTCAGACCAGAAAGGCAGCCCTGATCAGGAACTCACACTTCAGAGGGATCTCTCTCTCATGCACAACGGTGAAGGGCAGCTTTTCCTGGTCGTCCAATGGCACTGATTCCTGGGTAAACACGACAGTGACCGGCACCATGAGCCGGAGCTGCGGGAAGAAGCATCAGGGCCATCAGTGAGTCTCCATCTTGCCGGTGGGCTGTCCCCTGGTCCTCCACCACCGAGGTCTTACCTGCAGGGAATTCAGCCCACTGATCTGGGAGTAAGGCAATGGGGCCCGGTAGGTCTCCGTGGTCTTCCACCAGAGCGGCAGCCCCAGCACGATGACCACCACGGCGAAGAAGAGAGCGGCGCGCTTGCCTCGAACCACCTCTGGGGACACGGGGGGATCCACTGAGGCGCCGCCAGAGGTGGGCTCGGGTGCCGGCCCCACCCCCGACGCGGAGGAGCCCCGGCAAACTGTACTCAGAACCTCTCAGCCCGCACTCGAAGGGATTCCCCGGCGAGGGGCCCGGACCCTAGTCTGAAGGGATGCTGTATGAGACGAACCCCGAACCCCCATCCGCGGGACCTCTGGCACAACACAGTCCCCACCCCCGCATTCCTCCCTCGCAATCCGCGAGCCGCAGCCCCCTCCCGAATGCCGCCGCACCTAGGTCTGTAGCTGCGGCCCCCAGGGCCGCCATACTCGCTTCCAACCACTCTTGCTGCCGAGGGGAGGAGCTGCGTAGGCCTCCCCCAATCGGAAACCCGCAAGGAGTGGGCGCGCCCACGGCAGCGATCGCGACCAATCACGAGCGGCACTCCAGACGAAAACCGACGAAGGGTGGGCGGGGTGCGCAGAGAGCTTCTTCCAGAGCTTGAAAGGACGCTGCCCCGGCTATTGAGGAGCTGTGCGGGTTTCGGTTTTGCTGGAAGACACCCTGCGCTTCCTTGTGGAACCCACTCCTAGCCCAGGGAATAAGAGCGCAAACTGCAGTTGTTAAATACTAGCCGGGAGACCACGGGAAGCTGTAAGTCTCAGTGTTCTCATCTGAAAAATGGAGATTCTTGACTAAAATGAGGTCATTCATGGAAAGAGCACACGGAAAGTCGCTTATCACGATCATTGTTTATCATCCCTATTATAGAGCTCCTCTTTCGGAGGAGCAAGCTAATAGTACGTTTTTAGGATATTTAGCTCATTTAATATTTTTAAAATTCATTTGAATTCACTTACAACTTGTTAAAGTCTGAATACCTCACTTAAAATTCTTGAAAATTCATGAGCACAGAATTCTGGATGATCCTGATCACTTGGGTTCAAATCCCAGCTTCACCACTTTACCTGAGTGAGCTTGAGAAGTTAATTAACCTCTCTGTGCTTGTTTCCTCATATTAAAATAGGGATAGCAGGGAATTCCCTGGCGGTCCAATGGTTAGGACTCTGCAGGCAGCGTGGGTTCGATTCGGGGAACTAAGATCCCGCATGCCCCGTGACGTGGCCGAGAAAGATAAAATTGTTTTAATAAATAAATAAAATAGGGATAGCAATAGTATCTACTTTATGTACAATTGTTGTAGTAAATGAGTTAACAACTGTAAAGTGACTAGAATAGGGCCTGGCAGGAGACTGCTATGTTAAGTTTGAGCTATTTTTATTAATACAAGATCAGGCCACAATCGGCCTACACTCCCATATTGCAATAATTAGCTGGGCGGAGCATTGGTTGTGCACTTCACACAGAGCATGGCCTCCCCAGTTCACACAGAACACACAGCAGGTTCTCTCATCTTTTCATCTGCTCAGATAGACCCAGGTGCTCCACCTACAGCCCCACGTCCGAGCTAAGTGGTCAAAGTTCATTATGAGACTTCACCAGGACTGCTCTTGCCCAGACCCTTAAATTGGCTCCCTCTGTGCCCCTATCTATCCCAACTGGGCGTGAGCAACAGCTCTCGGCAACCTGCTAGATAACCTGCTGTGTCGGGCATCGCTGAGCCCTGGGGATTTTCCCTGTTGGGCAACCCAGGCGCTCCTTCTGCAGTGGCTCCCCCTGGTGAAATGTGTCAAGCCTCATTAGGGCTTAACACAGCTGAGAGGTGAGAGACTCCTCCCATCGCCTCTTATCCCAGTTTGGGGCCATGTGCAAAAGCTGCGTTCAGAAGCAGCTTGAGTCCTGCCTCACTCCATCCTTCTGCACCTGCTGCCAAGTGCCTCTGAAGTGGCAGTTCCCGAAAGACTCACAGCCCTCCATACTGCCACGCTCCAGCCTCGGACATCAACAGCAAGAGGCTGAGCTGAGAATGGTGACTGGGTGTGCCCCTCCCCCCCCAAACTTAAAGCCCAGTAAAACTCAAAACCCACCCTCTCCACCTCCACAGTCGGAGAGGGCTCAGAGACAGTAGTCAGCAGAGATCAGAAACTGGGAGGTGGGAATTGGATGTGTAAAGAAGACAGACAAAGTAGCATGCTTTGCTACCATTTATTTGCTATGTGGTATGTACCCAAAGCATGAGTCAGCTCTGGTGCCCTACCCTCTGATCCCAGGAGAGAGGGTGGGCAAGGAGAGCCCAAGGAGAAGCAACCCCATCATGGGGAAACTGTGGGGGCTGGCAGAGGCACGGGGGAGACCCAGGCATCCTGCTCTGACTTCTAGCAAGTTCTCCTGCCCTCAGTCATGAGGGGCTCCCTATCCTCCCATCCAATGGTCCCAGGTGCAACAATCGGAGAGGGGAGGGGAGGAGAAAAAAGGAAGATTGCTCAGTGCTGGGTGGCTCTTCATGGCTACTTGGCCCTGGCCGTAACTACAGGCAAAATTGGGTGCAGGTGGCCGGGCCGAGGGCTGTGGTATGGAGTGGGTACTCAGTAGGCGTGGTTGGCAACGTAGAGGGATTGTGCTGCCGCTCCACCATCTTCTCCGCTGCCTTCATACTTGCCCTGGGCCGCAAGGCCATTCACCTGCAAAAGGAAGGGGGTAAGTAGGCTGACCCAGTCCACAGGTGCTGAACCCTCCCAGACTACAGCCTTTGGGCGCTGACCCTGCCTGGCTACACACCACCTCCCCACCCACCACCTCTAGCTCCCAACCTCGGCCCGCTTGATGAACTCCTCAGTGGCGGCTCCAGCATTATCCCGTTGCCCTCGCCAGGTGTTGAGTGCAGAGGCCTGCAGGGCACGCCCATAGGAGAAGGTGAGGGCCCAGGGCCGGGGAAGGGGGCATTGGTTGATAGCATTGAGGTTGAGAGATGCCTCCTCTTCACTCTGACCCCCAGACAGAAAGGTCACTCCTAGGGTGGAGAAGAGAAGACACACTGATTGATCACTCCTTATTTTTCCAGGGTAAGGAACCCCTGGAGGCCACAAGAACGGGGGAAGAACGTGAGAATGGGTCTTAGGGAAAGGAACAGGTTTGGAAGCGGGGTGGTACCTGGGACAGCTGGGGGCACAGTGCGACGCAGGGCAGTGACAGTTGCCATGGCGATCTCCTCTGGGCTATACTTAATGGGACAGGCATGGCCAGGGGTCACCATGTTGGGCTTGAGCAGGGTCCCCTCCAGGTACACGTGATGGTCACTCAGGGCCTTGTACACCGCAGCCAGGACCTGGGGATCAGAGGAGGTTTACTAAGGTTCTGGGCCCCTGCCACTCACTACATTATGTTCCCTGTCTAGGGCTGGGTGGGCATGACTGTGAGGGTGGGTATAGGTCAGACTCACAGGTACATTCTGGGATCAAGTAAAAGAGTGCTTGAGGAAGGTGCCTGCACCTGAGCCAGGGACTGTGGGGAACAGGCTCCCTGTCAGGCTTTCTCTGTGGTATATGTCTGTGCCCAGGTGTGGACTCACCTTCTCTGTAACATACTGGCAACGTTTGAGGTCATGGTCTCCATCAGGCAGGATCTCAGGTTCCACAATAGGCACAATCCCATTCTGCAGGTAAGAGCAGAGTATCTTGGGATGGGCAGTAGGTAAGATGGAAGAAAGCCATGTAACCCTCTCACCCCCAGGCACAGAGCACCCATCTGACCCCCTGTCACACACACAGGCACACCTGCTGGCAGATGCTGGCATAGCGGGCCAGCACGTTGGCATTCTCCAGAATGGCAAGTGCTGAGGGCGTGCGTTCACTGATTTTCAGCACGCAGCGCCACTTGGCGAAGTCAGCGCCATCCTTCTTGTACTGGGCACAGCGTTCCGAGAGACCATCCAGCCCTGCAGGCATAGTGCCGGCCTCATTACTCTGCTCCTCTTTGCCAGCAGCAACCACCCAACAACCCTGTGGTCCTGAAGCCCACCCCTCCTGTACCTTGAGTGGTGGTTTCTCCATCAGTCCCGGCTAGAGGCACTACACCCTTGTCAACCTGAAGGGGAAACACAGGCACAGAACTGAACCCAGGCAGGATTCCGCTTGCCACCCCTCACACCCACACACCTATTTCCACGCTCAGCCCCCATCCAGGGCCAGTGGCTGCACCTTGATGCCCACGACAATGCCCTTATCCTGGATGGTACGGACGAAGAGGACACCATTATCATCTTTCTGGTAGAGTGTCTCATGGAAGAATATGACACCTCCGATGCACTTCTTCACACGGTCATCAGCACTGAACAGCACCTGACGGTACAACCGGCGGTTCTCCTCTGTGTTCTCCACCCCAATTTGGCTCAGCCGCTTGGCCATGCTGCCTGGGGGCAAACGAAGTAGGGTGGGAAGGTCATCCCCAGGGCTCCCTGGATACTTCTTCCCCACCTGACCACAGGCCCCCACCTACCTACAGACTCATCTGCGGCCAGAATGCCTTTGCCTGGGGCCACAATCCGGAGGGCAATGTCGGACAACTCCTTTTTCTGCTCAGCAGAAAGGGCTGGGTACGAGTGGGGCATGGTGACAGTTCTGTGGAATGGAGACAAGGTATAAAAGCTGGACCCCACCCACTACCTCCTCTGCTTCCTCTCCTGTCCATATGGAGAGGAATGGCCTTTTCCTTCCACCCCAACAAGGAGGGCCTGGGAACAGGGCAGCAGCAGTCCTTGGCATGGGTCCTGGGCATTAAAATGGCACCAATCCCTCTGACAGCCAGCAGGCTCAGGGCCCCAATTCCCACATCTCCTTTTGTCCCTGTTGGGCACCCTTCCCAGCCCCAGGGTGGGGGTGGGGAGGTGAGCAGCCCCAAAGCTGCAGGTCTTCTTATGAAACTACTGCCCAAATAAAGATGCCAACCCTTTTTTCACTGAATTTGGCCCCTTCTTCAGGTGGGCGTAAGTACTGGCCTTTCCACCTTCCCTCTTCTCATCCTCAGCAGGGCCCTGAGGGAAAATGCACTTACTTCAGAGGCTTCAGAATGAGGCAAAATTACCCATCACCCCTCTTCCCTCAGCTTCTGGAGGAAAAGAGTGGGGGTAGGGAGGAGGAGTGGCACAAAACACGGCCACAGGCTTCCATAACCTCTCCTCCATTCCCTGAACCTAACTGCCTAGGCAGTCAGGAGAATGGGAGCAGAGGATCAGGGTTGAAAGGAATGAGGAGAGAGCCTGAGAGGAGAGAGAGGGAGACATGCAGGAGCAGCAGGGAGGAGACTTGTGGGGAGATGATGGTGAGACAGGTTAACTAGTCAGGTGGAAGAACCTAGACCAGGGGAACCATGAAGGGAGGAGAACTGGAGAGGGAACTCAGCCTAGGAGAGGCAGCAGGCTGAGATTAAAATGGTCTGGGTGAGAGAGGCTAACCCCAAGGAAAAATCCAGTAGGCAGAGGATTTAGGATTGGAAAAGCTGCATAAGAGCTTAAGAGGAAGGAGTGGTGTGGGAGAAGCTGAGCAGTGGTGTGGGGTTTCCAGTGGACAGAAAGGAGAGAGAATGTAAGGAGAGAGCTGAGAAGGCACATCCAGGGGCCCCCAGGAGCAGGGTAAGCAAGGCAGAAAGAAGAGTCAGGGAGAGGAAGCGGAGATGCTGAGCAACTCCCGCTTCGTCCCGGGCCTCACCTGTGCGCGGCGAGTTAGCTGCGGCAGCCACAGGAGCAGCTCGGGTTCAGGTCCGCAGCAGCTGTGGCTCCAAGCCCGGCTCCTGTAAATGAGGCTGTGGCGACTGCAGAGCTACGTGACTCCCCCGGAGGGCGGGGCCAGCACCTCCCCGCCCTGACCACGCCCTCTCCCAGGACTGGAGTCAGCGGCGAGGCCACGCCCACAGAGGCGGGGCGACGAGGTGGAGTGACTACTCTGCTGGGATCTCCGAGGTGGTTGCGCACTGTCCCCCTCCCACCTCGCGGGCCAGCCACCAAGGCCCCATGGGCAGGAAATGGCCTCGCCTCATTTCTGCCACAATTGCCTTTACCATGTGCAGAGCACTGTGATGGCTGTTGGGGACGAAGCCTGGTCTGGTGAAGGAGGGTCACCTAAACAATCACAACGGTTGGGTTAGATGGGACACAGGCACCAACAGTGTGGGAATCCAGGGCAGAGAGTAAGGAACTGAGTTTCTCTGTCCTCACCCCCTTATTCACCAGGGCTACAGGCAGTGAGCCAGGGAACAAGCAGTCCAGTTACCAGAGTATCTGGGGAAGAAAAGGCGTCGGGGTGGTGGGGGGAGACTGGCTTTGGCTCTGGATGCAGTGGGAGGGGTGTGTGGAGGATGCCCAGGCAAGAGGGCCAAGCTGCCTCTCCCCTGACCTCATCCACCCACCTCCTACCCAAGAAATAAGATTCAGTGAGCCTGAAGAAATACATTAAATATACTTTATTTAAATAGCATTAAACAGAGCTGGCTCTAAGCCAATTGGTCCTGGTGTTGGGGTAAGGGAGTACTGCAGGTAAAAAGGGGTGAAACAGAGTCCAGCTTTCAGTTTCTTAGCTCAGAAATTCCAGCAATCCCTGTAGCTCCTTGCAACCCCTCACGACCTCTGGGATGGACAGCAGAGTCTGGCAAGAGATACAGAAAAGGCAGCTCAGGGTCACAGGCCAAAGGCCCAAGGCTCCCAGCCCCAAGAAGCACCCACTGAGTTAGAGGGGCGAAAATGGAAGCCACAGAGAAGGCTGCAATAGTGAGTCAGGCCCAGCTCTCAGCAAGGGCTGGGAACCACAACTATACTCATCAGTACCCCCTGGGCCAGGGCTTATACCAAGTGCCTTAGTTGCATCCACTCCCTCCCTCCTTTACCTCATAAATATGCTGAACAATGTCATCTAGTTTCTTTAACTCCTTGTCAGAGCGCCGCAGATTCTCTTCCAGGATGTTTCTCTAAAAAGCAAATAGGATGCATAAGCTCTATGCTTAAAAGAAAAACATAGCTTGTGGGGAAAGATAAATATGGCAGGGCACTTGCTAGTGGTGACAGGAAATAGCCCTAGAATGACATGGAAATTCTTACGTGGCTCTGGAACTTGACCATGAGTTTTGCCTTCTCATTTTTCATCTCCAGGAACATCACCCTCAGCTTGTCCACCTACAGATATGTTCAAATCAGTAGGGGCACAGCCTAGGGTTCCCACCAGTTGCCCAGCTCTTCTGTTAACTCTGAGTCACCTCCTGGGAGAGCCACACTTTCTCCTGGATCCAGTTAGTGGCCATGGGCTGACTGTCGGGGTTCAGCTGGCCTGCCAGGGTCTCTTGGAGCACCTTAGTCTCTGTTTCCGCACGACGAAGTGAACGGGTGAGCTGGGTCACCTCCTCTCTAAGCCTCTGGGGATGAGAATGGAGAGGTATCTAGTAGCCCTCAAAGGTCCTCTCTATCCTTATCCCATGTGGTAAGCAAGGGTAGACCAGGGCACCCAATTCCCACATTTGGGACCCTGGCTACCAGTGACATAGAAGGCAGAGGCTGGGCATCATGATGAACGTACTATGAGCTCACCACTCTTGTCTATCTGCTCTAGGATCTTCTCATTCTGCTGCTGTACCACTTCCTGGAGCTCCTTTTCATTCTGTGAGGAAAAGGGAGGTAAGAAGGCAGTGGGAGAGCTGGCTTCTTTGCAGCCCTTGCCAGGAGATAGGATTTGGTGCCTGACCATGCTCAGCCCAGGTGATACCAACTGATAACACTGCAATTCTTCCTCTAGGCTACGTCAGGCCAGGCACATTTCCCTGTTGAGAGAGCTCTCCTGGAGTTCTAGGTCAGCCTGGAAGATGGGTCAGTCTATAGCTGGTTCCCAAACATGTGAATTGTCTGACCCCAGGAAGGGCAAAACTAGGGCAATGGTTGGAAAATCTCCACCACCCAGATTCCTGGAGAGACAACAGCTCCCAGTGGGCCCTCACAGTTGCCCCAGTTCTTCATCACTTCACTTCCAGGCCCCTCCTCCACCTTGTAGCGCAAGCACAAGGCCTGGTTCAGCTTCTCTATGTCCGCTTCCTTTGCCTTCTGGGCTTCCTGATGCTGTTCTTCCTGGGCCTGCAGCTGAGCCTGCAGATCACATCTAGGGGAGGGAAGAATTCAGCATTATTCCGGTCCCCCCAGGGGCTGCCTGGGCCCTTAACATAAGGGGCTGCTCACCTGACCTGCCCCCTCTCACCAAGACTGCACTCCACTCACATCTTTCGCTGCAGAGTCCTGACAGCCTCTTCTTTAGACTCCTGCAGCAGGGAACACAGGCTCTGAAGCTCCAGAGTCATCGTACTCATTTCTGCCAGGCTATTCTCGATGCCTGGGGTTTCTGAAAGACAAAGTACTAGATAGAGGTAGAGCCCTTTAGCTCTGGAAGGAAGGAGTGTGTAGCTATCACTTTCACAACTCTTATCCATGTTCCCCACCCACAGGATCTGAATGTCTGGAACACTACCGATCCCAAAAGGCAGAAATGAAATGAGCCCAAGTAAAATTGAGGTTTTTAGAGCAAAGCACTTCTCACTGCTTTAGTCTTTATCATCACTACCAGATCTAGAAATGAGGCAGGATCCCTGGAGCCCATCCTAACCTGTAGGCTGATGGGAAACCATTGATGCTACTCTGGTGAAAGCACTCTTGTCACTTCCAAGCAAGGGCACAGGAGCTGATTCTGGCTCTAAAACAAAATGCAACCATGGTAGAGGGCCCCTCGGGTGACCCAGTCAAGGGTCGGCCATCACGGGAGCCAGGGAGAGACAGGGTCTGTTGGCGGCATCTTCAACAGCTGAAGATATCAGGAGCAGCGCCACAACTTTCCCACCCCTGAATTCCAGGGCCTTTAACCTTCATCTGCCACTGCTGTCAGGGTGCTTCTCAAAAAGGTGCTGTCACTGGGCAGAGGGTGTTCCTGGGAAGGAGCACAGGCTGTGCTTATCGGGAGGGTCTCTGGTTCAGCCTAAGGGCAAAGGAAAAAAAAAACGTCAGCTGCTTTTCAGGGATAGTGGGTTCCCTGAACTTCCAGGTATTCACCGGCCATCTCCTCGGGATGCTGTTCTATATGTCACCTTTGTTCTCTATCTTCAACTTCTCCATTAGCTCCTTTCCCTGAACTTAATTCTCTCTCACTAGAACAACAATTAAAAAAAAAACAAAAACCCTTCTTCTTACCTTAAGTATGCTTTTAGCTACTGCCTTTTCTTTTCCCTTCCATTAAAAAAAGAAAAGAAAAGCCTACATTTCTTGCCTAAAATTCTCACCATGTATGGACTCCCTAGCCCACTACACTCAGGCTTCTGCCCGACCATTCCACAAAAATTCTCATTATTTGGTACAGCAATGGCATCGGACACCTTTCAGGTCTTATTTTACCTGACCTATGTGATAACCAATGACCATGTTCTTTTAGAAACTTCATTTTCTTCACTTGTGTGACATGACTCTCTCTCCTTCACAGGTAGGACTCATACCTTTCTGGCTATCTCTTCTCTCTATCCACAGGTCTTTCTTTAACTGTGGGCTCCTTTTGGTTCATCCTTGACCCTCTTTACATTCCCCAGGTGGCCTCACCTCAGGAGCTCCACAAAAACATCCACTTCTACATGGATGACCCTTCAATCTGTCTCTCTCAACTGGACCTTCTCCCAATCTCCAGGCCCAAAGGCTCAACTACCTGTGAAAAATCTACCAGATTGCTCCACAGTTCATCTGAAATTTAGTGTGTATAAAGCTGAGCTAACCATTTTTCCTGTCCCACCCCACCAAAAATCTATTCCTCCATCTGTATTTAAGATCCTAGAGCAGGGGAGCAGCAAATTACAGCCTGTGGTTCAAATCTAGCCTGCCACCTGTTTTTGTAAATAAAGTTTTATTGGAACACTGCCACATCCATTTATTTATATACTTTCTATGCCTGCTGTTGAGCTACAAAGGCAGAGTTGAGTAGTTGAGACAAAGACCATGTGGCTTGCAAAGCCGAAAATATTTATCATATTGCACGTTACAGGAAAAGTCTGCCAATCCCAGTTCTAGAGTGTCACCATCTTTCCAGCAATCTAGAGATCATCATTCACTCTTCCACCATACTCCTATATCAAACTGGTCACCACGTTCTGTTACTTTTTTTTTTTAGATTTTTTTGATGTGGACCAGTTTTAAAGTCTTTTTTACTGAATTTGTTACAATATTGCTTCTGTTTTATGTTTTGGTTTTTTGGCCTCGAGGCATGTGGGATCTTAGCTCCCCAACCAGGGATCAAACCCGCACCGCCTGAATTAGAAGGAGAAGTCTTAATCACTGGACCGCCAGGGAAGTCCCCATTCTGTTACTTTTACTTCCTAAATATGTATTGAATTCATCCAATTCATCCCCTCCTCCACATCCCTTTAGTTCAAACCTTCAAAAATCTGGCCTCCTGCCTAGCTCTCCAGCCTTTTCTCTTTATCATCCTTGCCCCACATAGCTCCTATAATCCAATCATAAAGAGCTACCTCCCAGTTCCCAAACTCACCACATTCCACATGAGCAGGGCCTTGGCCTTGTTCACCTGTAGTCCCAGCACCTAACTCAGGTCTTGTCACAAGGTAGACACTACAAAAAGTACCCATAGTGCCTCTATGACTTTCATACTATTCCCTCTGCCTGGTGGGCCTTCCTATATACCCAACCCTGCCCTACAAACTTCTAATCTCAAGACTCTGACCAAGAGTCACCTGCTCTGAGAAGACATCTTAACTCTCAAAGGTAAAACTGATGCTCCTTTCTCTGTGGTCATCCAAGCAACCCTCAGTGGCCATCCAGGCAACCTCTATCATAATCACAAGCCAAGATGACAAGTTTACATCTGTCTGTCTTCCCTGCAAGACTGGATTCCTGTGCTTGGCACACACTGGGGAATGGGGTGAGATCATAAGCAATTCGATTTCAGGATTCTGGCTGTGTCTTTAACTGTTGAATAAGCTAACTAACGCTGCATTCTAAAAAATATCCATTTATTGTTCAGTGTGCACTGTGGGGAAGCCAAAGAAGCAAGGCTAAATTTCTGCTTTCTTTAAATACAGTCTAGTTGAAGAGACCAAACATCCAAGGAAAATTAATACAAGTGCAAAAGGAGAGTAAGTTCATGAGGAATATAGCAGGAGATCACTGAGTCCACTGATGTTTAGAAACATTTCAAAGAAGAAGGTGAACCAGGGAGGATTTTAATAGGAAGGAAAAGGTATTTCCAGTTTGAAGATAGAAGAGAACGGACGTGGTAACAGCACGCATCTGGGTGCAAATGGGGATGAGACGTGTGTGTAGTACGTAGGCAGTCTATGGGAGTAAACGGTTCATAACAGGGAGGTAGGAGACAGAAGAAGAAAAGTTTGAGTGACAGCTTGAAGACATCCTGTAGGCAACTGAAAATCACTGAAGGTCACAGAGATGGGACGAGAGTAGAATTTTAGGAAGACCATTCTATACAATAAGGATACAAGTGGAAAAAGTTTCAGTAAACTAGGATTAGAGGGGAACTTCCTCAACTGGATAAAGAATATCTACAAAAAGCCTACAGTTAACATCATACTTAAAGGTGAGAAACTCAAAGCTTTCCCTTTAAGATCAGGTACAAGGCAAGGATGTCCCCTCTCACCATTCCTTTTCAACACTATAGGGGAAGTTCTAGCTAACGCAGTAAGACAAGAAAAGGAAATAAAAGGTACACAGTTCGGAAAGGAAGAAATAAAACCGTCTTTATTCGAAGATATTGATACAATTGTAAGGGAAGAGAAGGAAACCCCAGACCCTACCTTCTCCTTCAGTTTTGTCTGTAGGAAGAGGGTCAGGCTCCGGAGTTGCTCAGTCAGCACCCTTAGCTCTTGGGAATACTGGCGTGTCTTCTCCAGGTCTTGCTGCTGTTTCTCTGCCATGGTGCTGGCCAGTTTAGCCCTGAAATAAGGAAGGAACAGAGAAGACAGCCAAACACCAGGTGACCTTCCCTGAACACTTCTCCAAATCCCCACACAGAACTGCGTTCAAAGAGGGGAAACAAGAGGCTCTCAGACCCTGTCACAATTCCCTTCTTGGAGACTTTAGCTTCTAGAAGCAGTCCTGAGATAAACACTAACAGGGAAGCACAGAAAGGTAGAGGTCTTACTTCAGGTTCTCCATGGTGTCCTTCAGGTCCTCACACTGCAGGCTGCGCTCCCGGAGTATTTCCAGGGTGGTTTTCAACTGACACTCAACCTGGCCCAGCTCCAGGTGAGCAACCTGATTCTCTTGTTCTGCAAACTGGGGAGACAGGAGCAGGAAGGAAGGCAAGGAGAAAGGGAGGGAGGGGGAAAATGCATCTAAGTGGGAAATTTTAGAGTCCTGGGAACAGAGGCTTTTTCCAGTCCAGAGTCTCAAACCTCACCTCAATACCATCAGGGAAGAGTCACACTCCTGCAGCTCCCCTGCCCCAAGCCACCTTCCTTACCTCCAGGGTCTCCTTTAGGTCCTGCATCTCCTTGGCCAGGACCGCCTGTTGTTGCTGCAGCTCTGCCTGCATATGTTTTAATGCCATCTCTTCCTTTTGCCATCTGCCAGAGACCTTACGTTAGATCCCATTGGTCCCATATCCTGGATGCCTACTGCCACAATAACCTGAGAGGAACTCACTGAGCAGCCTTCTCCTCACTGCTCTGGGTAAGCTGGCAGAGCAACTGATCCTTCATGGCCAGGTCCTGGGTACAACTGGCATGCTGACTCTGTAGCTCTTTTAGCTGACTCTCCATGCTGGCCAGAATCTGCAGCTGAGCCCGGAGATCTAGACCAAAATTATCCTAATGACACCATGTGGTCACCAGGCCCAAACGTCCCCACACTTCTGCTCTAAGACAAGTGCCCTAGAGCACTTTCTTACGCTACTGCCACACCCCAAGCCTCAGCAGGGTACAACTGCTTGTACGCATGCACACACGCACACCTGTTGCCAGACGACTGTTTTCCAACTCCAGTTGTTCTAGTTGGCTTTTGCAGTCCTCTAAATGGAAAGAGACTTGTTCCAGCTCCCTGGAAACCTAGGAGAAAAAGACAGTTTTCTTCCCACAGCTCCCCCTGAATCAAGAGTCCCAAGACTTAGTCCAGTTTCTCTTTCTGGACAGGACAATAAACCACATTGTTCCTGGGCAAAAACACTGCAGCAAATGAGTCTGATCCTCAGGAAAAAGTAGAAACAGGAGGAAAGTTGCTGAAGAAGGTGCTGAAGGCCATCTTATAGCAAAGGGACTGGCTGGTCTCCAAACCCACAGATGGAAAGAAGACAGGTCCCAGGGAAGAGGCTAATGACACCACTCATCAGAAAGGCGTTCTGTAGAGAAGGAGGAAATGAGGCCTAAGCAGTCCCCACTCCTGGTTTGTACCTGCTGCTTTTCCTCAATTGCAGCATCACGTTCCTGCAGGGTCTGCCGGCTCTTGGCTGTAAACTTCTCTGTGAGTTGCTGAAACCGGCTCAGCAGAGCTGTCCATGTTACATACTACCAGGGGAAGCAAGCAGGTCAGAAGAGCACCCTTGAGACAAGACTCCTAACAGGGCTGGCTGTGAGCAAAGGAGCAGTATAATGGCCCCAAATACTCACATCCAGTTGCATGGATATCCAGTCCTGCTGCAAGGCTGAAGTAAGACTTGCTGTCTGCTGAGCCAACCCTTCTTGCTCAGTATGAAGCCCGACCTACATGAGAAGGATTGTCAATGGAGGGAGCCCTTTCCCTGTGGATACAGGGAAGTAGGGGTACATGACCATCCTCCCAGTGTGTCAGTATGGATCCCAGGAAAGAATATGCCTTCAATTACCAGTTGGGTCTGGGTTTCCTTCAAAAGGCCTCTGAATTCCCCCATGGATGCCAGGTCCTGTTCCAGCTGGCTGATGCGCTGGCTGGCGTGTGCACAGAAAACCTCTAGCACTGTCTCTGCCTGTTTAGAGAAGAGGTTGAGAGGACATTGCGGGCAGAGGAAGGATACAGCACAAAAAGCCATAACTATCCATCACACCAGCAGTTTAGTTCATTATTCCCCAGGGCAAGCAGTTCTCAGGCCACCCATCTGTGTCTCAAGTCAATTTATGTTCCTGCAGGAACCTTAGGAAGAGACCTCCTACATCCAGGAACAAAAGCCTGACACCTTACCGCATCTTTGCCTCTGAGGGCCATTTCCTCTCTGTGCTTTGCCTCCTCCCTTTCTGCTTTGAGGCTCTGGAGCCTTGCCCTCAGTTTCTTCAACACATCAAAACAGCGGGACACCAAGGTTTCTGTACGCCAAGACTATAAGATAAGAATCATATACTGTGTCTGGTTTCTTTATTTGGCTGAATTTCAATCCCACCAAAGGCCTCTGCCTCCATCTGCATGCTGCTTACCTCCTGACTCAAAGCAGTTTTATCTTCATCTAAGTGCAGCAGAGATAGTTGAAGCAAGGATATCAGCTCTTTAGAGACCAGCGCCCATGACTGCTGTAGAGGGAGAGATGGTTAGGCTAGATCAAATAAAGTCATTAAGCAGGAAGTAAGCTGGGACACTGAGGAGGAAGCCACCAACCCCAATTTCACGCTCCCAATAAGGAAGAGATGTTCTTAACAACAGGAAACCTCCCTTCACTACCATGGCTGAGTACCATCCATCATCTGCTAACTGCTCAGGAGTCGCCATTTTGATCTTCACAGGAGACCCAGCAACGGCGTAAGGTCAATCAACACTTACCATGACATTCCTGGCCTGCCGCAGAGCCTGTCCAATCTCCTGGCTCTCCTGAAGATGCTGAGGTTTCTTACTCATCTAGTTGGAGAAACAGAGTTGCCCCTCTTGCATAGGCAACATGCACCACCAGCAGCTCTTTCCCCCTCCCACCGAGATACAGGAACCTTTCCCATTAAAATCAGGAGCAAGGCTCACAGCTTGATGAAGCCAAGTCAGAAAAAATCCAGAGGTAGGCAGAAAAATTACTTTTTAAAATAACTTTTTTTTCTGACTATGTGTTTACTGTAAAATTTTGGAAATAGGAAAGTGAATAAAATGGAAAAAGAATCATTATCAATTTTACCCCTAGAGCAGTGATTCTCAACCAACAGTACAGCACCCACCCCAAGAGATTTCAATATACCTCCACACCAGATTTCCTTGCTATAGAGATTTGCTGTAACTGATGAGTATGTTACCTCCCTCAGGTGTCAGGGGGAGAAAAAAGTAGTAGACTACTGATTTACAAAGAAATAACTATATTTAGGGCTTCCCTGGTGGCGCAGTGGTTGGGAGTCCGCCTACCGATGCAGGGGACGTGGGTTTGTGCCCCGGTCTGGGAAGATCCCACGTGCCGCTGGGCGGCTGGGCTTGTGGGCCATGGCCGCTGGGCCTGCGTGTCTGGAGCCTGTGCTCCGCGGTGGGAGAGGCCACAAGAGTGAGAGGCCCGCGTACCGAAAAAAAAAAAAAAAAAAAAGAAAGAACTATATTTAATAAATTCTAAGATGATTGCCTTTTTACAATTGTTTTCTATTTTGGCGCACTGCGCAGCATGTGGGATCTTTGTTCCCCAACCAGGGATCAAACCCGTGCCCCCTGCATTGGAAGCACAGAGTTTGAGCCACTGAACTACCAAGGAGGTCCCCGTCTTTTTACATTTTAACACCACTGACATTGGTATGCATTCAATATTGATAGTATCTTAGATTTGATGAAAGACAGTAATGCTTAAGAAAAACCACAATTGTGATTATAATATATAAATAAATGTGGGGTCCTGCTTTTCTTACTTAATTTTATTATACTCATGTTATTTAGCCCTGAGTTTACATTTAGTCTCCTCACTGAGAGCCTGAGACTGGGATGTGTGCTTTAGGGAGACCTATCAAAGTGGAGCATCACTCATTTTTAACCTCTGCTGATATTTTACCTCACCTCAAAGCCTCTTAGAGGTTATATGAACTCTGAACTCCTTTTTTTCTTTTTTCTTCTTTTTATTTATTTATTTATGTATGTATGTTGATCTCTAGGTATCTTTTTTTTGGCTAGGCCATGGGGCTTGTGGGGTCTTATTTATTTATTTATTTTTGGCTACGGTTTGGTCTTCGTTGCTGTGTGTGAGCTTTCTTTAGTTGCAGCTAGTGGGAGCTACTCTTCGTCGTGCTGCACAGGCTTCTCATTGCAGTGGAGCACTGGCTCTAGGTGCGTGGGCTTCAGTAGTTGTGGCTCGCAGGCTCTAGAGCGCAGGCTCAGTACTTGTGGCGCACAGGTTTGGCTGCTCCACGGCATGTGGGATCTTCCCAGACCAGGGATCGAACGCATGCTCCCTGCATTGGCAGGCGGATTCTGAATTCCTTTCTTTAAAAACCATGAACATTAAATTTATTAAACTATTAAAAACTCTTGGCAGTCCAGTGGTTAGGACTCTACACTTCCACTGCAGGGGGCATGGGTTTGATCCCTGGTGGGGGAACTAAGATCCTGCATGCCACACTGCATGGCTGGAAAAAAAAAAAAACTCTTCATAAATATACTTTTAAATAACTAGGATATCCCATCTTATGGATGTACCATTATTTTTCATTATTTTTCATTTTTTTTAAGTTATCATCTTTATGCAGAATTTTTTTTTCCCCTTAGGATTTAACCCTAGAAGTGGGGTTACTGGATCAAAAAGTTTGAACTGCTTTGAGCAGTTGAAATTGCCTTCAAAAATGGCTGAACCCGTTTAAAGGCATAATGTTCAAACAAGAGAAAAAAATTTTAAATGTAATATTAAATATAACTGTTTTAAAGCATAAAAAAAAAGATTGAACCAATTTATGCCCTACTGACGACAGGACAATGCTTACCACTATTATCTATTTTATTCTTTGCTCTTTTGTCAGAAGAAAATAGCATCTCATGTTGCGATTTGCATTTCTCTGATTACCAGTAATGGTAACCTTCTCAAATATTTATTTACTACTCATTTTAATTTTCTTAATCTCTAATGGTCTGTTCATTATCTTAGGGCAGACGAAAATCTTAGTGTGCTATGTGGAGTAGATAAGTATGATTTCAAAGGCAGCAGAGCCGTAGAGAAACTTTGAAGTTCTGAGAGAAAAGTGGGGAACCTTCATTACTGCTGCAAGGCAGCCATCGTCTAGGAAAAAGCCTAGTGCTGGAGCAGCAGTGCTGAGTCACGATGCTGCAGCAGCCTGGATATAAGGACGCAGATCTCTTGGAGTTCATCGCTCCCCTCCCCAGCAAAGCAGACATTGTTCCCGACTGCATCATGCAGTAAGGCACAGAGTTACCCCTGGAGCCCTGGAACAGGGCACACATACTGCTCAGGGCTGGCCAGTCAGGCAGGTGATGAGATTAGCGTGAATGAGGCAGCCAAGCGGCAAGGACATGGCACTGTGATGGGGAATGGCTGAAGGCACTGTCATTTCCTCTCTTTGGTTCTGCTCCAGTGGTCTCTAAAAGGATTTGGCAAGCTTCAAGGAAAGAGGGTACAAGGCCAACTCAGGAATGGGGAACAAGGTCAAGGACAAGAGGAAAGGATACAAAAATAAGAAAATACAGGAATGATGAGCCTATGGCTTCCAGGATTTTGACAAAAAGTAAAGTCATTATTTTGAGGATATTTTCAACTCAAAGGAGGTCTTTGGAGTTTTAGAGACCATCATGGTTTTTTTTGGCCACGCTGCGCGTCTTCTGGGATCTTAGTTCCCCGACCAGGGATTGAACCCCGGCTCTCAGCAGTGAGAGCGCGGAGTCCCAACCACTGGACCACCAGGGAATTCCCGAGACCATCTCTTCTTAGCAGCAGCCACCTATTACCTCAACAGGCACAACACTAAGGACCTCAATTCCTTCCCTGACACATTCCCTTACTTCCTCGGCCTGTGCTCTCACAGCAAGACTCCTCTAGAACAATGGTCTTTAAACTGTTTTCCTCTCATATCTCCTACAGTAATTTTGAAAGCTGGAGTACCCTTACGTTTAAATCGTTACAAAGGCTGTAATTTCCACGACCTTATAAACATTGACAGTTTGAAATAAAACTGTTACATCAGTCTTAAATATACCCAATGGTATAAATGTTACATACACCATAATGATTTTTTTAACGTCTTTATTGGAGTATAATTGCTTTACAATGGTGTGTTTGTTTCTGCTTTATAAACCATAATGATTTAATACCTATTTGATACCTTTAGAAAATACACAAAGGGGACTTCCCTGGTGGCACAGTGGTTAAGAATCCACCTGCCAATGCTGGGGACACGGGTTCGAGACCTGGTCCGGGAAGATCCCACATGCTGCAGAGCAACTAAGCCCATGTGCCACAGCTACTGAGCGTGTGCTCTACAGCCCGCGAGCCACAACTACTGAGCCCACATGCCACAACTACTGAAGCCCACACGCCTAGAGCCCGTGCTCCACAACAAGAGAAGCGCACCGCAACAAAGAGTAGCCCCCACTCACTGGAACTAGAGAAAGCCCGTTGCACAGCAACGAAGACCCAACGCAGCCAAAAATAAATAAATAAATTAATTTTTAAAAAATACACGAAGTTCTTCTTTAACAGAAATTTTATATCATCCCTTTTTCTCCTTGAACCTCTATTTTTACTCCTCTCAGAATTTTATCCTAATAAAACATACTTTTACACTTTAAACTCTATTAGTATCTCTGCAACGACAACAAAAGTTCATCTAAATTTAAATAAATTAAAAAAAAATTTTAATTCCTCTGACCATAAGATTTTAAATTTATTTATTTATTTTTGGTTGCATTGGGTCTTTGTTGCTGTGCGCGGACTTTCTCTAGTTGTGGCAAACGGGAGCTACTCTTCGTCGCGGTGCACAGGCTCCTCATTGCAGTGGCTTCTCTTGTTGCGGAGCACGGGCTCTAGGCATGCGGGCTTCAGTAGTTGTGGCTCGTGGGCTCTAGAGCACAGACTCAGTAGTTGTGACACACGGGCTTAGTTGCTCCGTGGCATGTGGGATCTTTCCAAACCAGGGATCGAACCCGTGTCCCCTGCATTGGCAGGCGGATTCTTAACCACTGCGCCACCAGGGAAGTCCCACATAAGATTTTAAGTGAGAAAACTCTCTTTTGGATGGAGAAATATTTTCATCAGTTGTATACTAATCATTGTAATAATGTAATTTTTAATTAAAATCATAAACATATCCAGTAAAATTTTACTGGAGATCCATCTACTAATGAAATAGATGGAGCATCCCTCCCCTTATTAGTTCATGTGTCTGTGATTACTATAATTCCTACAATAAGACGTAGTTCAGCAAGAATTTTATGCCTATTTTCCATTCTTACAGATACAAGATTTATGTGAGGGAATTCCATGGTGGTCGTGTGGTTAGGGCTCCGTGCTCTCACTGACAAAGGCCTGGGTTCGATCCCTGGTTGGGGAAATGAAATCCCACAAGCCATGTGGTGCAGCCAAAAAAAAAAGATTTCTGTGAGAAAATTTCTTCACATAAATAATGGGAATAAGTAGGAATGAAAGAAGGGAAGAAGGGCATGTCACCCAATTCTAGGAGCTCCTTTGGAGATACATGCCGAAAATCTCACAGTGAACTTCCATCCACTGACATAACTGGAGTCTTCCTTCAATTTTGTTGAAAGCACACAAAAATGACATGTTACATAATCATTGCAGTCATTTGCCTTCTCAGCACGTACACAAATATTTTCTATTTGTCCTTTGAATGCTGCCTCTTGACAATGTAAGATTCAGGACAGGTAGTAAATATGCTCTTCTTTATAGTAAAGTTAGTAAATTGGGCAAGGGTAACTGAGAATGGGGAAGTAGGAAAGAAAACAAATTAGTAAAGAGTGCATTTGGAAGATGAAGATCTAGAAACCGATTCCTTTAAAACTTTCCTTGCTTGCATTCCCTTGGAAGGTCTTGATGTACCCCAGGGGTATAGTGAGTACCAACAGCTCTAAGGGATTTTCCAGATCCTCAGCTTTTATACATATTCTAAGGAAGAGGGCCCACTGGGATCCTCCACACTTTGGGAAGAACCTTCTTACCCCATTGGAAAAGGTGTCAGTCTGTGTGCTGCTGTCCTGAACTTCTGGGTGAGGGCCAGTCAGCTGGCTCTTCCAGTCCTGCAGCTGGCGGGAGAGTACCTCCAGAATGACAAGAGAGTTCAGCAGGTTATCTTCCAGGTCATGTCGAGATAAGGCAGTCAGATCTGGAGGACGGCTGCAGTAGGAAGAGAAGAACATGAGGAGAAGAGAGGGAAAGGGATGGGAGTGGCAGGTCCAGGAGCACAAAGATACAGGGATACTTACCCCCATAGAAGGTGCTCTGTCTCAGAAGTACTGTCCTTGGTGCCCACCAGGCCTATTTGGGATGTGTTTGTACTCCTTTCCTGCTGTGCTGGGGGAGTAAACCAAGTCCCCACCGAGCAAGTAGAGAAAGGGGTAGTGCCAATCGCAGCATCTCGAAACACAGAGGGAAGAGATAAGCTCTGGCGGAGATTTTCCAGCATGACGGAGGTATTTACACCTTTTTCCAACCAGGCCAGGGGAGACATCCAAGGCCCCATATCAGAGACGGGAATGCTCCCAGCATCTACTGCTGGCCCTGGAGCTGCCTGGGATTCCATTTCTCCTGGATTTGGGGTCAGGCCTGTGGATGGAATATCGTCCATATTTGAGACAAGTGCTTGATCTCCCAATTCAGCCTCCTCAGGGAATGTGGGAAACCTCATTTCTCTCTCCTCTGTACTTCTGTGCTCTAAAATTTCCTCCCCTGGGTCCACAAGACTGACAGGGAAGTCTGCTGCTAAGACAGTTGAAGGGGAAAGCCAGAGCGGGGAGGAAGGCAACAAGGCATTACTTTCAGAAGGGACTAGGTCCTCAGGCACAGCCTCAGTCCTACTGTCCTTCAGGCTTTCCCTGGAGCAGTGTAGCTGTTGCTCAGAACAGGAATTTTGTGGGTACTCCAACAGATGGGATGGAGGATTCTGAAATGTAGGTTTCTCAGGCATAGCAGGAACAATTTCTGAAAAGTTGTCTTCCATGCAGGGGGCCACCCCCTTTCTCAGCAGATCTCCTGTCCTCAAAGGCTCATCTAGAGAGAAGCTGTTTGTCTCTGCCGTGGTATCTAAATGGGCCTCGACTGTAATGTTTTGCTGCTGCCCCCCTGGAGAAGGTACAAGGACCATGGTTTTAACCACATTGTTGCCCAGTGGGTCTACTGCTTCCTCAGATGTTCTGGGAGTAGAATTGGTTTGGGGAATCAGATTTAGGGGCTGCTCATCTAATTCATGTTGACAAGCTTCTAGACATGTTGAGGGATGGCTCAACTGTTCTGAAGGGGAGTCTGCCTTCTTAGCATTGACAAGATCCAGTGGAGATGAGTTGTTGCTGCCTTCCTGCCAAAGGAAACAAAAGTAGTTGACTAATACTGTCAGTTCTGGTTCCCAATATACAGTTATGGGTGCAGGATACTGTCTGAACTCAAAAAAGGAAAGAGTTCTCATTACCTTTACTTAGGTAAGACCTTGGCTAAGCCTTGCTACTTACTACAGAGACCCAGTAGAAAAGCTGGGAAGCCATTCTGGGTCCTTCCAAGTGAACCAGGTTACAGTATAAACAAGGCTAAGATAATCTATCCATGTCATGGGAAGATGGTAGCTTGAAAGTGACCCCACTCTTCTCCAATCCTAACTCCAACCCACTTCTAGGGTAGGAGGGATCCCTGGCTCAAGTTCTACAGTTGGTATAAGATTTTAGTCCTTTTGGAACAGATGAGAAATTGGGGACTAGACTGAGAGAGCACTTGGCCCACAGAGATCCATGTACCGTAGAAGAAAGGGCAACATCAACCTGTGCCAGGGACCTAGTCTCCTTGACTGCAAGAACTGAGGGTATCCTGAACACATGGGTTGAAGCCATTCAATCCTTGGGATTTGAAGAGCTCTAGCCTTTGTAGCAAAGGAGAATGAAGAGCAGAAAGACTCTTCCTGGTGCCCTGAAAAGGGAGTGACAACCTCCCAATTGCTGGTTCATAGGGATGGAGACCACTGCACTTTCTACCACTTTCAGGGCTGCTGGTCCTGAGACTCAATGAACAAAAAAAGGACAATATGAATGTACTTATGTGGATCCAGTAGCCAGAGAAAGGACAAACCCTAAGATAGTTAGGAAAGGTAGGTCCTACCAAAATACAGCTGACGGAAGAAACAGATAACAATTTGCACCAAAAAAATATATGCATACATAAGAAGATCTGAGTACAACTCACACACACAAAGACTTTCTGGAAATAATAAATATTACTTTTAAACAAAAAATTTTAGTAATATGCATTGAAAGAGGATGATCAGAGTTAAGACAAGAATTACTGGCCTGGACAATCAAGTGGAAGACATATCTTAAAGACAAAAATACAAAGAAAGGTAAATCTGAGGGAAAAGCTAAGAGAACTGGAAGATAAATCCAGCAAACCTAACATGTGAATAAAAGAAGTTCAAGGAGAAAAGAGAACACGTACAGGTGGGGCACTGATTAACAAGTATTAGAAGAAAATTTCTCTAAGGTAAAGAAAGATCTGAGTTTGCATATTAAAATGGCTCACCAAGTTCCAAGCAGGACTGACAAAAAATGATAAAATTTCTGAACTACCAGAACAACAAAACTATTTTAGAAGCTTTAGATTATAAAGACCAATTATTTACAAAAAAAAAAAAAAAGAATTAGACTTACATGAAATTTCTCATTTACAGCAGTGGATGAAATTTTAAAACATAAAGTTGAGCTAAAACTTCTGATATTCTAGCAATGTCCTTGGGTATAGGTTACAACGATGTGTGCTTTATACAAATTTGTTAGGCTCAATGTTTTATGTACTTTCATGTATTTTATTTCAAATTTTCAAGTTTTCTTTCAAAGTGCTAAAGGAGGGACTTCCCTGGTGGCACAGTGGTTAAGAATCCGCCTGCCAATACAAGGGACATGGGTTCGATCCCTGAGCCACGAAGATCCCACGTGCCACGGAGCAACTAAGCCCGTGTGCCACAACTACTCAGCCTGCGCTCTAGAGCCCACGAGCCACAACTACTGAGCCTGCGCACCACAACTACTGAAGCCCGTGTGCCTAGAGCCCACGCTCCGCAACAAGAGAAGCCACCGCAATGAGAAGCCTGCGCACCACAACCAAGAGTAGCCCCCGCTCATCGTAACTAGAGAAAGCCGGCACGCAGCAATGAAGACCCACAGCAGCCAAAATAAATAAATTAATTAATTAATTAATTTAAAAATAAAACCTCCCAGAAAACAAAAGTCCAGGACCAGATTATTTCACAGGTTGAATTTACCAAAATTCAAAGAAGATTTAATACCCATTTGTCTCAAGCTCTTCCAAAAAATTAAAGAAAGAGAAGGAAATACTTCCTAACTCATTTTACAAGGCCAAAATTATGTTGATACCAAAACCAGACAAGGACAACACAGAACTCAACAGATCTGGCAGACTAAAAAAAGTGCAAGGACAGAGTAATTAACTATCTGTTGTTGGATATAATAGAATGTGACATCCTTTGAATAGTAAATATGCTTTTTCTCATATGTTCATGGAACACTCAGAAAAATTCATCCTATACTTGGCTACAAAGACAACAGATTACAGTCTGATCATAATGCAAGAAAATAAATTTAAAAGGTGACACAAAATGGCTTTTAAGCACTTGGAAATTAAGAACCCCTCCTAGATAACCCCTGGATTAAAGGTAAAAATCAAAAGAAAATTACAAACTAGCTAAAAAGCATGACAAATGATGACTATTTATAATATACACTTAGAAAATGATGAAAGAGTTAACCCCCCAATAGAAAAGTGAGCAAATAATATAAATAAGCATTACACAAAAGAGCAAACCCAAATAACCAATTCACATGTAAGAGATACGCTCACTAGTAGTCAGGAAAATGCAAATTAAAGTAACAATAAGATACCACATCAGACTGGCTAAAATTTTAAAGATCTCTAACAACTACTACAAGAGGTGATGTGGGGAAATGGATATCGTCATACAATGCTGGAGAGAATATGAATTGTAATAGCTATTTTAGATAGCAATCTGACAAAATTTAAAATTAAAAATATCTTTCCTTCAAACCAATAATCCTACTCCTGAAAATGTATCTCATCGAAATAAAGGTATCAGTACAAAGATATTTACATTAGCATTGTTTGCATTAGCAAAAAAAAGTGGAAAGATAAATGACCATTTATGACTAAATTATGCTTGATGCATACCACAGTATCTTATGAATTAGCGCTACACTAGTTGACATGGAGGGATTTAAACCACATTGTTAAATGAGAAAAGTAACAGGCAGAGAAATGTATACAGTCAATCCTCACTATTTGAACTGAAAAGCATTTTCTACATAGCTATGTCTCTCAAGACCTTTCACAAAAGTACAGCTCAGTGAGGGCAGTTCTACAAGGAGCTAGTTTAAACTCCGGTGGTTCAGGGGTGTAACTTGATCCCCGGGGAGTTTTGACTACCTCTGGGAATGGATGGACATTGCCTCATTCTTAAAACTGACTGACTTCTCCGTAAGTGAGTCCCTATTAAGAGGGAGACCATTCGGGGCTTCCTTGGTGGCACAGTGGTTGAGAGTCCGCCTGCCGATGCAGGGGACGCGGGTTCGTGCCCCGGTCTGGGAAGATCCCACATGCCGCGGAGTGGCTGGGCCCGTGAGCCATGGCTGCTGAGCCTGCGCGTCCGGAGCCTGTGCTCCGCAACGGGACAGGCCACAGCAGTGATGAGGCCCGCGTACCACAAAAAAAAAAAAAAAGAGGGAGACCACTAACCAAAGTGATAGTTATTTCTAAGACGTTTGGTAAAGACTGAACGGGGGAGGTGATGATAAAAAAAACTAACAGCTAAATAGAGGTGCGGGTTCTCAGTGGACTTCCTTTAGCGACCCTAGGGTACCTCTCTGTTGGCCTGAATAGCTGTAAATGGATGTCACCGAAGAAGGAAACTTCATTATCGTTATTAATTACGTTCCAACCCTGGCCCTCTGTTCCTCTGAGCTCTCCGCCTCGGCAAAGAGCCCAGTCGAGAGGCTGGCCAGGCGAATCTCACCTGCAGCCCTAGCTTGCACAGTGATGAGGTGGACGAGTAGGCTATCGGGGGCCCTGTTCCCGAGTTGGTGAGGGCACCAGGCTGCAGGATAAGTTCTCGGAGAGGCGTTCTCATAGCTGCTTTTCCCTAAAACAGAAGAGAGAATGTGAGAAAGCCTGGGCTCTGCCAGCCTGCCCTAAGAAGCTCCCGTCCCTCCCTAAGAAGCTCACGAGCAATAACAAGAGTAGGTTCCAACCCCAGTCCTCTGAACATCAGGACCAGCATTAGACTCCACATGCACCCGTCCCCAGGCTCGACCCTGCTTTCCACGACGCCCGGTACTGCCAGCGACCCCGACCCAAAACCCCGGCCCAGCTCTCTCGCTCCATGAGGCCCTCCCGCTCACCGGTTGGGGCGAAGGCGACACGCTAAGATTCAGTTTTTTCACCCGCCACATCTTCAAAACAACACAGGGTGATCACCTCCTAGACGCAAGAGGCGACGCCATGCTCACCCGCCGTCTTTATTTGAACCTGCTCCGCGCTTCCCGATTGGCTGCGAAGTCTCAGTGCGTCAGGTGGGCGCGTCCGCTCCGGGCTCGAGCCCGGCGGGCTGGGGCGGGGCCTGTATTGGACCCGCCCCGCCCGGCCCCCTGTGCGCGCGCGCTCTGCGAACTGACCCCCATCCCACCGGGACGCGCTCCAGCCCGAAAGCCAGCCTTTCGGCCTCACCTCCGAGAGGGTGACCGGGAAGTTGGACAGTTGAGGAGTCCATCCCTCCTGCTTCGAGTAGGCCAGTCTCACACCCTGTCGGAAAAGCTGTCCCCGTGGCCTGGCCTTAGGAAGTTTCTCCTCGGGTTTCCCTCAGCTATCTCAGCCTTGACCGGCAGGAGCCGGTCGGGGGTATAGAAGGGAAGGTGAGTGGAGCGTTTTTTACGTAGGCTGCTCGGTCCGCGCATAGGTCCTGCGTCCGTGATGGCCTGAGACGTGGTTCTCAGCCTGCGCTGTCATTTAGCCTCTTCAGAATTTCTGGGCTTTTCTTGGGACTTAACTCAGGGTCCGCAACAAGTTTACTGGAACAATAATAGCTCACAAGTATTGAACATTTATTAGGCACCTGGCACTCTTCCAAATGCCTTTTATATCTTAACTCCTTTAATCCCCAAAAGGGCATATGAAGTAGGCACCGTAAATATCCGCGTTTTACAGACGTAGTAACCGAGTCACAGATAATGTCTTTTGCCTAATGCCCACAGGTAGTAAAATGGCAGAGTCAAGATTGCCACCCATACTACCGACTACTGCATTCTCCTCTCGCTTGAAACCCCTCTGTGTGGGAAATTAGCTACTGGAGGTGGGATTGATTTTTGGAAACAGCCTAAAGTTAAGTATTCAGAGTTACAGGCTTTTTTTAATATAATTTTTTTAAACGTTATTAATTTATTTTATTTTTGGCTGCCTTGGGTCTCTTGCTGCGTGCGGGCTTTTCTCTAGTTGAGGTGAGCGGGGGCTACTCTTCGTTGCGGCTCACGGGCTTCTTATTGGGTGGCCTCTCTTGTTGCAGAGCACGGGCTCTAGGTGCGCAGGCTTCAGTAGTTGTGGCACTCAGGCTCAGCAGTTGTGGCTCGTGGGCTCTAGAGCGCAGGCTCAGTAGTTGTGGCACATGGGCTTAATTGCTCCACGGCATATGGGATCTTCCCGGACCAGGGCTCAAACCCGTGTCTGCACTGGCAGGCGGATTCTCAACCACTGCGCCACGAGGGAAGTCCCCAGAGTTAGTTTATGATGAAGTATGTTCCTTTGAACGCTCACGGCACCTTATTTACACTCTTAAGTCATAATGAATTTGGAAAAGGCAGTAACCCAGAGAGGAAAAACTATAATGTTACGAACTTCAGGGCCCTCAGGGGATGGGCTTTTCTAGAACTGTGTTGTCCAGTACCATAGCCACTAGCCACATGTGGCTATTGAGCACTTCAAATGTGGCTAGTCCAAATTGAGATGTATTATAGGTGTAAAATACAAACTAGATTTTGAAGACTTCGTATGAAAAAAGAAAAGAATAAAATATCTTATTTTAAATATTGATTGCATGTTGAAATGATATTTTAGATACATTGGGTTAAATAAAATACATTAAATTAATTTCATGTTTCTTTTTACCTAATTTTTAATGGGGCTACTAGCAAATTTTAAATTACTTATGAGGCTTACATTATTTCTGTTGGACAACACCGCTTTAGAAACATAATGGTGCAACCTAAAGACGCTAGAGAGAACAGTTGCTTGACTGGAAAACTGGGAGAAAGACAACAGAACACAGACTTGAGCCTGGGATTCCCCCAGACTTAGCAGAGGGAATCCCAAGGTATATGTACTTCTGGTCAATCAAAAAGGTCCAACAAATAAAACAAGGGTGAAAGGGGCAGAAAAACCAAGACAGAAAACTCTTAAGTGCCAGTAGTAAAAGCTTGTATTATATAAAGTGTGACTTGGAATGCTTAGTCCTTGTTGCAGTTGGTATGTCAGATGCCAGGTGAGTAACCGAAGAGATACAGTGCTTCCAGCAGCAAATTAGGAGGGATATGGAGGGTAGACGAGAGGGACAATACTATTGTAAATAGGCAACATAAGCAGAATTAGTTTGTTGGTGTTGTTTTGCATGAATTTTTTTTGTGGGGGAGGCCATGCTCCGTGACTTGCGGGCTCTCAGTTCCCCAACCAGGGATTGCACTCGGGCCACGGAGATGAAAGTGCCAAATCCTAACTAACCACTCGATCACCAGGGAACTCCCTGCATATTTTTCATTTGGCGTTTTTCAAATTATAAAAAATAAGAGATGCTCGTTGTAGCAAGTGAAACAATACAATGCAAAGACATATTAAAGGCACAGCCTCCCCCATCCATTCTACCTGCCTGAGGTAACGAATAGTGTGTATGCCTTTATAAAAACATATGCAGGGAATTTCCTGGTGGTCCAGTGGTTAGGACTCGGCGCTTTCACTGTCATGGGCCCGGGGTTCGATCCCTGGTCAGGGAACTAAGATCCCACAAGCCATGCGGCCAAAAATCAACAACAACATATGTATACACACACACAAGGATTTTGTTTGTTTTTATTTACACACGGTTTTTTTTTTACCCAAATTAATTGACGTGCAGACTGGGGTCTCTGGGATTGAGAGCTAGTGCCTTTTTTTTCCTCTTCTCATTACATTTGCATTACTCCCCTCTCCCTCCCAGGTTCTCTTTTTCATTCTCTCTCTCTCTCTCTCTTGCACACACACACACACACACGCAGAGGGGAAGTAAGCATTGAGAGTCGTCTACAGAAATGGCATCATTTCTTACACTTCTGCATTTTTTTCCCACTCAATGTCTTGTATTGAGCCTTCTAAGTCAACTGATATAGATCTAATTAACTCATTCATCACTTCATATTCCATGTCCTTTTTAAAAAAATAGGCTATTTCTCTTTTCTAATTTGTAAGAGTTCTGTATTTAGACATTAACTGCCATCACATTGCAAATATTTTTCTTTAGATCTATTTTTTGTCCATTGACTTTATTAATGGTATCTTTGGCTATACAAAGATAAAACATTTATGAGGTTAAGATGTTATCTTTCCTTTCAAAGCATCTGGACTTCTTATCTTGATTGATTCATTCATCTTTTATGTAAATGTTTTCTTTTCTTTAATTTTTAAAATTTTTATTTTTGGCTGTGTTGGGTCTTCATTGCTGCGCGCGGGATTTCTCTGGTTGCGGGCGAGCGGGGGCTACTCTGCATTGCCGTGCGCAGGCTTCTCATTGCAGAAGCTTCTCTTGTTGCAGAGCACAGACTCTAGGCGTGCGGGCTTCAGTAGTTGTGGCACGCGGGCTCAGTAGTTGTGGTACAGGACTCAGTAGTTGTGGCACGCGAGCTCTAGAGCACAGGCTCAGTAGTTGTGGTGCACAGGCTTAGTTGCTCCGTGGCATGTGGGATCTTCCCGGACCAGGGATCGAACCCGTGTCCCCTGCATTGGCAGGCGGATTCTTAACCACTGGGCCACCAGGGAAGTTCCGCGCCCCCCCCCCGCTCCGCTTTATAAGGAAACCAATCATATTGGATTATGGATTAGGGCCCACCCATAAGACCTCATTTTAACTTAATTACACCTGTAAAGACCCTATCTCCAAATACCATGACATTCTGAAGTACAGGGGTTAGGATTTCAGCATATCAATGGGGAGGGGGCACAATTCAGCCTGTAACAGGGGCTAATAATACAGTGAATGTGATTTTATTCAATTTTTCAAAAAAGCTTTGATAAGACTTTTACATTGAAGACTCTATTTAAAGAAGTAAACCATGGAATTGAGATTACCAGTTTGTTAAATCAATGAACAAGTGAACAAATGAACTGGTCAATATATGATAAAGTAACTTAGGTTAGAGGTAAGAAACAATGAGTAGAACTAAAAGGACACTCTTCTAAAAGAAGAATATAAGGTTTGGTGTTAAGACTTAATTTTTTTTTAATAAAGTATAGTTGGTTTACAGTATTGTTTCAGGTGTACAGCTAAGTCATTCAGGTATATATATATATGTGTGTATATATAAAATCTTTTTCAGGTTCTTTTCCATTATACGTTATTACAAGACATTCAATATAGTTCCCTGTGCTATACAGTAGGTCCTTGTTATTTATAAGACTAATCTTAAATTCTTAGAAAAGATAGAAGGGAGTACAGAGCAAAATATCCATACTTAAAAGTGTATCTGATTTCTTCTAGGTAATGAAAAATCAAAATGTAGGGCTAAACTTAAAAGATCATTTCAGGTTGTATATAAAACAAATTTTTTTAAATGAACTTCATGTGAATAAGTAGAAGGTATTTATTTTTAGGTCAGTGATTCCGAATGGGGGTGGAGGGTGGCAGGAAAGAATGCCTTCCAGGGAAGAGCATCTCAAAACTGGGGTAGGTGTGGGGTGGAGGCAGTGCTTTTTCAAATTATACTTTGTGAAACTTTTTCTGTCACTGCCTCCACTCTACCCTGAGAAACACTGCTGTAAGCACCACTGATTGAAGAGAGTATGTTAAAAATGTCCTCATTTGATAAGAAATGATTCAAACTACACTTACACGATCCTGGTCTCTAAGCTATCTAACATGACCCAGGAAAGGGACCCTAGTGACATTATGTTAACCATGTCCTAAAGACCTTAAACCAATATGCTGCTGTGACCAGAGAGGCTATATAATGTTGGGCGATCTGAACATTAATTAACACTGGGCCAGACACACAGTATCATAAAATCATCTGCATCTGCCCTTTGAAGAAGCATCACAGAAATCTGAAACCTATCTCCCACAATGAAGAACCAGTGGTTGTATACATTAGGAAACTAGGTCCAGAGAGTTAAAATGACTTGTATAAAGACACCGAAATATTTATTGGTGAGTCTAGGCACCAGGTCTCCTAACTTCCAATCTAATACTTTTTTTTTTTTTTTTTTTTGCGGTACACGAGCCTCTCACTGCTGTGGCCTCTCCCGTTGCAGAGCACAGGCTCCGGACGCACAGGCTCAGCGGCCATGACTCACGGGCCCAGCCACCAGGGAAGGCCCAATCTAATACTCTTAACTACTATTTTAGAAGCCACTGATTCCCATTTCTAGTATTCAGTATTGTTTTTTTGTTTTTTTTTAATTATTTATTTTTTGGCGTGTTGGGTCTTTGTTGCTGTGCACGGGCTTTCTCTAGTTGCAGTGAGCAGGGGCTACTCTTTGTTGCGGTGCACAGGCTTCTCATTGTCGTGGCTTCTCTTGTTGCGGAGCATGGGCTCTAGGCACGCAGGCTTCAGTAGTTGTGGCACGTGGGCTCAGTAGTTGTGGCTTGCGGGCTCTAGAGCGCAGGCTCAGTAGTTGTGGCGCACGGGCTTAGTTGCTCCGCGGCATGTGGGATCTTCCCGGTCCAGGGCTCGAACCTGTGTCTCTCGCATTGGCAGGCAGACTCTTAACCACTGCGCCACCAGGGAAGCCCCCAGTATTGGTTTTTATCCAATGTGGCAGTTCTGGTCATTACAACTTTAAAAATATGTAATAAAGCCTAAAAAGTCTCTAAAGAGAAACAAGTGAGATAATCAAAAGGATCAAGGATACATTCATTTATTTATTTATATCTCAACTTCATTCTAAAAGGCTTACAAAGATGGAGATAATCTAGTAAGATGTAAAAAAAAAAGGACTAAAACAGAAAAATGAGAAGAGAATAAGGAAAGTAAAGGTCAAAAAGGAAGATGATGGAACCAAGAATGTGGCTAGCATACAAAACATAACATGAGGTCCTAAACACTTGCTGGAAGTGGGCCACAAACTGGGCTCTAAGTGGTCTAGCATCAATATGAAAAGAAAAATAGAGTCAGTTGAATATTTACTGTCTTTAAGGTAAAAACCAACCAGCAATTCAGGAAAAGAATAACTGGGTTCAGAGAAAATTTCTTCCATGCATCCTTATATAGAACATTATGAATTATAATGATAAACACCCTTTGCAGTATCCACAGCAATTAAATTTCATAGGGATTTTCATATGGATTGCCAAAGTACAATTCAGAAAAAGCAGTTCTGCAGAGGCCAATAAAATGCCAGCTATGTACAGGGCAAATCTGGCTTAATCCAGGGACAAAATTAATAAATAGTACTCAGAATACTTCCCAGACTCTCTTTGGTTTGGAAAGAGAGATCAGATATAACTGAAGAATAACGAAAATGAAACTTTTAAGAATTTGGTTTAAGAAAAATGAAAAGAAGTCACAAAGGCCAGAAATGTATACAGATTTAAGGTCCAGATGATTTTCCTAAAGGAAAAGGTTCTTGAGTTACATCTCTGATCTTAAATCTCAAGGTTGATATCATGCCTCTTAATCCCTTGGTTTGCCCATCACCAACTGAAACCTGGGCCATCTAGGGAAGTGATCAGTTTAAGAATCCTTGTGTCCTTCAAAGAGGTTTTATTTTGGAAAAAATGTGTATAGCTATTCCAATTACCCCCTAGAGAAGACATTTAACCCACTCATGTTTCACTTATTCTCTTCCTCACAGTAGGCTATTAGATTCACTTTTTAAATTTTTAAAAGTTAGACTGACTTTGAGCCCCCAGATCATATGTTTTACCTGCATATTTAGGGGTTGAAACAAATACCAGCTTTTGAGAACTCTGAAAAACATTCATACTGCTTCTGACAAGCCTATTAAACACATAAATAGCAGCACCTTGGGAACCCATGAAATGCTGTTATTGCTCACAAAAGGAAACATGGCACAGAAACAAGGAGAAGGAAAAGTGGGAAAAAATTCTGGCTAAAAACTGCGGGGTATAAACACTGGAGAAATGAAACAAAGGAAAAGGTCCACACTCTGATCTGAGATGTTGAATTGAGAGATGGGTTGTATGATGGGGTAAGGACTAGGGCATTGTGACTACCAACCACAGAATGCCCAGTGTGAACTCTGGTCCAACACCTAGAGGAACAGAATGATAAGAGGCTACAGCGTAAAAACAAACTGAATCATCAAGGTGGTCACACTGAATTGGCAGCAGAGGAGGTCCTCAGGTTCCCAGATGAGCCCCAACTACAGTAGAGGAGCTCAAGCCAGGCTGGGGTGCACCAGGAAGGACTCCAGGTTACAGTCAAAGTCCTTGAAGAACGTGGACTCCGATGATGGACTGAGCTGGGTAGCTTGTGTCTCCATGACAAAGTTCACTGGATGCTTCTGTAGGAGCTCTGGGTCAAAGGCCACACCCCGAAAGAAAGGGTGGACCTGGAAGTGATGCAAATAACGTAGACGGTGGAGGGGATTCTGGCATAACAGCTGAAGAGAAATAGAGCATGAAGGATGAGAGACTGGGATAGGAAAGGGACTGAATAGAGAAGCTGGAAAAGGAGAAAGAAGTTCATGGATCTGTGGAGGGCCGGGAGAAGAACCCAAAAGAGTAGAGGATATGTAAAAGTGGGAGAAACAGGCTAATCTGGGGGCAAAGGTAGGAATAAAGTAGTAGTAGTGGTAAGAGAGCAGCACTAGCCCACTCTCTCAGAAGTGACCTGCTGTGGATGGGGACGAGCTTTGGAAGACCAGGAACTCGAATAAAATTTGAAGTGTTGGTTAGAAGGCAAGTAGTGAGGTAGTACTTGATCAAGTTGGAATCCCCCCTTAATAATTAATCAGAGGAATGGGGGGTATCACTTCAGTGATAGGGAAAGAAGTGAATGGTTTTTGTAGTCAAGAAGGAAAGTCATGCCCACCCTTACCTCATGGAGCAGGAGTGAGAGCCCCTGGTTAAGAGAAGCTGGGATCACAGAGTCATAGTGGGTCACACTTGCCAACATGGCCACATGATCTCTCTCTGCGGGCACTGGGAACTGAGTTAAGGGGTGGGAAGGTGTCATTGCTTAGTAAAAATAAGGCAAGGCTTCCCAAGGTGGCCTTTCTTCCCACCGCAGGGCAACTCCTATCTTCTCTGCCCAACATCACTACCATTCTCTCACCTTTCCAGTTGACAGAGAGAAAAGCAAGACACCCAGGGACCACCAATCAGCAGCATGGTTGTAAGGCCCTCCACTCAGGACCTCTGGGGCTACGGATATGAAAGATACTTGTCACTGATATCTGTTGGCTATCCTCCTGCCCAATGCTTACCCACCAGCTTTAGCTTCTCTCTCACCCATGTACTGAAGAGTGCCACAGATAGTATAGGCTCGGGTTCCTTGGGGCAGGTGGCGGGACAGGCCAAAGTCTGTCAGTTTCAGATGGCCTGTGAAAAGCAAGCCATCAGCACCACTCTGTTCCAACCCTCATCAGCCATGACTTACTTCCAAACAGAGGTACCTCTCATTCTGGGACTAGGAAAAGAAAAGGACTTACCTCGTTCATCCAGAAGGATATTCTCCATCTGAAAAATCACAGGTGAGAAGTTATTCATCCTCTTCCTTTCAGTCCTCTTTCATCATGTATACTATACCCCCCAGCTGAAGAAGATGCCCTAGCTCAGCATCCAAGTCTATACTTGGAGGGCCCTTGCCCAAATCCTTAACACCCATGAGGGCCCCAAGGTCAACTGTTCTCAGCAGCTCCTCCCACCTTCTTGGACCTGTTGGAACATCTTACTGAAGTCCCTCCTTAAACAAAAAGAAAAAGCATTTAACTACCTTCACATCTCGATGGATGATGCCGAAGTCATGGAGATAGCCTGTGGATGACAGCAAGCGTGGGGTGTGTGCTGAAGCTCTCCTGTCCTTCCAATTTCCCTGATAGCTCCCACCTCATTCCTATCCCTGTTCTTTGACCTCCAGAGTTAATATCAATTCTCTTCTGCCTCCCTCCCTGCTTAATTCTTCCCTCATTTCTATTACCACTCCTGTTTCACTTACACAGCACCAGGATCAGCTCAGCAGCAAAGAGGCGGATGGAAGCCTCACTAAAGCAGCCAACAGCGGACCACAGGGAGTACAGATCTGTGCTGCAGTAGCTACACACTGCAAAGTAACAGAAGTCTAGGCAGTATTTGGGGGCTACTATGCCTGGGCTCAAGGCATCGTATGCCTCCTGCCCAAACTGATGCCACCTGCTGTTCCCTCTCCCTCTGGGAGAGAGAAGTACTATGAAAAGGGGAACAGAGCAAAGGCAGAACAAGCCAAAGGGATGGGTAATCTCAGGTGGGGAGTATGGTAGAAGGACCCCTGGGAATGAGGAGAGAATCCAGTCACTCACTCATGAAGAGGTGCCGTTTTCCCTGCCAGCTGTCCCCCAAACTGTGTACAAAAGGATGGTTGATCTGTCGCTATGGACAAGAAAACAGGAAGTTAGGATCAGGGTCATTGAGGATCAAGGCAGCCAAGAAGTCAGGATTTACCTTGTTGTGCAGAAAGGAAGCTGTTGCCCCACCTCTCAGTACAGGTTGCCTGCCTGGTAATCCCAGTACTAAGGAACACACTGGACATGCTGGAGAGATTTCCCTGGCAGGACCTAGAATTACTCTACTGATAGCTACTTTTCCTGGGATCTCTTGGTTGAAGCAGAGGGAGGGGTCAGAGTCAGGAAAAGCAGGACAGTTGGACAAGAAAGGTGCTTTCTCCGCCTGTGGTTTGGTTCTTCCTAGGATCCTTTCCAGGGCTCTGTGCATACCTGGATGCTGACCTCCTCTTTGCACTGCCTCAGGTTGTCCCTCTGTAGGACCTTTACCTTGGGCACCACCTATAAAAGGAGAGGAGTGATGACTCCTAGTGGGGAATAGTGTATTAAATTGTTTATTCCTCCCAACCTTTCTGGAATAAAGATTGGAGGCAGGGACTAGAGAATAATGTGGAAGAGTATCTAGGTCCCTACCTTCACCACAAATACTGCTTTCTGGCCACAGTCTAGCACCTTGAGGACAGTTCCAAAGGAGCCTTTAGCCACAAGGCCTAAAATCTGTACAGAGAAGTGGAGAACAAGGCAGTTGAGACTGATTGTTTCTAGATTTCTCCCCAAGACTGAGACCCCTTCCAGGGATTCCACTGACCTACCTTCAGCTGCTGATGCCCCCTAAGGGGCCTAATAGGAAACTCCGGCAGAAAGAGGTTGATGAACTGAGGCACTGGCCACTCAGGCAGAGGCTTCTCTACTAGCAGTGGGGCTGGCTCCAGGGGCTCCTGGTGCAGGAACTGATGCCCCTGTAGTCCCCACAGCAACTCTTTCAGACCTGACCTGGTGGTCCCCACACCTGGCCAGAGGCTCTTCTAGCCTCAGACCCAGGGGGACCCAGGGGCCCTGGATGTTGCCACCCTGCTGAGAACCAAGGGAGCCACTAAACCTGCTGCCCCTGGGGCATTACAGGTTCTGCCCATTTAGCAGGCACTCCCTCAAATCTCAACCCTAGAGATGTAAATTTGAACCCCAGGCAAAATTGCTACTGTCCTTGCTTCACGCCAAGGTCTGGATTTCCTGCACACAATTAAAATCCTCTAGGAAAGTAATACTTGGATATTTTCCCGATAAGGCATCAGAGATTCAGTACTGCACCTACCATAAATACTTTGATGGTAACACCTCCCTGCCCCACCCCCACAGTGGACAACACTGTTATTACCAGTTCCCAGGCCTCAAGCTCATGCCTTTCACCTCCCCTAAACAAGCTGCCAGAGCCCCACACCCTACCTTATGAGGAGCAGCCATCTGGGCATGTTGCCCCTTCCGACAACTCACTGCTCCCATCCCCAAGCCTCTGCGCCTCCTCTCTCCCGCTAAATCTGCTGTCCCAGTTACATAAGCAGTTCCTCCCCTGATGCTGCATTACACATGAGCCCCGCCTCTTTCCCTTGTTGTTCATGACTAGAGATGCAAATGATGCAGCCAAACCTCACCCTTATCCCCAAATGCTATCGCCCCTGGTTAAGAATGGCTTATAGCCAGGACTAAAATGTGCAGAGACCTATCAGCCTGGGACCAATGTCACGTCAGAGCTGGGAAGTATCTGTGACACAGCTTCAGGCAGGAGGGAAGAAGCCACCCTCATTAGGGTGGCAGCTAGGTGTCTTGGACTGATGCGGAGAAAAGGATATAGGCTGAAACCATGCACTCAATACAATTAAAAAAAAAAAAAACCAGCATCAAATTTAAAATATATTTTTTCTCTTTAAATGATTTTTTTTTTTTTACCATTTTTCAGGGGATACCCCAGGGAGAGGGACCCATAGCCAGCTGTGTCTCCTACTGCCATTCTCCCAAGTGAGCTTGGCACAGATTGGGGAGGGGCTGATTCCCCCCACAGCACTAATACCTCTTTCATACAAGGCAGTGGAATGAGGAACAGAAGATCAGCCCCTCCCCTCCACTTTCTGGCACAGAGGGAGAGCAGTTACACTTACAAATATATATATATATTTTTATATATGTCTATTTATAAAAATTTATCACACTTGATCAGAGCTGTCCCCCCACCCTTTCAGTTGAACCCAAGGGAACCAGATACTAGCCGTGGGGCCATTCCCTGGGCCTTGCTCTCTTGATGCCTCTCTGGCCCTGGGCCTGCTGATCAGTGTGAGGTAGAACTCAGAATTATTATCCACCATGTTCTGCAAGGAACAGGCCAGCTGCTAAAGAGCAGTGCCTATCCACAGTACCCTGTGGGCTCCTGACCCCCACAAATCCTAATGGATGAAGGGAAGCACCTCCCACCCCACAAGTCCCTGTGGCCTGAGCCAGAGTCAGATCCTGTACTGCAGCCTCTCTTGAATTGCCGGATCATTTGCGCCTGCCAAAGATGGACTTCTTCCCAGGATTCTTGTTGCCCACACTTAAACCGATGAGGAGCCGGGCTTTCTCCTCCTCTTCCTGCTGCTGCACGTTGAGGTCCGATTTAGTTTCCAGCTTTCCCCGGACTTCAGACCCTGCTGCAGGCTTCAGCCTTAGCTTCTCTTTAATTACCTGATAGGTTAGAGAGGAGTAAAAGGGAAGGTAAATATTAATGAGACAGGCAAAATAAATCAAGTGGACCAAGTCAGTAAAGATTTATCAAACTTACATGAAGGCACAATGGGGCAATTCAAATTATAAAATGATCTCTGCTTTCAAGAAGCTTACAGTCTATTAGAACCCACTCTAAACATGAAGTTGTGCCAGCCCTCACTTCCCTAAAAATCAACAGTAGTTAACATATATACAGCAGTCAGTAAACATTCAGTTTAACCATCTGAGCAAAGTCATGGAGAGGACAGGGATAAAAGTCACTCACTTCATTCACCTGCCCCTTTCCCAAGGCTGCTTGTTAATACATGCATCTTACAATGAAATGCTCCTGAGCAGGGGATCTGCTTGCCAGCCCCTGCTAACCAAACAGCCATGAATTCTGCCAGGATACCTGGGCAACCAGGGCTTTGCGGCTGTCCCTCTTGACAGCCATGGCAAAGTCTAGCCATGTCCATGTGTTGTTGTGGTACTCCAGACAGGGCAGCACCAGGTTAAGGTCGCCCCAGTCCACACTGTTCTTCTCACCCTGCAGGAGGGGGAGGGAAGAGAAGAGAAAAAAATATATCAGCTGCCAGTTTTAGTCCAAGCCAGTACTTGAGTCCAAGTCTAGTACCTTCCTGCAGCAGCAACCTACAGATACCTATTTCCCCTTATCTCAGTCTGGTACTGATTCCTGAGGGCAGCAGAGGGAACAGATTTATCACCCACAGACAAGCTTCACAAGCTGAACTATCTCTGTTTTTAATCTCTGATCTTATGCGGTGCCGTTCCCACACTGTTCTAAAAAGTGCTGGGGGCGCTTCCCTGGTGGCGCAGTGGTTGAGAATCTGCCTGCCAATGCAGGGGACACGGGTTCGAGCCCTGGTCTGGGAAGATCCCACATGCCGCGGAGCAACTAGGCCCGTGAGCCACAACTACTGAGCCTGCACGTCTGGAGCCTGTGCTCCGCAACAGGAGAGGCCACGACAGTGAGAGGCCCGCGCACCACAATGAAGAGTGGCCCCCGCTCGCCACAACTAGAGAAAGCCCTCGCACAAAAACAAAGACCCAACACAGCCAAAAATAAATAAATAAATAAATGAAATTTAAAAAGTGCTGGGGAAGGGCAGACCTTGTAGCTGACGCACAGTGGAACCTGTGGGATCTTTATGTAGATGAAGGAGTTGTTCATGGCAGCTCGCTCTTTCATCTTGTCAATATCATCCACAGGGTGCTAGGAAAGAAAGGAAAGAAGAGTGTGCCCCTGAAGCCATCACAAGAAACTCAGGACCGCAAACATCTCCATCTCCTTTCACCCCTGGAATAGACTCAAAGGAAACAGAAAGAAATCCCCAGCCAGGCCAAACAGTGTACCCCAAGACTCTCCCATTTTTCTATCATCAGGGGCATGTCTGATACCTCAGGTGCTTTGCGAAATGACCTTCTGACCCCAGAACTCCGATTCAAGCCCTGTGCCACACCCTTCCCAGGGCCCAGTGGTGCTGCGTCATCTGTTGCAATCAGTTGCCGAGGCTTCACCACTGGTATTCCTATAAAAAAGCAAGTACACTAGCTGTTGTCCTCTTGCTGAAGCTTCAGCTGTCTCTGGGGCTGCTACCTCAGTCTTCTGGAGCTCCACCATTAAAGTTCTCACCAGTAGTCACCAGTTTGGACTTATCTTCTTCATCACCAACCTCGTCATCTTCCACACTTCGTCCAGGAAAGAAAAAGCCCATTATTCTATGAAAGAACTGGTGTGTCAGCTGGATGGTGAGAGGCACCACATTTACCTAAAGAGGAAAAAGGCTGAAGAAGCAATTAAGCTCAGACATCATCCCTCTGTTTACCTACCCCTAACATAACAACATACAGATAGTTTTTAACTGCCTTTTGTTCCTGGGTCCCCAAAGGACTGTTTACTAACCTCAAAGTGCTCCTTAACAGAAATACCCCCAACGGGGGGCCGGACTTTGCTGAAGAGGCGAAGAGCTAGCTGTCGCCCAGACTGGCAGGAGCTCTGGGGCCGCAGGACTACCTGTAGAATAAAGAGTAATAAATCAACCCACAAATCCTCTGCAGAGGAGAGACGAAGCAATGGTCTTGCTAAGCTGGGCAAGCTTCCACCATCTCAGATCCCATTGTTTCCCATAGTAGGTTTATGTGGAAGGGTCACTGCAAATGCCCAGTGTTAGGAAGCATGGGAATGGGCTAGGAATAGGGAAATAAGACTTACCTTATAGACAGCATTGGGGAGGAGGTTGTTCATAGTGAACCAGCCCAACTCCAGAAGATGTTCTGCTGTGTCATCAGATTTATTCACCTATAAAGACAGATTCCCCCACCCCCACCCCCAAACCACTATAATAAGCTTTTCTCAGGAGCTTGCTAGAGTACTGCTACATATATCATTTGTTTTCATGGCCAGGGCACTAAGTGCCTGCAGTACTTTCCAGTCACTGTGACATTCAAAACTGGCCTCGACTTATTTCCAAATGGCCCTGGGGGGTTGGAAGAATAATGAATAATGTCCTGTCCTCCACGCCATGGGTAACTGCAGGAAAGCTGAATGCCAATATAGAATTAATGATTCTATTCTAAGCTGGACTTGGAAGATTACTTCCCTCTGAGCCACATTTCTAGGGATAACCTTATTCAATGAGGGAAGCATTTGATCAAGCTCATCTATATATTATTTAATATTACAAGCAAATGTGTATGAGCGGCACTCTCTGCTCATGTTTCTATCATTATTAATAACCATTAATACCATCATTAACAGTCATATAATAATCAGTCCCTTTTTGTTTATCTCTTTTTGTGAGTTAAGACTCCTGAGAAAGGTCAATGCCTCTCAATACAGCTGTCTTTGTGTGACTGTATACACCCAATACCTTGCTGTAGAGGAACCGCTGCAGCTCCAGTTCAGCAATTCCCAGCTGTCCATCTTCCTCTGTCAAGCGCCATCGTGCCTGAGCAAAGTAGAACTCGGTGCGGCGGACCACACTCACATCTTCTTGCTGCTTTCGCAGCTCCATCTTGTTGGCCTGCTGCAATTGGAAATCCTTAAAACACCTATAAATGGATAGGAGGGTCAAAGCCAATAAGGGCAACAGCATTTGGGTTAGGGGTGGGGCAGAATGCCCTAGAATGATGCAGGAGGTAAACCCAGAGATGGACCTATTCTAGAACAGCTATTCCCTAAATTTTTTCACTGGATTTGTTGCTCCTCAAACCCTGGGCCATGGGAGCACAAATCCCATCTTTAGTTCTACAGCTTCTTGAAAAAGTAGTCTGTTCCTACTAGTAACCCCTATGATTGTATCTGCAATTGTGTTCCTTACTGATCAACTTCAAGACATTTTATTTTTAGTTTAGTTGCACAGTATCAAGGCAACAAAAATGATCTTTCCGAACTACCTGTTTTTCTCCTTTCCTCGGAGGTACTCTAGTAAGGATCCTAAGAAAGGGCTCTCCTGTTCTCAACCTGTTGGCCAAGTCCAACAAGACTCATTCAGGAAAAGGTGCCTGAATCTACTACATCAGCCTTTGATAATACACACTAGACCTAAAGACTTATCAGAACACAGGCAAAAGAAATCGACTCCAGCTGGGGCACTGGAAAAGGGCATGGAAAGAATGCTGTGGCACCTGATGAGGATGTTAAGCTCTTCACTTTCCAGCTGTAGATTGGCCTTCTCCTGGTTTAGCTGCAACTGAAGCTTCTGGTTCAGGTCAAGCAGGTTCTCATTCTTGCTGTCATCCTGCAAAGACTAGGGAGCCAGATAAGGAGAAACTGAGAGATTTCCCTTGTCCTAGGAGACTTCCCTGTCCTCAGATTGCCCGGGAGACTACCTTCATGATAGAATACATCTGCTTCTCCAGCTGCCGTATCTGGGCCACATGCTGCCGCACAGCCTCCTGTAGGTGTAATATGCTGCTGCGCTGCTCCTCAGGATTGCTAGAGATCTCAAGCTGGAACCTGACCCGCTGCTTCTTCTCACTATGCTCCTAAAGGAATGCAAAAGGAAATGAACAATAGACAAGTCTTGTAGTAAAGTAAAACAGAGAAAGGAACAAGAAATGATGATCTCTTCTGGAAAGCTCAACTTTCTCTCACCATTAGTGAGAGTAAGGGGTGAGCCAATGCAGAAGATTTGACAATGTGGATTTCACAATGAGCCAGTCCCACAGGGTAGGGGTAGAGGTGGGAAGTGGGAAGTAGTTTGTTTTCAGAGGTATGTAAGTGACTGAGTAAAGAACTGACCAAGAAAAACAAGTAAACACCTCTACAGTCTTAGGGACACTCAGACCTTTCCTAAATAACTAAAATTTCAACTGCTGCTGCTGACTAAAAGAGGATGTACTAACCACAAAGCCCTTTTTCAGTCTGAAGCATGGCTTTTCTTACTGGACCCCAAATAAAGCACAAGGTCTGGTGATTCCTGTGAGACTAACTGGCATTCTATAAGGGCCCATACTCACCTTCCGCTTGGGTTCTACATGGAGCAGCAGGTTGTTGACGATATCCAGGATCATGGCATACTGAGCCGGGTTTGTGGAGATTTCCAGCTCATGGTGGATGAGGGTGAAGGTATCCACAGCCCCTAGGTAATTGTTAGCAGCTAAATAAGAGACTCAGTTTCTCCCTAAATGTCTACCCCATCTCCTAACCCATATCTAGAACCACTAATGTTACTTAACCCCATAAAAGGTCTTGGTGAGATATGCTCATGGGTAGAAACATGTGCTTATTTCAGAGTCAAACAATATCCATTCATTCCAGTAAGTTTTTTTTTTTTTTTTTTTTGGCCGTGCCTCACCCTCGCAGCATGTGGGATCTTAGTTCCCCAGCCAGGGATCCAACCCGCACCCCTTGCAGTGCAAGTGCGGAATCTTAACCACTGGATCGCCAGGGAAGTCCCCCATTTATACCAGTTCTATTCTCTCCTAACAGAACTTTAAAAATGTAAAGCAAAGTGAAATGTTAATGCCCTAGGCACACTGGGACTCTCAGTAACACTTCTGCCTCAAAACCACTAAGGAAATAACTGCTTTCACAAGTTCCCTAGTCCCCTCCTAAAAGCCTTTCAAAGCCTGAATACCTTCCTGCTTCTTTAGGAGATCTTCCTTTTCCTGGTTCTCATGAACCTCAGGTGGCTTAATCTGAGTTGCCAGCTCAGGATCAATGTCATGGCTGTAACTAATATAGTACATTCGGCAGCTGCAGCGTGAAATGATCCGCTGGACTTGCTGGGCTTGTTGCGCCTCAGCTGGCTGGTTCCAATCTGCGAAGAGGTAGGAAAGAGATAAGAGAAAGACATTCTCAAAAGAGGTATTGTGAGAGCCTCCCTGCTATGCGTGATGTCTAGGGAACTCCAGACACTTGCTTTCAACATAGCCTAACACAAAGTGGTCCTACTCCACGTATATTAATCTTACAAACAGGTAAGGAAATGAGGCCCCTTAAGGATGCATGTCTGCTCCTAACCACATAATGGGGGAAGAGGTGAGAACTGACCTGTGGTAGTGGTAACCATGCCTCCCACTGCCTGCCCGCTCTCCATCAGCTCCTGCACAGAGTCCAGACTACGCTGCCGGTGCTCCTCAATATTCTTTACCTGAAGACAGGGATACAGGCACCTTTAACTCCTGGGGGACCAGTAGCTTGTCCTGCACAAGCTCCATTATATATCTCCATTATATCCACTATACAAGTTTAACACTATCTAGATTTTCACTGCCTGGAATAGCTTGAAGAATCTCCCAGGGTAAAGGACATATGTCCCTCTCTCCTGACCCAAACCACCCAATTCTCCAAACCCAACTGAGTTACATGCACGTTTTGCCAGGCCTCAGGCCAGAAAAATACAAGCTAGGTTAAAACCAAATCATGTCCCACCTCACACCCATTAGGATGGCTACCAAAAAAAATTAGAAAATAAGGCAAGGATGTGCAGAAATTGGAACTCTGTGCACTGTTGATAAGTAAAATGATACAGCCACTGTGGAATTTCCTCAAAAAATTAAAAACAGAATTGCTGTATAATCCAGCAATTCCACTTCTGGTTATATACCCAAAAGAATTGAAAGGAAGGTCTCAAAGAGAAATTTGTACTCCCATATTCATAACAGCATTATTCACAATAGCTAAAAATATGGAAGTATCCCAAGTGTCCATCAGTGGATGAACAGAGAAGCAAAATGTGGTATATACATACAATGGAATTCAGGTTTAAAAAGGAAGGAAAAAAAAAAAAAAAAAGGAAGGAAATTCTAACACATGCTACAACATGGGTGAACCTTGAAGGCATTATACTAAGTGAATAAGCCAGTCACAAAAGGACAAATATATATGATTCCACTTATATGAGACACCTAAAATTTATATATATATATAAAAGAGAGGTATTTAAGAGTAGTCAAAATCACAGAGAGAGAAAATAGAATGGTGACTGCCAGGACCTGGGGGAAAGGGGAAGTGGGGAGTTACTGCTTAATGGGTATAGTTTGTTTTTCAAGATAAAAATAGTTTCAGAGATGAATGGTGGTGATGGTTGTACATTATGAATGTACTTAATACCACTAAACTGTACACTTAAAATGGTTAGGATGATAAGTTTTATGTTAAGTTTATTTCTTTCGTTTTGGCCACACTGCGTGGGATGCAGGATCTTCGTTCCCCAACCAGGGATGGAACCCTTGCCCCCTGCAGTGGAAGCACGGAGTCTTAACCACTGGACCGCCAGGAAAGTCCCTTTTTTCTTTTCTTTCTTTTTTTTTTAAATGTTTATAAATTTTATACTATGTATATGTTATCACAATTTTCAAAAATGGAAAAAAATCAAATCATGTCATGGGCAAAAAAAATTCATCGAAACCAATGACTTCCCACCCATTTTGGTATTCGTGTGTTTGTGTTCTTGCTGTTTTCTGTCTTCAGACCATTGTGACACTGTTGCCATGGGGGAAGGGAACTGAATTCTTTTGACACTCTCTGCCACGCTGAAGTCAAAGTGAATAGAATGAGTGATATGAGAAGAACATAAACAATCTGTCAAGTCACAAAAAAATTCATATAGGAAAGGCAAGATCAAAGTCTTTCCCACCTAAGCCAAGGACATTCCACTCTAATGCTAATATCACAGCTTGAGAAAAAACGAGTTCACTTGCAAAAGAACGCATGCCTAAAAGAAGCAGAGGCCCAGAAAATGTCAGATCTTCCATAGTTCATCCTGCCTATCTTTGCGTGAGTAGTTACCACCTTCTGTGCCTATCTCCTGAGACTACTGGTAAAGGGTACTGCTTGCCTGAACTACAACTGTAATATACCAGCAGGACCTTTCATATTACCAACAACCTGACCCTTACTTGGCTTGACATCTGATTAAATGCTTATTACTTATATAACTCATATAACTTATACTTGGGGTTGAGCCTTAAGGTCATTGGAGTAAGAAGTACCAGCCAGGGAGGAGGGAAGAGGGATTAGCTTTATCCCCATTGAGTAGAATGAAAAATGAAGTATTCACATTGGTCCTAATCGGATGTAGCTGGATCCAGTAACTCATCTGAATGTACCATGCCCAGCACAATGCGGACACTTAACACCTGTTAAATAAGTAACCACAATGCAGAATATTGGCTAGGTACATCTCATAACCATTAGATCTCCCAATAAATCTGATGCAATTATATCACAGAAATTATAGTACAAATTTAGTTTTACCAAGATGCTGAAAAGAAAATTTATAGCTTAGTCCCTGCCAACTGCTCACAATCTCACCTTCTAACAAAAACATTATCTTGACATACACTAAGACTTCCTCAAACATACTGACTTAAAAGAATAAAACTGGGACTTCCCTGGTGGCGCAGAGGTTAAGAATCCGCCTGCCAACGCAGGGGACTCAGGTTCAAGCCCTGGTCTGGGAAGATCCCACATGCCGCAGAGCAACTAAGCCCGTGCACCACAACTACTGAGCCTGTGCTCTAGAGCCCGCAAACCACAACTACTAAGCCCGCGCGCCTAGAGCCCGTGCTCCGCAACAAGAGAAGCCACCACAATGAGAAGCCCACACTCGCCGCAACTAAAGAAAGCCCGCGCGCAGCAACAAAGACCCAACACAGCCAAAAATAAATAATAAATAAATTTAAAAAAACAAATAAGACTACTTTCCATCTGAATGAAGCTTTGTATTTTTCAAAGTACGTTCTCATTTGATCCTTTCAACAGTTTTCTGAGAGTGAAGTATTAACTCAATTTTACAAATAAAGGTGACTTCCCAAGGGCTCATGGCTACTAAAACAGCAAAGGTGAAATCAGAACTCACATAATAACCTGCCTCCTAGACAAGCAGTCTTTCTACTCAACCTTACCGATTTGCTGAAATGACCAATCATCTTCATCAGATGAGAGAAAGGGCAGATAGAGAGCTTATCTAAAATTCTGACTTACTGCCTGTTTTTTCGGCTGCCTGCTGATTAGTGTGATCTTATTAATAGGGGTCAGCAATCTCAAAAATAAAAAAGTTCTAACCCATTTTATTCTCATGTAGGGAAATGAGAATCTCCCTTGCAATGAAATAGAATAGTATGAGATTTAAAAAACAGAAAAAGCACTATGTGTTCACAGATCACAGGCCAGAGACTGCCAACAGTTTCTACATTCAAGTGTTATCATCAGCCTCATTATTCTGCCAACCTGGTAGCAACAGGTACTGTCAAGGATCTTGCAAGCTATTTTGGCGAAAGGGGCCAACTATGGAAAACTGGAGATACAACGGGCCTTCCCAGCCCTGCTGACTAACCTCTAACCAGAGCTGTCGGCCATCCTGCTCAGTGGGGCTGCTTTCAGTGGTGGCAAAGTACTGCATGCCATCCAGTAGGCAAGTCCAGGATGTCTTTTGCTTCAATGTGTCACCATACCAGGCTGGATGGTGTTGGCACTGCAGCAGCTGGGCTTTGGCAGCTGACACAATGACACAGCCTTCTGTCTCCGCTCCACGAAGAACCATCTACGCCAGAGACAGAAGCAGAGTCACAGCACCAGGGCCACAAAGAGTATGGAAGGTTAGTGAAAGGGCCTGTACCAATGACTGCAGCTGGGTCTAATTCTGGCTTACTGAGTGCACGCTACTGGTTTTTAGTAATGGAAGTGATTATCCATGATACCTGTTAGAACAATTTTTTGGAGCTCTACCCACCTATTCTTATTTAGAGGTGGGAGAAGGTAAACACATATGACTATGATCTAGCCCTATCTTTAGGTGCTGTAGTAAAGAGAAGGTACCTGGCAGTTGACCAGTTCAATAAGGCAGTTTCGGTTATATATGTCATCCGTCTGGCAGGCAGCAATGCCACACAACTGGTCACTCACACCTGACTCCTCTTCTGTGAACACTACAAACCTATCTGTCTCTTCAATCAGCTTCTGCAACATGTAGGCACCTGGCAGAGAAATATGAAGTGGGGGAAAAGCCACAGAGTCAAAGGGATAGAGAACACATCCAGGGCCAAACTGATCTTCCTTCAATTTCTCTAGAATGTATTCTCCCCAACCTGCAACTCCAGCCCAGCCCACTCCACCCCTTGACCCCTGGGTAAGGGTTGTCATTTCACTTTCCTTCAATTTTAATAAAAGTAACAGATTCCCAAGAGAGACTTAGAAATGCTATCTAAGTGGTAGCAATCCTTTCTCTTAGGCATATCCACCTCTGAATTACTCTAGGATCTTTTTTCCTTCCATTTTGTTCCTTCTCCTTTTCATTTCATATTGTTTTAAATGCTATTTGTTTGTTGACCACTCCTTTCCACATAAACCACTCCCTTGCCATCAGTGTCACTGTTCTAGCTCTACTGCTTTCTCTGATTATGACTTTAGATCCTCTACCTTCTCCCAAGTTTTAGAGATAAGTATATCCCCTAAGGTCTGTCCTTGGCCTGTTCCCTTTTCTTTTTTCTAAAGAGTTTGTCCAACAGTGTTGTGGTTAAGAGCACAGAATTAGACTAGTCTGCCTATGTTCAAGATCCTATCTCTGCCAGTTACTTGATTGTAACCTTGCTTGCTTTAACCTCTGTCTCAGTTTCCTCGTGTGTAAAATAACACTAACTATCTAATATGGTTGTTGAGAGAATTAAATGGAATAATAATACATAAAGTATTTCGCAGGGTACCTGCCACACAGTAAGCAACTATTATCTCCTTGGCATTAACTCTTAGTTCTATGCTGAAACTCCTAAGTCTCTACCTCTAGCCCTAAGCTTTTAGATCCTCATTTCCACCTGTTTTTTAGACATTACCTAGAGGTACTACTTACACCACAAACTTAGCATGTCCAAATATGAACTTAACAAACCTATACCTCCCCAAACCTGTTTATTAGCCTCTGGCTCTCCTAGTTACCATCAGGCCAGTCACCAGGCTCAAAGCCTCAATCATTATCACTTTATCCCTATTTTAACTCCCTCTTCCCACCAGCTGCCAAATCTCTTACACACATAATAACATTTCTATTCATCCCCTCATCTCTATTCCCACTGCCTCTACCTAATTCAGGCTCTCCTTTCCTCTTGCTGAGACACCATAATAGCTTCCTAATTTGTCTCCCCCACCTCCAGTTTCTTTCCAGTCGTCTTTCCACTGCCAGATTTATCTTCCTAAAAGTAAGATTCTAATGACACACCTCTATTCAAAAACCTTCAGTAGTTCACCACTGTTTACTGAATAAAGAACAAAAACTCCTTAGCCTTGTATTTTTGATGGTCTACCTGCAGTTTTCCCTTCCAGCATCTTCACCTGTAGCTATACTCTATGCCAACCCAAACAGACTGTTCACTCTGCTCTGAACACATTGAGCTTGACCAACTCCACTCCTTTTCAGGATGTTCCCTTTGCTTTTAATGCCCTTGCTCCTCATTTCCACATGTTCAAACCATACTAAGCCTTCAAAGTCCAGCTCCAATGCTACTTCCTCAATAAACCCTTCTCTGATTATAGTCCCTCCTTCACTACAGTCAAGAACAGCTCACATATTCTTTAATTTCTCTCTAGCGGCATTTATCATTTTTCACCTTGTTCTTAAATTCACCATGAACTTGCATTCCTCTGTACTTGTTGTTCCCTCTCCCTAAAACGCCCTCTTTTCTTTGTCTATCAAACTCTTACTCATCTTTTAAGACCCATCTCAATTATATTATCTTCTCTGTGAAGCCTTTCTAGACTTCCCTATGCTGATTTAAATACTTTCTTCTTGAACATTCTTATAAAGCGTCTTCATGACTCTCCCCACACACACCCCCAACTGTGCTGCACAGCATGCAGGATCGTAGTTCCCTGATCAGGGATCGAACCCGTGCCTCCTGCAGTGGAAACACAGAGTCTTAACCACTGGAGCACCAGGGAAGTCCCTCATGACTCTTAGTTTCAGAGCTTCCCCCTCATCTTTACATCCCTAATGTCTACGGTCATGTCTGGTACATTATAAACCCTCAGTAAAGCTAAAAAGTGAATCTATGAATGAATTGGAGTGATTGAGTCAGTGAATGAATGAACTAATCTTAGCTCATCCAGAGACGATAAACTTGTTGATCAAGTAAAATATCATATATTCTGTATCTCTCACTAAACCCAGCACAGTGCTCTGTGCCTATTAAGTACTCCATAAACACTTATTGACTGAACAAATTAATTCATCAAAACACAAAACAATTCTCTAATCCTTTGTTTCTTTTCCCTAGTCATTGTAAGTCATCACTCCTTCCTGATCCTCTTCTCCTGGCCAAAGGACCAGACAATTTTTTTTTTTTTTGGCCACACAGCACAGCATGTGGGATCTTAGTTCCCCAACCAGGGACTGAACCCGTGTCCCCTGCAGTGGAAGCGTGGAGTCTTAACCACTGGAGCGCCAGGGAAGTCCCATGGACCAGACCCTTTAATGCCCCCCATCACTGCTATATAAGACTTAGGTGGCCTAATATGGAAAAACAAGTTTCATCTTTACACACAGATCGAACCAGTCATAATTTAGTCCTTCTCAAACTCCTGTCCGAGCCCACATACATATTCTAAACCTAACCCTATGGAGTCTCGTCTCCCCCAGCTTACCTCCTGAAGACGCCTTATCAGGCTGTCCACTAAAGCTGGGAGTGTTGACAGGAGGTGGGGCTGGGGCGCTGGTCGGGACACTCTGCTTTGGCTTTTTGGCTGGCATCTGGGGATCAATCTTTAACCCCTTCAGAGCCTCAGTAGAGAGATTACGTTTGAGTACAGCTGCCTTTTTGTAGCCATCATATAAACCAAAGGCAATGTCCCGATTGGTGGTTGTCCAAGAAGCCCGTAAATCTACCAAGTGCAGCTGATGTGTGTGAAAAGCAGGATCCCCAACTCGAGTAGAGAGCTCCTAAGAAACAGGAAAAGAACCTCAGAGTAGCATGGAAATTCCCAACATTCCTCCTAGACCACAAATGCAGAGATAAAAAACATGCTTGTTGAGTAACAGACCTGTTCTGAGGGATACAAGACAACCCTAGAGAAAGAAAACCTAAGTGGTCTTAGTGTGTACACTGGATTACACTCTGACTATATCCACTGTAGTTTAAATGACTCAGAGAATTTCAACTAAAATCCTTCCTTAATTGTGTGTGTGGGGGTGGGGGGACCACCAAATAAGGCACTAGAAGCAAAAAGTTTCACTCTATTTCCTGAAGAGCAAGAGACTATCTTTACAAGGAGAGGGAAAGAAAGGAATTTTCAAAAAGAGGGATGCTGATACTAGTGAGTGCATCATAAAGTAACAACATATATAATTAGAGTGTAGTTTAGGAACATCACCAGGGACTTAGCCTGAAACCTACTGCTATGGACTGAATTGTGTACCCACACCAAATTCGTATGTTGAGGCCATAATCCCCAATGTGACGGTATTTGGAGATAGGGCCTTTAGGAGTAATTAGGTTTAGATGAGGTCATGAGGGTGGGGCCCTCATGACAGGATTAGTGTCATCATAAGAAGAGACATAAGAAAGCTTCTTGCTTTTCCTGCCAGGTGAGGTCACAGTGAGAAGGCAGCCATCTGCAAGCCAGAAAGAGAGCCCTCACTGGAGGAACCTGGTCCTCACCAGGACCATGCTGGCACCTGATTTCGGACTGCCCAGCCTCCAGAAGTGTGAGAAATTTCTGTTGTTTAAGCCACTCAGTTTATGGTATTTTGTTATGGAAGCGCGAGCCAACTAAGACACCTACTGATACAGATAAGGCAGTAAAGAGAATGTGTCAGGCGGTACCTCCTCAGCTGTGCGATTGCTGTGCCGTTGGTAGGTAAGGGAGGACAGGCTCAGTAGGTGGGTCTTTGTTACCAAGGGATCAAGGCAGTGGTCAGCATTCTCTTCAGTGGGCGAGGCCATCAGGTAAACAGTCACCTGACTTAAGTCACTAACCATCTGGGTCACACTCCAGTCAGAGATGAGGCGCCGCATCACTGTGCCCGCTGAGAAAAAGAGGCATACAGAGCCCATGCAAACCAGTACAGAACAGTGTGGGACAGAAAGAGGAGGGAAGGGAACTGAGAAAGAGGACAAGGAATAGGCAAGGACAAGTGGTGGGAGCCTTTGATCTTACCTTGAGGTATAAGCCGCTGAGTTCCCCGAGTGAAGACGTGGCCCTGACTGCACTCAATTTGGATGCCACGTTGCTGGGCGAATGAGGCCCAATAATGCACCTGGCAACAAGAGAGCGTAACACTGAATGAAGGATGGCATCAGAGAGACGATCCAGAGACCCAGTAAGAGAAAACAAGAAAACTAGAGAAGGGGAACAGAACTGCAGATGTCAGCAGCACCGTCAAAGCTGACCTGCAGCTGGGGAAAGAGTGCAGTATAGGAAAGCTGCTTGTAGTGCTGGCCAAGTTTCTTCTTGCTGGGTTTCAGGTTATTGAAGAGCTTTCCCCTACAAATAGGCCTTGTGACACTAGTCCAAGTTGCCCAGAAGTTCTGCATCCAGCGCAGGGTGCTACTATACAGCAGAATTCGGGGCTGGGATATTGCTGCAAAGGAAACGACAGACCCTAGCTGTGGTTAAAACACAGAGACGAAGCTAAATCCTTCCCTAGCTTCAGGTTTTAGAGATTTAAAAACCCAAACAGCACTCAAGCCTCACACTCAATATCCCCAACACCCTCTCCTTTCAAAGACCCAAGCTCTCTACTTTCACCAATCCTCTTCCAAAACAACATCTTGACCCAAACCCTCCTTTGCTCTTTTCCTATCCCCTCTCCAGAGGGTCAGCTGAAGTCCTTGGTGTCTAAAGTTCATCCTCCCAAGCCCTTCCTCCCCGCTGCCCCAGATCCAAGCCTCACTTCCACTGTGCCGAGTCAGATCCATCTTGATGGAGAGATTGAGGTTCTCAGAGCGAAAGGCCCGGTAGGAGTCATGAAGCTGGCCCAAGGGCACCTCAGGCAGGAACTCTGGGGCCCGTAGAGTGACACCATGGTGATCATGGGGGTTCCCATGACATAGCCACTGCAGGTCCAGTGTCATGCAGAGGTCAGGCAGGTGAAGGAAGCAGCAGTCATCATACCTGGCTCACAACAGAGCCCTGGCCCTTAGTGCCCTGGTCACTTGCAGCCCCTCGGCTCTTCCCCTCTCCCCCCACCCTGAGTCCCACACCCTGTTGAGGCCCCATCTATCACCCCACTCACTTAGAGGCTGTTCTCACGTTGACATCCAAGTCACCCTTGAACACAAACTGACCAGGTTTCCAATGAAAAGACAGCTGGTTCCACTCCCAGTGCATATTTTCAGTTGTGTTGTATGGATCCTATAACCACCCCAAAAACTTGGTCAGATATGAATAAACATATCACCTTCACCTCCCAAATCAGTACCTTTCTCTCTTCCCCCATGTGCTGTACAAGCCCCAACCATACCATCCTAATAAGAAAACAGTTCCTCTGGACCCCTCACCTCAGTAGCCAGCTGGTGCAGGTTTGCCTGTTCAATGTCCATGTGCCAGTCCCCATGGAACAGAAGACGGCTCTTGTCCCACCAGGGCAAGGGTGGGCTGGGGTCAGCTGAGGGCTTGGTCAAGAGGTCCACAGACTGGCCAATCAGTGTCCAGGCTGGATCCCAACACGGGCCCCATACCACTGTGTACTGGAAGATTTCCGCTGGGGTAGAGGAGCAAAGGGCACAGCCTGCTATACAACTTCATCCCTCTCTTCTCCCTTCACTCCAGAAAGGCCTCAGCTCATCTCCCACCCCAGCCATCACCAACATCTCAGTCAAATCATTTGCCCTCCTCTACTCACAGTGAAAGTCGTGATAGAACTTGAGTGGGGGCATGTTCCTCTCCACTGCCACATTACCCCATGGAAGCCCCAAGTGCAGGATTTGACGCCGACGCGAGCAAGGCTGACCACTCTGCTCGGTGCCCACAAGTCGACCCATCAGCCGCCAGTCACGGATCTCAAACAAGTACCGGGGATAGTCTCTTATCCGAACTGTTATTATAGGGAGGATACACACCAGCTACTCAGGAAACTGTCTTAGCACTCTCGGGCACTTTCCCCCCCCGCTACTATTTTTACCCATCTATTGATATTTTACAAGATCAACTGAGAGAATAAGAGTTGGCAGTCGGCAGCAAGACTGAAAAAGTGCACGGAGACCCTGAGCAGACAGTGAGGGGAATAACACTGAGATCCAAGAGCCGCACTAACCCTGAAGCTGACTGTGTTAGTACCTTTGTGTTTAGCCAAGCGGTTTCAGGGTGAAATTCAGGAACAAAGAAAGGGAAGAGGAGTCCACCCATCCCACTCCACCCACCCCAAAACAGCCACATTTCCCAATATAACTGAGCTCCTCCGTAATCACTCAAAGAGCTCCCTGGACAAGGGCAAACACTAGGCCCTGCAAATAGGGAAGTACTACTTACCCAGAAATGTCTTGACACTGCACTTGAGCATACGACACCACTGAATGACAAGATCTACCCCCTCTGCAGGAAAAGGGCTGCCTGGATCAAGCTCTCGAACCTGCTCTACCACACGCTCAGGCCCGTGGAAGGAGGCATCTGCCAGAGCCACCAGCTCTAGCCCTGCCAGGCTCCAAGTGAGCAGTGCCCGGCGCATGGGTGTGTTGCCATAGAGACGACGGGAGCGCTGGATGTAGATTTCGATGTTTTTATGTTCCAAAGAGGCATAGAGCTCCTCAATTTTGCGGGCAGGCAATAACTCCCCATGCTGCTTCCGAAGAGCAGCCACTTTGGCATCCAGCAACTGCAGCCTTTTGGCACTCTCCTTACTTTCATCCTTCATCAGTTCATAGTTATCACGAAGTTTCACCTCAAAAATATCATCCAGGAAAACCCATGAGAAGTGCTGAACTTTCAAGAGTAGATCAGGTGGGAGGTGGGCAGAGCTTGGAGAAGCCTGAGAACGAGTTCCTCCATGCAGTCCCTTCAGCCATTTCTGAACTCCCACAGCCTCATCCAGAGTTCGAGAAAAATCATACTGATAAGGAAACTCCACTGAAACTGAACCCAGGGAGAGGAGCCAAACACGGTTCCGGAGGGTCTGCAGCACAGGGAAGGGGTTCCGGTGGAGGATCATCTCCTCCAGCTCAGGCAGCAGCTGCACCTCCACCTCCTTGAAGTTGAAGATGCTATTGCCATCGAACCCAGCAGCCAGCTCTGGGCAGTAAGCCTGCAGTGAACCCCCGTGCCGGCTCAGAGACACACTCTCTGCAGCCAGGGTAATGAACCTGTCCTCAGCTACAAAAGCTGTCAGCTTAGCTGTGCTCACCTCTAGAGTCAGGTTTAGCAGCCGCTTTGGGGGAGAGGGCTCAGGGGGACAGCCTTCTGGCTCACAGGCAGTCTCTGGAGTCTCTAGTGCAACAAGTGGAACAGTCTCAGGAAACAGAGTGGCTCTTAGTAGGTCTCGGCACTGCAGGGTGGCCAGGATATGCTGGTACAGGTACATGTGATCTGGAGGGCTCCAGAGTAAGGTCAGCCCTGCACCACACTGAACCTTTAGAGAGCAAGAGAAAAGGATCTATCAATTACAATGTCCCAGAACACAAGAGACACACCTGGCTCAAGAACCATCTCCACTCAGAAGTCTCTCCTCAGTCATCACATTAATCACCCCCTTGTTTTGCTCCTCTTTGCACTAATAAACTGAGCTAACAGTTCTTAACTTATACTTACAAGCACTTACACTTTTTTTTTTTTTTTTTTTTGCGGTACGCGGGCCTCTCACTGTTGTGGCCTCTCCCGTTGCGGAGCACAGGCTCCGGACGCGCAGGCTCAGCGGCCATGGCTCACGGGGCCAGCCACTCTGCGGCATGTGGGATCTTCCTGGACCGAGGCACGAACCCGTGTCGCCTGCATTGGCAGGCGGACTCTCAACCACCGCGCCACCAGGGAAGCCCCACTTACACTTTTTAAGTCCTCCTCAACTGGATTCTAAATTGTCTGAGAGTAGAGGCCATGTATTTTATTATTTTTTTTTAACATTTTTTTTTTGGATGTGGACCATTTTTAAAGTCTTTATTGAATTTATTACAATACTGCTTCTGTTTTATGTTTTGGTTTTTTGGCTGTAAGGCATGTGGGATCTTAGCTCCCCGACCAGGGATCAAACCCACACCCCCTGCATTGGAAGGTGAAGTCTTAACCACTGGACTTCCAGAGAAGTCCCGAGGCCACATATTTTAATTCTGGTATCTACCACAGTACATCCAGTATATACACATGTACTCAATAAGTTATTTGGCTTTATGTTTCTGCTCATGAGTTATCTTTCTATAACAACCACACTCTGTAAAATAACCATTGCAACAATCAACTGGAAAATGTTTCACGCATTGATTGCACCTTGACTGAATTCTTAAAACGTATAAAGAGTACTGGTCACACAAGTTAATATAGCAGTTGACCTGTGGGAAAGTATGCCTCAAAGAAGGGAGTAAAGACCTTGTCAGCTTGAAAAACAAAGTCAATTCTCAATAGTTAAGCAGAGAAAATTTAAATCCCAAGACAAAAAAATTCCTTTGAGTTCCAATCTCTGAAAAGGAAACTCTTCAGTTTCCAAAGGAAGCTGAAGTCTGATGAACAGGAACATATCCCACTCTCCCCTCAAGAGGGCCTTACATCTGTCTGATACTCTGAGGAGAAAGATATTGGGAAGCCTCTCAAAACTTTCCAGTGCCCCCATCTTCAGATCTCTTCCAGTCTTTTGATGAGCTGAGTGCTTCAGTAAAATGATACCAGATCGTGACCTTTAAAAGCCCTATATTTTTCAGATATATGCACTGAAATCTTTACACTTGAAATTATATGTCTGGTTACTGCTTCAAAATAATCCCAGAGAAGAAGGCAGGGATGACTGCTCAGAGTTTAGCTAAATGAAGTTGGTCGTAAGTTGGTAATCATTGAGGCTGGATATGGATGCATGAAAGTTCGTATATTCTCTCTAGTTTTATATATATTTTAAATTCCACATTAACAGATACAAATGTACAGAACAAGGGCTTCCCTGGTGGTGCAGTGGTTGAGAATCCACCTGCCAATGCAGGGGGCATGAGTTCAATCCCTGGTCTGGGAAGATCCCACGTGCAGCGGAGCAACTAAGCCCGTGTGCTACAACTACTAAGCCTGTGCTCTAGAGCCTATGAGCCACAACTACTGAGGCCACATGCCACAACTACTGAAGTCCACGCGCCTAGAGCCCGTGCTCCACAACGAGAGAAGCCACTGCAATAAGAAGCCCACGCACTGAAACGAAGAGTAGCCTCCGCTCACCACAACTAGAGAAAGCCCGCACGCAGCTACGAACACCCAACACCCAACACGAGGTGTTATATTTCTCATAGGTGAGTTTCACAACATGACTCAAGACTGGAAAATGCTCTAAGCCTAGGAAAAAAACAACCTGACTCCACCTCCCCACAGAAGCATTACCTCTAGAGAGCGGATGCTGCTGTGATAGGTGATGGAGAGCATGGAGAGGCTGAGCACTGGAGTGGGGATGTCAGGAGCCTTACAACAGGGTTGCATCTTCTCTGTGACCGACTTCACCAGCGCAAGCACAAGTCCTTGAACACCCACGGTGGAGGTTTCAGCACTTCCCAGGACGGTCAGTGTGTCCAGTCGGATCTCTGAAGCACCTAACATCCAGAAGCCATGTCAGGCTTGGTTCTCAGCTCTCAAATGGCAACTTTAGTCCTCACTCTCCCTCCTTCCTTATTCCTTTCACTCTAGCTATCCTTACTCCCCACACCTTCCTAACCTCATTTCTCATGTTTTAGGGAAGTTTTTCCTCTCCCATTTTAACCTAACTAGATCTGGCAGGGCCAAAGAAGTTCCCAAACTCCTACCAATTCCCCAGAGGTATATCAAATTACTCTCTAGAACTAGATACACAAAGAAATAAAAAACTAACTGCATCTCATTCTCTTGATCAGATATCAAAGCTGTCTTTTTCTCATGCACCTTGCTATTTGTAAACCCTTAAGAAACATCAAGAAGCCCAATAGTTATGCAAGACCTTCCAACATTTCATGCCTCTAATTTAGAAAATTTTCATATAATTGGTCTTATTAAGTGAGAAGGAGCAGCATAATCTGCTTAGGTTACAAGCCACCCACTTCAGTACAGATTTCCTGTCCCACTTACCGACCAGGGCAGAAAGGGTGAACAAGTTCATGTCCTCCACCTTCAAGTCCACCTTCCACAGTAACGACACAGATTCCCCAAATGAAGATTCCCTAGAGACAGCTGACTTCCCAGATTGTGGGCCCATCAAGGACAATATCCGAGAAAGACACTGAGCACAGGTATCTGATACTTCTACCTGCAGTCCTCGGATGGTACAATCAAGAAACAGGGTGTCTGACTGAGTGCTGGACAGGCCCAGAGGCTGGTTATAGCTACCCTAGAAAAGAAGCAGAAGGACTCCATCAGAAGCATGCCAATACACAGTTCTGTAACGCACTGATGCATCGTCTGCTGCCAAAAAAAGATGCTCAGTGCTCTAAAGCATGGTAGGATGAGGAAACTTCACCGGCTACTATTCACCAAAGTCCCCACCTACCTGTAGTGTGAAGGAGTCCAGGACAAGCGCCTCACCCCAAACATGCATATTGGGTGGGTGGGGTGCCCGCTGAATGTGGGAGTCACTGCCCACCCGCCAGCAGAGGTGGTCCACAGTCAGGACACCCCGCTGATGGATACTTTGTGGTCTCAGGTGTTGGTAATCTGAAAAAAGAAGGTGGGAGAGAGGAGTTCTTTGGAGCCACAGTGGCCATCAGTTGGGCCGAGCTCCACTAACGAACAGATTCTTGTTCCTCTTCCATTGCACAGCCTTACCCAGAGAGATGGAATTGAATCCCAAGGCAAAGGGTGGTGTATCTCCAAGCTGAATGGAAACGTTGACATTGGAGATGGAGGTGCTAAAGATGATAGGAGCCAGGATTTGAGGGAAGGTTCTGCATAGGGATAAGACATCACTGTTTGATAAGGAAAGAATTGCAACTTCCTACTATGTAACAGACTCCTGAATCTCTCAAAAGACAGGGTGAGTTTTGTTGTGATTCTCAGGATGGGAGGCAACTAGAAAAAAAGACTGAATTCATCAGTTCGCTCCCACTCCCAGTGATAATCCAGAGACTTATTAGGTTGAACCAGATGAAACTGCCATTTTCGTAGATCGAATGTGATGAAATCAGTATATCTTATGATTTAACTTACTACAATCAAAAGCATCGCTTCCGAACTGACCTTAAGTTCTCTATGCCAACACAATGCAAGTACTACACAGAGTCATGGCACTGCTGACATGATCTGTCACCTTATAATCTAAGGCAGACGAGATACTGTTATCATACTGTTATCATTTAAGTTCAGTTCAACAAATGTTCATTTCGTATAACAAGGAACTGTGCTGGGCAAAGAGGATGTCATTCTACCACCAGAGTCTAGTCTAACAGGGAAGATATATAAAATAGGTTTGCTACCGAGTCTGAGCTACTGAAACTGAGATTTAAAAAGCTCAAACAATCAGGGACTTCCCTGGTGGCACAGCGGTTAAGAATCCGCCTGCCAATGCAGGGGACACGGGTTCGAGCCCTGGTCCACGAAGATCCTACATGCCGCAGAGCAAATAAGCCCACGCACCACAACTACTGAAGCCCGTGCGCCTAGAGCCCGTGCTCCGCAACAAGAGAAGCCACCGCAATGAGAAGCCCGCGCACCACAACAAAGAGTAGCCGCCACTCGCCGCAACTAGAGAAAGCTCAAGCGCAGCAAAGACCCAACGCAGCCAAAAATAAAAAATAAAAAGATCAAACAATCAAATACATATTTAACACAAAATGCCACTTTAGACCAAAAAATCCAGGAATCCACCTGATAAAATGGTGGCTGAAAAAGATTACACTGACCTTTTTTTCGTTTGCTTAGTAACAGATGAACTAGACTCTTGGGTCTCCAGGGCTAGCATGTGCAGCCAGTGAGAGAATTCCAGATGCCGGTAATGAATAATACAAGTGTTCAGAACCAGGGAGGCTGCGAGGTCAATGGTGGTCACCTGGAAATAAGAACACCAGAACTGTGGGCTTAGGTTTAATTTCATTAGCTCATGATGCGACGATGCACAGAGAAAGAAGAAAAGGAATGATTCTTGGTCAACACACCTGCACACTAGCTTTGAGGGAGTTGAGGCAGACGATGCGCTGGCGGCTCTGGGACAGCAACAACCCATCTGTAAGGGCAAAGGGCAGATCAGAAGGAAACACTGGGAGGGCAAGAGGTAAGACTAGGAGAGAGTAAGAGGCAGGCAAGGAGATGAACAGGTCACCAACACTATTTTCTTTCAGTATGTTGCCACCCCCCCTTCCTCGGTTACAGTGATATTAAATTAAGAAGACCAAGTGGGGCATTGGGGAAGAGTGTGTCTGGTCCTCCCATTCTCTCTCAGTACCAGTATCCCCACCCATGGACCTTTCAGAAGGAGTTCAGTGCTCATCTGTGCCATATCAGAGTTTGCTGTGAAGCTTCGAAGGGGCAGCTGATCCTCATCACGGTGGTACAGGAAATGCAGCAGCTTCAGTGTCCAATTGAGGTGCCTGGACCAGAGACAGACTCTGGGTTAGAAATATGTGGGATGCTATTCCTACTCCCTTTATCCCCTCAGACAAGCTCAGTGCAGCTACTAGGCTGGTTATGGAGACCCCAGCACATAGCTCCGACTATCTCTCTCCACACTTCTGTCAGGAGAGATCTCACCTCTTTTGACTATTCATGGACAGCACCACACTTGTGATCTCCATCTTCACCTTGATTTGGTCTGGCAGCTGCTGAAGGAGGTACAGGCCAGGCAGAGTTGGCTCAGCCAAGTTCTCTATCACCTCTGAAAACATGAATGAATAAGACAAGAGCCATCAATCCTTAACACTCAAGTCTCCCAACACGCTGTGCCCTCTTTGGCCAAATCCTCCCATATAAAGTAGGCTAAGCAAACACCCAATCTTAGGTCATAACGCAAAGATCCCAGAGATCCAGGGACTTGCTGTACTTCCTTCCCCAGAGTCTAAAAAACAGTATGGAAAGCAGGTTGTTACAATGAAAAGAATATGGACTTTCGGGCCAAATAATTTAAACCCCATTTTCACTACTGACTAGCTAGGTGATCTCAGTCAAGTAACCTATCTAATCTTCCTAGGCTTCAGTTTCCTCATTTGTGAAATGTTAAGTAGTACAGGAACATACACAAAACACAAAGTACAGGTCTAATTCATGATAATTACCCACTAAATGTTAGTTCTTTCACGCACCACAAGCAAATGCCCTATTTCCTCTAGCTATCCTCAAAGGCCACGGTCAAAGGCCAAGGCACTAACAAATCACACCTGAACAAGCGGTGAGACCACTATTTCTTTTCTACTTCCAAAATAACCCGAGAACAGGGAAGCTAAGAAGCTCACTGACTGGGGCTTTACCTGAACAGGGAACAGGCTTGGATGCCAGGCCTGGGCCCTGGCGCAGCAGCTGACTATGGAAGAGGCCCTCATGCAGTTCAGCATGGAGTGTCCACACATCCACAGTGATCGCCTTCAGCTGCCGGCTTCTGATGCCCACCTCTAGACACAGCTTTAGGGTAAGTGAGAGCTCCGCTAGACAGGTGTTCTCCTATAGGGAAGATACTCCTCTAAGGTGTGAACGCGTAGGGAACTTGGGATCAAAATGCTGTGACCTGGAACACATCCTTGAGGGAACCCCATAGCACACAGAATCTGGAATGTAAGCCCTAAGCTTCATCATACCTCATGCCCAGAAGAAAACAAGGCATCTGAATGACCATGGCATACTCACCAACTGGCCACTCTTTAGAACTTTGCTGTTGATCTGACTTAGGCTCACCTCACATTTCAGCCTGGGAAAGGAAAAAGATTAACAGCACTTGGCCCCTTTCCTCACCATTTACCTTCAATCAGGCTTTGTGGGCTGGAAGGCACAAGGCAAGCATTAAGTGCCTAATCTTACTCTCTCCTCAAATTACACAGAATGAGAACTTGACACCTTGATAAGAAAGCCCTGACATCCACCCACCCTAAAACAACTATAAGGCAAGAAAGGGACTAGCAAACCTTCTACCCAGTGCTTACCTCTTCCCATCACTATCCAAAAGAAAACTGCTATCTCTGATCTGAATATGCCACAAGGATTCAGAAGTAGCCACCTTGAGAACCATGATGTTTATAGAATCTACATGAATGGAGAACAGCTGAAAAAAAGATGCAAAAATGAACGATAATTAACATCAAGGCAACGTCCTTCCTTTCCAGTGGAAAAAGAATAAGAGGCAGCTCTTAGTATTATGCCTCAAATACAGCAAAAAAAAATCCACCCATGACTCCACAGCCAGCCATTCCTACTTCAGTCCAGCAAAGTGGGAAAGTAGTCTCACCTGGCAGAAGATCTTCAATAAGGATGGGCTGAAGGACAGCTCCTTTTGGTGCACCCCAGTACTCTGGGAGAATGGGGCAAACAGGCCAGAAACCTTCTGTAGGTCTGTTCTGATACGTACTTCACCGAAGCACAAGGCCACATAGTGTCTGCCCAGAAGAGAAATCTCACTGCCATCATGTCCATCCCTTCCATAGCAGTCTCTTCCCCTCCCTCACATTCACCTTCCCATCCTCCCTAAAAATGTAGCTCAAATCATGGAAGATAGTCTCATAGTAGTTATCAATATCTGTCCCACAAAACAATAGCTTCAAGGCTAATCCAGAGACATCAGCAAGAACCCACTTCCCTCCTTGGGCTGTGAGGCCTCTGTAACAGAATCTCATTTTGCAAACCACAATCCCAAAATATTCCCCAGGAGGAGAGTGAGGTGATAGGGTACTCACGGCAGATCATGGCTAAGGAGTTTGCTGGAAATCCACAGGCTATCAATTTCCTAAAACAGTGTGGGAAGAAGCTTTGTACACTAGCTGCTAGGCAAGCCAAGAGCAGCGTGACAAGATAGGAAGGGGTCTAAGGAGAGGAGGACGTGCTATAGCCCTTCCACTAAATATTCTCTATCCCATTTCCACCAGCTTCTCTCCTCGACACTATATCCTGTTCCTCTAATGACACTGATTGAACTTGTTTAGTATTTCTCTTTTATGGATATGTTGCCCTGTTTCCCCTCTTACATTAGAACAGTAAGCTCTTCTACTTTCTGTTATCTTTGTTCTGTGCTTACTTCTGTATCTTTCTTACATGCCCTGGACACCCTGTGCCTTATAAGCATTTATAAAAGAACTTGCATCAATTCCAGTGTTCCTAAACTAGCTCTAAAATCATCTTGGCAAAGGGATGGCAAGGCCGGGGTTAACTAGGAAAGCCACCAGAATATTTTAAAAAAGGAAATTAAAAGTTGAAATTCAGTTGGATCAACCCAAATACATTCCCAGGAAGTTTCCTAGGACTCACCACTGTTTGCTGGTGCTGCTGAAACTTAAGACTGACATTTTGAATCCAAAAAAAGGAGCCAATCTTTAGTTCTGCCTGCAGCTTCCGCTGACACCACTTGGTGGCCAATCGGACCACAAGCCACCTGCAGAAAAATCCTTGTGAGTTCATAGGACCCTCTCCCAATTATTGCCTCCCTCACCCCCTGCGGGTCCTAAAAGGCCATGCAAAGGGACATGAACTGGAGGTGGATCTTCTTGGCAACCCTCCTGTCTCCCAAAACACCACTCTGTCACATACATTCAGCCACGCTGATCAGGACCCTAGCCCCAGAGTGTCCCCTCCACCCAGATGAAACGAGCCGAACTAAACTCCACCTTTTAAGTTGGAGACAAAAGAAAGCAACCTCTCAAATCCTCAGGAACCCCAGAGGTAGAGAGAAGAGGCCCCAACAGGAGTCGAAGTACAGGCATCCGTGCCAGATGTGCCATCACATAACCCGCAAAAGGTCTCCTTCTCCGCCCTCCAGACAGGTGTCTGCGGGAAGGCAGTGCGGGCTCACACCAGCCCGGCTCAAATGCCGCTCTCCCTGGGCAGCCAAACCTGTTCCGGCTCCCCAGGGCGAGGCTGCAGGTGCCCTTCGCGCTCGGGGAAGGGGACGTTCAGGGGCATGTGGATGGGGAAAGAAAAACCAGCCAGCCGGGGCCCCCCTCATTCACACCCCTATCCGCTCCCCAATCTCAGCATCTTCTCAGGCCTCGCCCGCTTGCTCAGTCTCCCCCCACTCTCGGTTCCTCCGCGCCAGCTCCGGTCGTACGCCCCAGCTCGACCCCTCCCCGCGTTGCGCGCCCCCTCCTCGGCCCCTCCCCCTCCGCTGCCCGCCCACCTCCCCCAAGACCCTTCCCCCTCCCGCGCGCCTCTTTCCAGCGCGCGCCCACCCCTCAGTCTCTTTTCCTTCCCTTCCCGCCATCCCCCCCACACACGCCGTAGCCGGGATCCCCTCACCGGCCTAAGAAGAGGGCGCTAAGCGTAACCAACAGCAAGGCCAACAGCGCAGAGAAGAACAGGGGCATTCCGGCCCCGGCCCAGCCTGGCTCCGGCCCCCGCCCTGCCGGGGCGCCCCTCCCGCCCCGCCGGCTCCGAGCTGGGCCGCCGCGGGCCGACCGGCAGCACGCGCAGGGATGGCGCTGGGCGAGGAAGCGTTGGCGCGCGTGCGCCCCGCCCCCCCACAGCCCGCCAGCCAGCCAGCTGTCTCCCTGCCGCGCCCCGCCCGGCGCCCGCGATCCAGTGGGGCCGACCGGCTGCGTGCGCGAAGTGAAGGCGTGGCTCCGGAAGGAGAGCGATGGGGAGCGATGGGGAGCGGCCCTCAAGCGGACTGACACACAGGCCCCGCCCCCGGGCGCACCCTTCGGGACCCGGAAAAGGGAACCTGGGGTTTGCCAGTGACCTGGGCCTGAGCCCGCTGCCTGGCTGGCAGTGGACTTGGCTGGGTCGTTTGGGCCACGGAGAGTTCCACTTTCAAAGCAGTTTCCCGGAGTATAGAGTCTGCTTGGCCACCTAGGGCTCCTGCTGAGGCTACTGCGGAAGTTATACCCTTGGGTCACACGAAGTAATCATGTCTTATTCGAGTCTTGTCTGAACATCATTAAGGAGGAAACCAAGCGGTAATTAAAAGGCCTCAAAAATCCCACCTCATTCCATCCACAAAGGAATGAGTTGCACCATTCTGGACCCCTCATTGCAGTTTTCAGTTTCTACTGTGAATAGCACAAACCAGGCACTGGGCCAGGGGGTATTACAGAAGTAAAGAATATTGTTCTTGCTCTTCAGCAACAATTTATCTAGGAAGCAAACATAATTATATGAAATAGAGAATTCAGGGCCAACTTTATTTTGCCTATTTCCTTCTCTGTGAAGTCATTGGACAAAGATTCCTTCCAACCCTAGTACAGTGATGTTAATACAGTATAAGCTAAAAGAATTCTTTAGCTTCAGATTCTTTGACATACTTATTTCAAAATAAGTACTTCATATCCCTTTGCTCTGACATCCTAATCTCCATAAACATCCTTCAGGATTTCTCTTGGAGACTTTTTTCACTTCTTCAGATAAAGCATTTCAGCTTTCGCCTAGGTTACCCAAAGTTGCTTTTACCCCTCCAGCTGGTTTCCTTCCTCATCTAAGCCTCTTATTGGTCATTTCACGAAATCTTCCCAAGGGCTCCACCACTGTTTTTTTCAAGTTCGTACTTATCTCTCGGGCGCTATAGTTCCGCCATCCACCTTGTAATCTGCAGCTTCAAGGTATGTTCTGTCTGTGAACCTTCAGAGAAGGCCCAACAACTGAGTAAAAACTCTGACCAAGCCACGAAGGGGTACTTGCAACACAACTCCCTACTCTCATTCATGTTGTGAAAGCTGATCCCTTTACTCAGCTGTTTCTATCACTTCCTTTCTTTCTCCCCAGACTGTTAACCACCCTACTCCCAACTATCTCAATGGCATGAAATGTTGATTTTATCACTTGTCTACTTCTTTCTGGAGAGCTCTCAATGGAGCAATACAACTGAAGTGGAAAAAGAGGGAAGAAGGCAGAGATGGAGCTCAACTAGTTCCTGGTCTCAGCTTACTGAGACAAGCCCTTGTAAAAGAGATCAAGTCTTTTAATGTTACAGGTCACGTCTGGCACAGACCTGGTACCCCCAAATGTGCAACATTAACTCCCTAAAGCAAGTAAGGAAAAAATCCAGAAGTTTCTAAACATAAAAAGGCCCGCTAGTCACTGAAATTCCAGCAGATGACAAACACTTCTGTTCACCACTACCATCCTTGAAGGACAGAAGCAAACTTCCTGGAACTGCCAAGCAGAGTAAAGGAAGAAGTGAGGTGAGTAGAGGACAAAAGCTTTCTAATCCCCTTTTCAGAGAAAGATATCGACATTTGTCCAAAAAGTATAGTTATCATCCAAGAACTAAACACAGTTGTACTGCAGTAAAAAAATGAATTCTTGTCTTCAAATTATTTACTAGCTTTAAGAATTCAGGCGGTTACTCAACTTTTCTGTTCTGCATTGGTAAAATCGTAGTATATACCCAGTAACATATCTGTGAAGATTAAATGAGGTAAGATCTATAATATGGTGCCTAGTATTTAGCAAGCAGTAAATAAATGTTGGTTCCACTTTCCACCCCTACCCTTTTTTCTCAAGTACAATTAACATATCCAAAGTAAAACATTTTATTGGCTATTTATTAAGGGTCTATAGCCATAATTAGTCAAAAAACTAATAAAGATGAGGTGCTGAGGGAGAAGTAAAAGTAAAGATAGAAAAAGTGGGATGCAAGTAAGGCTTTCAAAAGGGCCCACACCAAAGGTTCCCATCATCTCAAAAGAGTGCTAGCAATGACTCTTAGGACTCAAGGATTAATCAGATTATGACATAGCATGCCTAATAAATGACAATACAGTGACTAACAGTGAAATTTTTTTTATCATTCTGGAGAAAGTGGGAGAAAAGTCACACACATTAATAATCCATGATGCCAAGATTCTGAGGAATAAAAATTTCCCAGCTAGGAGGGATGCCTCCCTCCGTTTTTGTTTTATTAATATGAATAAAAAGCATCTGCTCCTTCACCAACAAGTCTTGTACTCAGAAATAACTGACCCAAGTCTGGGAGAACAACCAATTCAAGCATGAAGGGCTGAGGCTTCCAAACACATCCACTGTTTCCTATCATGTATCTTCATCTCAGTGGTGACATGGTCACCTGTGGCAGGGATCCAAAGGGTGAAGGAGCAGCAGATGTCTATGAACACTGTGTGGTGACAGTGGCTCACAGCCTCCAGACTCATAGCTCTGTGTGATGGCCTTCTGCCTTCAACAACTCACTGGGCTTCATGAAGATGCCTTCCATGGCTTTCCAGTAATTGTTCTGGCTTGGCTGGGCCATGCCATGCACCTCTTTTTGCCCACTGATGGGTCGACCATATTGTTCTCCTGTGACAGACAGCAGAACCTCAGTGGAAGAATGCTTGAACCGCACCTCACCATCCCTCACCCAGTAGGGCCCATTACAGAGCACTGTCCAGTCATCCAGATAGTCGCCTTCACCTTCCTCACCAAAAGCACTCACTTCCTGGAAGACACAGATAGGTAGCGACATTAGTATAGCTGACACATAGGCCTGAAAAGGGGAGGGAGGCAATGGGAATAAAACTAAGACTATCCAAAAGTGATAAATAAGAGGCTTTCCAGTGTTGTTTAAAAATAAATAAAATAAAATAAAATAAAACTGTGGAAAAAAGATAAAGAGACACCAAAGACATGAAATCACTTGCCATAAGATTATGGTCCAAACGTTTACTTTGAAAATATTCCTATATTTGCCTTATATTTTCTATTATAGTCTTAAAATACTTTACCTCTTGTTATTTGACTTTAAATATTCCTGCCTCATTCCCTTAACTAGACATTAAGTGACGTGGTGAGAAACACAAGTTGGAAAGGGGATGGGCTCTGGAAACAGGCAAACCTTGAATGTCAGCTTTGTCCCTTCCTGTGTAACTCCTTTGGGCTTTCATTTTCTCCTCTATAAAATGATGACAATAATACCTTACAAAATAATTGTGAGAATTAAGTAAAATAATAAATATTAACTGAGCAGAGTATAGCAGATTCTATCTTCCACTCGTATTCTAATCCCATTCCCCATAAGGCCAAAAATTCAGAGTTTCTATCACAATTTTAAAAGTAACTGATTATTTCCGACATACATAATTTTTTTTAATTGAAGTATAATTGACCTACAACACTATGTTAGTTCCAGGTGCACAACACAGTGGCTCAATATTTCTATACGTTACAAAATGACCACTACCAGACACATACAATTTAAATATACACTAAGAGCTATAAAATTTTAGATGATAAAAATCAGTCATTTGGAAATAAAGTCTGTAAGACTAAAGGCAAAAGAAACTGCACATAATTAACAATTCTACTACTAATACTTGTACACTGGAACTGAACAAGTAAGTAAATGGATGACAGTGTGAGCAGCCTGGTGTCTCACTGTTAGAATGGGAATTCACAAATAAGCAAAGGGAGGAGGCTAAAATGGTCTATGTGGCAATGGATTAGAATTGGAGGCATCAGTAAGAACTCATGTTTAACTTAATATAGATATAGATGGTTACATATGTGAACACTTACAATAAATATGAGTATATACACATACATACATATATTTCTTTGCTCTGTCAGGTGAGAGGGCCTAAAAGAAACAAAACCCCCTAGCAACAAGCTCATGAAAGGCCTAGATCTTGGTTTAAGAATACCCTTTTCCAATAAAAGGAAGCAGGACTCCATAGGCAAATAGCTGATTCTAGGACTGGGGCAAGAAATATTCAAGATGAGCCTGGAATATCTTTTACTGCCAGAAAGTAAGGAAGTGTTAAAACACAGCCACATGCATACACAATGATGGGAGCAGGTCAAATGGACACAGGAGACAACTGAAAGAGCTCCCAACAGCCAAAGTTGGAAAAATGTGAGCAACATAATGAAGACAGTGATATTGGATTATAACAGTGATATTGGATTATAACTCAACATATAAAATAAATATCCAGGAGTCCATACCAATGAAAATAAATGACTGAATAGAGAAAAGACAAATCTTCCATGCAGAAGAATTCCAAATAAATTATGTAACTATTCTACCCTAAAGGAAGAGGAGCGTAACTCCCAACTCAAGTATGAGCTGTGCACAGTGACTTCCTTCCAAAGAGTACAGTATGTAAAGGGAAAAAATGAAAAGAATAACTTTACAAGAGAAACCTGAAAAACACTACTTCAGCCAAGTAATCAATATCAACAATCATAAGATACTATGTACCCTTTATAGACGGGATGAAAATGGCACCTCTGTGGTCTTCCTCCCCAAAACCTTTATAAATCCAGTTTAATCATAAGAAAAAGATCAGACAAATTCCAACAGAGGAGCATCCTATAATATACCTGACTAGCACTCCTCAAAACTATCAAGGTCAGGACTTCCCTGGTGGCACAGTGGTTAGGAATCCACCTGCCAATGCAGGGTACATGGGTTCAAGCCCTGGTCCAGGAAGATCCGACGTGCCACGGAGCAACTAAGCTGTGCACCACAACCACTAAGCCTGCGCTCTAGAGCCCGCGAGCCACAACTACTGACCCTGCGTGCCACAACTACTAAAGCCTATGCACCTAGAGCCCGTGCTCCGCAACAAGAGAAGCCACCGCAATAAACAGCCTGCGCACCGCAACGAAGAATAGCCGCCACTCGCCGCAACTAGAGAAAGCATGCATGCAGCAACAAAGACCCAACGCAGCCAAAAATGAATAAATAGATAAATTTATAAAAAATAAACTATCAGGGCTTCCCTGGTGGCGCAGTGGTTGAGAGTCCACCTGCCGATGCAGGGGACACGGGTTCGTGCCCCGGTCCGGGAAGATCCCACATGCCGCGGAGCGGCTGGGCCCGTGAGCCATGGCCACTGAGCCTGCGCGTCCGGAGCCTGTGCTCCGCAACGGGAGAGGCCACAACAGTGAGAGGCCCGCGTACTGCCAAAAAAATAAAAAATAAAAAATAAACTATCAAGGTCAACAAAAACAAGGAGAATCTGAGAAACTGTCACAGCCAAGAGGAGTCTAAGGAGACGACTAAATGTGACGTGGATGGGATCCTGGAACAGAAAAAAGACAGTAGGTAAAAACTAAGGAAATCAGAATGAACTATAGACTTTAGTTGATAACAACGTATCAGTATTGCTTTATTAACTGTAGCAAATTTACCATACTAATGTTAAGATGTTAATAGGGAAAAATATGTACAGAGGGGGAGTGGGAGGGAAGCAGTCATTAAAGGATCCACATCCTTCAGAAGTTCAAGGCTTAAAATAAATGGCACAATACCTAATTCATTTTCCTAATGTGGTTAGTTGGCATCATTAAAAAATAATAATTTTTATCGCAAGTTTGGAAAACACTGGGTTTCTTTATTGCAAGATTTATCAAGATAACTTATGATACACTAACATATACCTATTCTCTCTTTCCTCATTTCTTGATTTGATCTAAATGTAGTCTCCATTTTGACCAGAAACAACTTCCTTCACACTTATGAGACAGAGGCAATTCTTCAGGTCTGCACAAAAGAGAAGATCTATACCTGGAAGAGAAAGGGCTAAGAACCAAGATATCAAACAACTCAACTGAGTAATGAGCAGCAATGACCCACAGGATGCCACCTCACCTGGTTTCCAGAAAGAGGTGAGGTGAAGTGGTGACTATGGAGGTTTCGGCCAGTGTTGACATGTGTCAGCCGGATGGGCTGACCACATCTGATGGGGGTTCCCCTCTCACACACTGTGGCCGTCTTCCCCCGTATCCTCCAGTAACTATTGCTGTCATCCACAGAGGTTACACCTGTCACTGACTGCTGCCCACTACCTGCAGTCAAAAAGAAAAAGAAAAGAGGGTGAGCTCAACCTGACCCCTCTCTTTCCTATGGCTAATAACGTGCCCTGTGTCATAAAATAGGTTTTGGGGCTGGGAAGAAAACCCCATGCTTCATATTTTTTTCTTCTATGACATTAAAATATATATGAAAAATGCTAAATGTATTTATATGGTATTAGTTATTATATGACAAACTATGTTTAAGAGTGTACCATATCAGGGCTTCTCTGGTAGCACAGTGGTTAAGAATCCAATCCGCCTGTCAATGCAGGGAACACGGGTTTGAGCCCTGGTCCGGGAAGATCCCACATGCCGTGGAGCAACTAAGCCCATGCACCACAGCTACTGAGCCTGCGCTCTAGAGCCCGCGAGCCACAACTACTGAGCCTGCGTGCCACAACTACTGAGCCTGCGTGCCACAACTACTGAAGCCTGCGCACCTAGAGCCCATGCTCTGCAACAAGAGAAGTCACCGCAATGAGAAACCCGCGCACTGCAATGAACAGTAGCCCCCATTCACCGCAACTAGAGAAAGCCCGCACACAGCAATGAAGACCCAATGCAGCCAAAAATAAATTAATTAATTAAAAATAAAATAAAATGAGACCGTTTTTTGCTGTCAACTTTAATCCAACAAGCCATTACAGCTCTCCAATTCCTGTAAGTGATATATCCAACATATTACAAAAGTTTTATTTTTAATTTACAATTTCAACTTTTTTTTTTTTTAACTTGGCTGCATTGGGTCTTTGTTGCTGTGCACGGGCTTTCTCTAGTTGTGGTGAGCTGCGGCTACTCTTCATTGCAGTGCGCAGGCTTCTCACTGCAGTGGCTTCTCTAGTTACGGAGCACAAGCTCTAAGTGCGCAGGCTTCAGTAGCTATGGCACACGGGCTTAGTTGCTCCGCGGCATGCAGGATCTTCCTGGACCAGGGCTCGAACCCGTGTCCCCTGCATTGGTAGGCGGATTCTTAACCACTGCACCACCAGGGAAGTCCCACAAAAGTATTCTTAAGTCATCTAAATTTGGTTCATACTACTTACAAATGGTGCGATTTTGCAGCTTACAAGGTACTAGGTTAAACATGTAGCTACAGGCTTGAAAAAAAGTGGATATATACAAATAATAATTGCTAACCAGCTAACGTGTACTTGAGCAATTACTGAGTATCAGATACAAATCCAGGCTTTTTACTTGAATATTCTTAATTGATACATTCATCTACTCTCTGAGATAGCTATTATTATTATCACCCCCATTTTACACTGGAGTGTTAAAAAGGCTGAATAATATGCCCAAGATCACATAATCTTAAGAGACAATGCAGGGTTTGAACCTAAGTGGGCCAACTCTAGAACTCACACTCTTAACCACTCTACCACCTGGCCTCCTACAAAGCTTTATTTTCTGTTAAGTCCCCCCAAATAGGCCACTCATATAAACTCAAGGGATATTCTCTTCCCTAGGCCTCATTCACTACTCAATTCTTTGAAGGCACTCCATATTTCCCAGACACTTTCCTCAGTCACTCTTGCCTATTCCTCCTAGCTTTCCCTTCAGTCCCCTGGCCCTGCCTGACCACAAACTTTTGATGACACTTCCCTTTTACCACTTAACATAACTGCGTTGTACCAGTTATCTGGGTGAATGTTTATGACTAAACTACCAGTTTCTCTCTCTTGCTTCTTCTACTCAATGATTTTGTTATATCTTAAAAAAAAAAAAAAAAAAGGCTAACCAACCCTCCCTCCTCACTTCTGGTTACTGCCTTACAGTTCTCTTGGTCCTCACTTCCACGCCTCACTAAATCATGGTCTACACCTTCTGTCTCCTACTTTTCACTTTCTATTCAACCCTCCCTTCCTTTCCCATTCTTCAACTTTAGGATTACCCAGAGTTCCATCCTTGGCCCTTATACATTCTTAAATACTGGTTGGAGATCAAGACAGAAGCATTTACAAGTGCTTCAACAAGTTTTTCAAGTGACTCAAATTGACACCAGATTGCAAACCACAGTTCATCCTGGGCAATTTCATTTACTCTCCCCACATCTTCAACCACCACCCAGACAATGATGTTGTACTTAACTCTGTATCTCAGGCTCAGCACAGATCTCTCTCTGAGCTCCAGACTGAACCTGGTTCTCAAATCTGGATGCCCATCAGAAGCACCTGAAGAGCTTTTTAAACCTATAGATTCCTACTGGCAGCCTCTCTCCACCCACATTCTGATTCAGTAGATCCAAAATAGGAAACTAGATCAAATTAAAATATAGTAAGTCTGACACATAGTAAGTATTCACTGAATGGCCGCTAGGATTATTTTACTTTATTTTTGGATGCATTGGGCCTTCGTTGCTGCGCGCGGGCTTTCTCTAGTTGCAGCGAGTGGGGACTACTCTTCATTGCGGTGTGCGGGACTCTCATTGCGGTGGCTTCTCCTGTTGTGGAGCACAGGCTCTAGGCGCGCGGGCTTCAGTAACTGTGACACGTGGGCTCAGCATTAATGGCTCACGGGCTCTAGAACGCAGGTTCAGTAGTTGTGGCGCACGGGCTTAGTTGCTCCGCGGCATGTGGGATCTTCCCAGACCAGGGCTCGAACCCGTGTCCCCTGCATTGGCAGGCGGATTCTTAACCACTGCGCCACCAGGGAAGCCCACCGCTAGGATTATTAAGACGTCCCAACAATGACAATTCAGTTCCTCTCCTAGTCTACCTGGCCAGACAGGTTTTGGGTATCATAAACCACAGACCAGTCTCCATCTAAGAGAACTCCTTCCTCTCTTAGCTAATAGCATCATCAGTTATCTAAGACAGAAATCCAGCAGTCATCTTAGATGTCTCTCACATCTCACTACCTGAACTTTTTTCCTCTCCTTTCTGTCTGTTTTCATTTTCTTGTAACTTGCTCACTGGCTCACTACTGTATTTCCTGTATCTAGAACAATATTAGACACACAGTAGATTCCTTAAATTTATACTGAACGAATGAATCCACAAATAATTGCTGAATTATAAATGAACCCACAAGCTAAGCATTTTAGTTTCATACGTTAAAAAGCCCCCTAAACAGTTTCCTCTCCAATTCCAGTGAGTGCTTCAGTTCTTCTTTACAAAAAGGATAAGGTCTGAGTGAAAAGAGGCCAAAGGTAAAGAGTTGAAGAGCAACTGTAAGATGGAAAAGAGCTAGAACAGAGGATTATAATCAAAGAATGAGGTCTTGGAAGACTTCAGAAATAACAGCACTTACTGTAATTTTCTACATGTCTGTCTCTCCTGCACTGAGTAGTACCAGCCTGCAGTAACTGAAAGCAGACTTTGACCCTGGACAGATGTGGATCGAACCCCATCACTGTCATTCACTAGCTGCCAAGGTTTTGAGTATGCGATTTATTTGAGTCTGTTTCCTCACCTGTAAAATGGGGATAATAATAGTCTATGCGTCGTCGGAATGTTGTAAGTCTTAAAAAAGCAAATATGTAATGTGCCTGGAACGAAGCTCACCACATAGAAACTAAGATTACGATTAAGATTCTTAAGGACCACTCAACTCTCGGACTTTCCGCCTCCAGACCTCAGGAACCTCCCCCGGGCTCCACTAACCTTCCCAGACCACACCCCTCAGAGTTTCTCTAGGCCCCGCCCCCTCCGGAGCCTACCAGGCCTTCCCAGCCCACCCGAACCCGGGTGGCCGTACCTGACCCGTAGCGCACGTCGTGTGAGTGCAGTCGCACGTTGTGGCGCGTATTGAGCAGCTTCACCACAGAACCGCATGTAACGACAGCCAGACTGGACGATCCCACAGCACTCCACAAACCCCCGAACAACAGCAGCGACACCACAGCCATCCTGTCTGTAGCGCGGAGCCCCAATCTTCGAAGAAAACTCGGCCCCTTCCCGGAACCGGAAGCCGCGGGTGGAACCAGAGAGAGGACGGAAAGGAGCTCTAGTCTGGTCTTTATGGTTCCTTTGGCTAGAGCGGCCTGAGGAACAGGCTAGGTCTGGTTGCTTCCGACCTCCTCGTTCAGCTTATTCTGTTCCGGGGGCCCTATGAGAGTTGCTTTCCTGAACTGCTTCGGCCAGCCCAGCTACCCGCATCCCTTCCTCCCCACCCTACCCCCGCCCCCGGCGAAGCCCGGAGACCGGGTTGGGAGAAGAGAGCAAGCACTGGTCCGCCCGCTCCCAGTGACAGGGGGCCGGAAGTGACGTAGTACGTTGACGCAGCAGCGGCGGCGGCGGCGGCGGCGGCGGCGGTGGTGGCGGAGGAACCGTGCGGTGGGTCCGTACTATCTTTTCCCAGTCTCGGTTTGAGGACTCCATTTTCCTCGTTGGGGGCTTAGCGCACCGGAGAAGCGACGGGCCTCAGGCAGGTAAAGTTTGGCCTGGAAAGCGTGTTCCTCGAATGGGTCAGGTGGGGAGCCAGGCTCCTAGGGCCTGGTCCCGTAAGGGACGAGGTACTGGGGAGCCGTATGCGGGAAGAAGGGGGCCTCCGGCCTGCCCTGCTCTATGAGAGAGAAGGAGGAAGAAAGCGGGGTAGTTGCTCAGAGTCTCAAGGCTTTTCCCAGCCCTCTGCCACCCAGAACCCATGAATTGGGTGGCCTGTTGTGTCAACAGGCTTCCTGGGATGCCGTCCTTCTCTCGCAGCTTCTGAAAACTGGGCCGCGCGGTAGGGTTTGGAATGGAAGGGACCTGGGGCTTCCGAGTCAGGATCAGGTGATCGAATTGTTTGTCCTGGGGATGTGAAACCTACGGAGCTTCCAGCAACTCGGCCATCAGGCTAGAGCGCGATGCCAAATTCCGTCTTTTTCCATATTGTTGAATAATATAATTAGAACTTCTTGTAGATGGCTACATTCATCAGACGCTTACCACACACATGAGAATGGGCTATTAAGACAAAAACTTTATATTCTTCCAGTTTCTGCCTTTCTCTCCAGGGACTCTCTTGAACCAGCTGGAGCGGTTCATTTCCCGTGTTTGTTACAAGTGCTGATACTTATTTTTCTGTTAGAGGAGGCCTCAGCTCTCTTAAAATACTTCACTGTAATATCAGAAGTAGCAAGGGAGTATTAAGTTACACTGCTGTTATTAATGAACATGGAGAGTGTAAAGAATTTTGAATTTCATTTCTTGGGACAAAAAAAGCTTTGTTCGATCTTTTTTAGTTTAACTGTTTATATGAAAGTTACTGATTTTTAAGTCTTATGTATTGATTACAAAAGTATGATTGCTCCCCCATCAACTGTGAATTTAGAGCCCTTTTGCATGACTTGTGTTCCTCCAACCAGTACAAGTCTGAAACATCTGAAAGCTTATTTAGTTGGTTTGGGCGGCTACTAGATCAGATTAGCATGGTATTGCTACTCCCGAAGAGATTTAAATCTCATCCTGGGATTAATCACATCGGAAAGTGGTGCAGTCACATATTACAGTTGAATTTCCTTCAGAGTTTAATCCTGGGTTTTCGGCATGCTTCCTTCAGATGACCCAGTCCTGTGGCTTTAATAACCATCTGAAAGTTGGCAACTCCCGAGTTTAAGTCTCTAGCCCAGCCTTCTCTCCTCTATGTTTAAGAATCACACAGAATGCCTATTTAACAGCTCCATTTGGATGTCTCTTAGACATCCCAAACCTGACATAAGAAAAAGAAAATTTTGGTTTTTCCCATCATCCTAAACCTGGTCTTCCCTACATTACTAAGTGGTACTCTCATCCACATGCTTACCAAAGCCAGACCTCTGAAAATCATCTTGGATTCTTTTTTACTATCCACACCCCCCTCACCCCCCCGCCAAGTCTTTCATTAAGTCCTGTCATTTCTACCTGCAAAATATATTTCAAATCTCTCTTCTATTCTCCATCTCAACTGCTGCTACCCTATTCCAAGCCACCAGCATCTTTTGCCCAAGCTACCACAATAGTATCTTCAGTTTTCTCTGCTTCCACCCAGAACCCCTCCCAGTCCATTTTCCACATTAGCAGGATCGGGTCAGGTCAGATCATGTCATTTCCTTTTCCAGTGGCTTTCCGTGACCTTCGCAGCCTGACTTGAGCAGCCCCCTTCTCCCTCTCGCATTCTGCTGCCTTCACCATTCTTTGGTCACACTGGCCATAGGACGTTGCCTACAGTATGCCAAGTTCTTGCCCACCTTTTCAGCTAGGAACCTCCTCCCCTGGCTCTGCATACCACAGCCTGCCCATTCTTGACCTCTTGGCCTAAACTAACCCTCTCAAAGGTAAGGGTGTTTACTTCCTTCCTAGCACTTACAGCAAGCTTTATTTTATTTGTTTGTGGTTTGTCTCCTAGCAAATTACAGAATACAGGTATCCTAGGGGCAGGGAGTTTGTCTTGTATGTGCCTGGCGTGTAGTAGGCACTCATTAAATAAATATTTATTTAATTAACAAGTAAATTACTAAGTCAGTTCTTGGTTTAAAACCCTGTAGGGGCTTCCCAGCACCTTTCAGATAGAATCCAAAATCCGTAAGTTGTCCTATCAAGATCCTTGTGGCCTCACCTCTAACTCCTCATGAACCCTCTCTCCAGTCAAACTGACCCTCACTGTTCCTGCTACAGCATATTCTGGGCCTTGCGCTAGGAGCACTTTTCTCCAACAACACCACTTCTCGAACCATCTCCAAAGAAGCCAGCTCCTCCACTTAGTTAATTCTGCCTCACTATTTAAGGTCTTTATTTAAAGTCACTTTCTCAAAACCAGGTTAGAATCCTCTATTACAGGCTCCCATGGTACCTTTGCCATCAATTTTTTTTTCTTTTAACAATTATTTAATAATTTTTAAAATTTTATTTTTGGCTGCGTTGGGACTTTGTTGCTGTGCACGGGCTTTTCTCTAGTTGCGGCAAGCGCAGGCTTCTTATTGTGTTGGCTCCTCTTGTTGCAGAGCATGGGCTCTAGGCGCGCACGGGCTCAGTAGCTGTGGTTCGGGGGCTCTAGAGCGCAGGCTCAGTAGTTGTGGCACACGGGCTTAATTGCTCCATGGTATGTGGGATCTTCCTGGACCAGGGCTTGAACCCATGTCCCCTGCATTGGCAGATGGATTCTTAACCACTGCATCAGGGAAGCCCATGCCATCAATTCTTTAAAGACCTTCTGTACTTCTAGATCTGGGATTACTAAACTAAGAAATTAGGCCACTCCCATTCATTTACATACTGTCTATGTCTGTTTTTGTACTACAATGGCAGATCAGCCCCTCTGTGCTAGAGCAGGAACTGTCTGCTCCCCCAGTGTGTGATGCACAAGGCTCAGTAACTGTTGCAGGGATACTGAATCTGGTTACATATTTTAGTTGTTCCTGCACCTCGTTTGCCCTTGTCCCCCAAGGAAACATGGAAAGAAAAGAAAAAACTAATATTTTAAAATTACTTATTATGTTAACCATTAACAATAGTGCTTTTTACGCCCAGGCATTGAAAAGATTCTTGAAAAGATTCTAAGACTGTTATTTCTTATAAATACAGTGTGCATGTTAAAATGGTTATAGGTATAATTAACATTTTCTGTATTCTAACATCTTGACTTGATGTGATTAAGATTTTCCTAACAGAGTTCTGAATCCCAAATTTAAAAGAACTTGTCTTGAGTGGACTCTGAATACTTTTGTTTATTAAACTCTTAGGATTTTGTATTCCAAGTTGGGTAGTCATTTGTGAACACCTTTGGAGTAGTCCTAGGCTCTTGCTCATCAAATGCAGAATGTCTTATAGTTTAAACTCCACACCAGACTTCTAGGGCTATTCTTCAGATCACTAGGCCCTGTCAGACCTCTAAGCCTTTGCTCATGTTCGGGCTTCAGTAGTTGTGGCACACGGACTCAGCAGTTGTGGCTCGCAGGCTCTAGAGCACAGGCTCAGTAGTTGTGGCGCACGGGCTTAGTTGCTCCGCGGCATGTGAGATCTTCCCAGACCAGGGCTCGAACCTGTGTCCCCTGCATTGGCAGGCGGATTCTTAACCACTGCACCACCAGGGAAGCCCCTGTCGTAACTTTATTTACAAGTTTTTTGTGAGATGAATATGAACACTAGGGTCAAAAGCATGTTTTACTTATTTTTATATACCCAAGTCCCAGCACAGAGCTTTACCCTAAAAATACAAAACTGTAAACGTTAATTGAAGCTGCCAGTGGAGGGAATTAACAGACATCTCTTTTTGCTCTGGTCTCCTTGTAATTGCCTCCTACATCATCTTGTTCAAAGGGAGGGACTGTGGAGGGCCTCCCCTGTGGCAATCTGATCCCAGCTCCATTGCTCTTCCAGAGAATGTCATGGTAACCGCCAGCCTGTCCCTTTGAGCCACATCTTGTACTGCAGCTGTGCTTCCGCCTGGAGAAACCTTCTCCTTTCACCACGCCACTCCCCTTCTGGATCTATTTCAGTAGCAAATTTAACGTACAATCTGAATATGGGGAAAATTCAAGAGCATAAGTCCTAAATACAAAATACAAATGACATCAGACTCAGATATCATATATTAATGATAATCACATACTAATAAATAGTGTTTTTGTTCTGGAATAGTTGCTGTTTGCCAACCTCAGCCTGCAGTGCTGCTGCAGCACCCTCTGCACATCTAGCTCCCCCAAGTTGCAGCAAATCAGGATTGCTTCTTGCACAATCTGTTTTAACTAGAAGTCTTGGCAATGAGTTAGATCGGAGGCATTCCCCAGCTATAGCACAGCATGTACTTCATTGCTAACCTAGGGAATGGGAAGAAAGCTGCATGCAGCACAGAGCACCAGCTGCCCGCAGAACAGAATAAAGCTGTGCTTTCATCAGGTAGGCTGTCTGTTTCTCTCTGCTAAGTAGGCTGTAGGGCATCTGGTCTGGAGGAGCTGGCATTTAGTGTGAAGATGTTGAGGCCTTACAAGACTGAATTTGTGGGTCTGATAGCCTATAATTAAAGCAAGCTATCTGTGGGGGCTGCTGTACCCAAATCTATTTTTAATGACTTAGTTCAGGGCTGAAAGACAGCAGTATTAAAATTAGAGCACCACATTTAATCGGCAGAAGTTTTAGATATTCACTTTTGGCTGTACTCGGACTGAATGACCTTAAGGATACAGATCCTGGGGGGGAAAGGGCATCAGTCTAACCCAAGGCTTCCTGTATCACCACCCTGTGGGACCTATACAATGGTGTAGTATAGTGGCTCTCAAACTTTTTGAACTCAGGACCCCTTTATACTCAAAGATAATTTAAGATTCCAAAGACATTTTGTTAATGTGAGTTATATCTATTGATGTTTGAGATTTATACATATAGATGTTAACCAGATTAGAAATTAAAATTAATTTCTAAACTAAATTAATAATGACTAAATAAATAGATGAATGTTAATTCATTTTAACATAATAATAAGCCTGTTTGCAATATACAAGTATATCAAATCAACACATTATAGACCTTAACCTTACACGATGTTATATGCCAATTACAGTTAACCCTTGGATAACACAGGGTTGATGTGCTGACCCACCTCTCTTCCCCTCACAATCCCATATGGCTATCTCTGCCTCAAAAACAAAGGAATTGATGAATGACTCACCCAAGGGCAGGAAACTGAAACAATTTGGATAGAATCAAAACTCAAACCCTGGGCTTCCCTGGTGGCGCAGTGGTTGAGAGTCCGCCTGCCGATGCAGGGGACACGGGTTCGTGCCCCGGTCCGGGAAGATCCCACATGCCGCGGAGCGGCTGGGCCATGGCCGCCGAGCCTGCGCATCCGGAGCCTGTGCTCTGCAACGGGAGAGACCACAACAGTGAGAGGCTCACATACCGCAAAAAAAAAACTCAAACCCTGATTCTTTTGATTCCACATATTGTGATCTCTAATCAAACACAAACGGTTTCCCACATTTAATTTAAAGATCTGTAAAATGAAAATACAGATACTACTATATTTACTGAGTAAAAAATCTGCATATAAGTGGACCCACGCAGTTCAAACCCATGTTGTTCAAGGGTCAATTGTACATGAATAAAGCTGAGAAAAAATGTAAGCCCACTACATTTTAGCATAAATAACACATTTTATGAAAAACAAGTATAATCTTCAAAATAAAAAACGTAGTAAGAAGAGTGACGTTGTTTGGGTTTTTTTTTTGGTTTGGGGGGTTTTTTTTGTTTGGGGGGTTTTGGGTTTTGGGTTTTTGGAGGGGGGGTTGTTTTGGTTTTGGGTTTGGGTTGTTTTGTTTTGGTTTGGTTTTGGCAAATCCTTTTAATGTCTGCCTTAATAGAGGAATGCTGGATTCTCCTACCTGCTTCTGCATTCAGTCTGTTGTGATACTACATGTCTGCCGTATAACCTCTGGAAAACTCCACTGTACACTCATGAGAGAAAGGAGGGGGTGATCCCTGGACCACACTTTGAGAACTACTGATACGATAGAAACAACTGTTTCTGTGGAGTCAGACAGACCTTAACTCAGATCTCACCTCTTGCAGTTGACAGTTGTGTCGCCTTGAACAAGTGACTTAATCTCTGAGTCTATTTCCTCCTTTGCTGAATGGAGAGAGAAGTGTGCTGTAACTCCTAGGACAGTGTAGGGGTTAATAGGTTATTTATTAAGTGTCTGGAACTTGGTAGGTGTGCAAAAAATATTCCTCAGGGCACATTTTTTTTAATTGCGTAAAGTACCCAGGAAAGGACTATATTAGTTTTGGGTGGGTTTTTTGGGTTTGTTCATTTTCCAATTCTCTTCCTGTGTCTGCTCTACATATATGTCAAAATACATAAAATTATTTTAAGGTTCTTATTTGGCCCTCTACTAGACATCAGCTCCTTGAGAACATACAGTCCTGTTTCTCTTCAAATCCCCAGCTCCTAGCAGAGTGTTTGTACTTGGTAGGCATTCAGTACAGTTTGAAAAGAATGGCATCTGAAACCTCAGCCTAAAATTGAACATAAGACCATGTCATTGACCCTCCCTTTCCACCAGAACTTAGTACCTTCAGTTTTATTTCCTTGAGCTCAGTTAATCTTAACTGGTTATGGTATCAGTTGATATCAGTAAGGGTAATTTTCAGGAGAATTAGAGCCACAGAACTTAAGCCTCCTTCTAAAGCTTAGACCACTAGAGGTAGCCATTAGCCACCCTCCTCTCTCTCCAGTTCCACTGCCATCTTTAACTGGGAAGACATGAAACAATAAGTAATCTATTTAACAGATACTTAGCAGTTTCTATTTTGTATAGAGCACCTAGTGGGAAACAGCTTATCTGGTACAGAATAAAGTACCACGTAATGCCTCTTATATTGCCGTTTATGTTTTCATGGTTTTTATTAGCCCTTCAATTGGATATCATCTTTGACTTCCAGAAGCTTATAGTCTAAGTGGAGAAAATGGACATATGCAGTGGACCGTAATTCAGGACATGAGGAGTGGTGCTGAGTTGATCAGCAGCCAGCTTCAGGATTCCAGAATGGAATCTTGATGCTATGGTTTGTGTGATCAGTGCTGTGTGTTTTTTTTGCTTTGTTTTGTTTTTTATATTTTTGGCTGCGTGGGGTCTTCGTTGCTGCGTGCGGGCTTTCTCTAATTGCGGCAAGTGGGGGCTACTCTTCGTTGTGGTGCGCGGGCTTCTCATTGCAGTGGCTTCTCTTGTTGCGGAGCACGGGCTCTGGGCGTGCAGGCTTCAGTAGTTGTGGCACATGGGCTCAGTAGTTGTGGCTCGCGGGCTCTAGAGCGCAGGCTCAGTAGCTGTGGTGCACGGGCTTAGTTGCTCCGCGGCATGTGGGATCTTCCCGGACCAGGGCTCAAACCTGTGTCCCCTGCATTGGCAGGCAGATTCTTAACCACTGCACCACTAGGGAAGTCCCAGTGCTGTGTTTTAAAGCCCAGGAAACTCCATTTCATGGTTCTGTGGTTCTCCACTGCCATTTCCAGACTTTGGATGCATCTGACAGCGGGAAAGTAGAAGACAAAGTTGGGATTGGTTGGTACAAAATTACAGAATGCTGAGGAAAATTATGCCCAGGATTCAAATTTAAACTCAGTTAGCATTTTTTGAAATAGTAGACTAGGTTCTTTCTCCTATGTCATGTAATATTCTTAACTGTCCTGCGAGGTAGGTAGTGCTGTTGCCATTTTCCAGATGAAGAAATTGATATTCAGGCACGTTCAATAATATGCTTAAGTTTATATACCTAGTAGGTGGTGAGGCCAGGATTTGATCTCTACTCTTAGGCCCAGCAGTTTTTGTATTTAGCTATGTTGCATTTAATTTGTAGGCCATGGAAGTCTCTTTCAAAGTGTTTTTTGTATTTTTGGTTTTTTGGTTTTTGTTTTGCTGGGGAGGTGAATGGTCACAATAGAGTTGTGGTTCTAATGTTTCTGAAGAGGCCCCTTCTCTGCCCAAATGCTCCCAACCACTACTCACGCAAGTGGGCTCAACTTCATGAAACGTTGTTTAATCTGTCGAAAAGGATTTTCCTTTTGATAGTGTATATGAAAGTTCCTGTCATTAAGTTGGCATTTAGTTATTGTTTCCCAAACTTATGAGTGAGTCATATAAACTCACTACACTGTATCCCTACCTATATAATTATTCCTACACTAATTTCTTCATTTGCTTATTTCTGTCCCCAGATGGTAAGTGCAGTAAAACTCTTTGGACAAGCAAGATGGTATATACAGAGCAGTCCAGTATAATTGCTTTGTTTAAGGTACACATGAGAGGGGCAATTGTGAGAGGAATGGATAATGGAAGAGATGGAGCCATCTGATTCTTACTCTCTCCTCCCAGGTAGAAATGATTGGGCAGATCAGTGGCACGTAGCTGAATGCTTTTTGTGGCAATGTTTAAAGGTCCTCTGTCTCATTTTTTATCCCCTACTCCTTTCCTTCCCTAGTCATCTTCAGGCAGGCCGTGAGAAGCTGCAGCAATGTCTGATTTTGTGGAAAGCGAGGCCGAGGAGTCAGAGGAAGAGTACAATGATGAAGGCGAGGTGGTGCCCCGGGTCACCAAGAAATTTGTAGAAGAGGAGGATGACGGTGAGGAAGCCCCAGCCTCAAGCTTCTCCCCAGTATTGCTAAGCTTTGGATAGTTGGATTCTTGCTGATGAGAGGCTCAGGCTGAGCACAGAAGTTATCACACATGAGGTACCAGCTTGAGAATTTTCAGTCATTCATAGAAAATATTTACTGAACATCTGTCTGCTGTATGCCAGGCACTGTACCTAGAACTAGGAATACAACATAAAGTCCCAGCTATCGTAGAGCTTATATTAGTGGGAGGGGACAGACAGTAAACCAATAAATAAATACATAGGTAATGTTTCGCTCTTTTAGAGACTTAGCAGTGTTGGTATTTATGTACCCACTTTCCAAGTTCTCTGTCCAAATCCAACCATTAGGATCATCAGCAGAGTGTAACCATGAAATTGCTCTAGAGACAGAAAGGAAAATGCAAGCTTCATGAAAAGCATTATGGATGAAAGAAGGAATATAGCTACTGAGTTTATAAACTGAGAGGAAAACAAAGGTTACTGGTGGCTGTAAAGCCTCTAGTAATGATTTTGACAAGCCAAAGTAATTAGGAAGCTCATCTTGCCTAAATACAGATGGTGAATGTGGAAAAGAGATATTCTTTTCCAGAAGCTGCTCTAAGTCAGTGGTCATGTTTTTTGTATCTTTAGATGAGGCAGAAGAGTTAACATGGCATCCAGGTCATTAGGTTCAGAGCAGATGAGAAATAACAGTTAAGCAGGTGGCCCTGCCCCAGCCCCAGCCTATTTCCCAAACTGCATGCCTCAAACATGCATGTTTTCCAGATGAGGAGGAGGAGGAGGAGAACCTGGATGATCAGGATGAACAAGGAAACCTGAAGGGCTTTATCAATGACGATGACGATGAAGATGAAGGGGAGGAGGATGAGGGTAGTGACTCTGGTGATTCAGAAGATGATGTTGGCCACAAGAAGAGAAAACGCAGTGAGTAGCCTCTCCTTAGGTCAGGTGAGGATGGGGTTTAAGTCATAGTGGAGAAGGGGCCTCCCCATCACCATGGGCAACCACTCTGTCTTCTCTAGCATCTTTTGACGACCGCTTGGAGGATGATGATTTTGATCTCATTGAGGAGAATTTGGGTGTCAAAGTCAAAAGAGGAGTAAGTGCCCTTTTTGTCTCTGTCCTTGGGGGTGAAGGAAGAAGCCCTTGAAATTCAGCGACTCTGGGGGGAGGAGGCACATCCAGAACAGTTTGGGGAATGTCAGCGGGGAGAAAGTGGCTCAGTATCACTGTGCTGTGGAGCCAGTTCTGGGTGCCTGTTAAAGGCTTGTCAAAGTTTCAAGGGTGGGCCTTGGGGCGTACTTGATGTGTTCTTTCCCATCTCCCTTGTCAGTATAGCTGGGGTGGGAAAATAGGAGTGAGACTGGAGAGCAGGGATCCTTATGCCAGTTCCCTCAGACCCTGACGAGGCAGGTTTTCCACCCCTAGCAAAAATACCGACGTGTCAAAAAAATGTCAGATGATGAGGACGATGACGAAGAGGAATATGGCAAGGAGGAACATGAAAAAGAAGCTATTGCAGAGGAGATCTTTCAGGATGGGGAAGGGGAAGAAGGGCAGGAGGCCGTGGAGGCCCCCATGGCTCCTCCAGAGGAGGAGGAAGAAGATGATGAAGAGTCAGGTATGTGGCATTAGGCAGGGAAGCCAGTTTGGGGCGGGGTGTTGGGATTTCCTACCCCGAACAATAGAATGGGAGACCATTGTTCAGCTACTGGCCCCCAGCATTTGACACAAAGAAGTTCCTTTTCAGGAATCTGTCTCCCCTTCTCCTCACCGACCACTCCTACAGTAGGAACTAAAGCCATTCAGTCCTGGCTCATCCCCTGCCTCTGGGCACTAACCTTTCCCTTCCCTATCCAGACATTGATGACTTCATTGTGGATGACGATGGACAACCACTGAAAAAACCTAAGTGGCGGAAAAAGCTTCCTGGATACACTGATGCGTGAGTGGGGTCTGGTGCGAGGTGGTGATAAGGGCATCTGAGTGGACCCGGGCAGGAAGGAGGAGGTCAGAGGCCTCTGCTAAAAATGGAACAGTCAGCTCTCAGCATTTTGCTTCCCTGCCCGTAATATCCTTTACCAGGCAGTGCTGTCGGACTGTTTCTAGAAGCTTTGATAGCTCTCTCAGCATTCAAGGGCCGTGGTGGGATGAAGGTGGAGGCACACACAGGCAAGGATCCAGCCTCTCTCTTCCACCTGCAGCTCCATGTTCATTTGTTTATTTATTAGTCTTCTAAATATAATTTTGTTAGAAGAAGGCTTTTGCCCTGAGGGAATACTATAATGTCTTAGCAGAAGATGGATCTACTGAGTGTGACATGAAACCATGTGCCTGTTGCTGTTTGATCCTTGTCACTGGCATGTGCCAAAGATGGGCTTTTTAATCTCAATAAATAATAGTTTCCCCGGGCTTCCTTGGTGGCGCAGTGGTTGAGAGTCCGCCTGCCGATGCAGGGGACACGGGTTCATACGCCGGTCCGGGAAGATCCCACGTGCCGCGGAGCAGCTGGGCCCGTGGGCCATGGCCTCTGAGCCTGTGCGTCTGGAGCCTGTGCTCCTCAACGGGAGAGGCCATAACGGAGAGAGGCCCGCGTACCGCAAAAAAAAAAAAAAGTTTCCCCAGAAATATCCCCCAGCTAAGCCTTTCCTCCGCAGTGAATATGCTTTTTTTGTTTACATTTCTCTTAACCTTTTTAGTCCCCTTGGGGTAGGTACAGGATCTCTGCAGGGGCTGCATTTGTCTCCTCTCACTGGAATCTGGGCCAACTGCCTTTTGCTCTCACCCACAGTGCCCTGCAAGAAGCCCAGGAGATTTTTGGTGTGGACTTTGACTATGACGAATTTGAGAAATATAATGAGTATGATGAAGAACTGGAGGAAGAGTATGAGTATGAGGACGATGAGGCTGAGGGCGAGATCCGAGTGCGCCCCAAGAAGACCACCAAGAAACGTGTGAGCCGCAGGAGCATCTTCGAGATGTATGAGCCCAGTGAGCTGGAAAGCAGCCACCTCACAGATCAGGACAATGAAATCCGAGCTACTGACCTGCCTGAGAGGTTCCAGGTAAGGAAGCACCAGTGTCTGTCCTGCTGAACTGTCATCAACTGCCCTGAGCCTCCTTGGTACAAGAGTTATAGCAGAGAAACAATCTAGCAACAATCTTAACAACAATGGTATATAGGGGGACTTCCCTGGCGGTCCACTGGTTAAGACTCCATGCTTCCACTGCAGGGGGCACGGGTTCAATCCCTCGTTGGGGCAGCGCAGCCAAAAAACACCAAAAAATGGTATACAGGAAGTCGGCTTTGAACCCCATCTGACCAGGCATACAGGAAGTCTAGCTCAACATAGACTCTCCAGTGGCTTATGGTTTCTTGAGCAAATACACGACATGCCTACTTCTTGCCAGACAACACTCTTCCGGGTACTAGAAACGTGTGCCTCTGGAGCACACGTTTTTGTCCAGAAGTAGTGCATGTTTTTGCTACGTGAGATACAAGATAAGTCAGTCTCACGCTGATGCCTTATCCCCTGCAGCTCCGTTCCATCTCCGTCAAGGGGGCTGAAGATGATGAACTGGAAGAAGAGGCTGACTGGATCTACAGGAATGCCTTTGCCACACCAACCATTTCTCTGCAGGTACCCCAAAAAAGATGCTGTATTTTGACATGAACCAGAAGCTACTTCATTAGGATGGGGAGCTGCTTCTCCCCTGCTCCAGACATCTGTGGGCCTAGTATAGAATAGCATGTGTGTGCGGGTATGTGAGGGAGATTTTTCTAGATTTAATCTGAGAAGGTCATCCTGTGACAAGAAGCAGTTTTGTGTGTGGTAAGACAGAGCAAGTAATGGTGTCGTTGCTGTTTCTTTTTTCTTCTGACTGTAGGAAAGCTGTGATTACCTAGACCGAGGGCAGCCAACCAGCAGCTTCAGTCGAAAAGGACCCAGCACAATTCAGAAGATTAAAGAGGCCCTGGGCTTCATGAGAAATCAGCATTTTGAGGTAGCACCTCAAGCTCTAGTCGCCCACTGGTTAGAATTTCAACTGGGGGTGATGGAAAAGGTGGCTACCTAAGTCAGGTGGGGAGCCCCCTTCTGTCCACAGCAGTGGTCCCTTGACTCAAGAAGCGTGAGGACCATAGACTCTAGCGATCCAGAGAACAGTGCTACCCCGTTTGCAGCATTATCTTCTCCTGTTGGGGGTGGGTGGGGGAGAGCATGTGTCCTGATGGGCCTGTGAGGGAGGCCAAGCTTCCTACTGTTGAATTTCGTGGAGCTGTTTATTCCTCTAACAAAGGGGGTCCTTGCAGATCTTTCCTCTCTGGCTGACTGCCACCTCCTTGCCCCTCTAGGTGCCTTTCATTGCTTTCTACCGGAAGGAGTACGTGGAGCCCGAGTTGCATATCAATGACCTGTGGAGGGTGTGGCAGTGGGATGAAAAGGTAATATAGGGATCCATGCCCCTCAAGGGGTTGAGGGCTGGACTGGGTACTACCACTACTGGCACCCAAGTTCTCCTGTACATATCAGGTGGCAGCCCAGACCCTGTCAGGCTTCCCCCAGGGTCTCCTGGTAAGGAACAGCATGGTCTTGGGTGTCCAAGGCTGAATACCATCCCTTACTCCTGCTTTGTCTTGTCCTAGTGGACCCAGCTGAGGATCCGTAAGGAGAACCTAACACGGCTGTTTGAGAAGATGCAGGCTTATCAGTATGAGCAAATCTCTGCTGACCCTGACAAGCCCCTTGCTGATGGCATCCGGGCTCTGGACACCACCGACATGGAGAGGTAGCATATGCAGGGTTTATTCCATTACAGGGAGCCCTCACACCACAGCCAGGCTCCTGCCCTTCCACCCCCACCCCAGAGCAGCATAACCTTGCAAAATTCTCAGCACGGGACCCGTTCCTTAGAATCCCAACTTAGCAACACGTCAAAAGTGATCTTTCTGACAGGGAAATTCCTGTTACTTATCCATCTTGGTATAAAAGGTTAAGAGGATCAGATAGTCATGTTTGCTTATTTATATGTTCCCCGTGTGAAAAACTACATGGGAAACCAAACTACAACCAGAAAGTAACTTGGTGAGCCTGGAATCAGAGAGGGGTGTGGGAGGGGAGCAGATGATTTTAGTGGCCAGCGGCATGAACTTGGGAAAGAAGGACAAGGACTGTCTCAAGGACTCTGAACCGGAGACATGCTGCCTCATCTGCCTCTCCCTTTTTGTTGCCATTTCTAACAACCACCAGCCACCACTTATTTGACATATTCCTCCTTTAAGATACCTTGATTGCAGTTAAGTCATGGTCTGGGGCCAATGCATGTCTTTAATAATTGGAGAATATAGGTACTCATCCTAGTTGGGATCTTGCCTCATGGGAATTGGACCTCTTGTAGCAAAACTGGGGTATACCCTTCCTCTGTGACAGTTGAGGTCTTATGTCCCTTCCCTCCAGGCTCAAGGATGTACAATCAATGGATGAACTGAAAGATGTCTACAATCATTTCCTGCTTTATTATGGTCGTGACATCCCCAAGATGCAGAATGCCGCCAAGGCCAGCCGCAAGAAGCTAAAGCGTGTAAGAGAAGAGGGAGATGAGGAAGGTGAGTGTTGGAAAAGAAAACCTAGAGGCTTGGTGGCCATGGCCTTTCCAAGGATCTCCTTGGCCGATTACACTTCGGGGCTTCTCTACATGTGTCAGATCCTTGGGAGTGATTGGAAACCGGAAACCAGAAGACTAACTCATGTTTTCTTCCCAGGTGATGGTGAGGAGGCAGAAGATGAGGAACAGAGAGGGCCCGAGCTCAAGCAGGCTTCCCGCCGAGATATGTACACCATCTGCCAGAGCGCTGGGCTAGGTAAAAACGAGCTGTATACATTCCCCAGTAGTCACTGGTAGGTAGGAAGAGGACCTAAAGGACCTCTGAGTGAGTCACCAGTCCACTTTTAACACTTGCTACCATGACCCACACCCACGCCACAGGAATGGTCCAGCCTCTCCCATAATTTCTGAAGGAGTGGGAAACACACGATCAGAGAGAGGGAGTTCATCCTATCTTTGAGAAGTTCTTTTACTAAACGGTAACTTCCACCTTAGTTCTGACCCCAGTAGTCACATAGAAAATTTCTACTTTTTCTGCTTTGTGACAGTCTGTTAGGTATTTAAAGTCAGCGTTTTCACTGTTCACTGTAAGACATCCTGCTCCTGCTCATTTGTGATCCCTTTAAAGTCTAATGCCCAGAATTGCTGCTCTAGACTGAAAGCCAAGAGGTTACTGGGCCCAGCTGTTGGCTCACCTTTCACCCTCCTGGTTTGCTTTAGATGGCTTGGCCAAAAAGTTTGGGCTTACTCCTGAGCAATTTGGGGAAAACCTCCGGGACAGTTACCAGAGGCACGAGACAGAACAGTTTCCTGCAGAGCCCTTGGAGCTGGCCAAGGATTATGTTTGCAGGTAGGCGTTGCAGTAGGTGGCTGGCAGGAGGAGGGACCTGAGGGCAAAGATGTCATCATCCTGCAGCTCCTCCATTTTCCCTACAGCCAGTTCCCTACACCAGAAGCTGTGCTGGAAGGTGCCCGCTACATGGTAGCCCTGCAGATTGCCCGAGAGCCCCTTGTCCGGCAGGTGCTGAGGCAAACTTTCCAGGAGAGAGCCAAGCTCAATATAACCCCCACCAAGAAAGGCAGAAAGGTAAGCCAGTTGAGGGGCTTTGATCTAGCATGTGGTCCAGCTCTGTTTGATTGAACTGAGTTTCTTGCCTTCACACTTAGCTGAGCTGTCTGCCTGAGAGCAGAGAGTCAGTCTTTTTTCCAAGGGTCAAGCCCAGTCTGTCTGTTGACTGATGATTCCCTCTTGTGTACAGGATGTGGATGAAGCCCACTACGCTTACTCCTTCAAGTACTTAAAGAACAAGCCTGTTAAGGAACTGAGAGATGACCAGTTCCTCAAGATATGCCTGGCTGAAGATGAAGGGCTGCTCACCATTGACATCAGCATAGACATGAAAGGGGTGGAAGGGTAAGCAAAGCTCTGGGCTGGGGGCTCTTTGGGTAGGGCTTGGTCAGTAGTCTGTTGGAAGGAGGGGTCCCTCAGGAATGTGAACCACACTTTCAGAACTGAGCAAGCCACCGTCCCTGGCTCAGTCACTCCCAGTGTTCAAGGGCATTTGGCCATCACCTTTTCTCTGTCCCTGACACCACAGTGTTGTCTCTCCTCAGCTATGGCAATGACCAGACGTATTTTGAAGAAATCAAACAATTTTACTACCGAGATGAGTTCAGCCACCAGGTGCAGGAGTGGAATCGGCAGCGGACCATGGCCATCGAGCGAGCTTTGCAGCAGTTCCTGTACGTGCAGATGGCCAAAGAGCTCAAGAACAAGCTGCTGGCCGAAGCCAAAGAATATGTCATAAAGGTGAGGAGAGGAGCTCGTGATCTTTAGTCACATGATTTCCCCAAGCTAGAGCTGAGAGTGAAGGCACCCCTTAATAGCTGTCCTGTAGCTATTGGGGAAACACTGGGGGCAGGCTTAGTGTAACCTGAGAGGGAGTGCAAACAAGGTCACGGGTCACTCCAAGACCTCCCCACTTGAAGAGCCTCTTCCCTCCCTCCCCCACTGCATACACATACTCTTTGTTTATACGACTGGCCTCTGTGTACTCTCCTATTTCTAAAAGCAAAGTACGCCCTCAGGTTGTAAGCGTGCTGAGGGCTAGGAATGTGCATGCATGTAAATATGACCTTTGCAAATGTGTGCCTGCATCTGTTTCCTTAACCTACTTGGCGGGCCTGCTGGACATAGTGACTGGTGTGCCTCCTCCCCAGGCCTGTAGTCGGAAGCTCTACAACTGGTTGAGGGTGGCACCCTACCGGCCGGATCAACAGGTAGAGGAAGATGATGACTTTATGGATGAGAACCAAGGGAAGGGCATCCGAGTCCTAGGCATTGCTTTCTCCTCTGCCAGGTAACTTTCTGTCTGGCATCACCCCTTATCTGTCTCCCTAGTCTTGTTCTTCTCTTACTCATATCCTCATATTGCTGATTATCACACGGTTCTTTTTCTGTTGGGCTGGCAGAGATCACCCTGTGTTCTGCGCCTTGGTCAACGGTGAAGGAGAAGTGACAGACTTCCTCCGGCTGCCTCATTTTACCAAACGGCGAACTGCATGGAGAGAGGAAGAACGGGAGAAGAAGGCAAGTGACTAGGACAGGTTACCAAGTGTACATCTTGAGCACATCTTATAATTCAGTGGGGATAAGAGTTTATGGTCTATGTATATGTATAACTGATTCACTTTGTTATAAAGCAGAAACTAACACACCATTGTAAAGCAAATATATCCCAATAAAGATGTTAAAAAAAAAAAAAAGAGTTTATGGCCTAAGCAACGTCCCGTGCAAGACCCTGATTATCTCTGACTTGGTCCCTGACCTCTTAAGTCCTGGGATAAGTCTCACTTCCGTAGGCAGTAGATGGCACTCAAGTTCTAGTGCAGAATTTCCTTCTGGCTTGAAGCCAGTTCCTAGGCCTTATGTGCTTCTGGGAGCTGCCATAACTGCCTCTGTTTTTACCAGCATCTGGGTCAGCTTGTTCCAGGAGCTGAAAGCCACTGTGGCATTAAGCCAATCTTTTCTCTGCTTTAGCATTTGTGTTTCTACCAGGGAAAGAGAAATTTGAATTCATCTCGTGTATATGCTTCTGATTTTTTTTTAGCATAAAGGTATCTTTCAATTTTATTGACAGAGCTCCATTCTAAAAAATAATTTTCAACAAACAGCTCTTTAAAAAAAGAAAGAAAAATCTTAAAGTGGAGATTAGAATAGTCTTGACTGCCAGGCAGTGGTTTATGTTAAAAAAAGATCTAAGTATGTTTAGTTAACCACAACTCAAGTATAAGCCAGAAGTGTAATAATCTTAGGAAATATTAACAGAAGTACAATGTTCAAACTAGAGGTCCTAGTCCCCTCGTTTTGTCTTCCAGTTTGACAACGTGTGATGCATCATTGTTCTGTGGTCTTGTAAGGTCTCAAGCTACTTAGGGAGAGAGAAGTGCTTGAAATCTCCCTATCCTCAAAGTCCTTCAGCTCCAATTTTCTTTCACTCCAGGCTCAAGACATTGAAACGCTAAAGAAATTCCTCCTGAACAAAAAGCCTCATGTGGTGACAGTTGCAGGAGAGAACAGGTAGGGGTACCAGGGGATTGGGCCAGGCCTGGCTTAAAGTCACTCATCCTTTATTGTTGAATCTGCTCTGTCCCTGTTACAGAGTAGGCATGCGCCTGTGTAGAGCCTTGGTAATATCCCCATCCCCAGGGGATATCCCTGGGGATATTGTACCTCTTTGTCTTCAAAGCTCTCTCCTCCCCCACTCCCAGCCATGAGATTGTTCATCCCTGAGAAACTGTCCAGAAATATCCCTGACCAGCACCCCTCATTCCTCCAGGGATGCCCAGATGTTGATTGAGGATGTGAAGCGCATTGTGCATGAGCTGGACCAAGGTCAACAGCTGTCCTCTATTGGGGTGGAGCTGATTGACAATGAATTGGCCATTCTCTATATGAACAGCAAGAAATCAGAGGTAATGCTGGAGCCCCACCCTTAGGCCCTGCACAGGCAAGAGCTGTCAATCCCAGGGAGTTGGGGAAACAAAGATTATGGGGGCACAGGATTGCACCTGTTCACTTACCTATGCAGAGGATCTCCATTGTGCCAGTCATGGTTCAGATGGGGAGCCCCAGAGATTAAATTGGTCCCAGGAAAAATGGTCCCAGAGAAGAGAAATTGACTTAAAAAGCCAGGCGGTTTGGATTTCCTCTTGCTGTTAGAGCTGAGGAGACTTTATGGCCCTGCTGACCCTTGTTTGACTCTAGGCGGAGTTCCGGGATTACCCTCCTGTGCTGAGACAGGCAGTCTCCCTGGCCCGGCGTATCCAGGACCCTCTGATTGAATTTGCCCAGGTTTGCAGCTCTGATGAAGACATTCTGTGCCTCAAGTTTCACCCCTTGCAGGTGAGTAGAATTTGACAGATAGGCCCAAGTGGACAGAGTGGCACAGTAACCTTATCCCTGCCTGCTGTGTGTCGACAGGAGCATGTGGTGAAAGAAGAGCTGCTCAATGCCTTGTACTGTGAATTTATCAACCGAGTCAATGAGGTTGGAGTTGATGTCAACCGTGCCATTGCCCACCCCTACAGCCAGGCCTTAATTCAGTATGTCTGTGGCCTGGGACCTCGAAAAGGGACCCATCTCCTAAAGGTAGGATTGGGTTGAATCAGAAAAAAAGAAAAGTTCTATTTCATTGAAACTTTACTTTGCCAATATGCTTTGACAGGCAGACCAAGGTCAGAGAGGTAAAGGCACTTTACCTCTTGCCTAGAGTCATGAAGCTAGAGAGAGTCAAGAGTCAGACTTCAGACCAGGTGGCCACAGTCATGGTCTTCACTACTGTACAGTGGTGGCTCATGGAAAAGATAACCTGAGCCATGATTTAAAAGAGATGGAGGAAAGCGAGAGTGTACTAGACACAGACCTCAGGATAGTGGGGGTTATTTGTTTTTTTATATGCGTGTGTGTGTGTGTATATATGTGTGTGTGTGTGTGTGTGTGTGTGTGTGTGTGTGTGTGTGTGTGTGTGTGTGTGTGTGTGTGTGTGTGTGTGTGTATTATTTATTTATTTTTGGCTGCATTGGGTCTTTGTTGCTTCATGCAGGCTTTTTTTAGTTGTGGCGAGCAGGAGCTACTGTTCGTTGTGGTGCGCGGGCTTCTCATTGCAGTGGCTTCTCTTGTTCCAGAGCTCGGGCTCTAGGCGCGCGGGCTCAGTAGTTGTGGCACGCAGGCTCTAGAGCGCAGGCTCAATAGTTGTGGCGCATGGGCTTTGTTGCTCCGTGGCATATGGGATCTTCCCAAACCAGGGCTCGAACCCGTGTTCCCTGCATTGGCAGGCAAATTCTTAACCACGGTGCCACCAGGGAAGCCCAGGATAGTGGGGGGTTTTTTCCTAGTGGAAAAAAAAGATTTCAATACAGAGGAGGGTATGTAGTGATCTTCAAGAGTATTTGTAATTTTTTTTTTCTTAATATGGGGTGGCTACTTGACTGTATCATTAACTTTGAAGCAATACGTTAGGTATGTAATATCTTCGCTTGGCATAGTGTAGTCTTTTAACATAATTTTTTTAGTAGCAGTTAGTATGGTGTAGTGCTCAGTTAGATATCGGGGTGTGGCGGCAAAATTCCCATCATGGAGGGTTTCCCAGAGACCTGAAAGCAGGCTGGGAGGTGGGGCCTGCCTACTGCTCCAGCTTACTCCAGTCTGCTCTTCTAGATCCTGAAACAGAACAACACCAGGCTCGAGAGCCGGACCCAGCTGGTCACCATGTGCCACATGGGTCCCAAAGTCTTCATGAATTGCGCTGGCTTCCTCAAGATCGACACGGCCTCCCTGGGGGACAGGTGATGCCCTCTGCCTGGGTGGGCCAAGAGGAATTCTCTTGGGCTTTGCTTTGGGGATTCAGGGATTAGGGCTGTCAAAGGGCCACAAGCTGTTTAAATTAGGAAATGTTTTAAAGCAAAGGTGAGGAACCTTTATTTAGTCAAGAGCCTCTGACCTATGGAAAAGATCAGTTCAATTATGTGAAGCTTTTTTGTGAGAGAAACATAAAAAGAACCAACTTAGTTTATAAATTAAGGACAGAAAACATAAGACTTGGTTCAGTAAACACATACTTGTTCTGTTGTTAATGGTTTGTTGTGGCTAGATAAGGGTGGGAATAGAAGGGGCAGTGGAGAAGCAGTGTGGGGGTCTGAGGCATAAGGAAGGGGGAGAGAGATTTGGTATGTTTTGAGATGATGTTATTGAGAGAAAGTTCTATTCACTTGGACTTTGGACTTCACTATTGACCTCTTCCTCTCCAGAAGTTATCAACTCAGTCTTTGGAGGATCTTTTCCACGGGCACATAGCTCCTCATTCAGTAATGGAAATCAGTGGGGAAATAGGCTTCAAGTTCTAAAACTTCATTTTCCACCCAGCTTTGCTGTAACACTCCACGAATAACATAGGTCCATGTGAGTGCACGGGCAAGACCAGCCTGGGAAGGCTTTATGGGGGAAAGTAGCTGTCAGCAAATTCTCAAAGGTCTTCTTCCCCCTTCTTGTTTTATCTTATTATAAGACTTATATAAGTTCATGATATAAAATTCAACATATAGAAATATTATGCAGAAAGTGCAAGTCCCCCATAATCCCACCCCCCAGAGATAATTACCATAACAAGTTGATGTATACTACAACTTTTCTAAATTTTATTTTTGCTATGCATTTACTAACTACCCATTTACTACAAAAATGGGATCATACGGTTCATAGTGTTTTGCAGTGCATTTTTCACGTATCAATATATTGTGGCCATCTTTCCATGTCAGCACACATAGATCTACCTCATTCTTTTTAATGGCTGTATAGTATTCCATTGTATGGAGGTACCCTAATTTATTTAACCAGTTCCCCATTGGTGGACATCTGGGTTGTTACTAGAAGCTTCTCGTTATATATCCTGCCCCTTTTCTGCCTTTCCTTCAGCACTGACTCATATATTGAAGTCCTTGATGGTTCCCGAGTTCACCCTGAGACCTATGAGTGGGCCAGGAAGATGGCAGTGGATGCTCTGGAATATGATGAATCAGCCGAGGATGCCAACCCTGCAGGGGCCCTTGAGGAGATCTTGGAAAACCCAGAGCGACTCAAGGACCTGGACTTGGATGCCTTTGCAGAAGAACTGGAGAGGCAGGTGGGTGACAGTGTAGAAGGCCTGGCACAGAAACTATCCCAAGTGGCCTAGTTAAGAGGAGACTTAGGCAGCAAGTCCTCAGAGAAGCCCTAATAGTGTTAGTGTAGGAGACCTGATCCTTCTCCCTCCCCGTGCTGTACTGGGTTTCTCAAGGAAGTTTTCAGTCTGCTTATTAAGGAGCCGAGGACGTCTCGGAGACTGCTGTAGTCATTGTTGGGGGCACATTGCGAGGGAGCTGGGAGGGGGTGAGTAGCAGGGTTTCCTTCTAGGCCCTCTTTCCTCCTTTCCAGTGGTGCGGTTTTGCATTTGTCTGTTTTACACATTGGGGTTCCGTGAGGCATTTTTATCAGAACAGTGTTCCGTGGCTAAGAAAAAGTTTGAAAACCTCCTTTAGTCCTTTAGTAAATGTTGGGGGGATAGAAGAGAAACCCTGACAGGAGCCAACTGGCCTACTTCTTTCATTGAAACCCCTGATGGCTCAGTTGGGGAGCAGTTGCAAGGCTCTTCTTGACGGGGGCTTCTTCCCCAGGGCTATGGTGACAAACACATCACTCTGTATGACATCCGAGCAGAGCTGAGCTGTCGGTATAAGGACCTCCGGACAGCCTATCGCTCTCCCAACACAGAGGAAATCTTCAATATGTTAACCAAAGAAACACCAGAGACCTTCTACATTGGTAAATTCTGTGTCTGTTTTTTAGCTGGAGGAGGATACATAGGGGTGAGGGGATGCGTTTACTGTACACATTCATACCAAGCAACAGTTCCAGCAGAATGAGGCAGGTTTGTACTGTAGGTGGGAAAGACCAGGGAAACTTTTAAGAAGATTATAGCGCCCTGAGCTGGAAGTCAAAGCTGAGTTCAAGGTCAGATTATGCTTTTAACCTGCTGCTGTGGGGTCTTCATGGGGACAGTCTTATGGCCTCATTTTCCTGTCATCAAATGAGGGGAAGATCTCCCTTTTTGAGGATGTGAAGGAAATCAGTGGAGATGCTCTAGGACAGAAGTTCTGTCATTAAACAGCTGGTGGGAAGGAGTTACCTCTCCCGTTCTCTTAGCCTGCTTCCTGTTCTCTTCTTCCCTTCCCTCTCCTCCTCTCCCCTTCCTCCAGGAAAGCTCATTATCTGCAACGTCACTGGCATCGCCCATAGGCGTCCACAGGGTGAGAGCTATGACCAGGCAATCCGCAACGATGAGACAGGGCTATGGCAGTGCCCCTTCTGTCAACAGGACAATTTCCCTGAACTAAGCGAGGTACGTGCTGCATTGTTACCATGGTAACTCTGAATTTCCTCTATTGAATGGTCTCAGTGCCCTAGAAAGGAACCAAGAATGGGGATAGTTTAGATGACACTTTACCAAGTGAATACACAAAGAAGGAAGAGGGCTGGAATGCATATAGGCCTAACATGAAGTCCCTCTGTATGCTAGTCAGAAATGATCTATGTGGTTTTTTCTGTTCTCGCTCAACCCTTAATCCTTGTTTCCCATTCTCTGAGGATGTAGCTCAACCAGAGTAGAGACAAGAGGATATATGCATTTCTCACATACAGTGTAGGCACTGTGTCCCTATGCTAGTTAGAAGGTATCTGTAAGGCTCCCTTCAATTTTTTCATTGTCCACACACATCTTAATTTTTCCCACATTCTTCTAGACATCATCTGCTTTTCTCATGGTTAGAACTCATAAAAGCCATCCTGAAAGCTTGTTCTGGATCCTCAAATGTTATTTAGGCAGACTGTAAAATAGACAGTTTCTTAACTTTACCCAATAAAAGAAGCTGGTGAGATTTGTCCAGGTTATAAAAGAGCCAAGGTGTGCCTGGTTCACTGAAATGAGTTGTTCTGAGGAGACTGACAGAGATATTTCACAGAGATGCCCACTAGGTCAGAACAGAATGGGAGGGAGGGGCTTCAGTTGTAGCTGGAGGGACATATAAATTAGATTAACATAAAAAATTGGTCTGATGGCCAGTGGTGCCAAACATGAGTTATGAGTCAAGGAACTTTGGGAATATTCAAATTCTGTGTTGCTGGGTGACTAAGTCGTTGTGTTCTCACATCATGATGCCAGTGTCAGTGGTAAAATGAATTACAGCACTCCTGGCAGCTCTTTTCTGAATGTGTGATCTCCAGAATCTTAATGATCAAGCTCCTCTCCTGATGCCCTCTTTAGGTCTGGAACCACTTTGACAGTGGTTCATGCCCAGGCCAGGCCATCGGTGTCAAAACAAGGCTAGACAATGGTGTCACTGGCTTCATCCCCACCAAATTCCTCAGCGACAAAGTGGTAAAGCGGCCGGAGGAACGAGTGAAGGTAGGTGAATGACTGGGGTAAGGCCCCTGGTGCAGTTTTCAGCTGCCCAAATCAGGCTGGCTTTGGGCTGTCCCCACCAGCAGTTAGGCTCTGTTCCCAGTGGCTCCTGGTGGGGAGCATTTCAGGAGGATTTATAACCAGTTGAGTGAAGTCAGGGTGAGAACCGTCTGTCTGAATGAGGAGCAGCTTTTGTGCCCTGCCTTTGTGAAATTTCATCAAATTGCCGGCCCTTTGAGAGAGGGCTCTCTCTTCCTGCGTGGGAAGCTGTGGTTTAGTCCGGCGGGCAGGAAGCAGGGCCCAGCATTACATGCTGTGAAGCAGAAAGGCTGAGCTCCCTTTCTGTTCTAGTATTCTCTTGTCAGAGCTGCCATTTATTCTGCACACACTAGATACCAGCCCTTGACATTTACATATGTTGACTCAAATCTCACAGCCTGATGGGGAAGGAAATACTACCTTCTCTTTTCAGAGAAATTTGAGTGCCTTTTCCAGGATCAGCTGGTTTGTTAGTGATACAGCTGGTACCACATCTGCCAAATTCTCTGGTTCTAAGTGTTGTGAACCCCTGAGCCTATGGACTTAGGAAGGCTGGGGAAAGACATTGCGAATACAGGCATACCTGATTTTATTGACCTTTGCAGATACTGTTTGTTTGTTTGTTTGTTTTTACAAATTTAAGGTTGGTAGTAACCCTGCATCGAGCAAGTCTATCAGTACCATTTTCCCAACAGCATTTGATCACTTCGTGTCTCTGTGTCACATTTATGTGTGGTAATTCTCACAGTATTTCAAACTTTTTCATTATATTTGTTAGGGTGATTTGTGACCAGTAGTCTTTGATGTTAGTCTTGCAAAAAGATTAGGACTCACTAAAGGCTCAGGTGATGGTTAACATTTTTAAGCAATAAAGTATTTTTTAACGAAGGTATGTACATTTTTTAAAACATAATAGTGTTGCACCCTTAGTAGACTATAGTGTGAACATAACTTTTATATGTACCGGGAAACTAAAAAATTCTTGTGACTCACTTTATTGTGATATCTGCTTTATTGCGGTGGTCTGGAACTGAGCCTGCAATATCTCCAAGGTATGCCTGTAAATGAAGCTAGGGAGATTTTCGGAAGGAGAGCCATGCAGATGACTGGGTTTTGTCACTCTTTAGACAGAAGGGCTCAAATCAGGGGTAAAGTACAGAAAATAGCTACTACTTTGCTTTCCCTCCAGAAAGGGCAGCCAGACTTGGATCACATCCTAGCAGCAATAATTAGGCAGCTTTATGAGAAAAAGGGAATATTACCAGTGACAGAATATGTCCCAGGAGGCTTCAGTTGGCTTTTCTGCCTAGAGTGGGAGGCATCAGTACAGAGCACAGACTATAGTCTGCAGACGAAACTGAACTCTGAACTCCTGCTAATCTGCCACTCAGTAGCTGGCTGGCTTTGGGCAGTCACTCCACCTTTCTGCCTGGACTTTGCTTTTCTCACATGTAAAATAGGGCATCGGGCTAGACCATCTTTGTCCCTTCCAGCTCAAATGTTCTGTGGATCTAGGTGGGAATGACTGTTCACTGCCGCATCATGAAGATTGACATCGAGAAGTTTAGTGCAGACCTGACCTGCCGCACCTCAGACCTCATGGACAGGAACAACGAGTGGAAACTGCCCAAGGACACCTACTATGACTTTGACGCTGAAGCAGCAGACCACAAGCAGGAAGAGGACATGAAACGGAAGCAGCAGCGGACCAGTGAGTGTGCCCATGACCATGCCTGTGCACCCCAAGTCCTGGCAGCTCTCCCTCTGCAGGATGCACTGCTGACTGCTCAGCTTCCCAGTGGGAGTGAGTGCTCAGCTCTGAGGTGCTGAGACCCAGAGGCATCATGAAAGGGAGCCATTGGCAGGGCTGGAAGCTGGGGTCTTCTTGGGTCACATTTTCTTTGCTAATGCACTGTGACTCTTAAAGCTTCATTCTCTCAGCACCCAGGGGCCCAGGTTAACATATCGTTCATATCAGAGAATCCAGGCCCAGAGAGGGTGAAAGAGTCTCAGAATTCAGTAGTGGGTCAGAGATTAAGCCATGGCCTGTCCCATTGATGTTGGCTCCCAGTCCCATCACCTGATCTATACTTCTTTCCTGCTCTCTTCAGCATATATCAAGCGAGTGATTGCACACCCGTCCTTCCATAATATAAATTTTAAGCAAGCAGAAAAAATGATGGAGACCATGGACCAGGGTGACGTGATCATCCGACCGAGCAGCAAGGGTGAAAATCACCTGACAGTGACCTGGAAGGTCAGTGACGGCATATACCAGCACGTGGATGTGCGGGAAGAGGGCAAGGAAAATGCCTTCAGCCTGGGAGCCACCCTGTGGATCAACAGTGAGGTGAGAGGCAGCCCCTGCCTGCACTAGCATCCCCACTCCTGCTTCCAGAAACAAACCACTTTCACCTTAGTTACTGGTATGCATTGTATTTTAGCTACACAGAGCAACAAAACGAGGTTGGTTAATAAATGAGTAATTTGATATCAGTTTTGTATATTTTGCACTTCTTTCCCTGTTCTCCAGATTTTAAAATAGACTAGAGAACCGCTGGAGGAAGAGGAGAAAATACACATGCAAGCGCTTCGTGCACGACACACACACACCAAATTTCTTTGTCCTGTTTTCAGTGGAGAGAAATTTTATGAAGCCCCCTATTGTTCCCAAGCACTAAGGGAGAACTAAAGTTATGAATTAAAGGATTTTGTGCCTTGTAAGCTAATAAATCTGGGCATGACTCAGACAGATGGATAAATTGAGGGGACTTTGCAGCAGAGTGAGGCTGCAGCAGGGCTGGGACGTTCCTCCCCTCCAGTGGGTTCTCTTCCAAGTGGATTTGATGAAAGGCTGAATCTCAGCTCTGGATATGACAGTCGGGGCCTTTTTCTTCCCACAGGAATTTGAAGACTTGGATGAGATTGTTGCCCGCTATGTTCAGCCTATGGCATCCTTTGCCCGGGACCTTCTGAACCACAAGTATTATCAGGACTGCAGTGGTGGGGACCGTAAGGTGAGCCCAGGGCCCTGCAAGGGATGACACCTCCCAGTCACTTACGGATGTATGGTTTCCCTTCAGTGTAGGGGATGCTCAGCTGGTGAAGGAGGTGTACATCATGTGTGAGCCAGACATTGTATACCAAGCATGCTGCTATCCCAACCTCTCCCCCTCATTCTACCCCCAGAAATTAGAGGAGCTGCTCATCAAAACTAAGAAGGAGAAGCCCACCTTCATTCCCTATTTCATCTGTGCCTGCAAGGAACTGCCCGGCAAGTTCCTACTGGGATACCAGCCCCGGGGTAAACCCAGGTGAGCACTGGTGCTGAGAAGGTGCTGCCACTGGGGTCCACAGATAGGCTAGCAGGCCCCCAAACAGTACTCTCTCTGGTTCTGCTTGACTGCCTTTCTCCTCTTATCTGTTCAGAGTGGAGGTGGAGGTTGGAGGTGGGGAAAGAGGGTGATGATTTAGAGGCAAAAGGCAGACTGAATAAGAAAGGTTCTTTAATCAACCCTGTGAAAAGGAGTTCCCTTCACCTCTTCTCCCTCCCAGAGAGTGATAGAAATTACCAGACACTCTCTCCACCTGACTGGCAAAGATGGGGGCCAACACACTGGTCACTCCTTCCACTCTCTGCTTCACCCTCACCAGGGCTTTTCAGCACACGGTGGCTCACTGTTGTTGTGGTGAGCCTGTGCTGAACGGGGATAGGTCAGGAAAGCATCTCTTCCAGTCACCAACCTGCTCCGCTCCCTTCTGTGTATGACTGACAGGCTGGCCTTCCTAGGTATTCCTCCATCCCAAAGGAGTCCCTCCTTTGTTCACCCTGCATCAAACAAAGTCTGATTTCCTTAGGCCTGCTTTCTTTGTGTCCCTTACCCAGACTGATAGCCATACTAGCCTTCTCTACTCCCCCATCCTCCCTTTGGTCCTTGGCCACAGCTTGTGCCTTTCTGCTCTTAGTCCTGTACTGCTCGCACATGATGCACAGTGTGGGCTCTATTAGGAGGGGCTCAGAGGCCAGAGGACAAGAAGCTCTAGACTCTGGACCCTGCACCATTGTGGGCATTTCTGGAATATTGTGCTTGTTTCTGAGAAGCCTTTTCTGACTCACCAGCATGCTTCCAGAAGATGGCAGCCAGGGCCATGTGGCGGTTGGAAACTATCCCATGAGCAACAGTTGAACAAACAGGGGACTTTAACCAGGAGCAGAGGCAACATGATAGCGTCCCTTGGAAAGGGGTACAAACTCTTTGTGGTGCAGAATGAACAACAGTTGGGTAGAAGATCTAGGAAGCAGGTTTCAGCTTAATATGAGTCAGCACATCGCCGTACTTATTAGCGTTGACTGTTGGCTGTTGACAGCTGTCCTTTATTGAGCACAACCTGTTTTAAGTGTTGTGATAAGTGCTTTATGTGTTGTCTCATTTATTCCTCATACCCACGCTATAGGTTTAAGTGCTGTCATCCTCATTTTACAAATGAGGCCGAGATTCAGGTTTAGTAACTTGGTACAAAGCCATATAGGTGATGAGTGGCAGAGACAAAACTGGAACAAGGACTGGGTCTGAACCCAGAGCCCATCCTCTGATCCACTCTCTGCTCTGGCAAAGTGTTAAATAAGGGCAGACCAACCACCGTCAAGAAGCATTTCCAGATTCCGGCTCGTGGGGAGCTGTGCTTTGCTGCCCTGGGAGGCCCCTCCCAACCCTGACACTCTGTGATCTCAGTAACCCTCACCTGCAGTGTGCTGCCAACATACTGCAGCGCAGGACGGTGGCCCAGCCCCCAGCAAGGCTTCTTCCGGCAGCCTGAACATAGCACACCAGGGGCTGCTGACTCCTGGCGTTGCCTGGACTCTGCTGTGCCCTCCTCACCTCACCCAGAGTGCAGCCTCCTTTTACAGGGTCAGGGACTGGCTCTTTTATCTCTCCTTTCCCCCAGCACCCAGTGTGGCTACTTCACATGGTGGAAATCTGCTCTGGCCGCTCTCTTACAGCTGGCCACAAGTGGTATCTGATGCACGTTTCCTCCCAAAATCCCAGGATAGAATATGTAACAGTGACTCCAGAAGGATTCCGGTACCGGGGCCAAATCTTCCCGACTGTGAATGGCCTTTTCAGATGGTTTAAGGATCATTATCAGGATCCTGTACCAGGTGAGTTCTACTCTCTCTGACTTGTGGAGTGTGGTTGAGGGACACCTAAGTGCTGAGTCAAGATAATCACTAGCCTTCTACAGGAGGGGCTGGGGCCTAGGCTGTCATTGTAGTTCTCTTAATTCCTATTCCATCTTCCACTTTGCCTGTACAGCTTCCCTGTTTTTTTTTAATTTATGTATTTATTTGGCCACACCACGTGGCTTGTGGGATATTAGTTCCCCGGCCAGGGGTTGAACCCATGCCCTCAGCAGTGAGAGTGCAGAGTCCTAACCACTGGACCGCCAGGGAATCCCCCCACCTTCTCTTCTTTCCACCCACCTCAGTACCTCTCCCAGCCCCCCAGTTGTAAAACCAGAAGTAGGTTTCTGGTGAGACATAATTTGGGCCATTTCTTACAGGCATCACCCCCAGTAGCAGCAGCAGGACCCGGACACCTGCCTCTATCAATGCTACCCCAGCCAATATCAACCTTGCAGGTAAGGAGCTCGTGCCGGGGACTGGGGGTAAGAGGGATGGAGCTAGAAGGACTGTCACCTCTAACATGCCCATCTCCCACCTCTGTGTGCTTACAGATCTGACACGGGCTGTGAACGCCCTGCCCCAGAACATGACCTCACAGGTGTTCAGTGCCATTGCTGCCGTGACAGGACAAGGCCAGAACCCTAATGCCACCCCGGCGCAGTGGGCCTCCAGCCAGTATGGCTATGGCGGCAGTGGAGGGGGCAGCAGCGCTTACCACGTACGTGGCTTGGGGAGGAGGCTCCCTGCAGAGGGTGGGGAAGGGTGAAAGGGAACGGTCATCCTTTACCAGCCTGTGTCCATAGACTGGTCTCTGCAGTGCCCACCACGAGGGCCTTCCTAAGGAGAGGATGCTACCACAGCATTAGGAACTGTCTCCAGCAGATGTTCCTTTTTCTCAGGCCCATTTAAGGGGAACGGGAATGAGAGAAGTTCTGACCTTTCCGGAGTCTTTTGGGATCTTTAGAATCCTCAAGCCTCTAGCAACCTCAAGTGGTCAAGGGTGCACTGTGTTGTTGTGCCAGGTCCCATCGTGTTGGCCTGCCTCTGCTGCTCAGAACCACACACTGCTCAGGAGAGGGTCAGCTGGAAGGCTCTGGATGGAGCCCAAATTTTCAGCTTGCCAGAAATTCACAGAAAAACCAAATAAGCACAAAACCCGTCCCGATTCAACTGTTCACCTTTCTCCAGGTGTTCCCGACGCCAGCCCAGCAGCCGGTGGCCACGCCACTAATGACCCCCAGCTACTCCTACACAACCCCAAGCCAGCCCATCACCACACCACAGTACCACCAGCTACAGGCCAGCACCACCCCTCAGTCTGCCCAGCCCCAGCCCCAGCCCTCCTCCAGCTCCCGGCAACGGCAGCAGCAGCCAAAGTAAGTATACAGATGGTGGCACAGAACAGGTTATTAGTAGAGGAAGGTGCTCTGGATCTTCTGACAGCCATGGCCCAGGTGATGTCCCCAGGAGGACTACTTTCTGGGAGAAGAGGGAAGAACACTGTGGCAGCAGGCCATGGCTGCTGTCCATAGAGGCGAGGTCCATTTCTGCAAGAATGGATGCTCACCAGTGATTGCTGGGAAGGCTTTCTTCTAGAGAGTCCCAGTCTCAAAGGCCCTTGTTCTCCCTCCCAGGTCCAACAGCCATGCAGCCATCGACTGGGGGAAGATGGCGGAACAGTGGCTGCAGGAGAAGGAGGCAGAACGGCGGAAACAGAAGCAGCGGCTGACACCTCGGCCCTCCCCCAGCCCTATGATCGAAAGCACCCCCATGTCTATTGCTGGCGACGCCACCCCACTCCTGGACGAGATGGATCGGTAGGGGGCCTGCTCCTAGGACTCTGGTTACCTCTGAGGCTGGGAGAGGCCTGGCTGCCCATTGCCTCACTCCTTGCCCCTCCTTTTCTGTCCATAAAGTGGAGTGAATTGACGTTCTCTTTGGTGGTCAGCCTGGATGGGTGACAGTCTGGATGACCTTGCGCACTTGAGCTCAGTGTACGCTAGGCAACAATACTCCCACTCCAGGTCCTCACCGACCACCTGTCCTGGGACCAGGCTGGGAAGGGAGTGTGGCAGGGAGGAAGAAGAGGAAGAAGAAAATGAGAGTGGAACAGTGTTGTATTCTACTCCCTACAAGCCATTTTGAGCTTCTGCTCTCACCTGACTCTGGGCTGTGATGGAGCACCAGCTCAGCACGTGAGTCTCCCCCAGCTCTCGTGGGGAGATGAATGCTATTTATTCAGTTTGGGACAGGAGAGAGGAGGGAAGGTATTTCTGACCGATACCAACAGCTTGGGTGGCTATCAAAGCAGGATCACAAGGGACGTAGGGGAGCAGTGCTAACCTGCCCAGCCCCACCTGGCTGCCCCTACCCCCTGCTGCCACGCTTCCTGCCCGTCATTTGAATAAACAGTGTTTCTACAGAGCACTTGGCAAAGCCTCTCTCCAAGTCTCCAGCTCTTGAGGGGGAGCTTTCAAAGCAGTGTTTGGAGCTCTGAGGGCTCCCTTGACTCCCTCTTCCAGGCCATCAGAGAGGCAGGGACTTAGAGAGGAGCAGGTGGCTTCTGTACCATGTTGCCTAGGGTCACATCCCTGTTCCACTTCCCAGCCCTGTGACCTTGAGCGAGTTCCTGTTGTCTCTAAGCCAGCTTTCTTATCTGTAAAATGGAGATGATGATACCTAGCTCAGCAGGGCAGCTGTGAGGACTAAGAAAGAATGTGTGAAGTGCTAAGTCCAGTGCCTGGGACCTCATCAGGCCTCAGGAAATGTTAGCAGCTGCTATTACACTCACACACAGCCACCCCATCCACTGTGCCTTCTAGTCTTTTCTGGCACATGGGAGAAAGGCCACAAGTCAATCTGGGTGTCTCCACTTGAACCCTGCACCTCTCTCTCCCCTTTTTGCCGGCTGGGCCTTGGTCTCTGACAGTACCTCCACGTGAGTCAAGTGTATCTCCCCCAGGATGGGCGCCCCACTCACCTGGTCCCACACACACACAAAGCCCTGACGAAGAGAGCTGACTAGTCGCTTCCCCGAGCCCCATTGCCTCTTTTGTTCTGGACTGATCTCCCTGTGTTTCTTCACTAGGGCTTCACCTCAGAGCTTTGCCTGTCAGCTCTGGGAAAGCAAAGCTTTCCCCCTCCCTTTCCTCTGCTTGGGGCTCAGCAGAGAAGTCAGAAAAGGCCACTGCTGCCCAAACTTGGAGAGCTTCCCGCCTTGCTTTCCTTCATTCAAGATCCCTTTGGCTGTTTGTTGGCAAGAGTTGGGGGAAGGGGCTGGCCTTCTGACAGGAATTCAGCACAAAAGGCCTAGAAGGGCCTAGCAGGAGCAGGGCCACACCAGCTGGGAAGGTTCATCATGTTCCTTTTGATGCCACCAGCACCTGCCCCAGGGCCACTTAGAGTAGGGAAAGGCCAGGCAAGGCAGCACAGAGTGGGTTAAAAGGTTCAATTTATTAGTGGTATCACTGCACACAATGCCTATCACCAAGTGGATTTTGCACAGACCTGTCTCCCAGTAGACAGGAAGCCTCCTTCCCACCCAGAGGTGCTCTTCTCCTGCCCTGGACCTAAGATGTTACAGAGAAACGGGCTGTGCCCCTTCCCTGCCCTCCCACCTGCCTTCTCTGGGCTTCCTCTTGAAAGACGGATTGCCCTTCAGAAACACCTGCAGCTCCTTAGCCCCTTGGCTCCAGTTATGCCCAGACGCTGCCCCCTCCCCCCCCGCCCCCCAGAAATAGCCAGGTTGGAGGGAGAGAGAAGCAGGGGGTCAGCTACAGGTTTGATCGTATTTATTCTTCGCCCTGGTCACCCTGGCCTCAACTGAGATTGGGGTTTGATGCTGGGGGATATTTCCTCATGTTGACCTTCTTGACTGGTGAGGTCTTCATCCTGGGCTTCGTGGCCTGGACCCCGTTCTTCTCTCTCTTCCTGGGTGATAAAGACTCCACAATATCCTTACTGGAGGGTTCCTCCCGCCCAGGGTCATTGTAACTGTCCAGATCTCGCCAGCTGTCTGGGCTGGACTCTGACATCCTGGCCAACTCTCTTGGGCTTAACGATTGGCTTAAGTCTGGAGGTGATTCTGATTTAACTGGGCTTTTCTTCTTAGTCAACTTGCCCTTCTTGACTTTTTTCTTCACCTTTGCTTTTTCATCCGTCTCCTCCTCCTTGTCTTTCTCTTTTCCCTTTTTCTTCTTTATCTTCTTGATCATCTTATTGCCCTGGGACTTCCCTGTGGGGCTTTCGGAACGCCAGATAGTGATGGGAGTTGCTAAGTCAGGGGTACCTGTGACCATGCCCAAACCTGTGTTGGTGAGGAGGGCAGGGGGCCCCACCTGGGTCGGGATGGGAGGCTTGCTTTCTTCCTCCTCCTCCTCCTCCTCCTCCTCCTCCTCCTCCTCCTTCTCTTCCTCTTCTTGGTTTAGGTCATCTGCCCCGCACTCACGGTGGATGGGATGGTGGATCACTGCCACAGAGACAGGCCTGTAGCTTTTGCACCCGGGGGAGAGGAGAACAGGGAAAGATGGTTGACGGAGTGTGGGGGCCAGTGACCCCCATCGGCCCGCCGGCACTCACCAGCCACACCAGAACCGCTCCACACACTCTCCCTCTGGGATGAGCTCAAAGCATGGGCACTGGATGATGTTGAAACAGGCCGAGTCCACATCTTGGGAGCAGGTTAGGCCCACATCTCTGGAACTGCTATATGTCTTCTCTGAGCAGTCCTTCAGCCTGCCACACAGGGGACTCAGGCTGGCTCCCCTGCCTCCACGACTCCCCAGGGGCCCAGAGCAAGAAGCCTGAGGGACAGCAGGCTTGCACTGGGTTCAGCCCAGTCTGCCAAAAGACCTCCCCGTGGCTCCTGGAACACAAGCCAGGTTTACAGAAGCTGGGGCAGGGCTGGCAGCACCAGGTCAGAGCTGAAGCAGGGAACCACAGTGAAAATTTTGGATCTGGCTCTACCCAGGAGTCTCTCCTGGGCTGTGGGTCTCCCAAGGAGGAGGGCCCTTACCTAGAATCACAGTCACAGTGGCTGATACAGTGCAGGTGCACGTCGTGGTGGCCATAGTCAGAGGTGAAGGGATGGATGATGTGCCCGGTGCACTTTCTGTGTTTCCAGCAGCACCTGTCAGTGTCCTTGAATTCACCTGACAGGGTAGGAGTCTGGGGTAAGAGTGGGTCGTACTGCGCAGCAGCAACATACCTGGATCTCCCTTCCCACAGCTCAATATAAAGGCTTCACCAGGTTCACCTGCTGCCACCATCGTCCCTCCCTCCCCCAGAGCTGTTTCTTTTTTTTTTCTTTCTTTTTTTTTTTTTTTTTTGGCCGCACCATGCAGCTTGTGGGATCTCAGTTCCCCCAACAAGGGATTGAACCCTGGGCTCCGACAGTGAAAGTGCCAAGTCCTAACCATTGGACCGCCAGGATTCCCCCCACAGCTGCTTCTACTGCTGAGTAGTAACAACTCAGCCCAGCGCTCTCCTCTCCCCAGTCCACTGCATGTGACTCTGCCTGCCCCTCGCAGACTCCCAGGACAGTGTCTCACCAAGTCCCCCTTGCTGTCCTGTGACACCTGCCTCTTCCCCTCCCCTGCCTTCTGTGGGAGCCTACCTTCCTTCCCAGGGCCCTCTGCTGACTCTTGCCTGCCCCTCACCCCGTGCTCGGAGTTGTCAGCTACCCCACTGCACAGAGTACCTGGGTAAGGGAGGGCCCTCTTGCCATGGCAGACGGGAGCACCACTTCAGAGTCCCCAGCAGTTAAACCTGGCGGCAGCAGCATCCTCAGTTCCTACGCCTGCCCCACACAGGCCCAGGAGGCCAGTGTCCGACCGCTCACAGCCTCTGAAGCCACTCCATCCCCAGGGCCTGCTGCAGCATGACAGCTCAAGCCTGGAGGGGAGCTAGGCCTGAGCCTCCAGTGCGTCATGTTCCTTGGCTGCTCCCGCTGACTCTTCCCTTTCCCTCCTTCTCTCTTCTCCCTCTGACACCTTTCTCACTCTCACTTCTCTCCCCTTTCCCAAGCTCACTCTTGATTCTTTCCCTTCTCTTTACTCATCAAGTTCCCATTCCCCATCCATTCTCTCTCCCCAGTCTTAGAGCCACAGACTCAAACAGTCCACCCCTTGTAGGCGACACAGATACCATGTCCCAGGGCACAGGGGAGAAGCTGCTGGGGAGAGGCCTGGGGATTAGGGGAAAGGCCTGAAGAAAGGTTCCTACCTCTTTTGCTCAGCTGAATGCAAGCCCTGTGCACACACTGGTGTCTCCCAGCCTCCACCCTCACTGCCTCACCTCTGACCCTGCCTAAGGCCCCAGTCTACCAATGGCTCTCCCCTTGGGCCACCATCTAAAACAAGCCCAGGAAGTGATTCCCTGTGCCGAGAGGACAAGGCACCTTCCTGGAGGTTCCCCCTGAACTCCAGCTCCGCCCGCTCCCAGAGGAGGAAGGGGGCTCTGGAGAAAGGGGGCGGGCACTCCCAAGTTCCAGGCCAGCCCAGCTTGGGGTGCTATGGCTGGCTAACTCCCTCCAAACAGGCCAGGAGGACTGTGCCTTTATCCAGCCACTACAAGGGGTGGAACTGGGGCAAGACCTCATACTGACCACCAGCTAGTAGCTAATCAGGCTGGGGGTGTGTTACTCCAAGTGGCCTTAAAGTTCTTGAGAGATGAGACAGCAGCTTGGTCTGAGCCTTCCCTACATTCTTCCTCCCCTTCCCTCCCCCGCCACCAGGCTCCGGGGGGCCTGGGTCCCCCATACACCCCAGATCCACTTAGTGGCCTCCCTTTCTGCTTCCTTTCCTCCCATGCCCTTTCTCCATCTCAGGGAAATAAGAGGCAGGGGAAGTAAGAGTCCTGCACCACCACCTTGGGCTTTCTCCAGCACGGCTGAACTGGAGCAAAGGGCAGCAGGGTGGCAACTGCTCTGAACTTGTAGTCAGGCCTGGGTCCAAGTCTAGCTGGGTGACCTAGGGCAAGTTACTTTACTTCTCTGAGCCTTCATTTCCTTATTCACAAAATGGGGATGACGGTAATACCTATTTTGCAGGGTTGTTGGGAGGACTCAGTTTACATGTGTCAAAGATATTGGTGCACCATACATAAAGTGCCATACAAAGGAAACGGGTGATTGTGGCTTCCAGGAAGGGGTGGCCCTCTCTGTCTGGCACAAGGAGGGGTCTCAGGGTAGGGCAGCTGGGTGACCCCTTCAGGACCAAACACTTCCCTCCCTCCTGCCTACCACCAGGTGAGGGGTGGTGGGGACCCCTGGGGCCAGAGATCCCCCAGACAGACCCACCTTCAGAGGAGAAGGTAGATGCGTCAGTGCTGGACGCTACACCAGCCAGCAGATGTCCTCTCTCCCAGCTGGGTAACCTGTTTATATCTGAGAGAGTACAGAGATGTAACAGCAGCCCCCCTCCCCATACCATTCATTCAAAAAACATTTCCTGAGAAGCTCCAGGTGCAGTCCCCAGAAGATGCAGAGATTAAAAGAACAACACAACAGTCCCTGCTGTCAAGGGGCTGGGGGAGGGCATGAGGAGGGGAGAGGCAGGAGAGGTCTGTGGAACAGTGCATGACAGTAGTGTGCGGCAGACACTGATAGGGAGGGAAATGGTGGGGACAAAGGCCTGTGGGAGGACAGAACAAGGACACCTACTGAGATGGGGATGGGGTGACCTTCTTGGAAGAAGCATAATAGGAGCTGAATCTGGAGTCATGAATAGGAGTGAGCCAGAGTCTAGGCAAGAAGGGACGGTTCCAGGAATTGTCCCAGGGTGTTCCCAAAGACAACTCCAACCGGCAGCAGCTCCATCAGCAACCACAGGGTAGAGTCTGCCACTTCCTTTTTCTGCCACTTAGCTTTGTCCTTTGGGGTACTGGAGCTGAATCCTGCTTAAGGAAGGTAGCTGACTGCTTGGGGACTTCAGCTGGGCTTTCAGTGGCACTCGGTCATCCTTCTACTGGTCCCTGGTGAGCTCCTTCTGTTTTCCACAGCACAGGAAGTACTCAAAATTAATGGAATGAATGAATGAAACTCCAAGCACTTTCCTGGAAACTCCTACCCTGCTTCTGTTCCTCTCAGCACAAAATTTCACCAGCATTATCTATGGCTGTCCCCACCCTCATCAACTTCCAGCCTGGGGAAGTGGCCCGCCTTCCTCCTGCCCAAGCACCTGAACTCTAGGTCCCAGCCAGAATTCTCGCCTTCTGCCTCTTTAGTGTTTGGGGTTTTTTTCCTCCCTACAGGTTATGAACATCTTCAAACAAAACACTCTATGAACTCTGTTTCTCACTCTGCCACTGCATATCCCACCCCTCTTCCTTTTCAATCCAAGTTTATTCACTCCCTCATTTAACGGATGTATTAGCTTTACTAGGCACCAGTGAAGGAAGCCCAGTCCCTACTTTAGTGAGCTCAGAGTCTCTACCTCTCTCTTCTACTCCAGCCACCTACAGCATGGCAGCCATCCCAGCCCCTCTAGCAGAATAGCCCAGGCAAAGGCCACCAGTGATCTAATAGCCAAACCCAGTGGCCTTCTTTTAGTCTCATCTCATTTGACCCTGTTGACCAATCTCTTTCTTCTGCAAACTGTTCCTTTGGCTCCCATGACAGACGCCTCTCATCTCTCTTCCTTCCCAGCTTTTTAGTTCTTTCCTAACTCCTTTGCTGTCCCCTGTTTCTCTGCTGTACCCCTTAAATTGGTGATTACCAAGGTTCTGTCTTTGGTCTCCTTCTCAGAAGAAGCTACAGGCTTGTCTTGGATAATGTTATCCACTTCCATGGTTTCAACATCCACTAATAAAATGACATAAATCTGGGTCTCCAATTCAGACTGCTTTCCTGAGCATGTAGCCAATGTCCTCTCGGACATTCCCAAAACATCAAACCAGCATGTCCCATATGAACCCACCATCTTCTCCCTACCCTTCATGAACCACCTCCTCTTGTATCTTCCACTTCAGAGAGCAACAGACACCTCAGCTAGAAATCTAGGGATCATTCCTTCTCTCACTTCTCACCAACCTGATGAACAAGTCTTGTCATGCCTACCTGCCCCCATATCTGCCTCTGTCTTGGTTTAGACCTTCATTATCTCTGACCAAGACAGCTGGAGTAACCTTCTGCCTGGCCTCCCTGACTTCTGTCTCACTACCCATATCCAGCCCTCACAATGCAGCCAAACCGGTTCAGCACATTCCTCCTCTTTAATAGCATTCCACTGCCTTCAGGATGAGGTAAGAACTCCTTATCAGGACAGAACTGGTCCCCAGGACCCAGGCCCTTGTTCTTCAGTTATAAGTTCCTCTTGTCCATCCATCCCTCTTCCCACCCCTCCCTTTTCCATTCCTTCTCTCCTGCCTCCCACTCCCCAGGAACACCTGCTCATCTTGGAAAGAACAATGCTATCCAAGTAGAATGGGTCACACTTCTCTTTTGCCCCTTTACCCTACGCCAATGTACTTCATGTGTTTATAGCAACTTGAGAAAAAGGCCTATATTTAATCCACCTCTGTATCTATAGATCCTGGAACATGGAAAGTGCTCAGTAAATGTTGGTTGATTGAATGAACACATGAGTAGAAGAGAATAAAGCCCCTATTGGAGCCACAAAGAAGCTATGGCATTGGAGATTCTGCTCAGGGTTCAAACCTGGGGACTTTTCTAGGGAAGGAGAATTGACCTTGGATGAGCATCTTCCTAATATCAGGCACTGTGCTGGGCTTTATTTCGGGGCGGGGGGGGGCTTTTAAAATATGCCTTTGATTTTAAATCCTCACCAAAGCCCATTTTATGGATGGGGACAGAGACTTACAATAAGTAACCTGTCCAAAGACACAAGTTAACAGATGACAGAGGTAGGATTCAAATCCTGTTTTCCTGGCTCCATAGTCTATGCTCTTTCAGCCTGTCTACTTATGGTCCTATCCAAAACTGCCCTGCCAGCTATCACTTACCATTACACCGGCTTTTCAACTCTAATATAGCCAATTCCTCACCCTCTGGTTTTACTCAGTCCTGACTCCACAGCCTCCCATATCCAGCCTGGACCAGGCCAGAGGAGCGCGAGCCAGAGTCAGGATTCAAACTCTGCTTGCTCTCTCCAGTCACCATGGAAGAGGCTTATATGCAGGGTCCACTGACTTAACTCCCCTGACACCCCCAAGAAGCCCTGACAATTACAACTCTGCCAAGGGGAGGGATTTAATAACTCTCCTCAGATCTTCAGTCGGAGTTTCCGACTGAAGCAGAGTCCAGAGCTCCTCAGCAGAAGTGATTGAAGTTGGACACAGGGGGACTCATTCATTCATAATGAATGAGAGTGATAGCTTAAAAGGAAGAGGGAGGCTTGTGGTCTCTTTCTCAGTAGGGCATTATTCTGGGCGCAGGGGCCTAACTCAAAACTCACAGGTGATGCTCATTTGTACAGAATCCTCCCAGTCTGGAGAGCTGAGGCGCTCCCCCCGACCTTGCGGCACAAGGGGTAGGGTTTCAGGTGGGGTACCCGGGCAGCAGAACTGGGGACGGAGGGAGGGAGGAAGGAAGGGAGTAACCAAGGAAGGGAAGGAGGGAAGAGGACGGAGCAAGGCAGGGCAGCTCCCGTTTCCTTGGAAATGCCTCCCTGGCCCCGCCCACATCTGGAGGCGATTGTGATGTCACCTGTGGAACTTCCAGCCTTTTTCCTGCCCCAGAGTCAATGAAACCTCCCGCCCCAGCCCCGGCGACTAGTTGGCCGCTGGACCATGGGCTCCAGCCAAGCCCCGCACTTCTTGGGCAGCGGCTTGGCCTCCGGTGCGGCACAGCAATGCCTTCCAGCCTTACAACCAGAGGCCTCAGCTCTGGCTTCAACCGGACCACCCCAACTGAACGCGCAGGCGGTTCTCTAGGTCTTCAGGACCCCAGTCCTCAATCATTGGTCCATGTCTCGACGTGAGCCCACCTCCAGATCCTAACTCCGCCCCAGCCAGTCCTTGACCCCGCCTCCTTCGTCGGGCTCTCTCAGGTTCCACATCCACCTTGGGTTCTCAAGCCAGGCCCCATGCCACGCCTCCAGCTGGAAGCCCTCCCCTAATCTGCTGCCACGTCCCCTCCTTACCGGTGCTGCTCTCGTCCCATCAGCTGGCATCGTCCTCAGTTTTTTCCTTAGTCCACCTTTCAATCCTCAGTGTCGTCCTAACCCACATATCTCTCAGCCTAGTTCTTCGTCTCTACAAGACTCTTCCTCGCAGAAGTCCAACCCTGAACCTCAGCTTGGCCGAGTCCAACGTAAACCCCAATCTCAGCTTCGCCCCAGTCCAGCCCTTAACTCCGCCTCGTGCTTGCCCAGTCTCCCGCCTCCCTCCGCTCTAGGCTGCGTTGTCTTAGCCCAAGTCTGAGCTTCCGCTGCGCTCTTCATCCGGGTCCTCCCAGTTCATTCCGGGCCTCTCCCTCTTTGTTCCACTTTAACCTTAGCACCTCCCCGTTATCTCAGGCCTAAACTTTAGCTCGGCCGCTGAGGCCCAGCCCTCAATCCCATCCCTAGTTCCTCTCCAGATAGGCTCCAGGTTTAGTTCTACCCCCAGACCCTAGCCCCGCCCCTAACCCCGTTCTTAGCCCCGCCCCAGCCATTCTCGCAACCTCCGGGCCCCTCCCAATCCTTCGGAACCCAGCAGCTGCCCTTAGCCCCGCCCCCAATCTACACTCGGGCCCCTGCCCGCTTGCCTAGGGAGCTACTCCCACTAAACTCCAACCAGCCATCCTGGCTCTTCCAAGGTCCCTCCTTCCCTGGCGGGAGGCCGGGCTCGCTCTCGCTCTCTCCCCGTCCGCAGGCCCCTCCACTGGAGCCCAGCTAATGAAGACGTGATGTCGGCTCGCAGCCCCCCGTGCGGCGCCCACCCACAGCGCCCCCTCCTAGCCCCCATGGGGCACCCTGTATTGAGACAATACTGCCCAATATAGACGTCAACATAGAGCCAAAGAATCGTGGTCACTCTTCCCCCAAATATTTAGTATAATAGTTAAGGTTTTTGAGCTCTTCCTGTGCGTTAGTGCTTTATTTCACTCTTGCAACCTCATGTCGTATCTCCATAGGCTTGCCCCATGCGCGGAGCAGGGCAAGCTGCACGCATAGTCACCTACTACACACGCCCCGCACAGCGCACAGCCCTCTCACCCTTAAGTATAGTATACACACTGCACATGCATGTATCACACTCATAGCGCAGGTAAAAAAATCTACTCACCACACACGGACCAATGCAACACGCACACATGCACACGCCCCTCACATACACCACCCAGAACACAGACCCATACTCCTGCTGCGCACACTCCACACAACACAAACACTCCACAGTACTATGGTGCAGGACACACACACACACACACACACACACACACACACACACACATATACACTCTGTGTAAGGCAAGAGTTGGGGATCACAGTCCTGTAAGGGAACAGAGATGGAAAAACAATTCCAGGAGAGTATGAAAAAAGTGTTACAGCCACATCACTAACTTTCCACACATCACACCTCTCAATTTCTCTTGGTACCAGGCTCCAAAGCCAGGATATGCCTCAAAGGATGGAGAGAAGGGAAAAGGATGTTGCTTAAACTTTGCTTTCTCCAGAGCCATCAAGGGCCTCTCCTGTTGCTGCTCTGCATGATCTCAACCTCCACCTTCCTCAAGACCCAGCAGCCGGAGTGCAGGATCACCCAGACCCACTGTAGCTTTAGAGAACTCTAAGAACAACAGGGAGGACTTCCCTGGTGGCGCAGTGGTTCAGAATCCGCCTGCTAATGCAGGGGACACAGGTTCGAGCCCTGGTCTGGGAAGATCCCACATGCCGCAGAGCAACTAAGCCCGTGTGCTACAACTACTGAGCCTGCGCTCTAGAGCCTGTGAGCCATACTACTGAGCCCATGTGCCACAACTACTGAAGCCCACGTGCCTAGAGCCCATGCTCCACAACAAGAGAAGCCCCGCTCACCGCAACTGGAGAAAGCCCGTGTGCAGCAACAAAGACACACACAGCCAAAAATAAATAAAATAGTTTTAAAAAAAATAAATAAGAACAGCAGGGGAGGGGAAGCCAGGAGAAGCGGGAGAGTGCAGAAAAGCCAACTCTTCCAGAATAGAGTAGTGGGTAAGAATGGAGGCAAAAGATCGGGATTGACATATATACACTACTATGTACAAAACAGATAACTAATGAGAACCTACTGTATAGCACAGAGAACTCTACTCAAGTGCTCTGTGGTGACCTAAATGGGAAGGAAATCCAAAACAGAGGGGATATATGTATATATGTATGGCTGATTCACTTTGCTGTATAGCAGAAACTGACACAGCAGTGTAAAGCAACTATACTCCAATTTAAATTTTAAAAAAAAATGGAAGCAAAGGAAGAATATCTGCTGACTGGGAACGAGGATCTGTGTTCTAATCTTGACCCTCCATGACCTCCCAGGATGACACCAGGCCACATGTGTCTCTCCATTGTTGGCCCAGATATGAGACACTTCTAGACAATCTCTGGCCTTCTGGATGTCAACAGTGAGCCAGGTTCTCGGTCACTCTTCATCCAAACTGTTATAATAGTTAAGGTTTTTGAGCTCTTCCTGTGTATGTTAGTGATTTATCTTATTTCATCCATGAAACCTCATTTTACAGGTGAGGCAACTGGGAGTTCCCTGGTGGCCTGGTGGTTAGGATTCTGGGCTTTCACTGCCATTGCTCAGGTTCAATCCCTGGCCAGGGAACTGAAATCCCATAAGCTGCATGGCATGCCCCCCCGAAAATAATAATAGAGATGAGGAAACTAAGTCACAGAGGATAAGTGATTTGTCTGAGTGTCCCAGGATGGACAGCAAGGATTCAAATGCAGATCCTCCTGACTTGGAGCACGTGTTTTTTTTTGAAGAGGGAAAAATGTATGTCTTTTTTTTGGCTGCATTGGCTCTTAGTTGCAGCACGCGGGATCTTCGCTGAGGCGTGCGGGATCTTTTGTTCTGGCACGCGGGCTTCTCTCTGCTTGTGGTGTGCGGGTTTTTCTCTAGTTGTGGCTCTCAGGCTCCAGGGCCTGTGGGCTCGGTAGTTTGTGGCACGCGGGCTCTAGTTGGGTCGCGTGAGCCCAGTAGTTGTGGCGCGCGGGCTTAGTTGCCCCACAACATGTGGGATCTTAGTTCCCTGACTAAGATCTTAGTTCCCTTAGTTCCCTGTGGGATCTTAGTTCCCGTGTCCCCTGCATTGTAAGGTGGATTCTTTACCACTGGACCACAAGGGAAGTCCCCGTATGTCTTATTTTTTTATCCAATTTAGTTTTTAATTGTTTTAAAATGTAAGAATACGCTACTGATAATTTTGTTAACTAATATAGTTAGATGTTATCAGATAGCACATCTTCTGAGTAAGAGCCCTGCCTTTACCTTCCTGGGCCTTCTGGTCAACCCAAAAAGCACCCAAAACTCATTCACTTCTCACTGTGTTCCCCTCAGAGAAGTATTTTTTAAAGGACAGGCAGGAGGAAGGTGAAAAAAAATAAAAATATTATCCAATGGTGGACTTGGGTATAAGCACGAAGTAGCAGGAGACATTTGGGGGGAAGGAACCGAAGGAAAAGAGCTCTCAAAGATCTCAAAAATTATTCAGATGTCATCCAGTAAGGGTTCGGTGCATCCCCCAAACGTGGTCCCTGAGCTCCTAGCCTGCCTGAGGCCCGCCCAGAGGCCAGGAATGGCCAGAATCCCAGAAGGCTCCAGTCCCAAGATCACTATACAGCCCTGCCCATTCCACATCCCTGATCCCCCACAAAGGACTCCAGCACCTAACCTGCTAATAACAGATATTTTAATGCATAAGGCATAGTGTGAGGCTGGGACCATTAAGCATCCTCAAACCCAGAGGGCCCAGCAGGCTGAGTAAGAGCAGCAGGGCCCACCCACCTCCCTACCACTGGGCAACCTGGAGGACCCTGGAGGAGAGGGGCATCCAGTTTTTGGCACGGTGCCTGGGAGCAGGAAGTGACTAGCATGGTCCCAGCTACACCTCTGGGGATACTGCCACCAAGGGGCAGCTCTTTGGTCTGGAAAAACAGTCAGTGCAAATGTCCAGGGGTTGAGCTCTGGGAGAGTAAAGGTGGCACACTGCCCCAGGGCTGGGCAGTCTCTGGATAGTACCCTCACCCGTCACGGGCAACACATGGGCTTCTTCTTGCTGGCAGTTAGGTAGAGGTTGCTGTCATCACTGTTGATGCCTGAAGAAGGGTGAGAAACATGTGAAGCAGGGATTGGAGGGTCCCTGTGCCCTCTGCCACCCTCATCCAGGCGGGCACTCACGGATAACATCCCCAATACGCCGGGACCCCGATTTCTCCAGCTCAGCCAGCACGTTGGCCTCAAAGGTCAGTGCCGTCACACGAAAGAAGAATTCCCGGACATTTTCACCTGACACAGGGAGCAGTTTCAGGCCTGGGGTCAATGAGCACAGCTGGAGTGTAGGAGTGAGAGGCAAGGTAGGCAGGAATGCCACAGCAGAAGGCGGGACGCCTCTGACTCACCAGTGAGAGATGAGACTGCCCAGTACTCGGCCTTCATCTCTTGGGCCACCTTGAGTGCATCTTTCTCCATTAGCATATACTGAGCAGGAGTCTGAGGGAAAGCCAGAGTCAGATGCTGGGGGTGGGGTTTCCCTTGTCAAGGTGGGAACTCCCCCCACTGGCACACTCACACTCAGGTCCTTCTTGGAACCCACGAGGAAGAGAAGCACACTGGAAGGGTCATTCTCCTTGAGTGCATCAGCTAGCCACTGCCTGCCATAGACAGTGGACAGCAAGGGATGAGGGAGCTAGACAGGCTCCCCGCGCTGACACTTATATGCCCAGGGACCCTCTCTCTGGTCCTGGATACATTCTTCTCCTTCCCTTCCATGCTCCTGACCCCTCTCTTTTCTGAACCTTCTCTTCCCAGAGCCCCCATTATAGTTCAGCATGCGCACGTACTTGGTATGTTCCAGGGAGGCCACATCATTCAGGTTGAAAACGATGATGATGGCTGGAAGAGTGGAAGAAAACATGCAGATTGTTGGGGAAGACACTACTGGTTCATTTCCACAATCCCTCCAGCCCTAGACTAGAGGCCAGGTGCTCCCACCTACCTCACTTAACCGTGGCCCTTACCTTGAGCTCCTCGGTAGTAGGTCGATGCAATGCATTTGAACCTCTCCTGGCCAGCGGTGTCCCAGCTGGGAGGAAAGAGGGGGGAACACAGGTATGTGTGGGGCAGGGTGGTGCTGGTGGCTGCGGTGGGAGATAGGTGCTGGGAGAAGGAACGGCAGGAAGGAGTGGAGGAAGAACTCACAGCTGCAGACTGAAGGGGACGCCCAACACCTCAAATCGTTCCATCTCAAAGTCCACTCCGATGGTGGCCTTGTAGTTCTTATCAAAGGTGTCTTTGCAGAACCTGAGGGGGCACCAGATGCTCTGGTCCTGAGCCCAGCCCACCTGGCTAGACCTGGGCCCACTCTGCCCAGCCCAGACCAGCTCAGCTGCAGCACCCTCTTACCTATTAATGAGACAAGTCTTCCCCACTGACAGGTCCCCCACCACAATGACCTTGGAGATCTTAAATCTGCTGGACACAAGAGTGGGCAGGAAAAGTGAGCGCTAGCTCTTTCACTCAGAGGAGTCCCAATGCTCCCTAGTAGGTCCACAAAGGTAGCTGCACCCAGGCTGAGGTTACCATAGACACCAGGCCTGGACAGATATGCTGGGGAGGAGTGTTTTTGTTTTAGTATCAGAGAGACATGATTTTGAATTCCAGCTCTCACTTACTAGCTGTGTGACTTAGGACAAGTTTCTCAGCTTCTCTGAGCCTCAGTTTCAACCTTTGTTAAGTGGGGATCTAACATACATTTTACTGGGTTGTTGTGAAGGTTAAAATGAGATAAATGTCCTATATTCTGAGACATACACACACACACAACATACATTCTAACATCTCTGAAATCAGGATACATCTTAAAAGTGGTGGTGTTTTCCATTTAATAATAGACAATAATAGTATACAACACACTGCTTGGGCACACAGTAAATGCTCAATTACTGGTGGCAACTGTTAACAGTGTTACCTTTTTTTACCCACAATAGGACTCATCCCTCTAGGACTGCTCCCTACCCTGGAGCTCAAATAGATGGTGTGTGGGAAGCTGAGCTGGCGACCACGCCCTCATGTTGGACACCTTCTCTCTGTCAGGAATTAAACTGCCACCTTCCTACCCCACCCCATCTCTTAGGACTCGCCTCAACCTAGCTGGAAGAAACAGGAGCACACAAGGGCATGAAAAGCGGGAATAACCATATAGCTGGTAAAAGCTGAAACGGAGCCTCCAGATGTTGGCTCTGTACCCTTGCTTTGACTACAGGTTTCCTGGGACTTCTTTTCTTCGTTCCGGGTGTCTCTAACTCACCCCACGGTGCCTGTCCGGTGCTCCTGGCAGGCGCAGGTGACGCGGGGGTGGAAGTCTTTGTGCACGTGCAAAGCGGCCTCCTTCCTCAGGTACTGAGAGGGAGGGAAGAGAACGAGACTCACCCATTCCTGGCCCTCTTCCCGCAACCAAGCAGCCCGCGGCGGGGGATGGGGAGGAGACCACCCAGAAGCAGCAGGCCTAGCTGGGCGGCAGGGCTGGGCCCAAGCCTGTAACTGGTCTGGTGCCGCCTACTCCCCGCCCACACCCACCGCAGCCAGAAGCCCGACGTGGCCCTGGCGCCTACCTGGGGCAGCTCCGTCAGGACGCGGTCCCTCCGCACCGGCGCCAGAATGTTCATCTTGCCTGCGGCCTTGCGGGGCGCCCTGAGAAGGCGCGGAGGCCTGATCCGCCCCAGCGACCCGGGCCCGTGGAGACCCGACAATCACCCGCGACCGAGGGGTCCCGACTATAACTCGGGGCCACGGGGAGCCTACGGGAGCCCGTGGCCTCGGGGACGCTACAACCACCGCGGGCCACGGGGATGAGACAATCACCCGGGGCCGGGGCGAACCCACAATCACCCGGGCCCGGGGCGTCCCCAGGACGACTCGGGGGCGAGGAGACCCCTCGGCCGCCAAGTTGGGGCGTGGAGTCCCGTCTGGGGGGACCCGAGCCCGCGCTGACCCTACAATAACCCGGGGCCGGATAGTTCCTACAATAACTCGAGGCCGTGAAGACCCGACGACAACTCGGGGTTGAGGCGACCCTACCATAACAGAGAAGCCCGGGGGCGCGGAGCGGCCCCGCCACACGGGGTCAGTGTGGGCAGGGACGGCACAGCACGGCCGGTGGACTGCTGGAGGAGGGGGCGAGGGGCCCAGTGCGCTGCAGGGCCTCGCGTCCCACTCGGCTCTCTCTTCGCAAGCGCTGTAACTTGATCCCCGGAAATTCCTGGAAAAGGGCCGCCCCCCGCCCCTCTCCCGGCAGCTCCAGGCCTCGCAGTCCGCCCCAGCCTCCCCCTCCCCTCCTCCCGCCAGCGCTGCCCCAGGTCAGGCTCCCCCTGCAGACGCCTCACCCGGCTGCGGGCCCGCCCTCACCCTGGTTGGAACCTGCCCAGATCGGGATCCCCCAGGTCTCTCTCCCGGGCACCTCCTGTGCCGGGCGGAGCCTCCATGGGGACCCTTACCCAGTCGAATTGGTGATGGGGAATCGGTGATCGCTGCGCAGCATCTGGCTGCGCCAGGAACCAGCGGGAGGGGAAAGGGGGAGAGAAGGGGCCCTAGGAGAGGCGGCGCTTCCCTCCTCAACTCCAGGCCCAGGACGTGACTCATAGGGTCTGCCCCCACTCGCCCTTCTGCCCTGGGAGGTGGTGGTGGGGAGCGTAGAGGGGGTGCCAGGGTCGGAACGAGGTACCACCAAGGAGAGAGAGGTCCGAAATCTGGTGCGTTTTCCTCCAAGGCTGCCGTGTTAGATTGGGGGCCTGGGGCGCCGAAGACCAAGCTGCCTCCCTTGATGGAGGATAAAGGAGGGCTAGGGGACCCAGAATTCCTCCCTTTGGAGAAGTCACCGCTCTGGGACATGGGGACTCTCCTTTGGTATGGGCGTTCTTCGCTCTGACCCCATTGAAATCTACCTCCACTCCCCCAGGACTTTTCCTTTTTGCAGTCTGCAGGCTAGAAGAGGGGGTAGCACACAACAAATCTCACCTTCAAAGGTGATTCCAAGAGAGGAGGGGCAGGACAGAAAGGAGATGTGATATGGGATAAGCACAGTCGTTCAAAGAAGAAAACCCGAGCGTTTACTAAACCTTGCTCTGTGTCAGGAACTGAATTTGGGGACACAAAGATGACTGGATCAAGGAAGAGAAGACTGCTTAAAGGGAGGGGACTGTGAATGAAATTATTCCCAAGAAGAACGAGCGTATCCTGGAGAAATCTGATCTCTGGGTATTTGGAATAATTGGTAGTCTCTTCAAGAGTGTTATCGGGAAGACAGCATGAAATCTGTCATAGGGGCAATGTGGCCACCTCCTACCTCTTCTGACACTTTGCTCTTCCCCTCTGCCTGACTCGACTTTTTCCGCCACCTAATAATCACCGCGTTATAAATAAGCCGTGTCCCCTCTCTCGACCTCAATTTCCACAGATGTCTGAGGGAGTTGGACTGGGCAAATTCTGCTCTAACGTTATAGAATTTTGCTTCACTCTACCTGAGTCAATCTAACTACAGTATATTAATTCCAGTTTGCAGTGTAACTGCAATCCTGTAATCCTCCTCCCTAAAGTTGCTCAAGATGTGAAGCGCTCAGTCCCGTGCAGCCGCAGGCTACACCATCCACCCGCCACATAAAATAAACACGCGTCTCCAAAACACTACAACCCCCATGAAGCTTTAGGGTCTAACAAACGGAGGGGTGGTGCTAGTTTAATCCCTCTCGCGAGGAAATAAAATCTAACTACCATTCCCGGCGGGCGTCGCGCTGCAGAGTATCCAATCAGCTTTAGCTAAAAAGTATCGCGAGTCTTCTGTGAGACTTGACTCTATAAGCCCGTGGGAACAAGTCTCGGAAACCCTTTTCACGAAGATGGCGCCGAAAGCGAAGAAGGAAGGTGTGTGCTGGGGCTGGGGATACACAGCTGGCTGGCCTGGGGTCCCCGCAGAGTGAATGGACTGGGAGGATGATGGCTGGGCCAGGCCTTGCGGTGTGTGCTGTGGGACAGCTCCTCGAGTTTTGGCAACGCTGAGGAGCGCGTGGGCCCAGCCGCACGGTCTGGGCTTAAGTGAAGGGTGTTGGGGAGGCAAGCCCGGCCTGTACCACCTGCGGGGGACAGCCAGACAGTCGGCTCTGGGGAGCTCCATGTCTCTAGACATGTAAGGAAGCGGTACCCTCAACTTCTCTTTTATCCCCATGTTAAATGGGGCTATATACTCTCCGCCAATGGCTGGGCGACGGTATACATAAAACTACTAGTTCACATTTTTATCAAGTGTCAAGCTTTCGGTCATTGCTAGTTTCTTTCTCATCGTATCCCAAGTTCCCCCTAGAAACGTGCATATGATGGAAAAATTTTAAATTCCTGAGACTTGTGATGTCTTCAAAGGAACCACTGATGCACGTGTGGCCTGGGGCGCCCACTATGGGTCTTGAGGCCGGAAGTGATTGATTTCTGAATCTCGCACCCTCGGGATTTTTCTTTACTTCTTTCCTTCTCTCAGTCCCTGCCCCTCCCAAAGCCGAAGCCAAAGCAAAAGCTTTGAAGGCCAAGAAAGCAGTGTTGAAAGGCGTACACAGCCACAAAAAAAAGAAGATCCGGACGTCACCCACCTTCCGACGGCCCAAAACACTGCGGCTCAGGAGGCAGCCCAAATATCCTCGGAAGAGCGCCCCTAGGAGAAACAAGTCAGTACTGCCCCGTACCCATGAAAAGATGTTTGGGTATCCTCCATTGGTAATTTGGAAATTTACCAAACCTAGAGCATGGCTTCTCAAAACCACGTTGGTACCTAGTGTGCTTCTCTAAAGGAAGTATGAAGAGAATAATGCCCTCTTTAAAAACGAAAGGAGGTGTGTTTAGCATATTAGCAGGAATTGTTTAAAACAACCCAGAGTCACTGTCAAGATTAGCGAATTGTTAGGTTAATCATCATTTCATATGTAGTCTACCTTCTTGTGAGTATAAAGTGGGACTTAGATGTTCTTTGTTTGGGGGTTCCAGGTTTAGGTTGCTCCTCATTGCACTTTTTTTAAATCTTTGCTGTGGGGAATAGTCCTGTAAGGTGAGGATGTGGGATGATTCCAGATTGATGAGATTCATTTATCTGTATTGGACAGTGAAGACCTGCAGCAGTGTATGGCAACTTCTTTTCATTCACTTTCCCAAATGTTTACACTCAAGGAATGGTTGGGGGAGTGAGTGGAAAAGGTTAGGGTACTTGAGTGTTTCGGTGTCACTAGTGGTAATGACCGACCTTAGGGAGCACAGTTTAGAGTAGAGCCATGGTAGTGGTTATCACCAGTGGGTCTTCCCACTGCTTCCTAAGAAAAAGGCAGGAGAGTGGATTGTGTCCACGGAGAAATGGACTTGACAGACTTTTTACTGCCATTTGGACCTAGAATTTAGTGTGATGAGAGATTGAGATCTGATCTCTCTTCAAAAGAGGATGGTGTACCCAGGCAAATAGAGCCTTGCTTCTCTAAATTTCAGGGGGAAAGCTGTGTTAGATGGCCACTGTAACTAACCTGAGCTGTAAATAAAAAGTTGTTTTCAAGAATTGATGGCTTGTAAGCCAGTTTTCAGCAACCAAAGGGGGCAAAACAGTCAATTCAGCCTCATAGTGAAGCACCAACATTCTTTGGAACCCTAGCCTGAGTTTCTAGATCCCATAGTCTTAACTTTGTGCTCTGGGGTTAAGTTGTTTAACCTTTTAAGTCTCAAATTTCTTCTAGAAATTTGCTCTTCAGAAATGTTGAGGTCAGGTAAAAGAATGAATAAAGTTGGAACTCAAAAATGATTGTTTAATCACTTAACGTGAAAGCCCTTGAGATGTCCCCAAGCTGAGGCTCCAGGTCCCTAAGTTTCAGGGTGCACGTGATGACACTGCTCAGCGACCAAAGTCTGACACAAATGATTGCTACCTCGTTGTCTGATGCACCTGGGCTCAAAAAGAGGGCGCATTCTTTATTGTACTGGGCCCAAGCCAGCTGACCCCATTTTGCCTCTCCCAGGCTTGACCACTATGCCATCATCAAGTTCCCCCTCACCACCGAGTCAGCCATGAAGAAAATAGAAGACAACAACACACTGGTGTTCATTGTGGATGTCAAGGCCAACAAGCACCAGATTAAACAGGCTGTGAAGAAGCTCTATGACATTGACGTGGCTAAGGTCAACACCCTGATCAGGTGAGTGGAGTCCTGTGGGATGGGGAGGAACCCGGGGCCTCTGGGCCTCTTGTCAGAAGCCAGGAAACCAGAATGGCATGAAATTCCTTGATGCTGCTTTTGGGATCAGAAGTAGACTTCCCAGTGAGCAGCCCCTGCTGTAATTGCAGCCCCTTGTATGGAGTATGGACTTCTGAGGAAACATCAGCTGTCCTTCCTCTAGGACTTAAGGGGTTGATGCTCATTTTCTTGATCCCTATCTCTAGACAGAAGCAGACCCTAGAGTAAGATACAGTTAATGTCAGGATGCCTGTGGTGTTTCCCATAAAATGGAATTGGCTTCATTTGTGGCTTAGTGGCTTCCCTGACCCCCTCTGCGCAAATGATGGAAAAATCACTATTTGGGGCGGGGGAGTGACATGAACAAAGGAACCACTGATATGCCAGAAGACTGGGGAGGAAGGAAGGGCATGTGGGGGCAGTGAGGGCAGTAGGGACTAAGGCTTCCTTCTCCACCCTAGGCCTGATGGAGAGAAGAAGGCATATGTTCGACTGGCTCCTGACTATGACGCTTTGGATGTTGCCAACAAAGTAAGCTTCCTTTGCTACAAACTCCTTAACACCCCCGCTTCCTGGGTGCAAATGATGTGTCTGTTAGTTACCAAACTTTGACTTTGGTGGTTAGTTTCAACTGACTGCGCCCCGTCTTTCATAGGCCCTACCCCTCACCATGTGCCCTCAATTTGCTTTTTAACTTTGACATTTCCCGCTTAATATTCACATTTCAACTCCCAGTAACAAAGCTCCCTTTTGTTTTTCAGATTGGGATCATCTAAACTGAGTCCAGCTGACTAATTCTAAATATAAAAGTTTTCACTAGATGTATGCTTCTTTTCTTTCTGTTGATTTCTGGGTGGGAGGCCATACTATGGTATATACACACCTAAGTAACAGGGCTTGGGCAAGACTCTTGGTCTACTTAACCTGTTGGAACACTCAGCCCTATCACCTCACCATACCTGTAACAGATATTTGTGACCCAGACACATCTTAGGACAACTACAACTTGGCCTCCATCATGAGGTAAGAGACCAAGCAAGAAGCTTTGCAAGAACCCCTTCCTTCATCTCTGGAAGAGGCTTTGTATGAAACCAGTATCCAGAGTTTTCATTAGCATCCATTTCAGGGCAGTGTGGGTTGGCTGGCTTTCCAGTAGCACCTTGTCCCCATACCCATCTACCATGTCCAACCGGTCTGTCTGCTTCCCTCACCCCTTGCCCAAGGAAGGACAAGGACTTCAGAAGAGTGCTTTCATTAGTGTTTTCAATAGTGGGTGCAGGCTTGAAAGGTGGAGTGGCTGGCCCCAGAGGACACCTCAGGCAAGGGGCTAATAAGTCTCTTCTCAGTCCGTGTGAGGGTGTTCTTGGCTGTGTTTGCTGTCCTTACCACAAGTCCCTAACTGCGTTTTTCACTCAATCAAGAACTTGTCTTTGTGTTGCCGGCTGGGGAAACCTTGGGGGCAGAAGTCAGAGCGGAGGAGGCGGGAAAAGTAGATGAGGATCATGACGTCCAGCATAAGCAGGATGCCCAGCAGAAAGGTTCCCAGGTTCCTCTGGCCGGCGTAACCCAGGAAGAAATGGGTGAGGTACGCCTGAGGGGCCAGTCGGAAAAGAAAGTACATAAACAAGTTGATGTATTTGTTGACTCGATAGAGGAGGAGGTCCTGGGCATTATTGATCTTCATCATCATGCGTATTGTGAGAAAGATGTTGCTGACCTCCACCAGCAGTGTTAGGACGCCCCCACCAACAAATCTGCTCCAAAAGATGCCTGAAAAGAAGGCACCCATAGCCTACAAGGCAAGGGAGAGAATGGCTTAGGGAACCCAGATGTCAAGGCTTTCCTGGAAGTTGGTGGGAATAACAAGGCTACCAGATTGAGGGGTAGGAAATCTTCCCTTACTTGCTTTCTGAAATATAGTTTACAGTGGAGTCAAGATTAAATTTTGATCCCTCCCCACAGATTCTGGGTGGAGTTTCCAGTCTTAAGAAGGTGAGGCCATGATTGCTGGCCTCAAATAGTGAAGCAAGGGCCCAGAGACTGCTAGCCCTCAGCATTCTAGCATGAGATGTGGGACACAGGGTGGGGATGGAGTTAAGAAAAGATGGTCTTTACCTCCCAGGTTCAGAAAGACAGCTGAGACTAGGTTGCTAGCACCAGGCCTATACCACATCCCCTGCTTCTCACCATGACGTGGTGGACGAGGTATTCCCAAGAAGCTCGTGCCTGTTGGCTAACCACAATATCCAGTGTGTCGTGGATGAAGTACCCTAGCGGAGGGTTGGGGGAATAGGTCATAAATGGTACTGAACAAGAAGCTTACCCCTGTCCCCCCTTTTTAATTCTTCCTGGGCAAGACCTACCTGCGGAAAAGCAAACAAGCAGATAGCCAGAAAGCGACCATGCGCTCTCAACGTCCACCAGCATCTCAGGGGTCTGCCATATACTGGAAGGGAAGGGAGAAGGCAGGCTCTCATCTCAGTATCCCCAGGGACCCACGACTCCCCCCGCCATTACCCTTGCCGGTCCCCGGAGGGTCTGGGCTGGCGCTATTGGCTGACGGGGGAGCCAGGAGGGGCTCGGCTGAAACCCAGGTGTCTCCTGTTTCCCAGGTGAGAACCCCGCCCCCCCGCCCCCCGGCGCTGCTGCCGCTCCTGATTGGACAGCATTTTAAACCGGGAATCGGGTGAGACTGCCTGGGCCTTAGCCCGCCGGTGAGTGATGGAAAGAGTAATGCGGGGTCCCCTAGCCACCTTCACTCCCCCAGTCCTTCACTCACCACAGCAGCGCCCAGATCCCTGACACAATGGAATGGGCGAAGGAGACGAGAAGGTTGTGCCAGCGCCAGGTGCGCAGGGGGTCGGCGCGCACGTGCGCAGGCAGAGGCAGGCGACAGAGCGCGTGCCGGAGCGCCCGGAAGGTCAGCGTGGCGCCCAGGAGCAGCGGCAGGGCGGGGAAGAGCATTGGGGGCATGCTGGCCCTCCCTGCCTCTGTCCGCCCTCTAGGTGGCCTCCTCCGGCCGTTCGGGAAAGGGGCTCCCTCTCGGGCCAGTCCAACCCGGACGCCTCTCCTGCCGGCCGCCGGCCTCACACACACGATTTCGGCGAAGACCTCTAGGCCGCTTCGCTCCTCCAGTTCCCTCCCAGCCGGCCTCTGCCCCCGCCCCCGTCCCGCCCCGCCCGCCTATCCCCGCCCCTCCGGCGCCTCTGCAGCGCGGCGGGCGCGGGCCCCATTTCCCGGGGCCCCCCCTGGCGCCTCCAGGCTCCCGCGGACTCCGGGCAAAATGGGCTGTCCCCGGGGCGCCGCCTTCGAGCCACCCCTCGCTGGCAGCTCCCGACTGCCGACGGAGTCCCACTTCGCTCGCTTGGCCTAGTTAACCCGCATGCCCAACTTTCCCCAGGGGTCCCGGCTCCCCTGCCTGGGCGGGTACTGAGAGAACTCTCTCTGCCCGCCCTCAACTCCTTTGTGAGCAGAACTAAGCGAGGCCCGTCACAACCCACGTCCTTAATCCCTGGTTCTGGGGACCAGCCGGTGCCCCGCTTCGGACTGTGATCTCCGCCCGGACCTTGTTCCACTGGATCACTAGCTTCTTCGAGCCCAAGACGAACACGTTTACCTGCCTCTACCTCGTCCCGCACCGAGTCGGTGCCTAGAAACTCGACTAACTCATCACCCATTTCCCGTCCGGCTCTTGGGTTCCTGGGGCCGCGCGGCAGTCATAGTCCTCCCTCAGACAGTCCTAGCTCTCTTCTCCCTGCTCCCTGGAGGCTAGGGCGGGGAAGACGGCCGATTTGCCCAGGCCGCTGGGGTGACTCTCATTCCGCAGGCCAGTGGCGTGGAGCAATTGCAGCTCGCGACCACTAGGTGTCAGCCTGTCCTCACCGTGGCGCGGGATCCCCTCCCGCCCGCGAAGGAACCAGGCAAACTGAAGGGCGGCGGAGAGGCGGGGACAGGGGTAAAGGAGAAAGGAGTAGTTGGGGCGGGGGCGGGGGCGGGGGGGAGGTGGTGGAGGTGCTGCGAGAGGGAGGAAAAGCCAGAAACCCGAGGCGCAAAGCGGTTTGGGTGTTTGTTCTGCCTCCCCTGATGGCTCCAAGGTTACACATTAACCCCTCTGGGGCTTCTTGGTCAACCAAGGCCCAATCGGTTTCTAGGTGAGAGCACGAAGTGTCCCGGCTGAGCGGCCTTCCACTCTGTGCTCCCCTTTGCTCACAGGGCAGCTTTGTCCGACAGCCACAGCGGCCTGAGCCAGACTGAGGGGCCCTCATGAGGGGCCCTTCCAGTGGTCATTCCATGTGGGTAGGTTTGGGCACCCTTTCAAGGGGCAGGGTGGGAGCTGAAGATAAACACCCCTTTCCTCACTTTCCTCGCCCACTCAGAAATAGGGATGCTATCCCTTAACTAATCACCATCCTTCCTGCTCCCTAAACTGAGCTTTTATGGAGCTCGTGAAGTGCAGGAGGCGCCAGGGAGCGACCTGGAATTAAACTCACTTCTAGTCAAGATCTTAGACGATTGTACTAACCGACCCCCTACCTCTGGGCAGAAGCCTTGAACCCATATCAGCCGAACAAGGGTCTTTCCCCTTCTCCCTGAAGCTTTCAGGTAGTAATCCACTTCCCTCCCATCTTCCCCCAAGGAAGTTCTCTCTAGTTGAGAACTGAAGGCAGATTACTCTGCGGCAGCGGCAGCGTTGTATGTGTGCGTTGGGGAGTTGAGGGTGTTGACGAGCGCAGTGCTCACTAGCTCACTAGTCGGGACAGCCCGGAGACCGCGTCACGTCCTCCCTAGGTGAATCAACTTGCACAGGTCGGGGTTTCCCCGGTCCCTCCCTAGGCAAACACGAAACTAATCCGGCACCCTGCCCCGCAGACCGAGAGCGCCGACTCGGTTCAGCTTTGGTAGTGTTTATCGTTTGCGTGCCAGTGAGAATCTGCCCTCTCCCTCGGAAACAGCGTCACTAGTGGGCAAAGAGTGGGGCAGAGAGAGATCGGTCCTTTCTTCCCACCCTCACTCGGCCTGCGCGGGGAACCCCTGCGGTCTAAGGAAGCTTTGCGAGGGCCGGATGCGGCCACGTGTGTAGGAAGTAGCTGGTAAGGTGCTGGCTTTTGCGGGGCATGCCAAGAAATGGCATATCGCCCCATTCCTTGCACACTGGGAGGGCGACTGCGGATCCGGGCTGCAGGGACGGTGCAAATTAGCGGAGACAAATGAGAGGTTGAACCAACACTTAGCTCCACTAGCTCCGCCCCTCAATTATCTTGCAGTGCAGGGGGCGTGGTTCTAGAGAGGGCGGGCCCGCGCACGCGCTGTGTGTGAGTTTTGGGGTTCCGGAAATGTGACTCTGAGAAATGAGATGGAGAAGTACGAGCGGATCCGAGTGGTGGGCAGAGGTGCCTTCGGGTGAGCCAGGGCTCTGGGGGAGGCAATTGCTCGGGAAGAGGGAAAATAAGCCCCAACTCCGACAGCAAAATCGCTACCCGTTTAGCCCCGCCCCGATGCGTGAGCGCCTAATCTGGGAAGCCCTGCGCAGGCTTCCTGTCCTAGTCTTGGTTGGGAAACTCCGCCTCCAAGGAGGTCACGCCCCCGGCCAGCCTTTGCGGCCCCCCTCAGAGTTTGTTCTTTGATCCTGACTCATTCATTCAACAAATGTTGAGCAGCAACTATACACGTCAGGCATTCGATACTGGGTATACAGTTAAGACCAAACAGGCGTGCTCCTTTCCGTCTCGGAGCTTACAGACTATCGGAAAATTATACAATAAACAGGACATTGATAAAGCAGTGATTAACAAACGGCGAGAATAGAGTACAACACCAGAGAGTATTCATTTGGGATGATCAGGGAAAATTTCTCTGAAGAGTGAAGTTTCAAACCAAGACTTGAGGAATGAGGACCAGTATGTAGTCTGAAAAAGGCAGAGCTTCTCAGGCGGAGGAAACAGTTTATGCTAAGGTCCTCACGTGGGAAAGAATTCAGAGTATTCAAAGAACTGAGAAAAAGACTAATGTAGTTGGAATGTAGTGGGCAAGGTAAAGAATGGAATAAAATGTGATTGTCACAGAGGGCGGGAACCAAATTACGGCCTTGTAGGCTGAGGTAAAGGAATTGAATTTATTTGCAGTGTAAAGGAAATGAGGTTTAAGCAAAGGAATGGTCTTGATATGATTTGCATTTTTAAAATGTCACTCTGGCTGCTGCGTAGAATTTAGATTTGAGGGTGACAAGAGTGAAAGGAACCATTTGAAGTCTAGTGCAGTATTTTAGGCAAGAAATGATAATTTGGCCAAGGGTTACAGCAGAAGACACAGAGAAATGGGTGGGTTCCCAGTATTTTGGAGGTAGTAGAAACAAGATTTACTGATGTTAGCGTGAGATAGGGGAAAGATTCTGGCATGATTTTCAGGTGTCTGACTTTGCTAACTTAGGGACTTTAATAAATGGGGGATGGTGGGGTCATTTACTGAGATGGAAGAAACCGAGGAAGGAAAGGTTTCAAGGGCAGGAATCAAGAGTTTTGTATTTGTTAAAATTCAGGATGCTTGCCAGCCATTCAGGTAGAGGTGCAAAGCAAGTAGTTGAATATGTAAGTCTGAGGCTCAGAGGAGAGGTCTGAGCTGGAGATATACAGTTGATACTTAGATAGTCCATCATTCAACAGATACTTATTGAGCTCCTACTAAGTGCTGGGGTATGCACTAGGCTATGCACTGGGGCTATAGTGGTGAAGGAGAAAGAAAAAAACCCTGCTTTTATGAACACTGACTACAGAATTGACAGAAAATAATAAAATGAATGGCTCCTACTCACTGAGTATTTTTGATGTGCCAGGCGCTGTGCTAAGTGCAGTACATGCATTTTCTCATTTGATCCTCTCAACAACCTTGTGAGATCGATCCTACTTTCCAGATCCTGATGTCACATAATTTAAGACCAGATAACTAGTAAGAGGAGGAGCCAGGATTTGAACCAGGCAGTTAACTCCAGAGTCTGTGCGGACTTACAGAGACCAAGACTATCATTAGGCACAGTCATTGCGCCTGTGGTGAAACTGAGTCCCAGATAAGTTAAACGACTTGCCCAAGGTCTCAGACAGCTTGTGGTCGGTTCTCCCTATTCCTAAACTCAGTGTTCTGCGCACCAACTTAGATGACTTCTTAGTCTAGGTGCCAATTCCCTTGTCCTAAGGAACACCCAGTCACCAGGTCTGCCCTGCCTGATATGTGGCTGGAAGCTCAGCCGGTACCCACTCCTGTACTCCACGTCCTCAGGATTGTTCACCTGTGCCTTCGCAAGGCTGACCAGAAGCTGGTGATCATCAAGCAGATCCCAGTGGAGCAGATGACCAAGGAAGAGAGGCAGGCAGCCCAGAATGAGTGCCAGGTCCTCAAGCTGCTCAACCACCCCAATGTCATTGAGTACTACGAGAACTTCCTGGAGGACAAGGCTCTCATGATCGCCATGGAATATGCACCAGGTGGGCCAGCCTTCTTGCACTGGCCTGGCTCCAAGGGCCGCTCACCTCTGGGACAGGCAGGCACAGATCAGCCAGCTTCCCTCCTCGGAATGGGCTAGGCTGAGGGTCAGAGGTATAGGGTTCTGACCCCAGTTGTGTGACACTGGCAGGCCCTTGCCCTGTCTGGGTCTTTAGTTTCATAAAAGGAAAATCTCAAGCATGGAGCGGCCTGGATCTTGACTAGTTCCTTGCGACTGCAGGTGGCACCCTGGCTGAGTTCATCCAGAAGCGCTGTAATTCCCTGCTGGAGGAGGAGACCATCCTGCACTTCTTTGTGCAGATCCTGCTGGCGCTGCATCACGTGCACACCCACCTCATCCTGCACCGGGACCTCAAGACCCAAAACATCCTTCTAGACAAACACCGCATGGTCGTCAAGATTGGTGACTTCGGCATCTCCAAGATCCTTAGCAGCAAGAGCAAGGCCTACACGGTGCCTGGGCATGGAGGGGACCTCAAGGGTGCTGGAGCTTTTGAGGGCCAAGGTCTACTTTGTACCCCTGTCCCCAGCCCCACCCCCCCAAGACCTTGGCCCCTTAGTCCCTGGCTGGATGGTCCTGCAGGAGGAAGCACTTTTGCCTACTTTGGGGAGAAGCTGTCTCTAAGTGGGCTTTTGGGCAGAGCCTTGGTCCTCCCACCCCGGGGCTGTAATATCAGCTTCCCTCCTGCAGGTGGTGGGTACTCCATGTTACATTTCCCCTGAACTGTGTGAGGGCAAGCCCTACAACCAGAAGAGTGACATCTGGGCCCTGGGCTGTGTCCTATATGAGCTGGCCAGCCTCAAGAGGGCCTTTGAGGCTGCGGTGAGTAAGTCCCCCCGGGGGGACAACTGAGATCCCTACCTCTATCTCCTGAAGTCCTTGGCTCCAACCACTTCTGTGTTTCTTCTCTTGTGGCTCACTTATGTCTCTCTCATCAGACTGGTGGATTACCCCAGACCAGGGCTGTGGCTTCCCTAAGACTATGGGTTCCTTAAGGTAGGGCTTGGGACCCCCATTAATCTGAGGGTAGGGCTCTCCCATCAGATTAAGGACCCTCCTAAGGGCAAGATGTGAGTTTTCCCAACATGCAGCCAGCTGACATGGCTGCAGCTCCCCTCTCAGAGGTTCTTGAAAGCAGAGTTTGGCTCCCCTATCATCCTGGGAGTCCCCTCAACAGACGGATGGCTTCTGAGTGCAGGGCTGTGGCCACCCCACCAGGCTAGGGGCTGGGGCTGGAGCTGGGGGTGCTGCAGTTTAAGAGCCTGGCCTGAGGTTCTGGCCAACCCCACACGTGCTGCCTTCACAGAACCTGCCAGCGCTGGTGCTGAAGATCATGAGCGGCACCTTTGCGCCCATCTCTGACCGGTACAGCCCTGAGCTGCGCCAGCTGGTTCTGAGTCTTCTCAGCCTGGAGCCTGCACAGCGGCCACCGCTCAGCCACATCATGGCGCAGCCCCTCTGCATCCGGGCGCTCCTCAACCTCCACACCGACCTGGGCAGCGTCCGCATGCGGAGGCCGGTGCAGGGAGGGGGCCCTGGGCAGCAGTGGGGCACCCCGTGGGAGCACAGTAGGCCTGGGGCAGAGAGGGGCATTCTCGGCAAGTCCACCATTTCTGAGTGTGGGGATGCCAGGGAGGGTCCTTGTCCTGAGGCCCCCATCTGTCCTGCAGGGCAGAGAAGCCCCTGGCCACTGGGCCACCCATGGCCCCCGGCAGCACAGGGGGCAGGACCACCAGTGGCCGTTGCAGAGGTAAGTCGGGGCGACCGCAGGGGTTCCGACGGACACCATGGCATTCTCACCAATTTATTTATTTTAATTAATTAATTAATTAATTTAGGCTGTGCGGGGTCTTAGTTGCGGCATGTGGGGATCTTTGTTGCAGCACGTGGGGATTTTTAGTTGCGGCATGCTTGCAGGATCTAGTTCCCTGACCAGGGATTGAACCCGGCCCCCCTGCATTGGGAGCGTGGAGTCTTATCCACTGGACCATCAGGGAAGTCCATCCCACCAATTTAATAGGCCTGAAGAGTTGTCCCCGCAGGTGTTCCCCGGGGACCTGCCCGGCCGGCCATTCCGCCGCCCCTGTCATCGGTGTACGTGTGGGGTGGCGGGCTCAGTGTGCCGCTGCGGCTGCCAATGCTCAACACAGAGGTGGTCCAGGTGGCAGCGGGGCGCACGCAGAAGGCTGGCGTCACGCGCTCTGGGCGCCTCATACTTTGGGAGGTGAGCAGGTGGGGGTGGGGCCCTGAATGGAGGGGGGCGTGTCCCAGGAGCTGAGCACTCAGGCGCCGTCCACGCCCTCCCCTGTCCCCTCGCAGGCCCCGCCCCTAGGCGCTGGAGGGGGCCCCCTCCTCCCTGGGGCGGTGGAGCAGCAGCAGCCCCAGTTCATCTCCCGTTTCCTGGAGGGCCAGTCGGGTGTGACTATCAAGCATGTGGCCTGTGGGGACCTCTTCACGGCCTGCCTGACTGGTGAGTCGGTCAGGGGACTAGCCTGTGGGGACTCAGCTATAAGAAGACCCCCCCAGAGCAATTTCCTTCCTTGCCTTTCATTTGCTAACTGCTCACTTAATAATGCTTTTATCTTCCAGGGAGTGCTTTACTTACCCGATCTCCTTTACCTTCACAGCAGGCCTGACAAGGCAGTTATATCATCCCCATTTGACAGATCTAGAAACTAAGGCTCAGAGGCTGTCACTTGTCCAAAGTCATACACTTGGGAAGAAAGACCCCAGTCCTTTTCTCCCCCCATCCAATTCTTCCAGCCCTAGCCTCCAACTAACTTTTTCTTGCTCCTCTGATCCAAGGTTGCACTGGTCTGTCTGGAAAAACAGCCTAACCTCTTTCCTTTCCCTTTCCTCACTACTCCCCTCCCCAGACCGAGGCATCATCATGACCTTTGGCAGTGGCAGCAATGGGTGCCTAGGCCATGGCAGCCTCAATGACATCAGCCAGGTGGGTTTTGAGTGTATACTGGGGAGGAGGAAGTGGGGAGATGGCAAGCAGCCCACATTTGAGAGCTGACACCCAGCTTGGAGGCAGGGGAATCCCCAGCAGCCACAGGTCCCTGTACCTCCCAGGCTGCACCTGTTCTGGGCAGCATCTGGGGAAGTACAGAAAGACCAGGCTTCCCCAGTGGGTGCAATATGTGTGTGGGGGGGAGTTAAAGAGACAGCAACCTCATGAGAATTTGCAGCCTCCAACTTCATCCCTACAGAGGATGCTGAGGCCAGGTGGCTAGTCCAGGCCCCTTGCCCAGTCTGCCCTTGCTTCCTCTCTGTCTAGCCCACCATTGTGGAGGCCCTGCTGGGCTATGAGATGGTGCAGGTGGCCTGTGGGGCGTCTCATGTGCTGGCCTTGTCCACTGAGCGAGAACTATTTGCCTGGGGCCGCGGAGATGGTGGTAAGATTTCACTCTGTTCTAGCCTCTGGAACACCCCAGCCATGATTTGTTCCTCTTCATAGCCATCTTCTACCCTATGGCCTGTTTCCTCCTCCTCCTTTTCTCTCTGATTCATTTATTCACTCGACAAACCTTTATTGCACACCCAATATGTGCCCACCTTGTGCTGGGCGCTGAGACAAGATGAACATGATGTCGATTCCTTCGGGTGCTCATGATGTAATGAGAGAGATTTCATTCATCCAGAAATATATGTTGTGCCCCTCCCTGGGTCAGGCATCAGGCTGGGCATTGAAACTAGTGATGACTTAGATAGGGGTCCCCGTCCTCCTGGAGGACTCAGTCTAGATGGGGGAAGGATGACACATCTCCAACATGATAGAGGACAGACAGCATCAGGGCTCACCCAAGGTCCAGAGGTGTGGGAACACAAGGAATGGCAAGGGACTCTACCTGGAGAAGAAAGACGTGGCACCTGAACAGGGCCTTAAAGGAGTAGAATTTTGACCCACGGAGGGGCCAAGGATGGGCATTTCAGTCAGGAACAGCCTTCACTCATGCTGCCCTGTGGGTCCTCCTTATCCTACTATCACTAAGCTAGACAAGCTCAAACTAGCCCAGTGCCGGTTTCTCCTTGTAGGCCGGCTGGGACTAGGCAACAGGGAGTCCCACAGCTGCCCCCAGCAGGTACCCATGCCCCCAGGACAGGAAGCCCAGCGGGTTGTATGTGGCATTGACTCCTCCATGATCCTCACTGTGTCCGGCCAAGCCCTGGCCTGTGGGAGCAACAGGTACGTGAACTAGGTGCACTACAATAACTAGCCTGCCCTCCCCGACCTCCCTTAGCTGCCAGCGCTCCATCTGTCATTGCCTACCTCCCACCTGGGATTAGAACTGAGGGGGTCTTGAGTGTTCTGTGGGTTCAACCCAGTGTAAGATATGTCCCCCGGTGCACCAGCTCCTGCCCAGATACGTGGGGGGAGGACAGTCTATATAAACTGTGTCAGCTGGACTTGGCTTTTGGCTCTGCCCTCAGGTTCAACAAGCTGGGCCTGGACCATCTCTCCCTAGGGGAGGAGCCTGCCCCACACCAGCAAGTGGAGGAGGCCCTGAGCTTCACACCACTAGGTTCTGCACCCCTGGACCGCGAGCCCCTGCTGAGCGTGGACCTGGGCACTGCTCATTCAGCTGCTGTAACTGGTAAGTAGGACCTGGGCACAGGAGGCCAAAGCTGGACTCCCCTGGCTTCCTTGGGCCCTCTGTTGAGGCACCCTTTCCTTCCTTTCCTCTCTCCTCCCCTACAGCCTCTGGTGACTGCTATACATTCGGCAGCAATCAGCATGGGCAGCTGGGTACCATCGCTCGCCGGGTCAGCCGGGTACCTTGTCAAGTCCAAGGCCTCCAGGGAATCAAGATAGCAATGGTGGCCTGTGGGGATGCCTTCACTGTGGCCATTGGGGCAGGTAGGGGTGTGGGCAGACCCAGGAGCAATGGGGGGTTATGCTCAGGGCTACTGAACTCAGCAACCCCATGTTGGGGCCAGTATGGCAATCTAGGAAGCTAGCTGCTTGCTAAGGTATGTCTTTCTCTCATTTCTCTCCTTGGGATTCTCTTTGGCAGAAAGTGAAGTGTACTCTTGGGGCAAAGGGGCCCGAGGTCGACTGGGAAGGAGGGATGAGGATGCTGGACTCCCTAGGCCAGTGCAGCTGGATGAGACACACCCCTACACAGTGACTTCTGTGTCCTGTTGCCATGGAAACACTCTCCTGGCTATCCGCCGTGAGTTATAACTTCACCCTCACCCACACAAGGGTTAACCCAGCTGGCCCTTGCCCACATTCCCATCCCCAGTGGTCACAGCCCAAATTATTAAAAGCATTTTCAGCCCCCAGATAAATGAAAGCAGAAGCTGCTGGGCAAAAGTGAGCTCCTGGGGTGGGCAAGGGTAGGTGCTTCTTGTGCCTGAAGGGCTGCCTCCGCTCCTCCTCAGGGCCCAAATGTGTTCTTTCTCCTCCAACCCTCAAGTCCAGTTTAGTTTGAACCTCTGTTTCTGGCCTGGCAGGGTCCAGAGTCCAGGGCCCAGTGTGGGAGTGAGAGTGGAAGTAGCTGAGGCTTGCTGGGGGCATCGCCCTCTGGGAGGCTGCAGGGATTTCTCTTTTGTGCTCTCCAGCGGTCACAGATGAGCCAGTCCCTCCTTGAGGCACCTGGATACACCTCTGGACGACCCTGATATTGCTTCTCCTGTAAATGTTCTTGAAAAGTGCCTCAGGCATGACCAGCCCCCTGGATTGTATCATCAATGGGGTATAAGAACCAGTAAAGCCCCTGCTCTGCCTTTGGCCCTGGATATGTAAAACTCAACCCACCCTACTCCCCCAACGTCCCTCTTTCCCCTCCCCACCCCTTCTTATCTTTAGTCAACGTCCCCAGGGTTCAGCCTGGCTAGAGTTGGAGGCCAGACGTAACTTTTGGAAGCAGGGAGGTCTCCAGAGCCTCTGCAGAAAAAGGCTGGAGGTAGCTGTGGCTCCACCTAGATGCTGCCCTTTCCCCCAGCCCAGTTTGAAAATAAGTCGCAGGTGTCTACTGGGAGCGCAGCTCAGTGCTTTGGAGTAAGGCAAGCTGGGGCCTGCCTGTTCTGGCCATTCCAGAGGCCTAGCCCCTGCATTGCCTGGGGCAGGGAGGTCCCGGGAGTGCTACCACCTGCCCCCACTCCTATATCCTGAGGCAGGGGTTTACACAATCTGAGTGCCTCCCTTCCCCTGGGGGAGTGCATGGGCTGCAGTATACTGCAGAGGACATCCCTGCTGAAGGTTGCCCTTCACCCCATGCCATTCCCCCAAAGCACGTTGGGAGAAAGGGTAGCTGGCTGGACCAGACTAGTTTCCCAGATGACTGGGAAATAGCGCCAATAAAAAATCAGCTGCCTGCCTAGAGTGTGGTCTCTTGAGGGCTGGGGGTGGCGGCCACCCCAGGGCTGGGCTGGGCTCCATCTGGGCTGCAGGGCCGCGGTGGAGAGAGGAATGTGGGCGCAGCCTGAGGCCCGGGCCGAGGTTCCTCTGGCCCAGTTCCCAGCCCGGCCTCCTCGCCCAGCTGGGCTCCCCGGATCTGGTTGCCAGGCTTCAGCTGCCTAGCACCTGGAAGCTGGAGCCCCGGGCCCCTGGGCGACACGTGGCCCCCGAGGCCGAGCTGTTGACTCCGGAGAAGCGAATCTTTGTGGCGCGGCCCGTCCCCCGAGGCTCTCCGCCCCATCCAGCATCAGAGCTCCCCCCCACCCCACCCCACCCCCGGCCCTGGGGAGTAGCGGGGCCTCGATCTCTGTTCCCAAGCATAAAGAGGAGACCCTACTTCCTGGAGGGGGAGAGCCTGTCTGAGTGCCGACCCCGAAGTTGCCGCAACGCCGGGTGGGTGGGGAGCCCTGCGGGGCGGGCACTAGGACCGCGCGGGCACGGCCCCGCCCCCTCTTCCGGCGGGCGAGCTCAAGGGCTGGGCGCAGGCCACGGCTGCCAGTCGGCGCCGCCCGCAGCCGGGAGCGCGGCTGGAGCGAGGCGCGGGCTGTGGGGCCGCCGCGAACCCGGCCCCGCTTGCCCGTGCCCGCCCGCCATGCCCGGCTTTGACTACAAGTTCTTGGAGAAGCCCAAGCGGCGGCTGCTGTGCCCGCTGTGCGGGAAGCCCATGCGCGAGCCCGTGCAGGTTTCTACCTGCGGCCACCGCTTCTGCGACACCTGCCTGCAGGAGTTCCTCAGGTGCGGCCCGGCGGGAGCAGGGGACGACCGGTGGGGGTGGGAGACGCCGCCGGGGGAGGACCCAGGCCGGAGGCACGCCGGGCCTTTGTCTGCGCCGTGGCCCCGTGACCTCAGGGGCGCCCACCGTGACGTCACAGGGCGGGAGTGACGTCAGGCCCCGAGGGAGGACCCCACGCACTGATCCGTAGGGTCCCGCGTGCCACGCGCCAGGTGGGAAGAATTCCGTGCCTTCCCGCAGGGTGGAGGTGGGAAAGGACGCCCTTCCTGATCCGTGGCCGGCCCTTCCCCCTCACCTGAGAGCCAGAACGGCTTCACCCTTGAACTTTGAATCCTGGGAAGAGGAGGACAAAACCCTGTGCCCCGCGCAGCACCTTAAGCCTCCGAGCTTTCACCCATCTTAAGCTTTTCTGATTCTTCGGACGTTCCGAGAACGGCAGCTATTGTTCTCCCATTTCACAGATGAGGAAACGAGATTCAAATTCAAAGAAAGGCTGCGACTTGCCCACGGTCGCACAATTACCTAAAGGCTTAACTGGGGTGTAAGCCCGGCCTGCTTGTGGTCGCACGATAGAGGGAGGTCTACGACGCTCCCGATCTCCCCTGAAACAGGAACCCGTTGGGTGTCCCTCCCTGCCCCTGGGGGTCCTGAGTACTGCGAGTGGTCTAGAAGTCGTGAGGGGGAGGGGGTCGCACCCTGGGTGTGACTGAACGCCCCCTGCGCTCTCCCGACCCAGGTCTTCCGTGGGTTCTTGGGCACTCGTTGAGTTCTGGGCGCCCTGCGGTGTTCTGAGTCTCCTGTCCACGCTGGGACCTGCTCAGTCCTGGGTGTGGGGAGGCAAGAAGAGGGAGCCCCGTGTCGTGGGGAGGTCGTGGGCCAAGAGCACCGGGGAAGGCTGGGTCAGCGAGTGCCCTGTGTCAGGAGGCTGTTTGCTGAGGGCTCGTGGGGCGCAGGCTGGGAGAGCACCTCTGGGATTCCGTTCCTCCGTCCTCCGCAGCCCCTTGCCCGGCGGAAATCTCAGCAGGCCCTTTGTTTTCGGTTCCCCGCAGCCTGGGCCGGTCCTGCCCTCACATATGCTCCTGCACAAGCTGCTGTGCTGCCCCCTCCTCCTTTTCCCTCACCCGCCTCCCTCCTCCCTTCAGTGTACACACACTCCCCTACCTACACACAGCCCCATTGTCTTCTCCCGTGCTCTTCCCCAGCCCTCTGGCTTCCAGATGAGGCCAGCTGAGCCTCCCCCCTCCTCAGCTGACCCACCCTGACTGCCTCGGGGAAGGAACGGGGGAGGGGGCTGTCAGGCTTGTTTCCCTCTTCTGTCCCTCTCTGCTGCTTCTCCCCTCCCCCTCCCGGAAATCCCCTCTTCCTCTCCCACAGCCCCTTCCCCCCATCCTGTCTTCTCCCCTGGGCCTGGGCCTCCACTGCACGGCCTGGAGCAGTCTCTGCCCTTGCCTCCCCACCTCGGCTGGCGCCTGAACTCTGACGCTGAGGCCCGGGAGGGAAGGGATGGTGGGACAGGCCCTGCGCCTCCCACCCTACCAGCTAGAGTGTCCATGGCACTGGGCGAACCTTTGTCCTGGCTGGGCCCCAAGCTGCCCAGGCTAATCTTCTGCCTGAAGCCTGGGGACTTGCCTCAGTCCCCTCCCTGACTCCAAAACCACTAAGTCAGCACATTCCTGAAGCAGCCAAGCAGACCCCCTCCCCCACGGCCCACCCCTCTTTCCCTTCTCCTGCCAGCGCTGTTACTCAGGTTGGTCCAGGAAGCCTGGTTACCCTGTGGGCACGGGCATACCTCCTCAGTGCCTGGGCATGTATTATTATTGGCATTGGCAGCATGCCCAGTAGTAGTCGTGGGGTCAGGGGGAGGAGGTGGGTGCTAGAAATCCTTTGAGCACCTGGGGCATGGACTGCCCACGTCCTGCCAAACGCCATCGTGGACAGGGCTGCCTTGTAGCCTCTGCTTCCGCCTTCATCCTTGCCTGCCTCCCACCTACCTGACTCAGACTTGCCAGAAATGCCATGCCTGAGGGTCTTCAGTCCTGCTGGGTGAGCCCTTGCCCTGCCTAGGCCGCGCCAGGCATGCGTGACTGGTCCTGGCTAGGGTCGGCGAGGCCATGTTGGCAGAAGGAGGCATGCCACAGGCTCCTTGAGTGCTAACAGCCTAGCCTGGTGTGGGGTTGGTGGAGGAGAGGGAGGGCAGCAGGCTTCAGATGCCTGCCATGCAGTGACCAGAGCCTTGGCCATGCTTGCCTGGACACTTTTTCTTGGACTGGCCTCTCTTCTGTGTACAGCGTAGTAGAAACTATCTGAGCTGTGGAATCAGACAGACAGTCCAGTGCACCCGTGAGCCTCAGTTCTTTCATCTGCAAAATGGAGACACTGAGCCCCTTCTCAGGCAGGTTGTGAGAACTGGGTGGGAGTGTAAACACAGTACCTTGAAGCGAGCCTTTCCTTCTCTTTGCTTTAGAAGACACACCCACATAGGAGGAGGGGAGAGTTGGGGTAAGGTGGCCCCAAGCTGACCTTTGCCCTGGGTTCGTGGCTGGGCACCCTCGCAGGGGCTTGGGCAGCCCTGGCGCTTAACCTCAGCCCATCCGTGTTCACCTTCCCCCAACAGCTTTCAGCCCAGCCAGTGAAAAGTAACGTGGGGGACTGGGTGGCTGGGCAGCCTGTTCCTTTCGCCGTCCAGCTGCCATCCTGGGGGAGGGGTGCCAGCTGCCACCTGTTGGCCAAGTGCTGTCTGAAGCAGCTGCCTCTGCCTCCACTGGGCCCAAATCCACCCTCCCCGGGACAGGAGCTGGGATCTTTGGTGGTCCTATAGAAGTGGGTACCCTCAGGCCTCCACTCGCCCTCTCCGGTAGGGCTGCCTGGGAACCTGGGAACCGGTCTGGTGAGGGAAGGAGGCTACCCTGGTTGAGGGGATGGGGCCCAGGGATCTCTCTTCCCATAGTATGGCGCCTTGACCCTGTCCCTTCCCCCTTCACAGTGAAGGAGTCTTCAAGTGCCCTGAGGATCAACTTCCTCTGGACTATGCCAAGGTGAGTCCACCGTGCCAGGTACAGGCTCTTGCCCTCGGTGGAGGCTGGAGCTGCTGCAACCAGTGGGCTCGGGGCCAGTGTCAACCCGGTGCCGCAGAATCATGCACCCCTACGAACGAGGCCTGTTCCCTCCCACCAGGCCAGTTCGTAGATGAGGCCCGAGTCTGCCCTGGAGGGCAGGCACAATGCCCAGCCTGTGGGGGTATACAGAACCGCTCTGTGCCCGCCAGAAGTGTCCCCTCCCGTTTGGGTGGCTGGCCAGCCCTGTGGCTGAGGGCCAGGACCCCTGTACCAGGAGGAAGGAAGCAAAGGGTGTGGAGGCTGCCTGGGGCTGCAGGCTGATTGGCTGCCGCTCCGAAGGGAGCGTCCTGGGCCAGCATGTTGGGGACCCTGGAATCTAGGTTAGAGCAGAGACCACCTGCTGCACTCTTTATCCCTGGGCACAGAGGAGAATTTACACCGAGGGGCTGTTTCTGGCTCTAAGGTAGAGAGCTAAGCTCTCTGGGGTGGAGGAGGTGGGAACTGGGGACTGTAGCAGGCTCTGACCCTGACCAGTTCCCCGCCTCCTTGTCCCCAGATCTACCCAGACCCAGAGCTGGAGGTACAGGTGCTGGGCCTGCCTATCCGCTGCATCCACAGTGAGGAGGGCTGCCGCTGGAGTGGTCCACTTCGCCACCTACAGGTGAGGCTCTGAAGGGGCCGGGGTGGGGGGACTGCCCCTCCCTGGGCAGGCACTAACTGTGGCCCCTCCCACCAGGGCCACCTGAATACCTGCAGCTTCAATGTAGTCCCCTGCCCCAACCGCTGCCCCGCCAAGCTGAGCCGCCGTGATCTGCCCGCACACCTGCAGCACGACTGCCCCAAGAGGCGACTCAAGTGCGAGTTCTGTGGCTGTGACTTCAGCGGGGAGGCCTTTGAGGTGGGTGGGGCCTGGCTGAGGGTAGAGGGAGAGTGGGGCACCTGGTGGCCCAGGGATCCCTTAACTCAGCCCCTCTGGCGTTTCTACAGAGCCACGAAGGTGTGTGCCCGCAAGAGAGTGTGTACTGTGAGAACAAATGCGGTGCCCGCATGATGCGGCGGCTCCTGGCCCAGCATGCCACCTCTGAGTGCCCCAAGCGCACCCAGCCTTGCACTTACTGCACCAAGGAGTTTGTCTTTGACACCATCCAGGTGAGGCCCTCCTGAGCTGTGGGCCGCAGGGCAGGTAGCAGGGAGTCAGGCTACTGACTGCTTCTCTCTGCCTCTGCGGCCCTAGAGCCACCAGTACCAGTGCCCGAGGCTGCCTGTGCCGTGCCCCAACCAGTGTGGCGTGGGCACCATGGCTCGGGAGGATCTGCCGGGCCACCTCAAGGACAGCTGTAGCACTGCCCTGGTGCTGTGCCCATTCAAAGACTCCGGCTGCAAGCACAGGGTGAGATGCCTCTCTTCCTTCCTGTCAGCTCTCTTCTTGGTCTTTGAAACCTCAGACATAGGCCCTTAGTGGTCCCTGCTGTGCTGCTCTGAAGCCTCAGCCCTCCCCCTGCTGGCCGGCTCCAGCCTCCTCCTAGAGCCCTCTACCTCCCTCATTCAGAGCCGGGTGCCCACTGCCCTGTACCTGCTCCTCCCCTCTCCCCTGAACTTGCCCCGACTAACTCTCCTCTCTTCCCCCATGGCCTGGGGCTTTGCCAACAGTGCCCTAAGCTGGCAATGGCACGGCACGTGGAGGAGAGCGTGAAGCCCCATTTGGCCATGATGTGTGCCCTGGTGAGCCGGCAACGGCAAGAGCTGCAGGAGCTGCGAAGAGAGCTGGAGGAGCTCTCCGTGGGCAGTGATGGCGTGCTCATCTGGAAGATCGGCAGTTACGGGCGAAGGCTGCAGGAGGCCAAAGCCAAGCCCAACCTCGAGTGCTTCAGCCCCGCCTTCTACACGCATAAGTATGGCTACAAGCTGCAGGTGTCTGCATTCCTCAATGGCAATGGCAGTGGTGAGGGTACACATCTCTCGCTGTACATTCGCGTGCTGCCAGGTGCCTTTGACAATCTCCTTGAGTGGCCCTTTGCCCGCCGCGTCACCTTCTCCCTGCTGGATCAGAGCGACCCTGGGCTGGCTAAGCCACAGCATGTCACTGAGACCTTTCACCCTGACCCAAACTGGAAGAATTTCCAAAAACCAGGCACTTGGCGGGGCTCCCTGGATGAGAGTTCTCTGGGCTTTGGTTACCCCAAGTTCATCTCCCACCAGGATATCCGCAAGCGAAACTATGTGCGGGATGATGCAGTCTTCATCCGTGCCTCTGTTGAATTGCCCCGAAAGATCCTCAGCTGAGAGCAGACCCAGCTATAGGAAAAAGGGGGGTGGGAAATGACCTCCATCAGGCAGGCTGAGCCTGGAGAGGGGGCCGGACCTCCTTACAGCTGCTTCCGCTGCCTAGGTTCTGTTACCCTGTTCCCCCTCCCTCCTTCCCTACCACCCTCAGGTGCCTCCTTTTGGTGCTTCAGCCCTGGCCTCTGCGAAGAGCAGGTCTTAGGGTCATCAAGGGCTTGGAAACAAGCGATCCCGGGGCCTGTTGCCTAGGATCAGGGCAGACATGCCTTGGTGCCGGCCACACTCTTCCAGGGACTGAGGTGCCTGCTGGTGCTATGTCCCAAGAGCCATAGGGGGGGAGGGGGAGTTGGGAAACTGAGGGGTAGTTAAAGAATCTGTCTTGAGATCTGATGTCTCCTCTCCCCAGCTGTGTCCCCTCTGGTTATTTATTTACTTAGTGCCAGGAGGGCACAGCAGGGGAGCCCTGATTTTTAATAAATCCTGACTTGTATTTATTACCTTGGTTCCAGCCTGACTCATCTGGGTTGCTCAGGGCCCAATTGTGAAGTCAAGGGACCAGTCAGGGACTGCAACAGCTCTGGTCCCAGGATCCAGCTGCCCTGCTGCATCGCCCTCTGGTGGAAGACAGAGGGACTGCACTAGGCTTTGTGTGGAGGACAGCTGCCTGCTGCTGCCCTCTAGTGGTTAGAGGAGGGAGGTGCAGGCTCTGGACGTTTTATACGGTTTAGAGTCTCTGATCGATACCCCACAAAGGACTAGTGCCTGTGCTCTAGGCAGGTCTTTCTTGGTCTAATGATAATAGCTACCATTTATTGAGTACTTTTGATGTGGCAGACACTGGTAAGCACTTTATACGCATTATTTAATACAATAGTCAAATGAAATAGCTTTTAATAAAAGGACCTATCTTAGTGGGCTGTGGTGAAGACCATGCATGTTCCCAGTAAAAATAGTCGGTCCTTTGTATCTGTGGGTTCCACATCCTCGAATTCAATCAACAGTGAATTGGAGATATTTGGGAATAGTTCCAGAAAGTTACAAAAAGCAAAAGGTTTTGGCCACTCATGGGCAAATCTACATAGTATTACATTGTATTAGGTATTGTAAGTAATCTAGAGATTAAAGTATACCAGAGGATGTGTATAGCTTACATGCAAAGCCTATGCTATTTTATATCAGGGACTTGGTGAATTTCTGTATCCGCTGGCGATTCTTAAACCAATTCCCTGTGGATACTGAGGGATGTCTGTGAGTGCTTTATGAATGTTAGTCTAACTCCAAAGCCCAGCCCACACCCAGGGACTCCTAAACTGTGCACAGGAGCCTTGAAATTTTCTCATCCATACTTACTTTTCATACAGGCCTCAATGGGTACCTGTGATTATCCACATTTGACTGGTGAAATAGGAACAGAGGAGTCAATTGACTTCAGTGATCTTTCAGCTAGTTTGGGGCAGGGCCTGGATTTCTTTTCCCCCCTGTCACTGGATTCTGTTTTAAGCTCCAGCAGTCACTAGAAGATTAGCTTCCTTTAATTTTGGCAGTAGATTTGATTTTGGATCCTTGCTGTGCTTTTTTGGCAAGTTACTTAGCTACATGGGGCATCCTTACTGGTAAAATTAAAGTAATCCTGCTAGATTCGTAAAGATTAACTCATCAGCATAAAGTGCCTTACTCTTGCCTGGCCCTGAGAAGAGGCCCAGTGTATGGGAAATATTGTTTAGTACGGAGAAGGTTCAAGGGCTGTAGCCTGCCTTTTCTACTTTCCCAGAGACTCAGGTGAAAAGAGCCCTTATCAGAAGGTGATAGGAAAGGTCTGAGCCTGAGACAGCCAGCCCAGGGAACTAACCAACTTAGCCTTCAAAAGGTCAAATTCACTGATCTAGGGAGAGATGAAGCCCTGGCTGCCTTGCTGAGAAAGTAAAGATGGCTCTTTCATCTAAACTGTCGTGGTACTGTGAAGCCTGGAAGCTGGTAGAGAAGACCGGTAGAGAAGACCGACCATGGGCTCTAGCAGGGGAAATGCCTTCACCTAAGCACGGGCTTCACGCAGCAACAGGTAGAAACCACTCTTCTGCAGAAGCCTTCCAAGAGAAGCCAGAACCCCCGGATCAAGCTTGGGCTCCCTCTGCTGGCAGCACTGTGCCACTGCACCATTCCAGGCGGTAGGTTCACAAAGGCGGCTGCTGCCGCCTTCAGTTCCCTGCAGTGGATATTGCGATTGACCCCATGCCCAGGCCTAGCCCTCATTCACTGCCTTTGCAGACAGTCATAATTGCTTGTGGAACTCAGGCCAGATTTTGCCTCACAGCGTGAGCTGGGCTCAACTCAACCATCTGCTCTGTCTAGCCCTGTGACCCTAGGCTGACTGTAGGTCTCATTTGACACAGGCAGAAGAGGGTTTTCTTTCACAGGGATGGGATGAGGAGTAAAGGAGGCAAAGCACCTTCACAAAAGGGCACCCCCCACAGAAAAGGGCATGCTCAGGAGGGTGCTTTCAAGTCGAGCCACCTAACCATCTGATTCCACCCTCACTGAGTCCCACAACCTGTGGGATCTTTCCTTCCCTCCATCACATCTTAGCCCAGACCCAAACGCAGCAGAAAGTGGAGAGGGAGGAGGGGACATAAATAGCTCTTTTGGATTTTTTTTTCCCCTGCAGACAGAAGAAAGTTCTCCCATCAGTACTCAACCCTTAAGATTCAAACCACCAAGAGGACCACTTCTCATGCTACAGATCACACCACCTATTACTTCCACCTGCCAGAGGTCCTCAAATTCCAAAATGTTCGAGGTGGGAGAAGGTTGTGGGGTGGGGGGAAGGGTCGTTTAGTCTTAAGCTGGCTTATTAGCAAACCAGGTCCCCGTTTTTCAGTGACTGGATAGTCCTTGGAGTGAAAGTGGCATTACATTGAACTGGACCTCCAGTGAGGGGTAGCGAACCATACTTAACCATCAAATCCCACCAAGCCCCCTGCAGCCCTGCCTAGGGAGAGGGCCAGTCAGCCAGGTGCCCTCCAGGGGCTGACTGAACACACCTGGTCTGGGATAATGGAGTGGGAGGGCTTCTGACGGGGACAAATACTATAGGGGTCCCCTTAAAAATGAGAAATTCTCTTAAGACATTAAAAACCGTTAAGAAAGATCATCTCAAACACTGACAGCATTAAACGAATAGGACAAGATCAAAGGTGAGTTTTTTTCTTTTTACTGGTTTATAATAATCTTAAAAACCCCATCACGCCCATAAACCACCACAGGTGAGAAGATGAAGGAGATGGAGAATGAATGCTACAGTATGTGGGCGGCGTGAGGATCCAGGTATCTTCTAGGGGCAGTGTGGAATGGAGGCAGGGGGTGTGGATAGGAGGCCCTGGCTTGGACCCTTATTGCTGGTTGGGGGTTGGCTGGCAAGAGGGGCTCAGGGTGAACTAGGAAACATCTCACACCAAAGGCGAGGGTAGATGGGGGGCAGGGGGGTCACAGTACATTTTCCATGCAGACTAGGGGTGGGAGTGAGAGCTTCAGAGGCTTGCACCCCTACACAGGAAGAGATGGGTTTGAGGTTTGATTTTAAGCCCCCAAGTTGGTGTCTGGTCCAATTTCCTAAAATGGCAGCTCACCTTTTGGGGGGAGGCATTGGAACAAATTACAGCAAAAATATCTGGTTTGGAGATCAAGCAAGGGATAAAGGGAGACAATGGTGTTCATTCAGAGAATTTAACTCAGAGAAGCGAGAACTGGAAGGGGCCCCTGGGTGAGATGGTGGCCAACACACAGGGAGAAGGCATCGCACCAGAAGCTGCAGGTACTCCTGGGGGCTCAGGACAGGGAGGTGCCAGTGTTCACAGACGGCAGGAAAACCACTGGGAACAATGAGTTAGGACTTCATGTTGCTATCATTTGGCATAACAATCAGGCATTTTTTTCCTTTTTTTTCTCTTTTTAAATATAAGGCAACTTGCCAACACATAATTTAAAAACTGGTCTTCAGTCACACTGCTTCAGATCACTAGAGAATTTCTGGCTAAAGAACAGTGGATCATATAGTAAACAAAACCCCAAATCTTAAATAAGAAAGCTCACATTCCCCAGAGACAAGAGGAAAGGGTAGGGCTTATTTGGTTTAAAAAAAAAAAAAGCCCAACTATGCATCTTTAACAGAAGGGTGCAAAACATTACAACAAAACATGATCCGAAGTTACAGAAAAGTTTTAAATTTCTAGCCAACTAACTCACCTGGGAATGAGACTTGGAGCATGGAGTGGGTGAAGAAAGGGCGAGGGGCAGAAGGGGCTGTTTCCAAGAGAGGCCCATCTCCAGCTGTTAGAACCATGCTCATTTGGTAAAGGAGAATTCAAAGAGCTTAAGGCTTTGTGTTTTCTTCGTTAAACTGAGGGGCTGTGAAAGGTGACTAGACAGTGGATGCACCTGTGGGGCCGCTCACACACATTGCTACTCAAACCCACACTACATTCATACAGAAACAGGACGTTTAAAACTTACAGCGTAGAGCAATATTCTTAGCCAGTGTAGAGAGAACCAAATGCACTTTTTTTTTTCAGTGTTTTTAATTCCAAACTCCAATGTGATCATCCCATATCTACTACCTAATCCCTCAAGAAAGACTTTTTTGTTTTGTTTTGCGTTTTTTTTTTTTTTTGAGGGGGGAGTGGGGGATGAGGGCAGCAGATGACTTAGGAGAGAGACAGCAGCGAGAAAGATCTTGGGTATGCTGGATGGTCTCGGCATTTCTCTAGGCAGGGAAAGGGAGTCAGGAACCAAGGTATCAATCCAAACACAGGGTTTTTTTCCCCTTGGTCTCAAGGCTATGGCCCCGTGCTGCAGGATGCCCTTGAGGAGTGTGGCAAGGACAAGTGCAGTGACTCTGGGATCAATGCAGATGTAAAACAAAGCCTTGAGGAAAGGAGAAGGGCTGGGAGGAGATGCACACTGGGTCAGTTTTGATTTGAGGCCTTTGGGTAAACAAGGATTGGCTTTCAGAGCACTTGGGAGGTCTGGCTTCTTAGTCCCAGAGAGACAGACAGGGAGAGACCTAGCTTAGGTGGCTGGGCACTGACAGCTACCTGACCTAGGGAGCCCTTCCCTTAGCCCACACCTCAGTCGAAAGAGAAACAGTGAGAGGTGCAGGAACAGACAAAAGGGGGCTGGTGGGAAATGGCCGAGGTGGGGGTGGGGGGAAGAACTGCACGGACAGGCAGGCATTGGAGAGAAAAGCCTGAAGTTGGGATGAGGTCCCAACATAAACCCAAAAGTTGCTGAGGCTGGTAGAGGGGAAGATGAGCGCAAAGAGGACCCCCCTCTGTCCTCAATTAGATCCCACTAAACTCCCTTTCTTAGACATCTAAGAATGATCACGTTGGAGCAGTGAAACTTTGAAACTATCCAATTACTCAAAAGTAAGACTAAACCTAGGAGGGTGACGGGTGATGTATGATGTGTAGCTTGTGGAGGGCACCAGGGCTACCTATCTATACCCAGGGTGCTGAATATGAAGATTTCGACTATCTGTGGGATCAGGGGCTCGGCTGCCAGGGGCTCGGTGGGCCTTGCTCAGCACGGCCAGGCTCTGGTCTCGGAAGCAGGCCTGCGGGAAATCCCCGCTTAGGTAATCCACTGTCTGCACCAGGCTGTTCTGGCTTGCCACCGGCCCGCCCCCGGTCCCTGCCCGGTAGTGGGCCCCAGCCGCCGCGCAGTCGAGGGGTGCGCCCGCAGGCTGCCCACTGTGGAACGGCACGGCGAGGTCCTGAGACCCCGAGCTGTCGCTATTGGGAGTGGGCAGAATGTTGTTCCACAGGGGCTGGAAGTAGTGACCATTAGGGTAGGCCAGTGGGGCTGCCAGGCCGTTGACTGGTGGGGACGGGGTTGGCTTCTCCAGGGGTGGCTTCAGATGGAAAGCCTGCGCCATGCACAGTTCCTGCGGGTAGGCAGGGGCCTTGCCCACGAAGCCAGGCCCCGCCAACTCGCGTCCTGCCGCATGCTTGCCTGTCAGGCCAGGGGCCGGCGTCCCGCCGGCCTCACTGCACATCTGCTGTAGGTGGGCCAGCTGGTGCTGGTTCCAGGCGACTGGCTTGAGGTCGCTAGGGTAGCCAGTGGGGGCTCGAGAGATGCCCGTGGGCAGGTTGACAGGGCCCGCAGCGGGCAATGCGGCTGCGGCCGCATGGGTGTGCTCCATGGGATTGACCACACATGAAGGCATTGGTGTGGGGACGCCGTGGGTCGACACCCGAGTGCTTGCATTGATGAGCAGACTGCGGCTAATGGGGCTGGGGTTGGCGATCTGGCCCTCACACACTGAGGTAGTGCTGATGCCTGCCCTCGTCTGGCAAAACTGGCTGATCTGGTGCACGATGCTGCTCAGGTCCGGGGGCTGGCTGTGCTGCAGGGTGGCCGCCATGGAAAGGGGGATAGTTGAGGTAGACACGGTCACATTCGGGGGGGCGTCTGAGTCTGGCATCTTCCGGCCTCCGTGCAGCAAGGGAGTGGGGAGGTGCTGGAGACCCTGGTGAGACAGGGCCTGAGGGTGGACCAAGCCCTGGGTTGGGGCCATGGGCTGAGGGTGGCCCAGGCCCTGAGGCTGCTGGAGGCTCTGAGGGTGGGACAGCGCCGGGGGTGGCGGGATACCCTGAGGGTGCTGCAGCGTCTGGGGAGGGGCATGGGCCAGGGTCTGTGCGTGCTGCAGGGCCTGCTGGCGGGCCAGAGCCTGGGCCTGGGGGTGGGCTAAAGTGCTGGGTGCCACAGTAGCATAGGGCGCCACTGGGGGGTTCATGATGGCCTCAGGGAGCAACCGGGCTCGGGTGCCGTCAAAGTCCTTGAGTATGCTTTTGGCTGGCACTTTGACAATGGCAAGCAGGCCTGCCTTGGTGGCAGCCTGAGTCGGGTAGGGGCTGTAGCGCTGGGCTGATGTGTCGAGGCCGTTCACAGTACGACGAACGTGTTTCCGCTGGGGAACCTTCACACTGTTGGGGAAGATTTTTATAGTCAGTGGGTTGTTTGCGACCTTCTTAGCATACGCGTCCAATTCGGCTGGGGTAGGATAGTGAGCAGTTCTCATTTTCTGTGTAGTGTCCCCTAGAGAGAGAAGGGGAAGGAGAGCAAAGAAGGAGACGGAGCTCATCAGTGCCAAGCCAACCAGCCCTTCTAGATTTCCCATTTGAGGGCCTGAGGGGCAGGGCGAACTAAGCTGTCATCTCTAGTCTTCCACTGAGACCCGGCCTCAGCCCCCACAAAAACAAGCACTGCTCACATTGAGTGAGTACTTCTAATGGACCAGGCCTCGTGCCGAGGACAGGCTGTCTCAACGAATCCTTGCTACTGCTTTAGGACGCAGGTACTATCATGGTCCCACTTAACAAACGAGGTCACTGAAGATCAGAATAGCAGAGCAACTTGCAAAAGTCTCTATCTTAGAGAGCCAGGACTTGGCCAATTCTCACAGGGAATTCTCTCCAAGTTCCTACCAGCCCATCCTGGCCTGGGGGTTGAAGGTTCTAAGCAGAGCTGTTTGTCAGGGCCACTCAGTCCCTGCCCCATGACACCCTGAGGAAGAGGGTACCCAGAATGACTCCTCTACAGTCTGCAGTTGTCAGTGAGGCATCAACTTTCTCTCTGCCTTGGCAGCTGGGGCACCGTGCCGACTGGGTGGGCATCCTGGCGCAGCAGACAGGATGCTGCTTTTTCAGGGGCAGAGGAGTAAGCTGCCAACATCCCTTCCCCATCCCCAAGTCACAAGTTCACTTTTGTTTACAGCTTACTCTAAGCCTGACTGGGTGAAGATCAAAAGGCTTTATTTATTTCCTTGTGGGGGTGACAATAATGACAGGGCAGCAGGGAGGGAACTGAGGAGAACGGATTCAGAGAATCTTTAAGTCCTGAGAGCCAAAAATAGTCTGTATTCGGCCCTTGTGAGCTGTCACTTTCCAAAATGAAAGAGGAAAAACCTGCCTTCTTTGGAGACTGCGGAAACACCGCTCAATGGGCCTCATTAATGCTAACAGTCTCTTTGTTCCCATCTCCAGTTGCCTCCCATCAGGGGGCTCCAGCGGATGTCGTGCTTCCATCAAAAAGGAAAAGATTCTGAGAACAAGAGCTCTTTAAGGATGCCAGGCTCCTGGCAAGGGGTCTCTGCTCCCTTCTCCCTCTCTCTGGGGAGGGTCTCCCCTGAGTATACACAGAAGGTGCTTAATAAAGGCTTGCTGAGTAAGTACACAGACTGCCCAGAGCGGAAGAAAAAAGGGGACTGGCTGGGAGCCTTGGCTCAGCTAGCTGATTCCCTCCCTACTTCCTCCCCTTCTAGGGGGCAGCCAGGGCAGACCAAGGACTGAGCTGGCCAAATGCCTGGCTTGTGGCCTCAGCTGGCTTGGCCCAGAGGAGACCCCATTCAAAGTCATGTCGCTGGGCATCAGCTGGAACAGAAGTAGTCTAGTGAGCGTGCTAGCAGGAAAAGGGCACAGCTGCCTGCGCTAGGTGACGTTGCTGGTTGGCTGGCAGCAAGTGCTTAGAAACTGCTGCTCTTGGAAGCAAGGAAAGAAAGCTCAAGTCCAGGAGAGGCAGAGAGATCCGAACCCAGGCTCGACGAGGTAGAACTTAGCGAAAGGGTACGGAAAGGAAAAGGTTTGCTTTCAAACACGGGCACAATGCCTTGAACGTAGTAGGCACGCCCACATATTTAAGGCTCTGCTGTATTTACTGAGTACAGAATAGTTGCTCCATTCATAAACGAAATGTTTGTAAGATGACTGATTTAGAAGGATGAATGTGACAGTGACAACTGAAGGCAGGAAGCAGAGGGAGGCAGAGAGGCCTGGAAGTCTCCCACCTACTAGGTAGCACTAGCTGGCAAGGAGGTCAAAGCCTGGAGAACAGAGTTCTGCGGCTTCTTATAAGCCACTGACCCTTAATAGGCTTCAGTCTCGACAAAGTGGGGCCATTTTCTGACCGGTTTTACATTCTCCTGGACAAGAAGACACCAAAAAAGTCTGGGATCACTGAAAGATCTTCCCTACACTCAAGGCGCCAGAATTCCATTAGAAGCTGCCCTGGTCAGCCACTGTACTCTTGTGTGACTGATCAAAAACATGCGACATTCCTAGCTCAGTGTCTTCCTTACCCAGAGCAAACGTGTAGTAAGTGCCTGGTAAGTGTACTGTCTGACTGAACAACTGGGACTCGGCTGAATAATGGGAGTCTGAAGCTGCTGGGTTTCAGTTCGGACAGGAAAGGAAGGTCCGCCCCTCCATGTTGGAAGAGCTTTCCTCCATGTTGATGGGCTTCTCTCTCTGAAGGTCAGGGAAGAGAGACTGGTACAGCGGCTTGTTGAATAATAGAGCTCCTTTGCTCCAAGTCAATATCAACTCTAAGGCTGGTTTTTTCTAGCAGAGGCAGAGGTATTGATGGCTTGGCCTCAGTCAGAAGTATGGAGTGGGACACTACACCGATTAGTTCTCTCTGTCCTGCCTCCACTGATGTTGACAGTGGTGATGAGGTGAGGTGAGGGGTGGGAAGGGTGGACACAGGCTACAGTATGTTAAGGAAGAATCTCAAGGATGAGAGGAGCATATTGGACAAGAAAGAGGCCACATTTGGGGAATCCAACACCACCCACATCATGTACCAGATTTCAGCCCAACCCTTAAAAAATAGCCAAGTTTTCCTCAGTACTTTATCTCAGTCCCCACAGAGGCACCCTGAAGCCTTTCTTTCTTCTGCATCATCTTCCTCTAAATGCACAGCTAACACAGATACTACAGCTCTGTAAACAACTTATTTAAATATCTGGTACCAGTGGTGTCATTAATCGAGACGTAAGGCGGTGTAGAGAACAGAGACTCTGTGGTTAGAAAAAAAGAGATCCAGATTCAAGCACTGGCTTTATTATCTGACTACTCAGTTTCTCTCTCAGTCATTCCTCATTTATAAACAGCGATGGTACCTGCTGTCCTACCTCACAGAATTACTAAGATCAAGAGATCCAATGAATGGGAAATGCTCTGTGAACAGGAACTATGACTGTCAATAGTTACTATTCAAGGATAGCAGGTTTGGCTGAGTCTGCCCACAGACGGGACAAAGTAACCTGACCATGGAAGCCCTAACTGCAGTACCTCCTGGACTTGAGTCTGAGCATTACATGTAGTACAGAAAGCACTGTTGTCTATTCTAGGAACTGGGGGGATCTCCCTGAATCCAGGCTTCCCTGCAAGGACCTCCCTGTTTATCCTTCTGTTTTGAAGATCAAAAGACATGGGTGGCTTATGCAGCAGGAACCTCTAACCTGTGGAGAGACACAGGCAGTGTGTGTCAAATACAGGCTTTGGAGTCTGACCCAAGTGTGAGTTCTAGCCCAGTCACTGAATAGTAACGAGACATTGACAAACACTCTCATCCTGAAAAGAGAGATAAGAGAGTCTCCCATATGGAATTACTGAGGAATGAATGAGAATATGCATACAAATATTCAAGACAGTGCCTGGCATATGGTAAGCGCTCAACAAACGTTAGCTAATGTTTCTGGTATTTCTCTGTAGTTTATCCAGTCACTGGGCCAATTCACCATTTCCAGGTCTTTCCACTAGGGGGCACATAAGCACACAGAGAAGTAGTAAAAAATTAATGTCGATACTTGCCCTAGGCCCCAAAACTCTACAATGAAAGAGGTCACAGTAACTGTCTAAAAGATGATTTGACGACCAGGGATCTTTGGTCATTTCAACCACTCTACCCAGAAATATTTACCAGGCCACCCTATCTATATACCTGTGAGCTGGAAAATTAGGAGCAGAGGCTTGGGGTTAATGAAGAAAAAAATGTTCAAAAACACATTTTCTGGGGAATTGGGAGAAGATGGGTCAGAGGAAAATAGACTTTGCAAGTACAAAGTTCCAAAATGGCTGAGGTCTCTCAAAGCAAGTGACATTGTGGAATAACAATCGAGAAAAGTTCTAGGAGGGCATCCACCTAACCACAACTGTGGTCTTCTACCAAGTGCAGGACCCACCCAGAGGCAAGATGTCCTTTAATCCAGCCTGAACTATGGCAAATTATACTTCTAGGTTGGAAAATGCATCACATCCTCCTATACATGTAGAAGAGGAAGGGGAGAAGAGAAAATGTTGGCGTTTCAAGGGAACAATCTTGTGATTCTGTACATAAGGCAGCTCAAGCCTGGGGAATAATTAGCCAGGTGACTGACAGTACTGGGCCAAGAAGCCACATATGCCCTCTCCTGACCCCAGACCCATCTCCCCTGCCTTGAGCTGACTCTTACGATATAAAGTATACTAAGCTACACACTTGCACTGTTGGTGGGAATGTAAACTGATATAGCCACTATGGAGAACAGTATAGAGGTTCCTTAAAAAACTAAGAAGAGAACTACCACAGGACCCAGCACTCCCACTACTGGGCATATACCCTGAGAAAACCATAATTCAAAAAGAGTCATGTACCACAATGTTCACTGCAGCACTATTTACAATAGCCAGGACACGGAAGCAACCTCAATGTCCATCAACAGGTGAATGGATAATGAAGACGTGGCACATATATACAATGGAATATTACTCAGCCATAAAAAGAAACAAAATTGAGTTATTTGTAGTGAGGTGGATGGACCTAGAGTCTGAAATACAGAGTGAAGTAAGTCAGAAAGAGAAAAACAAGTACCGTATGCTAACACATATATATGGAATCTTAAAAAAAAAAATGGTTCTGATGAACCTAGGGGCAGGACAGGAATAAAGATGCAGACATAGAGAATGGACTTGAGGACGTGGGGAGAGGCAAGTGTAAGCTGAGACAAAGAGAATGGCATGTACGTATATACACTACCAAACGTAAAACAGATAGCTAGTGGGAAGCAGCTGCATCGCACAGGGAGATCAGCTCGGTGCTTTGTGACCACCTAGAGGGGTGGGATAGGGAGGGTGGGAGGGAGATGCAAGAGGGAGGGGATATGGGGATATATGTACACATATAGCTGATTCATTTTGTTATAAAGCAGAAACTAACATACCACTGTAAAGCAATTATACCCCAATAAAGATGTTAACAATAAAAAAAACCAAACATATATTAAGCTATAAATATCAGTACCCCATCCCCTCACCAGATACGGAGTTCTGTGTTTTGAGCACCTTTTAAGACCCTCCCTAGGATGGGGGCAGGGAAAGGCTGAATAGCAGTTACAAAACTGGTTTTAAGGTCTCTACAGCTGATAGGCCTGGGCTCTGAGCAGCTCCTTGGCTGCTGGTTTCCAAAGGAGACAGCTTATACTCCATCTCACCTTAATGGTAAATGCTTAATGCGAAGAGCTAAGTCACAAGACAGGATTTTCTTCTTTTTCTTCTTTTTTAAATTTTTGGCCGCACTGTGTGGCCTGCAGGATCTTAGTTCCCCAACCAGGGATTGAACCCACGCCCCCTGCAGTTGGAAGCACAGACGGCCAGGAAAGTCCCAGGATTTTTTTTTCTTACATATTTTGGGAGAGGAAAGAAGAAAGTAAGTGGGCTTAAAAATACCACTGGGTTTTCTCCTCTGCAAAAGTTTAGGTGTAGTTAAGGAGAGCAACAAGAGAGTCCCCTAAACGGACAGGTAAGCCTGAAACCAGGGAAAAAGGATACCTCAATTCTTTTTTTTTTTTTTTTTTTTTTGCAGTACGCGGGCCTCTCACTGTTGCGGCCTCTCCCGTTGCGGAGCACAGGCTCCAGACGTGCAGGCTCAGTGGCCATGGTTCACGGGCCCAGCCACTCCGCAGCATGTGGGATCTTCCCGGACCGGGGCACGAACCCGTGTCCCCTGCAGCAGCAGGCGGACCCTCAACCACTGCACCACCAGGGAAGCCCCATACCTCAATTCTTGAATAGAGATTCGGGACAGTGGTTGGCAGAGGCTACTTGGGAACTGCTTTGGGGAGAAGGGCGTGAAGGTTCCAAGTCAGCAACTAAGATAAAGCTGCCAACTTGCCTTTCTTCCCAAGCAGTTCAGGCCCTGACAGGACATCTCTGGGCGAAGCCGTCAGAGTGCGCTAAGGAACCTAGAAGACAGACAGCGAGCTGCTCTTTGTTATCTTATTGCATGCTTCCGAGCACACTCCCTCCCCAGTTGTGTGCCTGGAAGTCTGGAACCAGTCACAATGCAGTGAGCATGCAGATTTGGGTGGCCAAGGAGCCCAGACAACTTTCTCACCCAATTATCCTTTAGTAAGAGAAAAGCTGGGGAGGAGCTGGGACAGCAGGGCCGGCCTATTGTGTCAAGCAGCTGCAGAAGGAAGACTGTCACCTTCAGCTTTGTCATGATGCAAGTTGGATTCACTGGCCAAATTCTAGAACTAGCCAGGCTCTGAGTCTTACTCTCCCTCAAAGAAAGGAAGTCAAGAGGCCAGACCATTTTTAACTTCTGAAGATGATCTCACAGAGCAGGGGGCGGCAAACTATAGCCTGCAAGCCAAAACCCAGCTGCTGTGCTTTTGTAGAAAGTTTTACTGGAGCATAGCCACACTCATTTGTTTACATACTGTCTACGGTTGCCTGTGCCCTACGACAGCAGAGGTGAGTACGTGTAACAGAGACCATATGGGATGATCCACAAAGCCTAAAATATCTGCTATTTGACTCTTTACAGAAAAAGTTTGCCAACCTCTGTCATAAAGGATTCAGGTAAGGTGCTGAAGCTCCTTTTCTATTAAAGGGTAAGCCTAGATGCCTCATTGATTTTCCCTTTTTGCTCTGAAAGGAAAGTCTATTCCAAATTTAGGGCCATTTTCACACTTGAAGATGCCGTACATGGTAATAAGCCAGGAATAGACTCTTTTCCTTGCACATGATGTAGTACAGCGATAAAAGGTAGGAATCTGGGAAAATACAAAGTATAAAGCCCCAATTCCAGCCAATGTAAGACAGGAATCTAACAGTTCTCAAAAACTCCGTCTTATAGCAAGTATATTAACAGGAACACGCCCAGAGAGACTGAGCAAGCTACCTTCCTATCCGTTCTGGAGGCGAAAGCTTCTTTACTTGCTGTGAACTGAGGGCCACAGTTCAGAAGGCAGACAGCAGAGCCAAAGGGAACTGTCTATTTCCATGGCAGAGAGTGCTCAGAGAGCTCAAAACAACAGAACAGTGGATACAGTTTGTCTCAGAGATACAGTAAGTAATCTGGACTGTGAGTTTTCATTCAATTCCTCATGGGGGTTCAAATTGAAACACTTCTTTGATATATATATCCTGTAAAACTCCTTATAGCCTTATTGCTTAACAGATAGCTATCAGCAACAATTAAAATTAAGATGATACACACTCGGGAATTCTAGTATTTAAGAGGATTTCTCAGGACTTCCCCGGTGGTCCAGTGGTTAAGAATCCGCCTTCCAATGCAGGGGACACAGATTTGATCCCTGGTTGGGGGAACTAAGATTCCACATGCCACGAGACAACTAAGCCTGCATACTCTGGAGCCCGTGCACTGCAACTACTGAGCCCGCGCGTCGCAACAAAGATCCTGTGTGCCGCAACAAAGATCCTGTGTGCTGCAGTGAAGACCCGACCCAGCCAAATAAACAGAATAACTAACTAAATTAATTAATTAAAAAAAAGAGGATCTCTCTGATCAGAGAAGTGTCTCAGAATGTTGACAAGTTTTGTGGCTGCTTTCTTGATGTCTGTGCTGAAGAATATCTTGGAGGTACCAAAATTCATGGTCAGTGTACCCCAAATGTGCCTCTGGTATAGCTCAAATGTAGGGAAAACATAAACGATCACATCCTTCACTGGGATCCAGATTACTTACATTTCTGAAGTCCAGTGTTCATCTGCGTGTGAGAAAGAAGCTGAAAGGACAGGTCACCTGGCCCTGGTAGACAGGCTAGCATGGCAGACCAGCATCAACACAACATGAGGCAGTCACTCACACTGTAATGACAAAAAAACAAGGTCATGGAACACAAGGCAACTCACTCAAGGAAGATACGAGGGACATCGGATATGAGCAACAGTGGTCCAGGTTTAGACAGATAAACAATTTAATTAGTAGCATGTTGGCTGAAAATATATCTATGTCTTTATCTGTAGCACAATTTGCTCTCAACTTATTACTACGGCTCAAATATTTCAGTCAGCGCAGATGCTTGGGTGGGGAAAATAAAAACTAGAAAATACCTATCCACACAAACAATTGAAGGTCTTTATGTTCACAAGCTATAGATGCATTCGCTTGGCATTTGCATTTCCTGTAGACTGCCTCTCCGTACTGCTTTTGGATAAGCCCATGTGGCTGCCAGATAAACGGCATGCTGGCTTTCATCTGGGCCCCAGCTGAGGCAGGAGCACAAAGGCTAGGGCACAGTCTAACTGAGGTGAAGGAAAAGATGATTTCTCCCTGAAAACAGAACAATGTTCCTGAAGAGAGCTCGCCCTCATAGGGCCCAGCTCCGTCTATTCTCAGCCTTGGCTGGCGGCTGGGGCAGTCAGACATTTCCAGAGACAGTACAGTATATGAGTTGCAAAGGCTCCCAAAGTCCAACTTATGACCCCAGTAATCTGAACTTACTTTGTTTTGGGGTTGTTTTTTTTTTGGCCACGCCCCATGGCTTGCCGGATCTTAGTTCCCTGACCAGGGAGTGAACCTGGGCCCTCAGCAGTGAGAGGGCGGAGTCCTAACTACTGGACCGCCAGGGAATTTCACCTGAACTTACTTTTAAAAAGAGGAAGGAACAAAGCATCCTAAGAGACAAATTAACTACTATTAAAACAAACTCTGTTTGTATGTTTCTAGGGATTCACCTTGTTATTGCCTTTCACACAATTAGACCTCCAGAACCCAAAAAAAAGAAAAAAATTGCTTTGCTCCCAGGGTAAATCAAGGAGGTGGTAGGCTGCCAGCAGCCCTCTTTGGGCAGGCAGTCCTGACATTGTATCAAGATGGCGTGGTTTCATCAGTGAAGTCTTCCAACAAGACTTACACAGCCAAAGCAAGCAGACACTGATGTAGCCTTCTGTAGGGAAGGAAGCCTTGTCAACAATGCAAGCTCCCTGTGTACCAAGGACCAAGCTTTTTCCCAAACAACTAGAATGTACTAAAACACATTAAATTCCTTTCCCATACTGCAAACCCCAGAAATCAAGGTAGCATATTAAGGCTTTAGATCACAACAAAAGAGGAATGGGGGAAAGCTCAAATGTTAAACAAAGACCACAAAACCTCTTTCTTTCCCTTAGAGGGCCCTCTCAAGTATGTGAAACTACCTTGTCACGATGAGTATCAGAGAGCTCCAGCTGGAAAGGCCAGGTAGCTGAAAAGATACTTTGTAAAAGAGGCTACTCAAACTGTGTCTAAGATAGCAAGTGCGGAAAGAACTGAAGAGTGAATGCCTCAATGAGAATGGAGCTGCCCCAGAGTTCTGGCACGGATTCAGTCTTTTCAGGTCTCTGGTGGGTGGGATGACAGTATGAACACACTGTGCCAACTGCAGTGCCTCAAGAAATAAAAAGTCTTCTGTTAGGGTCAAATGACTGAGGTACTGCTCACAACCCTTCCCTTGTGAATGCTGATCTCTATTTAATAAGCTCTCCCCTATGGTCCTAATATAGCTGAGGGCAAACTCTAAGGAAAGGAAGAGAATTAACAAATACTGGAGCCTAATATTGTGAAATGGACTGTGTGAGGGGCTTTAGTGATTTTTTCCTATTTATTTATTTAGGTATGTATGTATGTATGTCTGCCTGCACTGGGTCTTCGTTGCGGTGAGCGGGGGCTACTCTTCGTTGCAGTGTGCGGGCTTCTCATTGCAGTGGCTTCTCTTGTTGTGGAGCACGGGCCCCAGGAGTGTGGGCTTCAGTGGTTGTGGCTTGAGGGCTCTAGAGCGCAGGCTCAGTAGTTGTGGCGTACAGGCTTAGTTGCTCCGCGGCATGTGGAATCTTCCTGGACCAGGGCTCGAACCCATGTCCCCTTTGTTGGCAGGAAGATTCTTAACTACTGCGCCACCAGGGAAGTCCTAGTGATGTTTTCTTAATTAGGTCTCCCAACCTTTCTTGGAAGTAGGCAATAAGTTCACTTGTCATCTCATTATCTCTAGCCTGGATTACTACAATAGCCTTCCAAATGGTCTCTGTTCCACCCTTGCCCCATCACCCAATCTATTCTCCACATAGCAGCCAAAGTAATTTATTTTTTTTAATTGGAAATCATATCAGCTCAAAAATCTCCAATGACTTGCCATCTCACTTAGAATAAAATACAAAATCCTAATGTGGCCCACAAGGCCTTCCATGATCTGTTACATGATCACTACCTCTCTGACCTCATCCTCTAACCTCCCCTGCCCCTCCTGCTGACTCTAGGAGCCAAGCACACCCCCTCCTCCAGGCTTTGTAATTCACCTGGAAAGCTGAGATACTGTGATGATGGAGGTACAAAAAACACATTCATTCAGCTCTCTTGCAGATACACTCTCTCCCTGTACTTTCTGGAAGGAAACAATCTATGAATGATCACTGTAATCTCTGATATACCTAGTAGATCTTGATGCCTTGCAACCGAGAAGAGACGAGTGGAGGTTGTGGATCCTAAGAGTTGACTATAACATACTGCCCTTCAAGCCACAACTCTGGATTTCAAGAGGCAGAACAAGAGAGAATTAAGTCAGCTAAACTGTGGCAAAAGGCATTAATGGATTTACTGACAGCAAACAAAGGAACAAAAATAAGAGGTGAATTCTGTAAAGACTCCAGAAAGTCAGTTTTTAGTTTGCGCAGGAAGAAGTAAATGAGTAAGAAAGACACCAGATCTTGGGACCCTCTATGATTATGTTCCCAACCAGAATCACCCAGCAAGTCTAGACTATTCTTGAGCTCTTACTGGCATTAACTGGGCTGCTAAGAGTACAGCCCTTAGTTTGTGAACCTTTCTTTAAGAGTTCTGCCATCCTTAATCTTCAAGCCCCCTGAGCAGTTTTACTGAAGTCAAGAATCAGATTCTGCCAGGGCAGGGAAGGCAGAGAATGTGGCAAGGTCACAAAGGGTATGATGAAACAGGAAGGAAGCAACTTCCTTCCACAGCCCATTCTAGAAAGCAGGGATGCATAGTATAAAGCACTCCTCTGGAGGCTCGACAGCTGAGCACAAGCCTTTTATTTAAAAACTTCAAACCACCCACACATTTTGATTACCATCTGGCTTTTTCTTAAACGTTAAATTCCAATACAATTTACAGCTGATATTTCCAGAAGCACAATTAGACCCAGAAATCAACATAAGCTCTACCTTCTCTGAAAGGGCCTCAAAATTCAAGTCCAGACTACTGAACAGAATCAACTAGTAACCTGGTGCTCAGACCAAATAAGCTGCAGATGCCACAGAGAAAGGAAAAAGATCTCCTTGGCAGAGCCTCTCTGGGCGCTCTCAGACAGCTTTCCCACCACCAGCTGGTCTGCTGCCTAAGCAGGGGGACGATGGTATTACCATGAGCACAGAACTAAGGTGTCCAGACTCTCCTGGGGCATTTGCACAAGTGCTAGCTTCTCCCAGACTACCTCTAATTAAGGAACAAAAAAACCCTGTCCCCACTGAGAAAATTCAAAAGGACTTTCACCCATGCCCCCCACCTCCCCCGCCCCACCGAGACTGACAGAGGTTTTATTAAGAGTTATGTTGTTACACTCTCTGCTTTCCTGGGTGGCATCTGATAAAGGACCATCTCTGCCTTAGGACAGGTTTGCCAGTAGGAAAACCTCCGCTGTCTGTACTGTTTGTCCCTGTTTATGCTTACGGTCACTGAAGGGTAGAAAAGGAGGAAAAGGAAGACTCCTCTTCATATTTTTTTTTTTTAGTGAGAAAAGGAAGGGAGAGAAAATAAAATGCTAGCAAAGGCATTTTTACTTGGGGGCTGGGGGTGAAGCGATCTAGAGTAATCACCTCCCAGCACAGTCTCCCACTCACACCCTAGTGCCTTCCAGTACCCTTCTTTGCCAAGTCTCTCTCCTGCTTTCCTTTTCCTTCCCTTCAACCCCACCTTCAAAAAGAACCCCCCCCACCGCCGCCGCAAAAAAAAAGGTTGACTAGCCCAATTTCTGATTCATGCTGTGGTTCAAAATTTTAAACCTGCCATTTATGGACTTTAATTAAAAAATGAAATTGAGAGCAGTGCCATCTCTGAAATACCAAGTAAAAAAGAGAAAATGTTATGCCCCATGTTATTTGACTCCACTTTATAAAATATACCCAACAGTGAAAATCCTAAGCACATGCATCTTAAGAGAATATGATTAACACTGAGAAGCTGCATTAATTAAAAGAGTCATCACTATCTCTGATTAATAAGCCTTCTCATCCATGAGGTAAAAGGCTTATCTAAAAAGACTACTTTTCAATAGTGGGGGTAGAAGTTTTATCCTACTGTTCCCCATTCTTTTACTCCTGGGGTCCAAGAAATTATGTTAAAACCTAACGGAAATACTGCTCTGGCGAAAATAAACGGGGTCAAGGATGGCAAAAATTACATGTTTATCAAATCAGACTCTGCAGAATCAGTCATCTTATAGTCTGTGTCAATGAAATAATCTATTCAACCAGTAATTTTTGTCAGTCCAGGTAACTGTGAACTTCCAACTACCTTGTACTTTTCACTATTTACGCGATCTGAATAACATTCAGTCATTGCTCAAAGGCATCTTTCTTCTCTATCTTTAACTCAATAGGGGACTTAAAGTCACTTGTAATTGTAACCTCACAACTCTGGGCTGGGAGAAAGAGCAGGAGAGAAAGATGGATGTTCACTCTGGACTAACTTTGTTGAAAGCCCAGAACTATCCCTGCTGCAAACCATCTCCACATAGCTGAACACAGAGGCTCAAGGGGTTTGGAAACATTATTTCTTTTTTTAAAAATTTCTTTTTTTAAAAATATTTATTTATGGCTGCGTTGGGTCTTCACTGCTGCGCGTGGGCTTTTCTCTAGTTGTGGTGAGCGGGGGCTACTCTTCGTTGTGGTGTGCGGGCTTCTCATTGCAGTGGCTTCTCTTGTTGCGGAGCACGGGCTCTAGGTGCACGGGCTTCAGTAGTTGTAGTTCGTGGGCTCTAGAGTGCAGGCTCAGTAGTTGCGGCACACAGGCTTAGTTGCTCTGCAGCATGTGGGAACTTCCTGGACCAGGGCTTGAACCCGTGTCCCCTGAATTGGCAGGCGGATTCTCAACCACTGCGCCACCAGGGAAGCCCTGGAAACATTATTTCTAACTACCCTTTAGACCCATCACAACAGGTCCTGTTCCTATGCTGTTTCCCACCCCACCCTGGTCCCTAAAGGTGCTTTCTCTGCCAGTGCTTTCTTTAGCATGAATACTCTTTCCTAGATCCTCTTATTATTTATCTCATCTATGACCCACTGCTTTCTCCTGAATTTGTTATTCAGGTCCTAGGAAAGTATTTGCCCTGGCCATTCTAACCTTTCAACTCGAGTGTGAGCTTCCAAAGACTGTCTTTTATTTATCCTTCCAAGTAACAGGGTCAGGAATGAGATTATTCATGTAACAGATGTTTAATAAATATTATTGGCTCACATTCCAGAAGAATAGCAATACACTTTAATCCCAGGCTCTGGAATTTATCTGAATTTAGGTCCTTGAAACACATGGATAATACAAGTGCCAAAAACTGTCCGTGCCTGTGTGTGCACAGGTGCCTTTACTCTGAGAGTGAGAGAGCAGAGGAGACAAAAACTGCCTAGGTACTTAAAAAAAAAAAAAAGGCCCAGGTACTACTTTTGCATTGTATTGAAAAGTATCCTTTGGGACTTCCCTGGTAGTCCAGCGATTAAGACTCCATGCTTCCACTGCAGGGGGCCAAGTTCGATCCCTGGTCTGGGAATTAAGATCCCACATGCTGTGCGGCAAGGCCAAAAAGTAAAAAAAGAAAGAAAAAAAAACAGTATCCTTTGGCTTCTGTACTTTCATCCCCATTAGGTAGAAATCAGTGTTCCTAAAACTGTGAAATGCAGGCTGTGTTCATTGCAAGCCACTAAATCAGAATTTGCAGTTTTTCATTATCGTATGTAATAGCCTTCAGTTTCCTATCAGGGCTGTATCACTATAACTTAAGCTGAACAATTTTAGAAAGGTAGACTGACCTTTGTATTTAACCACATTCATAATCACAAGCAGAGCTCTCAAGCTGGGTAGAATTTTACTCATAAGTACCTGGGACTGTGCCCAGCAAGACAATGAGAATAACAACGAGAAGAAACCGCTTGCTTGAGATAATACACAAATATTGGATTTTTACCTTTTACAATTTCCTGTAGAAACTTGTATCAAATCAGAAAGTTTCTGATTATTACTCAGATTAAATATAATTTAACAAATAACCTATAATTATGTGGCAGTTTTTAATCTTCAAAGCCCACATCACACATGAGTCCATGAAAAGCTGCCAGAGAAGCACAGATCTCACATCCAGATGGGGAAACTGAGGCATCAGAGCTAAATCATTAAAAAAAAAAGTAAATCTGTAGGAAAGATATCAAAGTTGGGTGCAATTTTAAGACTCAGGGTGTCTAAAAAGTCCTTTAATAGGCCTTGACTGAGCCCAAAACAAGTCAGATCATAGACAGGTATTCATTCCGGTTAAAATGAAAAAGGCAGTTCCTCAGTATAGCTTCTGTAATTTTATAGATCAAAGACAACATGGAAAAAGAATGTGAAGAATTTCGCAGGCTGTTAAAAAACTTTGGCAAGAATGTGTTTAAAGAACATCTAAATGAGCTGCTTACTCACGCCCTTTCTCCTCCCCTCACCTGCACGGAGGCCACATTCTCTAGTGACTCCCTTGCCTCAGAATCACCTCGCCAGAGTAGGCCCCCTAACTCAGTCTAGAGTCTGGCTTTCAAGTTTGAAGGGTGACAGAAATTTAAGAGACTTAAGGTCATTTAGAAAGCCTGCTTCATTTTTTTAAAAATGTGTTTTATTGAAGTTGATTTACAAGGTTGTGTTAATTTCTGCTGTACAGCAAAATGATTCAGTTATACATATATATATACATTCTCTTTCATATTCTTTTCAGTAGAACCTTGTTGTGTATCCAGTCTATATTTAATAATAGTTTGCATCTGCTAATCCCAAACTCCCAGTCCATCCCTCCCGCACACACCACCCCCTTGGCAACCACAAGTCTGTTCTCTACGTCTGTGAATCTGTTTCTGTTTCATAGGTAAGTTCATTTGTGTCATATTTTAGATTCCACATATAAGTGATATCGTATGGTATTTGTCTTTCTTTCTTTTCTTTTTTTTTTGGCCGAGCTGCATGGCTTGCAGGATCTCAATTCCCCAACTAGGGATCAAACCCAGGCCACAGCAGTGAAAGCCCAGAATCCTAACCACTAGGCCACCAGGGAACTCCCCTTGTCTTTCTCTTTCTGACTTACTTCACTTAGCATGACAATCTCTAGATTCATCCATGTTGCTGCAAACGGCATTATTTCACTCTTTTTTATAAGCCTGCTCCATTCTGAATACGTAACTACAAGACATTATTATTTATTTTACTAAATAAATTTATTTATTTATTTTAAAATTTTTGGCTGCATCAGGTCTTCGTTGCTGTGCACAGGCTTTCTCTAGTTGTGGTGAGCGAGGGTTTCTCATTGCAGTGCCTTCTCTTGTTTCGGAGCACGGCTCTAGGCGCGCGGGCTTCAGCAGTTGCAGCACGCGGGCTCAGTAGTTGTGGCTTGTGGGCTCTAGAGTGCAGGCTCAGTAGTTGTGGCGCATGGGCTTAGCTGCTCCGCGGCATGTGGGATCTTCCCAGACCAGGGCTCGAAACCATGTCCCCTGCATTGGCAGGCGGATTCTTAACCACTGCACCACCAGAGAAGTCCCTACAAGGTATTATTCTAAAACAAATCTAGATGAGAGTGTTTGGACCTGTGTGTGCTTCTGTTTCCTCACCCCGGTGCCAAGGTGTCTTCCTTATCTGGGTCTAAAGTGCCTAATCCAAAGTTCACTGCTGGGTTTAGAAATTTCAAGAGACATTTATAAACCCATATTTTTGCTATGTAATGAGTAACACTGATTTATACTGCCTAAGAGAGTAGTTTGTCAAAACTGCAGAGAATGGTTTTAATGAAATTTTGAAGAGGTGTTGAAGAGTTATGAATGGAAGCAGTGAAAGGAGATAGGATCCACAGCAACATCTGAATGCATGTGCGTGGACTGAAGACACAACTCCCACCAAAGTCGTTGGAGAAATATAAGCAAGTACTAAACATATAAAGAAATGGTGCAACTATCTAATATTTAAAGAAATGTAAATTAAATAGAATGACATTTTATTTTTTGATTAAAAATTGACAAACATGTTTGGAAAAAAATCTAGAACACACTGAGTCAAGGATACAGTGAAGAGTCACTAAAGTGAGATGTTAAATTGACACATTCTTTCTAGAAATAAATATGAAGTTTTTAAAATATTCATACTCCTGATATGGTAACTACACTTCTAAAGTCTAACTTAAGGAACTAATCAGAAATGTAAACAAAGGGCTTCCCTGGTGGCACAGTGGTTAAGAATCCGCCTGCCAATGCACAGGACACGGGTTCGAGCCCTGACCCGGGAAGGTCCCACATGCCGCGGAGCAACTAAGCCCCATGCGCCACAACTACTGAGCCTGTGCTCTAGAGCCCTCGAGCCACAACTACTGAAGCCCGTGTGCCTAGAGCCCATGCTCTGCAACAAGAGAAGCCACCGCAATGAGAAGCCTGCGCACCGCAACGAAGAGTAGCCCCCGCTCACCACAACTAGAGAAAGCCCATGTGCAGCAACGAAGACCCAACACAGCCAAAAATAAATAAATAAAATAAATTTATTTAAAAAAAAAAAGAAATGTAAACAAAGATTTCCATACAACTCTCTTCACTGTAGTATGGTTCATAATTGTGCAAAAACTCCAACAATCTAAATGTCCAAAAGTAAGGAAATCGTTATATAAATTATGGGCTATTCATCTATTAAAATTAGTATGAGCCTCCCAAATTAAAAAATATATATTGTTAAAAAATATCTAAGGACAAAAAAATGCTTATAAGATAAATGCTGGGTTAAAAAAGTATGTGTGTGTGTGTGTGTGTGTATATATATATATATATATGTATATGGTGTAATAATAATTTTGTAAAATTTATTATATATACATAAAAATTATGAAGTCATTTGTATTTCAGCATTAAATGCATTACAGCACTTTGTGGGGATAAATTCTCATTCCTGGACTATCTAGTTCAGGATAACATTCTACTTAGCTTTCATTTCTTGAATATAAAACGAACAGAGCCAAGGAAGTAACTTAGGAAAAAACTGGCTGGCAAGGGCAGTCATTTTCTCATAAGTTTTCAAAAGGGGAAAATTCACATATAGATAAGTGTCAAGTGAAGCTCAAATCACCTGAAGAAATCTGGATTAACAAGAGGCACATCAAAGTGGTTAAGAGACAAGACTGAGTTTGACTCTCAGCTCTGCTGCTTACCAGCTATGTGACCTTGGGAAAGAAACAACTTCATCTGTAAAATGGACCTAGTTCATGGGATTGTTGTAAGAATTAAATGAGTTTAATATACTCAAGTGCTTAGGACACCAGTGCCTGAATGTTATTCAAATGTTGGCTCTTATCACTTTCTTAATCTATCAAAATCCAGGTCACTTTTTATTTTGCCAACACAACTAAACCACCACCTTACATTTTATATAGTTCTTTATACTCTGAAACATGTTTGCATACACTATTTCACTTGAAATTTAAAACAATCTTTTAATCTATATGGAATAAGTATCATTCCCTTTCCATAGATTAGCAGGTTTAGAAAGATCAGGTAACTTGTCTAGTGATATGTAGCTGGGATAGTGGACCTCATATCGAGTCTCTGTCATAACTCCTAGACTTGGGGCTCATTCCATTAGACAAGTATTTTCTAATCTGTAGGCTTGACCAGCCTTAAAAAAAAAAAATCACAAAGTAACAGTAGGAATGCTTATTGTTTCATGACTCTATTCCAGCTATTTAAATTATGTGTGTATTTATTGGGATGCAGTCTTTATTGTGGGCACAGATGAAGATGTTCGAAAAACACTGCACTATACCATGGCTGCCTCTCAAGTCTTTATTTATTCGGTACCTATCACAGCCCTCTTCTTACACTTATTTATTTATTTTTTTTGCAGTACGTGGGCCTCTCACTGTCGTGGCCCCTCCCGTTGCGGAGCACAGGCTCCGGACGCGCAGGCTCAGCGGCCATGGCTCATGAGCCTAGCCGCTCCCTGGCATGTGGGATCTTCCCGGACCGGGGCACGAACCCGTGTCCCCTGTATCGGCAGGCGGACTCTCAATCATTGCGCCACCAGGGAAGCCCTTCCTACGCTATTATATACAACAAAAACATACAATTCTAAGCCATGGTTTTGTTTTTTAAGTGTAATTATCGACTTTCCTATGGATTTGGGGAACTACTACCTGTCCCACATCAGCACTTCGCTCTGTAACTCTATTATACTATTGTACTCTGTAACTCTTCGGCTAGCCTAACACTTTGGAATCAGCTTTTAGTGAAAATTCCTTTTTTAAAAAAAGGGGCGGGGCAGCAACTATAACCAAGGTAAGACTGCAGTGGGAAAGTGACTACATAAAGGCAAAGAAACGCTTTAGGTTCGAGTGGTTAGACTTTCTTCCCCAGGGGAAAGCTCTATCATTCACACTGAGGAAACTGTATCAGAGAATACTACAAGTAATGATCAAACACAGTTATCTCTCGTTCTCAATCCTCGCACAGAAAACTCTTCCCTTCCTATTCGCATGCTCTTTCCTGAATGTGAGAAGTAAACCTTGCCTAACTGTGAACGTACTCTCAACTCATACCTTTTCTAAGTCTGTTTCCACTTTGGACATGCATACTATGATGGAAGCTGGGCATCATACAGCCCACCAAGGTCTCTGGCAGGAAGCATCCCTCTGCTCTTTAAGATGTTCTAAATTTGGGGGCGGTGAAAAGGAGCTCATACTTTTCCATGGCTATGCATCTAGTATATCCACCATATATTCATTTGGTCTGTTACCTTCTTAGAACTAGTTCTCTGTACACAATACCTTGAGCTTATGTGCCTTAGATTTCTAGTGTAGAGTTTCAGTAAGGCTAGTAAATTCAGCGCAGGTAGGGAATGAAGTTATGCTTACAGTAAACACATCACCCTTCACTGTATTAGTATTATTAGGGTTGGTTTGGCAATAGGCAGATTTTAAGGTAATAGGGCAAGGCATGACTGATACACTAATACGTTCTGTTCATTTAGGCCCTTCCTTCTGCCCCAGCCTGAGTAGAGGACCATGAGGAATTCTGATGTATAACAACTTTGGGGGAGGGTTTCTATAGCCTTAGTGAAAATCAAAAGATCTTGCCTTGCCATTTCACTAAGACTCACTATCACTGGAAGCTTTATGGCTCACACTCCACATATCCAAGGAATTACCAGGCTTCTGAAGCCTACGGTGTTTCTGAAAGCAGGAGAGGCTGCTAACCTTAAAAGGACCCAGGAACTGAAAGCTTACTGAGGAAGAGGAGCAACACCTCCTCCCACACCCTGCAAACTACCACAACTGGATAATGAAATTCAGAATACTGGCTGTATCCACAGCAAGAAGAGAGAACAGAGAGACAGTCCCTGTCCCTGCTGGAAGAATACTTTGATAGCTAGAGTAAACACCCACAGAAATAAGATTCTGAACTTAGCTTTAGGAGGCTTCCTCATTTCAGGAACTGCCTTAGGAAACAAAACAAAAACTAACAAAGTAGTTTTAAATTTTTCAAGGACTCAAAGTACTACAGCTCACTCACACATCAACCCATCAGCAGACTGGCCCTGAGAAATTCCATAATCATTCATCATTGTTATATGTCAGTGTGTGACCGGTTCTAACTGGTCAAACATGTGTCTTATACGAAATATTAAGTGCCACCCAAACAAAGCAATTTAACTCAAGATTACTTTAGCACTGAGTGAATCAGGAAAAAGTATATAAATACACGTTTTATCTTACAGATGTCTAAATGAGTTGTCTTCCTTTACCTCAAAGATACCTCAAAGAAATGGCTAACACTACACAAATTAACATTTTATAGACAGTGGCAGAAAACAAGTTCACAGCTCTTCTATTCCTGGTACATGCCTCCTTTACTCAGTGTACCCATTCACTGTCCTAATTTCAACTCCGTCAACTTCTCGCTCTGGGGTCTCCCTCACCAACTAAGTGTCCTCACCAACTTTCACCCAGTTCCCTCTGTTTCAACTGGATTAGAAAGAGAAGGTACCCAAACAGAGCACAGAGTGAGGAGGGTATCCACAAAGTTGAGGGTGGGGAGCCCTGATGTGGGGAGCCAGAACCCAAGTGGCGTGAGAACATCCCCAGAGGGGATGGACGCAGCGACTACTTCCCATTCAATAACAATGAGCCCCAATAGGGTCTGCTCAGATCTTGGCTTCTAAATACTAAATCCTCCATAACAGGAACAAAGGCGCCTTGGAGAAATGGCTGAGGCAGAGAAAGTACTAGATGAGGCTGGTACATACTACTGTGTAGGAAAGGAAGTGCTCAAAGAATAATGGTGACATGTCAAAGAACACAGAAGCTACAGGATGCTCAGCTGGTGAGGGAAACTCCAGAAAGATAAGTTTACACAGTAGAAATTAGAGGGAACAGAGAATGGATACACTGAGTGAAGGAGGCATATACTAGGAATAGAATAATTGCAAACTTTTTTTTCTACCACTGTTCAAAAGATGTTAGTTTGGGTTAGTGTCAGCCAAACCTTTGAAATAGAAGGACAGCAAATCACTTAGGCATCTTTAAGGTTAAACATATAGTTATGTATTTTTTTTCCTGATTTACTGGCAAAATCTGGGATAATTTGAACATCAAAGTAAATAAAGATAACAGACTAAATTTAATAAAATGTAATAAGTTGAATAAAATAGGAAATCATGAGTCCATACTAATGTAAATAAACTAGTAAACTGAAAGGCTTAAGAGGAAAAGGATATTTGCATGGTTTCAAATTGTCTCCTCCCAAAATACTTAGTAATTACAAAGGGAAAAGAGTAACTTTACACTGGAAATGCCTAGCAGGCACCACCTTAACCAAGTGATCAAACATTCCCAGTTACGGAACAAATAAAAATTCTGCGCTTCTTGAAATTATGCAGTGAAGAACACAGCATCACTCCTGTGATATTCCTGTTAAAGACATATAACCTAAGTTAAACACGAGGAACCATTAGACAATCCTAAATTGAGGACTTTCTACGAAATAATTGTCAGTAGTGTCAAGGTCGTGAACATCAAAGAAGGCCTAAAAAACTGTTCCAAATTAAAGGAGACCAAGAAGACATAAGAAATAAATGCAAGGTATGATCCTCAACTGGACCCTTTTTGTAATAAAGAACATTACTGGTACAGCTAGCAACATCTGAGGGGGGTCTGAGAATTATTTGATGGCAATGTGTCATTGTTAACTTCCTGATTTTGATGGCTGAATTGTGATAATGTTGGAGAATGTTCTTGTTTGTAGAAGATAAACACCAGAGTATTCAGGGATGATGATGCATCAAGTCAGCAACTTATTCTCAAATGATTTAAGGAAGAAAAATATTCTCTGTACTGTACTTGCAACTTTTCTATAAATTTGAGATTGTTTCCAATTTTTTTTTTTTTTTTTTTTGGCTGCGCTGGGTCTTCATTGCTGCGTGCGGCCTTTCTCTAGCTGTGGCGAGCGGGGGCTACTCTTCGTTGTGGTGTGCGGGCTTCTCATTGCGGTGGCTTCTCTTGCTGTGGAGCACGGGCTCTAGGCGTGCGGACTTCAGTAGTTGTGGCACACGGGCTCAGTAGTTGTGGCTCGCAGTCTCTAGAGCACAGGCTCAGTAGTTTCGGCACACGGGCTTATTAGTTGCTCCGCGGCATGTGGGATCTTCCCGGACCAGAGATCAAACCGGTGTCCCCTGCATTGGCAGGCGGATTCAAACCACTGCACCACCAGGGAAGTCCCTGTTTCCAAATTTTTTACTAAAATTGTTAAAACAAACAAACAAAAAAACAAGATAGCAGTGTTGAAATCTGAAGGGGGGGGTGTGGAGATCATAAAGAAAAGTTGAAAAGAGTGGTCTGTTAGAAACCATTCTCATTTTATCTCAACACAGGTGACATCTTTGAATTGGTGAGTGCCGACACTGGGGTTCCTGCCTTCTGGAATAGGTTTCCTGTATCTTTCTGCCTCATCAACTTCTAATTTCTTTTCAACACTGATTTGAATAACATTTTCTCCTGTGCCTGCACTTCAAATTCTCTCCCAACCTCCACTCTGTTCTGGCAATGCTTCCACTAAGTGGCATTCATGCAACTCTCTTACCCTAAAGATGGAAAATTTCACCTCTAGAAAGGTTCCAAAAGCAATGTCTTATCCTAAAAGAGGCACTATTAATGAGCCTCCTTTCTTTAGGCCTGACATTCACTAACATCTCCATCAAGTTCATGTTTTAGTGAGAGTTTTTCAAGGCCTTTCCTTCTAAACACATATAACCTACGCTCCAAGGGAAAGCCTTGTTATATCTTCTGGACTGTAACAGGGTTTTGACACTCTTTCCTCCCACTATACAAAAAGTTTCAAATGACATCATAAGCTTTATCTCCAGACTTCCTGAAATGTAGCAACTATAACTAGCTTCTCTACTTTCACACCAGCAGCAGCTGGCAGGCAGAGTCTTGGTTATTCTACAGCAGAAAGGTTTTCAGTAACAATCAATGAAGAGCTTTGAAGTAGTACAAAGATGATGTTTATCACTCATCCTTTCCTCTTCTTTCCTATTTAGGGTGATCATGGAAGTTTTGGAAGAGGAACAACTATATTATAGCCTGTCTCCAAGCAGCCACGAACTTTCTCCCCCCTCCCCTCCTTTGGCTGTGCCACGCGGCTTGTAGGATCTTAGGTCCCGGACCGGGGACCAGGGATTGAACCCGGGCCCACGGCAATAAAAGCTCCAAGTCCTAACCACTGGACCGCCAGGGAATTCCCCTTCCCTTACTTTAAACAAACACTAACAAAAGCAGACTCTTAAAATGTGTGGCCATACTTTTTGGCAATTTATCCTCAACAAAATTTTTATGCAGCCACATCCATGAAAATATCTAAGGAGACCGATAGGCCCTTGGGAAGAGAGCCTAGCAACAAAGGACACTAAGGTGAGCAACAACATCCAGAATGAAAGCAGCAGCAGGTCACCTAGAGATCGAGGAACAGCTCTGGCTGGAATCAGCTTCACTCTTTTCGTGTTAAAGAGAGAAAATTTTGCTTACTAAGCCAATTCAGGGTAACCATCAAACAACAACAGAGAAAGGGGAAATAGCAAAGGAACGTCATCATCTTTAGAGAAAGACAAACTATTTCCTTTTGTTTCTTCCCTCTTTCTCTACCTAACAAGGATTGTTTCCAAAGACATTATGCAATTTTTTTAAAAATCACAAACTAAAATTCCTACAGAGCTAAAGAAACGTGTCCTCAGTGTCATACTGACTTTATTTTTTTTAATTTATTATTATTATCTTTTTTTTTTTTTTTTGGCTGTGCTGGGTCTTCATTGCTGCGTGCAGGCTTCTCTAGTTGCGGCGAGCGGGGGCTACTCTTCGTTGCGGTGCTCAGGCTTCACACTGCGGTGGCTGCTCTTGTTGCGGAGCACGGGCTCTAGGTGCGCAGGCTTCAATAGTTACAGCGCACGGGCTCAGTAGTTGTGGTTCATGGGCTCTAGAGAGCAGGCTCAGTAGTTGTGGCACACAGGCTTGGTTGCTCCGTGGCATGTGGGATCTTCCTGGACCAGGGATCAAACCCGTGTCGCCTGCATTGGCAGGGGAATTCTTAACCACTGCGCCACCAGGGAAGTCCCCATACTGACTCTAGTGTCCAAAAGTTTTCTTTTGCACTTTTAGTGCAAGCAGAGGACTAAACTGCACCTTGCTAATTACTATAATCTTACAATAAGCACATACTCCTGTGAATGACATTTAGTTCCATCTCAGTCTATTCTCCCATGATAAGCAGCAATGAACTCAAGGGTATGATGTCAGAATATAAAAAGCCATTAAGGCTGCTCCTAACAGATTCTTTTAAAATATGATCCTACACTGCTCTTCAAAAGAAGGACAATATGTTTTAATTCTGAAATGGATTTTTACAATGCTTTGACCTCCTATCTAAAAGAAGTCTGGAAAAAAAAGTAACTGCAGTGGAGTGAGGGAGTGAAACATGTCACTCTGGTTATTAAAATCCATCAAGTTCATACTTCAGCCTTAGGATAACTGCAGCCAAAAAACAGACTCGCAAGTAATTAACACCACTGTCTGCAATAAAAGTTAATTGGACACAACTGAACTAACGCCCTAGTCATCGGGAAGCTGCAACTGGCGAAGAGCCCACTTCTCCTGTTCCTTCAATTTGCAAACAAAACTGCTAATGATAATCTGTGGACAAACAAGAAATTGCTCTCATGGCTTCCCCACTGCAAATCACTCAGCAATTCCAGCTAATGCCCAGGCATGTTGGGCCAAGAGAAAAATCATTAACCAACACTTCCTTGGATAAAGATGAATTTTAACAATAACCAAGCCCATTAAGGCTGAGAGTTGCTGAGAACTGTTAACTTTCCCCGGACACCCTAAGTAAAGCAATGTGGCCTGATCTCCACACCTTAGTACTACACACGAGACGTGCCCTGTGCCACTAGCATGTGGTAGTAAGAAGAGACATTATGCAAGGCTGGGAGCTACTGTTACACAAATAATTTATCTTCTTGTAAGAGAATCCTGGGTAATCTCATTTTTAGACAGGCAAATGGCATTGCAGATCTGCTTCAATAGCAAAGATTAAATCGCTTCTGAATTGACTTTGGAGTTGATAGATTCCTGCTGCCTGACTCATCTGCCTTCAATTCTGGACAAGAACTGTGCCCTTTCCCCTGGAATTAGTATCAGACTCTCTGCTTTTCAATTCTGTCTACAGCCCAAGAGACTGAGACTCCTAAGGGTATTATGGCATCTTAGGTAGCCACTCTTACAAAAGGGGAAAATTGTGGTCATTATATCTACAATGACCTGAAAAGTGGGCAGGAGGCAGTAACCTCCTGAGGTGACAGAAGGTAAAAGAGAAAAACAAGTACAAAGTACTACCTCTGCTTATTTTTTCTTAGGTGGTCTGGGCTCTATCCCAGCAAGGAGGTGGCTAGAGAAATTACTAATGCAATCAGAACCATCCCCAAGAAAGCAGCTGGACCAACTGTCCACTTGGTATACTTTTCAATGAAAGTTATTTTGGAAGGTTGCAGTTTACTTCCTCTAGTCATCAAAATACAACATTTTCTGATATGAAATATGGAAAAGCCTAAGAATATCTCATCCAGTATGTAAAAAAGAGAAGGATCTAGAAACTGTAATATGGATAGCAAAGTGAAACAGGAGTTTAACCTGAAAAAGAGGACACTTAGTAGGAACGTCATTCATTCACTGGGCACCTATGACACACTAGGCACTATGGTAGTAGTAGTACTATATATTAGGAATACAGATATGGCAGACAAAATCTTGATGAGGTATGTGATTAATGTGATCATTTCATAATATATACAAATATCAAACCATTATGTTGTACACATGAAACTAATATCATATTGTTTATCAATTAAACCTCAGGAGGGACTTCCCTGGTGGTTCAGTGGCTAAGACTCCACACTCCCAATGCAGGGGGCCCAGGTTTGATCCTTGGACAGGGAACTAGATCCCACGTGCTGCAACTAAGAGTTCACATGCCGCAACTGAAGATCCTGCATGCTGCAATGAAGACCCAGCAGCACAGCCAAATAAATAATAAATATTCTTAAAATAATAAATAAATAAACCTCAGGAAAGGAAGGACAGAAGGAAGGAAGGAAAACAGAGTTGTTTGAAAACCCAAATAATGAAAAAAATACTTCCAGGAAACAATGAGAAAGATGGGAGAAAACAATATGGGTCATTGAAGGCTGAGCAAGAATTTACCAGATTGAGACAGGTAGGCCACTCTACACAGAGAAACTAGCATAATGAAAGGCATGCAGTTGTAAAACTAACTGGCTGGCTTGTTTGGGGAACCACAAGTGGTCTGGTATGGAGAGGAGAGTGTCGGGTGTATGGGCTAAACCTGGAGATGAGCCTGATGTGTTAAATTATGAAGAGCCTTATATTTTATACTAGAGGGACAGAATAGCAGATTAAAAATAAATCAGGGGGCTTCCCTGGTGGCGCAGCGGTTGAGAATCTGCCTGCCAATGCAGGGGACACGGGTTTGAGCCCTGGTCTGGGAAGATCCCACATGCCGCGGAGCAACTAGGCCCGTGAGCCACAACTACTGAGCCTGCGCGTCTGGAGCCTGTGCTCTGCAACAAGAGAGGCCGTGACAGTGAGAGGCCCGCGCACCACGATGAAGAGTGGCCCCCGCTTGCCGCAACTAGAGAAAGCCCACGCACAGAAACGAAGACCCAACACAGCCAAAAATAAATTAATTAATTTAAAAAAAAAGTAAAATAATTTTTTAAAAAAAATTTTTAATAAATAAATAAATCAGCAGGGGCTTCCCTGGTGGCACAGTGGTTAAGAATCCGCCTACCAATGCAGGGGACACGGGTTTGAGCCCTGCTCCAGGAAGAGCCCACATGCCATGGAGCAACTAAGCCCGTGCGCCACAACTACTGAAGCCCGCACGCCTAGAGCCTGTGCTCTGCAACAAGAGAAGCCACCATAATGAGAAGCCCGCACACAGCAATGAAGACCCAACGCAGCCCAAAAAAATAAAAAATAAAAATAAATAAATAAATCAGCAGAAAACTAGCCCTGACATCTTATAGACTAATTGTGATGATTAAATGAGATTATATTTATAAAGTGCTTAGTACAGTGCCTATGCTCAATGACGGTAGTTATAACTATTATTAGCTAATGTCAGACTTTATCCTGAAGCCATGGGGAGATAGGAACAGGTTTTAAGGACAGTAACATGATCAGATGTCTATTTTAAATAAATCTGCTGGAAGTGTGAAAGACAAATGGGAGATGGCAGAAGTCATTTAAGTGGCTATAGTGATTTCGAGGTGAGAGATGATGAAGATCTCAAATAAAGGTGTCATAAGAGGGCTGTCATACAAAGGAGGGAGCAGCTTTATCTCTGAGCTCCAGAGATCAAAAATAGGTTAATAAAGTCTGAAGAAAGGCAATTTTCAGTGAACATAAACAATAATTTGAGCTTATTCAACAGTGGCACAGCACTAGAAACACTAAAGCAAAAGCAATGACCCCTTCATTAAGAATGACGGAAAAGAGTTTATTTTCAGTAGCTAAGAATTTGGACTAGACGACCACTAAACCCAATTTCCAGATTCCAAGATTCTAAATCACTTACAGAGGTGGTTTTGTAAAATCATTAACAATTGCTTACATTTGTAGAGAGGTTTACAATTTTCAAAGTGCTTTCACATTGATTCTCTAACTTAATTTTCTCAAATGCCCTGAGATAGTCTGGGCAGGTATCATTAGTGCCATTTTCACAGATAAAGAAATTAGGAAAAGCTAGTAAGTGCCTGGACTTCAACCAGATTTTCAGACTCCTGGCTCTGTGCTCTTTCCATTCTCACCATTGCCGCCAACATGGTGCCCGCGTTGAAAAGCCATTCTGAGAAACCAGCCCTCTTTGGTCACCTGTTCCAGTGTTTATTCTCAAAATCAGTAAATTCTTCTGCATGTCTTATTTTCGCTGTTCAGAAGTTTCAGCCTATTCCTTTGCCCTCGTGTAGGTGAATAAGAGCTAGTCATCTATCTTTATACAATGTTCCTTCATATTTACATATTATAAAATGTCTGTCATGGGCTTCCCTGGTGGCGCAGTGGTTAAGAATCCGCCTGCCAATGCAGGGGACACAGGTTCGAGCCCTGGTCCGGGAAGATCCCACATGCCGCGGAGCAACTAAGCCCATGCGCCATGACTGAGCCTGCACTCTAGAGCCCGTGAGCCACAACTACTGAGCCCAAGTGCCACAACTACTGAAGCCCGTGCACCTAGAGCCCGTGCTCTGCAACAAGAGAAGGCACCCAATGAGAAGCCCGCGCACCGCAATGAAGAGTAGCCCCCGCTTGCCACAACTAGAGAAAAGCCCACACACAGCAACAAAGACCCGATGCAGCCAAAAATATAAATAAATTAATTTAAAATAATAAAATAAAACAAAATGTCATTTCTCTAATCTAGGATAATTAATCCCAATTACTTGAGTTTTTTCACATAAATATTATTTCCCTTAAAGTAGTTAAGTAATCTGATCCTTAATTTAGTACTAGCTCCAGGAAGATAATATTCTCTTCCCATCACTCCAATTCTAATCCCCAGATATCTATTCTATTAAAGAGTACTTCCTCCAATTAATTAATATCAATATTTATTGAGTACCTAATATGTAGCAAGGCACTGCTCCAGGAGCTAGGGACTCAGCAATGAACAAAACAGACAAGAACTCCTGTCTTCATGGTGCTTCCATTTGTACATGAGGTAGTGTGTGAGGGTCAGATAAACTTAATGAATACGTAAGTGACACAGACTATTAGAAGGTGATAAATGCTATGAAAAAAACAAATGAAGCAGTGTAAGGAGATGAGGAGGACTGGATGGGGCAGCAACCTTAAATAGCATAGTCAGAGTGTGGTCCTCACTGAGAAACTGTACTTTCTCCATGCTTTATCTGCTAGTTTCAGTGCAAGGCAGCAGTACAGCTTTTAATTACAAAAGAGACCTTTTTTTAGCAATTAAACTATAACTAAAATAGTTTTTCCCCCCTCTCATTTCAAGTTTAACTCTTAGGTACTTGCACATTTAATAAAAAGCAATTGATCAACTTGTTTTGAAGAGGAAAATTTTGTTTCTGTAATGCTGAAATACTCTTCAAGAAATAATGAAAAAAGTAATGCAAGCCCACCAGCACACACACGAAGACTGCTGCCGGATGCAACTCTGACTTTAATAAAGACTAGCATTTCTCTAGTTGTGGGGAGCTGAAAGATGAGCAGCTGTGGACAGATAGGGGGATGGAGGGAGCTGGTAGAAACAGAATTTTAGAGAGCTACAAAATTGGCATGCAGACTGAAGTGGCATCAGCCTCTCACTTCTAGGTGCACTAAGGAACAATCTCTCCAGAACATACTATGAATGATAAGAACGACACTTTTCAGTTGGGACATTTGTTCAGCTTGGAAAAGAGGCAAAAATTAAAATATAGCTTGCTGAAAAAGCAACTGGTTCCAAATTCATTTTGCCACAGGATATGGAAATAGGGAAAGGTTTCTTAAGAGGAAAGGTTCCTTTCATCTCTCTGGAGAAATGTCCTAACACAGTATCACACTCCAATCGTACCATACCTCACAGGGACTGAATGAAGCCTAAGTACTAAAATCCTCAGTAAAGCACTTTATTTATTTATTTTTTGCGTTACGCGGGCCTCTCACTGTTGTGGCCTCTCCCGTTGCGGAGCACAGGCTCCGGACGCGCAGGCTCTGCGGCATGTGGGATCTTCCCGGACCGGGGCACGAACCAGTGTCCCCTGCATCGGCAGGCAGACTCTCAACCACTGCACCACCAGGGAAGTCCCACCTACTTGTCTCTTGAATGACCAGACAAAGAAACAAAATTTTAATCAGTTTGTTCAGTTGGAAAATCGCAGTTAAAAAGCAGAGGAGGGCTTCCCTAGTGGCGCAGTGGTTGAGAGTCCGCCTGCCGATGCAGGGGACACGGGTTCGTGCCCCGGTCCAGGAAGATCCCACATGCCGCGGAGCGGCTGGACCCGTGAGCCATGGCCGCTGAGCCTGCGCTCCGCAACGGGAGAGGCCACAACAGTTAGAGGCCACAACAGTGAGAGGCCTGTGTACCGCAAAAAAAAAAAAAAAAAAAAAAAAGCAGAGGAAGTTAAAGCTATTGCTTAAAAATGTGGCCTAGGGATATGTTTGGATTTTACTTGTCTATACTTTGCCTGTTTGCCCTTCTGCATGAATAATCAAGAACTGACTGTATGCTCTGATCAGGAATGAACCCTTAACTAGAGTTCTGCCTGTATGTTGGTAAAGATGCCTCCTGCCCTTTTCAGCTAGGCTTAAATGCAACAAACTCAGTCTATGACTAAATTTGATCTAATCAGCCACACACCCCCACACCCACACCCCCGCCCCGGATCCGTCGGCACCATATTTAATAAAACTTCAATTTGGCCTTTCCTTTACATCTCTTTTATTCCTCCAGCACCTCATCTTGAACCTTTCTCCTTCTCTTGACTGATACTGGCATCTTGGTCTTTGGATTCTCTTCACAACTAGAGAAATAAAAACACCTTCTCAGGGTAGAGATAGGAAAATTTCAATCATTTCAAATAGGGACCCTGAAAGGAGTTCTTGGAGAAAAGAATTAAATATATTAGAAATTCAGAGAAGGGAAGAATTCAGAGACCTTGGCTCTGGGTCTGGCTTCACTACCAAATCACTTTCTAAGTTATTTAGACATTCTTGAGGCATTAGTTTTCCCTACCTCAGAGAAATGCTGAGACCACTAAGAGAGTGCTTATTTAATTCACTGGATGAAAACTAATCCAAAAGTAAAAATATTTATGTTAATACTGGAAATGATTCTTGGGCTGAAGGAATTCTTGTCTTAACCTTTTGTGAGTTGTTATATATTATACCCTACAACCCGACATTTAATTTCAAGGTACAATATGTACTCAAGGTACCAAATAATTCCTTTAAGCCAGGCTCAGGTCCTCTCTTCTATTACTATATATATTTACAGATGATGAAATCTCTAATTAGGCAAAATTCTAAGATGTGACCAAACAAAAGGACTGTCCAGTATTCATAAAATGCTAATGCAGAAAACAAAGTTGGGGGAGGGAGCAAAGGCCTGGATTCTAAAAAACAGATGAGCTATTTGGGTGTTTGGTTTAAAAAAAAAATGATGGATTAAAAGTTTATATCTAAAAGGCAACTCTATTTTGAATGGCTCTAACAATCCCATAATAAGTGCAGTATCAAACAAGTCAGGGTAATTAATTCAGTGGACTCTTCCCCTTTCACTGCCAGATTGAACAGCTCTGAGGATAATCTCCTTCATTCTCCCAGAGCTCAGTTGGAAGATTCATTATTTATGCCCTCAATTGTTTACTCTGTCCTATTTTTCCATCCATCCAGGCCCAAGTGCAGTGTTATCACTGGCCTGTTTCCAAAACGAATGTAGTAGTTCACTGCCTTACTAGTTACAAACTCAAAGATAATCGAATAGTGGTATCTTAACATTGGAGAGCAACTTCATCCCACCACTTGATCCAGGAGAGAAGTTAATGATAATGCTGACCCAGGTTACCAAAAGCTAAGTTATTTTAGATGGATGAAATGAAACACACAAGTTATTCTAGTCTTGTTTTTTTTTTTTGAACCACTGAGCAACATATATGCACATCCAACAGGATTCTTAAAGGGCAGTATCATTAGAAAGACAGCTCTGGCTCTCACCAAGAGCAGACCTGTAAACTATTGAGGATTAAACTGATTGAGATGCACTTTGCCTAGCAACCATTCATTAGGAAGAGTTCAGTAACTCACCAGCAATCAATTCCATGTCCTTATCTAAGCCATAAACAGATAACAGACTCCACCAAGTCCTCTACCCTCTGGATTCAGACAGCAAACAACTTCCTCAAAAGATTCAGCTTCCACGAGTCAACCTTTGGGGGAGGGGGTTGTGCTTAAACACACAAAATATTGTCTCAGACACCTGACTGACAGAGCTGAAGAGCTAAAAACTACCACCAGCCCCATCTCCATATGAATGCATTCATTGTCTCCCAGGTCTTTTTGCCTCTAATATTTTCTCACCTTGAGCAAGCTTTTCCCAATTCCAAACCTGACAACACTCAAGCTGATCATCATGAGAATCAAACAACGCCAAGGGTCCAATCTTTTCCTTCACCTTCTCAAGGGGACCATTTTATACTTCTGATGCGAATGGGGGATTGGGCTTGAGTCTCCCTTTAGAGAGAACATAGGACCCTTTTTCTTAACACATTCTAAGCTGTGACTCACAGAAATAAGCAGAATGGACAAAAACAGATTGCTAAAGAAAAATCAGTGGACTGAACCTCAGCTGCACCATGTCCCCTCAACCTAAGAGATTATGAAAGTCATGGGGGGATTCTCTTTGCCTTTCAATTTAAACATGATTCATGGAGTCTTAAGGGATAAATGGGTAATAAACTAAAAACCCAAAATCTAACAAAGGTTTACTGTGAATCTACTTTTTTTTGCACAACTCTATATTAAGGCTACTTGCGATTAAAAAAAAAAAAGGATATTAAGTTCCTGATCCCTAGTAAGTTTCCACAACTGAGATGGTTTCCTACCCCATCATCCCTAGTCTTTATAATACTTGCTTTTACCCCAAACTGCCCTTATTGATTAGAGATAAAATAAATCAATGCAAAGAAAAAATATTAATCTAGCTTAAATGGTAAAACAGCTCCAGCATATTAATTCTATCTTCAAAACTGAACTCCAGTTAGAACAATTTCTGGAAACTGAACCTGGATTACAAGACTGAACTCTCAATCATTTCAATTAATACTTACCAAAGTGCTGCCAAAAAAATTGGTATTTCTCACTTTTGGCATTCGAGCTCTTTGCTAATCAACATTAAGATAAATCTGGTCCAAACAAGTTTACCATGAACACTGCCACTCAACACACACACACACACACACACACACACACACACACACACACACACACACACACACACACCCTCCTTTGTTTCTATCATAAATTTTGGGTTTTCTATCTTCAATTGATAACTTTCCTCTCAATTAAAAACCTATAAAGAGGTTCCTGATTTTGGCTGAAGATGAGCTCTGTCCTTCAGAAAGAAGGGATCCATACATTGTAGAAGCAAAGGAACTCAAGACATACATATAAATTGTAATGATACAGCCACACGAATTCATGGGGGTGGCGCTTTAAAAAATAAATGAATTAAACAAAATTCATCTGGATTTGTTTGAAGTTTGGTTTTTGATGACAGAAACTAATCCCTCTGAGAGCCTATGAATGAGAAATATACAGATGGAGAAAAAGATAAGACTTTTAAGTTTCAGTAACAGCAAGGTAAGTTTGCTTGCTCTAGCTAGGTTTCTCCAACAGGGCTGAGTGCTACACAAAGCCGGTAACACTGTACTCGGGGAGAGACTTTAGCAGAGTTAATCTCTAACAACTATCAGGATTTCCTTTAACTACCATCTGACGGGGGCTGATCCCTCTTTCCACTGGCACCTCCTTCCTTTTCAGATTGTTTTTGCTGATTAAGGCAGTCCCAAGTAGGAAAATGGTGAAGACAGCCTTAATGGACACGGATGCAGAACAGTTCCAAAAACCCACTCCTATCCTAACCTGCTTTTTTTTTTTTGGTTTGCTGCATCAGATGCCACACAAGAAAGGCTCCTCTTTTTTTCTTCTGTTCATTTTACTACGCGACCGACATCGACACATCAGTAAAAAGAGATCAGAGTCCTGAATCTCCTTACCCTGCTGCACGGGTGAGATGAAGGGAGGGAAAGAAGAATGAAGGGTAGAATTAGAAAATCAAAATAAACTGATTAGATGGGGAGCTCTTACTTCCCATTCCATTTCCCCCTTTCTCACAAGGTTAAGTCGGCTGAAGTCGGGGTTGGTTAGAAAAAGCACACACACCTTGAGCCCTGGAAGGGAGGGAGGTGAGGTTCGCTCCGCAGCGCTCGGTGGGGCTCCGGGCTCCGCCCCGCCTGCCTGGGGCAGCTCAGCCCTCCTCGCCTGAGCCCCGGGAGGATGGAAGAGAAGGGGTTTCTAGCTGTCTTGGCAGGGGGAGGGGGAGGCGGCTGCTCCGGGTGCCAGGCTCTCTGAGCGCAGCACTCCGCGGCGCGCCGACACCCCCTCCCCCAGCCGGCTACCGCTCGCTCCCCCTTCGCCGCCGGAAGCCAGCCCCGCCCCCTCAACTCCATCCCGGCCCTTCTCGAGCCCCCTCCAGTCCGCACAGCCAATGGCGAGCCAGGGAGCCAGCGGAGCGACTCACCAAACAGCCAACTGGGGAGGCCCACTGGGAGGTCAGCCGCCCGGGATAGGCCAGCTACCCGCGGCCCCGGCCCTGGCACGGCTCCTCTTTGTTAGAGCTGCCCCCATCTCTCCAGGCCCCCACCCCGAAGCCTGCAGCCCGGCATCCCGGATGGGCCAGGTGATGCGGCGCCCCTTCTCCTGCTCCCCCGCCCACGCCGTGCCTGGGTACTAGGAATGACCCCCATCCAGGCAGTACCTCCCAGAGTGCATCAGACTTCCACAGCAATAGCCATCCGGAGACACCTGAGAGTTGAAAGATGCTCCCCAGGCCTCTCTGCCTCGCCCTTCTTTTCTCAGACTAATCAACTGCACTCCCTCATAACAGTGCATAGATTTAGGTTTGCATATTAGATCAGCTGCACACATCAATCCACCCTGTCTGAAACTCCTGCTTCCCGTGACGCAGAAATTAGGGGGGAGGGGGGCGCATACTGGGAAGGGATTTATCTGGAAGTTGGTGCGCTGGGAGAAGGAATACATCAAATCATCTGCAACAAACAAAACACCAAAGACACACACTCAGCTGGATCCAACCCACCTCAGATACAAGCTATCTACATCCAATTAAACCCAGGCTAACCACTCCCTTAGCAGGTTTCAGTACAATTAGGAAACAAATATCTAAGTCTTGTTCAAGCCATACACCTAATATTAGAAAAAACTCTCAGGAACTGCCAGGCCTCCGCATAACTGGCAGGTTGCATCAACACTTCAATCACTAATGTCAATGTTAAGGGCCTAACACTGCTGGGATGGAATATGCTAAAGACTGTCGAATATTTTCTTAGGTATAGTGGTGAAGCAGTAGTAGGGGTTCATTTAAGAAAAACAAAGTGGGGATGGGGAAGGCAAGTTATTACCTACACTGTCATTTTTGTCCACAAAGTTCTTGCAACTAATGTTAAGTGTCTACCTCACACTACAATCCCGCTTAGTTCCCAAGTGCTACTACAATTTTTAAAAAACAACAACAAAACACTTTAAAATTAAGTAGCCTTTTCTTATGTGGAGCCCAAAGCATTTCATATATATATATATAACCTCAGTGTTCTGGGAAGATGGAAAAGGAATTGTGTGACATGCCCATTTAAAAGCCAGCTCTTTTTTCTAACCCAAATTAAAAGGCTTGGGCTTAAATAGATTTATGGAGGAACTTCATTGCTGTCTCATAGGCTAAGTTCCAGATAAAAAGACCCAAACGTGAAAATTTTATTTTACATACTGCCCACAAAAGTCTCCCAAATTAGCTAACGAGTCCATTCCCTTCCCAAATACATCTGACCTAAACAAAAATCCTCAAAAGCACAAAAGCAGTTACAACGCTCCATATCATTTAGCAATTCTCTGGCATTTTCCATATTAAAATAACTAAACAATACTTCAAGAAACTACTATTTTAAATAGCTGACCTAAAAGCTACTTTTTTTTGCGGTACGCGGGCGTCTCACTGTTGTGGCCTCTCCCGTTGCGGAGCACAGGCTCCGGACGCGCAGGCTCAGTGGCCATGGCTCACGGGCCCAGCCGCTCCGCAACATGTGGGATCTTCCGGGACCGGGGCACGAACCCGCGTTCCCTGCATCGGCAGGCGGACTCTCAACCACTGCGCCACCAGGGAAGCCCTAAAAGCTACTCTTGATGACTAAGGTAAACAGCTGTGTCAGTACTTTCCTTCAAATTCTAACCTTCTTGAAAAAGGCAATTTTTCTCTCTTTAAGGATTAAATAGAAACTAAAATTTAGGGAATTCCCTGGCGGTCCAGTGGTTAGGACTCCACGCTCTCTCATTGCCAAGGGCCTGGGTTCAATCCCTGGTCAGAGAACTAAAATCCTACAAACCTCACTGCGCGGCCAAAAAAAAAAATCCTTCCAAGATCACTCATAAGCCCATTAATTTGCCAAGACATCAAAAACAAACAAACATGTCAGTCTCACCATTATCACAAATGTTCTTGACAATTAGATAATTCAGACAAAACTTCTAATATCCTCTTCTAAAATATAAATGAGGAACTCAGGGTATTTTGAATACCTAAAATAAAATTAAAACATCAAATTTATCTTCATCTACACAGTCCAAGAAAACAGAGAGGAATTACAACTGTTTAATACAAGATCACAGGGGAAGCCCAAAACACCTCCTCCTAAAGAAGAACTCAAGTCCAATTTCTTTTCATGCCGCTCAAATGTACTCTATCTTATTACCACTACCCTAACAGAGACCCTTACTACGTCTGTGGGGGAAACTATAACTTCTTTCTAGTCTCCCTAATTCCACATAGCACTGCTTTCACATCCATTTGCTCTTCTCCTTAAGAACTACAGAAACAGTTCAATTTATTGCACATTTACTAGGTGCAAGCCCCTGTGTCAAGGGGGAAAAAAATATATATATATATATATACACACACACACACACATAAAATAGATAAATAACAAGGACTTACTGTATATCACAGAGAACTATATTCAATATATTATAATAAGTTATAATGGAAAAGAATCTGAAAAAAATATACATATAAATGAATCACTTTGCTGTACACCTGAAAAATACTGTAAGTCAACTATCCTTCAGTTTAAAAAATATACATAATAAATAATTATGATTTTATCATCATGATAAACCTATGAAATAGACATTTCCCCCATTTTTACAGACAAAGAAACTGAGGTCCAGAGAGGCTGAACAATCTGCTCTAGGTCAACAAGGTGGTAAATGGAAAAGCCAATTTTAGAAGTTGAGTATTCCTGGCTCCAAGTCTAATACTCCTATCCACTAAGCTCTACTGTGGCTCTCTGGTGCCTATGCCATCCAACCAAGCTCCCACTCTATGGCTATTGTATGTTCCACAGTCTGGTACTATCCTATGTTATCAAACTTACTCTCCACCTTTCCTCAGCAGTTTACTCCCATAGCAGACAGACCGATCTGCTTGCTCACTGTCTGTGTATCTTCCATTTCTACTTTCTTGCCATGACTTGTATTGTTATAACCATTCCATTTAAATCCTACCCATTCTTCAAGGCTCAGCTCAAATTCCACCTCCCTTGTGGAGCCTTCTTTAATGCTCTCAGCAATGATTCCTTTTCTGAATCACTACTACACAATTTAGTACTTAACTGTTCTGTTGTCTAATATGTGATTTGTCTTCCTAATTTAGACTGTAAGTCAAAGCTTATATTACACTTGTTTTTGTATCTTCTCCTTTCCCAATTTTGCACAGTAAGTCACACATAGTAAAGTTCTCTATAAATATTTAGACCAGTAAACACTACAGCAAAAGAATGGTCCAAATCACTAAATGACCCAAGTTCTCATAACAGCCACCAAAGTTGAAATAATTAATAACTTCATTCATTTTCAAGATAGAACGAATAACCAAATTCTAAGTCTGCCGGTACTGACCAAGGACTTATCCACTCTGTGCTTCAACAATATCATGGACAAATTGCTAGGAGGGGATTCAAGAGGGCTGGTAATGTTTCTTGATCTGAGAACTAGTTACGTAAGTATGTTCAATTTGTGAAAATTCATTGAGCTGTACACTTAACGTGCACTTTCCTATACATTTTATCTCAAAAAGTTTTAAAACATCAAGTTTCAGATTGTATTATAAGATAAACACATCTATTTTTGAAGCACATATGAATATTATATATATGTCTGTAGGTCCAAGAAAATATCTAGAAGTACATACACCAATCTGTCAACAGTAGTAACCACTGAGAGGAGGAAAAGAGGGGTACGGAGGAATGAAGAGGAAAAAATTTTTATATTTGTTTTACTCAATCTTTTAAAAGATAAAAAACATGCATTAATTTTGTAATTTTAATAGATTAGCTGAGTAGTAGAATTACAAATTATTATTTGTAATTTTTGAACTTTCTGTGTTGAACATGCCTTACATTCACAATCAGCAAAAGATATTAAAACACAAAACAAACATACCATCTCTCAGAAACAGAAGGAAAGATCAATGGGTTGGACTGAAAACTAGTTTAGGTAACATCCATCTAGTCTGATCATTGTTTGCACTTCAATATTTCTTGAGTACTCTATTTTGCAAATTTCCCAAATGACACTTTTAACAAGCAAAAAAACCCCAAAAAGGTGCGTTTGATGCTTAATTTACTCAAATCAAAATAAATATACAGTTTTCAGCAGAACCAGATAACAAAAATAAAACAATAACAATGATCTATTCTGAACCTAAGCTAAACACTATTAAAAAGGCATTTTCCAAATCAAAACTACGAGGTACCACCTCACACCAGTCAGAATGGCCATCATTAAAAAGTCTACAAATAACAAATGCTGGAGAGGGTGTGGAGAAAAGGGAACCTTCCTACACCGTTGGTGGGAATGTAAATTGGTGCAGCCACTATAGAAAACAGTACGGAGGTTCCTCAAAAAACTAAAAATAGAGTTGCCATATGATCCAGAAATCCCACTCCTGCACACATATCCAGACAAAACTATAATTTGAAAAGATACCTGCACCCCACCCCCCCATGTTCATAGCAGCACTATTCATAATAGCCAAGGCATGGAAGCAACCTAAATGTCCATCAACAGATAAATGCATACAGAAGATGTGGTATATATAAACGATGGAATGCTACTCAGCCAGAAAAAAATGAAATAATGCCATTTGCAGCAATGAAGATGGACCTAGAGATTATCATACTAAGTGAAATAAATCAGAAGCAGGGGGAGGATGAATTCAGAGACTGGGACTGACATATACTGATACTATGTATAAAATAGATAACTAATGAGAACCTACTTTATAGCACAGGGAACTCTACTCAATGCTCTGTGGTGACCTAAACGGGAAGGAAATCCAAAAAAGAGGGGATATATGTATACATATAGCTGATTCACTTTGCTGTACAGTAGAAACTAACACAACATTGTAAAGCAACTGTACTCCAATAAAAATTAAAAAAACAAAAGCGAAAAATACCACATGATGTGACTTATATGTGGAATCTAAAATATGCACAAATGTACTTATTTACAAAACAGAAACAGACTCACAGACATAGAGAACCGACTTTTGGTTACCAAGGGGGAGGGAGGGATTGGGAGTTTGGTATTAGCAGATGCAAACTATTATATATAGATTGGATAAACCACAAGGTCCTACTGGATAGTACAGGGAACTATATCCAATATCCTGTAATAAAGCATAATGGCAAAGAAAAAAAATAAAACTTTAGTGTTAAAAAATAAGTAAATAAATAAATAAAATAAAATAAAAAGGCATTTTCCCCATAAAGACCCACTAGTGACATTTTACAAAATTCAAACACCCAAGAGACAGAACACAAACTTTGATAAGGAAATTTATTATTCACTAGACTTAAAGAGAACAACAGGTCTGAAAAAACAAGTGTGAAAACTTGGGGGAAAAAAAGAAAAAAGGCAATGCTTTGACTATTATTTCAATGTAGCAAGGTATTCTTTTAACCTTTTTTTTAACTGGCTGCACTTTCTCTTTCAGACACTAGAGGGAAGTATAAAATCCATTCACTGTATCTTTGGGAATTCAATTCATTCATTCATTCACTCACATCACCACGTATTTACTGCATTCCTACATACCAGGAACTTCATTAGACCCCAGAGACAAAAAGATGAATAAGCTACAAACTCTGTCTTTAAGGTGCTTAGTCTAGTGAAGGGAGACACCAGTTTGGAAAAAAAAGGCAAACTACAACAAAGAATGCACATGAGAACCAAACCCCAACTTTTGCAAGACTGTGGGTTTGGGGCAGGACGGTTTGGCAGAGGGAGGAAAAAAACATGTGTCCATATAAAAATTCATACTAGACAAACCAGCTTATCAAAACTGGCTTACTCTCCTATTTACAATTTTCCCACCTTAATCTAAATGGAAATAGCTTCACTTAGAAGGTATCTTTAGGGCTTCCCTGGTGGTGCAGTGGTTGAGAATCCGCCTGCCAATGCAGGGGACATGGGTTCGAGCCCTGGTCTGGGAAGATCCCACATGCGGCGGAGCAACTGGGCCCGTGAGCCACAATTACTGAGCCTGCGCGTCTGGAGCCTGTGCTCCGCAACGACAGAGGCCGCGATAGTGAGAGGCCCACGCACCACAATGAAGAGTGGCCCCCGCTTGCTGCAACTAGACAAAGCCCACACACAGAAACGAAGACCCAACACAGCTATAAATAAATAAATTTTAAAAAATTAAAAAAAAAAGATTCTTTAAAAAAAAAAAGAAGCTATCTTTAAACTGTTATCTATAGAAAGTAGAGGAGTGAGGCATTAACGTGTGTGGAAGATTTGCTAAAATATCTAGTTGGCTAGGTTTCAAAATCAATTGTACACAGTTTAAAAAGCATGAAGGTAACAGATACAATTGGAGTTAAGACTGCTTACATGATAATAAAAATTCTCATTTGAAATCAAGATAAATTACACTACAACCCCCTGCAAAGAGCACATCAAGGATAAATAAATAAGTAGAAGTTTCCTAAATGTGCTCTCTCTTATGCAAATTAAGTTGCCCTAATCCTCAAAATGACTGCTGCATCTTTTGCTATGGTTTGGGATGTTTGGATTGTGTGTGTTGGGGGTGGAGAGTTGGAGAGAAGGAACAAGTTGTTAATTTCTCATACTGATGGAGTAGCACATGGTAGAAAAAGTAAAAGCCAACATCCTGAAAAAGTTTCACACACATACACAAAATGAGACAGCAAACTTGTGAATCAAGCATGATTTGGCATCTTTAAATGAAGAGCCAATTCCCTTCTAGTGCCAAAGCCAATGGCTTCTCCTGTAGATAAAATGGCACAGTTCCTGAAAAAGCCCTGGACGCTGTTTCCCCACAATCCTATAATCTGTCAGAAGATAGAAAACAAAAAGAAGGCTCTGCCAGCCAGAAAAAGCAAATTATAACCAACACAGAGCCAACACTTTACTTCAGACAGAAGGAGCTTTTCTATGCATTTTTGGAAGGAAAGAGACAAAAGAAGCTTACCATTGCTCAAATAACCAAGGCAAACATTTTAACCAAATATCATCTTGGATAAGCATTTGATGCAATAGCCTGCTTTCTCATTTATACATAGCCTTAAAGAATATTTGCAACAAATTGGCCACAAAATACGAATAATTTTTACAAGTCAATAAGAAAAAGAAACAACCGAAGGGGATACTTTCAAAGGGCATGAACTAGTTAGTAGTCACAGAAGAAATACATAAGATCAAGTATTACATATATTCCATATTGTTAGGAAGTGGTGGAAAGTGCCTTCTCCATACAGTCCCAAAGGTATTTTGGCTTGATAGTACTGCCAACTGCAAGCCTCCAGAATAAAAAGAACAATAACAGAAGATAAGGGTGCCTCAAATCATGTTGTACACTTTAATATCTTACAATTTTATTAATCAATTATACCTTAATAAAGCTGGAAAAAATATACATTCCTAAAAATATATGACAGAAGCTTTGTGAAATATCTACTCTGGAAAAGAAACAAGAAACAATTAAGTAGAATGGATACAGGTCAACTGCAAATCAAACCCAAAGGAACTAAAATAAGAATTTAAGGGCTTCCCTGGTGGCGCAGTGGTTGAGAGTCCGCCTGCCGATGCAGGGGACACGGGTTCGTGCCCCGGTCCGGGAAGATCCCACATACCGCGGAGCAGCTGGGCCTGTGAGCCATGGCCACTGAGCCTGCGCGTCCGGAGCCTGTGCTCCGCAACGGGAGAGGCCACAACAGTGAGAGGTCCGCGTACCGCAAAAAAAAAAAAAAAAAAAAGAATTTAAGATGAACCTTTACCTATGAACTTGAAGCCAATCCCTGAGTCTACAATGAGCAAGGCAGATGATGGCAGCAGATAACAGAAAGCCTAAATACAACCACAAATGTAAAGCATCTCCAAGAAAGAAAGCTTACTCCACCGTCTTTGCTGTAGAAGCAGACCATTCAGGGACCCCCTTTCCAGTCACCAAATGCAAAAATAAAGCGAATAATGCCTGGGTGAGGCAAAAACAAGTACAGTCTTCCCATCAAAGAGGAAAAGAAACCTAAACCTTTCACTTGTCCTTGATACAAAGAGGTAATGGATTGTGGAACTGAAATTCCAGAAAAAAGATTCAATTCCAACCTATGTAAAGCTAAGAACTTCATGTCACTCTGTTCTAAAATTAGCAATACACAGGTTTCCACAGAAAAAAATAATACACAAGATCCCAACTGAGCTGTCAGCAGGGTAAAGTTCTGAGCACGTCAGCAGACTATTGCTTAACCATTTCCCTTATCGGTTTTAAACATCAAAAGAACCACATCCCAGTTTTCCTCTATTGTTAATGTCACTTTAGAGGCTGAGAAAAATTTAGTTCATCAGATTCAAATTTCAGGCATTTTCTAAGTACATTATAGGTAATGATGCCACCAATTCTATATTTAGAACCAGGTGTGGAACAAGGAGTGCTAGTTTTGCCTGAAATGGCACTGTCTCTCTCTTTAAAGCCTAACTGCAACCATCACCTAAGCCTACATTAAAATGTCTATATGGTGTTGCCTAAAATAAATTAAAATGCTTTTTCAATGCTTTTTTTTGAGTGGTTCTATTGATTGGCTGTGACACTTTAAATATAGACAATAAACCACCACCACCAGTCCTTTAAACAGAGTTTTAACTGCCATAGGGTGCCACTCACACCCTCACTTGAACCAAAAAGCCAAGATGGTAAAACCCTTGTGATAAGAAACCTCTAAAGTGATATTATAATAAACCTTTAGGAAATATTCTCTTTAATAAAAAGTTGTCTCATTATGGTTCCATAATTGTTACACTACAGAAATTAGGATAGCAATCTTTTCCCAAATCCTGAGCTATTTTTTTCTGCAAATAGTATTTACAAAAATATATCACCGGGACTTCCCTAGTGGTGCAGTGGTTAAGAATCAGCCTGCCAATGTAGAGGACACAGGTTTGAGCCCTGGTCCAGGAAGATCCCACATGCCGCGGAGCAACTAAGCCCGTGCGCCACAACTACTGAGCCTGCACTCTAGAGCCCGCGAGCCACGACTACTGAAGCCAGCTCTCCACAACTACTGAAGCCCGCGCACCTAGAGCCGGTGCTCCGCAACAAGAGAAGCCCCCGCAATGAGAAGCCCATGCACCGCAACAAAGAGTAGCCCCCACTCGCCACAACTTGAGAAAGCCCGCGCGCAGCAATGAAGACCCAATGCAGCCAAAAATAAAATAAATTTATTTAAAAAGAAAAAAAATATATATATATATATCACCTTTCTCAAAAGGAACTTAAGGGCTCTAAGAGACAGCATATTGCTAATTTTCACAACATCCCAATAAAGAACTATTATTTAGGGCTTCCCTAGTGGCGCAGTGGTTGAGAGTCCGCCTGCCGATGCAGGGGACACGGGTTCGTGCCCCGGTCCAGGAAGATCCCACATGCCGCGGAGCGGCTAGGCCCGTGAGCCATGGCGGCTGGGCCTGCATGTCCGGAGCCTGTGCTCCGCAACGGTAGAGGCCACAACAGTGAGAGGCCTGTGTACCGCAAAAAAAAACCCAACAAAAAACAAAAATTATTATTTAGCATTTATATCACATTTTAACTTGCAAAAGTGTTTTACAATTTTCATTAGTAGTCATGCCTCACAACCACCCACTGAGCTAAACTGGTCCTGTTATCCTCATTTGACAGCTGAGAAAACTGATGTATCATAAAGCCAAGGTGAAGCCGGTCTGCTTTTCCAAGACTAGGGACCTGATCCTTAAATACAGTCTCATTCACTCACCAGTGTATATGTATTGTTCATAACCCTAGTTAAACTAGGGGGTTTTTTGGGTTTTTTTTTAAATAAATTTATTTTATTTATTTTTGGCTGCATTGGGTCTTTGTTGCTGCGTGTGGGCCTTCTCTAGTTGTGGCAAGCAGGGGCTACTCTTCATTGCAGTGCGTGGGCCTCTCATTGCGGTGGCCTCTCTTGTTGCGGAGCATGGGCTCTAGGTGCGCGGGCTTCAGTAGTTGTGGCATACGGGCTCAGGAGTTGTAGCTCGCGGCGTCCAGAGAGCATGCTCAGTAGTTGTGGTGCACGGGCCTAGCTGCTCCGCGGCATGTGGGATCCTCCCGGACCAGGGCTCGAACCTGTGTCCCCTGCCTTGGCAGGCGGATTCTTAACCACTGCGCCACCAGGGAAGCCCCTAAGCTAGGTTTTGAGAGGACAGGAATCTACCTAAAATGATGGTACAAAAACATTAAGATTATAATGCTTTGACAAAAATATATAACCACATTGGAATACAAATAAGTAAGAATTTAGTAACTACACAGGAAGTTTTTAGAAACAGGCTTCCAAAACCTCGCCATCATCATACAAAAATGAAATGCTTTTCATCTCATTTGCTCCCTCCAACCACTACAATCAGACATCTATCTCCACCAGTCCAATGAGTAGTTCTACTCAAGATCACCAATAACCTCTAGGTTGCCAAACCCCACAGGTACTTCTCTGCTCTTATCTGAGACAGCAATGCAATACAGTGGTCCACTCCCTTCTTTACATGTTCTTTACTTGCCTTCCATAACATCATTTTTCCTGGTTTTCCTCCTACCTCACTGGCTACTCCTTCTGTGTCAGACCTCTCTTCTCTAGACACAGACCATTCTAGGTGACCTCCTGACTGAATTCCATGATTTCAACTTCTATCTACACGTTGATGATCTCCAAGTCTACAATTCCAGCCCAGACCTCTCCCTGGAATGCCAGGCTTTTCTACCCAACTATCTTACAGCTCCAGTTGGCTGTCGAACATGCAGCTTGAACTCGACATGACCAAAACAGAATCCTTGATAAATATGTTCTGCCACAGTCTTACCCATCTCAATAAATATAATCACCATTTATACACAGTAACCAGAGTATCTTTCTAAAAGTACAAATCAACTCACATCATATCCCTGCTTAAAAGCCTCCAAAGGAAGCACACTACCCTAGCTTTCAAATCTCAATGTCATATGGCCTCTCTCCTCTTCTTGCATCACTCTCCCTCTCACCCACCATATTCAAGCCACATTGGTCTTATTCCTGCTCCTCCAACATATGGAGTTCATTCCTCCTTAGTTTTGCACTGGAATGCTTGATCTGCTAATCCTTGTATCCTCCTGGATCTTAAATGCCATACCCTCAGAGAGATATTCCCTATTCTCCCAATCTAAAGTAGCTATCCATTCATCCTCTAATACATCATGCTGTTTTAATGCTCTGCAACTGATTTTTTAAAAGTTGTTTGTTGTCTGTTTACCCTCACTAGAACATCAGCTCCATAAGAACAGGGACTTTGCTTACAAGAGAATTGTTAGTTCCCAACACATACTAGAAACTCAATAAATTTGGCAGGCTTAGTTGTTAGGTGCTGCTGAACTTAAAAGGGTAAAAAAGACATAACCCCTACCCACAAAGAGCTCACAATCCAGCTGATGAAACAAAACATTAGAATAATAAGTGTAATGCTAACAGGATACTAAAATATCAGAGCAGCCCAGAAGCAGAAGTGATTAATTCTGACTTGGAAACTAGGAAGACTTCACAGAAGAAATGAGCTGTGAGCTAAATCCTAAAGATTAATCAGGAGATTCACTAGATTATTGGTTATGTCTGTCTGCCTGTTTTGGAAGTGTCCTTGGAGGGAAAGAAAACAGCCTGAGCAAAAACATAATGAGGAAAGGAGGAGGGAAGATGGAATCAAGCATGTGCTATGTATCAGGCACTGTGGGTAATGAAGGGTTTGAAAGGGAAAGCCCGTAAGTAGTCTTAGAATTTAGGAAGATCACTCTTGTGGCAGTGTGGTGGATCAAGTGAAGGATGATAAGACCTGAGGCATACAGACCAGTTAGGAGGTTACTGCAACGGTCCAAGTGAGAAATGAAAACGGTCTAATCCAAGACTTCAGCAATATGGCTGGAAAGGAAACGGCAGGTTTAGGAGACCTTGAAGGTTAAAATCAGACCTAGGTATCAACCAGATATGAGTGATGAAGGAGAAGGAAGAAACAAGGTCAAGTCCAAAGTTTTTGATTTAGGCAACTGTGTGGCTGTTAATACCGTTCAACTAGGCAGGAAATCTAGAATGTTTAGATTTTGTGGGGAAGACAATGAATTCTGTGATGCCTATGCAATGTCTAGGTGGGTTTTGGAAATATAGACCTGAAAAAAAAATATATATATAGGCCTGGATTCTAGGAGGGAAGGAGGGATGGCGCAGGGGAGAGGGAAAGAGAGAGAAAGAGAGAGATCTGAGTTAAACCTAGACATCTGGAGAAGTTGTCTGTGTGTGCAGTGAATTACATCACCTGTGAAAAGAAAAAATAAAGACAGAAAGACTAAGGATTCGGCTGAAAGAGAAACAGTGATACAAGGTCACAGAGGATTAACAGTATAGTGAAGAAAGGAAAGGCCAACATGAATATAGTAAACTCTATAGGTGTGGAAGAAAGAAGTAAAGATAATCCACTTGATAGCCTTTGAGAGAAAGGTGGGGGAGAGAGTAACATCAACGGACTAGAGATTAATGATTTACCAAGAACAGGCAAATATTTAGGTGAGATATAGAAGCCTAATTGGATACCCAACAATCCCTTACTTAAGAGGAAAGATCTTATTTTATCTAAATAAAAGTCCTTACTTAGAAATTTGAGATCTGATGGAAAACCAGAGTATTTGTGGGAAAAAAGGGCAGAGTAGAGACATGATCCAGAAACACTAGCAAATAGTTCAAATTATCTCTCACCAAAAAACCAGTAGCAAAGGGAAGAGGATGGATGCCCAGCAGAGGGGTGCACCAGGTCTTCATTTTGGCTGCGCCAGGTCTTTGTTGTGGCACGCGGGATCTTCGTTGCGGCATGCAGGATATAGTTCCCTGACCAACTACCGAACCCAGGCCCCCTGCACTGGGAGCACCGGGTCTTACCCACTGGACCACGAGGGAAGTCCCCTTATTACGTATCTTTTAAATTATTTAAAATATATTCAAAAAAGAAATTAAGTTAAAAAATTCAAATATTTAAGAAGTTGTATTTCTGGAATTCTTTAATGTCTTTAAAGAGTTATTTAAAATCTTTTTTAAAGTCTTCTACCCTCAGACTTTCTTTCTGAAAAATTTTACACAGGGACTTCCCTGGTGGCACAGTGGTTAAGAATCCGCCTGCCAATGCAGGGGACACGGTTCGAGCTCTGGTCCGGGAAGATCCCACATGCCATGGAGCAACTAAGCCAGTGCACCACAACTACTGAGCCTGCGTTCTACAGCCTGCAAGCCACAACTACTGAGCCCACGTGCCACAACTACTGAAGCCCGTGTGCCTAGAGCCCGCACTGGGCAACAAGAGAAGCCACCGCAATGAGAAGCCCACACACCACAACGAAGAGTAGACCCTGAGGGCTTCCCTGGTGGTGCAGTGGTTGGGAGTCCACCTGCCGATGCAGGGGACAAGGGTTCGTGCCCCGGTCTGGGAGGATCCCATGTGCCGCGGAGCGGCTGGGCCCGTGAGCCATGGCCGCTGAGCCTGCGCATCCGGAGCGGCCGCAGCAGTGAGAGGACTGTGTACTGCAAAAAAAAAAAAAAAAAAAAGAGTAGACCCTGAGAAAGCCCGTGCACAGCAATGAAGACCCAATGCAGACATAAATAAATAAATAAATAAAAATTTTACACAGTAAAATTCATTTTATAGTGTTCAGTTCTAAGAGTTCTCATAAATTCATATAACTATAACCACAAACAAGGTACAGAACAGTTCTATCACCTCCCCAAAATATCCTCATGCTACCCCCCCGTAGTCAAACACTTCACCTACCCTTAACCCAAGGCAATCATTGATCTGTTCTCCATCGTCCCTATAGTTTTGAGTTTTCCAGAATGTCATATAAATTCAATCATGTAGTATTTTTTTTAATTGAAGTATAGTTGACTTCAAAGTTATGTTAGTTTCAGGTGTACAACAAAGTGATTCAGTTATATATATATGATATATATATATATATCACATATATATATAAACACACACACATATATACATTCTCTTTCAGATTCTTTTCCATTATAGTTTATTATAAGATATTGAATATAGTTCCCTGTACTATACAGTAGGTCCTGGTTGTAGAGTAGCCTTTTGAGTATGGCTTCGTTCACTTACCATGATGCATATGAGATTCATTCATGTTATTGCATATATGAATAGTTCCTTTTTGTTGCTGAGTAGTATTCCATTGTATGGATATATCACAGTTGGTTTTTCCATTCCAAAGTTGAGGGATATTCAGGTTGTTTCCAGTTTTGGGTGAGTACCAATAAAGCTGCTATAAATATTCACATACAGGTTTTTGTGTCAGAGGTTGTCATTTAATTTGGGTAAACACCTGAGTCATATGGTTAAGTGTATGTTTTACTTTATAAGAAACCCCCACAGTGTTTTCCAAAGTTCCAATTGTTCCACATCCTCATCAGTCCATAATCTAGACAGTTTTCTTTTGTTGTTTTTTAGTCATTCTAATGGCACATCTCATTATGATTTTAATTTCCATTTTTCTAATGACTAAGATGTTGAGGACATTTTCATGAGCTTATTTGCCATCCATATATCTTCTCTGCTGAAGTCATTCAAATCTCTCACCCATTTTTTTAATGGTGTCATTTGCTTTTCTTCTTGATGAGTTTTGAGCTCTTTATACATTCTATATACAGTTCCTATCTTGATATATGACTTGCAAATACTTCCTCCCAGTCTGTATCTTGGCTTTTGCAGAGTAAAAGTTTTAAATTTTGATGAAGCCCAAGTTATCAATTTTTTCTTTTATGGATCTTGCTTTTGGTACTGTATCTAAGAACTCTTTGCCTAACTCAAGGTAACAAGGATTTTCTCCTGTTTCATTCTAAATATTTTATAGCTTTCCATTTTACATTAAGGTCTGTGATTGATCTTGAGTTAATTTTTACATAAGGTGTGAAGTGTAGGTTGAGGTTCTTTTTTTCTTTTTTTGCGTATAGATATCTAGTGGTTCCAATGACTAGCGGTTGAGAAAACTATCCTTTCTCTGTTGACTTGCCTTTGCACCTCCGTCAAAAATCAAACAGCCCTATTTAATAGTGTGGGTCTATTTCTCTATTCTCTATTCTGTTCATTGATCTATATATCTATCCTTTTGCCAATACCACACTGTCTTGGTTACCGTAGATCTTCAGTAAGTCTTGAAATCAGGTAGTATGAGTCTTCCAACTTTGTTAACCTTTTTCAAAATTGCTTTGGCTATTTTGGTTCCATATAAATTTTAGAATCAACTTGTCAAGGATTTTTTAAGCTTCCCCAAAAGTGTCTACTTATAGATGGAAGTTGGCTGCCTAGGTTAACCTTAAGAAAGACGATGGGGGTACGGGCTTCCCTGGTGGCCCAGTGGTTGGGAATCCACCTGCCAATGCAGGGCACATGGGTTCGAGCCCTGGTCCGGTAGGATCCCACATGCTGCAGAGCAACTAAGCCCGTGCACCACAACTACTGAGCCTGCAAGCCACAACTACGGAGCCCATAAGCCACGACTACTGAAGCCCACGCACCTAGATCCTGTGCTCCGCAACAAGAGAAGCCACCGTAATGAGAAGCCCTCACATCGCAATGAAGAGTAGCCCCCACTCACCACAACTAGAGAAAGCCCACGTGCAGCAACGAAGACTCAACACAGCCATAAATAAATAAATAAACAAGCAAACAAACGATGGGGGCATTGTAAGGGCTGGAAATTCTAGGCTTATTTTTCAAGGTTCTGATTTTTCACTTGCACAGCTGTTTTGAGATTTCCTTGCAGTTGTGCAAAAGGGAAGAAAAGTGCTTTGTATAAAGATATGTATTAATATTATTTGGTACAATAAAGTTGAAAACACAATTTTCCTAAAAAACATGCTGTTTATTTCAAATAGTGAAAATAAAAATGTTAAACTTATTATACTTTACAAACAACAGTCCCTCTGCTGCCAGTAATCCTAACTCCAAGTCATCCTTCAGGTGTTACATTGAACATTCCTTCATCCATCCACATGCCTTTCTTGATCCCCCAAATATGGGTTAAGGGTTAACATGTTTCCATTGCACCCTGAGGTCCTCTAACATCCCTCTTAACATGTTATATTCTATAACTGATAGCTAACTTTGTTTCTCCCATCAGGACATAAACTGGGTGGGCAGAACTAGCTACACTAGCTAATTCATTCTTAGCTCCTAGCACAGAGTAGGCAATGCATAAATCTTTGTTGTGAATGACCAATTGCTTTGAATGACAGGAAGAAACTGAAAAGAGAATGTCCTATCTTGTAGACATACTGTAAAAGGAATCCCCCAAAAGAGTAAAAGGGGATAACAGCTGTTAAAAAGGAGATATCTTGGGGCTTCCCTGGTGGCGCAGTGGTTAAGAATCTGCCTGCCAACGCAGGGGACACGGGTTTGAGCGCTGGTCCGGGAAGATCTCACATGCCGCGGAGCAACTAAGCCAGCGTGCCACAACTACTGAAGCTCATGCACCTAGAGCCTGTGCTCCGCAACAAGAGAAGCCACTTCAATGAGAAGCCCACGCACCGCAACGAAGAGTAGCCCTGCTCCCCCCAACTAGAGAAAGCCCACGTGCAGCAACGAAGACCCAACGCAGCCAAAAATAAATAAATAAATTTTAAAAAAAAAAGGAGAGATCGTCAATGAATACATGAAGAAATGGAGGGCAAACCTATAGGTTAAACGATAAAAAGCAGACATATGAAATCATTCTGTATGGACCTATTTGGATACTGTTCCAAACAAACAGTTGAAAAATTATTGAGGTAATTGGGGAAATGTGAAAACTAACTGGATAACTGATGCTATTAAGAAATAAAATGCCTGTTAATTTTTTGTGGGATTTCTTTTAGTCCTTATCTTTTAGAGATACATACTGAAATATTTATTCATGAAATTATGATATCCTGGATTTTTAAAAAATAATGTAGGTGGGTTAGTGGGTAGGGGGTACATAGATGAAACAAGACAGGCATGAGTTGACAATTATTATAACAGAGTGATAGGGGTTCATTATACTGTTCTGTCTACTCTTGCATATATTTGAAATTTTCCATAATAAAGGGGTAAAATGATAACATATCTACAGATTAATTTTCTTTTTAACATTAAATCCCCAAGGAAAGGGAGAAAAAGAGAAATATGGGAAGCTAAGCCTTGAACCAAGTCAAGACCCTAGAGATGTCTGTGATTCCCAGCATTTGAAACTCCAGTCAAAGCCAGACATCCTGTTCAATGTCAATATTAAAAATGCTTAGCTAAAATATACCAACAACTTTAAACACTCTGCAAATTCCTTCCTTTCATAAAACATGCCTTTGCTTATATTTCAAAATCATGAACTAAAAAAAAAGCACCTAAATTATACCAAATTGTCCTTCCAAAAAGCAACAACAGCATGTATATCTTTCACTTACCATCGGGCATATTTATTTCAGTGTTTTCAGTTATTATATAAACGGTGCAAAGCTGTGTGGTAGGAGAAGACTGCACAGAGATAGCTGACTTGAGTTCCCAATCCCAACTCTGAATTAACCTGGTATCACTAATTAAAAATTATCCTGTGGTCTTCAAATCAAATCTTCTGAGGTTTTGGTTCATAAAAATCACCTAGCTTGGGACTTCCTTGGTGGCACAGTGGTTAAGAATCCACCAGGGTTCGAGCCCTGGTCCGGGAAGATCCCACATGCTGTGGAGCAACTAAGCCCGTGCACCACAACTACTGAGCCTGCGTTCTAGAGCCCGCGAGCCACAACTACTGAAGCCCGCACGCCTAGAGCCTGTGCTCCACAACAAGAGAAGCCACTGCAGTGAGAAGCCCATGCACCGCAATGAGGAGTAGCCCCCGCTGGTCAAAACTAGAGAAAGCCCGCGCACAGCAACGAAAACCCAAAGCAGCCCAAAAAAAAATCACCCAGCTTTTTTTTTTTTTTTTGCGGTACGCGGGCCTCTCACTGTGGTGGCCTCGCTCGTTGTGGAGCACAGGCTCCGGACGCGCAGGCTCAGCGGCCATGGCTCACGGGCCCAGCCACTCCGCGGCATGTGGGATCTTCCCGGACCGGGGCACGAAACCACGTCCCCTGCATCGGCAGGCGGACTCTCAACCACTGCGCCACCAGGGAAGCTCTCACCTAGCTTTTAATCTGAGGTACTCAGTGGAACAGATTCCTTTTTTCCCCCCCATATCTATAATGGAACTGATGTTAGAAAAGGCAGTTTTCAGGATTTCCCTGGTGGTCCAGTGGTTAAGAATCCGCCTTCCAATGCAGGGGACGCGGGTTGGATCCTTGGTCGGGGAACCAAGATCCCACATGCTGCAGGGCAACTGAACCTGCGCGACACAACTAGAGAGCCCATGTGCCGCAACTACAGAACCCACGCGCCACAACTAGAGAGGAGCCTGTGTGCCACAACAAAGACCCAACACAGCCAAAAATAAAAGAAGGAAGGAAGGAAGGAGAGAAAGAAAGAAAAAAGAAATAAAGAAAAGGCAGTTTTCTAAGTCTGGTAAACCACTGAGAATAGGAAAAGAAAATGTACAGCTGATGTGCCCACTAATTTCCTTTCATTGAAAAATTTACAAACTTACATATGCTTTTAAGCAGGAATGGTATCCTTACTTAATTAAGAGTAATACCATTCTTTCCACTAAGATGAGAAGTTTTGTGTTTTATTCTTGCTTGCAACCTAAAAGCTGCTAATTTAAGCCAAGTATGTAACACATTAAAAAATGTAAAAATAAGTATGAACTACTATTGAGAAAGTACTGAGTGCCACATTTCCATTAAGCCAATCCCTCCAGATGATGTGAATGAACAACATATTAAGCAACTGGAACTTAGACTCACAGGGTCATCATGCTGGCTTTAACTATTACTTACACCCTAATGATTTCTAGATCTGCATCTCCATTCTAAACCTCTCTACCGAACTCTAGACCCAAATATCCAGAAGCCTATCGGACATTTGCTCCTGGATTTCCCAGACACCTCAAATCTAACACACCAAAATCAAACTCATTTTCCCTCAAATGTAACACCCTCTTATTCCTGTATTCCCTACCTTGTTTAATGACATCACCATCCACTTAGTTGCCCAAGCAATTTCAAATCCATCTTCGACAACTACTTCTCCCTTACACACTCCCCAACATAAAGTCAAAAAGATCCTTCTAGTCAGTCTCTTAAAAAGCTCTTTAATCTGTCTACAATTCCATCACTACCACTGTAATTGAGATCTTCAATATCTCTCAAGCAACCATCACACCAGTCTCATAACTAACTGTCTCCCTGCAGCCAATTTCTCCTTTTAAAATCTAACTTCCACACTGTCAACAGTGTTAGATTACTTTTCTTTTTTTAAAATTTATTGTATTGAAGTATAGTAGATTTACAATGTTGTGTTAATTTCTGTTATACAGCAAAGTGATTCAGTTGTACATATACATTCTTTTTCATATTCTTTACCATTATGGTTTATCACAGGATATAGGACCTTGCTGTTGATCCATCAGTGTTACTTTTCTTAAAGAGTGATCTGAACTCTTCCATAGCACCTACAAAATAAAATTCAGACCCCTCACCAAGGCCATCCACAATTGGGCTCCAACCCATCTTTCACCTCACGTCCTTCCACTTCTACCCCATACCCCATGATCTACGCACATTAAACCACTAGCCTAAGGGTCCATACTCTTATACCCTTGTGCAAGTTGTTCTTTGCACTTGAAACACTATCTTCTCCAATCCTTTTCTGTTGAAGCAGCCAAACTGTATTCATTCCTCAAGACTCAATTGATTCTTCCTCCAGGAAGCCTTCTCCAACCTTCCTTTCCCACCCCCAGGCAGAACCAGTGCTCCCATAGCTCTTAGTGCAGATCTCTATGACAGCACATACTGTATTGGTTCATAATTACATATTTGTCAGCCTCCAATTAAAATGTGAGCACCCTAGGGGACTTCCCTGGTGGCACAGTGGTTAAGAATCCACCTGCCAATGCAGGGGATCCAGGTTCGAGCCCTGATCTGGGAAGATCCCACATGCTGTGGAGTAACTAAGCCCGTGAGCCACAACTACTGAGCCTGCTCTCTAGAGTCTGGGAGCCACAACTACTGAAGCCCGCGCGCCTAGAGCCCGTGCTCCGCAACAAGAGAAGCCACCACAATGAGAAGCCCGCGCACCTCAATGAAGAGTAGCTCCCGCTCACCGCCCGCACAGCAACGAAGACCCAACGCAGCCATAAATAAATAAATAAATTTTTTTAAAAAAATGTGAGCACCCTAATGGACTTCCCTGGTGGTCCAGTGGTTAGTTAAGACTCCACGCTTCCAACGCAGGGGGCACGGGGTCAATCCCTGGTGGGAGAACCAAGATCCCACATGCCGAGCAGCGTGGCCAAAAAATTAAAAAAAAAAAAAAATGTGAGCACCTTAAAAACAAGGATCATGTCATTCACATTTTAATTCTCAGTGCCTAGCACAACGCCTAACACACAGTAGGCACTTCAATGTTTGCTGAATTTGACTGCTGAGGATCAACCCCAAAATTTTTCAATGAGACCAGAGTCCAAAAAGCTTAAGAGAGTCCAGTTTGGGGGATTTCCCTGGTGGCACACAGGTTAAGACTCCGTGCTCCCAATGCAGGGGGCCCAGGTTCGATCCCTGGTCAGGGAACTAGATCCCACATGCATGCCACAACTAAGTTGTCCACGTGCCATAACTAAGGAGCTGGTGAGCTGTAACTAAGGAGCCTGCCTGTTGCAACTAAGACCCAGCACAACCAAATAAATAAATAAATACTTTAAAAAAAAAAAAAGAGGGCTTCGCTGGTGGTGCAGCGGTTGAGAGTCCGCCTGCCGATGCAGGGGACACGGGTTTGTGCCCCGGTCCGGGAAGATCCCACATGCCACAGAGCGGCTGGGCCCGTGAGCCATGGCCGTTGAGCCTGCACGTCCAGAGCCTGTGCTCCGCAACAGGAGAGGCCACAACAGTGAGAGGCCCGCGTACCGCCAAAAAAAAAATAAAAAGAGAGAGAGAGAGTCAAGTTTTGGCTTACCGGTGAAAAGAAAAGACACTACAGAAATTCATGCTTATGCTATTTTTCGTTTTTCATAGTTTTCCCTACTAGCTTCAGGGTTAGTTACCAGAAAATTAATAACTGAGTTTTTTTTTTCTTTTCTTCTGAGTCTTTTTTTTTTTTTCCCGCGGTATGCGGGCCTCTCCCGTTGCGGAGCACAGGCTCCAGACACACAGGCTCAACGGCCATGGCTCACGGGCCCAGCTGCTCCGCGGCATGTGGGATCTTCCCAGACCGGGGCACGAACCCATGTCCCCTGCATCGGCAGGCGGACTCTCAACCACTGTGCCACCAGGGAAGCCCTTCTGAGTCTTTTAAGTCACTCCTTAAATGATCTATGTTTTCCCATGAAACTGTACAATCCAGCACTGTACCAAACCACCATTTTATAACTGAGCTATCAAATCTGATAACTTATTACCCTCCTTGTATTAAATGCATCTTTAATAAAGAAAATTTAGCATTTTTCCTCTCAAGTTGTATTCCTTTTCACTCTGAGTTACAAAGCTCTAACAGGGACACAATCAAGACCCTGATAGGCAGTGAAAAGACAGAAATAGATATTAAACACTTCTCTGCTGAGAAAGCATTCACCTCACACCAAGAGTACAGGGACTTCACACTTATCCCCTCTCTGGTCAGCTGTAAAGCTTCAGCCCTTCCCTTGGCCACTTCACTTCTCACACATACTCTCACTTCCCAATTTATTGTATTAGAATCATCTTTTTAGAGTTGTGATATTTTAGGAGTTTAAATCCAAGAATTAGGCTCATGTCTCTTCTGAAAATGTTCCAAGCTTCCTGTCCTGCTCTGCTGCATTATACAATGTTACTCTGCCAAAGCCTTAGCTCATTTCCTCCTCCTGCTTGTCCTGATATGGTGGTACACATCAATAATGCCCTCTCCCTTCCCATTTTCAGACTTTACTGTCTGTCTGGAATGCCCTATCTTTCATGTCCATCTGCGAGGGCCTATCATGCAGGTTCAATGCAGCAGAGGCCTTTACTGACGATATGTGAACCCAGCCCTTCCATCAACTCTCGTAACAAGTTGTACCTTTCTCTAGTAGAGCACCACTTACTACACTCCATCAATTCTTTTTTTTTTTTCTTTTGGCCATGTGGCATGCAGGATCTTAGTTCCCCAACCAGGGATCATACCATCATCCCCTGCAGTGGAAACATGGAGTCTTCACCACTGGACCCCAGGGAAGTCTCTCCATCAATTCTAAGACACCCTTTTTTCCGTCATATTTCTCTGAAAACAGGATACACCTTACAACTGATGGCATGCCAGTCTCATTAGCAGCATTTCTTCTTTCTCAGTGGTATGCAAAATAACTGTGAGCCTTACAATCATTAGCACCACAGATTTGATAAAATAAGATACTGCAAAAAAAATTTTTTTTAATTTAAAAAAAATTTTAAAAAATAGATATTGCATTCTATGTAATTACTTTGTATACTTCTGTTTCCTTCACTAGACTGTGAACTCCCAGAGGGCAAGGGCTATGTCATAATCATCTTCGACCAGTGGTTTGGGCACAAAGAGAGTGTGTATCCAACAAACACTAGTAATAATTAGCATTCATTTAGCATTTACTAAGTATCAGGTACCATTCTAAACAATTTACATGTATTACCACATTTAACCCTCACAACAACCCTATGAAGTAAGTACAATTATTATCTTTGTTTTATATATGAGGAAACAGGTAAAGACACAAGGGTAAGCTTATTCAAAGACACACAAAGTTGCAGAAGATCTGAACCCATGTTTGCTGATTATGATTCATATTGTTATTATTTTTCCCTTCAGCAAATATTTAATCAGCAATTACTCTATGCCAACAACCGTGCTAAATAAATAAACACTGGTAAGCAAACCCTGGTCCTCAGAAGGCTACTCTGAACCACAGGTCCATTCTTGAATCCTTTACCCTCCAAACATCAGAACCAACTTACAAATTCACTAAGTTAAATCCACTCTCCTCACAACATTGTATATCAACTATACTTCAGGTTTAATAAATAAATAAATAAATAAATCCACTCTATTTTTCCTTTTTAACATTTTCTCATATAGTATTCCTTTAAAGTTGTTAGCACTCTATCAAGAACCAAAACAGGGCTTCCCTGGTGGCGCAGTGGTTGAGAGTCCGCCTGCCGATGCAGGGGACGCGGGTTCATGCCCCGGTCTGGGAAGATCCCACATGCCGCGGAGCGGCTGGGCCTGTGGGCCATGGCCACTGAGCCTGCGCGTCCGGAGCCTGTGCTCCACAACGGGAGAGGCCACAACAGTGAGAGGCCCGCGTACCGCAAAAAAAAAAAAAAAAAGAACCAAAACAAATGACAAACAGACCACAAAAAAAAACCCCTTTGTGCTCTATTGTTAAGTGGCTATAAAAATATCACAAAAGTGACTTCAGCTAAGGAATGGGTGGCAAAATCACAAAGGCTCTGAAGAAACAAAGATTCTGTTTGCAAGCAAATATTCTCAGGAAAAAAGAGAGGAAGGTAAAAACACCAAAATTTTGTTTTTATACAGACTGCTTTAAAAAGGTTCCCCCGAGGGGCCTCCCTGGTGGCGCAGTGGTTAAGAATCCGCCTGCCAATGCAGGGGCCACAGGTTCGAGACCTGGTCCGGGAAGATCCCACGTGCCACGGAGCAACTAAGCCCGTGAGCCACAACTACTGAGCCTGCGCTGTAGAGCCTGTGAGCCACAACTACTGAAGCCCGCGCGCCTAGAGCCCGTGCTCCGCAACAAGAGAAGCCACTGCAATGAGAAGCCTGCGCACCGCAACGAAGAGTAGCTCCCACTTGCCCCAACTAGAGAAAGACCGCGAGCAGCAACGAAGACCCAATGCAGCCAAAATACATTAATTAGTTAATTAATTTAAAAAAAATAATAAAAATAAAAATGATCCCCCGAGGCATGAGATGCTTTTTTTTTTAAAGAAAAATGATTCATTTTATTAGAATAAAAATGAACCGGTAAACCTTATTCCTTTTATTTTAGCTCTTGCTATGTCAGGGATTCAGGGGAAGTCCTTACATCCCCTGGCGGGGGATGTAATCCCTTAGGCGGACTGCTCACACAACAAGGCAATCAAGGCACTGGCCATCCCCTTTCTTTCCCTCAGGGGAAGACTCCTCATTCTGTAACAGTAATCTACTACATAAAAGGAACCACAAATAGGAAAGAGAATAGAAGGAGAGGACAGGCAATTCTCATCACAGCTGAACAAACCTCTACCATTTTAACGTAATAAGGATAGCGTTTATGGACTTGTTTGAACTGATGGAAGTTTCCAATAGAGGGGAAAATGCATTACCAAAATTAAAAATAAATGTCCAACTATTAAAAATAAGATGGTTAGGTTAGTTCTAACATTTTATACCTCTACTTCATCTTCCATGTGGTGGTGAAAGACAGAATAAATTTGTATCCTGTAAATGACCTATGACAACAGTAACAAATGCTTTCTTTTTTAAACTATCCTCTAAATAAGAATAAAAAACTTACCTCTGTGTTATGGACACAGATTTTATTGGGACAGCCAAGGAACTAAAGCAAAAAGTTAAATATAATGTATCACTGTGTATTTCCAGGAAAGAAGTAAAACACATTTTACCAGATGGAGAAGTTAAAGACACCTACGGTGCATTTCCCTATTCCTATAAAATAATTCATTCTCCTTATCTGTGAACCTTCAAGGATCTAATACAGCTACTCCCTACCTTTGGTCAGATGAAAGACAAGTCACTCACTAATTTCCAAAAGACCTCACCATTTCAAGCTCCGCATCCTCAGAGCCAGCAGAGCTGAAGCATCGTCTCTTTCTATCCTTTTGAAAGGAGTTTCATCTCTTTCAAAAGTTGTGACTAGAAAGCCATTTTCTCTCTCTCCAAGTACACCGTCTAACTCTGTCCTCTGCTTTGTCCACCCTAAACAGCAAGAACAACAACAAAGCCTCAGGAGCGCTCCTTCAGCCCCTCAGAAACAAACCAGCCACCTCTTGGGCTCCTGCACAGCTGCTTCTGTCTTTCTTTGAGAGGCACTCCACCCTGGAGGTTCCACAGGCAGGGTAACAAAAAGTGGAGATGAAAAGTTGCTATATGCTATCTAACCTCCAAAATAGAGACAGGGCCTTGGGGCAACCAGAGACTCTTGCAACAAAAAACTTTTTTACAATTAAAAAATAACAAATTGTATTCGCACATCCCTCACTGTGCACCCCTCCCAGTTTGTCTCAAACTAGTTTCTTCAACTCATCATAAAGCACGTTAGTACCAACTGTGGTTACAAGGGAACAAACCTAAACGGGCTGTGTTCAGAAAGCATTTAACAGATTGGCCTTCCATTCTCTATTGCCTCCCTCTTGAGTAAGGAGCTACATACCATTTGTAAAAATGCCTGAGAGTATGGTATTTTTCCTACACAAGTCTGATGGTTAATTTGTCACATCACAGAAGAAACTGGTATTTCTGCACATGCACACGATCTGCTGTGCTGATGAAGAAAACACGTCTGTGCTGTGCCTACTGAGGTTTTACAAACAATATGTTTCGCCTTGACAAAGAAATCAGTTGTTCCATTAATAACGGTAAGATCTAAAATCCAGTGATACTGTTGGTGATATAGCAACCTCGGCACAGTACTCACAATTTACAATTTTTATAAACGATCTCAATCACATACATGATGCTTGCAATAGTCCGTTGAAACACATTACATCTTCCAGAGGTTCAGAAAGGTTAAGTGGGACCTGCCCAAGGTTATCTTTCAGCTTTAAACAGCGGTGGACGTGGGTTCGAAACTGCCGGACTCTAAGCCCCCAGCTCTTTTCCTTAGACCCCTCCCAGCTTTAAACGACCCCCACCCTCTACCCAGAGCAGCCTATTACTCCGGGCGACCGGCTCTTCCCTGCCTGGACCAGAGCCGTCTTCTTCAGCCCCAGCAGGGCTTTCATCCTCCACGCACCCCCATCCCCCGAGACGATTCTCTGAAAGAAGCAGAAAGCGAGAGGCGACCGAAAGCTCCCGGGGGAAGGGACGATGACAAACGGGGGAGCGCGGGACACTGCCCCTGCGGCGGGCTCCTTCACTCTGCAGCGCGCACCCCGTTCCCTCCCCAAGCTGTCCAGCCCTGACACCGGGCCATCTGACCACCCCTGCCCCAAATTCCCGCATCATCATCTCAAACTGTCCCTCCCCCACGCCCCTTCGCCTCCGACAGGCAGAGCCCCCCCACCAAGTCGGAGTATCCCTCCAGCAGGTTACCCCCTTCCCTCCCGTCGCCCACCCCGCTTCCACCACCACTCACTGTCGGTGACTGGGCCCGGCCCTCATGGCTGCTCCGTTGCCGCCCGCCGCCGCCACTGCTGCTCCACGCCCCGGCTCCTCAGTCGCCGCCGCCGCCGCCGCCGCCGCCGTGGGGACTCGCCGGCAGCCGCTCCTGCGCCTGCGCAGCCTGGAGCGCCGGGGCCCTTCCGGGCCGCCCGCGCCTGCGCAGCCCGCACCGGGGGTGTCTGCCTCAGTGCCTGATGCCCTGGACCCCCGGGTCTCGGGTGGACATGGCTGCTGGCTTCGAGGACTTAATCTTAGAGGCTTTGGCGCCTGCCCCAGGGTCTGAGGCTTCTGGAAGGTAGCGTAGGTTTCTAAACGCGGTGCCCGTAGGGGCCGTAGACTTCATAGCACTTCCAGGATTCTGGATCCCACTTGCACTTAAAGGCCTGAATGCTCTGACGTGACTACTGATAAATTTAGGTTTCTTTCAAGAATACGATCACATCTAGAATGCACTGAGGGGTAATTGTGCAAGAGTCAACTTTGACATCCCTGAATACACTACTGGCCAGTAGGTGCTCAGAAGCTCTGGGGACCTTGTCAAAAAGGTGACTGCACCTAGAATGCACTGTTCAGTCTGTTTATCAAGCTCGTACTGTTTATGGGACGAAAATGCTCTAGGCATCTCATATGTGCCATCGAGGGACTTGCAGGTTAATAGTCCCCTACTTTACAACTCTCGCTGTGGAGCCTGGCTCTTTTGCAAATTGGTAAACAGAAACCAGGCCTTTAGCCCAAGGAGGCCCAGCTGTCACCCCTAGACCCCTACCTAGACTGCTGCCTTATCATAACCCAACAAGAAACTAGGCTCAATTCAGTCCCAGGAATTCAACAATACAAACTTTTTTATGTCTGGGGGGGTGGGGGTGTGGGCAGCGTCTGATGGCTTGTGGGATCTTAGTTCCGCAACCAGGGATGGAACCCCGGCTCTAGGTAGTGAAAGCATGGAGTCCTAACCACTGGGCCACCAGGGAATTCACCTCAACAATGCAAACTTGAAAGCTGCGGGCGATGCACTGCAGTCAAAGGGAAGAGGAGGTACAGGACGAAACTCTCCTTATCACCGTGACTCTTCCATCCTACCTCCAGCCCAATCTTCTGTCTACAGTTCAGAGTCTGGAGGGATAGAGACCAAGATATAATGTAAGTCCAGAGAGACAGAGAGAGACACACACAGAGAGAGAGAAAGAGAAGAAGTTCCATTCTTTTGTGAAGGGTCTTAAGTTCGCTTTACTTCTAGGGAAAGCAAAAGCTACTGTTGGATGCCAGGATCTGGTACGAGTATTTGAACTCCTCATCTAAGATTAATATTTGAACTCCTCATCTAACATTAAGGGTCTTCCTCATTTTGGAAAAAAGCAAAAATAGGCCCTAGAGTAAAGGTTGAAAAGGCTGTAAATGGAATGTCACAGACATGCTGGAGGTAATAGAGCCTGCTCACATTCTTCTGGAAAAGGAGGCAGGAAGATATATACAAATGCATATAATGGAATTCTCAGGTCCCTGAGAAACTAAGGGTTACTCCCTGAAGCACCTAGGAAACTAAGAATTTTTTTTTCTCCTCAGATGCTTGTGACTTTTACATACATAGGCTTTTACATATATACATATGTTGCTGTAGAGAAAGTGTATAAATTGGCATAATCCTGTCCCTAGAAAAGCAAATCTACTCAAAGGTTCAGGCTTCATGTATGAATACCCTCCCAGCTAGGGAGTTCCATCTGGACATACGTAGAGTAAACTACAACAGCTGAGAGGGTGGTGGGCAGTAAACAGGACATCCTGTAGGTGGGGCCCTACAGAGCCTAGCTCCAGGCTTAGAAGGGTTGTCATTACTTGCAAAAGTATTATCCTTTGGAATGAGAGCACATTTGGCACCACAGGGGAATTGCAGAACCAGAAAGGAGCAAGAATTAATATCGACACGATGTTCTGATGAATGGATGACTAAAAAGAAGGCCATAGCTGCCCCTGAAACTTCTGGGAACCGTGACTTCCTAACCCCACCACCACACACAGCCCCTGAGAAGGCCTGCTGGAATCTATATGATGACAGCATATTTTCTTATATTTGAACCATAAGGGTCTCCTGAGCCATTTCCCTATTTGAATGTCTTACCAACGGCAAAATTGAGATTTTTTTTTCCTGCCAAGCATTCACTCACTATATCCAATGATACTCATTCAGAGATTCACCCCTACTCCAATTTCAGACCATGTGGATGAGCAAATAGCCTAGACCCCAAGTCAATCAACACGTAACATTCCCTAAGTTACAATGACTGTTTCATGGATGGGCATGTAACCCAGTCAGAGCCAAAAATGCACAAGGAGTTCCTTCTGGGAAGATCTGTTGCTCTTTCCCACAAAAACTGGATGTAAGAAGATATAATATCTGGAACTGCTTCACATGTTGACACCACCAAGGGACCACCAATCCAAAGAAAGATGTAATTTATTCAGTCACTGAACAATGTGCCAGACACTGCTCTAGATGCAGGAGACACAGTAGTGACATACATATAAAATATCTATATTATTTGTCCTCTCACAATTTACAGTCTAGTAGAGGACATATAATAATAATAGCAGGGACTTCTCTGGTGGCGCAGTGGTTAAGAATCCGCCTGCCAATGCAGGGGACACAGGTTCGAGCCCTGGTCCGGGAAGATCCCACATGCTGTGGAGTAACTAAGCCCATGCGCCACAACTACTGTGCCCGCGTGTCACGACTACTGAAGCCCGTGTACCTAGAGCCCGTGCTCTGCAACAAGAATCCCGCAATGAGGAGCCCACGCACTGCAAGGAAGAATAGCCCCTGCTCACCACAACTAGAGAAAGCCCACGTACAGCAGCAAAGACCCAACACAGACAAAAATAAATAAAATAAATAAATTTTAAAAAAGAAAAGAATCTGCCTGCCAATGCAGGGGACACAGGTTTGAGTCCTGGTCCGGGAAGATCCCACATGCTGCAGAGCAAGTAAGCCTGTGCACCACAACTACTGAACCTGCACTCTAGAGCCACAACTACTGAGCCCACATGCCACAACTACTGAAGCCTGGGTGCCTAGAGCCCGTGCTCCACAACAAGAGAAGCCACCGCAATGAGAAGCCTGCGCACTGCAGCAAAGAGTAGCCCCCGCTCACCGCAACTAGAGAAAGCCCACGTGCAGCAACGAAGACCCAACACAGCCATAAATAAATAAAAAATAACAGCAGACACATAGCATTTACAATGTGCCAAGCACTGTTCTAAGCACTTTACACATATTAAATTCTTTTAATTGTAACAACCCTCTTTTACAACAACAATCAATATTCCTGTTTTATAGATGAGGAAACTGAAGTAGAGAGAAGTTACTTGCCCTGGGTCACACAGTAAAATAATGAGGTTGAGAACCATAGCCAGGATGTCTGTCTCAATAATCTGTGTGCTCATTCACTATATTATTAACTGCTTTGTCATAGAAGGATAAAGGATCCTAAGAGAAAATTTAACCAGCCATGGAAGGAACAGGTTATGGAAAGACCTAGAAGTAAGAGAGAATACCAGGCAGTTGGGGGACTGAAAAAAATTCAGTTGAGCTGAAAAAGAGGAACAAGAGATGAGACTGGCAAAGTAAGCTGGAGCCACGTTACTTACTTTACACTTTATCCTGAGGGCACTGAAGTAAGGGAGTGACTCGGTTAGATTGGGGCCATCAGGAGGTAGGTAAGACCCTGAAGAGCCCTGCGCAGCCTCTTACAGTATTCCAGACACTGCAACAGAATCATTGCAGGTAGTGATAAATGCTGTGAGGAAAAGGCTCTCTGAGGAAGTGACATTTCAGCTGAGACCTGAATGGGGAGCAGAAGCCAAATCTAGAACATAGGAGGCAGGAGTAGCAGGTGTAAAGGCCCTGAGGCAGAAATTAGCTTGATATATTCAAGAGAAAACTAGTGTGCCTGACACCTTGGGAGTAGAAGTTAGCAGGGCTCAATGCATGCAAGGACTTTGGACTAATCTAGTTGTAATAGGAGGCCACTGGAGGGTTTTAAGCACCATCTCCTTCAAATTCTATCTCCTTAAATCTCTGGAATCCATCTGTTTCTGTCCACCATCTTCACTGCAATATTTTAGTGAGAAAGATAAAGTGACTTCTATTGGAAAAGGACTTGGGGGTCAAGGAAGTTTTTGGTTTTTGGTTTTCAGATGGAAGAGGTGAAGCCTTTAAAAAATAAATGCTGGGCTTCCCTGGTGGCGCAGTGATTGGGCGTCCGTCTGCCGATGCTGGGGACGCGCGTTCGTGCCCTGGTCCGGGAGGATCCCACGTGCCGCGGAGCGGTTGGGCCCGTGAGCCATGGCCGCTGAGCCTGCGTGTCCGGAGCCTGTGCTCCGCAACGGGAGAGGCCGCGGCAGTGAGAGGCCCGCGTACCGCAAAAATAAATAAATAAATAAAACATAAATGCTGATGGGAGGTCACCCTGATACCAAAACCAAACAAAGATGTCACATAAAAAGAAAACTACAGGGCTTCCCTGGTGGCGCAGTGGTTGAGAGTCCGCCTGCCGATGCAGGGGACACGGGTTCATGCCCCGGTCCGGGAAGATCCCACGTGCCACGGAGCGGCTAGGCCCGTAAGCCATGGCCGCTGAGCCTGCGCGTCCGGAGCCTGTGCTCCGCAACGGGAGAGGCCACAACAGTGAGAGGCCCGCGTACGGCAAAAAAAAAAAAAAAAGAAAGAAAACTACAGGTCAATATCTCTGATGAACATAGATGCAAAAATCCTCAACAAAATACTAGCAAACAGAATCCAACAGCACATTAAAAGGATCATACAACATGATCAAGTGGGGTTTATCCCAGGAATGCACGGATTCTTCAATGTATGCAAATCAATCAATGTGATACACCATATTAACAAATTGAAGGATGAAAACCATATGATAATCTCAATAGATGCAGAAAAAGCTTTTGACAAAATTCAACACCCACTTATGATAAAAGCTCTCCAGAAAGTAGGCCTAGAGGGAACCTACATCAACATAATAAAGGCCATATATGACAAACCCACAGCCAACATCATTCTCAAAGGTGAAAAGCTGAAACCATTTCCACTAAGATCAGGAACAAGATAAGGCTGCCCACTCTCACCACTATTATTCAACATAGTTTTAGAAGTTTTAGCCACAGCAATCACAGAAGAAAAAGAAATAAAAGGAATCCAGATCAGAAAAGAAGAAGTAAAACTGTCACTGTTTGCAGATGACATGATACTATACATAAAGAATCCTAAAGATGCTACCAGAAAACTACTAGAGCTAATCAATTAACTTGGTAGAGTAGCAGGATACAAAATTAATGCACAGATATCTCTTGCATTCCTATACACTAATGATGAAAAGTATGAAAGAGAAATTAAGGAAACACCCCCATTTACCATTGCAACAAAAAGAATAAAATACTTAGGAATAAACCTACCTAAGGAGACAAAAGACGTGTATGCAGAAAACTACAAGACACTGATGAAAGAAATTAAAGATGATATCAACAGATGGAGAGATATACCTTGTTCTTGGACTGGAAGAATCAATATTGTGAAAATATTACCCAAAGCAATCTACAGATTCAATGAATCCCTATCAAACTACCAGTGGCAATTTTCACAGAACTAGAACAAAAAATTTCACAATTTGTATGGAAACACAAAAGATCCCGAATAGCCAAAACAATCTTGAGAAAGAAAAATGGAGCTGGAGGAGTCAGGTTCCCTGACTTCAGACTATACTACAAAGCTACAGTAATCAAGACAGTATGGTACTGGCACAAAAATAGAAATATAGATCAATGGAACAGGATAGAAAGCCCAGAGATAAACCCACGCACATATGGTCACCTTATCTTTGATAAAGGAGGCAAGAGTATACAATGGAGAAAAGACAGCTTCCTCAATAAGTGGTGCTGGGAAAACTGGACAGCTACATGTAAAAGAATGAAATTAGAACACTTCCTAACAAACATACACAAAAAAAGTAAACTCAAAATGTATTAAAGACCTAAATGTAAGGCCAGACACTATAAAACTCTTAGAGGAAAACATAAGCAGAACACTCTATGACATAAATCACAGAAAGATCCTTTTTGACCCACCTCCTAGAGAAATGGAAATAAAATAAACAAATGGGACCTAATGAAACTTAAAAGCTTTTGCATAGCAAAGGAAACCATAAAGATGAAAAGACAACCCTCAGAATGGAAGAAAATATTTGCAACTGACAAAGGGTTAATCTCCAAAATATACAAGCAGCTCATGCAGCTCAATATCAAAAAAAAAAAAAAAAAAACAGACAACACAATCTAAAAATGGGCAGAAGACCTAAATAGACATTTCTCCAGAGATATACAGATTGCCAACAAACACATGAAAGGATGTTCAACATCACTAATCATTAGAGAAATGCAAGTCAAAAACTACAATGAGATATCACCTCACACTGGTCAGAAGGGCCATCATCAAAAAAATCTACAAATGATAAATGCTGGAGAGGGTGTGGAGGAAAGGGAACCCTCTGGCACTGTTGGTGGGAATGTAAATTGACACAGCCACTATGGAGAACAGTATGGAGGCTCCTTAAAAAACTAAAAGTAGAACTACCATACGACCCAGCACTCCCACTACTGGGAATATACCCTGAGAAAACCATGATTCAAAAAAGAGTCGTGTACGACAACGTTCATTGCAGTTCTATTTACAATAGCCAGGACATGGAAGCAACCTAAGTGTCCATCGACAGATGAATGGATAAAGAAGGTGTGGCACATATATACAATGGAATATTACTCAGCCATAAAAAGAAACAAAATTGAGTTATTTGTAGTGAGGTGGATGGACCTAGAGTCTGTCATACAGAGCGAAGTCAGTCAGAAAGAGAAAAACAAATACCTTATGCTAACATATATATACGGAATCTTAAAAAAAAAAAAAGGTTCTGATGAACCTAGGGGCAGCACAGGAATAAAGACACAGATGTAGAGAATGGACTTGAGGACATGGGGAGGCGGAAGGGTAAGCTGGGACGAAGTGAGAGAGTAGCACTGACATATATACACTACCAAATGTAAAATAGATAGCTAGTGGGAAGCAGCTACATGGCACAGGGAGATCAGCTCGGTGCTTTGCGACCACCTAGAGGGGTGGGATAAGGAGGGTGGGAGGGAGACGCAAAAGGGAGGGCATATGGGGATACATGTATGCATATAGCTGATTCACTTTGTTATACAGCAGAAACTAACACAACACTGTAAAGCAGTTATACTCCAATAAAGATGTTAAAAAATATATATACTGGAGCTTCCCTGGTGGCGCAGTGGTTGAGAGTCCAGCTGCCGATGCAGGGGATGAGGGTTCGTGCCCCGGTCCGGGAAGATCCCCATGCCACGGAGCGGCTGGGTCCGTGAGCCATGGCCGCTGAGCCTGCGCGTCCGGAGCCTGTGCTCCACAACGGGAGAGGCCACAACAGTGAGAGGTCCGCGTACCGGGAAAAAAAAAAAAAAAAAATATATATATATATATATATATATATATATATATATACTGATGGGAGGAATATAGTACAGAGAGAAATTGTCTATACAGAAAAGAAAGGATAGGGGCTTCCCTGGTGGAGCAGTGGTTAAGAATCTGCCTGCCAATGCAGGGTACATGGGTTCAAGCCCTGGTCCAGGAAGATCCCACATGCCGCAGAGTAACTAAGCCTGTGCGCCACAACTACTGAGCCTATGCTCTATAGTCCATGAGCCACAACTACTGAGCCTGCGTGCCACAACTACTGAAGCCCGCGCGCCTAGAGCCCGTGCTCCGCAACAGGAGAAACCACTGCAATGAGAAGCCCATGCACCGCAACAAAGAGCGGCCCTCATTCGCCGCAACTAGAGAAGGCCCGCGCGGAGCAACGAAGACCCGAGGCAGCCAAAAAATGAATTAATTAAATAAATAAATTTACTTTAAAAAAAAGAAAAGAAAGGATAATTCATGGAACAAGGTTTCTGAGGGGGTAAAACAGCCTTAAGATAGGAACATTTATTAAGAGCCTACATTGTTCTAAACCCTAGATTCAAATGAAAATATGATATTAGATAAATATGTTTATTATCATCTGCATTTTACAGAAGAGGAAACTGACACGTGGAGAGTTTAAATAACTTGTCCAAACTCACACAGCTAATAAGTGGCAAGCTGAGATATGAACCCAGGCAGTCTGATTCATTTGATTAATCTCTCCTAACCTCACAAAATTCCCCCCACAATATCCCTTGATAGAAAATCTCTGGGAAAGAAGAGAATTAACAAGACACTTTGACTCATTTCCCCTAAGTTTTTGTGTCATCCCTGGGATTCTTTCACTGTTATCTGTTACCACCACTGTAGTACTTAATATGTGTTCCTTGGGTGATAGTTGCATTTATGCAATTAAGCTCTTCAACTACTGTTTAACCTGACATTTCCCTTCTCCTAAATTGCAGTTGAAATGGTATTTCACCTAACTGTCCATGAAGGAAGATTTGTATTTTTCTGATTGTTGGCTGTCTCATATTTAGTAGCATCTTTTTCTTTGGACACCCATATGCCCAAAGGACATCCAGAATATCATGTTCCAAAAAGGTTGTTTCTTCTACTAACAGAGCAGGCAGCCTGAAAGCTGGAATCTGACACCATTTGCAAACCATCAGTGCATCTGGCTGCCCAAGGCTCTGTCAATCCATGTCACTAAGAGCTTCTCTGGACACTCAGCATCCACTCCGACAACAGCAGCCTGGCCAGTTGGTTCTTACCATCCTCCAACAATTCTCCCCTCTCTGTCCTATATCATCCATTTCTTCCTCTCTACTAGGTCACTACCATGAGCAAACAAAAACTTCCCATCTTAAAAAAAAGAAAAAGGAAATCGTCTCTTAACTCCACCCCTCTCTTCCACTCTTGTGTTACCATTCTCTTTTGCTCAGCTCCTCTGGTAAGAGTTGTATATATATTCTGGCCGCCCTCAATTCCTTTCCCCTCATTCTCTCTTAAACCCACTCCATTTAGGCTTTCACCCAGACCATTCTACTGAAACTATTCCTGTCAGGTCACAGGTCACTTACGTATCTCTCTCTCTCTCATACACACACACACACACACACACACACACACACACACACACACACACACACACACACGCACAGCCCCCAGGATACAAGTCCCGTGCTGGAGATTTCTGTCCGCTTTGTTCATTGTTGTATCCTCAGCACCTCCAAACCCGCGAGATTTATCCCTCAATTCCAAAAGTCTGACTGAGGCTTCAAAGGATGAAGAGAGGGCTTAAGGCCACAGATCGGCCAAGGTATATCAGGTTCCTCAGGCCGCTAAGGCAGTCCGGGAGATCCTAGGTGACTAAGCCGCTTCTTCTCCCTTTGCAGACCCTCTGGTTTTTCTCCAGAAAGGAATGGCCTCAGAGAGGAGATAGTAGCCCAGTCTTACAGGAGGGAAATCCGGGTCTGCTGCTCATCGGGAACACCGACCCTTCCTTACAGGAGGCTCCCATAAAGTAAAGGTACAGACTGCCGGAGGCCGCTGCCGACGCTATGCCAAGCCAGAGGGGCACTGGGAGGGGATCCTGCAAGCCTGAGGCTGGAAAGGACTAAAAAGACCCTCACGGGGAGCAGTTCACGGTCCCACGCCCCGGACCATCCCTCCTTCGTTGCGCGAGTTTCTCCCGCTTAGTGAGGTCAGGCGCTAAGAGAACGATTTTGCCGCTTGGCCTCGTGGGAGATGTAGTCTTTCATGAGGCAGGGCTAGAAGGGCCTTCTACAAAACTTTGGCAGGACAAGAAGAAAACACGATGCGTATGAGAATCCAAAAGATCTTCAAGCTCACACAAACTCTAAATACACTTTTTCCCCGTTCCTTAGCCTCGGGCAGTCTCCAGAGCGGTTCCAACTCCAGCCCACCTCCAATGTCCCATGTTCCTCCGCTCTGTTCGGGCCGATCTAGCTCTCTCCCGCTCGCTCGCCTCTCCGCAGCACTGTCCAATCATAGGTGCGTTCCTGGGAGTTCCCGGAGTGCCTTGCGGTTGCGATGGCTGCCCCCGGCAGGCGAGGTGCTGAGCTCCTTCGAACAGTGTTAGGGGTTTGGCCGCCGGGTCCCGACGCCGCGAGGGAATGGGTGACCCGGCTCCCCTTGCTCTTGGGCAGTCAGCAGAGGTGCGTCTCCTGTGTCTCGGGCCCGGCCTTTTCTGGTCCCCGCCTGGCCTCGGCTTCTCGCCCTAATGGCCAGAGCTCAGCCCTGGACTGCTTCCTCGGACTCTCTCAGCCAGACAGCTCGTTGAATTTTCGCGTCCCCGCCGTGTCCATGCACAGAGGTAAAGGGCCCAGATAGATTTGTCTGGGATTGTCACTGTTTTAGCACAGAAAGTCCCGTGTCGGGGAAACCCCTCAGTCTCTGGGGATATCGTCTTTGGCTCTGTATTACAGAAAACGATCTTGAGGCCCCGAGAGATAGAAGCGAGCAGTGAAGGATCTCATAGGAAAGAGATACTAGGTTCTAAGAGTTTTCGAGCCAGAGGGAACCGATCTGGTCACAACCACAGACGTTCACAAAGAGCAGGAGATTGAAGGGCCACAGGCATGGAAGAGTTGTGGCTCTCTGTCCTCACATGGGGAGCAAGCTTGACCCATCTACTTGTCAAGACACTGAGTTACAGTTGGCCCTTGAACAACTCGGGGCAGAGGTGTTAGGGGTGCAGAACCCATGCAGTCGAAAATCCTCATATAATTTATTGTGGGCCCTCCGTATATGCAGCTCCTCCGTATCCACGATTCCCATCTGAGGATTCAACCAACTGCACGTCGCATAGTACACATGTAGTGACGAATAAAAAAACAAAATAACCTGCGTATAAGTGGACCAACACAGTTCAAACCCATGTTGCTCAAGGGTCAACTGTACACCTGGAAATAGCACCCTCTATTCTTCAAGTAGCATAGACTAAAGGCTGAACACAAAAACTGGTAACGACGATGCAGTGTCATGAGGAGCAATTACAGAAAGACCGAGAAAGTTTGCAGAGCCTTCATTGTACCCTTAGTAGGGTAAGATAGAGCTGGAGGGATTTCTGGCTTTATCTGGTATAGAGATACTTTCACACATGTACATACATTTACTGGGCACAACTACACAATACGATTCCACAAGGTTATTGAGTATTAAGTGCCAGGCATTGTGCTGAGTGGTTTCACACAACTGCCAATGGTCAAAAGGTTATACAGTAAGTAGTCATCAATACCATTTCTCTTTTACATATGAGAAAACTAAGGGGCTTAGAGCAGTTAGAGAACTTGATAAAGGCATATAAACAACGTAATGGACAAACTGAATCTCAAAGCCAGGTCTCGGCTTCAACCTGATGCATGAATCTCGTATCCATATTCCCTTTGTGGATGCGTAGGACCAAGTACCTGACAGGGGATCCATGTTGCACTACCTCTCACTCCCCTCCCATTCCCACACACAGATGAGCAGGATCTCCTCTTGGTCCATCGCCCCGACATGCCTGAGAACCCCCGAGTCCTACGAGCGGTCCTCCTGGGTGCCCCGAATGCAGGAAAGTCAACCCTCTCCAACCAGCTGCTGGGCCGAAAAGTATGCTGCATCCTTGACACCCCCGACCCTTTCATTTCTCACTTCTTACTGTGCTTTCGTGGATTGTTCTAGAGGGATCTGGGACCTCACTTGGGACTTCTTTGTTCCTGGCAGGTGTTCCCTGTCTCCCAGAAGGTGCACACCACTCGCAGCCAAGCTCTGGGGGTCATCACAGAGAAAGAGACCCAGGTGGTGGGTACTTGCAATGGATGTCCAGCAAACAGGACAGAGGTTGAAGCTAAGAGGGTCTCACTTACTGTTGGACCTGAAGAAAATGATGCTTAGGCTCACTGCTCTGAGGGAAGGGGGCTCCTCTTCCTTTTAGGCCTGTGCAGTTCTCTCTCTACCTTCCCCCTTTGGCATCTAGTCAGAAAGGTCTCACTGCCTCTTTACTGCTTCCTAGTCTTCCAGATATTCACAGTTGTTCTTTCTCCTGGATCCTATCTAGAATTAAAGCAAGGCTGGAGGGTAAAAATTGGCCAAGAAGTGGGGGCAGGCTCCTGACATCAAGGGTGGGTGACCTTTTACTACCCAGCCATAATCTTTCCTCCTGGGGTCGGGGGTCTGCACATCTCTTTTTCCTGATTTTAGATTCTACTTGACACACCTGGCCTCATCAGCCCTGCTAAACAGAAAAGGTAATATCTGGGGAAACAGGGAGTTGTAGGGGGGAAAGATGTTGAAGAGGGAGTGGGGAGATTCCATCATAGGGGCTAGAAAACCCCCTTATCACACCCCATCCCTCCTCAGGAGGGCATCACTCCCAAGACCCTTTCTGATCTATGTATGTCTGTCCCTTAGGCACCATCTGGAGCTCTCTTTGTTGGAAGATCCATGGAAGAGCATGGAATCTGCTGATCTGGGTTAGGCTCAGGATGGGAATCTGAAGCCCAATTTACATGGTCATGGCCTCTCATTGCTGATAGTTTGGGGGGAATGGGGGTTGGCCACATCCCATACCCTGGAAGTTTTGGGGGTTAAGGGGAATGAGTGGTCATAACCTTGTCCTCCCTACACTGCCAACTGCCAGTTGTGGTTCTTGTGGATGTCTCGGACAAGTGGACTCGGAACCAGCTCAGTCCCCAGGTGCTCCAGTGCTTGACCCAGTTCTCCCAAGTCCCCAGCATCCTTGTCATGAACAAGGTGAGCACCACCTACCTGAGGAAGGGGTCTACTTCAAGGGTCCCGTCTCACTGACCACAGTCCTCTGCCCGTCCCCCACCCCCAGGTTGATTGCCTGAAGCAGAAGTCAGTTCTCCTGGAGCTTACAGCAGCCCTCACTGAAGGTGTGGTCAATGGCAAGAAGCTCAAAATGAGGCAGGCTGTCCGCTCGCAGCCGGGCAACCATTGCTCCAGCCCAGCAGCTAAGGGCCCAAACACACTGTCTGTGGGAGACCCTCAGCGGATTGGCTGGCCCCACTTCCAGGAGATCTTCATGTTGTCAGCCCTAAGCCAGGAGGATGTGAAAACACTAAAGGTCAGTTGGCCTTGACCATAGCCTGGCCCTTGGTTTCCACCATGTGAAGACAAGCCTCAGAGTTCCTCCTCTTGGAAGTGAGAGTGAGAGGAAAGTCCTGCTTGGGACTGAGATGCCTACCTACTCCCTCTGTGCCCATAGCAATACCTCCTGGCACAGGCCCGGCCAGGGCCCTGGGAGTTCCACAGTGGAGTCCTCACCAGCCAGACGCCTGAGGAGATCTGCGCCAACATGATCCGAGAGAAGCTCCTGGAGTACCTGCCCCAGGAGGTGCCCTACAACGTGCAGCAGGTGCAGGCACGGTTAGGGGTCATGGGGCTCTCCATCAGGCACACACCCGGAGCAGACAGCTGGGTCCCGAAGAGGGCGGGGTAGGGGCCTGCCTGACCAGTCACGGTGTCTCCCTGTGCAGAAGACGGTAATGTGGGAGGAAGGGCCAGACGGGAAGCTGATGATTGAGCAGAAGCTTCTGGTGCCCAAAGAATCTCACATGGTAAGCAGGGCCAGGCTTGGAGGAGGGACCAATACTCTGTTAGGCAGGGGTTCTTCCCTGACTGCTTGGGAGCTCTGAGAGCAGGCTCACGTCCCTGTCTTTTACCCCACCCTCAGAGGATCCTGATCGGTCCGAAAGGGCACCTGATCTCCCAGGTGGCACAGGAGGTGGGCCACGACCTCATGAACATCTTCCTCTGTGAAGTTCAGCTCCGCCTGTCTGTGAAACTCCTCAAGTGACCACCCTCTGATAGCTTTCCCAAGGCATCCCTGCCCAGGCTGCTGGCGGGAGCCACTGACCAGAGCTGCCCTTACCTGGGGCCTGCAGGGCCTGGAGCCGGGCCTGGACAGTGACTGGGTGGCTGGCCGAGCATGCACAGCCCCTGCCCGGCCATGCCTCTTGCTGGAGGAAGGAATCTGCCTTAGCCTGGTTCCCACGTGGTTCCTCTGCCTGGGCCTGTAGCTACTTAGGTCTTAGAAGCTGGCCCTTTGGTGTGGGAGCACTTCTGCCACCTGGCATTGGGCCGAGTTTCTTCCTGAGTTGTTAGCAGGGAGATCTTTCCCCTCTCCCCTCAGTTCGTACACCTTGCAGCTGTGTAAGGACCCACGTGTCCTGAGTGAGATAGTGCCTCCCACCTGCTCCTCAAGTCCTTGATCCCTCTCTCCAATCTCGGATGCTAATAAAGTTGAAAGACAAGCAGCATTCTGGGTCTCATCTTTATTTCTTTAGAACAGGAAAGAGAAAACGTACCCATTCCCTCCACCCCTACCCCGTTGTCTGAGCTGGAGTCTCCCTCCCTTCAGTAGGCTGCTCCAGGGTCCCGAGCAATCTTCTTGGCACGTTTTCTGGGTGCAGCAAGAGAACCGTTACCATTACTAAACTCAGTAATGGTAACGGTTTCCTCGCCACCCCCAAGTGCCCTGGCGGTCGGCAGGCTGTGATAGGCTGAGCAGTGAGAACGGTGGGCTTGCAGCAACCCCTGGCCTCTTCATCAGCCTCCAGAGCTGGGAGTACCCGGACTAGTACATCATCTATACTGTAGTGTCTCATCACAAACTTACAGTATATGATGATATCCCAGCCAGGGCCCTGCAGGAGGTACAGGGAGCATGGCTTGAAGAGCACTGTGGCAGAGAGAGCCAGGCACTGGGGGCACAGCAGGACAGGTCAGGGATGGACACAGCTCCCCACTCCCTGGCCGGCATCTCCTTGATCCTGTGGTCAAGGGCAGCCTGAAGGGGACTGATCCAAAGAGCCCTTCAGAGCTAGGGTCTGTTGAGATGTCCTTAGGGACCCAGTGCCGGAGTTTAACAAGCCAGAGGTCACATAATGAAGCGGAAAATTTCCTCTGGTCAGACCAACAAGCAGACAGACCCAGAGGAGGAACACTTACCTGGGGCTGGAACTGCAGACTAAGGCCTTTGGAAGTAGGGAAACCCTGTCCCTCCTGCCTCTCCACTCAAGCTGCTCCCTTTTAATCCACCAGCTGGCCCCTCCCCTTGGGCGGGGCACTTTCCCGGGTTCTGGAAGGCCCTGCCTCTTAACCCTTTCCCTGCTAGACTCCTTGGACTGAGGGTCACTGGCCCTTCTCCATTAGGCCCTTTGTCACATACTCTTTGCAATTTTTTTTTCCCCTCCCCCAGTACGCGGGCCTCTCACTGTTGTGGCCTCTCCCGTTGCGGAGTACAGGCTCCGGACGCGCAGGCTCAGCGGCCATGGCTCACGGGCCCAGCCGCTCCGCGGCATGTGGGATCCTCCCGGACCGGGTCACGAACCCGTGTCCCCTGCATCGGCAGACGAACTCTCAACCACTGCGCCACCAGGGAAGCCCTGTCACATACTCTTTTATGGACCTTGCTAAGCCTGCTAGGCTTGGGCCTGGCTGAAGAAAAAACAGCCTCACCTCAGCCATCCTGCAGGGCTTAATTGCTGGTCAGAACCCTGGGGAGGTGGTGGTGGTTGTTTTTGGTGGTGGGAATGTTAGTTTGAATCTCTGTAAGGCAGGGAGGGTCCTGACAGCTGGATCTTGGGGCAAGCGCTGACCTAAATTTCAGTCCCCCGGCCCTTGTCTATGTTTATGCTGAACCCAAGGAGGCCGGACCCTTTGCCCACCTCTGCCAGGGCAAGGTCCTCTAGGGGGAGGGGTCCTCTGCCGGAACATTTGAGGGTGGCTGGCTGAGTCCCAAGCTCACGTGGGAGCCAGCTTAGGAAAGGGTAGGGGCTGTTCGTCAGAGCTCAAGGCCCCCAGAGTGAGAGCCCGGCAGTATTAGGTTCTCTGCCTCTGGAAAAGGTGAGACTTGGAGTAGAGACTCCTCAAAGCAGGGCCTCTGCTCCTTGGACCCCCATTCTGGGGAACACAGACTCTGCTTTTCTGCTCCCTCCCCTTCTCCTCTCCTAGACCATCTGGTGTGTATTCTGGGAAGCAGTTACACCCCCCTCTGCAGGGGCAGATGAGGCCAGGATGGGGAGTGAGGGGAGAGACCCAAACTTCTTTCGGTTCCTTGGAGGTGTTTTATCTCCTGCCGTCGCAGAGGCTTGACACATGCTCTTGACTCTGTTTGATGATCTTCCCTCCTTTCTTGTCTAGTTAACTCATTCCCTCTCTTCAGATCTCTAAGTGTCTCTTCTGCAGGGAAGTTTTTCCTGGCTAGTTAAATCCCCCTGTTATGGGCTCGTTTATTTGTGTGATTATTCACATTAAGCAAATAATCACGAGGGCCTGGTTTATTCACCATTGTATCTCTACCACAGAGCAGTGACTAAACAGGCATTCACGTCGGATGACTGATGTGATGTGGGGGAGGGGAGAGACTTTGACCTGGGGAGGCAGACTGACAAAGATGTGGCTCTCTCAGGCAAGCCATTTTCTTGGACCATCCATGTTCGCCTTTGTAAACAGGAGCGATAACAGTCCCCAGTTCGCAGAGCTGTGAGAGCTAGGTGATGAGCTGCCGGTAAAGCACTTAGCACTTAGCCCACAGAAGGGGTTAAACAAATTAATGCCTACTTCACCCGCTTCTCACAGGGGCTCGCTGAAGGCCACAGGTGAGGCCTGTTGCTTCTTTTAAATTAATTAATTATCTATTTTTGGCTGCATTGGGTCTTCGTTGCTGTGCGTGGGCTTTCTCTAGTTGTGGCGAGCGGAGGCTACTCTTCGTTGCAGTGTGCGGGCTTCTCATCGCAGTGGCTTCTCTTGTTGCGGAGTCCGGGCTCTAGGCACGCGGGTTCTGGAGCACAGGCTCAGTAGTTGTGGCTCACAGGCTTAGTTGCTCTGCGGCATGTGGGATCTTCCCGGACCAGGGTTCGAACCCGTATCCCCTGCATTGGCAGGCAGATTCTTAACCACTGCGCCACCAGGGAGGTCCCGAGACCTGTTGTTGAACATCTGAAAACTCATGAAATACTCTTGAAAGCAGCTGGAGGCCATAGAGAAAGCCCAGGTTTAGAGGTAACAGGCCTGGAGTGACAGTCCTGACTCCATTGCATCCACTTCTGTGCCTCTGGGCCAAGTGCTCTCTGCTTCAGTCTCCTCAAATATAAAATGGGCGCTGTCCAACCTACCTCAAGCGGTGGTTACAAGGATTATGGGAGCACTCGTGTCAAACACCCAGATCAGAGCCCAGCGTGCATGAACCAATGTCAGTTTCCTTCTCTCCTTTCCTGTTTCACTCTCTTGCTGTGTGACTGGGGGCAAATGCCACTATTCTGAGCTTTGGTGATAATATGTATCTTACCAAGTTGTAAGAATTAAGTGAGAAATGTGGGTGAGAAGCCTTTATAGACCCAGGTGCTCTAACCCAGTGAGGAATTATCCTTGTCTACTCCTGCCTCCCTGCGACCCCCTTTCCTGTCCTGTGACCCCACAGATAGTCCAGGCTCCTTTCCCAGAGTAAAGCCTTCATGCACTAGGGCCAAATTCATGCCACTCGCTGGCTAGGTTTCCACTTAGACCCTGGGGGCCAAGTCCAGGGGTGAGCATGGACAGAACTCAGGGGTCCTGGAGGTAGAGGAGAAATATCTCCACCAGCCAGAGATCTTGTGACTGTGGCCTCAAGCTGGGTGGAGGAGCCTGCGCTCAGGGTGTGGGCTGAAGGAGAGCCTGAGCCTGGGCGGGGTAGTCTGGGGACCCTGATTAGCAGACTTAAGGCTATCAGGGTAGGGGCCCTTTTGCTTATCAGGAGCTTGCAGGGGCCACAGTAGAACCTGAGGACACTTCATGCTGAGGGCGGTCTCCTGGATGGCTGCTTTTCCATCCTTCTCCCTCCTTAGAACCCTGAGGGGAGTTAGGTTGGGAGTACTTCTCCCTTTCTGCAGGTCACATGGAGACTCTGCCCCTTGCTGGCAGCCAGCCTGGGGTTGGGGGACACAATCCCAGTCCTTGGGAGAAGCCTTATATGCTCACAGCTTTTGCTTCAGACTAGGAGCTTCATGGCTCTCCTGAGACTGGGGTGGGCTTGTCTGGGACCTTATCCTTCCAAAGTCTGATTCCAGTCTCTGCCACTGCAGCTTTAAACGTTTGACTCTTATTTTGTCCTTCTTTGGATGAAGTCCTTAAACCATGTGCTGAGTGATGAAATTAAGGACAGTAAGATCTGCAAGTTTCCTTCAAAATCATGAAGTTCAAGTCCCTCCTTTATATAAGAGAGGAAGCTGAGGCCCAGAGGAGGGGAGGATATATCATCCAAAGCCTCAGGGTTCCCTCCACCTCTCAGAATCAGGGAACCCATGACCCTATGAGGAATAGGAAGGCAGCAGCAGGTACCCACAGGTACACAGACATACAGAGTCACACACAGATACACATACACAACACACATGTATGATGTCTGCATAGACCTATAACACACGGAGATACACATCAAAAAAACTGGACTCAGCTAGTAAAATTACTCTTAATTTTCTCTTGGTTGTTTTACTAAGTTTCACGAAGTCGGCAGTTTTGTACAAAGATAAAAGGCCGAAAAATATGGTCTTTCAATGTCTCACTCACAGCACAGTTAGCAGCAAAACTCATCTTGGAACCAAGGACTTCAAGAAGTTCTGGGAAGTTCTCGCTCTCCTGTTTTGCTTTAGATGCAGGGGACTCAAAGCAAGAGGCTGTTGTGGTTCTAGGAGCTTAACAGGTGTTAGAAAGAAAGGCTGGAAAACTGATCTAATCCTTACTCTCCGTGTGGTAGATTGGGGCTCACGACCTGGGGCTTCGTCAGAGATTACGCTGGCGAGCGCCTTTCCTCCCGGCTTGGTTTCGTCATGACTGGCCTGGGAAGCCTCTCCTAACCCTCCCTGACACTTGCCCCTGTGTCTAGGCTTGGACCTTCTCTGTTCTCCTTATCACACTGTGAGAATTCATCTGATCCCTTATCTGTCCCCAGCGGCTCCATGAGCAGGCATCTTGTCGGATTCTTCTCTATGGCCCCAGCACCCTTCATGGGCCTTATCCTGGGAGATGCTCAGAGAAAGCCTTACACTGAACAGATGCCTTGCAGACAGTGACCAGCGTGTACTCACATTCTCAACACATCCCCTTACACGCTCTATTCCTGTTGGCCCCATGAGCAAGGGCACGATTTGAGCAATGAACTCAGGTGCCGCGGGTCATAGCAATGGCTTCTCTGGGGGCCTTGCCAACGTCCATCAGTTTCCGAAAGATGACTGCATGCCAATTTTATAACAGAAACTGAAGCTCTGGGAGGAAACTCATGACCCTGGGTCACACAGTAACCAGGAAAAGAGGCAAGACTACAGCTCTGCTCTCTAAACTCCAGATCCCAAGCTCTGTGCACAAAGCTGCTATGAAATGAGGTTGATCTTGTGTGTGTCTCTGTGGGGCCTTAGAAAGTTTCAGAGGCAATGGAATCAGACCCGAGCTTTGCCACCTACCAGTAATGTGATTCTGACCACATCGCTTGCTTCATCTCTCTGAGCCTTGGTCTCCTCGGTCTCTAAGATGGGGCTGACCTCGGGAAGACTCAGTGAAAGAGTACGTGGGAAGCTCCCAATGGAGTCGGGATTCCCTCCTTGCTTCTGCTTCCTCAGATACTCCCACCCGTCTCACCCCTTTTTAAGCCTCTTCCACACCTGCTCTTGGCCAACTGCAACCCAGCAACAATGCTCTGCATTCTCTGACCTCCTGCGGCTCACGAGCCAGGCCCTCGTATGGAGCTCACACGCCCTGGAATCACAGGCCAGACCCTCTGGGGCTTGAACCAGAGCCTCAGCCTGTACAGTTCAGGAGTCACGCCTTAGAGTTCTTGCTTTTTTTCCAGACCACCGGCCCGGGATAGACTCAGAGCCAGAAGGGAAAAGCATGGCTTTGGACCTGTCAGAGCCCGGGCTCTATCACAGCTGGCCGAGTGGGCCTGGGCCCTGCCTGCTCTTGGAGTGCCGGCTTCCTTATCAGTAAAATGGGCTTAAATGCCATCTTTTTCATGATTGTGGTACAGATGAAATGAGACAGTAGAGGTGACAGTTTCTAACTTAGGGACTGGCTCATATGTAACAGGAGCTCAGCAAATGCCAGGCTCCTTCCCTTCTGGCTTTGCCATGGGCTTCTCCTACTCATCCTCCCCCGGGGCGGAGGGGGAGGGGGCCGTGTGCTCACTCAAATACCTGCCAGGTGTGCGTGAGAGCGCACACCTGCCCAGGCTCATATTGAGGCAGAAATAGAAACTTTCCAACCCACACCTTCCTAGATCTGTTCATCAGCTCCCAGTTCCTGTTCTCTTGGTCAGCCCCCATGTCCAGACTCAGGCCATGCCCGCTCCCATCTCCTGGCACAGCCCTGAAGGTAGCTGTTAGGTGGGAAAGGATCTCCAGGGAGTCTGGGTGTCCCTCCCTCCTCAAATCCTTCCCGCCATCAGCCGGGCTTTACCTCCCTCCCTCCCTGCCAGGACAACCTGTCTGCTTCACAGCTGCTGTGAAAGAGATAGGCAGCCTGGATTATCAGGCCAGAAGAGGCTCCTCCAGACAGTCCTCTGCCTCCACCCCCACCCCAGGCAAAGGTTCCAGGGTGCTTAACCCCCTCTGTGCTGGGCCCTCAGCCCTTCCTGAGGCTGGTTCCAGGCTCAGGGAACGAGGCCTTGTTCTCCCCACTCTCGGAGTCCATTGGCTTTAACACAGGTGCTGATGCCTCAGCCTCCCTCCAGATCATTGCCCCTTCCCCGCCTCCAGCACCCTTCAAGTCTCTTGCAGCAAGACCCTTGCCTTTTCCCAGGCCCCTCTGGTCGTCTCCTCTGGCTAGCCACTGTCCCTGACGCTAAGGCGAACCAGGACCATATCCTACTTAGGTCCTAGTGCGGCCACCCAGGCCTCCATTTCCTGAAAGTCAACAGGAAGTAGTGAAAAGAGCAGGAGCCTCAGAGTCTGGGCATCTGTGCAGTCCTGGTTCCGGCTCAGACCCTGTGTGACCTCGGGTAAGTTTCTCCACTTCCGTGAGCCTCAGTTATTTCATAAAATGGAGGGCAGTAGCTCTTTTCACAGGTTGACTCAGGGATTAAATGAGTACAACATATACATCATTTTAGTAATCAGTTGGAAAATAAAATTAAAATCTGAAAAAAAGAAAAGAAATGCCTATATGTATATGTATAGCTGATTCACTTTGTTATAAAGCAGAGACTAACACGCCACTGTAAAGCAATTATACTCCAATAAAGATGTTAAAAAAAAAAAGAAATGCCTGCAAGAGGGCTTTATAAGCCAGCTACCAAGCAAATCATAGCAGCTCCTACATGCTAAGTGCTCATGAAATGTCATGTTTGATGCGAACCTGAGCTCTGTCATTTAGTCCTTATAATAACCCTCACTATAGACGGCCCCAGGCTCAATCCTTGAACCTCTTCTCTTTACACCTGCACTCATTCCTTCGTTGATCTCATCTCGTCCCATGGCTTTAAATACTGTCTACACACCGGTGACTCCCTAATCCATGTGTCCAGGCCAGACCTCTCCCCAAAACTAACTTGTAAAGTGAACCTCCTAGTTGGCAAATTTCTCTAATAGGCACCTTAGACTTAACATGTCCAAAACCGAGGTCCCTGATCCCACCTCAAATCTGCCTCATTTCAGTAAATAGCAGCTCCATTCTTCCAGATCAGCCAAAAAGCCTTGGAGGCAACTTATCCTTTTTTTTTTTCAACTTTTAAAAATACTTTATTGAGGTATGATTGACCATAAACTGCACGTATTAAAAATGCACAATTTGATAAGTTTGGAATATATATACACCCACTGAGACAAGTTATTCTTTATTCGCTTTTTAAAATTTAGTTATTCATTTTTATTTTTGGCTGTGTTGGGTCTTCGTTGCTGTGCGTGGGCTTTCTCTAGTTGCGGCGAGTGGAGTCTACTCTTTGTTGTGGTGCATGGCCTTCTCATTGTCGTGGCTTCTCTTGTTGTGGAGCATGGCCTCTGGCGTGCGGGCTCAGTAGCTGTGGCTCGCGGGCTCTAGAGCGCAGGCTCAGTAGTTACGGCGTACGGGCTTAGTTGCTCTGTGGCATGTGGGATCTTCCCGGGCCAGGGCTCGAACCTGTGTCCCCTTCATTAGCACACGGATTCTTAACCACTGCGCCACCAGGGAAGCCCGACAATTTATTCTTGAATTAATTTTTTACCGAAGTACAATATATATGTATATACACACACACACACACACACATATATATATATATATATATTCAAAAAATGGGGAATTCCTGGTGGTCCAGTAGTTAGGACTCTGAGCCCTGGTCAGGGAACTAAGATCCCGCAAGCTGCGTGGCGCCAAAAAAAAGGAAAAGAAAGAAAAAAGAAAAAACCCCACCAAACTCGTAAGTGAATTATCACAAAGTGAACACACCCAAGTAAGAACCACCCAGGTCAAGAAACACCACCTTCCCAGGTGCATCCTCTCTCTCTAACCCACCTCTTTCTCTCCAAAGGTGACTTCTATCCTGCCTTCTAATACCATAGATTAGCTTTGCCTGCTTTTTTGGATGTTGTACAATGGAATGACGTACTGTGTATCATTTTAGGTCAACATTATGTTTGCAAGACCCATTCAAGTTGTTGTATGGATCAGTAATTGGTTTATTTTCATTACTGCACAGTATTCAATTTCACGAAAACACTACACTTTATTCATTCTACCATTAGTAAACATTTGGATTGTTTGAGTTTGGGGGCCGTTATTCATAATGCTGCCATGAAGATTCTTTTTTTTACCACGCTGCCACGAGCCGTGGCAGTGAAAGCCCAGAATCCCAACCACTAGGCCACCAGGGAACTCCCATTATTCTTGTACATACATGTGTGTGTATCTCTGCTGGGCGTGGAATGGTTGGGTCAAAGGGCATGCTTATGTTCAGGTGTAGGTACTATATTCCGTCAAACAGGTTTTCAAATTGGTTGTACTGACATTTCTTCCAGCCGTGTGTGAAATTTCTAGTTGCTCCACATCCTCCCCTGCACTTGGTATTGTTACTCTTTTCCATTTTAGTCATTCTGGTGGATGTACAGTGATATCTGTTCTGGTCAGAATTTGGACTTCCCTGATGACTAATGAAGTTATGCATGCTATTCCCATTATCCATTGCTATGTTACAAATCATCCCCAAACTTAGAAGCTTAAACAACAGTCCTTTTCCTACTTTGCACAGTTTTGGAAGTCAGGATTTCAGGAGGTCTGCTGTGCAGAACTGGCTTGGGGTTTCTCATGCAGATGAAGTCAGATGGGGGCTGGGAGAGCTGGGAGCTGGCCGGGCATCCCTCTCTCTTCATGTAGCTCAGGGCCTATCCATGTGGTCTGCCTGCTTGGGCTTCCTCACAGCACAGTCAGACTGCTTACACGGTGGCTGAAGACTTAAAGACAGACTATTCCAGCAAATAAAGTGGAAGATGCATTGTCTTCTATGAGCTAGCCTTGGAAGTCATATAATATCACTTCTGCCGTATTCTATTGACCTAAATAGCCACAAAAGTCCACTCAGTTTTAAGGGGAAGGGGGCATAGTCTCCACCTCTAATGGGAAGGACTGTCAAAGTCACACTGTAAGAGGGACATGTAGAATAGAAAATATTGTTGCCACTGTCTTTGCCACTATCTTTGCCATACATGTTTTCATGCATCTATTGGCCATTCTGTGCAGTGCTTGAGCCATCATTTCTCTTTTTCTGTTGGGTTATCTGTCTTTTCCCTTCTTGATTTGCAAAGTATATTCTGAGTGCTACATTTCCCCCCCAGATATATGTATTATAAATATCTTTTCCCATGATTCTGAGGCTTGCCTTCTCATATTCTCCATGGGTCCTTGTGTGTGAGTGTGTGTGTGTGCTTATTAATTGAAATTTTTATTGAGGCAATTGTGGATTCACATGCAGTTGTCAGAAATAATATGCAGAGGTCCCTTCCACACTTTGCCCAGTTTTTCCACTGGTGACGTTTTGCAAAACTGTAGAGTAATATCATAACCACAGCCAAATATCACAGGATGTTGACATTGATATAATTTACCAGTTTTATTCAGTTTTCCTGTTTTGCTTGTGCTCACTTATGTAAGTGTATTAAGTTCTACGCAATTTCATCACGTGTGTATGTACATGTATCCACCACGATAAACTTATTGAACAGTTCTAGTACAAGGATCCCTAATGTTTATAACCACACCCACCCCTGTTCCTACCGCTGGCAGCCACTAATCTGTTCTCCATTTCTAAAATTTTGTCATTTCAAAAATGTTATATATAACTCACACTCATTAGGATGGCTACTACCAAAAAAAAAAAAAAAAGAGAGAGAGAGAAAGAAAGAAAGGGAGAAAGAAAGAAAAGAACAAGTGAGAATGGTGAGAATGTGGAGAAATTGGAACACTTGTACACTGTTGGTAGGTGGTGGGTATATAAAATCGTGCAGCTGCTGTGGAAAAAAATATTAGAAATAGGGATTCCCTGGTAGTCCAGTGGTTAGGACTGGGAGCTTTCACTGCTGAGGGCCCGAGTTCAATCCCTGGTGGCGGGGGGTGGGGGTGGGGTGGGGGGTGTGGGGGTGGGGACAAAACAAAACAAAACAAAAACAATAGCTAAAACATGGAAGCAATCCAAGTGTCCATTAACAGATGAATGGATAAGCAAAATGTGGTGAATATATACAATGGGATGTTATTCAGCGTTGAGGATGTTATACTAAGTGAAAGGAGCCAGTCACAAAAAGGCAAATATTTTATGATTTCACTTATGTGAGGTATGTATAGTAGTGAAATGCATAGAAACAGAAAGTAGGTCGTTGGTTGCCAGGGACCGGGGACAAGGAAGAATGGGGAGTTGTTGTTGAATGGGTAGAGTTTCAGTTTTACAAAATACAAAGAGTTCTGGGAGATGGATGGTGGTGATGGTTACATAATAATATAAATGTACTTACTACCACTGAAATGTAGGCTTCAGATTGGTTAAGATGGTAAATTTTATGTTATGTGTAATTTACCACAATTAAAAATAAAAGTTATATAATTGGAATCATATATGTAGTATGTAACATTTTGGTACTGATCTTTTTTGCTCGGTATAATTCCCTGGAGATTAGTATGTCTTTTGATAAACAGATATTCTTGATTATTTTTATTATTTTTGGCCACACCTCGAGATTTGCGGGATCTTAGTTCCCTGACCAGGGATTGAACCCAGGCCACTGCAGTGAAAGTGCCAAGTCCTAACCACTGGACCGCCAGGGAATTTCCGCTCTTATAGTTATTGATTTTGACTTGTTTAAAAAACTTTTTTGATTATCCTAAGGTCATGAAGATATTCTGTTATTTTCTATATGTTTTACAGTTTTACTTTTTTTTTTTTTTTTTTACAGTTTTACTTTTAACATTTAGATCCACAACCCATCTGGAACTGATTTCATGTACAGTGTGAGGTTCAAGGTCAAGAACCATCCCCACCCCCCCAGATATCCAGTATCGTTTATTGAAAAGACTGTCTTTTCCCCACAGTTCTGCATTGCCACTTTTGTCATAAAGCAAGCGTGGGTCTTTTCTGGACTTTCTGTTCTATTCCATTGGTCTACCAAGTGCCAGTATCACACTGTCTTGATTACTAAAACTTTAAAAGTCTTGACATCTGATAGTTCGAATCTTCCGACTTTAGTCTTTTTCAAGACTGTCTTGCTTATTCTTGGTCCTTTGGCATTTCCCCATAACTTCAGAATTAGTCTGTCAATTAAAAATCTCTTGGGATTTTGATTGGTATTATATTGAACCTATAGACCAATTTGGGAGAAATTATATCTTTGCAATACTGAATCTGTTTGTTTTTTTGGCCGCACTGTGTGGCATGCAGGATCTTAGTTCCCCGACCAGAGATCAAACCCGTGCCCCCTGCAGTGGAAGTGCTGGACCACCAGGGAAGTCCCTGTAATACTGTCTTTACATTCATGAACATGGCATACTGAGGGCATTTTCTTTCCCCTCTTTTTCTCTTATACCCAATGTCAGCAACTCTGGTTAGTTCAAAATAGATCCAGAATCTGAGTGCTTCTCACCAGCCCCCATTGGTCCAAGTCACCATCATATTTCACCTGTATTATTGCAATACAGGTAAGAAGCAACTGTCCCTCTCCATTCTATTTTCAGCAGAGCATTAAGAGTGACGTTCGTATTGTGTTGTGTTTCTATTATTGATTTGTGGGAGCTCTTTTTATTTACTTATTTATTGCCACACCAGCCACTCGTGGGATCTTAGTTCCCTGACTAGGGACCGAACCAGGGCCCACGACACTGGAATCGCAGAGTCCTAACCATTGGACTGCCAGGGAAGTCCCTGGGAGCTCTTTTTAAATGAGATGCAAGCCCTTTGTTAGAAACGCATACTGTAAATGTTTTTTCTGACTATGCTTGCCTTCTCACTTTAAGTTTCTTTTGATGAACAGAGACTTATTTTGATGGTCTAATTTCTTTATGGTTAGTGCTTTATTTTTGTTGTTTTTGTCCTAAGAAATCTTGCCTGTGCGAAGGTCACAGAAACATTTCCCTCTTGTCTTATAAGCATTATGGTTTGATTTTTTACATTAGATCTATGATCCATCTCAAACTAGTTTTTGTATCAATATATAGAATGAGGTAGGGCTTGTGACTCAATTTTTTTCTCATTTATTTATTTATGTATTTTTGCTGCGCAGCATGTGGGATCTTAGTTCCCCAACCAGGGATTGAATCCTCGCCCCCTGCGTTGGAAGCTCGGAGTCTTAATCACTGGACCACCAGGGAAGTCCCAATTTTTTTCTCATTTAGACTCAGTTGTTCCACCATTTCTGGAAAAGATTTTCCTGCCTCCCTTGGATTGTCTCAGTGCCTAGAATGATCTTTTTACATGTGTCAGATCACATCACTTCTCTTTGGAAGAGCTTCAGTGGTTTCCCATCTCGGAGCAGAGGCAAAAATAGGCCCCATTAAGATTCTACATGAACCAGAAACAGGTTTCCATCCTGACCTCATCTCCCACCACTCACCCCACTGCTCATTCATTCACTCACTTCCAAACACACTGACCTCCTTGCTGGTTTTTCAGTCATGCCAGACACACTTCCATGTCAGAGGCTCTGGACAGAAAGCTCTTCTCTGGTATCTGCATGACTCATTCCTTTGCTTTCCTCAGTGCTACCTTCTCAATGAGGCCTTCCTCACACTAAAGTTTCAACACCCTCTCGAACTTCCTATTCCTTTCCCTGTTTATTTTCCTCCTTAGCACATACCATTATCTAACATAGTGTGTATCTAGTTTTTCTTATTTTGTTCCCCCCACCTGAATGTAAGCTCTAAAAGCTAGGGATTGGTTTTATTCACTGCAGTCTCCCCTGCATCTAGGACAATTCCTGGCACATAGGAAGCATTAAATTTGTAAAATGAATACAAATACTGAAGCCCAGAAAGATGAAGCTACCTGCCCAAGATTCCACAGGTGATGAACAACAGAACTAAAATTTAAACCCAAGCAGTCTGACTCCAGGGCTCACGCTCTTGAGAAACAGTCTCCATTACCGAGTGGGGCTCAGGATGGGCAGGGGTGCAGTGAACCTGGCAGCCCCTTCCGTCTTCTGTCTGCAGTGGAGCCAGGTCTCCCTGGCCTCAGGTCTAGCTTCAGCACCTGGGCGATGGCGGCCCTGCTCTAGGATGCTAAGGGGGCATGGCCTGGGTGCTGGTGCCCCCCAGTGGCTAGGGTGGGGAAGAACAGGCAAAGTGCAGCTTTCAGGCTGAAGGGGTGTAGGGGGTGGGGGACCTGGTTGGTCCTTGCTTCCCAGTCTCTCCCCTCACAAAAGACACAATACAGGGTGTGGGCATAACCAGATCTTTATTTCACCAGAAGGGACGGGCAGCGGGGCAGTGCAGCGTCCAAGCCCCAGACCACACATGCAGCATCCACATGCAGGAACGGCTACACAGGCTGGGGCAGGGCAAGGGGTGGGGGACTGGGACCACAGGATGCTTGGGTCCTGGGCTCTTCTGCCTCCACTGGAGCAAGGACACAGAGGACCGGGCTGCTTCCCCATGGCTGGAACCTAGTCACTCTGGCCAGGAAGGAAGCTGGCACAGGGGTGTGGAGTCTTGGCCAGTCTACAGCACTGGATTCTGTATAGGGTACCATAGCTTTGCCCACTGGAAGGGCCCAGCCCGACACCCAGGACAGTACAGCCCTGGTAGGAAGAGGGTCTCTACACTTTCCGGTCTCCAGAAGGGCTAGATCCTGACCCCAGAAGGGCTTAGCAGAGTTGGGACCAAGCCCCGCTCCACCTAGTAGGGACATGTCCATGAAGGGGACTTCCCTGAGCACAAGCAGGGGCCTCCTAAGGCAGTAGTAAACTGAGGGAGCTGCCCTACACAGGAGGCCTTCCCTCCGTGCCCCTGGGCGGGGGAGAAAGAGGTAAGGTATGAGAGCAGGCCTGGGGCTGGGCACGGGGTTAGTGAATGGTGCTGGCCCTGGGCCTGCAGCCACAGATAACCTGGGCCGAGAAGGGCCAGAGTGTGCGAGGCTGGGGGCTTCCTGGGGGCAGGGACCAGGCCAGGAGAGGGCAGGGTGGCCGTCCTACCCAGAATCCCTGCACCCATGCTGAAGCTCTGGCTGGGGCCGCAGGGGGGATGGACAGATGCACAGAAAACTTCAAGGCACCAGGATTCTGAGGAGCAGCAGGGCCACCCCCCAACAGACAGACAATGACTATACTCAACATCTTCAGCCTAAACTACATGATGTGTGTAGAGGATGGGAGGAGAGGGGAGAGAAAAAGACAAACAGACAAAGGAAGAAACGTACAGGAAGATAAGGGCGGAAGAGACAAACCAGACAAATGTGGCAGTGAAAATGAGGGTGTGGGGTAGAGGAGAAGAGGATGTAGACAGACAGAGACAGGGGAGAAGGGAAGACAGCCAGAGGCCTGAACACGCAGCACTCCTGGTCCCTACAAAATAAGGCACCAGAGTCAGTAACGTTCCCGTTGTCCCTGTGGTACTAAAACGGGTGCTGAAGAGGGGGCGGTGGCTGCTGAATGGTGTGAGCCTTCGGGACCTCACACCTGTGCACCGGTGGCCTTCTTGATCAGCGGTATCTGCAAGGATGGGAGATGCCATGAGGCCTTGGTTCCGGGGCCCCCAACCGGCCGCTCCGCCTGGGCCAGTCCACTGGGCTGCCCAGCAACCCACCGCAGATGGCTAGACACCCACCTTAGACAGGTCCACGCCCGTGAGGGCGTGCACAGAGGCAGGCAGCTCGGCCAGCAGTCGGTTCACCTCTGAGGTCACCTTGCTGTTGTCCCCACTGAGGACCACAATCTCATCGACTTTGGTCAGGGGGGCGGAGATTTTGGCAGCAATCTAGGAGGCGGGGGGCGGGAGGGGAGCTGGTTGGTACTCAGACTCCATCCACCTGCCCTGTCCAGCATCTCTCCCTCCCGTCTCTACCTCACCCAATCCCAGTGTAGCCTGGGTGGCCTTCATTTGCAATTCATGGTCAGATGGCCCAGTGGGTTAGGGATGAGCCTATGCCTGTTGTGGGGTTCTCTCCCCACTGCTGAGTACTCCCCAATTTAACCCTCCCAGCCAGCCTGTCGCTGTGTTACGGACAAAGTCCAGAGAAGTCCAGCGCTTGCCCAGCCAGTCCCAGGCTGGGGTGGGAGCCTCACCCGGGGCAGGGCCTCCAGCACCAAGGCCATCTTGGCTGCGTCCCCGTATTTCTGGTAGGCCTCAGCCTTGAGTTTCATCCGCTCAGCCTCTGCCTTGCCCATCGCCTCGATGACTGCTGCCTCCGCCTCCCCGATTCTGCGGATCTTCTCAGCCTCTGCCTGTGCCAAGAGGACCTGCTTCACCCTGGGGGAGCCCGGGTGGGCAGGATCAGTGGGAAGTCCCGGGGGCCCCTCCAGCCTTGCCTGGGGGCCAACAAACCCCGAGCCTCTGCTTTGGCAGGTGTCAGGGGTGGGGGACCCACGAGAGGGGGGTGCCCTGGCCTTCTGGATCTGGCCAAGGAGAGGGCACTGGCTCCCAGATGCAAATGAGAGAGGGGACCAAGCAGAGGTGCCCTCTGTGCCAGGCACCATACCAGGCCCTTAAACCTCCTACATCTAATTCAGTCTTCCTAACAACAATCCCGTGGGGGAGGCGGGTCACTCCTACTTCACAGTGGGGGAGAAGGGGCCCCCAAGCTCAGTCAGGAGTGGAGGGAGTGCATGGGTGGCAGGGGAGCTGGACTAATCCCCCAGCCCGGGCCCCAGTGGCACCTACTTCTCGCCCTCGGCGATCTGCTGTATGCGGTGGGCCTCGGCCTCGGCGGGGCAGCGCACTGTGGCTATGAGCTCCTTGTCTGTGCGCAGGATCTCCTGCGCCTCCACTGCAATCTGCTTCTTGCGCTGCACGACCTCAATCTCAATCTCTTCCTGCCGGATCTTCTGCTGCTCACGGGCCCCTTGTAGCTCGTAAGCTAGCTGGGCCTCAGCCGTCTGTGGCGGGAGTGTGGTCAGCATGTCAGAGGCTGGCTGCCAAGTCCTGGGCCCTGAGCCCCAACTCGGGATGCCCTACAGCTTCTCACCTTGATGTTGACCTCCTCGCTGAAGGCTGACTTTTGCAGCTCGAAGGCTCGCTTGGAGTCGGCGATCTTGGTGTCTGCCATGAACTTCACGTCCAGCATCTCCTTCTTGCACTCGGCTTCCTGGGAGCAGGAGGGGCAGGTGCTCAGGGTCCCCTGAGCAACCGTGGTCCCACCACCCCTGAGCTCCCTGTCCCTGGGGCTGGGAAGGAAAGCCCACATACCCGGATGCCTGCATCCCTCTCAGCCTCGGCCACTCCGATGTCGGCATCTCTCTGTACCACAGCAGTCTGCGTCTTGCCCAGGGAGCTCAGATAGTCCACTTTGTCATACACGTCCTGGGGAGGGAAGGGGGAGTCATCCCTGGGAACAGTCAGAGGCATAAAGGTTCTCCTCTGGCCAAGCTCCCCACTCCCGGATGGATGCAGAGGCCACAGGCTTCCCATCACACTGCACCTTGATGGTGAAGCTGAGGATCTCGATGCCCATGCGGCCGACGTCGGGGGCTGCCACCTCCCGCACCAGCTTGGCAAACTGGTCCCGATCCTGATAGATCTGCTCCACTGTCAGGGTCCCTGAGGGCAGAAGCATCGTGGGCTGGCTCCCCAGGGGCCCAGCCAGCTGGGAAAGGGGGGAGGCATGCAGGCGGAGGTCTGAGTGTAGCAGGGGTCACGCGGTCAGAGCTGGGTCTTCCTTGGTTTCTTCTTAACAGTGTCTAACACTGAGCCTCCTCCTGCAGGGTCCAGGCAGGATGAGGAAAAGTGTCCCAAGCAGCACCAGGTGCCTGACCAGACTGGCAGCCGCTCACCCCCTACTTCAATGCCCTCCTCGTCACTCAAGTCACCTCATGTTTTGAAAGGAAATACTTGACGGAAAAGGTATCAGCTTTTCAGCTAGAAGCCTCTCAGTGGGACTGACAGACAGAACCCCCTGCTCGCCCTGTCCCCTCCCTGGCCATGGCCTGGGGACACTGTGAGGCTCCTTGAAGGCAGCAGAGGGGTCCCCGGGCTGGGCAGGGCCTCACCGAGGATGGAGCGCAGGTGCCCCTCCAGGGTCTGCAGGACGACGTTCTTGATGTCCTGCACACTCTTGCCCAGGAACTGCTCGCAGGCCACGGCCAGGAGCTCCTTCTCGGTCATGATCTTCACCTGCCGGTAGTCACAGAGGCACCTGAGCCAGGCTGGAGGGAGGCAGACGGAGGCCCCAGACCCAGGAGGATGGTGATGGTACCCCTCCCCTCCTTTTCAGGACCTGGAGGCCTAGGGGCTGGGAGGGGGTGGAGTCTGTCTGAGGCCTCCAGTGTGGAGAAGACAGGAGGAACTCATACTGAGAAGCTTCATCTTCACTGGCAGCCCCAGGCCCTGCCATGGCCTCTCTCCTGGGCATTTGGGGCTCCCCACTACCCCTCCAGTCCACTCTCTGCCCCTCAGCCTGCAGGTCTCTGCAAAGAGGAGAATGAGCAATAGGGGCACAGACAGACAGACAGACTAGGAAAGAGAGCGGGACAGGGTAGGAGACAGGTCCGGGGTCCGCCACCGAGGGTGGGCATCCTCCTGCCTTTGTCTCCCAAGGCACTAAGCCAACAACCCCCTCACCAGAGGCCTAGAACATGGTTGAACCTGCCCTGCGTGGACTTCTGGAGAGCAGGAAGCCCCTTGGCCAGGCACTGAGCTGGGAAGATAACGCGGCCTCTGACTCCAGAGCTCCCCTGCCTCACGTGGCCTCACCCTCTGGTCCCCACCCTGCAGCCCCCTACCCAGGGAACAGGGAAGGCTTGGAGTCTGGGGCTTGGCATTTCTGACACCTGCAAAGAACGGGGTGGGGTTAGTGAGACAGGAGTTCTCAGCACTGGTTCTGTCCTCCGTGGGCCCGCTGGGGAGAGAAGGGATGTCTGTTAGTCCTGCTGGGCGGCCAAGAGGCCGAGTGCGTTCCAGTGGCGATGACACTCTTGGCAGGGGGGGCGGGGGCAGGGGCGCTGGAGGGAGACTGCCCCTGGCTGCCGTCCTCTCCTCCTCCCCCCCAAACCCCAGCATGGGGACGAGGCAGCTCAACGGACATGCGCGGGGCTGCTGAGTTACTATACCTGGGCGACACCCGTCACAGTTAAAGCTACCCCCTCGGCCGTCTCTACGTCCTCGCAGCGGGGCTGCAACGTCATAATCTCTAGGGAAATCCTGCCAAGAAACGCAAAACAGGGACATGGGTCTGGGGGCCCAGGGCCTGGGGTGCAGGGAAAGAGTGCGACACCTCACTGCTCCGGCTGGGATGGGCCAGGGGTCCTGCTGCGGGGGAGGACCCTCTAAGGGGTCAGAGCAGGGAGCATGTGAGGAGGAGATGGGTGGGAAAGCAGGCGGGGGGTGGGGTGTAGAGGGCTCACAGGAAGGAGTGGAGTGTGCTATCCACGTGCACACGTGTCCTCTGCTCAGGTCAGCCTGGCTGGAGGAGTGGGAAAGGGAAGCAGAGGAGAATTGGCTGCGGGTGGGCTGGGCTGGAGGATCGGGGGTGGGCAGAGTCTACAGATGTAGTTGTGTGTGTGTCCTGGGACAGCACGTAAATGCTGGTCCTCTAGGCCGTGCTGTGCGGGCCGTCCAGGGATGCCATCTGAACATGGCCCTCACCTGTTCCCTGGGTCTGCTCACACCCTGGGATGCCCCAGGAGGCTGCTGAGAAAGCTCTGCCGTGTAGCCTGGCACGCTGGGAGTCTGCTCCCTGCGAGGGAATCCCGGCCTGGTCCCTCTACCTAGCAACAGGCTAGGACTTGAAGCCCACCCTCTGGGGTTGGGGCCAGGTGGGCCAGTGGGGGAAAGGGCTGGGGTCACACTAGAGCTTCCTGGCCAAGAAGCACTAATCCTACGAAGAGCTGTTCTGCCCAGACAACCTGAGTCCTCGAGGGTCCACAGCACCCAGCTGAAAAGGGACCGGGGCATTTGCAGCCGTTTCAAGCAGAACGTGGGTTTGGAGGGAGATGAGGCTGCTCTGGAAGCGGGTCGAGAGAGGCCTGGACCCTACTCATTCCACACAAGGCGCTCTGAGCTTCTCCTCAGGCCTCTGCCCTGAAGCCTTCCCTCCTGTGGCTACAAGGGGTGGGTGCGATGGGGACAGTCCCCTTCCCATTAGGGATAACACGATGGGTGAGGAAGGGTGTGGTGGTGCAGGGGTTTTGCCTGAGAAGCTGGAAGACAATTTCATGAGAGGGAAGGGGATGGGTAAGGTGACATGTAGGTCTCTTCCAGCCTGGGGACCTGCCAGCATGCAGGCTCTGAGAAGCCAGGGGTTTTCTGATGTTCATCGCTGCCTCCTCAGTGCCTGGAGCTGACAAGGTGCTCAACAGGAAGCTGGTGAATGAAGCAATGAAGATGGGAACTTGCATGTCATGAAGAAAGCACTTGGAGCTGCTCAACGCCCTTGCTCAAGAAAGGGTTTCATAGCTACGGCTGCGTGGCAGTGAGGAGTGAGACAGCAGGTCACTTGCTTTTCCAAGTGAGATCATGAGATCGTGTTCATGGTACAGATGGGATTCCTCTAGCACTTCTTCCCTGAAAATCCCAAAGCACCCTCATATTGTTCTACTCGCCTTTCCAATATTCCTACAAGGCACAGGGAGGGCATAATTCTCCCCATTTCACAGATGCGGAAGCTGAAGTCTGGTGACAAGAGATCTGCTCAAAGGTCCCTCAACACAAATTAGGGGCAGGAAATTGGGGGGCGTCAAGTGGCGGGGTGAACACAACTCCCCCTGGGACGCATCTCCTGGCCCTGCAGGGAGGACTAGGGCTTGACACTGAGGTGTCAGCCTGGAGCAGGGGCTGGCAAGGGGCTCCGTGGTGCCTGGAGGGCTAGGACTTCTGTAGGAGTCGTTAGGCCGGAACCCTCCGCCCAGACAGCCCAGCTCTGTCACTAGAGGGCCTGTGTCTCCTGCCTCAACTTACTCCCAATTTAGGCTTGTCATCCAAGGACCCCCACTGGCAAACTTGGGCAGAGCTTCCAGAAGCCCTCGCCCTTTCCCCGCTAGCAGCCCCAGTGAGCGAGGGCAAGGGAGTTGGGGATCTGTAGGGATCCATCCTGCCACCCAGAGCAGCAGAGGTGGGAGCAGAGGGGAGAGAGGCACACTCTCAGAAGTGGAGTCCATCCGGCGCCTGCCTGCCAGGCCCCGCAGGGCAGGAAGAGAGAAGGTTAGACACAGAGGAGGGAAGCAGGTGGGTTATTACCTGTGCAACCCCTGTTACGAATAGCGGGACCCCCTCCGACGTCTCAATATTCTCACAGCGACACAGGATGGTCATAACCTCCAGAGACAGTCTGAGGAGCAGCCAGGGGGTGGGGAGAGGTAGGGACAGGAAGGGGTAGGAGGGGACACAGCAAACACACACAGTGGTTACCAGACAAGCACCCAAAGCCTGACGCCTGGGGGGTGGGGCGGGGCTGCTCTTAGCACTTCAGCTCCCCCCGCTGCCAGCTCAGCCTAGGGCCGCAGGGGGACAGAGACACCCCCTTGCTGGCCTGAGGCCTCTGGGTCTCTTCTCTAGCCCCCATACCCTTCCAGTGAGGAGCTACTGGGCTGGAGGAAAAGTCGGCCCATGCCCTGGGCCTGTGACCTGAGGTTGGGAGGCCTGTGCATAGGGCACCTGGGTTACCCACCACCTCACTTTCCCAGGAGATTCCTGGCACAATCTGCGAGACAGCCTCAGCTCCACCCTCCAGACACAGGCTAACCTGTGTTTCCAGAATTGGCGGGGGAGGCCACTCTGGGGATCAATGAGCCACAGAAAATACTGAATCCTGCTGGGGGCACAAACCCTCAAGGCCTGTGCTTCATATCACTAAGAAGGCAATTTAGGGCCAGAAAAGCCCCCTCCCTAGATTTTTGGATTTTCTGATCAGGGGGAAGGGCGTGTCCAGGAAGGCTGGGGCAGAAAGTGCGCCCCTGCCAGGATAGTCACAGGAACAACAACTGGGAAACAACGGAGTCGTTCACTTTGGAATTTCTAGAGCTGGGCACAGCACAGAGTCACGGCAAAGGAAACCAAGTGCTTCAAAGCTACCTGGCCCCCCCCAGCTGGGCCTTCCTAGGGCAGCGTGTGTGAGAGTGTGTGCAGAGTGCTGGTCCAGGCGGAGGCCAGGCTGTGGACAGCATGGAAGGTTCCTTACACCAGAGGAAGGGAGGAGGGAGGCTGAGGTGACGGAGCAGAAGCAGGTGGACTGGGGGGACGGGGAGCAGTAGGCAATGTGGATCCCCCAACTCTACTCTCGCAGTGCCAGCCCTGGGGGCTCCAGCCATGCAGATGTGCAAAGGTTGCCTTCACTCGAGCCCCTAAAAATAGCACCCTTGGGTCTGAGAGGACTCTAGACCCAGCTCAGACAGGAACCCACCAAGCTCTCTTTTGGGGAAGGAGGAGAGAGGGGGACAGGAAAGAGGGAGGAGGGAGGGAGTAAGGGAGCGAAGGAGGGAGGCTGCAGCTCAGATGCCAGAGGTGGAGGAATCACTCGGGCAAGGGAGAGAGAGCTGCCCACATCAGGGCCTCAGGATAGGACAGGATGTGGCAGCAAAGTGCAGCAGGAGGAACTTCCCTGATTCTGGAGAAGAATGGCTGACACCAAGGAGGGTGACATGCAGGATGGCTGTGGAAAGTATCTCAAAAGGGAGGCTGGGCTAGAAACCTCTACTCTGACCTGAGAGGCTCCTGCCAGCCTAGGGAAATAAAGGCCCCAGCTTGTGGAGATGTCCCCCAAGCAGGCTAGGGGCTGGGGAAGGGGCTGCCCCAAACAGGGCCCAGGAAGGGGAGCGGCTGCAGGCTCAGACTACCCAGCAAGTGGGACCAGAGGGAGGATGCTGAGCCTGGATGTGGGAGATCAGTTTCCTAGGATGAGGACAAGGGCCCCCACCCCTCACTTCCAAGCCTGCTGTCAGAGGAGCTTGGCCCTCCTGTCTTGGGGCTCTGCTCCCTGCAGCAAGAAGACAGAGCGGGGACCATGGATGTGGAGAAAGGGCTGCTGGGTGTTGCCCCAGCAGTGGATGCCCGGGCAGGACAGGTCTCTGGGCAAATGGCAAACTCTCTCGGCATGGCTGTATGTCGAGGTGTCTTGACAAGATGCTCTGTCGCCCCATGGCGGGTGGGGTGGGGTGACAGTGTCTCTGCGGAGGGCACCTCAGGGCTTCTGACAGGCCAACTGGCCCCCTCAGGAGTGCTTAGGATCCGCCTGAGAGGAAGCTGTGACCAGTACTGATTACTCTCTGACACTTCTGGCCTTGGGCCAGAAAAGTCCCCCGGGATCCCTCAACTCAGGCAGGGCCAGGTGCGGGAGAGATGGAACAGTGGAGGGGGTTAGTGAGAAATCAGTGAAGTTTAAAAGCGGTGACATGCTTCCCATGCCCCTGACACTAGCCAACACCCTCAGACTCCCTGAGGCCCCAAGCACTAGCAGCTCAGTGTGGCCATGGGGCATCTCTCTGCTGACTGGTGGGGCTGGGGTCCAGGAAGGGGATTTCACTGGAATCTCTGCTGCTTCCCCTTCAGATGACCCCCACCGCCGCCAACATGCCCGCACTTTCGCAGCTCTACTGCCTGTGTTGCCTGGGTCCTGGCCTGGAAGAATCTGGGCCCCTCGCCTGATCTCCCATAGTCAGGAAGGGGTGCTGGTGGAGAGGTGCCCGGGCCTCATCTCCTCCTGGGTGGGCAGTGAGGGGGCAGGAGAGGCCCAGGCCAAGTCCACCCCTGCGGCAGGCTCTGGGAAAGCCAGCAGGTAGAGCCTGACGGTGGGCCCTCTGGGGAGCTGAAACCTCCCTTCCCCGAGTAAGTCTCTCCAGACTGATTTAGGAGGTCCAGAGCCGTCTTGCCCGGCCCCAGAGCCAATTCCTTAGATCCCTACCCCTTGCCTTTAACACGCTGCTGTCAGAGCCCCTTTAGACTGTATATCCATTCTCTGCCATTTAGGCCCTGCCTGCATTGTCCCAGGGCCTGCACAGGTGAGGGTTTGTGTAAGGGGTCCCTTCAGCCCTTCTTCCCTTCTTAGACCCACTCCAAACAGGTGTGTAATTAAGGCTTCGCGAATAACTCTGAGCTAGAATCAGGGCATTTGCATTCTGCTTGAATTCTCTGGGACAGAAGTGATGCCCTCAATGGAAAAAAGCACACCCACCAAGGAGGAGGTGCCCACAGACAGACCTCCTGCATCCCTGTGTAACCCATTTCATCTGCTTCTTAGGAGGTCCCGCCCCCCAGAGTGGAAGGCAGCAAGTGGTAGATGCTCTAGCTGACCTGTGGGGTGAAGGGGGTAAGGATGGAAACCCTTTTCTCCCTTGCCCACCAGGATGTCCGGTTTGCTGGCCCCCAGGCCCTTACCTCTGAGTGTCGGAGATACACCACCAGGCCCAGGCCCAGCCGCCAAACACATACTGTTTATAGTCAGAACCGCAACAGCCCCCTGGAGAGCAAAGCAAACCACTGCTGGTCAGTCAGTTCTTGAGTCTGTCTACCCTCCATGCCGCCAACAGCAGCTCTGGGCCTTCGCCTGCTCTGACACTTGACAACTCCCACTGCTGGGCGCCAGGTGCTGAGGTTACAAATAAATGGAAGGTATGCCCTGAAGGGCCTTGGGATCTAGTTTGGTAGACAGGCAATTTGCATAGAAAGGAGGGTAGCCAATGAGTAGTTCAGAATGTAAGTGCTTTCAGAGAACAGATGAGAGGTCAGTGGGCAGGAGTGAATGGAAAAGCTTCCATCTTTGATTCAACCATCCATTCGGCAAACAAATATTTTTTCATGCTAGGGAAACAGAGATGAAGATAAAATTCCTATCTTAAAAGAGGTGAGACTAGGAGGAGGGACCTTTTCCTGGGATGATGGTCATACTATGCGATTCGCCTGTTATCAGAGTGAGTGCAGTCACAGAGGGAATGCGGGTGGGAGGCTAACGGAAGACAGACTCTGAGCCAAGGTTGGGGCCTTGCTCGTGTCCAACAGTGAGGCTGGTTCTCTACTCCCAGGGGTTCAGAGTGAATTCGTTCTTCTTGTGGGAGTGGATGGGGAAGGCAAGGCCTCATAACAGAGCCCAACTCATGGTACCAACTGGAAAAGAGAAAGGGAAAAGGCCTAAAAAGGAAGTGATTCCTGGAAAAACTGTTTATCAACTAAATAGCATGTTGAACCTGGCCACGACCTGATTCACGCCGTGGACACGTACGGCAGCTCTCTATACAGAAACGAGAAAAATCAATTCTTGAAATTCTTGTCACAAACCCTTCTGCTGATGCCAAAATTACTCAACAAGTTCAAGAAAACTCAGTAAAAGCAAGAGGGGCTGTTCACTTGCAGTGCAGACATGTTCAGAAACAGACGATTCAAAGGAAACGTAATGGGGAAAATGCCAGTGGGTGTCATCATTTCCTCGTTCACAAACGGGTTTTCAGGAAAGCCTTAGGGTGTTTGCCTCCCATGGTCAAAGGTCAGGGCGTAGTTTTGTATATCTGGGTTACAGTGTCTCTCAGGCCCCTTGGGAGGGGACAAGGCAGGGTGGAGGGGCAGAGGGCAGATCATGGAGTGTCTTAGGTATCAGGCCAAGGAGAGGGTGTGTGTGTGTGTGTGTGTGTGTGTGTGTGTGTGTGTGTGTGTGTGTGTGTGTGTGTGTGTGTGTGTGTGTGTGTGTGTGTGTGTGTGTGTGTGTGTGTGTGTGTGTGTGTGTGAGAGAGAGAGAGAGAGAGTGATGGGGGAGTCATTTAAGCTAAGGAGCAACAGTTACATTTGCATTTTAGAAACACCACTTTGCAGTGGGAGGAAGATACCTGGGTCAGGGAGGCTGGGTAGAAGCAGCCTCTTGCAGTGACCCAGGCCAGCCCTAGGGGTTCACGTGGGGGGATGACTCCTAGAGTAGTCTTGTCCAAGAGAACTTCCTTCGAGGGTAGAAACGCTCCCCAGCTGTGCTGTGCAACAAGGCACCTACCAGGGACATTTGTTACTGAGCACTTGAAATGTGGCTGGTGTAACCAAGGAACTGCATTTTAATTTAATTAACTTAAATTTAAGTGGCCACCTGTGGCTTGTGGCTACCATATCGGACACTGCAGGTCTAGAGCCTGGGTTTGGGTGGGTGGTCAGGCCGACAACCGAGCAGAGACAACAGAGAGAACCACAAACCAGAGACAAGTTTTAAACAGGCGGAGGCAAAGGAACAAGGACCCCGCAGGAGCGTCGGGCCTGCCGAGTCAGAGGGCCGGTGTCTGGCACGGCCCACGGAGCGGCCAGCCCTGTGTCCTGGTCTGCTCTATGCACAGGGTGCGAGCAGCCGAGCCCGAGGCCCAGGGGCCAGGAGCAGCCCCGCAGCGTGCACAGGGGCAGGAAGAGGTCTTAGGTCCTGGAGATACGGGTTCTCGGGGCCACTGCTCAAGGTAAGGCGCTGCAGGCTTCTCTGCCCTGGGGACGGGGTAAGGGAAGCCGCTAAGGACAAGCAGTCAACTTGAAACCCAAACCATCTCGGGATCCAGTGAAACCGGAAGAGGGTCCAAAACCACAGCTTGTTCCACTTCTTCTGGCCTGGTCGGGGCTGGGGCACAGCTTCCTTGCTGTGGTAGCCTCCTGCAGTGACCCAGGCCAGACCTAGGGGTTCATGTCCGGAGATAACTTCTAGAGTAGCCATCACTTCCTCGTTCCTCACCCCCCCCAACCCCGGGGACTTCTCAGTGTGCTGTGGGAGGGGTGGTGGTAGTGGCGCGGGGCGGGATGGGGGTGGGGGAGCCCCGGGGGGCTGTCCACCCTTTACCTTTAACTCACTCTCTGACCTTGGGAGCAGGCTGTCTCGGCCCAAGCTGGGCCTCAGCCAAGGGCAACATGGCCAGGTTCCCAGGGGTAGCGACAACAGGAAGCTGGGACTGCCAGGCTGTCCCGCCCCCAGCAGCCTCCTCCCCTGGAAGGCATCTTCCTCCCCCCAGCTTCCTGGTCACATTGAGCACCACTCCCAAAAGAGGACGCTTAGGTGGCCCCTCCTTGACCTCCCCAGTTCTCACTGTCTCCAGACCCGGAAGTTTCTCCTAATGTTAGCTCACTTTTTCTAACTCAACCTGCTTTCCTTTGCTCTGTCCTCAACCAAGCTGAAAAATCAAAAAATATCCCATGATGACCTCCGTCCTACTCTTAGCCCTCCCCAAACACAGGCGCCAGTCCACCCTCTCAGGAACACTCCTTTCCCTTCCTGCCCCTCTTCCACCCTTTTCTTCCTACTAGTCAAGAAGACCATCTACAACTCTACAAGCGGGATTTTTCTTTTTTTGGTGGTGCTGCGTGACTTGTGGGATTTCAGTTCCCTGACCAGGGATTGAACCCGGGCCATAGCAGTGAAAGCGCCGAATCCTAACCAGTAGACCACCAGGGACCTCCCATACAAGGGGGATTTCTTCAGTCGAAATCCCCCTTAGTAGTCTGGTAATGGCCAAATGTTCATAAATGCATAAAATAAGATACAGAAGAAACAAATTAAAGTTATCAAAATGTTAAAACCACCAAATGTGTGATATAGTAATATGTGCTCTGTGTAATACATTAAATAATAAGATCTCGTGGTAGATATTTTAACAACTGGCTTAATTTCAAAGTAGTGATGAGCGTAAACGGTTCTTACGGTACCTGCAACAAAGGCAGAATGGTAGGAAAATACCTGCTAATACTATCATGGATTGTTGCGGACGTTAATAATCATAAGAAACGCTAAATATCAGTTTAGGTTAGTGTGAATAAAAATGTACTATTCTCCCCTCATCCAAATACGAAGAGCTCTACATTCTATCCACAAACTCCAGGCTAAGAACTTCTGACCTAATGTAGAGAAGAGAGAAAGGTGTATGGAATTTGGATTCCCCTTTTAAACTCTCAAAAGCGGAAACAGAGGAAAAAATTTTACATTACAGAATGAAGGAGGGGGGTTACACAAGAAGAAGAACCTCCAGACTTTTCAAGTGGAAAAGATGACCATGAAATCTATCAACATCCTCCTTCTGAAAGTAGGCTGTGTGAGATGCCCCTGGACTTAGATGCAGGCCCAAGTAATGGGGCGGGGGGGGCGCCGGGCTGGGAGTCCACGTGCTAGAGAGAGCCACAGCTCAGCTGGATCATCTCAAATCCGAAGGTAATATTATGCCAGGCATTCTCTCTCTCTCTCTCTTCTCTTCCACCCTCCCTTGACTCCAGTCCTCTTAATTCTCAGCATGGCCTCCTCTCCGCACCCCTAAAACAGCTTCGAAGCTAGCACTGCCTTGGCCTCTGGCCAGAGGACCAGGTTCCTGGCAACTGGAAGGCACAGAGCAGCCCATCTCAGGGGTTCCTCTTGCCCCTCAGTCTCAAGGATCTCCACAAAGACAGGACTGGACCTTTTGTCTCCTCAGGATTAGGAGATCCAGTGAAACCGGAAGAGTGGCTCCCCCACCCCCATCCTGCCCCGCGCCACTAGGATTCTAGAGAGAAATCCCACAAGAAAAACCGAGTGCAATGCAGATTTGGGTTTCTAAAAACCTTCTTTAGGAGTGGTGGCTGGGAGACTGGCCCAGTTCTTACAGAGGAGCAGGTTTGGCCTCAGTGCTCTCTGGGGGTCTCCCTGGTGACCCCAAGGCTATCTTTTCTGGTTTTCAGGGAAGTGAAGGATCTTAGTTCCCCAACCAGGGATCGAACTCGGGACCCCTGCAGTGGAAGGATGGAGTCATAACCACTGGACCCCCAGGGAATTCCTAGGGAAGTGAAGGATCTTAATTCCCCCACTGGAGTAAGGTGCTAGTTAGGGAGACTGGGGATTTCCCGTCCCAGGGGAGAGATGGATTTTGAGATACAAACTGAGCCAGAGGCCATGTTCTGGGGTGAAAGTTCCCAATGGAATCATCACACCTCTCAAAGGTGGGCAGCTACAAGCCCTGGCCCAGCCCACCCTCTCCTGTTCATTCTGCAGCCGGCCCTAACAACTCTGCACAGGCGGAGAAGCCACACTGACAGTGGGAAGATATGAGGGATTCCTGCAGCTACAGGCCTCCAAGCTGTCAGGAAACACAGTCTCTCCCCAGCACCCGTGCCAGGGGCTGCACGAATTCGTGGCTTGAAAGGCTTCTGCCACTTCCCAAGATACCCAAACATACAATTTAAATAGCAGCCTTAAGGCAAGATATCTCTCCCCTCCCCAATACTGCAGTCCCCCAGCCCCACCTAAGCTCACAGAAATTCTGGAGCCTGCAGCATTTTGCAACCAGAGCAACACAGAGCCAGGTTTCTGTAGAGGCCGCACCCGCGTCCCTGGGGCGGGCAGTGCCCGTTAACCCCAGCAAACCCAGCCTGCTGGGAATTAACGGGTCTGTGCCCAGAGCCCAAGGATTCATGCCCAGGGTCCCTCCCCAGACATGCACCTGCGACCCAACCCCCGTCCCAGGCGCTGACATCCGGCCAGACTGTTCCCGGAACCCCAAGGCTTCAGTTCGGGATCCCCTAGGCCACAGGGGAGACCCTGTCAGGGGAGGAAGCAGAGAAAGGAGGGAATAAACACGGTTAAACATTCAGGGCGGGGGAGACCCTGGCCCGTGCCCTAGGGCGCAGAGCACGGCAAATGGGAGTACTGGGGGGGGGGTTCCTCCTGGAAGGGGTCTCAAGTGCGGCCCGGAACGCCGTAGGCTCAGGCCCCACCCCCGGAGCCCTTCCCCGGCCTGGCCCCTCCCCGCTCGCTCCCCAGCCCGGCCCCCGCCCCAAACACCCTCCAGGCCCTGGGTGTCCCAGACCCACCTCCCTCGCTCGCTGTCCGCTCACCTGAAACCACCAGCGCCTCGTTGGGCCCCACCGTGTGGCAATTGCCCATGGCGCCGGCGGGACGGAGGGCCCTCGGGGGGCGCAGAGACCTGGACAACAGCAGCCGGCCCGCAACCCGCGCCCGCCCGCACCGCCGGCCGCGCCCAGCCTATCCCGCCACCCCCAGCGGCCGCCCGCCCGCGCCCCTCCGCGGCCGCGGCCCCACCGGAAGTGTGGCGGCGGAAGGCGGGGCCGGCGTGTGGAGGGAAGCAGCCAGAGCTCAAGCCGCGGCGGTCAACACGCTTTAGGGCACGGGGTCGCCATAGCGGGGCCCAGCCCTCAAAGGCGTCCCTCCACTCCCGCCGGGCGCCTCGATAACAACCGCCCTGCCCTTTCTCACCTCCCAGCACCCACCTTACAGCGGCCGGCCCTGGAGTCAGCCCGCCGGGGCTCCAATTTCAGCCCCTGCTCTTACTAGCTGGGAGACCTTGGGCGAGTCCCTTACCTGGCTGCCTAATCCCGCCTCTGGAAAAAGGGGATAATGCAACTACCTAGCTACACGGTCGAAAAGGGCCCGGCTGAGTAATTGTCAGTGTTGGCAGTGCATCAGATCACAAATTCCCAGGCCCTCATCCAGGGCTGATCAGCATTCCTGAGGGTAGAGCCTGGAAAATACGAAATTCAAATTCCTGAGAAGCCGCATCTGGCACACTACGCCCCGCCTCTCAATCTGGGGCTACGGTCACTCTCAGGAAGAAATCATCACCCTTTATTTCCTTCCATCTGGAAACGAGCTGTCCAGGATGTAGCTTGAAGCCCCAGAAGGTAACCATGGAGGTAAAAATTGCAACCCTCTCAATGCCCAGTGCGTGGCCTGGCACACAGCTAAGGTTTTCAAGGCCCACCAAGTGCCCTGGAAAGCTTCCCGGCCTGGGGGTTAGGAGGTTTGGAGCTCAGGTTCAGCTTTAACCAGAATTCGGCGCATGACCTTAGACAAGTCTGGTGAACTCTGAGGGCTGGGGTAGAGTTCAGAAGCCGTGGGCTCCTCAGGGTGGGGGCTGCTCGGAGAATATGGGTCCTCAGGCTGGGGATCTTCATCAGATTCGGCACCCTCGCCAGGCCCAAGCCCGGCTAGCCTTTTGCTGGCCTCCCATAGCCGGTGAGCTGCCCGGTCGTCTCTTGCAGCTGGGGGCACCTCCTCCACATGGCAGTTGGCAAAGTATCTCCCACTGAGGGGCTCAATGCCCTCCTGCAGAGCGCAGTACAGGGGGGTCTGGGCACCCCCTCGTGGTGCCCGCAGCACCAGCCAAGCCACTGGGCGCAAAAGTGGGCGGAGCCATCCAGGAACGTGGCGCAGGAACAGCTCCGAGTTCACTGGCCCTGTGGACAGGAAGAAAGGAAGGAAGGAGCAGGGAGGACAGTGGGTGAGGGCCCAGGGTAAAAGCAGCAAGAATAGGGCTACAAGGGAGTGGGGAACAGAGTCCAGTTCCAGGGAAACCAAGGTAGTATTTACCAGGTAGTATTTAGGGCCCCGACAAGGTGACCTCACTCGTTTCTAACAGCAAGCTCCTCTTCTCCATCCAAACTCCTTATATATCCTCATCTTCCAGATTTTGCTCATGCTGTGTCCCCAGCCTGGAACAATTCTGTCTCTCTCCACCTTTTCTACTAGCTCATCTTTTTTCCTATTCCTTTGTTGAATCAGCAAACATTTATTAACACCTGTAGTAGACCAGACACTGTTTCGGATGTTAGAGGCATGGAGTGTAATAATGGTTATCTATAATTATTATTGTCACTATTATAGTTACTAATGAGCCTTAGGCAATGATTATCTAATATGCAGTATGGTAATACGGGTGGGGCAAATCTTGTTATCCTGGAACCTGTTCCCTAAAGGCAGGGATGGGTCTTAGTCATCAGTAAAATCACTCAGACTGTAAGACAAAATGCTTCCAGTGGACCCGCAGACCCCGGATGACCCAGCCCATCTCTATTCCTCATCTCTTGCCACTGTCTCCGCCCTCACTCTGTTCCAACCATACCAGGCTCCCTGTTCTTTCTCAAGCACACCAGGCACTTCTGCCTCAGGGCCCTTGCACTCGCTATTTACTCTGTTCTTTAACTCTTCTCCTCAGAAAACCTCATGCCTCATTCTCTCATCTCCTTCAGGCCTCTACTCAAATGTTACCTTTTCAGATACATCTTCCTTGACTGCCATAGATAAAAATAGCACTCCCTGACATTTCTTTTTCTTGTGCCAACCCTGTCATTTCTTAGTCCCCTTACCCTGTTTTATCTTGCCCCGTAGCACTTTATCACCACCTGTCACCGTATATATTTATTTATTAGCTGTCCCCCCTTCTCTAAAGTAGAATGTAAACTCTACAAGGATAAGGTCTTTGTTTTGTTCACTGCTACATCCCCTGCATTGAGATTAATGCCTGGAACATAGTAGGTACTCAGTAAATGCTCCCGGAATGAATAATTATTAGCTAACATCATCATTATCATCATGTTATAGTCAGTTCAGTCATGTGGATGGCTCCTTGGGGTGAGAACCTAGGCCTTATTCATTGCCATACCCTACCTAGCAGTCAGCATCCAAGTTTGTGGTGTGAGAGGAAAAACCCAGACAAGGAGAGCCTAGCTTCAAGATCAGCAAGGAACAGTTCTCTCCTTGGACCAGACTTCCTTCCTACCCTGAGACTCTGTGGCTCAGTGAGAGGTTGGGGGAGCATGGGATGGGGGCGAGGATGGGAGAGGGGGAATCAAAACACAGCAGAGCAGCCAGAGAGCCAAGTCTCACCTGGGTGGGCTGCATAGCAGGTGATGCCAGTGCCCTCAAGCTGAGTGGCGAGCTCCCTGGCAAACAATACATTGGCCAGCTTGCTGTCGGCATATGCCCGCAGCTCCTGCCGCCAGCCCACCACTGGGCAGTCCAGGCGTGTGAAGTCGAGGCGGCCTCGACGGTGGGCGGCTGAGGATACCACCACCACGCGGCTGGGGGCGCATGTCTTCAGCCGGGGCAGCAGCAGGTGTGTCAGCAGGAAGGGGCCGATGTGGTTCACTCGCAACAGCAGGTTAAAGGACTCCCGGGTTCGGCCACAGGAACTGATCCCTGGGGCAGGGGCTAGGTGTGAGCAACTGCTCCAGAGGGATTCCTGGAGGCCTCGGTGTCCCCCATGTGAGATGGTGGTAGGGGGCATCCTTCCCACACGTCCCCTGGCAAAGCCTGGCTGGAGGGGTCGGCTGCCCCCTGGCCACCCGCCGCCCCCCTGCAGGGCCTGCTGCCCCTCACCGGCATTGTGGATGAGGATGTCCAGCCGTGGCTCAGAGCTCAGGAAGGCAGTGGCAAAGGCCCTCACGGAGGCCAGACTGGCCAAGTCCAAGGCCATGAAGATGACCTCATTGTTCCCACTCTCCTGTGGAGTGGCAAGGGCTGGGCTGTCATATGCACGCTTCTCTTCTTCCCCCTCCCCAGGCACCAAATTCTGAGAGTTCAACTCCTACTACTACTAAGATCTGCCCCTAGGCGTTAGAATGTAGTGGATAAGTGTGTGAACACTGGATGCAAATCTTGACTTTGCCTATTACTAGAGTGAGACCTTGGGCAAGATGCTTAATCTTTCTGAGCCTTAGTTCTCTGTAAAGTGGGAATAATAATAATAGTACCTGTCTCAGAGCTATTGTGAGGATTAAATGAGTTAATATATGTAAAATCTTTAGAACAGTGCCTGGCACGCACTCGTGCATAGGCGCTTGCTATTATTATTATTAATATTATCATACCCTCTGCCCATTATTGTTTACCCTAAACTCTACAACAGACTTCTCACTGGTGTCCTCCAACCCACTCTTACCCCCTCCAAACCAGACGCCACACGGCCACCAAGGGGTTCGTTCCAAAAGGCTATTCTGACAGTCCAGACCCTGTGGAAGACCCTTCACTGGATCTCCACTGCCCATTCTATAAAATCTGATCTCAGTAGGGTCTGTAAGGGCCCTCAGAACCTGGCCCTGGCTCAGAGTGTTCAGCCCCTTCATTTTGCCTCTTTTCCTCATACTGTGTTCCAGCCTCATTAAACCTTTTAATCGGTTTCTTAAATCAGACCAATTAATTTGCCTCAGGGCCTTTGCGTATGCTGTTCCCTCTGCTTTTCCCTTTCCGACTCTTTCATTAATGTAACTTCTACCGGTCCTTAAATGTCTTAGAATAGCAATTAATTCCTTCAGGTCTGGTGCCCTTTTGCTGTGTGACCAGAAGACCTGTGCACCCCCTCTTCTGCACTTGGCGAACCGAGCCGCACTCTCCTTTCAGGGGCTGCGTTTCCTCCAAACCCGCCCCGAGCTGCTCTGCTCACCCCTGTGTCCCAGGTGTGACTGTCCTCTGTTCACGGTCCCGCCTGGCCCCGCCCGCCCTCACCTGGCGGAGGTCGAAGGCGGCCGCCTCCCCGCGCTCCCGGCTCCGGCAGGCTAGAACCACGCGCGCTCCCCGGCGCGCCAGCTCCAGCGCCGTCATCTTCCCGATGCCGCTGTTGGCGCCTGCGGAGGGCGGGCGGGAACCGAACTGAGCCCGCGGGCCACCGCCCCCTCCGTCCCGGCCTCCCCGCCCCCTGCCCGCCAGCCGGCACTCACCCGTGACCACGGCCGTGCGGCCCCGCAGGCTGGCGATGCCGCGGCACGGCGGCGCCTTCACCAGGTTGTAATAGACTAGCACGTAGGCGCCCAGCAGCAACCCCACGCTCAGCAGCAGCGCCTCCATGCCGGCCGCGCCTCCGGGCTCCCGCTCAGGCCTCGAGCCGCCCTGGATCGCCGCCTGGAGGCTGCGGGATCGCCCCGCACGGGCCTGGAAGGGCGACAGGCGCTCTTCGGCCTCGCGAAGGCGAAGGCGGAGGCGGAGGCTGAGATGGACGGGGGCGGGAGGCAGGGCAGGGGGTGTGTGTGCGTGCGTGTGCGCGTGGGCCCTGGGAGCGCCCCCTAGGCGCTGCGTCTGCGTCCTCTGGGTGTGTGCTGGTGCGAAAACCTAGGTGCATGTGTGCGCTTGGGCCCTGGGAGCGCCCTCTACGTATGTACATGAATCCCTAGGGAGGGCGTGAATGACTTTTTGGTGTGTAATGTGCCCATGGATCCTGGGATCGCCCTTTAGGTTGTGTGCGTGCCTCTGGATCCTGTGTGTGTGTGCCCATGTGAGCACCTTGTAGGTGTGTGAATCTGTGGGCCTCGAGACCCTCCAGGTGTGTGCATGCATCTGTAGTCTGTCAGTGGGTGCTTGAGTGACCGTCTTCGTATGTACCTGTACTTTGTTCTGGGCTCTGGAGCAGGAGGGGCTAAGCAGATAGATGTGAGAGCCCTCTGGGTGTCAGTAAATAGCAATCCTTCCCATCTGGAGAGGAGTGGGTACATGAATGCTGCTGTGTCTGAGAGCGAGTCCAGTCCTGGATGCTCTGCTCTCAGTAAACACAAGCCCGTCAATTCCTAATCCTCATATTCAGCCCTCAGCTTCTGGGATTCTTCCCAAAGAGGCCAGAGAGGTGGCACAGCGTGTTCAGGGTGGCACCATCAGTTAAGGGCTGTCAGGAGTCACTCATTCATTAGCTGTCTATCTCCCTGCCTCCCCCACCCCTCCATTTCTGAAGGGAAGCAGGAAGAGTGTAAAATCTGTTATCTGACCTTCAGGAGGCAATTTGTCTCTGAAATTCTCACAGGTGGTAGAAATAGGTAAAGAAGCACCATCACTGAATGGAAGTGATTATGATGGCAAAGTGGGTGGGGACAGCTAGGGAGGCATGGGTAAGGGTATTCCTGGCCAGGTGACTTGCCAGGAGAAAGGAGAAAAAACTCTAGTACAATTTAGCACCCATTGTTTGGCACTTATGGCATGCCCGGCAGTGCAGTTAGCCTTGGAAATACCGAGCAGAATAATGTTTTTGTCCTTAAGGAGTTCAAGAGGCCCATTAGGGTAGGGATAGGAGAGTGGCGGAGACAAAGCTAGACAAGTAGGTGGAAGCCAGTCCCAGACCTCACATTCCATGGGGAAGTTTCCTATTTAGCTGCACTGTGGATTCAGTGTTCAAGTGTTGACACTGTGGGATGAGGCTCGGGATGGAATATTAATGAAATTAATGGATGCGCTCTCCACCCCCGCCAAGGCAAAATCCTGATATGCGAACAGGTACCAACCCACTCTAACAGTGCTGGCATACACACAGATGTGTTCTTTAAGGAGTAGGAGAGGGTCTTCAGGAAAAACTTCTCAGATAAAGTTTCTTAGGTAAGTGTACGAGGAGGAAGAAATAGTTTGGTTTAAAAAGAGGGTGCTTGGGGGCCTTAGAATTAAGGTAATGGGTAGAATCATCTTCTGATGAGGAACTACAGTTGTAAAGTTGTGATCGCAAGTCACGTTACTTGTGGCACGGCTGAGTCTAGAGATTGGATTTCTCCTTTTTCATGTTCTTCAGACATTTGAATCAAAATTCCGCACTAGATTCTAAGCTCCAAGAGGCAGGGGCCACATCTGCCCTGGTGATTGCTCACAGCAAGTGACCTAGACCAAGACCACGGCCTGGCAAAGGCCGGAACTGGAGGAACTCGAGTGATACTTGAATATATTAATGAATTCCTCCATGCCCACCTAAGGGCTCCAGGCGGAAAAAAACAAAACCAGGTGTTATGACTTCCCCCAGAATAGGTGGATAAAATATGACAGCAAACAACTGGAACCAAAGGCAGCCCCAACTCGTTGGGTTAAAGCTTCTAGACCAGAATGCAGAGGTCTCATGCCATCTTCTATTTTAATGTCTTGCTTTTGGAGCCAGGAGGAGCAGCGACCTGCACACTCTTGGATTCTTGCAGAATCTGATCGTGTCAAACGATCAAGCCCTCTGAACTCCCTCAAGTCACCCACAAAGCCACAGAACAGCCCTCCTTCACAGCTGCACCCGTCCCCTCCCATTTCTCCCTCCCACCTTAGGTGCACTTTTCTCCAGCACCTCCCCTCTCCTGACTTTCCTTGGGGACTAAGCATCTGGGAGTGAGGCTTGTTCAATGAGGCTGTGGGACCAGGGCCTCAGGGAGGGTCCCCTCTAAGGGTGATGACAGGTAGGACAGACAGGCAGAAAACATAATTTGAAGTATTTTTGTTTTTTTATATACAGAATACAGGAAAGTTTCTGTAAAGTCTAAAACATTACAATTACTATGTACATCGGTACTAGTTGTCGGGGTGGAAGGAAGAGGAGAGAAGTGGCAGGAGAACAAAAAAAGGAGACAGAACAGGTTTACGACAAAAACGCTTTTGCTACAATAGACAATTTGAAGAAAACGCTCTACCACATGTAGTACTGTACAGTTTTAAAAAACATTGAAAAAATGTCATCACTAGATGTATTTACACAAAATCCAAATACACTTTTCCTTATTTGAAATAAAATAGATGGACAGCCAGAAAAAGAATTCATTTCTCATTTGTCCATAATACACAGTAGCTACCTGTAGTGCAACCGCTGCAGAAAGGGAAAATAACCTGGAGGGTGGGAACCATGGAAGGAGGGTGGGTAGCGATCTTTATATTAAATAAAACAATGATATTGTATAGATTTTGCTGTATGAAAACTGTATTTTTTTCTTTTAATATAAAACTATTGTCACTGCCACAAAATAGAACAAGTTTCTGATTATTTTACAACGGCGGGCGAGGGGGAGGGAGCAGGAGGTGGGTGGGGAACGGTTTTGTGTCGGAGGAGGTGTCCAGACCACTGGCCTTCCCCTCCCTGCCCACGCTGTTCCTCAGCTCGGTCTGCCGCTTTCCCATGAAATGTTGAGTACAAATATATGTGCAAATGCCCCCTAGAACTTGAGAAAAGAAAAAGGATTTTTAAAAAAGTCAAAAGGTTTTCTTCATTTCATGCAAAGATTGTAGTTGAAGGGTTTCTGGTGGAGTATAGAAAAAACCCCGGGCTTGGTTTGTGTACATTTTTGCATTGCAGGAGTCTTGGGTTGGGTGGAAGGGCGGGTGACGGGTGGCCGCCAGTCCTAGGGAACGGAGTTGGAGCGCAGCACAGGGCCCTGGTGGGGCTTGAGAGAGAGCTTCTCGGCCAAGACCCCATCCTGTAGCAGGCCGGCATCGCCTTTGGGCTGTTTGGTCGCAAACTCAGTGATGCTGAAGACAAACTGCAGGCACCCCAGCTTGATGTAGCTGCCGTGGTGCAGTAAGGCCGTGCCCTCCCAGCCGGCCCCACTGCCCCCAATCAAGCTCGAGCTGCTGGCTTTGCAGTTGCAGGGTCTCCGCTGCGGCCCCTGGGCCTGGGAGCTCATCATGGCTGCCTCCTCACTTGGCTCTTCCTCCTGTTTCTGGTGCCGGCGGCGCCCTGGGGAAAAGGGGGAAGGTCACAGGAGAGGAACAGTGAGCAGCCAACCCACCGGGGCTGTCTGCCAGGGTTGGGCCCCTGTACCTCCCCCCTCTAAATGCTGCGTGACTCGGGGTGAGGGGCACTCAGAAAGGACTGGTGGAGTCTGAAGTCCCCAGGTAGGTGTGTACACACGTGGGGCTGCACAGCACATGCTTCTCTGTGGCCTTTCCTGGGCCCACGAGCACGGAGAACCTGGCCAACGGGACCAGGAAGGCCAGAGACAGCAGGTCACGGCAGCAAGCCAGAGCCACCCTGACTGAGGCATTAGAGAATGTGTCCAAACATGGCGGGTTCTGCGGCCACAGGCCTCTGCTCCAACTTACTGATGACACTCTGCACTTTGGCAACAATACTGCTTGGGGGGGTTGGCGGGGTCTTCTCAGAGAAGTCACATGAATACAGCACGTTGTCCACCGTCGTCCCGTGCTCACTGTAGTTTAACAGCTCATAATGTTTGGTATTCTGAGGAGGAGGGGGGAAGATAAGATGTGTGGTCTGCTGCGTGGGGCCTGGGGCTAAGGGGAGAGAATACACATGGAGAAGGCTGTGCTGCTCTACCTGGGGAGCTCCCTCTTTCTTCCCCAATCATGCCCCCCTTCCCTGTCCCTTTCGAATGGGGCGCAAGACTCACCTCTTCAAGGAAGTTTCCTTCCTAACCCGCCCCCCGCCCGCGCAATAGTCTGCCTCCTTAGCACGGGCTCCTGGTGAAATGATGTTCACCGGCACGTGATGATGAAGATGAAACTCACAGGGACACGCCCAGAGGGCTTGGTTCCTTCTATGATGGCCCCCTCCCCTGCTTTAGGGTGCTCCGCCCCGTGCTGGGCCTGCTGACCAACCTCAGGAGAAATGGGAGCCCTGCTCCTGGGGAGCGGGTAGCCGGGTAGGATGCCCCTTCACACCAAGACTCTTCTCCAGGAATGACGGGGAGGGAAGAAAAGGAGAGGACCCCCTATCTCCTTCCCCTCACCCCAGGGCACTGAACAAACCCCAGCGCCTGGGACAGGGCTCAGGTTGGAAGACCTCTCTCCCACCGCGTCCCCACCCTCACCTCATCGTAGAAGATGCAGGCGTGTTTCCCAGACACGTAGTTACAGTGACCATAGTTTGTAAGGCACACGTCCATGTCAGCTCCTGTGAGGTGGCAGGACGCGAGGAAAAGGAAGGCAGAGAACAGACTGTCAGGGGTATGTGTGGGGGAGGTGAGGGGCCAGGGAACTTCCGGGCCGGAACTCAAGGGGTAGGTAGCTCAGGGCCCTCTCCTTGTATTTTTGAACAAAAACTGATGTCTTTTCTAATCCCCTGTTAAAGAACAGCTGTCCCCACCAGCTCATCTGCTTTAGAACATGTGCTGTTGCCCAGAGGAGAGCAGTGAGCTACTGAAGAGGATGGGGTATTTCTAGGAGAGCACAAGATGGGGTGCAGGGCCCATAAACCGTATCATCTGAAAGGGAAAGTTCTAGGCTAAGGGCTCATCTGTCCCTCTGCACAAGATGTAGGGCTAACTAAGTAAGTGTTAGATACGTGTGAGCCCCATCACTTTTTCAAAGATCTCCAGGGACAAAGCATCTACCCTCTCCTCAGGTATTTCCTGCAGTGTTTAAAATGCCTCACTGGGTGGCAGTCAGAGCTGACGTTCAGCCCTCCTGATGCCACACTGGGCACAAGGCAAAAGGGCCTTTAGCAGGGAAGACAAGCAGTTGATGGTCTCCTTTCTTAGTCCCTCTTGTCCAGACGTCTGCTGGGTTAAACCCGTCAGCCCTGGAGAGGGCTTCCCTCCCTTTCTAGCCTCTGTGGGTAAGAGTATCAATCTTTAGGGCCGAACAGATTCAGCACCTCTCCCAGCTGGCTTACCTGTCCCGATGTAGAGGGTTCGATAGCACATGTTCACAGCTCCTCCCAACCCTAAGAGAGGGTAGAACACAGCTCGGGCCTGTACTTCCCTTCTCGGCACTACAAGGCAAACACAGGGACGTGACCATTCAGAAACAGAACCTGGGGCCCAAACATAAATCAACAGAACCTGGACCTTTGGTGATGGCCTGAAGAAAATAATCCCACTGGATGAGCCATCTTTCCAAACTCACATCTGACACTAGGCTGCTTCAGGGTGAGGCTTCCTCTCCCCACTTACAGCATTTCCCACATGGGTAATAAGAAGGACCATCTTTGAAGATGACCATATAACTCAAGGATGATAGTACTTGAAGCACCTGGGCTGCTTGTTGGTTTATCAGGGATATACCAACCGATACTACAGGGAGGCTGTGCAAAGAAACCCAGAAGGCAGAGACCAATGCTTCTCTAATTTTGAATATGAATCACCTAGGGTTCTTGTTAAAATGCAGATTCTGATTCCATAGGTCTGAGGTGGGGCCTGAGCTCTGCATTTCTAACAAGCTCTTAGGTGATGCTGATGCTACTGGTTTGGGGACCACCTTCTAAGCAGCATGGCTTTCAATGGCTAATGCTCAAAGGGCTATCCTAAGCAGAGTTAACCTTCTGGGAAACTCTTCTAACTCAAATATTTGAGAGCGATTGAGCAGAAAGCACACCACAAATACCCAAAGGCGCTCATAGCTGCTTTCTGTGCCTCAAAGAGGACACGTATGAAAGAGTTACAGCAGACTTTCCCGAGTCTGTTCTGAAAGCTGTGGTTGCCATCTTGTTTCTGCTTTCTGAGAAAAGAAACCACGGTGTTTTATTAAGCCCAGTAAAGGCATACATGGAGGACTGAGATACTGAAAGCTGAGGTTCTCCATGGAGAGGAGACGGCTGTTCACACACACAGAGGGTAGATCTAACGGTGTGGTGTGGTGGCAGATATGGGCATGCGCACCTTCTGTGTGGTGCCCTCCAGAAGCCAGCGGATGTGCCCCGACACTGCCCGGTGAAGCTTGGACCCGGGAGGGGAAAAGCTGATGTATTCTCTGCAAGGCCAGAAACTTGACCAGCTTCTCGTCCAGCATATTTATCTCGATTTCTATTAACCAAAGAGAAAGATTAAAAAGCTGCTGAGGAGGAAATGGAATGCGGAAGTAGGTGAGCATCACAGAGCAACTATTTCAGCATTCCTAAAATCCAGCCAAGTGATTTTCTTAAAACAACACAGAGTACAAAGTGGTACAAGGATCTGGAGCTGAGCACCTCACTAGCCATTTGCAGCGAGAGACAGACGCCAACGCAGCCTGTGCAGATGCCTCCTGCAGTGGGGTAGCTTAATGTTAGGTACAGCTGTCCTAGAAAGTGGAGCGAGACAAACCACTTGCCTGCCTGTGGGCGAGGGCCCAGATGTCTGACACTGAGGCTTGGATTTTCCACCCACCCTGTTCACAGAGATCAAGACCTGCCCCAGTTCTCCCTGACTCTGGGGATTTTTCACAGATGAGATCCCTCCTTTGGGAGCAAGGCTCCTCCTGGTTTTATTCTTCAAGTCCAGATGATCTGCCTAAAGTGATTTTCTTCTCTTCTCACTGGTTCAGCTTGGCTTTGCTCTCCCTTCGAAACAGGAGAAGGGGCTTTCTTTCCTACCCCACTCCCCGACCCACCTCCCAGCCCTCTGAGATCAGGCATCCCTTCTGTCCCCTTTTCAATGCACAGGGGCAGCACCTTCACCACAGTCGCTGGTGGCAGAGCAGTTCACTCACTCACCTCCATTGACATCCATAAATGCTCGAAGTGAGTTGGTGAGGTCCACCATGGCAGTAGAGTTGGCTGGGAAAGAGGGTACGGTTAAAGCGCTTCCTATGGATAACGTGCCGGGGCTGACCTTGCCATCTGGGGACGGAGCAGGAAGACTGTTACTTACGTCGCCTGAGGGAAACCCACCGGTCCAATCCCCCACTGCTGAGACAGGTCTGGATTTCGGACCCAAGGTGATGTTCCCTTCTTGATTCTCACCCCATAGGCTCTGGAACTCCTAGAGCTAAAAACGTGTGGTGAGGAAGGGCAGATGGAACGACAATGCACCCGGGCACGCAGGAGTCTCCAGAGCACCGAGAACAAGTGAAATCTACTGCTCTGGGGAACGTGGTGGGACAGCTTCATTCGCTGGGCCGTGACTACCTCCCTGCTGCCTCTGCTCATTCAAGTAAGTGGTGTCTGCCTCTGCAATCCCTGCGCACTCAAGTTGGACTCACAGGGTGCAAAATCTACCCAGGTTGGTATTAAGAGATAAACAGAACAGGAAAAGAGCCTGAGAGTAGGGGCCATCCTGGGACCAGGGGCCCCCATGCAGAGAAGTCACAGTCACCTGGTTACCGAGACTCCCAGCTGACTAGGAGGCCAGCTTCAGTTCAGACGGGAGAGACCACAGGGGGTTCCAGCAGCATCTGAAACCTGGTTCAGATGCTGGGGTCAGCAACCTTGAGGTCCTGAATGCTGACTGGGGACAGCTGAAAGAGCAGGTCTACACCAGGCCAAGTATGGATTAAGGGACTGCCTTTTGGAATGTGGCCCGAGGGCAAGCTTTTGGGCCAGACCAACCTCTGCGGGCATCTGCACTCCCTGACATGGAAATTCCTTCAAATGAGCTCTCTCTGAGAATCTGGATCAGGTGTGGATCTAGTTTCTGGTGTGGATCGTGAAACACTGAAGCCATCACCCAGAACCTCAGGCTGGCCACAGTGGCTCCAGAGAGCATGCTGCTTTCCTCTAAGGTGAAGGAACAAAGCAGGAAGAAGACTAAGCCTGGAAGGTGCGGGAAAGGTGGAGTGAGAAGACCCAGGCCACAGTTCGAATCCTGCACTGACTTGGTAGGTTAGCTTAAGGAAATCACTTTCAGAGCCTAAGCAGTCCCGCCTACAAAATAGGGACAAGTTAGCATGTACTTTCTCTTCTATCATAGAAACAGGGGAGGACAAATAATACGGACATCGAAGTCCTCTGCCATATTCACAGGGATACATGTGTTTTTTGAATCTTAAGTCTTATTTGCCAGGAAGAGCATGAAAGGCTGAGCAGCACTCACCTGACGATGGCGCTGGTGAGCAGAATCGTTGGTTGGCTCCTGTGGCCAAGATACCATCTCCTGCTGCTTGGGGGGGAGTGAGCACCCGGGTGGCACTTGGGGCTGAGCCCAGGGGCCGTGGCTCTGCCAGCGGAGGTCCTATCTGTGATTGGACAGTCTTTCTTTGCAAAGTGCTGGTGTTCTCGATGCTGGCACAAGAGCTGGGAACGGAAGGGGGTAGGCTTGGGACAGGAACCAAACTCCTCTGGGGGCAAGAGCTGGGGCCAGTGGCATTCTCTGTCTTCACAATGATGCCGACGGTGTGGTTCTGAAGCCCCCCAGCCGCTGGTGGCGTGAGGGGCCGAGGCCAGCCTTGCCGGTGTGAGAGGCCTGGTAGGGGGGTGTTGGCGCCTGGAAGTCGCCGGGGGTCCGTGGAATCAGTGGGGCTGCTGTAGAGGTGTGGGCCATTGGCTTTCACCTCTGTGTTCACTGGCCCGTTGGCAGTCCCACAGGGGGCTTTCTTGGATTTTTCCGCACAAGAACTGCAGCTGATGTCCTCTAGGGTTGGGGGCTGGTGGGGTGGAGAGCAGCTCAGGGAATTCTGGGTGCTAAGCCCTGAGGGGCAGGACAAGGGGTAGTGGGAAGGTGTAGGTGCCTTGTCAGCTGTTTGCAGGGAGTTGGTGATTGAGCTGTCAGTCACAATAACAGGCTTAATATCAGCCTTCTCTGTCTGCTCAGAGTCCCAATGCGAAGGCATCTGCTTAGCAGATAAATGTTTCAATATGCTGCACTGGAGCGCAACAACACTACAGAGCCACTGCAACGGAAGGAGAGGAGAGGAGAGGAGGGTGAGAGGCCTGGGAGGCGCTGGTCCTTCCTGCCACAGCGGCCAGGGCTACAGCAGAGCTGACAAGCACTGTTTCCGAGGTCCCATCGCGAATGCCCAGAGAGGGTGTGCTTGGCTCCTGAGAGGGTTCCATTTCCATGCCCAAGCAAGGCTTGCTGGTATACTCGGCAGGCAACACCCTGGTCAGCAGAGCTTGGGATTCCCGTTCTGACTCTGCCCCTAAGGCTCACCTTGTCACCAATATTGAGCAAGCACCCAAGCACCTGCTGTGTGTCCAGCACTGTCACCTAACTTCTCTATGGGTCTACTGATCTGTTTCTACAAGACAGATTTGCCCGTCTCACAGCACACTGGGGGACTGACGGAGAGAAGCAGACCAGGTGACTGTGTAGTTCTCTTACTTGCCTCAGGATGTGAGCCAGAGGTTCTCTCTGGAACATTCAACTCAGGGGGCGGGGTGGTGGTGGGGGGCTCAGGGAGGGGGAGGGTGGGGCTGCAGAAGATGGGGATGAGAATGACTTCCAATTAACAGCTGCGGCGAGGTGGAAGGAAGATTGGACTTGGAATCCCGGCCCTGCCTTCACTCACCTCTTGCTGCTCTGCCTGGGTGGCTAAGTGCTCAGAGTTCAAAAGGTGCGTCTGTGATTCCTCAGGGATCCCATTGCAGATCAGCTCCCCATCCCGAATGGCCGCGGGTGCAATGAGAGGGGGTGGAAACTGGTACTGAGATTTGATAGCATCGGGAACCTGTTCAGGATAGATAGAAGGAGGAAGGAGAGGGTGATAGTGCCAACAGGCCCAGTGGATTCTGCCCTGGCCGTGCTCTTCTGTTTGTGGTGCCGATGCCCAAGGGGAAATCATCCACTAGGGTGTCCACCAAGGACAAGGAGGCCCAGTGGGCTGCTACTGTTCTATACCTCCATCTCTTTGACTCTGACACACACACACACAGACACACATACACACACACTAGCCTGAGAAGGCACAGAACTGGAAAAAGCAGCCATGTCTCCCACTTTTCTTCACCAAGGTCCAAGGGCTGCAGAAACTAGGCCTTCTGGCATGCTGCCTTCTGCTTTGGCCTAAAAAGTATAGGATGGCCACTGGACAGGACTTCAAATTGGTACTCTAGGCTCTTATTGATCAGTATCAAATTTGAGAGATGAGTGAGCAGTATCTGAGAGATAAAAAGTTAAATAAGGTCACATGCACAGCGGAAATGCTCAGCGTGAGGCCTATCTCGTGATAAGCATTCAATCAATGTCAGTTTTCTTCATCCATTCATTCATGACTCACAAAACAATTGAAGACCTATTTGTTGCAGAAAGACAGAAGACACACTCTGAAACACACCACGTATGAATGAAAGAGCCATACAAGCAAAGAGTCATTCATACATTCAATCAACATTTATTGAGCGCCTCCTGAGTCTGGGCACTATGCCAAGTCCTAGAGATCCAGAGATGAACAAAACTTAAGCCTTGCCCCCAAGGAGCTCACAGTCTAGTGGGGAGATAAGCACAGAAACATTACAATACAATGTAAATGGGTCCTAGAAGACAGGCATGTCTAAGGAGCTATAAAAAACACAGAGAGTGCTTATTTCTGTCTGGGGGGGCAGGAGCTTGGGATTAGGGAAGATTTCATAGGAAGGCAGTATTTGAGCTGAGACTTGGAAGTTGAGGACAAACTTCCAGGCAGACAAAGGGGAACTAAAAGTAGGGGAGGTGGACTTGGAAAACATGTGAGAACCAACAGATTTGGTGACCAAGTCCTTACAGAGGATAAGGGAAGAAGAGCTGAACTTTGGTTTGAGGGACTGTGTAGAGATCACTGTCATTGACTGAAACAGGAGATACAAGAGGAAGAGCAGATTTGGAGGCAGAAGACTTTTGGTCTTGGGCAGGCTGAGACTGAGGTGTCTGTGGGATGGGCAGGCAGATATGAATCTAGATATGATGAGAAAGGCAAGAAACATGAAATTGAGAGTCATCTCCACTAACAGTGGCGGCTGGTGCTGTGGGCTTGTCTGAGGTCATCCAGGAATCAGAAGTGGAGGAATGGGGCAGTAGGCTAGCCTAAGGTTGGCCCTCGGGAAGAGTGAAGGGGTGGGGGGAAGAGGAACCCATAACAAAGATAAGATATGAAGGTCTCAGTTGATTTTGCCTGCACTGCTATACATCAAGGATGAAGGCCAATGTTCCAGAACAGAGCTGGAGCAGTTCCCTGCCACTGTCCTCTGGTACTACAGTCCTCATTTCACTCTCAAACTGTCTAAGAACAAAATGCTTTTCAGGTAACTCATACCCTTGGATTTTCCTCGAGAATAAGGAAACATTTAAAAGGGGGGAGGAGGCATCATAAAACAACAGGATTTTATCAGGGCCTCCTGGCCTGTTCACTTCAGCAGCCAGGCTTTCTTCTGAATGCACATGGTGAATCACACAGCTGAGATTACTCTTAGCTCTAGATGTTTAACTAAGGTATGAGGCACGTCACCTCCAATATACCCTACCCTCAACTGCAAACACCTTAATTTAACTTTGGAAAACTGGTGTTTCTACTGACGCATAAATATTTACACAGTTAAGAGTCTGTTATACAATTTTCAACAGTTAACATCTTGCTAGCGCTGACACCCAATGGAAGTGTGATGAGTGATTTTAAAGTGTGGCTGCCACCAAGTGGCCATATTTGAGAATTGCTGTTTTCCATTGGTGCATGGGACTGTCTGCAGGATTATTTCAAAAGAGAAAAATCAAGTTTACTTTCAGGTATATAGTGTTGCGCTCTCTAGGTTAAATGAATGAGACCGAACGGTTTATGAGAGCCTCAATACTACCAAACGCTTTTCAATGAAGGAAATACTCCCGTCCATCTCTGTGGACACTTTAGCAGCTGTCAAATGCATACAAATGTCAAGTTGTACCAGTGTCACAATTTTTTGAGTATTGGTTGATATATTAACAGCAGCCCAGAAAAATGGATAGTTCCTCACCTTCCATAAGGCCTTCTGCTTAATCACCCCCACGTTCCCCTCACCCGACAGCTGTGGGAAAGGGGCCATCTAACAGAAACAGATGTAATGAGTGCCAGGCAAGGGGCAGTAAAAGCAGAGCACACCTAAGTTTGGTGGGAGGGGCTAAAAGGGCACTTATCCTTAGGAGAACTAGAAACCTGGCCGAGTCTGAAGGCCCACTTGCGGGTTTCCTGACCACCAACCCCAAGTATTAAAATGATGGTCACATTCATTACTTGCTAAGACACCACAGACAGACCTCAGGGGCTTCAGTCTCCCCAGCTGTAAAACTGGGACCATGATCCTCTGTCTACCCCAGGAAGGCAATCGGAGACCACATCCTGCCTGCACCAGGTTGTGACTCACCTTCAAGCTTCTTCTTTTGACCGACTGGAGCACGCGGCGGTTAGGAGGGTGCTTCTTGTGGATTCGGTTCAGGAAGTCCACTTTGACAACGTGCTGCGAAATGGTGTCCTGGAAACGGTCAAACACCTGGCACCGATTGCTCAGCGTCATGTTCTTCTGGTTCAGCTAGGGACAGAGCAGACACACTCCTGCAGTGAAGTTCAGAACGCATCCCCCTCCCAATTAACTCTATGCTCTACTTTTAAAAAAGAGGAAGCCCTGGGCCAAATGGGCTCCTTCTGTCAGGTGCTGGTATGTCAACACTCCCTCAGAGGGCCAGGGAATAAGGATGAGACATTCTCCCTTAACCCTGCCCAGTCCAGCCTCGTTCCTACTCCCTGGGGAGGCTTGAGGGGTACAAGAATAGGGAATTAGCCAAGAAGTGCCCTTCCAAATTCAGCCTCTGACAGTCGACTATCCAGCGTATAGGGTTCAGAGGAGATGCAGGCCTTGGCCCTAGAGTGCTCCAGACTCCCTTCCTAGCAAGGGATTTTCTCCCACCAGAAGCAAGACTGTTTCCTGTATGGGAGCTTGGCTGACAGGTGAGATCAGCACCAAAATACTGTGTCTCCTGCCCTATTCCTCCACCACGGTACTAGAGAACATTAGTGAACCCATCTGGATACCAGAGCCTTGCTCTACAGCAGGCAGAAAACCTTGGACTGCTCTCAGAGGCCATAAGGAGGGAAGAAAAGTTTGTGCAGCTGCATAGAGAAGGCATAAAGAAACGATGCCTCTTTTCCTCTTCTACATCTGGTTCCCTACACATTAATTAAAAGAAAAGGGGACTTCCTTGGTGGTCCAGTGGTTAAGAACCCACCTTCCAATGCAGGGGACGCGGGTTCCGTTCCTGGTGGGGGAACTAAGATCCCACGTGCCGCGGGGCAACTAAACCTGCGCGCTCTAGAGCCAGCCTGCCACAGCTAAGACCCGATGCAGCCCAATAAATAAATGTTAAAAAAAAAAAAAAGATCTATGTGGCAGCTTCCTACCAGTACATTAGGAAAAACCCCTAAGTGGCTAATAAAAAGTCACCCAATTAATAATTTCTCATCTGCTGGAAAGCTGCTCTTACAGATTCATATTTGGGTTGACTGCTCATGGTTGGGTTTTTCTGGTTCAGCAAGAGGCAAAACAAGACCACTGAGCCTCGCAGAGAGGCTTCCTCCTATGTAAACTTTTCTGAGTGGCATTAGTCAAATGAAGAGGGCCAAACAAACCTTTTCTCCCTATGTGCAAGTCTATAACTGAAGTTCCTCTTGGCGCAAAGCGGACAGCACAGTGTCATGCTGAAGGCAAGCAGTCATTCCATGGTTATCATCATCTGATGGACAATGTCTTAAGCAATTACCCTTTTAATTTGGAAAGGCTGCTCTTATAAGGGAGCTGCTCTGCCTGAGGCCCTCTCCCATTCAACCTTCTGAGTGACCGTGCCTATCAGGAAATGTCCTAAACCTCTTTTGGAGATAGCAAATTACAGTTCTATTCTAGCGCCGGGAAGCAGTCTGGAAAATGTAACCAAACCTCCTGGGAGATAAGATAATAGCACCCTCATACCATTCATTCATTCATTCAACAACTTACTTACTGAACACCTATTATGTGTCCTGACAAGGTCTTTGTAAAGAAGGAAGAGAAGGGCAAGAGCCTCATGTGGTGCGTAGGACACATAAGGTGTTCAATAAGTGGCTGACTGTCTGGAATACCGTTATCTGTGTCAATTCCTCAGTTCTCCAAAGTTACTGGGCAGTTAACTGCCGGTGCTACGAGAATAAATATTTTAGAATTTTCTTAGTTTGTTCCCTCTGAGAACAAGAAGCAAGAAGATATGGAAGAGCATTTATCTGCATAAGGTTGGGTCTAATGCACTGCCCCTTTTAGGGCTGTAAAACCAACTGCTTAATTCATTACAGAGGAAATTATTCACGAACAACCAAGCGCTAGTGGGTTAAGTCTGTCGGTGCGACTGAAACAAGGCATTGCGGGAAAAGGCTAGATGCACAGCTGAGGCATGTCAAAGTAATCAGAACTGAGTAGGATGGTTTGCAGAAACCAGTGTCTGAGAGATTAAAGTGAACTCTGGTACAAAGCTGACTATACTATGCTTCCCACTGAATCAGTCCATGCCCCAGCTGTGCCCACAGAGGACTGAAGGACACTGCTGTGCTTACCACCACATGTTCGATGTGATTCGGACACATCCATCTGCCCAGGGGCATGGCAGTGAGCGGTGGCTCGAGGCAGTCCATGTGGAACAGGAGGGGGCAATAGTCACACTGGATAAGAGGGGCCACGCGACAACTCCTGCAAAAAAGAGATATAGGCCATTTCTATGGCAAGGTGGGAGAATTCAAACAAACTCTGCACTGTGGAACAGCTTCCCTTCCTTAATCCTAACAATGTTCTCCCACACCCTCCTCCCCAATAATCCCGTTACATTCACCATTAGGAAGATGGATGAAGTTGGGGGCTACCACCAGGCTCCTCATTATTCTCTCTCCTAAGAGGAATGTAGAGAAGTGAATTTTTTTGGAGTAGAGCTAAAGTGGTTGTCACAGCAGGAATGATCAATGCTTGATACCCACTGGGGGAAGACAGCCAACCCTGCTCTGATCTTTCTACTCCTTAAAAGAAAGCAACTACCTCAGTTTAAAAAAAAAAAAAAAAACCACTAGCAACCTTTCCAGAGTCTTATACTACAAAAGGAAAAGACTTCTCTTCCATATGAAGCACTCAGCAAAACTGACAACCAGAGAGTTGTGCTGGAAAAATGATTTTGTAATGTATTCGTGTAAGCATAGGTCAAGGGAGGGCATGTAAGCTAATGCCAATCGTGATTTGTAACTACGATACTCAGTGAGTCCTTAGGCTATTCTGGAGACACAGTTTGGGCGTGGCTCAGAGTTCTGCTGCTCTACTATCTGGTTCCCTATAGCTTTTGCTGTGGAACATTTCTTTTTGATAGCTATTTTCTCCTGCTATCCTGCCCTTCTAACACATCCAAGCCAACAAGTCCAGCTTCGGTAACTGAAGCAGCTGGTTCCTATCACTGAGGAGATCCTATTTGAAGGGAACCAGCGTCCCAGGGAAGCTACAACTGGGGCAGCCTAGAGGCTTTTGGAAGTCATCCAGTCTGAGGCATACCAGCTAGTATGGATATTTGTACTACTTTAAAATTCATCTTTAGTGCTTTAAAAATCATTTGCCTTTTTCCAGGGATGTGTGTCTCTGCTGGCCACAGTTCTTCCTGCTAGCCAGTCTAAATATCTCATGCTTCATTTTAAGTCCAACTCCTCTCGTTCTAGCCTCTATAAACACGGTTTACAGTACTTCCGCACCGTGATTCTTCAAGAATTTTTTGTTACAACATTCAAGGCTCTGGCCAATTAGTCACTCAGTCTCTTTGTACTCATACCATCAGAATATGGGTTATCTATATGTAACACACATGGTTTGGAAAAGACAATAGAAGAGAGAAAAAAACATTTGCTAGATATGAGGAAGAGCCTCTTGCTATGGAAGAAAAATACCTGTTACACGTGAAACAGACTTTGACTGGTAAGGGAACAAGACCATTGTGATCTAACTCATGCTGTGTCTTCTTAACGTTTTTCCCTGTGGTTTCCTCCTTTCTTCTCCTCTTGCTAGAACCTAGAAGAGAAATTGGTGGTGTTGAATTTCTCCTGGATGGAGAGTTCCTAGTTCGGGATATGGAAACAACAGTAAGTCCGAGGAACAGGTCTTAGTAAAAGCATGTGTCATGGCCTGGACATGCATCTCTTTCTGAGGCCCCCTGGGCTGGTTTGAAGGGAGAAAAAGAATGAGAAAGGAGGAAAAGGGAGATATTAAGTCAGAACTAAGATTACAAGTCACTTGCTCTATGGCAGAAACACATCTAAATGTTTTGCAGACATGAAGTGGTCAGAAACCTAGGTTAGATACGGGTGACTTAAGAAATAGAAATACCCAGGTCTAATGGTCAATAAAGACTATTCTGTGAAGGTGGCTGAGGAAAAAAATATAATTTTACTGCATTTTTATAGAAAGCAGAAAAGCTTTGAGTCTGTATGCATCCTACTGACCAGCAGGTTTCTTAAGCCTGCCAATTTCACTTTCTCTGGGAAGAAAATAAGATCTAGACGCTTTGTGGTATCAAGTAGAAGCCATGAGTTGATTAAAAAAAAAAAAAAGGGAATGGAGGGCAATTTATAATATCCATCAAAACTACAAGTACATAGTTTAAAAACAATATAAATGCATAGTTTTGACCCAGCAATTCTAGTATTAGTAATTTATCCTACTTATCCTACCGATACATTTACATGTATACAATGATGTATTTACAAAATTATTTGTTGAAACAGTATCTGTGGTAACACAAGATTAAGCACAACCAGAATTTCCATTAATAGGAAATTGGTTAAATAAATTATGGTACATCTATATAAAGAAATTCTAGGAGATACATAAGAACCAAACAGTGGTTATCTGTGAGGGGTAGGAATGTAGAAACTAGGCAAATGGCAGACAGGGATGGGTATGAAATTTTTAATTGTAACCCTTTTTATATTTTTTGATTTTTGAACTATGTGTGTGTATTACCTTTTTTGTTTTTTAAAGTGATACTGGGAAGGGTGGAAAATAGAAAACTGAGCAAGCATTGTAAACCTGCAAAGATCTCGAACCAAGAACAGGAACCTGAGACAGTGGCTACACGGACACCAACTACACCTGTGAGGCTACACCTCACAGGCTGCACAGCCCTTTGGTTGGACAAGAGTCCTTTGGGGAAGTCAGGGTAGGGGAGAGGATATGACAGTCTGGCTAACCTGGTAGTGCAGTGGTACAAGTCAGTTCATTGGGCAACTGAAATTGGGTGGGGTTCCGCTCCATGGCGGCAGCAATCAGCAGCTCAAAGGGGCGCCTTAGCTGGGGCTGCACGTAGTCCGGCTCTGCTGCCACTGGCTCCTCGTCCACGTCGATGATGTCCTCGTCGACATCATTCTGCTCAGAGGTGGGGGTCTCTGTGCTGGCATTGGATGTGGGCGTGCCAGGACGGCTGGCTCTCCTTTCCAGGATCCGGGCATGGGCAATGGCCTTGAGTTCAGTTTTGCTAGCTGATCTGTCCAACAAATCAGTGTCGCTGCTGGGGGATGTAGTCCGTTTGCCAGATTTGTCCACCAGTCCATTGACGTGGCCCAGCTCCTTTTTCTGCTCTCGTTTCTGTGCAAATAAACAGGTGGGCCCATCACACAAAGTGACACAAAATAGAGATGGATGCTACAAAGTCCTGCTAGACCACTAACCAAAATTACGGAAGTCTCTAATATCAGAGACTCATCCACCTGGGTGGGGACTTGGAACAATGGTCTGTTAAAGTTGACAAAACTATAGCTGAACTAAACTAAAGCTGGCAAAACCACTGCAGCAGGGAATCACCAAAAAGTACAAAAGTTAGAAACAATTTTACAAACCACACATCATATGATACACAGTGTCTGTATACGAGGTGGGGGGGCGGTAAAGGGATAAAACGTTAATTGTGAGAATAAACTTAGACTAAGTGAGGACAGTGAGAATAACGTAGAGAATCAAAGAGAGCACTGTTGTTTGCCTCGGAGTGCCCTGAATGGTTTTAAGAACTTTGCTCAAAATACAGAAAAACCTGCAGAAGCAAAGGTAAAAAGTAAAAGAGGCAAGTAGAGCTCCCTGTCCAGGGAGGCTGGGTGCTGACTTGCAAGGCAGCCACACCACAAGGTGGAAGGGTGGTGTGTGGAGGGCAGTGATCCAGCAATCATGGCGTCCAAGAACGGCGGCTTTCAATGTCTCAAGTTTAACTAGAACTCTGACAGTGACACTTTTTGAATGGAAAGGTGGGGACATGGAAAAAGATTAAGTGTACAGAGTAGGACTGAATGACTGATAATACCTTTTCCTCCAGGGCTCCAAATAGAGTGGTCAAATGAAGGTTTAGCACTGGTCTCCAGTCAGGAGACCTGGGATCTTGTCCCAGTTCTGCCTCTGATTCCCTATGACCTTAGGTGACTCAGGCCGGAGGGCAGGAATTTCTCTATGCGTAAAGTGAGACTAGTAAGACCTTTCTTCTCCTCCTCTCAGGGATACGGTAGAGATAAAGAGCATCACATATATGAAAGGGATGGCTCTGAGTTGGGGGAAGATCTAGCCTCCACTAGGAATAAAACCCGAACATCAGAGGTTGATGAGGCCCACAGGATGTATCATTTCAATCCACTTCACTGTAACCGCAGGAGGCCAGAGGGCTGTAGAGGTGATGGTGCAAAGGGCAGATTTGGCACTGGTAGGCATAGAGGTCCATCTGAGAGCAGGTCAGAGTGGCATTTCAGGAAAAGCACACTCTGTTGAAAAAGGCATACTATAATATAATCCCCAGAAAGTAGCTCTGTTTCCAGAAAATTGATGAAGAAGTAATAGGGCTTTGGAACGAAACAGAATTTGGTTCAAATCTTGGCTGTGTCCATTCCTTTGAGTACTTGGGTAAGTTCTACCAATTGTGAACCTCAGTTTCTTCCTTTTAAAAAGGGAGAGAGGAAAAAAAAAAAAAAAAGGAGAATATACCACCAGTACCCATAGTTGGCTGTATGGGCTAAATGAGATAACACATGTAAAAACCCAGCTATGATGAGCACTAAAACAATGTTAGTTCTTCTTCTTCACCCTCTTTTCCTGGCTTCATCTCTTCCGCCACAGCTGTTCCCAACCCTTTCAAGTCCAGCTTCTTTGAGTGGCAAGTTTCTGAAAGGCCTCCTGGCTGGCAGGTGACTCTAACTGGCCCCACTCTAATCTAGCTGGGGACACACAGGTAGAGATCTTGGAAGGAGGACAAGCTGGAGGACACCCTGGTTTGTGGACTTCAAGAGATATTAAACTACAGCTGTGGTTAGATGGCTGACTTTGCCTTGGCTTGCTTCAATAAGAACCCTATGCACACACTGAAGAATAAAGGTCTGCCTAATTGTTTACCTTCTTCTTAAAGGCTGAAAACTGTTACACACATAAACCACAATCTCTGAATCATCTCATCCTGTTTCTGCAACCAAGGAAGTAATCATTCATTGTGACATCATGTTGAGGGGCCAGGAAGAGGTTGACGTCACAACAAGGGAAAGTTGCTTGGTGTATAATTAGTGTGGGGTGGAGGGTAGGGAGTGGTTTACAATTCACAGACAAATCCGAATCCACAGCCTATAATTTGAGGATTGGGTCTCTCATAATCTGGGTGGAAGCACACCTACTTCCTTTTTTGATAAGGGAGCATTTAGCTTTTATACCCCACAGAAGTTCTCAAAGTAGAAAATTATGTTCTCAAAGCCAGTACTGAATTATCAAAGCTGAGGGAAGGGGAGCTAAAGAAAGGTTAGGCAACCTGGGGTCCAAGTGGGTCCAAGTCCTCTCCACCCCACACACCTGGCCAAGCTTCTGGATACCAGCAACTTATTTGCCTTGGGGTGAAGGGAATCCTTTTTGTATCAAGCTGGAGGAGCGTCTTCCTCTTCAGCCTCTTTCAGCCACTGGATATGGCTGCCACATTCAGGCCACTTATCAGGAGGTCTACAAGGAGATCAGACTACTCCTGTCACTAGTGAATTAACATGGCTCAGTAAATTAACACACCTTTTCTGCCCATTTCAGCAGCCCATGTTTGGATTTTAGGCCCTACTGGATTCTAAACAGTCACCATGGGGAGTGTGAGGGTGATTCCAGGGCTGGAAGAGACAAGAAGAAGGGACAAAAATGCCTTCAGGGCCAAGCTGTCTTAGCTCTAGAATATCAGTGCTCTAGATCTGGCATCCTGAGCAAAGCCTTCAGAAAGCAGCATTATTACCTTTCGGCGAACAGTGCACCGGTGACACATCCACTCCCCAGGAGGCAACATCTCTTCACTCAGTGGAGGGTTACTGTGGGGAAAAGACAAGGGCAAGACTAAGTAACTAACCCTTTGATGCAGCAGGGAAAAGCCTAACTAGGTCTGACACAAAGCTGCATGCCCCTCAACTCGTATTCTGGCCAGTCCTGCAGCACTGCTTGGGTTCTCTTATCCTTCAAAGTGCTTACTTGGCATCATTTACAATAACCTAAGGAGTAAGCATCCCTTCCCATATCTTAGAAAGAGAAGCCAAATCCAAAGCTGTTAACACTGGGCTTACAGGGAAAGAAAGATATAATGAACTAGTTTGGAGCCTTGAAGAGTCATTCCCAAACTCTGCACCATGCTAATAAAATCACTGAGAGAGAGGTCCTCCACCATCTTTTTAAAGCCTGCCAAAAGACTTCCACCTGCTGTTCAAAGCGCTCTGTAAAATGGTCTCCTTCCATCTTCCCAGACCCCGTTTGTGTTCTTTTTCTCCTAGTTAAACTGAAGACTTGCTATTTCTTCTGCTAGAACTCTTCCCCTTGAAAGCTATGCCTACCAAAACCCTATTCATCCTGTAAGGCCTGCTTCAATCAGCCTATGGTAGATTAAAGATGCCTACAAATTTTTCGCTACTCCTTCCGCCCAGAAGTAGTCCATTTCCTTCCTCTTGAATTGAGCTTGTCTTGTGACTTTTTTTTTTTTTTGGCCACAGCTAGTGGCCAATGGGATCCTAGTTCCCTGACCAGGGATTGAACCTGCACCCTCAACAGTGAAACTGTGGAGTCCTAACCACTTGACTGCCAGGTAATTCCCTCTTGTAAGTTGTTTTGACCAACAGAATGCAGCAGAGGTGACAATGCTGTAACTTCCATGGCTGGGTCTGAAGAGACCTGCAGATTCCATTTTTAAATGCTTGCAATGTTCCATCTCAGAGCCCTGCTCTCATGCTGAGAGGTCACATGGAGGAGACTTAAGGCGCTCCAGTTAACTCCAAGCCAACAGCTAGCACAAACTACTGCTATGTGACTGAGTCATCTTGGATCATGCCAGCTCAGTTGAGCCTCCAAATAACTGCAGTCCAGATAACAATGTGTACAGAAAAACCACCCAGCTGAGCCTAGTCAACATGCAGATTTGTGAGAGATAATAACTAGTGTCAAAAATAAATAAATAACTAGCGTCTATTTTAAGCCACTGAGTTTTGGGGTAGTTTGTTATTCAGCGACAGATAACTGAGCACACAGCTCCTCCATGCGCTCTTCCCAGATTACTCAGACATCCTTCTTCAGCTTTCCCTTGTGTGACAATTCTCTTACTTCTTTTATTAGAGGAACCAAGACAAGGACTGGATCTCTTCCCTCTTTGTATCTTTATAATATAGAGGTTGTACACACAGTAGTCACTCAGTAATTCAATACTGAGTCAAAATTACAGCTGTGTAGGGCCGGCCTTACTGCTCCTCCAGATTATTGATTTCCATTAAGGTTACACCAAGAACCATATGAAATTTTATTAAATTCTTAGGAGGGTCACATTTATAATGTCTATACAGCAGTAGTTCTCAAAGTGTGGCATCAGCATCATCTGAGAACTTATTAGAAATGCAAATTCTGTTCGATAAGATACATGCTCCCCAATGTTCACAGCAGCACTATCTACAACAGCCAAGACATGGAAGCAACCTAAATGTTCATCGACAGGTGAATGGATAAAGAAAATGTGATACATATATACAATGGAATATTACTCAGCCATAAAAAAGAATGAAATAATGCCATTTGCAGCTAAGTGAAGTAAGTCAGACAGAGAAAGACAAATATTCTATGTCATTTACATGTGGAATCTAAAAAAAATGATACAAATGAACTCACTTAGAAAATAGAAAAAGACTTACAGACACAGAAAACCAATTTATGGTTACTAAAGGGCATAGCATAGGGGGATGAGGGGTAGGGGGAAGATAAATTAGGAGTCTGGGATTAAAATATACACACAGTACTATATATAAAACAGGTAAACAACAAGGACCTACTGTATAGCCCAGGGAACTATACTCAACATCTTGTAATAACCTATAATGGAAAAGAATCTGAAAAAGGATGTATGTGTGTGTGTGTGTGTGTGTGTGTGTCCACATGTATAACTGAATCACTTTGCTGTACACTTGAAACTAACACATTGTAAATTAACTATATTTCAATTAAAAAAAAAAAAGAAGAAATGCAAATTTTGAGACCTCACTCCAGGCCTACTGAATTAGAAATTCTGGGAGTGGGGCTCAGCAATTCATGTTTAACAAGTTCTCTGCTCAATACCAAAGTTTGAAAACCACTGCTATACAGAATAAGGCTACGTTTACGCTTAAGAAATGCCTACATTTGGTTCCTGGGAGTCACCTACTTGGAATGGTATGGAGGAAATTTTTTTTTCAAAATACATGAGAAATGCTAAATATATATATACATAGACTATGAATATATAACGACTCTCCCTTAAGTCCCAGGCCTTAATGCTAGGCTGCTTTACCGTTTCTACCTAAAACAGCACTTGGCTTGACAAATTTTCCTAGCTCCCACTTTGCTAATGCGTCCCTGGAGCCCTGAGCATACATGTCAGGATGTCCACCAAGCCCTCACAGCTCCTTGCTTCCTATCCTCTGTTTCCTTGGCGGAATCTCAGGAGGATCCTTACCAGGAAGCATAAAACTGGAGGCACACTGGCCTACTGGGACAGGTCTTCAAGCCCTGGAGGGCCACAAGTGAATGTCGCCTGTAAAGTCTTCCCTAGTTCTCTCCAATGTATTTCTGCATAGGCCATGTCCAAACTAATGAAATGCATGCATGTAATGTGCAAAGGCCTACAGACTCTGCTGTGCTTCAGCAGCTGTCATATTAAAACTAATCCTGAAAAGGCTGCCATTTCTCATTCTGTTTTTCATCATTTCTTTTCATCTGCCTACTGACTTTGTGTTTTGTATCAAGATACCCTACAGCAAACATGTAAAGCACAGAAGGGTGAGGCAAGGCGGCAGTGGCTTAGATCTTTTACCAAGATGTGAATGGCCCCCTGGCCACTCTTCCTGCCTTCCTCAATCTATTTCCAACCCTGCTGGCAGAATAATTCTGCCACAATTCTGATCATATCATTCTCCTTATTAAAAAGCCCTTCAATATTGCCCTTACCCCATCAGGATAAAGTTCAAGCTCCTCAGTACTGCAAGCCAGAACCCTGTCCCTTCCCCAGCTCCATCAGTCTGGTGGCTCCCTACACAGTCCACACTGTTTCTCAACCCTTTCTCTGATCATTCTCATTCTCTGCTACCCACAACCACAAAAGCTGAGCCTCCCCCCACTCCTTCACCTGGTGAACACCTTATCTTTTGGAGCTCAAGTCAGGCACTATCTCCAGGAAGACTCCTCTGACAGCCCCTGATTCCCTACAGCACTTCTGGGCCATACTATAGTGAAATATTATGTACCTGAATCTCCTTCTCTGCCTCATTTACCTTTGTATCTCTACACTCTGCATTATGCCTGGCACACAGTAGGTACTCAATAAAGCTTTAAAGAACTGGGGAACACTAAAATAATGGGCTTCTAAGAAGTGAATGTAACCCCCTCCACCCAAGTCATGAGGCAAGGCAATGTGGATGTGCAGACACTTGTTCTGGTGGTTAAATAACACATGGAATTACTTATGTTTTCAATAAGAAGACATCAAAGTCCATATTTGCAAGCTTGAACTTCATACCGTAACCTACTTAAACTCTCTTTAAACAATTTGATTTCTCATTTCTCTTTCTTTTTTTTTAAACATCTTTATTGGAGTATAATTGCTTTACAATGGTGTGTTAGTTTCTGCTTTGTAACAAAATGAATCAGCTATACATATACATATATCCCCATATCTCTTCCCTCTTGCATCTCCCTCCCTCCCACCCTCTCTATCCCACCCCTCTAGGTGGTCACAAAGCACCGAGCTGATCTCCCTGTGCTATGAGGCTGCTTCCCACTAGCTATCTATTTTACATTTGGTAGTGTATATATCTACATGCCACTCTCTCACTTTGCCCCAGCTTACCCTTCCCCCTCCCTGTGTCCTCATCATTTCTCTTTCTTAACACAGGGGTAAAATGCTCAAAATCTGTATTAAGAGGCTCTCAAAAGTAGCTCCTGGTTAGTTTCTAAAGGATCACTTTCAGAGATACCATGCTGAAGAACAAACATTTCTCAGAATTGTAGATTATGGCCACAGGCTCCTCTTGTCTGCCCTAAAGTTCAGGCTGGGAGTTTAGGGAGCCATGCAGGAAAGTCAGAGTGTTGTCTCCAGGATGAACATAGAACATTTAAAAGAGTGAGGCGTTGTTGGGATTTTGCTGCTTTCTTAGAGACAGAACATGCATCTTGAAATAAATCTGAAAATATGGTGGGACTTCCCTGGTGGCGCAGTGGCTAAGAATCCGCCTGCCAATGCCGGGGACGTGGGTTCGAGCCCTGGTCCGGGAAGATCCCACAGGCCACGGAGCAACTAAGCCCGTGCGCCACAACTACTGAGCCCGCATGCCACAACTACTGAAGCCCGTGTACCTAGAGCCCGTGCACTGCAACAAGAAGCCCGCAATGAGAAGCCTGCGCACCGCAAGGAAGAGTAGCCCCCCTCCTGCCACAACTAGAGAAAACCCACACAGCAACGAAGGCCCAGCACAGCCAAAAATTAGAAGGCAGTTTTTCAACTCAAACATCTAGAGGAAAAGGATTCATGAAATGACTCAAGGAAAGACAGGCTGCCATTGGGGTAATAAGCTCAGGAACTAGTTCTGGAAGATGTTGTTCTGCAAACAGACTAATTTTGTTCCATATGAGAAATACTGTCAACAGACAAAGGATTCCAGGGAGAAAGGAGATTCTGCAGTCTCGGGGTACTCACATACACATCCTGAGGACTTCCCCACCTCACCCACCCATCTTAAAGCTCCTTGCCCCCCATGTTCTCATAAGTTAAGTATGAACTTCAAAACAATTATATGCATGCCAGAATCTTTAAATCATGATATGCCTGTCAAGAAAAACATGGCTCTGTTCCAGCTCCCTCTCATCCCCATATATCAATGAAGACAGGGTACTGAGAGCCATCCTCTACAAAAGGAAATCATTAAAAGTTAAAAGTCAGGTAGTGCTGAAATTATCAGTTTCTGCTGCTCAGCAGTAAAAACCATGAAAACACTGTAATGAGCCAGTGCTGCTTGTAAAGACATCAATATGCTTCCTAATCGCTAAAGCTTAGAAATAGCAGAGTGATAATCTCATTTTACATCTAGTCTATTACAGTTCACAAAGTGTTTTCACAGATGCTCTTACTTGATCTTCACCATCATACAGTGAAAATTAATTCTTACTCCCATCATACAGGTATCTCTAAACGGACTTATCTAAAGCCATGGAGTCAGAAAGCAGAATTAGAACCAAAATCAGCTTCCTGGTTCTTCCAAATCTTGAGCCCAGTGTGATTTCTAGGTAGTTCTCCTATTTCTAGGGAACACAGTGGAATATCCGTCACAGTATCTTCCTCAACCACAGGGTTGAGCATTCCCCTCTCCTTTAGTCATTATTTATTGAGTTCCCACTGCTTACTAACCAATGCCACACTGGAGGTACCATGCTAGAGGAAGGACACAAAGCAAACAAGTTATGATCTAACCCATCAAGAAACACAGCCTTTAGGGAGAGAGGACCAGAGTCATTCATCACTCAAGCATTACTGGACACTATGTTATGCTAGACAACGTGCTAAGTGGTGAGATTTCAAAAATGGTCCTTGCTCTCAGGGATCATAATGTGAAAAGGACAGTTGGTAATGAGACCACATATAATCAACTACAAACTGATTCTGATTCTTGCCATACAGACCTATATAAAACTCAGCAGTTCATGGATGCCAGACTCAACACAGAGCCTCAGAACTTTGGTCTTTTGGTACCTGAAGGTGACGGTGGCCTTTCCCCTACTCTTTCCACATCTCAACAACTGCTATTCAGCAAATGGTAATTAAGCCAGTGATCCTTTAAAGATGGTGAAGTTAAGGATCTTGAGGTGTTCACGAGGAGACTATAGTTTTAGAAGAATGTATATTTCTGTATTTTGAAAACCTACCTGATGAAAGGAAGGTTCTGGGAGTGGAGACATTTCCCTGGGAACAGAGACTAAAGTCCACCTAGCACACAATATTATTTGAAACTTTAGATTCCTTCTGAGAACTGTCTACGTCCTGGGAAGGAAGGTGAGTCCTGGAAGAGTCATTTTCTGTATGTGAGCTGGCTTGTCTTGGAAAACTGGTAGCTCTTTAGCCAACAGGCCAAGGGCCTTTATTTTACTTTCTGACTTCAAAAGAATATGGCCTGCGGTGCTGCGAGACAGGCACTCTTCTCCATGGCAGAGAAGAGAGTGCCCTGTGAGCATGGCGCTCTTGCAGAATATCTTCCCATCTTCATGGCTCTGGATGTTTCCTTCCAGATCGTTTGTTAAAAAGCCCTGGCCTGCATTCCTGGCCAGAAAGTGACTGTTCACTGCTCTCCAACTTGTTATTTATTTTAACCACTACCTGATCTTGAAGACACTGTTAGCTATAAAATAATTCATAACAATAGAGCTCTAAATCTTCAGAGATTGTACAACTGAAGAGTATGCGTCTCAGAGTTTGGTGTGGCTCTCTGTGAGGCCTGAGAGGGCCTATAAACTGTTAACAGTAACATCTGCCCACAAACCAACTAAAAAGCTGGACAAACATTAATTTTTTAAAACTAAAACTCCTAAAGCCAACCTCTGCAGCGGGACTCTGGCATCTGAACTTCCATAAACAAATGCAAATGATGCATCTCTGTTGCTGAACAGGCTGTCTAGATTGGTCTATTTCTGGAGTCATCGAAAAGAAAACCACAAACATACACCCCTCAGCTAACTGTAATGCCTGCACTGACAGACCTCTCCGTGTCAAAGATTCAAAGCCCAGAGCCAGATGATCCCAACTTACAGCCCAAGGACAGAGCCCAGTTTTAATTTAGAATGCCTCTTTCATTCACTAATGAGGCTGCAGCTCACCACTGCAGGTGGAAGATATTGGTAGTTGTCATGGTTCTTGGCTCTCTAATTAAGAGGATCTATTTCAAGTCATATACCAGTGTGGTTGATCGGAGTCTAACCTCACTCATCTCCCTCGCCTATTAATATATGTGAACCTGCACGACATTAACATTTACTTCAGATTTAGTCGCCACCAGTGGGACCTGTTGCTCCATAGCTCTGCGTTAATTATCCACCCAGCACAAGCAGTTTTTCAATATGGAACTGGAAGAGAGAAGGGGGAGGGGAACAAGAGAACAAAGGGAGGAGGGGAGAGGTGAAGGGAGACAGAGAAGCAGAAAAGACTGCCTTTTATTTCAGAGACCTATTTTTTACATTATAACATGCAGATAAAAATGGTGTTGGGCTCTGGACTTTTTTTTTTTAATATGTTGTTACTGATGTATGGCTTGCAACTGTCCATCCAGCCAAGCAACACTGACATTTTAAAACTTGAGCCAAAGGCAGCCAGAGAGACATGAAAATATCACTTAACCAAATCATAAGCTTTGGTGTACGTCTTAGGACAAGAGGGAGCAAGTGGATGAAAAATACTTAGGAAAGAACACACTCCATTTTCTCTTCCTGGACTGACAAAAATATTCTATTTAACACAAACACTTAACAGGAACACTGTGCAAACAGCATGTCTGCACACAATATACCAACAACAGCCTTCCACTCAGGTTCTCTTCTAAAAGAGGTCAGTCAAATGACCCTGGTTAGGGTCCCTCCTGTCAGAACCCACCATTCTCCAAGAATCAGAAGCTCTCTAGCTACATAAACAGTCATTTCAGTTGAAATAAAATATCAGACTAAGAAAGATTCCACTGCCCGCCGCCCCGCATCATCTGTATGTCCCTCCCCCCCCCTTTTGGTGGTGGTGGGGTATTCAGCAAGCAAACAACGGCACTGAGCAGTTTTGATTTTTAATTTCACAGTTCATGGGTCTCATCCATCCACGTGAGGTCCACTACCAGATAAAAATCCTGCATCTATATTTCACGGCATCGTGTAAGACCAACTGCAGAAGACAATACATGCGCGGAACAGGCCTCCTCTCTCTCAGACTGGCCCTGCTGCTCTCCGTCTGCTCAGGAAACGTGTTGGTACCAGTTAAAAGGGGAGTGAGGGTGATCGCTGACAGGACCACAACCATGTCCCAGCCTCCTAGCAGCCATCTTGATCTATAAAGGCACCTATCAGTACAGAAAACAAGCCTTTTATAAATTGAAATCAGCTTCTGTCCTGGAAAAGCTAAGAGGTGATGGGTAAAGTTTAATTTAACAATATCTTTTAAAACTTAAATTAAAAGTTATATTAATAATTCCCAAATTTAATGGTCTGTGTTTTGAGGGAACAAAATTTAATGAAATTTAAATGTCAGCAGAAATAGTAAGCTTTCTCTGGACACTTGTGTGGGCATCAGCTTTTCCCTTCATGGATGGCCTACCTTTCAAAGGCAGAGAAGAGGGTCATATCGAAGGATACTGGAGAGATGAAAGCAGAGAGAAAGTTCATGGGGGTCCCTGAACCTTAATTTCTTACTCTCCTTTACCCCAACTACTGACTCAAATACAGCTAATGCCACAAAGTACATAAAAAGTACAAGGGCTGCTGGTTCTTTCATGCAGAGCCTTAGTAGCTGTGTTAACAAGGAGGCCAATGAAATGCCAGGCCATTACAAATGCCCTATTGAGAAACTTAGCTAGTTGCGTCACTTCCACAGGCATATAATCCTTTCAAACTAGCTGACTGTGCCCCCAAATTTTATTGCCTTCTATGTAGAGCTGGCTTGGGGCATCCTCCCAGTGAAGGACACCTGGAGAAGAGGGTTATAAGAAGTGCAGGGAAAGAAGGAGGGAGGGTAGAACCAACAGTTATAACAGGTATTTGCCTCTGCTAACTTCTCTACAAGCCAAGCCCGGTGCCACAGGACCTGATCTACCACTGGTTTGCCTATTCTTGCAATCCTGGCTTCTCTACAATGGAAAATGAGCTGGCTGCAAACAGTTAAAAAATGGGCTTCATTCATTCACCTTATGATGGATGCTGGAGACCACCTATTTTAGAAAAGAGTCAATATTCTGGCCTCAACAGTCACTTTCTTTTTTTTTTGGCAACAAAGGATTTTAGTTATTTATTTTAAAAATTTTTTATCATCTTTATTGGAGTATAATTGCTCTACAATGTTGTGGTAGTTTCTGCTGTATAACAAAGTGAATCAGCTATACGTATACATACATCCCCAACAGTCACTTTCTAATACTCCACTTTCTAATATTCCATTGGAAAGAACCAACAATTTTAATTGTGTATTCCATAAGAGTCTCAAAGGTATGGAAAACTGGGTACTGTTCCGTGGTCAAATTTTAGTGGGACTATCAAGAATAAGGAAAGAGGCTACACTCTTCTTGTAGACACAGCTCAGGGAATCTGGACCAGTTCACACCTTACAGATATTGGACCTAAAATTCTATAAAGGCTGGGAAAACTAAAAATAATAACATCCTAGGGAGAATATTTGAAATCCAACTAAATGTAGAGCGGGTTTCTACCCAAGGCTCAGCTGCTTTTCCCTAAGGAGGATTTCTGCTTCATTTACTCTCCTCTGACAGGGTCTTCTAAAAAAAAAAATGAAGGAGGACGAATAATGTTACTGGGACTTTCCTGGTGGCGGAGTGGTTAAGAATCCTCCTGCCACGCAGTGGTTGAGAATCTGCCTGCCAATGCAGGGGACACGGGTTCGAGCCCTGGTCCGGGAGGATCCTACATGTCGCGGAGCAACTAAGCCCGTGCGCCACAGCTACTGAGCCTGCGCTCTGGAGCCCGCGAGCCACAACTACTGAGCCCGCGTGCCACAACTACTGAAGCCTGCACGCCTGGAGCCCATGCTCCGCAACAAGAGAAGCCACCGCAATGAGAAGCCCGTGCACTGCAGCCAAGAGTAGCCCCCCTCGCTGCAACTAGAGAAAGCCTGTGCACAGCAACGAAGACCCAATGCAGCCAAAAATAAATAAATAAAATTTTTAAAAAAGAAAAAAAAAAAAGAATCCGCCTGCCAGTGCAAGGGACACGGGTTCGAGCCCTGGCCCAGGAAGATCCCACATGCCGCGGAACAACTAAGCCCGTGTGCCACAACTACTGAAGCCTGCGTGCCTAGAGCCCGTGCTCCACAACAAGAGAAGCCACTGCAATGAGAAGCCCGCACATGGCAAGTAAGAGCAGCCCCCGCTCGCTGCAACTAGAGAAAGCCTATGTGCAGCAATGAAGACCCAATGCAAACAAAAATTTAAAAAAATTAAAGAATAATGCTACTATTGGGGCCAAAACAGCACAGGGCTTATTCCCCTCTTCTTTTACCCTTACCCTTGCCCCTCCCCCAATTTTACTCAGAAACCTCAAAGCTCCCCACCCTGCATGACTGAAGTAATCTCCTGGGCACGCTGTCAAACTGTGCTGTCGTGGTTTGATGCCACAGCTAAGTGCGGACTTGGGCTTCTGAAGCCTTCCAGTTATACCCCTGGTGACCTATTTAGGAGTTGAACATACTTGTCAGAGACAGAGTGCCATGATTTTTCCCTTCGGCCCACTTTTCTCTCAGATGGTCCCTAACCAAAGAACAGTCACCCTAAGGGCCTGAATGTGTGCACACAAATGGTAAGATTTGTGGAAAGCTTGTATACAGCAAGCATACAAGCCTTGCGCATGAGCTCTTTCCCGTAACTTAAATAACCTGCAGGCACTTTTCTTACTATACAGCTTCCTACAACACCACAAACTGCAGCCTGAAGTCAAAGGTGTCTGATATCATGGAATCAGGCGTCAGAATTGCTTTGAGTTAGAATGGCTAAGTGTCATCTATGCCAGGCAAAACCAAGAGGACTACCAAGGAGGGATAAAGCAAAACAAAGATAATAAAGCAAAACATTGTTTCTCAATAAAGGTCAAAATTAGTGACATAGTTCTCCCTACATTTAAGACGCTCTTTCAAAAAAATGGCAAGATCAAGGAAAGTTAAATATAGCCAACCCATGTATAGAACTATGAAAAGTTACAGGTTTAGACACATTTAATGAGATTTATGTAGTATAATCTTCACAATGTATTTTGACCAATAATTGATGATTGTTAATGGAAAAAGTTCACCATAGAGTTTCCCTCTAATGTTTCCAGAGCTTTGTTAAAACCAAGAAGCAGTAGAGGGGCTTCTCTGGTGGCACAGTTGTTAAGAATCCGCCTGCCAATGCAGGGGACACGGGTTCGAGCCCTGATCCGGGAAGATCCCACATGCCGCAGAGCAACTAAGCCCGTGTGCCCATGAGCCACAACTACTGAGCCCACGTGTTGCAACTACTGAAGCCCGTGCACCTAGATCCCATGCTCTGCAGCAAGAGAAGCCACCGCAATGAGAAGCCTGTGCACCACAACGAAGAGTAGCCCCTGCTCGCCGCAACTAGAGCAAGCCCGTGCACAGCAAGGAAGATGCAACGCAGCCAAAAAAAAAAAAAAAGAATCAGTAGAACTCTACCTGAGGGTTCAGTGAACATGGGAATTAAAAAGCTCACAGCTCATCACAGGAGCCCATGGCTGGTGGAAAGAACAGGAGTAGCTCCACATTGCCCAGTTTTGTAATGCAGAGACTTTTCTAAACTCACTCAAAGTTCCGTGCACTTCATTAGCTTCTCTGCTCTGTTCTTTGTACAAATGCAGACAGGAGGAAAAAATATCCAACAACCCTCTGAGGATCACAGCTGGATAAAAGACTATAAATGTGCTCGTGCTGCTACAAACAGGTTTCCACCCTAGAATTCAACGTTGCTAGTAATTCTGAGAGGTACCCCCACCCCTGCCTGGCCTGGAGGTAAAGTGATGTCTTTGGGCTACAGTTAAGCTCAAACCCCACAGAGAGTCCTCTCCTGCTCACTTGAGCTTATTTCAAAAAGAGCCTCACGCAGAGCCCAAATCAGTGGGAAAGACTAACGCTAGGTTCAGGCACTGAGTCCCCGCCACCTGCCTCCCCCACCCTGCTGTTACTAAGTCTTTTGTCCTTTCAAGACCGGGAAACATTTCCTGGGAGATACCCTGTACAATTTGTCAGAAAACAGGGGAAGGGCAAAGATTAAACACCAAAGCTACTAACATACAGAAAAGCAAACGTAATTAGGGAGAAAGGAATAGTCACCATGTGTTTGTGTTAACAAAGGTACCATCCACTTCGAAGAACCCAGACATCATTTCTGTTCCCCAACCAGTGTTTATCTTTGCACGTCTCTCATTTGTAATACCACTAAGTATTACGCAGCAAAGAGCAGAGGAAATGGGTCAGTCTCTGGCTTTCAAGTAGTTTAATGAACATTTAGTACAGGATTGCAAAAGGGAAAGGAGTAGTTCTTTGAATGAGTGAGTCAAGTTTTTCTTTATTTAGAAAATTTCATCAATCTGCAAGGTGTACTTGGAATTTGCTTATTGTGAATTCAGCAACAGCTGTATGTAACAGCCAAGTTCCTTTTTACTGATGGGTCCAATCAATAGTTTCTTCTTTTGTCAGTGCCCATCATACCCCTCAGTGTCTTTTGCCTCTCACACAAAACTTCGTCTTTATTCTTATTTGCTGAGACTAGATTTAGAAATAATTAAAGGCTTAAAGGATGAGGATTTTGATATCTGTAAGTGGCAGGCAGAAAAAAGAGTCACCTTCTTATTCTTAACTGTTGTTGAGTCATGGGAAAAGCAGTCAGCGAGCGACCTGTGCATGCGTCCTGGGCATGGTGACAAATCTGCAACACCAAAGTGCCTTTCTGAAATTTGGTCTAGGACTTGCACTGAATACAATGTCCTCCTCTTTCAGGAAACTGGCAGGGGGACAGCTGTACTCCTGTCCTGTCTCTTGGGAGGCTAGCATTATGCAGAGGTGCTCTTATAAGTGTCACTCATTGAATGGCAATGCAGCTGGCCATGTTGTACTCCCTGGGGACTTTAAGTCAAAGGAAGAGCACAGTGGAGGTGGGAAAACAAACTTTTTTTTTTCCTGCTCTGGTGACTTAAAACTCTGGCACCTTAAAACAAAAATGCAGGGACTTCCTTGGTGGTCCAGTGGTTAAGAATCCGTCTTCCAATGCAGGGGACATGGGTTCAATCCCTGGTCGGGGAACTGGGATCCCACATGCCACGTGGCAACTAAGCCCTCAGGCTGCAACTACTGAGACCACAACGAAGAGCCTGCGTGTTGCAATGAACACCCAGTACAGTCAAAGATAAAAAACAAAAACAAACAAAAAAACCCCAGAAAACAAGAATGCATTTCCAGGTGCCTGTGCTGCATTATCATAGTAAATGCCAACATAACCTCAACCAGAATTTTCCACCAGATTGGTCTGCTTAACTACACACCCAAGGAACTGTTGTGTATGCGCTGGGGGTGGGACAACAAAGTTCAGAGATGGATTTCAGTATTCTACTCATAACTCAAAGCAAACAACATTCAGCTTCATCTATTTTCTATAGCCATATCACTTGTAGAAGAAAAAATATACCCATTTCTGTTAAGAAGCAGGACACCTGCATTTCTAGGGAGCATCAAAGCAGACGGTTTCTTTTTATAAGCTATATAAAACCTTCAAGCAAATATTCTCTGCATGCCGCCTCCCTATTTACTGTTATCTGGACTTACATAAAGACACGTATAAATAGGTGAGTTCACTGCACTGTTCGAACAACTTTTTGTTCTTGTTCACCGAGATCAAAAGCTCATTAACTGATCTGTAGTTATTTCCACCCCAAGCAGTTACCAATCAAACTGAGGTGATTAAAATCTTCCTCCTTAAACCAGGAACCAGGGGCCTCCAAGTATGAGAAGTGCCTATACACAGAAATTTTCTATTGTGGCTGGTGGGAGCCAGGTGAGCATCCTGCCTTAGGGCAGGTGGTGGATTTTTTATACTTCCTCTAGGGTAACTTCCAGCCTTAGACTTCTTTGCTAAGAGGGGTCACCCAGAAAAGCTGAAATAGCAACATACCAAATCATCATAAGGTTCCCTCCACTGAGACACATCATCTTGACTGAGTTCACAGAAGAAATCCTTTACTTACTGTCATTACATAGACAATATAGGCATAGACATTTAAGTGTACTTAAATCAACCATCTTTTTCTAGGTAAGACTAAAAATTTAAAAATAAAAAGATAGGGGAAGTGAAAAGACAACCCACAGAATGCGAGAAAAGACTTGCAAATCATATATCTGACAAGGGACTTGTATCTAGAATATATAGAGAACTTTTACAACTCAATAATAAAAAACCAAATAAGCTGATAAAAATTGGACAAAGATCTGAATAGACATTTCTCCAAGAAAATATACAAATGGCCAAGAAGCACATGAAAAGATGTTCAGTATCATTAGCCACCAGGCAAATGCAAATCAAAACCACAATGAGATAGCACTTCATAGCCATAGGATGGCTTTAATCAAGAAGACAGGTAATAGCAAGTATTGGAAAGGATGTGGAGAAATTGGAATGCTCATACACTGCTGGTGGGAATGTAAAATGATGCAGCCACTTTGGAAAATAGTCTGGCAGTTCTTCATCGGTTAAATGTAAGAGTTACCATATGACCCAGTGATTTCACTCCTGGGTATATACCTAAGAGAAATGAAAACAGATATCCACAAAAAAACTTGCACACAAGTATTCACAGCATGATTATTCACAATAGCAAAAAGAAGAAACAACCCAAATATCCATCGACTGATGAATGGACTACAAAAATATGGTATAGCCATACACAGAATAGTATTCAGCCATAAAAAGGAATGAAGCACCAACAAATGCTAGAAGGATGAAACTGGAAAACTCACTGAGCCCTTTTGAGTAACACTTGTACTTTCACTCAGAGCTTAATAAAAAACAGTGTTTCATTCAACACACAGTAGTGACAATTTGAATTCCTTTTCAGTTCAAATCAGGTAATTTATTTGTCTTTATGATTTGGCTTTAAAAAAATTCTCTTGGGGCTTCCCTGGTGGCGCAGTGGTTGAGAGTCCGCCTGCCAATGCAGGGGACACGAGTTAGTGCCCCCGGTCCGGGAGGATCCCACATGCCCCGGAGGGGCTGGGCCCGTGAACCATGGCCGCTGAGCCTGTGCGTCCGGAGCCTGTGCTCCGCAACCGGAGAGGCCACAACAGTGAGAGGCCCGCGTACCGCAAAAAAAAACAAAACAATCTCTTGGAAACATACTTGATTAAGAATTTTAAAAAGACCAACATGAATCTCATCTCCAGATTAAAATGAAGGCTGTACCTAAATATGGCTTTTGCACATTTAAACATGTAAAAAACCACACAACTCATTTACAAAGGCCCCAAACAGCACTAATGTACTAGTGGAGCCCATCTGTAAAGTACTTTGAGAGCCTTAAGGAACAGCAGGAGATGGATGAGATTATAACTGCATTCTACCTTTCACTGAGTATGGTAATTAATTTTGGGACAAGCCCGAAATGAAAAATTTCCTACAACAGTACCACTAAGTACTTGCCTTAAATTACACAAAAACTGTTACCTCTGAGAAGTATTACCTCTCTTTCTGGTTTTAATATTTCTGACGCTTCCTTTCTCAACCAAAGCCATCTGGGTCACAAACATTTTTTGAGTAAACAACTCATACCAAGTATTAGTCTTATATTTTTAAACAGCGATTATCCCTTATCTTTGAACTAAAGTACTCATTTCATAAAAATTGGTCCCGGAGCCCCACATTAATTTGGCGAAGCATGCATGTGAAATTGAGTTAAAGTTAAATGTTACTAGACCCCTCCTGTTTGAGTGGACCATTTAAAAACAATACTACACACCCAGATTCCAACACAACACAGCAAATGCAAAAATAAATAAAATACACACAAAACCAAATTAGGTTTGTTTATTGTTGAGTTATTTTACTATTGAGGGGGCAGAGTGAAGGGAGGGAGTCCAGATGCTGTCACCTCCAGTTCTTCAGTGCCAGGCTTCCAAGCACTTGGAATGTCAGAAACAAAAGATGTATAAGATAATGTTAAAACAAATGTATTTTAATTCACCACTTGCCTGATACTATTCTAATGACGAGCTAATAAACACAACAAAATCAGAAAAATCGCCTCCTTAAAAGTTCAAACAGTATAGATTTTCTGCAAGGCAGTTTTCTACTGTGTGTGTGAAACCTTTCTTGTTATGACTCACTGAAAATTAAATATGCAAAACTCCAAGCTGAGCTTAGTTTTGCCTGTGCACAGAGACCTTTTTACTCTCATTCTTCGAAAACCTCATTTTGGATCATGCTGCCAACACCAGAGAGAGGAAAGCCGGCCAACAATTCCAAATATAACATGCGGAGGCAAATGCTACAGAAATCTGTCTGACGGGAAGCGACCATGCTGAGGTCTGCTGAGGTAGATGCACTTCTCAACCAGACCGTTCTGGTCCCTCAGACTGTTTGGAGCAAAATGCAATCAGAGGAAACCATCCAGGTTCCAGTCAGCCCCATTACCGATGCCTATGGTATTCACTTTCTCAGTGAGAACAATCCTATCCATCTCAAACAGAAAGATGGGTCGGCGGCAACCAGAGCTCCACCAGTTAGTCTAATTTTTTTTTTTTTTAAGGCCAATTTTTAGAGACCAGTCCATGGAGATCAGTATTTTCGGAAAGCTCAACTTACTGCACGACAATTATGATAAAGGTAAGGTTCCCCAGGGAACACTTAAAAACATCTCTTCCTAATTCTCTAGGAGCAGGTTTAGTAACCCCTAACCCCACTCTGAATAATTGATAAACCAGTTAAACTTGGATAAAATGATTATACTATCACTTAAACAAATATGAAGACATCAGCTCCTCAAGTTTAATTCTTCAATGAGTTCATGGTACTAAGCACAGGACAATTCATTCCCTCACCCAGATCATCAGAGAAAACCCAGAAATAGGGCTCCCAGTCTAACTGGGAAGAAAGGACTGTTCCTCATACAGAGCCCTGGCCCCTGAGATAAGACAAGACAATTAATACAGCTTATGTGACCAGTCATTTCCTCCAGTAGATTATCTTAGGAAAAATCCCCTGTGGTTATGGCCATGTCACTAAGCCCAGGAGGTAAAGCTTGCCTAGAATCACTTCGGGAGCATTTTACTAGATGCTGTTCACTGGGAGGCAAGCTGGCAAGGCCACCAGAGACTGAAAGAGGACTTGTCTCACAGAATTTTGAATGGAGACCCACAGCAGCACTGCAATTATGACCTACAGGGTTTGTAAAACGCCACCTTCACTTTTGAACATTCTGTACATAAGGAAAATTATCATTACTATGCTTACCTAAATAATCCAGTCTTAGTTAAAAAGGGAAGGAAGAGAAAATATAGTCACACCTCCTAACCTCACTCCCACATGACACAAATAAACAATAACGGGACAAATTACCATGAGCACACCCAGGAATCAAAATTTTCTGACACCATTAAGTGCTTGACCTAACTACTTGGGTTGAGATGGTTAATGAAATACTTCACTTGGGCTAGAAGAGTGTGGGGTAGGAGGCAGGAAAGTGGGGTAACCCTCACTTGAAAGAAGGGTTCCTGCCTTTGTACCAATATCTGCAACGTTTTGTGATTTATATAACTACTCAGATAAGTCAATGGTACATTCAGTCCTGGCATCTTCAAAGAGGGAACTGGAGATGTGAAACAAGCTCTGCCTCATTTACTAGGATTCGCAAAGCTCTGATTACCAGTTCCCATTCATGGTCTTAAAAAAAAAGTAGTCAATGAAATGCACAGTCTGAATCTCACTAACAGCTAGAAACCCCTCCCTCTCTCCTACCAGCTAAAGTAGAACTGTTAATTGTTACAATTTGACAAGACTTGAACTCATCAAATTCAAAGATTCAGGGGTTAGGTTTTATAGTTCAAAAGCCCAATCTCAGGCAAAACAGCACACTTTTTCTATGCCTGAAGTTTCTAATAAACAATTTCAGCTTTATTAAACAAACAATAATAAAGAGCTTACAAAATTCTCAGTATGGGAATCACCATTCTTGATTAACGGTAACTTCATTCTACAGGTAAAACATTAACCCACATTTTAAATCAAGAAGTCTACAATTCAGTCTTAGTATGTATCAAACAAGCGCAATAAAAAAAAATCAGCTCAAGTTTAATTCTCAACCAGAGCAACACAACACATCCAGGTACAAATCTCTTCTGTGCTCAAGAACAGCACAGGAAACTTGACAGGAGATTTTTTTCCCCAGGTGGATTACACCTTATACCAACAGGAAGCAAAGGTTAAAAACCACAGAACCTTACTGCTGGTATTAGTCACTTCACAATAAAAATTTTAAAGCCATTGGCAAAGCTTCCTCCAGGATAATCATTTTTGTCCCTGCAACATTACAAGCCAAGATAGGGTGCTCTCCTGGGCAAAGGAATCTTGGGAATGGTAATGGGAGCTTCCTACAAAACTTCTGACTACAGACTTAGTTTGCCCAGTATCAGTCATCTGTCTAATAAGTGTTCCAAAACCTGCAATTAGTACAAATATACAGTGGGCACTACTCCACCAACCGAGAAACAGAATGTGAATGGAACTGTGTAGAGAGCTTAAGGAAAACCTCACTTTTTTTTTTTTTTTTTAAAACAGAGGGCTAAAAAAGGCAACATCAAAAACGGGTGGGAACAAACAGAACAGCCCCTCTCCTTCCCGCTCTCTCCAGCCATCTCCTCTCATAAACGCCTGCCTCAGTCAACTGTTGCTGAACAGAACAAGACCCATCAGAACAAGATGCAATCGGGGTCCCGGCGCAGATGTGGGATTTTTGTGGAGGGCAGAGGTGATTTCTCCAGGCAGAACCTGGAGTTTAAACTCTTCTTGGCCGGATTGTTCTGGGCTGAGCTGCAGAGGAGGATCAAGCAGCGGGCGACCAACCCTGGTCCCTCCCTCCCTCTTCGGTCTCTCCCCTCCCCTCGCGTTCAGTAAGCGTCGCGGGGGTGGTGGGGGGGTGGGGGGAAAGCGCACAGCTTTTTTGCTCCGGTCCTTAAAAATGCCCTCGCGGGGCCACCACACACAATCCTAACCCCGACAGCAAAGGATTCTGCAGCGAAGGGTTCGCCGATCCCGAGCGGAGAAGTGAAATCGGCGCCCAATGGCAATTTTAATTGTCTAACCCGGCCCGATTTCCCAAGAGGCGGCAGCGCGGGGCGGGGAGGGAAGAGGGAGGCAGCTCCGACAGGCAACAGGGGGCAAGCGGCGGCAGAGAAAGGGGACTAAAGCGGCAAGATCCCAGCCCCGGCCCCCGAGGAGCTTCCGCAGAAAGGACCCCGAGGCAACCCCCACCGTTCCCCGGGAGACGTTTGCAAATCATATATGCAGCCAAAATGGCGCTGAGAATAAAAATATAATTTAAAGGCAGGTCGCCATATTGTAAACAGAGAGGCAGAGAGAAGAGGCGGACTCGAGAGACACCCTCCATGATTTCTTCCACAGCCGGGAGCGCCCGGGCGCCGGGTCCCGCGGGTCTGGACCAGGGCAGCTCCGGCCGCCGAGGGCTCCGCGCACCCACCGCGAGGACAGCCCAGCCAGGCAGGAGCCCGAGGGCGGCAGGCGCGCGGGGAGGCGAGCGGCGCAGGGCCCGGAGCTCCTCCCCTTCCTCCCCGCCACCGTCGGCCGTGCCCCACCGGCTCCGTCCCGGCTCCTCAGCGACTTCCAATCCCAGATGGGGCTCTCCTCACCCCTCCCAACCCCCACCTCGGGGTCCGGACCCACAGCTGCTCCCCCCCCCCCAAACGGCCGGATCCGGGCAGCACCTGGGGGCGGGGAGGCGCTGGCCCCAGCGGCTGCAGAAAGCTAGCGGCTGCAAGCGCCCGTTATTTCGGCAGCCAGGGGTAGGCCGGGTGAAGGAATGTTCCGAGAAGGGTCCGCCAAGGGGCTCCGGAGGGGTCCCCAGACCTTACCAGCACTGGAGATGGAAGGCGGCCGGGCAGTGGTCACAGCACAGGAGATCCCCACCTTCTTTGCAGCTATCGCAGCTGTCGTGGTTGGTGGCCCTGCCGCTTCGCCGGGGCTCCTTCTCAGGCTTCCGACTCCGCTTTTCTGCCTCGTCCGTCTTGGGGGGAGCCAGCAGAGCTTGGATTTGCTGCACACACATACAAATGGCGTGTGTGCACACCCGGAGGTCCCGGGCGGTCCGTCGCCCCCCCGGCGCGGCTTCTCCGTCACCCACCCCTCTCCCCCCTTTTGTCCTTCTTCCTCCCATCCAGCCTGCTCCCAGAACCTCTCAGCCCCCGGAACCAGGGGGAGCCCAACCTAACCGCGTTCCTGCAGCACAACAACGAGAACGGCTTCTTCCAAATGGGGAGGATCAGAGTAGGGGGATGGGGAGAGGGTGCGCGGTTCCCTTCTCGCCACTTCCTTGTATGGACAGTGGGGGACTCCAAAGCCAGGCTCGGGAGAGGCCTGAAGCCCAGTACCCGGACGTGCTGGGGGAAGCACAAAGGGGCCGACAAGAAGGGGGTGGGGAGGCCCGCCGGTGCAACGAGATGGAGTGGGTTGGCGCCTCGGGAGAGCGAATCGAGGGCGGCGGGTAGGTGAAACTGCTGCAAACGTCCTCGGCGGCTGAGCGTAACCCCCCGAGTTGCAAAGATGGGAGGGAGAGTCTGGGTGAGGAAGAGCCCCCCCGTCCCCCGGCCCTCTTGCGCTGCGAGCTCAGGGCCGGCTTTGTGGGGCGGAGGGCGGAGGTTCCCTCCCGGCGCTGGGGGAAGGGGATGAGGAGGGCCACTCTTACCTCCATCAGCCCCCCCGACGTGTCCAAGTCGTACACGATCGTCTTGGTCTCCATTTTCTCCCACATTCATCCACCTCCCGGGCTGGGCGCTCTCTGCTCCGGCCCCCCCAACCCCGGGGGGAGGGGGGAAACGGGGGGAGGGGGTGCTCCTGACCCCGGCCCCCCTTCTTTTTTCCAAACACGGGTCCCGACTTCCTCGCCCTGGCACCCCCCCCACCCCCCGGCCCCCAGTCCCCGGGACGGCAGCGTCCTCCCCACGGGCCGTGAGGGGGGAGCGGCCCCTCAGCCCCGGCCCGGCGTCTGGCTGCACGGTGGGTCCCGGCTCCGGGAGTCAGGCCTCGGCGGGGCCTAGTCCCACAGGCTAAAGCCGGTGCTGGCGACCGCTGGTCCGGCCGGGAAAGCTGGCGGGCGCTGCCATCCCGGGGTTGGGGGGATCGCAGTGGGGGTGAGAGGTTAGGTGAGGTTGTGGTACGTGAGGTGACTGCGGGGAGGGTGATGGGGGGTGGTCCCCGGGCTCCGCCTCTCGCCGCCGCCGCCGTCTGCGTCCCGGCTGCCGCGCACTTGGCGCAAACTTACCGCGAGCGCCCGCAAAGCCACCCGCGCAGGCGCCCCGGGATCGCCGCTCGCCGCGCGCAACCGCAGTGACAGCCGGCGGCCGGGCTCCCGCGCAGCCGCAGTGAGGGGGTACCCCCCAGCGCGCAGCCGCGCTGGCATTCGTCTGGAGAGCCGAAGCCCCGCCTTTCTGCCCTGCGCCAGCGTACTGAGAGAAAAGGGCGGGACTTGAGGTCTCGCGCAGGCGCCTGGGAGAGCGCCTAAGGGTCACCGCGCAGCCGCAGGAACATGGGGATTCTTCATCCATTGGTGTTTGAGTATAGACCAAGACTACTCTGTTCCCGCGCAGGCGTATTGAGGATGCTCCCCTCCCGCCCCACAGCAACACAGCCGGCTCCGCGCAGGCGTATTGTCACCTGCAGGCCCTAACAAGAATGCTTCTCCTTTCGCCATTTTGGTAGTGGGATATAAACCACCGTGTCCTTGGTGCCCTCAGGCATGAACAGAAAGGAGCAAAGTGTGGTGTTGGCTAGAGCTGGTAGGCTGTCGGTGACAGCAAGTACTCCTAGGGATGTTGTACTGGACTCTGGTTCCAGCGTCAGGTGTGGCTGGACCAGGCGCCATATTGGTAAAGAGAAAAGAAAAGCCATCGCGACGGAAAACGATGCTTTTGGTGTCGGGTTGGATGGCTACTGTTCCCTCTTCCCTCCCGCTCCCAGCAGTAAATTTTAGCCTGAGCATTCCTGCCTTTCATGGTGATGAAAGGAGAGGTCAACCTGCCCGTTACTACCCTCTCTTGATCACTGTCCCTGAGAATTGCTTTCCAAGAGGAAGCCCAAAGCGAAGAGTTTGTAATGCTGACAACGCCCAGCTACCTGCCTACAGTGGACTTCAACTCCCAGTTTGCAATGCGCAAAGGGTCCAAAGGGCTAACGAGAGCGCATTGCATCCTGGGAGCAAGAATCGCGATGGCGCTGGTGGGTTATGGGGGCCGTAGTTCCGTGTGCATGCGATGCAGTGGACGGTAACATAGACGCGGGGAAGAGTGATTTGCCTGCCGGAAAGATACTTTTCAGAGCTGCCGTGCTGCATGCTGGGATTTGTAGTCTGAAAGGCCTCACCTCGAATTCTGGGCGGGGCTTCACGCTCTCCACGGCGCCCGCCCCTGCCCTTGGTACCATCTTCAGAGGCTGCCAGTTATCTCTGCCTGACTGTAGATGAAGCGGTGGAGAAGGGAGTGGCATCATTGTGCCTGACACTAGGCGTTTAGTTGGCGTTGTTACCAGGTAGCTGTGTCCTGGCTCACTTTTGATGTTAAGGTGTACTTAGCATTCTCAGAAGCCTAAAACTGGAAAGGGCTTAAAAACCATCTCTTAATCTCCTCACTTCCAGATGCACAAAGAAGAGCAGTGATTTGCCTCGTTCACATAGTGAATTTATGGCAGAACTAGGGATGAAACAGCTTTCTTGATTCCCAGGCTAGGATACTGTTTAACTGCCTGCGAGGAGTTGCTGCTTTTTTGGGGAGAGTAAGGAGGATGATTGGATAGGGTGGGGATGTCGGTGTGTGGACTTAGGTTTCCGTTTTTCTGACTTTCCTAATGATCCTGTTGTTGCCTGGGAAGAACGATAAAGTCCTGGGCCTTATTGATCAAGCAGGGGAGTATATCATGTAGATCGGCCCTCTCTGCCCTCTACCAGCCTCAGCAAACAAGAAATCTTAGTGGCTATGGGCCAGAGATGTGGCCCTCAGAGAGAGGAGGGCTGAGCTAGAAGTATGGAAGTGGGCGGACCTCATCTCTTCTTAGGCTGTATTTCATGCCACAGACCCTCAGAAATGGATACATCATGTGCCCTCTCCCACTGGCGTCCTTCCCACTGCTCAGGGCCCAGCTGTGTTGATGTGTCAGCCTGAAGGTATTATGGGGTAGAAAAGTAAGCCATTGGCACATGTCCAAAGAGCCAGGCTTTGCTTTGATCAACACCATCATTGCTGTTGAGAACAGACATAGGCATTAATAGGCTAAAGAGGGAAATAATACTTGGCTCTGTTGACAAGTGCCAGGGGAACTAATCACTCCACAAACCTTCCCCTCAGAACTTGGAGGATGAGGTCAGCCCAGTGGGGCCAGTAGTTGGTAACACCTTGGAGAGCTCCAGCCCTGGCTGTTCCAGGGGGATTGAGGAGAGAGAGCAGGTGGGTTACAGATGCCTTCGGAAGTGACCTCTTGTGGCTAATTTAGGCACTGCATCCTGCATAGACTGGAGCCTCTCCATCCTTCAAGGTGGCTTGTGGTAGAACCAGGAGGTGGGCAGCCGTGAGTGGTCAAGACCTCCCTGCTGGATGACTGTAGAATTTCTGGTTACTGCTACTATTTCCGTCAGAGAGTTTGTGTCATCTGGCTTCTGAGTGCCCTTAACTCCCTGTTGCCTCCCTCTTGCTCTTACTCTGGAGAGCAGCCATGCAGAGCATACCTCTAAGCATGGATGTATGATGGGGACCAAGGCTGGCTAAACACATCTCAGGAGGTTCTGGGGGCCATAGGGAAGGGGCATAGAGGCTAGGAGGGACCAAACGTGGCAAACCTAAGCACATCCGCTTCAGTCACCTCTTTCTGGAGTCCATGGATACAGCTTTTGTTAAAATAGGAGCCAGGGGCTTCCCTGGTGGCGCAGTGGTTGAGAGTCCGCCTGCTGATGCAGGGGACATGAGTTCGTGCCCCGGTCCGGGAAGATCCCACATGCTGCGGAGCGGCTAGGCCCGTGAGCCATGGCCACTGAGCCTGCGCATCCGGAGCCTGTGCTCTGCAACGGGAGAGACCACAACAGTGAGAGGCGCACGTACCACAAAAAAAAAAAAAAAAAAAAAAATAGGAGCCAGGCCCCTACGCTGCATTGCCTCTGCGCCTCACAGTCTGGATGTTCTCTGAGGACAAAACAGACTAGAGCCTCATGTTCAGGGGTTCAGTCTCTGATTCCTATTCCAATTTCCTAAGCCTTGCTAGCTGGAAGGAAGCGAAAGAAGAGAGGCATCAGGCTTCCTGGGCTTTTTCAGCAATACAGTGGCTCAAAGGAGAGGCTTGGGAATGTGCCAGCCTGCAGTTCTGGACCTAGCAAAGAGGAGGAAATGAAGCATTGGGATTGATAAGCATTTGAGTTCCTGGGCTCCCATACCCCTGTGGCACCAGCAATTGGGACCTCTCATTTCACATGCCATCTGTTGCACTGACCTTGTTGGGACAGTAGTCCCTGAAGCACTGGCACGTGACTGTGTTTTTTCTGTTGTTGTTGTTGTATATTTTTTGGCTGCGCCGCACAGCTTGCTGCTGCAAGGTCTTAGTTCCCTGACCAGGGATTGAACCCAGGCCACCACATTGAAAGTGTGTGTCCCAACCGCTGGACCACCAGGGAATTCCCATGACTGGTTTTTGATAAAATCTGGAGATGATCAGTTGGTAGGTCCAGCATGCCTTCTGGTCCTAAAGTCCACATCCCATTTATCTCCCACCTTCCTTCCCTCCAAGAAAATACCATCCACCAGGCCATTGCTTGTTTTTTTTTTTCAAAAACACCATTTTAATAAGGAAACAACAGAAATAGAAGATTGTTCTCTGGCTGGAGCCCAGACGCCGTATAATACATTACATGTACAAAGTGGCCTGCAGCCAGCTTCTGGGCCTCTCCCTGGGACGCTCTGACCCCCTGTTCCATGCCAAATTCCTGGACCCTTTGACCTCTGCTCCTCTCCAGAATATGCCTGCCCACTCCCCTTATCCCAAAACGCAGTGGCCAGGAGGGAAGCCTGACAGGGGGCTGGGGTTGGGGGAGGGGCTAGTGGGAAAGAGGATGTTTTTAACAGCCAGACTGACATCAGGGGAAGGTCTCCCTCTCTTCAGGGTGCAGGGCTGCCAGGGGAGCAGTGGGGTGTCCTGCTTTGGTGTGGAGCATGAGTGGTGTGGCCTAGGGAAGCCCAACCTGAGCTTGGGGTAGAGTCCCTAAACGCTTTAGGATGCCTTAGAATTATTGCCTCCCCCAGAAAGGGATAGAAGGCAGAACTGACCATTCCCAGGGCCTTAGAGAAAGACTAGAGACACCCCCCCCGAGGGGGCTGATGTCAGCATGTCAGGACTACCCAGAGGTCACTGCTGAGAGCAGTTTTGGCCACTGGTGATGGCCCTGTGAGGAGCACCCTGGCACAGTTCCCGCCACCGTCAAGTTGACCCAGCTGCAGGGCGCTACATGCCAGGGCTGGATGGCGGTCACGCGGAGAGAGGCGCTCCCGCTCTGCCTGTGAATTCCAGGCTGGAGGTCCAGGGCACGAAAGAGAGTCAGGAGAATGCTGGTTCTTGATGCCTGTGCCCCAGCTGTGTTCTGCCTAGAGGCAGATGCCCCTGACTTGGACCCAAGGAAGGGCCCTAAGTGGGCAGTGGTACCAAGAAAATAGGCCCTGGCGGGCATTGCAGGCGGGAAGAGCACAACTTTTTGAGGGATTGGTGGCATCTCTTCCCAGGTGGTATGTACAGGAGGTGGAGGGACAGCAGGAAGCTGGGAGCTCTGCTGCTGGGCTGTGAGGCAGGGCTGAGCCAGCTTGCCCAGGCTGCCCCACCTAGATGGAGACTTCATATTCTCTCGTCTCCTGCAAAGGAAAGAGACTGCTGGGAGTTGGAAACTTGTAAAAGGTTCGTCAGTCCATAATCCACCTTCCCAAGGGAAAGGGAAAGGGAAAGGGAAAGAGAGAGGGCTTGGCAGGACCCTTAGGGGTACCTGCCCAAGGGAGCATAGGATTGGGTCCTGATTAGGGTGTCAAGCCTGGTATGGGTACTTACTCCAGTCTCGTAAGTCGGATTGTCAAATGCTGACTCCACGGTGATGCGGTCATAAGGGCGGGGTCGTGTTCGGGGCAGCTGCAGGGGGCTTTTCCCCTGGAGCCTGTGTGGCAGAGAAACCTGTGAGTCAGGAGTGCTGGGCAGGAGTGAGTCAGGGGTGCAGGGCAGGAAGGGAAGCCAGACTCACCTGGAGAAGTAGAGGTACACACCTCCCACCAAGAGCGCCATTGCCACCAGCGGCAAGAAGATGGCAGCTGCGATGTGAGCAGCATCCAGGGTGCTGGAGGCAGCAGGCGCCTTGGCAACTGAAAGCACAGAGGATGGGATTGGGGCAGAGGCCTGGGTCCCATATCCCCTCACCTCTGCCCAGGGGCATCCAGCCACCAGCTCCCTCTAGCTGGCTGGGGGCAGGGAAGGAGCTTTTTGCCCCGCTAGTCCCAGACCTCTCTCTCTCTTTCTCTGCCCTCCCTCCTCAGAGAACCCATGGCCTGGGAGCTGTGAGAACTAGGGGCAGGGAGATTATTTCCCTGGCCCTCAAGGTTGGGGGCTCACCATCCAGGCTGCGGCCGCTGTAGAAGCCATCCAGAGAGGCTGGAACAAGAGGGGAGGGCCAAGGGCAGTGGATGAGCCCAAAGAACCAAACCACTAAGGTAGGGAGTGGGCTGATCATGGGAAGGATTTGTCCAAGGAGAGCCCATCCCAGAATCTGTCTTGGTGTCACCAGGTCAGAAGGATCTGGCAGAGACTGGGGAGACCAAGAATAACAGGAAGGGGGCATGGGCAGGGGGTTCTGGTTCTCAGCACTTGACATCTTTGCCAGAGCAGCCCTATGGGCCAGGCAGAGGTTCCGGGGGTGGCAGGGCACTCACCAGCCCTACAGATGGGTGGGGGGTCACTCCAATGTGAGGGGTGTCCGGGCACACACTTAATGCTGGCCTGGCCCTTCAGCACGTAGCCAGGGGCACATGAGAAGTGGATAGTAGCCCCCGCTGGGTGCAGCTGCTTCTCAGGACTGCGGGCACCATTCTCGGGGGCGCTGAGGCCATGGCACGGCTTGAGATGTTCCACTGCAAAGCAGGCAGAGCCCAGTGAGGGTGCCAGGCCCCTAGCCTCCAGAGGCAGCATCTTCCCCTCCTCCTCATTTGAGACTTACGGAGACATTTGGGGGGCCGGTCGCTCCACTTGGGGCTGCTGGCTTGGCGGTCATGGCAGGTGAGGATGGCACTCCCCGTCAGCACAAAACCCTGGTCACAGATGTACTGCACAGTGGCCCCCACGGGAAACTTGGGGCTAGATATGAGGCGTCGGCTGTGCTCCACATCCCCAGGGTCATGGCAGGAAGTCACTAAGGGTGGGGGGCGAGGGGGGAAAGTAGCCCAAGTAGAACTCAGCAAAAGCCAGTCCACGCTGGCTTTGTTCCAAGTCAGCCAACATCTTCATGGCATACGGCTCCACCCCTATTTATTTGCCCCTACCCTTTTGCTGGTGTATCTCCTCATTCGCCCCTTCCCATCCATCAGAGTCAACAAATACTGATTGGCCATATACCAGGAACGAAATACTCGGAGTACTTGGCGGATGACCCTATGAGAAAGTATTATCCCATTTCACAGATGAGGAAATTGAGGCTATGAATACCAGTTAATAATGGCTGGAGTCTGGGTCAGAATCCAGGAGAGAGGCTTGTAGGTTGCGCTGGGGAGAATATGGGGAACAGGTACACTCACCCCTCTGGCAGGAGGGCAGGTCCTCACTCCAGGTTAGGTCCCACTGGCACATGAGGACACTGGATCCCACCACCTGGTAGCCAGGATAGCACTGGTAAGTGACGACAGTGCCATGTACCAGCTCAGGCTGCGACGGGCTCTTCCAGCCATTGGGGATCTCAGGCAGCTCCGGACACGTGTCATTACGGGGCACCTCTGGGGGCAGCAAGAGGCAGGCCGTCAGCAGCACCAAAGGGACTGTGCTAGCCTCCCTGACCCTGAGGGCACTCCGGCTCCTGCCAGTTTGTCCTGGGCCTAGCCTGGCCTAGGCAGGCTCAGCGATTCATGCCTTCCTGCTCAAGGGCCCCTCCTTGCCTGTCCCTGGCATCATTGTGTCTCCTAGATTCCAGGGTTGTCACCTAAGCTTTGGCCTTACTTCCAGAAGCACGTTGGCCAATTCCTCAGGGATTGGGTAGGGTGGGGAAAATTGTCATTTCTGTCAAAGATTGTTAGAAAGGTAGAAACGAACACCTCTCCTCAGTTCCCTATTTCTGTTATGAGGTTCCTCCTGCTGTCTACCCAAATCCCTCCTGCTGCAGCGGAGCCTTGCTTCCTCTCACTGGGCCCTCAGGGAAGATGGAGAACAAGACTAGCTTCCCGAAGGTGATACCTGGAGTTTCCCAGCTTTCCCTCATCAGATAAGAGCACTCAGGCTCCTCATTGCCCTGGACTCTCTGACTTGCCATGGTTCAGGGTCTGCATCCTGGCATCCCTTTTCCCCCAGGCAGCAGGGTGGGGCAGGGGCAAGCTCACCAAAGAAGTGGATGACAAAGCCCTGCTGGTAGCCCAGCACTGAGGCCCCGGGGTCTGACTGGAACTGTATGGTGACGTCAGCCATGGAGGTAAAGAGCTTGAAGTGGCCACGGGGCCCAGAGTACTGGCCCAGGACCCGGGCTGTCAGGTCATCCCCATCGTAGAAGGTAAGCACGTCACCAGGGCCTATGCGCAGCCTGTGGAGGAGGACTGTCAGGGAGGGTGGGCCCGGGGACCCCAGGACGGGCTGGGTGAGAGATGTCCCCAGAGCTCAGGAGGTAGCTTGGCCGAGCCCAGTGGGCACTCACACTCGGACGTCCAGCATGATGCGCTTGTCTTCCTCCACATGCACGCCCCAGATGCAGTCCTGCCCACGGCCGTAGGGCTCTGGCCAGTTGGGGGAGAGCACCACGCCGGCCGAGTCTGTGATCTCCCCACTGCACACAGCTGGAAGGCAGAGGAGGCGCATCCCCTCCACGTTCCCCCCAGTGCCATGTCCTGGAGCTGCCACCGGCCCACAGGAGTGCCTACCCACTGCTTGGAGCCCCCCACCTCCTTCTCAGGGGGAAGCTTGAATCACACATGTCAGAGGGCCCCTGTGGTCCCAGGCCCTGTGGCTGGCTCCCTGGTGCCCACCCTGCTCCCTGCCCTGGCAGGCCCCATCTACTGGTGTCTACTGACCTCGGCAAGCAGGCTCTGTCTCGTTCCATTGGGGGTCATGAGGGTCAACGCACTCAATGATGATGGAGCCCTGCTCCAGGGTGTAGCCAGGGTCGCAGCTGAACTCCACGGTGGTACCCACGGGGTAGGAGGGTGCGCTGCTGCTGAAGTTGCCGTATTTGACAAAGGGCTCATAGCAATGGCCTTGCTGGAAGGCTGCAAACCACAGGGCCCAGCCCAGCTCAGCCTCGACTAGAGCAAACACAGGGGGCAGTTGTCCACCTACTTCCCTCCCCAAGGCCTTTCTCTTCCTGACTGCAGATGTATGTCTGAGGTTTGGAGCAGAGGGCAGGGACAGCCCAGAGCATCCGTCCCGATTGTGCTCAGGAGGTCATCTTGATTTCCATTGTGTTCCCAGTGCCTAGTTTGTGCTTAGTACACAGAGGGTGCTCAATAAATGTTTTTTGAATAATGAACACATGCATGCATGAGTGGTGCTGGGATGTCTCTTGTAGCAGTTCTCCTTCCCTAAGGGTTGGGGCCATTTTTGTTCTTCAAACTCTAGAGAATTCATTCTCTTGGACCAGAGGTCCTGGGTCCAGGCAGGGGTCTCCTGAAAAGATGGAGTAGAATCCTGGACCTCAGGAGAGGGGTAGGGAGAGGGGACCTGGGTGGCAGGTGAGCAAGGGCTGAGTTGGAAGGCGTGATAATGGAATGGAGGCAGAGGGGGAGGGTGTGAGAAGAGACCCCAGGCTCAAGACCCCCACCCCCAGTTAGGTCCCAGCAGACTCACCCTCATAGCGCAGGGCCATGCCTGCAGCCGCACCACTGCTGTCAGTACTGAGCTCCACAAAGAAGTGTCGGCCGGAGCTGAGCAGGCCCTCGATGGGCAGGTACTCCACCTCGTAGGAATCATACACCGGTGGGGCCTCCACATTGTCCCCATTGCGGATGATGAGCCTGGGCCAGGAGAGCGGCAGCTGCGTGGCTGGTCGCTGAGTCGAGTGGGGTGAGGCCCCAGGCTTGGGTACCATCCCTCCAGCAGGGTATTACCAGGCCAGGCACTGCTATCCCACTAGGATACCCCCTCACCTGTCGTCATCCTCTGCCAGGGAAACCTTCTCAAAGTGCAGGTGCAGCCGCTGGCCCTCGGGAGCCTCAAGCAGCCAGTGGCAGGTGAGGTTGATGCTGTAGTTGCCCGGGAAGCCAGGAGAGACGATACGGCCCGTGGTGGCGTTGCGGATCACTCCACCGCAGGAAGCTGTGAGACAGGGGTGGGACGGTGGGCTGGGCTGGCCAGTGGGATCCTAGACAGCCTAACAAGCCTCTCTGCCCATCCCAGCTCTGTACCTTCTGCACGGGCCAGCAGGGAGCTTGCTTTCATGGCCCTGAAGGTCAATCCTTTGCCCCTGTGACCCTGCTCCAGGCAGCCGACCTCCTAACCTTTCACACCTCTGTTATTCTTCATGTGCAACTCCCTTGACTAAGGTAGATCTTCCATTGCCTAGCCGTGTGGCCCTGGGTAAGTCACTTACCCTCTCTGCTGACTCCTCTGGGAGGCCATCCCTGATTTCCCCTGCCCAGGTGAACTTTATTAATACCCCTTACCAGGGTATATCTGCTGCAGGATATATCCAACCTTCTTGGGTATATCTGCTGTCTCTACCTCATGTCACTTTCTTAAACCAGTTATTATTGGATATGTCCCTTACCTAGGCCCCCTTGGGCAGGGACCAAGTCTTTTCAGGCCAGACACAGAGTTGGTATTCAATGTTTGTTGAATAAAATGAGTGAATGGGTATTAAAAAAGAGAGTGGGACTAGATCAGGGATGACAAACACCTGGTATGCATGCCATCCACCTCCAAATCTTGTGCCCTTAGCAGGCATTGCTAGCCAGGCGATGGTCTTGAATGCTGTCTGAAACAGCATCACTACCACTGTCATTTCTGGACTGACCCCTTAGGGCCTTTCCAGCACTGGTCCCTCTGGCCTGGGGCCGTCCTCTCTTCCTAAGCAGAGGCTTAGCAGCTCTCCCATCCCCATCATTGAGGGCTGCTAAGTTACTTGGCCACGGGCTCCTGGCAGTTAGATGGGGCCAGAGAAGGGGTCTCAGGCAACAGGAGTGTGGCTGGTTTCAGGCAGCGCTTTCCTCTCCTGGACACGCAGCTCTGGACCAGCTCTCAGAGACCAGGCTGCCACGGCCAAGACCCGGTGCCTTTGTCTCCAAGTGTTCAAGACTGCAGAATATTTTAACCTAGTAAAGCTTCCGGGGAAGGAGTTGTGGTGAGTTTCTTCTCTGCTTCTTTGCAGAGGGGGCAGACTCACCTTTCTGCTTGGTCTCAGAATGGAACTGCCCTTCAAATCTGATCATGCCCCATCCTCCACTTAAATTCCTCAGTGGCTCCCTATTACCCTCAGGATAAAGTCCAGCCTCAAGAGGGTGTTCAAGCCCTTTATAAACCACTCTCTCTTGACTCAGCGTCAGCCCTTCCCCGTACACCCGCTTCTTCAGGTGCACCTCACCATGTCCTCACGACAGTGTGCTGCTTCATGCCTCCGCATCTTTGCAGGTGCTGTTCCAGGAATCCACTCCACTTCCCTGACCCTAACATGCCTGTCATCCTTCCCTGCCTTCTCCTTGGGAAGCTTTCCTTGTCTCCTTCCTCATTTTGGAGACGCTCTCCTTCCCTTGGATCCCCACTGTGCCCTGAGTTCCCCCCATCACAGCTCCATCTGCACTGAACTTCCTGAGCTGCTTTCCAGTCTTCCCACCAGACAGAGAGCTCCTTGAGGGCAGAGCCCGTGTCTGGCTTATTCACCTCTGCTTATACCTGGCACCTAGAAAGAGTTTATAGAATGAAATAAGTATCAAAAACCCAAGCTGCCTTTCACACTGCAAACTAAACATTCCATCTCCCTTCTGCCAACAAGCCCCACTCCACTGGCAGCAATCTCAGACTCCCTGATCACCCAGGGCCAGAACCTGGGAGTCTCCTCCTTCCCCCCATTCCCTCATCAGTGACTCTGGAAACACTTCCCTCCTCTTCATTCCCGAAGTCATTGTCTAAGTTCAAACCGTCTTGCCTGGCTGGCTGCCTAGCCTCCAGACACCACCCGGCTGTCTCTCCTGAGGAATAGTTCTGAGCCCCTCCCTCCCCATCTCACAAAATTTCAACAGCTCCCCACCCAGTGTCTTGGCCTGACATTCAAGGCCCTCCCACTGCCCCCTCCACATGTCTCAGGCCTCAGCCAAACCTGGCTGTTTTCTGTGTCCCTAAATGCTCCCTCACCTTCTCACCTCTGTGTCACTGCCCACATTGTTCCCTCCACTGAAATGTCCAGGGACTTCCCTGGTGGTGCAGTGGTTAAGAATCCGCCTGCCAATGCAGGAGTCACAGGTTCGAGCCCTGGTCTGGGAAGATCCCACATGCCACGGAGCAACTAAGCCCGTGTGCCACAACTACGGAGCCCACGTGCCACAACTATGGAGCCCACGTGCCACAACTACTGAAGCCTGCACGCCTATAGCCTGTGCTCTGCAACAAGAAGCCACAGCAATGAGAAGCCCGCGCACCACAACAGAGTAGCCCCCGCTCGCCGCAACTAGAGAAAGCCCACGTGCATCCACGAAGACCCAACACAGCCAAAAATAAAAAAATAAAAAATAAATAAATTTTAAAAATCAGTTACTATAATTTACCACATCAACAGATCAAAGGAAAAATCATATGATCATCTAAATAACAGCTGTATGAATAGTTAATACAACTCAACACTCATTAAAAAAAAAAAAAAAAAGTCAAACCTTCAACGCTTACTTCCCCTAGGAAGCCTCCTAAGTACCCAGCTAAGGATGATTGCTTCCCCCTATCCCAGGTCACTCTGTCTCTTCACTGGTACTTTTGTGTTTTGTTTTTTGACTGTGCAGCTTGCTGGATCTTAGTTCCCCGACCAGGGGTCGAACGTGGGCCCACAGCAGTGAAAGCACTGAGTCCTAACCACCGGACCGCCAGGGAATTCCCTCTTCATTGGTACTTTTAACTCCCTGCTCTGGAAGCTGGTGACCCATGTACTTTCTTTCACTCCCATTTCCTGGAACTGTGCGCTCCCTGAAGGCACAGTCCCTGTTTAATTCTGCTCTGTATACCTGTGGTGCCTCCGTACAGTAAGTGCTCAATAAGTGCAGGTTGGGTGAACGCCGCTGATGTGTGTGGCCATTTTCTGGCTTCCTTATGGAGAGCAAACGAAGGTGCCGGACAGCAACAGAGAGCAGGAATGAGCCCCCCACCTCACTCCCCTGTTCAGCTCTGAGTCCCCTGGGGCTACTCACCAATGCAGACAGGCTCCTGAGAATCCCATAAGGGCTGGGTGGCGTTGAGACAGGTAAGGAGCCTGGCACCCTTCAGCTGGTAGCCGGTGGCACAGTGGAAGCGGGCACTACCTCCTGGGTGGAGGCTGGTGACAGTCACGGCTCCATAAGCTGGACGTCGGGGAAAGCGGCAGCTCAGGAGATAGGCTGCAGAGAGAGAATGGGTGATGTGTGTGTGTGTGTGTGTGTGTGTGTTGAGTGGGCTGAGTCATAGCCAGGGCAAAAGGGGCCTGCCCCAGCCTGCCTTGAGGTGTCAGAGGAAGCATCAGGAATTCCAGAAGAGACTCTGATCCCCTCCCCAGAAGGTGCCAGTGATATTTCCGGCAGCCTGGGCTGGTTAATGGAGCAAGTACAGAGGTGGAAGTTGGAGCCTTGGGTTCTGGTCCAAGCTTTCTGACACTTTAGGCAAGTTACTTCGCCTTTCTGTGTCCTAGTTTCCTCATTTGTTAAATGAGGTTCAAAATGCCAGCCCACTTACAGGGATATTGTGAGAATAAATGAGATAGTACTTTATTCAGCTTGGTATCTCTGGAACCAAGAAATGTTTATTGAATGACTTGTAGATGTGAAAGAACTTGAAATAGAGAAAAGCCTATACTGATGTAAAGTACTGATATTATGTTTCCTATAGGGGACAAATATGAATTACAGCAGGAAACACTTAAGTCAGAGACAGTAAAAGCTTTCCCAGTATTCACTGAGAAATGCTAAAAAGCTTGATGGCAAGGGCTGTGGACTTTTTAAAAACAGGATGGGTCGAGGGTGGCAAGGCAGGACACGCCTTCAAGGAAGTTGTGGGAGGGACAAGTTGCCCTGGGAAACTTGGTAACTTTTAGAACTGTCATACCAAGTATGACCGAATGGTGGCAGCAAATCCTATAAAAAAAACCCGGCCAATCCCAATCCAGTGCCAAACTGGGGCCTTAGCTAAAAATAGGGGTCAGGGCTTGGGTCTGAGAGGTGGTCAAGGAGAGGGGCTGAGTGAAGAGTCTGAGCTATAGTCTGCAAACCCTCGGAGGTGGTGGGAGAGATGAGGACCGTCTAGACTGAGGAACCACTCGTGGGTCTTGGGGTGGAGGAGGCCCACCCTTACTGATGGTACTAGGTGGATAGGAAGAAAGGTCCAGGCAGGGACTCTACAAGCCTCTGTGTGCCTTTGTATGAATATAAGAAAAGGCTGCCTCTGGGCAGACGAGGGTCCAGACACAAGTTTTGTGATTTTCACCTGTCCTGGTCTTAGTTACTAGGTCTGTGAAAGGGGGAGATGATTCCTACTCATCCGTCTCTCACAGAGTTCTTAAAAGAATGGCCAATGAGTGATTGCTTGTGATTGGTAGTCAGTATGGGGCAGTGCTTAGGAGGTGGGCTCTGATGTCAGACTGCCTGGGTTTGAATACAGGCTCCCCTACTTGCTGTGCCACTTTGGGCAAGTTACATAACTTCTCTGTGCCTCAGTTTCCTTGTTTACCCACCCATTTGGAGTTTGCATCCAATGTTGTTACATGAGAGGTTAAGTGAGAGGATATATGTGCAGTGTCTGGCCCAGAACAAATACTGCACACACCAGCTCGCTGTTATTGTAAGTTTGATTAATAAAAGCACCACTCATCTGCATGCACCTTCCAGCCTCTAAAGTGCCTTCACACTCTTCTTACTTGATGTCTACAACATGCTTAGGAGGAAGTTAGGGGTTATTAACTCACCTTCCGGTGAGGAAAACCAAGGTTCAGAGAGACTGAGGGACTTGCCCCGACCACATAGTCAGTAAGTGGTAGAGTGGGTGCTTGAAACTCCTGGCCCTAGAGCCCACTGCTTTATATCTCCTCTTTCCCACCTGCTTTCCCACATGAAGTAGAAACCTGGGCTCAGGAGTCAGAGAAACCTGAGAGTAATAATGAAGGCTGTCTTGGGTGGTTGTTCAGGGCGGCCACTCACAATGATCTGGGGAGAAACCCCAGGCTGGGATGGGATGGGACACTCCACCCAGAATGGAGGGGGGAGTGACACTGAGGGCAGTCTAGGTCATGAGCCAGAGGTCGTGCTCAGCACTTGTACTTCCATCTTCCCCATGAGTTCTTATCACAGTTCCGGGAAGGGAGGTCCCCCATTTCACAGATTAGGAACTTGGGCTGGGATGAGGTGAGAGCAGGAGGCTGGGGGCAGACAATGAAGCCCCCAGACTCCATGGTGGGTAAAGTGCCACTTTCCAAGACGAGCTTCCTCCTGTTGCCATGACGACTGTTCCCGGGGAGCCTGCATCACTGAAATCTGTTGAGCTATTTTCTCCCTGGCATCTGTTTCTGGGGCCAAGTCCAGTGCCAGGAATATTCAGGAGGGAGGAGGGGGATGCCTGGCAGGACCTTCTACTTCCTCACCCTGCCTGAGGTTGTGGGAGGGGAGTTGGAATTTGGTTCTGCAGATGAGGGTCCAACCTTATGATCTCCAACATTATCTTGGATAGCTCTGACAGGGGTGTGGGTACAGGGCCCCTCACCCCCTCTTCTGGCACCCTCTTTCTCCAGCCCAGGGAGATGCGCGTATGAGCACACGCTCCTGTTCCCATCTCTGGGATCAGGGCTAATTACAGCCTATAATTAGGGGAATTACACTCATTAAGGAAAGAGCTGATCATTGACAAAAACTGGGCGAGGAGGGAGGGCTTCTGGGAACTGAGAAAGAGGCAGGACTGGGCCAGCTTTCCCAGCCCCTCCTTGGGGTCTGCACCCCTCGCCAGGCCTCCAACTCGCTGCCTTTCAGCCACCTTTGTCTGGCCCAACAGAGAGAAGGTCTGGGGGTTTGTGCAAAGGAATTTGCAGCAAGAGAGAAGGTTACCGTGGTATGATTATGCCCACTGCTAGGGAGGACTGATGAGCCGTTAGGGAGGCTGGTCGGGCTGCCTAGACGCTCACCCTTGCCTCAGCTGGCCCCTTGCCTCTGACAAGTCCCTGGCCAGCCCCTGATGGCCACCAGGCTCCCTGTTGCCACACCAGATTGCTCCCCCAGTTTAGGTGGAGAGGCCAGGAAGGGGTGAGTACTCCTTAGGGGAGGGGTCCAAGCATCCCCATCTCCAGAGGAGTGATTGTGGCTCCTGGCAGGGCCGCGGAAGTGGTCCCTGACAATGCAAGCCAATTGTTCATGTCAATCATTTCCCCATTAGCACTCCCCAGTCTGAACTGGTTACCTTGTCACAGCAGTGCAAGGGATCAAGAAGACTTTGGGGAAGAAGAGGCCAACAGGGATACTGATGGGAGAGGGATAGAGTCCCAAACCCCTTTTCCTCCCTCTCCCATCCTACTAGCTCCTTAACATAGTTCCGGTTTCTTTCTGGATGTGTGCTAAGCCCTTGACATGCACCATTTTGTTTCATCCCTACCATGACTTTATGGAGTAGGCGTTTTGGACTCATTTTACAACAGAGGAAAAGGAGGGTTAGAGAGGTCAAATGACTTGTCCAAGGTCAATAGCCAGTGGGAAGGAGATTCAGACACAGATGTGCCCATATCCTGAGTCTGTGATTTTCCTATTACATCATGCCACTCTCCTATTTCCAGCGGTGTTCTGAGCTGACTGGGACATGGCCAGGTGAGGCAGTTCAGGAAGGCCAGGTTGGTAGCTAAGGACCTTTAGATGGTCACTATCAAGCCCCTTTGACCTCAACCCCCTTGCATTTGGGGAGAGGCCTTCTATTGTTACTGCCTGTTAGGTGTCTGCCTCCTGAGGAGATTCTGAACTCCTTGAGGGCAAGGACTTGGCTGGATCTTAATACTGCCAGTCTCTAGCACAGGCCTCGCAAGGAGCAGATGCCTAGGAAAAGTTTACTGACTGAATGAATGAATGAGTGGCAAGGGACACACCTGGGGCTGCCTGATTCTGTGTCAGTCCCCCTTTGAGACCAGTTCTCTGCAGGGTGGTAGGTGGAGCAGGGAAGGTCCTGGAGGTATCAGATGGGCAATACTCACCTCCAGTTGTACAGAGCTTCCCTGGGCAACTGAGTTGTATGTTACTAGTCTCTCCATGCTTCCCCCAGGCTGTAACAGCACCAGAGATCCCCAGGAGGGCAGCCAGTCTGGGCTGGTATTTTCCTCAGCTACCCAGGCCTACCTTGGTAGTAGAAATGGAAGGTGCCAGGCCCAGGGGGTGGTGGGAGGCTCTGGAACCTCAGGGCCGCTTGGTGGGTGGGGCTGCGGATGACGTGGCCCCTCAGCAGGAAAGACTGGTTTGCCAGGGGCAAGGGGTCAGGCCCCCCGAGGCCCTCCACAGTTATTGTCTCCCCTTCTCGGAGGCTGATGTTCTGGACCTGTCCATAGAATAAACAGAGCAAAGCAGAAGAGTCAGGCTTCTTTTTGCTGATTGAGCCCTGCTGCCCTCAGGCTCCTGCAGGCCTGGGGCATGGCCAATCCTCAGTGCCCCTTGGGCATTGGAGCCCCCGGCCCTGAGCTAGGCACTTCAGTGCAGGAAGAGCTCATTTTACCTTCCCAGTAACCCTGTGAAATGGGACCTGAAGTTCAGAGATATCAAGTAAATTATCCAAGGTCACCTAGAGATTAGCACAAGTGGGATTTGTAAACACGTCTGTTTCCAAAGCTTTTCAGCTACACCAAATGCTTACTGTCCCTTCATAGCTCTAGGCTCAGTTTTGTCATTGGTAAGGTGGGGATGCAGTTGGTGTGTTGAACTAGATGGTGTCTGCCGAGGGCCTGGCCAGCAAGGTGGGCTCTTAAACATCAGCTTCCCCTGAACATCCTCTGTTGTCCTCTCACACCCAGCCTGCCTCAAACTGAGCACCCGCTTCCCCCAGCTGGCAGCTCCCCTGGCTCCCCAGCTCAGGGAATGACCTTACCATCCATCTGCAGGCCCAAGTTAGAAACTGGCATCTCTCCTCCTCCCTTATACCCCACATCAAATCCGTCATTCCTTCCTGTCAACTGGCCCCCAACTCTGTTCACTGCCCTTCATCCCCGCTGCTACCTCCCCCGTCCTCGCTGTTATTGCTCACCTAGACCCTCGCAGCAGCCTCCTGCCAGCCTCCCTGCCTGCAGGGCTTAACCCACTTCTCCCTCCACCTCATATTCTCTGAACTGCAGCCAGTGAATAGCCCTGATATGTTGCTGCTCATGGTGCTTCCCTATTTAAATCATCCGTGGCTCTCCAGTGAGCCCACAAAGACCATAGTATCTAGTCCAGACTCCTTGCTGTGGCCCTCGAGGCCCTGCCCAACTTGGCCTCTGCTGACTGCTCAGCCTAGCCTTATGCCACGCCCCTCCACGTGCCAGCCACCCTTCTGTTCTCTCTTCTCCGGGCCTCTTTTTCCAGTCCTTTCCTCTGGCTGTCACAGGCCCCTCTGCCACCACCCCAACACCCTTAGACCTTCAATCCCTGGAGCATCCTCTGGGCTCCATGCCTTCATTCAACAAGGATTGGACAGCAACAGACTCTGCCCAGAGGGGAAGTGTTAGTGTGGCCTGGTAAAGGAGCACTGGATTGGGAGCCCAGAGGTCTGGGACCTAGTCCTAACCATGTGATCTTGGACAAGTACGCCGACTATTGGAGCTTCATTTTCTCCATCATATAAAATGCCTAGTGTGAATCTTTGCTACTCAGAATGTGGTCCCTGGGCCAGCAGCATCAGCACCACCGGGGAGCTTGTTAGAAATGCAGAAGCTCAGACCCCACCTAAGATCTACTAAATCATCCTTTGCATTTTTTTTTTATATCTCTCATTTTCTTTCTTTCTCTCTTTTTAAAATTAATTAATTAATTAATTGTTGGCCGTGTTGGGTCTTCGGTGCTGCTCGCGGGCTTTCTCTAGTTGCGGCGAGCGGGGGCTTCTCTTGTTGCGAAGCACGGGCTCTAGGCGTGCGGGCTTCAGTAGTTGTGACACACGGGCTCTAGAGTGCAGGCTCAGTAGCTGTGGCGCACGGGCTTAGTTGCTTCAAGGCATGTGGGATCTTCCCGGCCAGGACTTGAACCCGTGTCCCCTGCATTGGCAGGCAGGTTCTAAACCACTGCGCCACCAGGGAAGTCCTCATCCTTTGCATTTTAACAAGGTGATTCCGAAGCATTGATCTACATGGTTTCCAAGGTCCTTACTATGTTGCTCTGAGGTAGGACCTTCACAGATTATCCTCCTGGGCTAGTTAAGTGGCGTCCAGTGAGTCACCAAATCCTTCCTAATCTTATCTCCCAAATATTTCAGTTGATTCCTCCTCTCCATCCCTTTGTCTCTATCTTGGCTCTGATTACCTACCACCCTCCCCCCCCCCAACTGTTCCTCACCTGGCCTTCACCCCTCCCATCCCCAACTCATCTCCCTGGCCCCGGCTGTCTCAAGATTGGACCATGTCTCTCTCCTACCCAAACCCTGTTGGTGACTTCAGATTGTCCACAGGAAGAGGTCCAAACTTCCCAGCTCACAGTTGGCCTCAGCAGCTCTGCCAGCCTCTTATCTTCACTGCAGCCACAGGCCATGCCTCACTCCCCTCCTCTGGGCATTTGCATATGCAGGATCCAGCCCAGGGAATGCCTTCCATTTTTTCCTCTCCTGCTGAAGCTGCTCATTCTTTCAGGTCTCAGGGCCACCCACCATCCTCTGCCTCCCAAGCCAGGCCAGTCAGTTCCTTTACTTCAGGCCTCTCTACCGTCTGTCTCTCTTATAAAGCCTAAAGGTAGCATTTTGGGTCACAATGCCCTCTTCGCTGGCCAGTTGCAATAAAGATGTGTGGAAAGGGTGAATGTGTGGGTCACTAGAGGTACATTCCTTGCAGATTTCTGTAAACTGAGAAGCACAGAGCACGCTGAGCCCAGCCAGGTCCAAGGACGCAGCTGCGCTAGGCTCTGGGCCCCTCAGACTGTGGGTGGTGAGAGCATACGTGCCCTGCAGACTCTCCTGCCTGGGAGAAAAGGCCTAGGGGATCTTTGGGGCTGAAGAGAAAACGCAAGGCAGGGTGCTGGGGCAGATGTGCAGCCTCTCCATGAGGAGCTCCCCTCCAGGGCACATTTGGGTGGAGGCTGCTGGACCATCTGCCAGGGACATTCCTCAGGGAATTCCTGCAGCAGGCGGAGGCTGGATGAGGTCCCCTCAAACTTGGAGATTCTGTGATTCTAGAGTTGGGCAAACAAGACACACACACGTGGAATCTGTAATTATCGAGAGATGCCAGGCAGCATATAATTCTGCCTTAAGTGGGACTGAATGCATGCAGCAGGAATCCTCTAGGGGGGAGTGGAGGGGTTGCAGGCTCAGGGAGAGCACATGGAGCAGGTGGGGCTGAGAGCGCCTTACGGGGGCAGGGCTGGCCTGGGAGGAGGAGAAAGGGAGGACATCACCGCAGGGAAATTACTAATGAAGTGAAGGCAGAGAAGTAGACGTGAAGTTAGCATTTTTCCTAGTTCCCACAAACACCCTTTTGACCCCTATCTTCCAGCTCCTGACCCTGCTTTTTAGCCAGCAACGGTGGCAACAGCAATAACAACAATTACCATTCACAGAGCGCCTACAATGTGTCAAGCCTTGTACTATTTACAGATATTTCATCCTCACCAGAATTCTGTAAGGTGGGTGGTAAAGTCCCCTTAAGTAAACAGAGGCTGGGAGAGGCTAAGGTCACACAGGTGTTAAGTAGTAGAGCCTGGCCTTGCTGGAGGCAAAGGCAGCTCCCTTCCTCCTAACCTCATGGGGGTGTCACCTGCAGACAGATTTCTAGACATCTTTATTCCTGGGTCCCAGGTCCACCAGGTTTAGCAGGGAGGTGGTTTTTGGCCATACTGGGCTTTTTTCAAGATGTTGAGCCATCTTTCCCCCCAGAAGCCCGTAAAGCTGAGAAAACTGGGAGCTGAGACCTCTGTCCCCCTCCAATCTGGGGAAGGCATGGGCCCCTCAAAGCTGGCCTGGTGGCAGGGGTTGCCATGAGAGCATGGAATGGAGTGGGCCTGATTACTTGGGGCTCTTATCCAGAAGGTACTCTATTCTCACAATGGCTGTCTATGCAGCACTGGTCCCTTGGGTTTCAAGCACCCACTTGCAGGCCTGCCACAGTGGCCAGATGTAATTTGTCACTTGTTTGAGGGCCAGGCCTGACAGGGGCCAGACAGGGCTTGGTGTTAGACAAGGGGGGTGATGAAGTCTTGATGTAATTTGCAGGCGTCTGAAGGGCTCAGGAGACAGATTGAAATGTCAGCTCTGCTCACGAGGGCTGTCTTCCCACACCCCTAGCCAGTGACAAGAGGGGAGCTGGGGATCAGGCTGGGGAAGACAGAAGCAGAGGGAGCTGAGTACAATTCCCACAGGACTCTGGGCTGTCTAACACTGCCCAGCTTCCAGCAGACCAGGGGTCAGTTCAAGGAAGGAAATATGGCTGCTTTGAGGGGGCTGACTCCTTCCTGGATGGGAGGTGGGGAGGATTCAGGTTGCTCTCTGCCAACCCCAGACCATCAGCCTTGACTGGCCTGTCTGTCCCCATGGAAGCTGCCAGTCGGTCTCTAGGACATGCTCTAATGGTGCGACTCATAGACAGGATGGTGCCACAAGTCCTTGCACACAATCATCTTAGTACAACCCTGCACGGGCCATGAGCTCAGGGATGACTTGTGTGTAAGCCCCTCCCCCAGTACCTGAGTCCCGCTCCCAGAAGCTGACCACGGCCCCTGTTCCACTGCACTCTCCTGATCACTGACACCTGTGTGTGTACTCTGACATAAACCCACCGCATGCACACAACTCCCTCAAACACATGACCTGGCACATATGCCCACACATACATGTGCTCCCTCACTCCAACAGTGGTAGAATCACAATTCTTCCCATGAGATCCTTTACAGTTTTCAAAGCTCTTTCACACCCATTATCCTCACAGATCTCACAAAACCTCAATAAGGGAGGCAGGGCAGGCTGTGTTTACCTCCAGCCTATAGAGAAGGGAACCTCGTAATCAGAGAAGTTGAGAGCTCCTCTTTGGGTCACACTGTAAACCCAAGGCAAAGCCAGGACTCCAGGCCAGGACTCCTGATTCCTGGTCCAGTGCTTTGTCTTCATGCAAGCATCCCAGGCCTCTCCCCCGAAACTGGGAGAATTCCAGATGGGGTTCCTAGAGGAGCAGGCAGGGCTGGGCTGAGAAAAGGGGTTGGGGATGGAGTTCTCCAACTGTTCCCAACTGAACTCTCTTTCTGCAACAGGACAATCTTCTGGGCCAGGGGAAGAATAGGGACTCTTGAGTCCTGGATCAACTCCCAGCTCCATCATCGACTAGTTGATAGGTCCTTGGGCAAGTCACATGACATCTCTGAACCCCAGTTTCATCTGTGAAATGGGATAATCACACCCACCTCATGGGGTTATAAGGGTTAAGTTAGATCCCGCCTGTATGGGGCTCAGCACAGAATGGGCGCAGCAGGAGCAGTCCTCTTTCCCGTTTTTGGAGAGACCTGGGCCCCACCCAGGCTGTGGACCCACCTCACCTCAGGTCTGCCAGGGCTCTGCCTGGGAGGCACTGTACCTGGGAGCCACCCTCTCCCTAGCCCAGATTCTGAGCTGCTAGGAAGCAGGAAACAGGGTCAAGGGCCTGAGATACCACTGCCATTCTGAGCTATGAGGGAGCTTCCCACCCAGAAAGGGAGCCACACTCAGAGGGACTGGCTGGGAGGAGCCTTTTGCATCATCTGGTTCAACCTCCTTTAACAGAAAGGGAAACAGGCCCAGAGAAGGCCAGGGCTTAGCCCAGTGACTGAGAGATGCGCTGCAGAACCAGGACTGGAACCCCACTTTCAGTTTCTGTGCTCTATGTGACAGCTTCTATGCTCTTGTCTCAACTGATGCTTGTCTACAAACACTTATGGGGTAGGGTCTGCTTTAGGGAGGGGAAGAGGGGCCTAAATCCTTGGGGCTAGACCTGTTTGCTCCCTTGTGACCCCCCCCTCAGATAAGCCTTCTAGGAGCCAAGAAAGAGGAGCTTGCTGAGAAATCTCACCCCCCTGACCCACCACCCTACTCCTGCGTCCATATCAGGCCTGGCGCTGACCTGGCCTAGAAGGGTAGGGTGTTCTGGTTATCAAACTGGCAGCTGGCCTGGCATGGGAGAGCAGTGTTCCCATGGGGCCATCTGGGGCACTAGGGCAGGGACTGTGGGCAGCTGTGTCCAGGCTCCAGATGGTACAGAGAGCAGCGAAGCCAAGATGGGGCTGGCAGCGGGAAGGTTCTTGGAACGCCAAGCACAGTGAGAGACATGAGCCAGGCCCAGAAAGGCCTGGAGCTCTCAGGGGAGCTGGCTGCCTGGAGAGGAAATGGGACCCTCACGGGCCATGGGGCTCATGCCCACCCACCCTGAAGGGTCTTCTCTGGATCTCTCTAAAAAGAGCCTAGCCCAGTGCCCAATCCCCAGCTGAAATAGGCAAGCCTCTTCCCATCACAGAGGGCTGGCCCTGGCCTTCTTCCTACGGGCAGCCCAGACCCTCGGCCTCAGAAGGCACAGATAGCTGCAGCATCCTGAGGGGAGGTGGGGGCCAGGGATGAAGCAGGTTATGAGGGGCTGTGCTCTAAGCCATGGAGAGATGGGCTGTTAGGGATTCTGGAACCCCTGAGGCTGTTCCTCACAAGGAGGGGATGGAGAGGGTCTTGCCCAGGGGCCCAGCCTTTAGCCAGAGCTGTGGCCACATGGCAGGGGTTCCGCATGGTGTCAGGCTGACCTGCACAGGAGTGTGATTTTTGGGTCTTTAAGATGTTCCGGACTTCTCTGGTGGTCCACTGGTTAAGACTCCGCACTTCCAATGCAGGGGACTCAGGTTCGATCCCTGGTTGGGGAACTAGGATCCCACATGCCGCGTGGTATGGCCAAAACGAAAAACAAAAAAAGTTCCTCTCCTCCCACGGTTCCTCCAGTCCCCCCTGCCTGGATTCCATCCCTTCCACCTACCCTGAGCCATCCCTGTGAATTCACGGAAGGGCAGGCAGGGGCTTACCCATGATGGGAAGAAGCCACAAGCCCTCCCCAAGCCTGAAGGAGCAGTGGGCCGCCTCCTGGGCATTCCAGCTGTCTCATCTGTCTTGCCCCCAGTGCACAGCGTGGCCTGGCCCAACTGCCAGCCCTGGGCAGGAGGGCACTGCACTCAGGCCTAGCCTCTGGCAGGAGTGCAATCCAGAAGCCATTAAGCCCACCTCCTGCTCCTAGGCAATAAGGTCACCCGTTCAAAACTGCCTGGGCAGGCTTCAAGGGCCAGTCTGCCTTACCTGCTGCTTTCCAGCTGAGGCTTGGCTGCTGGCCTCTCATCCTTCAGGCTTCAGAGCAGGTATCATCACCTCTGGGGAGCCTTCTCTGACCCCCCCTGGCCCCCCCATGGTGGAGTGTGCCCTATCCTGGAATTCCTATCGTCCTCTGTGCTTCCCACTCCTATCCCCAACAGCACTGTGCATTCTGTGGTCATCATTTTTTTGGGGGGGGGTCATCATTTATGATTTCTGTCTCCCTCACTAACTGTGAAGATCCATGTCTCCAGTGCCCAGTACAGAGCCTGGCACATAGTAATTGCTCAATCTGTACTTGTGGAACAAATTCACTCATCAAAAAACATTAGTTAGGGCTTCCTTGGTGGCGCAGTGGTTAAGAATCCGCCTGCCAATGCAGGGGACACAGGTTCGAGCCCTGGTCTGGGAGGATCCCACATGCCGCGGAGCAACTAAGCCCGTGCGCCACAACTACTGAGCCTGCGCTCTGGAGCCCGTGAGCCACAATTACTGAAGCCTGCGCACCTAGAGCCTATGCTTCACAATAAGAGAAGCCACCACAATGAGAAGCCCGTGCACTGCAACAAAGAGTAGTCCCCGCTCGCCGCAACTAGAGAGAGCCCGCGCGCAGCTACGAAGACCCAATGCAGCCAAACATAAATAAATAAATAAATAAATTAAAAACCCAAAACATTAGTTAATGATTAACGGAGTGACCTTGGGCAATTCCCTTTCCTTCATGGCCTCAGTTTTTCAACTACCCATTGGGTATTGGTCTGCAGTGTCATTAATTCTTTAGGTTCCCAAGTGGCCTGTGTGGTGTGGCCAGGAGGCTTAGATAGGAGCAGAGGTTGCTGGAACTGGCCATGGAAGAACCTTAAACCCTGCTTCAGCCCTGATGATTCTGTCCCTCCCCACCCAGCCCTCCCTGCCATGGCCTCAGGTGCTCTCCAGCCATCAGGGCCGACAGGGTCCCCAAGGACTCTGCCCAGTGGTGGTACGGTAGAGGGCGGGGCCCTCATCTGCCTGCTATGTTTCCTGACAGCAATCCAGGGCTGTGGCAGGTCTTCCTCTCAAGGTTGCCTGGTAACGGCTTTTACATTTGATAAAAAAAATGTGGCAGAACCAGACAACAGACACGGGGCTTCCGGGGCTTCCGGGGGCTTCCATGAGAGGGTGGGTATCCAGGGTGGGGCTTGTGCCTGGGCCGGGGCCAGGGCAGGCAGAGGCAGCATCTTGCCTCATTGTGGAGAGAATGGGCCCGGCCCATTCTTCGGGACTGGGCCCAGCCTGGCCTAGTGGGAGTCAGTGGGGATGGTAGGCTTGGGGGTAGAACCAGCCCAGGCCTGCAGAGGGGCAGCCAGCCTGGCATCTGCCCCCTCCCACCCCCTTCCCCACACCTGCAGCTGGTGCCTTCCACCTGGTGAGCCACAGCCAGTGCCACCACTCATTAGGTGATGATTTTACATTAATTACCTTAATTAAGCGGCACTGAGTGCTAATGGCTTGAGGTGGGGTGGCTGTTCCTAATTACCCTCCCAGTCAGACCAGAGCGAGGGGCACAGGGCTTGACAGAACAGGAGCAAACAGTTAGAGAAAGAAGGGGAGGGGCCCACCAGTGCTGGGAGGATGTCCCCCTCCGCAGGGCCTGGCTCAGAGACCTGGACCTGACATCCCCAGAGGGCAGGGCTGAGGGTGCTGCCCCGGGACAGCTGAGCTAGCTTTAGGTCCAGATCCAGGGGCTTCGGGATGCGTGGGGAGCAGGCCGGGAACGGGGGATAGGCAGAGCTGTCCTCTTCCCTGGACGACTCCTCTGCCCCTTCCCTGTGCTCCTCAGTCACCGCCCTGATTCCCTCAACTGGACTGAATGCCTCTCCTCTCCACCTCCATTCAGTCTCCAGAGTCACATCAAATGTCACCTCATTCCTCCCCATCTCCATTCATTCGTCCACTCATTCAGTCAGCCCATGGAGAACCCAGTCTGGGCCGTGTACACCAAGGCACCCCTCAAGGAGCTTACAGTCTAACTGGGGAGATGACAGCTATAAACAGACCCATAGGAGACAGCGTGATGAGCGAGGATGGGGGATGCCCCAGGCTTTGGGGATCAGGAGAGAATTCCCAGAAAAAGTGATGCCAGGGTTGAGTCCTAGGGGAGGAGATAGGAGGATGCCTCTTCCATGCAAAGGGACCAGTAGGTGAAACTGGGGCTTGTGGGGAAAGTGCGCTTGACCCATTCCCTTAGCTGCAAGCCGTTTAGTGCAAAGCAGGAGTAGAGAACAAGGGAAGAAGTGGCTAGAGATGGGCCCAGAGGCACTGGCCTTGATTTAGAGGCCCTTGGGGGAGACGTGGGAGGTAGGATCAATTTCATTTGAGAAAAATGACTGCAGTGTGGGTGGAGGATGGTAATGGGGGCAAGCGTGAGTGGAGTGACCAGTGAGGCATCCACTACAGCGTCAGGGGAGGGATGACAGAGGCTGGACCACGTGGGGGTTGGGATAGAGGGGGAGCAGCAGGTAGACCTGAGTCTGGGGGAGTGTCATGGTGATAGAACTTGGGCATCAGGGAGCTGGTGGAACAGGGAGAGGGAGAGAGGAAGGGCCAAGGTGCCTCTGGTCACACAGCTCCAGGGATGCCATCTACAATGCACCGTGGTGGCCCTGCTCTAGGTTTCTGACTGGTTGGGGTCAGTCTCTGAGGACAGGAGTAGGGTGGCAAGCATGTTTGGGGGAACAAAAAGGAAGAGTTGGGTTTGGGGCCTGTGGAGGTGGTGGAGCCTGTGGAACAGCCGTGAGGACCTGCAGCCTCAGGTTTGGGGATTAAGAGGGAGCCTTAATGCCAAGGGAGGGATGAGATGGCCCAGCAAGGTAGGGGGCAGGGGGCTGGGCACTAGGTCTGGCTCTCCCAGCAGCTGGTCACCTTTGATGCTGTGGCCATGTCTATCTTCCCACCTCTGCATCCCAGGAGCCAGCACAGGGCCTGGCCCAGAGGAGCTACTCAGGGAGTATTTGCTGAAGGGAAAGAGTAAGTGAATACAAGAGCGAGTGAATATATGAGTGAGTGAGGCTCCACGGCTCTCACAGGTCCAACAAGGCCGCCCTGGGTTCTGTCAACTCAGACGCATGGATTCAGATGCTCACCCAATCCCGTGCCCATCGAGGCTAGAGCCCCTCCTCAGACTCTCCTGAGCTCCTGATTAAACCCTTGGGGGAAGAGGATAGGCACACGTGCTTCTCCAGCAGCCCCTCTCAGCCTAGGCATCGCTGCGCGGGAGCAGGACCCTCTTCACTCCCTGAGGCGCAGGGCAGAATCCAACCATGTTTTAGGCCCACTGCCCAGTCCTGGCCCTAGGTTCCTGTCCAACTGCTGACCCTGCACATCTCTACCCAACCCCCCGCCCCCATGGCCAGCACCTTTCCGGAAAGATAACACACTAGCCCCAGTTCTGCCCCTGCTGAATCCAGGCCACTCACCTTGATTTCCACGCCGTAGCCAGGATAGACGGAGATGTAGTAGAAACAGTCCAGGCCGACATCAAGGGGTGAGCTGGGGGCTGTGGGGGAGTCCAGAGAGCCCTCTGGGCCTGAGAAATTCCAGCTACAAGGGCCTGGGAGGCAGGAGGAGACATAAGGCTAAACCCAGCTCTGGCGAAGTGGATCCAACTATGGCTGACCTGTGTGTGTTTGTGTGTGTGCGTGTGTGGTGAAGCTCACCTCTTGGGAGGTCTACTACCCTGTTAAAAGCAGGGGACCCCTTTCTCTTGAGCACCTACTGTGTGCAATCTTGTCTCAGTTCTTGGCAATAGCTCAATGAGGTAGGTCTTATTGCCGTTTTACAGATGAGGCTCAGGGAGGTGAGATAAAATTTCTAAGGTCTGCTGTAGTTGCTTCCAATCAGGATTTGAACCTGGGTCTGTCTGGTTCCCAAGGGCAAGGCAGGCCAGCACAGTGACAGAGAGGGAGGAATTCAGGGGCCCCTCAGCTCCCCCATTCCCATCTCTAGATCTGCAAGCCCTCAAGTAGCTGACCTGGTGGCTGGACTGTGGTGATGGTGGTGGTGATGATGGTGCTGGTGGTGGTGGTCTCCTCATCATCTCCTGAAGCCGTAGAGGTGGTGACGGTCCCCTCAATCCCAAGCCCTGTGGTCTGCGACATGACCTCTGGAGCCCAGGGCCTGCCTACATCTCCAGGACCTTCTCGGGTCGGAGTCCATGATCTGCTAGGGGGTGTAGTATTGGGCCTCTCTGCTGGGCCTGGGGTGGGCATTGCCATACTGGGCCCTGGAGGTAGGGGAGCTGTGATATGAAGTGCAGAGGGCTCTGACTCCAGGCTCCAGGGTCCTTCCCTGGACTGGGGCTGAGTAGGTGCTGCCACGATGGCTGGAGTGGGGCTGGTGAAGACGGGGCGGCTGTCCTGCCTGGCCAGAAGGGGAAGGGGACTCGGGGTGTATGGTGTAGGTGGGTCAGGCCGGAAGGGCTGTGCTGGCCTCAGCTCTGCCTCCCCCTCCTCTAACCCCTCTTGTAGGAATTCCTCGAGCAGGGGGTGGTGGTTAAGCAGCTTCAGGGTAGGGGCCGTTGTGACGAAGTGGATGCCTCGTTCTGGCTGCTCAGGCGTGGGGTTCACTGTCAGCTCCCCATCCGTCTCCTCCATGCCTGGGGCCTGCTCTTCCCCCACTGTAGGGGCCTCCGAGGAAAGTCCTGAAATAGTAACAGATGATCAGAGGTTCTCCTCCTGCCCCACAGTGAGCAGCATCACACCTAGTCCAGGCAGTAGGAGACCCACCTCTCTTTTTTTTTTTTTTTTGCGGTACGCGGGCCTCTCACTGTTGTGGCCTCTCCTGTTGCGGAGCACAGGCTCCAGACGCGCAGGCTCAGCGGCCATGGCTCACGGGCCCAGCCGCTCCACGGCATGTGGGATCTTCCCGGACCGGGGCACGAACCTGTGTCCCCTGCTTTGGCAGGCAGACTCTCAACCACTGCGCCACCAGGGAAGCCCCCACCTCTCTTTTGACATAGAGCCTTGGGGAGTGTCCTTATGGTTGAAAATCATGGAGCTATAGAATTTTAGAGCTGGAAGTGAGATGGTATCACATACTTTAAGGATGGCACATGAGATATCCCTTCTCCTCCAACACCAGAGGTGGACATTACTAATCTATCATTGCACTATTTCCTGGCTGTTCTCAGATTCGGCCTCAGAATCCTTCTCAACACAGCACTCTAGGCAGCCATGCCTGATACCTCAGACCAACATGACGAACAAATATTTCTCATCCCTAACGTAGCTCAAAGGGCTTATTTTACCAATGATGAAACAAGGTCAAAGAAAGGAAATGACTTGCTCAAAGTCAACGACCAGGTAATTGAAGACGGGAGATGACACCCTTAGCAAGAGTGCCATCCCCCACCAGTGTGACTTTTCTGCCTGAGATTACAGGGCATTGCATTCAAGTTCACTTTCTGTTCTCAATGAACCTGGTCATTAGTCTCAGGAGATGCTTCATATATTTGGATTCCTTCACGGACACATGACGACATTTTTGTTGGGGTCCCATTATGCCCTATTTCTCTCACTTTTCAGAAAATAATTTCTTTTGTCTCTCTCTCTCTCTTTTGTCCTTCTACAAAAGCTAAACTCTGGAGTAAGGCAGATGTAAACTCTGGAGTAAGGCAGATGTAGCTTCAAATCCATCACCATGGGACTGTGTGACCTTGGGCAAATAACAAACTCCCCGAACCTTATTTTTCTCATCTGTAAAATGGGGTTTCTTTTATAGGATTAACTGAGATAATATTACTTCCCTTTCCCATTTGCTGTGCCTCTCTGAATTCTCTTTATCTTTCTTTTGACACAAGCCAGGGGCCATCTAGGGCAGGATCTAAAGTAGGGTCATCTGCATGCTACAAGCCCCTCCCCCCCCATCCATGGTAGACATTATTAACCAATTTTGGTTATTTCTTGCTGAGGCCACATGGGGCTTCAGAATCCTTCTTAACACAGTTATCCAGGCAGCCACTACCAATTGATTAGATAGGCTATGGAAGAAGAAACTTATTTGCTGATACTGGTCTGAGGTTGCTATGCTGTTAATTGTATTGACTTATTTAAACACATAGCTGAAGAGATGATGCATATTCTGCCTGTGGCCCACTAGGCTCCCCAGATCCTTGACTGCCAGAAAAAGGTCAATGGATGCTGGCTCCAGATTCACTTCACATAGAATTTTGCCAGTTTGGAGAAGGCTGGGAAGATATTCTGATTTTAACAGCTCTCAAAATGGCTGCATGAAGATTTGAAGGGAAACACAGCCAGGGTGAGATAACAGAGTTTGCAAGGAGAAGGTTGGTTCCTCTGCACATCCGATGGTGGGGCTGTCATTCCACAGGCTCACACCCACCCCATGGATTGGCAGGCGTGAGGAAGCGGCAGATGGCCTACCTTCTGTCCAGGAGACCATGGTAGCTCTGATGTGTCAGACAGTTGGGAGGAGGGAGGAAATTGGCATGAGGGAGGGGGGTGCAGGTCAGAGGGCTCTCCACTGCTCTGGGTCAGAGGGGCCTTGGGGCCTCAAAGCCCTGAGGAACGAGGCCCAACCCCTATCTCCTGAGATGCTCACTAAAGGAGTCCATCTGTGCCTTGGCATTCTGTACCAGACACTGACAACACAGTGTCCAAACTAGATGCCCAGGCAGACCCATACCCCCTGGAGCAGACGGTCTGGCAGTGTCCCGTGTGTTTCATCTGAGTCAGGTGGAGGGTCCAGGGAGTGCCTCTGACATGCCAGCACGGGGCTATTCTCTTTGCCCAGCCCCCAGATGTCACACGGTCTTTGCCAGGTTACCTGAGAGTGATCATAGCATATGACAAGGAAGAAGAGCCTTTCTCATCACATAGACTGGAGCCTTAGGGTTCCAGTGTCCCCTTCCAGGGTTGCCCAAGAAGAGATGTAGCAGAGGCTCCCAGGGTAGGCACCTGCGGAAGTCTTCACTGGGAGAGGGAGTGCCTCTGTCTCAGGAAGGGACCGTAGCGGGCACAGCTCCTCCCGCTGGCTGCCAGGTGGGTGCTGGGCAATGGAGCAGAGTTAATGGGCACCTCCCGTCACTGTCGATTGCACTGATTGTGTTATCTGGGGGGACTGAGCTCTTGGTTAAGTGGGATCGAGATAGCATATCAAACGAGCAAGTTGATTCTACAATCCACTGCCACGTGGTCCTGGAGGGCGCTACCCACTATCAGAGGGGGTAAGATAATCTCCGGGAGACAAGCCATTTCCAGGGAAAAGGCATCTCCAGACACCCTGGATGATTCTGATGGAATCCTGAGGCCCTGTGAGCCCCCTCCCCAGGTTCCTGGGGTTCTCTCTGCCTGGGCTGACTGAGTCCAAAGGTGTAGAGACTGACAAACGGGGAGTGTGATGCAGGGGAAGCAGCAGGAGGTGTCAGAGACCCAAATGCCCCGTCTCATCAGGCACCTTAATGTGTACCAGACACTGAGTTGGGCCGTTCCCGTTTCTTGGATTATTTGATTGACGCGACGAGTCTGTGAGGTGGGACTCTTATTCCCACATTACAGAAAGAGAACCTGAAGCTTAGAAAGGTAAGGTGAGGACTTGTCCAGTCACACAAAGGTGGAGCTGGGATTTGAACCTATGTTGATCTGGTTCACAAAGCCCTAGTCTTTCCAGGACACTAGCTTGCCTCACAGGAGGAGGGGACTGGAGCTACCCAGCAGAAAGTCCTCTAGCCAGTTGAGGAAACTAAGGCCCAGAGAGAGGAATGGACTGGTCCACGGTCTTATGCAGGTTAGAAGTGGAGCTGAGGCCAGAGTTTCTGGCATCTGGGACCTGAGCTGAGGCTGAGCTGAGCTGGGCCCTCAGGGAGCCTTCTGGCTGGGACCCAGGGAGCCCCCATTCTGTGTCCAAAACACACCTGAGTCTGGGACTCAAACCAGAAGCCGAGGACACTGCTCCGCAGGGCAGGCATGCCAAGTCACACATACACTGGGGTGTAAATGTCAGCTCTGCCACTTAAAAGTCAAGTGAGCCTGGGCAAGTCACCTCTGTGTCCTCAGCTGTAAAACGGGCAGTTTGGAGAGGTTCTGTGAGAATCTTTTTGTTCTAAATAGCAGGGGTTTTTTGTTTGTTTGTTGTTGTTGTTGTTGTTGTTTTTTTGGTGGCGGGGACTACAGAGGGAGAGGCCACACTCCGAGGTGGGCAGCCCCCTGCCAGGGCAGCACTGAGCAGGCCTTTAGGGTTGGGAGAAGCTGGCCCGGGTGAGGCCTCTCCTTTCTGGGCGACCATGTCCCCTGTTGTGTGGCAGTGTGTGTGACCTCGAGCATGTCAGCGTCCTCAGCTGTACAACGAGGATAATACTGCATCGCGCTGCGCAAAGGGCAGCCGCCTCCGAGGCTGGCATGTGTGTGGGGGACAGTGGCCCACAGCAAAACAGCCCCCCATGATCCCCACCTGCCCGGTGCCGGTGCCGAAACGCAGGAATGCGCACCCTGGGCTGCTGCTCCCGCGGGGGCCGGGGGCTGCGTCCTCCGGGTGGGCTGGGACTGGGAAACACCCCTCGGCTCCCACACCACCCTGTCGCCGTTCCTGCCGCGGAGCTTCCCGGCAGCCCCCAGCCCTGGTGGGCCCCGCTGCCGCCTCCTGGGCCCTCCCCCCGCATTAGCTCTCAAGCTATGCAAATAGACATCGGAGGGAGCCCTGTTTAAAGTATTTAGACGAAATGAAAAAAGGCTTTCATCGGCACTAATGAGCCATTCAGGATGCCTCCCCAGTGGATTCTCTCCCGCTCCGCCTCCCGGCCCGCGCCGCCCCCCTGTGGCCCCTCTTGGGATTGGAAGCCCCCTCCTCTTAGCCCCCGCCGGGGCCTCCCAGGGAAAGCCGCCTGCCCTGCCCGCTCCTCCCCTGGGCCCAGCTGGGTGAGGGTGGAGACAGGGGGCCGCGTGCTCCACCTGCACAGACTGGGATCTAGATGGGGCGCGGTGCTAGCTTCTGTTTAGGGAAAGCCACAACGACTGGGGACTCTTCTTCATAGCATCCAGCTGGGTAGGTGTTCTGTCCCTGTCTGAGAGTTGGGGAAACTGAGGCTCAGTGAGGCCCAGGACGTTGCCAAGGGTCACTGCCCCTGCGGGCTGAGGAGTTGGAATTGGTCTGTGTGGAGACAATGGCGGAGGGTGGTGGTCCCTGCCTGGGGCAAATGCTGCATCAGGCAACACACTCCAGATGCCACCTCAGGCCCAGGCGGGCTGTCTGCTTAGTGCTGTTGTGTCTGCAGATCTTTCTGCTCCAGACAGAAAGAAAAACCTCAGGTTCCAATCCCCAATCTATGTCTCACTAGCGGTGTGACTGGGCAGGGGGCTGCCCACTTGAGCCTTTGCTTCTCCAGCTGTGGAGTGGGGACCTCCTGGGTTTGGTGAGGGCCATCTAGAGACAGGCCCATCCTCCCAACGGCCAGCCCCACCCCGTCCTCTGCAAGGGCGGGGGGACCTGCTGGCCTTAGCGGCTGGCACAGGAAGGGGACCCCACAGTTCTCAGAAAGGTCAGGCTTGATCCCCAACTTGTGGCAGCACCATGACTGCAGGTGGGCACAGGGGGAACCTGGGGGATACAGTGGGCAGGGAGCTACCCCTCAGGATTCTGGAGGTTGGGCTGGCCCAGCATAGGGAGAATGAGTATTCAATGGGATCCATTTATTATCCCATAAAAGCTAATGAGTTTATTCTGGAGGTTCTCCGGCCCCTTTCAAGTTTTAATAGGGAATTAGTGAGGGCCTGGCCCCCGTGGACCCCCTTTATCCCAGAGCCCGAGGGAGGGAAGAGAGGCTCCTGGAGTAAGAGCACCTGGGCCCCCCAGAGCCAGAGCCTGGTCTCCACAGCGACGGTTCCACTGGGCCCAGGCCTACCTCCTGAATTGAGGGTCCCCAGCTGGAGGCTGGCAGGGCCACATAGGGCCCCTGAGGCCTGATTCCATGTTCTACTACTGAAATAATTACCCCACAGTATCCCTGTGTCTGAGGTAGGTTTGCTGCTGTCGACTACTTGTATTAACAGAAAAGGCAATATAAGCCCTATACAACAGATGGGGAAACTGAAGCCTAGAATGGGGGTGTGGCTTCTTCAGGATCACCCAAAAGGTATGGCAGAGGCAGAATGGACACGTTCTGCCTCCTGTGGTTTGCAGCCAGGCAGCTACCATTACTCAGTGCTCACGTGCTAAGCATGCCCTCAGCAGTTTCACACGTAATCAGTTATCCTCCCAAGAGACAGAGACACTGAGGCCCAGAATGGTTAAGTAAGTTGTGCGAGGTTGCACAGCCCATGCGTGGCAAGCCTGGGACTAGAACCCAGAGCTCAGCTGCTCCACAGCTCAGCTCAGTCTACTGCTCCCACTGGCCCTCAGCTGTACCTCTTGACTGTCTCCCCACCAGCCTGGCCGTCACTATCCTAGGGCACTCTTGCTGGGAGCACTGCAGCTTGGGGTGATGGGGAAGGAGTCCTGGTGGTGTCTTGGAGGGCCAGCGGTTAGGGTGGGCAGTGGTTTGAGTCCGGCAGATACACTCAAAGGGAACTTCTCTGCCAGAACAGGTGCCTTCCCCCTTCTTCCCTGTTGCTCACTACTTTGTCTCTTTAAACTTTCCCCACCCTACCAGATCCAGCTCCAATCCCCACTTCGGACTGAGGGAGCCATCCCTGCCTGGCCCAGTGGGTGACAACAGCTCTCTCCTCTGATCTCCTGGGAGCACTTCTTGGTAGGCCCTCAGCACACGTACAGCTTTGTCCATGGCCAAGGATCTAGCCCAAGGCATCTCTCTTCCCGTATCTCTGCCCACAAATGCTGACCCCTGGTGCCAGGTACATTGAAGGTGGGCTCCGGGGACACACTCTCCAAGCCAGGATTCTGCCTGTCTGCACACTTGGAAGGCACCCTGCTCCCCCAAGTGCTTGGCCCTTGGCCAGGAGGAGTGGGCAGGGGAGGGCAGGGGTGGGCAGAGGTGTGTCCTGCAGGGAGAAGATGGGCAGCCAACCCTTGGCAGTGCCCCAGCACAGCCCCAACTGGCAACTGATGAAGAGTGTCTATCGGCACAAGCTGGTGGGCCCTGCAACCCCAGACTGCCCTCTCTTCCCCTGCCACTGACCATCCCCCATCTCAACCTCTTACTACCCTCTCTTGGCCAACTCCTGGCAGTTCGGTTAAATCTGGAGTACAAATGCGAATGGGGGCACCTCCTCCTGGCTGGGACCTAGGCAAGGAAGTGCCTGCTCCCCAGAATCTGAGCCCCTGTAGCCTCTGTGTGCATCTCATCCCTCCCTCATTTACACAGGAAGAAACAGAATCCAGAGAGGTTTCCCAGGTCATACAGTAAACTTGGGGCAGGGCTAGAACTCAAGATTTTGGGGCTCCAAGAGCACCTGGCCCAACTGTTCTGAAGAGTGAACCCTCCAATACTTTTGGGGCTGTCTGCCATCTGTGGGCATGCCTCCAGCGACAGAGAGCACGCTGCTTCCTGAGCTGCCAGGAACAGCTACCTCCCCCATTGTACTAGGTTGGGGGTGGGTGGGTAACCCTGGGCTTCGGCATCTCCAGCGTTGGGGTCTTCTTGTCGATGGAGGGAGTAATGGGGGTAGAGCAGGCAACACCCAGGAGTCAGCCCACCTGTTCTGGTCCCGCCCCTAACAGGCTAATTTGTCCCTCTGCACAAATCACTTCCCCATCCCGAACCTTCATTTCCCCACCAGTAAAATGGAAAAAAAGTATCACATTCCAGGATCTGGTGAGCCACAAAGGGCTCTGTGAAAAAAATACTGAACGCCACTGTTTACTGAGAATTTACCATACACCTAGCACCATTCTAAGGTGCTTTACCAGAATTAACTCATTTATCCCCCCACAATAACTCTGAGATATGAACTTTTATAGGTGAAGAAACTGGGACCCAGGGAAGGGCAGTTTCCAAGTTACCAGTTTGGATGTGTCAGATTCAAACGCAGAGGCCATGCAGCCCTAGTGCAGTGCTGTCTCATAGAACATTTCATGATGATGGAAATGTTTTATGTCTGCACGTCTGTCATGGTAGTCAGTAGCCATACATGGCTAGTAAGCCCTTGAAATGTGGCTGGTGAGACCAAGACACCGAATTTTAAATTTGATTTCATGTTCATGAATTTACATTTAAATCGCCACATGTAGTTGGTGGCTACCATGATGGAAAGCGCAGCTCCAAAACCCGACCTCTAGACCCAGAAGTATTCACCGCTCAGAAGGGAAGAGCCTAGAGTGGGAGGGGATCCTGGAGAAGATTAAGTTGGGCTGACAGGGTACTTCCCTGGTGGCGCAGTCGTTAAGACTCCGCCTGCCAATGCAGGGGACGCGGGTTCGAGCCCTGGTCCGGGAAAATCCCACATGCCGCGGAACAACTAAGCCCATGTGCCACAACTACTGAGCCTCTGCTCTAGAGCCTGCGAGCCACAACTACTGAGCCCATGTGCCACAACTACTGAAGCCTGCGTGCTCTAGGGCCTGTGCTCCACAGCAAAGAGAAACCACTGCAATGAGAAGCCTGCGCACTGCAACAAAGCATAGCTCCTGCTCGCCACAACTAGAGAAAGCCTGAGTGCAGCAGCGAAGACCCAACACAGCCAAAAATAAGTAAATATATAAGTAAATAAATTTATTAAAAAAAAAAAAAAGATGGGCTGACAGTGTCTACTCCCTTCCTTTGGGCCTGGAAAAACTGGGGCCTGGGGTTGGGCAGGGAGGGGTGACAAGGAGCCCTGGGACTTCTTTAGGTTTTTCATAAAGGCCTCAGGAGAGCTGAGCCTGTCAGCCACTCACTCCTCAGGGAGGACTGGTGCCACCCACCCACAATGTTTTCTTCCCAACCTGGGCTGAGCACTGATGTTCGGAGGGGTGGGGTGTTCAATGGGCAATTTGGGGACCTCAGGCAGAGCCGGTATAGGAGGACGTTATGGATGGAGGGCAGCCAGGAATCCCTGGCCTCTGGCGATTTGGCCCAGGACGGGGCCAGGGTGTGTGAACGCTCCATGACAATGCCTGCTGTGCTCGGCTCACCTGCCCCTACCTCCCTGCCCAGTCAGGCACACAGGGGCAGGGAGCCTGGCCTGGGCAGCACCCCAGGGCTCCTGGACAGCCCCAGAGTAGCTGCCTGGTCTTGGGACCAGGGGAGGGCATCACATTTACTGAGCACCCTCCATGGGTCAGGCAGGACTTCCTAGGGGGCTGTCTTCCACCCAGAGCAGCGCCTTTTATGCCTGGAATCAATATTTTACACTTTGTATGTGAAGGAACTGAGGCTGAGAGGCAAAGTGAATCATCCTAGTTCATACAGGAGGAAAGTGGCAGATAAGGGGTCTGAACTGGGTTTGCCTGTTCCACAGCCTGGGCTCAAGTTTCTACTGCAGAGTTACTGCTTCATGTGAGCATGTGTGGGCCTGTGAATATGTGGGCCCGTGTGTATACGTGAGCGTGTGCATGTGCCTGCATGTGTGTTTGTGTGTGTGTGTGTGTGTGTGTGTGTGTGTGTGTAGTTCCAAACACACAAGGACCAAAAGTCATTACCCTTTGTTCTCGACCATGGACGCCACACCCTGGAACCTGGATTCAGGGTCCTCAAGCCTGGAAAGGTCCAACCTCCCAGAAGGGATGCACTTCTCCCCAAGGCGGCTGCTGTGCTGCCTCCTTTTCACCCTGCGCCCTTCTTGGACCCTGACTTGACCCTTCCCAGGGCCATGTGGCCTGGACAGCCCCTTAGGCTCTGGGTGTGTGGGGAGAGAGGGGACAGGGCTCTGGGCTGCTGCCCTCTCCTCCCCACTGCCCCTTCTCTCCTGTGAGGCTGTGGCCAGGGGCCCAGGGTAGAGGGAGTGCCCAGCTAACTGCCACGTTCTCCGCTTTCCAATTTAAAATCTAATATGGTCTCGCCACTGCAGAGCTGGGGGCTGGAGAGGTGATTAATGAGGCCTCTGCTATAGCGTCGCCTGCTGTGCTCTACACCTTCCCCTGCGGCCCTGAGTTCCCCGCTCCTGCCTGCCTGCTGGCCCTGGGACCCCTAGCCCTGCCTGCCAGCAGTTCCTGGTGCTGGACAGGTGGCACAGGAGCTGGGGGCCTGGAGTGGGGCGTTGGGAGAGAGAAAGGGGCTGGCCTTGGACGTGGGGGCAGCAGGACTGACGCCCACCCCTGGGGCAGGGTGGAAGGAGAGGAACAACCTGGACCCTCTTTGGCCTTACCTCCCTCACCAGCTGGTACCTAACCATTCTGCTAACTCCTCGTGATAATGCCAGCTGGCAGGAGTGTGGCCAGGGCAGAGGAGGGATGTGGCCCTGGGCTGGGTGCTCAGGTCAGCCCTCCCCCAGCGCCGCCACCTCAGCAGCAGCAGGGATCATATTTCTCTGAATGGAAAACCTTGGAAATGTCAGCTGGGCTGAGGAAGGCTGTGAAGGCCTTCTCCCTGGAGCTAGTACCAGGGCTGGCTCAGCCCAGCCCAGTGGTGAAGCTTGGGGACAGGGGTTGGTCTAGGGAGGAGGAGGAATGGCCATCCCCTCCATCCTCTGCCCCCTGCCCAATTCCAGGTACCTGCGGAGGAGAGTCCCTCCTAGGCACTGAGCCCAGCAAGGTACCAGGGTACCAAGGTACCAGCATCTTTGGGCTGTTTCTCCCTCCCCCCACCATCCCCCCTGTAGTTCAAAAGCTGGCATTACTGAGGTTACTCCCAGTGCCTGTGTTCACCTCTGAGCTGAATGGCCGGCCCGGTAGCCCCAAGATTCTGTGGCCTTTGGTCAGAGGAAGAGGCTCACTCTACGTACCAGGGCCAAAGTGACCTTGTGACCTTTGCCCTGTGGCTACTTTTGTCAGCTACATCTGGGAAGAGATGGATTGAGGGATTTGGCTGCGCCTAGACCCCCACTTGCCCTGATCCTTAATGCTCAGGTCGGCTCTCTCTCCCCTGGGGGTCACTAGAGTGTCTGTCCTTAGCTGTGAAAGCTGAGAAGACTGGTGAGGCCTTGTCAGAGCCCTGTCTCCAGCATGGAGGTAGCTTTGCCATGGACAGGCTGTGTGACCTTGGGCTTCTCTTGCCCTCGCTGGGCCTGTCTGGCTTTTCATATAGTACTTGGTTCCTGGCTTTTTAGGTTCTTTGGGTGGGTGGGGTGGAGAGTCACAGCCCCTCTACTATCAGTGCCCAACTGCAGGGGTTGGTGGAGCCTCACAGTGGGCAGTGGTACAAGTGGAGGGGGCCTGGCGGGGCAGGGGACTGTGCTCTGTTGACTTGCCACTTTCCTTCTGAATGTCACTGGACCCCATACACCTCATCTCCAGTACCTGAAGTCCCTGTGTGTGTGTGGGTAGCCTCATCCAGGTATACTCCCTCCCGTCTCCCTCACACTTTGAACTCCATTCTGTCTCTCCAGCTTCTATGGGGGAGATGCAGGAGGTCCTGCCTTACTTCCAAATGGCCTGTGGAAGAATCACTGGAGGCCTGGGATCTGCCTTTAGAGGTTTGGAGGGGGCAGGGGGAGGGTAGCCTGGGACCTTCTCCTAGCCCCAGGCAGGTGGCATGGGGCCTAAGATGCCCCAGGGCATGGGCCCTGCACCTGTGGACAATCCCAGACTCCCCTTGTTTCTATGGCCTGTGGGACTGAGGGGAAAGGGCCTTACCAGCCCAGCACCCCAGCCTGTGAGGCTTCCGAGGCTCAGCTTGTCCTCCCCACTTCCCCAGCAAGCCTGAGTGGGGGAGGGGAGGGGTGCAGAGCAGCTAAAAATAGCAGCAGCAGCTCAAGTCTCCTTGAGGGGTCAGTGGAGCCCAAGACTGGGGAGGAAGAGAGTGGAACAGGCTCTGGGGAGGGGAGAGACCAGACTGAACTGGGATCTGCTGTGCCTACACCCAGGGCCACAGTCCCAGGGTATAGGGACAGAAGGGTACAGATATGCAGGGACATATGGACACAGACACCCAGGGGTAGATGGACAAGCCAGGCAGAGATATATACAGACATGGCTACCTGCGTATCTGGGGCTTCTTCTCCCCCAGACCCCCTGGGAACACCAGATGGACCCAGCTGTGCAGCCCCCAATCCCTCAGTCTTCTCTCTTGACTCAACCTTGCTCTGACTTCCAAGGACCCTGCCAGACGGGGTGTGTGTACACCTTGAGTAGAGAAGGCTAAGTCCTCCCTCTGTGTCCCTGTCAGTCTCCTCTGCTCGAGGCCCAGGGCAGGGAAGGACCAGGGAGCGCCAGAGGTAGCATCAGGGATACAGGTGCAACAGAGACTAGGCTGAGGGCACCACCCCAGCCTGAGTGGCAGGCTTCTTCCTAGCCTGGGCTGGCAGGCAGGGTGGGGGGATGAGAGGGAGACGGCTGGACCCAGAAGAGCAAGGCTAGGGCTCTGTCAGGAAGTGGAAAGAATGGAGTGGGCGGTGAAGGAAGGTGGACCAGGGGAGGCTGGATAAGCAAATGCACCAATGACCTCTCTCAGGCATGCCTTGTTTGGTCCCACCTTTACACCTTTGCCTGGAGACGCCAGGGGCTCTTCCGTCCTCAAAAGAAGGTGACTCCCTCTCCCCCATTTCCTCTAACCAGCCAGAAAATAGGACCTCACAACAAGAGGGAGGCTGCCAGCTGCCAGACCAGATGTTTCCAATCACTAGCACATCCCCTTGCTGGATATAAATGATATCTAAGAATGTCCATCAGAGCAGCAAGCCAGGGTGAAAGCCCGTAGAAGCACTCTAATCCCAGCCTTCATCCCTCTACACTGCTAGTCTCAGCTTCCTAGTCAGACCTGGGCCAGCTGGCACTCACTGCCCGCCCCTGCCTTGGGAGTCCAGCCCTGGGCTCCTCCAGCTTCTGACCCAGCCCCTTCAGTGACGACCTGAAAACCAGCCCCTCCTGGTGCTGGACAGCTCTGGCTACACAAGGACCCTCCTCTTAAGTGGGGCTTCCAGTTTCTTCCCTGTCACCACCCCTTCTGATTTTCTTTGATTTTGGATGCTGTTTTTTGAAAGAGGTGGGACAGATGCCATGAATTCCCAAGGAAACTGAGGCACAGGAAGGTGACATGATTTGCCCAAGGTCACCCAGCCAGTAAGAGCCAGTATCAGGTTTAAACTCTGGGAGTCCTGGTGCCCTGACCAGCATTCTTCTAATCATGTTCTTCCTTTGGGGCTGCCCCCTCCTCCCGGAGGCACAACTTGGCTCTCCAGACTGCATGATATCCCCCCCTCACAGGCTTTGGGGCTCCCTAGGCACCTGCTGGCTGGTGGGACCCAGGCCAGACACTCAGCAGGTGGCTGCCTGGGGCACAAAGGAGCTGGTGCTCAGCTGCTGGGCTGGGAGGGAGAGAGGGAGAAGCTATGGGGGTGGGAATGGGGGAGGGATCGGGGCTGAGAGTGGGAGGGGCAGGGTCTGCTTCTGTGCCTTTTATAAGGAGCGAGAATGCAAAGGGGGTAAAACAGCATGCAAATGAGCATCTGTTGGGGGTTGCTCTGTGGTTCAGGCACTTTTCACAGGGGCCCTGCAGTTCTGCCCTTGCAGCACATGATCAGCTGGAAGGAGAGTCCTGAGGGTAGAGAGAGGAGCCCATGGGAAGGGGAGGAGTGGGGGACTGAGGGAGATGCTGAGGTTAATGGGTGCAGGATTCCGGCTGGGCCCCTGGGGACTGCACTGGGGGAGGGGAGAGACCCACAGCTTGGATTCTCCAGCACATGTGGTTTGGTGGCAGGAGGGGCCCTGCACCTGCTCTGCCTTCTTGGGAGGTTAGAGAGACACTCAGACCCAGCAAAGATGGAAGGAGTTGTGATGGGGGGCACCACGCAAGGCCTGGCCTAGGGATCCCAGAGGCTCACTGGGCCCTCAAAGACCCCAAAGATGAACTCTCTTGCTACAGAAGAGAAACTGAGGCTCAGAGCAGTCCCTGGCCAGGAATCTCTTGTCCTTTTGAAGGTGAGTGGTTGGATGCTGTTGAGCATCTTGTTCATATCGCATTTAATTAAAATCAGAAGGGGCTTCCCTGGTGGCGAAGTGGTTAAGAATCCGCCTGCCAGTGCAGGGGACACGGGTTCAAGCCCTGGTCCGGGAAGATCCCACATGCCACGGAGCAACTAAGCCCGTGCGCCACAACTACCGAGCCTGCGCTCTAGAGCCCGTACTCCACAACGAGAGAAGCCACCGCAATGAGAAGCCTGCGCACCGCAATGAAGAGTGGCCCCCGCTCGCCGCAACTAGAGAAAACCCGCGCGCAGGAACGGAGACACAAAGCAGCCAAAAATAAATAAAATAAATTAAAAAAAAAAAATCAGAGGGTCTGTAGTCTAGCTGGGGAGGCAGTCACAGCTGAGTTTATTAAGAAGGCAGCTCCCCCTCCAGAATGAGTTCCTTAAGGGCAGGGATTATGTTGCATTTCTGCCTATTAAAGCACCTGATAGGTGCTCAATAGAGGGTTGTTGAATGGAAAAGGGATGGGTGGATGAAGGATGGATGGATGGGCTAAGTTCCTGATGGGTGGTAGTGTTGAGAGAAGAGAGAGAGCCCTCTGGGCTGGATGATCAGGAAAAGAGGGGGTAGTCGAACTGAAATAAACAGAAGGACCCAGGGATAGCATTCCAGGTATGGAAAAATGGCTGAGCAAAAATGTAGAGGTTGGACTGAACAAGGCATGCACAGGGTCTAGGGTTCACCCTAGCACCCTCACCCAGTCTCTCCGTTGCCCACCTTCCCACACACTCAGTTCCTTCTCATCTCCTGGCAGAGCCCCTTGTCCCTGCTGAGCCCAGCCAGCACCCCTCACCCCCGCCCCTTTCCACCAGCCTGTCTGCCGGCAAGGCTGCACTCTGCAGCCTGAGACCCCGGATTGTTGTTGGAGAAGCAGCAGGTTTGTTTACTCCAGAGCCCGCCTGAGAAATCTCAACAATCAATGGCCAACAGCACTGCCGGTGCTGCGGCATCGATCCTCCCCTCCCAGGGCAGGCAGCCGCGTGGCAGGTAGGCAGGTGGAGGGAAGCTGTGGTAGGCTTGGTTCCCAGTCCTGTCCAAGATCTGAGCTTCAGGCAAGCTTGGGCCTTCCCCACTGGGGGCTGGGCCTCAGCGGGGGTGGGGGTAGGGGTGGGGGTAGGTGGGGCCGCCCAGATGCAGGAGAGGAGTGACTCGTATTCTCATTCACCAAGGCTCCTAAAAGATGGGAGAATAAGACTTAGCCAAGGTCACTGGCCTCTGGGCCAACACTTCAGGGTTCATTTGACTCCCAGTCCCGTGCTCTATACTGGCCTCCAAGTGTCAGAAAAGATGTTTTATTCCTCTGCCCCTAAGGACTGAGCAAGATAAAATGTCCCTAATCTACATCAGTAAGGACTGAGGGTAGACATCAGGAAGATAAACCACTGTCATCATTAGAAACATGCTAGAAGAAAGTCAGGAGCCATTTATGTCTTGGGTCTGTCTGACAACATGGGCTTGAACTTGGCATTCTATAAGATGCAGATAATAGCTTCTATCTCATAGAGATGATATGAGGACTAAATGAATATAAAGCAGTACAGTGCCTGGCACATAGCTGGTATCTGATAAATGTTTGCTATTATTATTGCTGCTATTACTATTATTATTAGGATATTGATACTCTTCTGGGTTCCCATCTGCTTGTACTGAAGCTCTGCCTTAGGGTGGGGGAGTAGACACAGTGCTGGCTGCAGCCAGGTTTTGCAAAATGGGCAGGCACTTTGGAGTAGTCTTATTACTTATTGGCTTTAAGCCCAGGGTAAGTGACTTAATCTCTCTGAAGCTCAGTTTTCCTATCTGTAAAGTGGGGATAACTAGTCTCTTGTATTAAAATAGAAAAGGCTTAAAAATGAAAGACTTGGCCCCTGAGGGTTCTGAGCCAGGCCTCATACCTCAATAACATGTTTGTGAAATGATGAATGAATGTACCCCAGGGGATGGATACACCGCAGGGGCCACTTTTTCGGAGCTGTGGAAGGTTCCTGGACATGAACTGTGGTGGTCCTGGATGACTCCTCTACCCCCACCTTTTCATTCAAGGGCATGACAGGCTCAGAGCTGCTCCCAAGGTTTCATATTGGTCCTTCCAAGCTCTGTGAGGGTGTCTGAAGCTGAGATGGATGAGAAGGTGATAAAGACAGAAGATATGGGGCTACCCCTCCCTTGTCTCAGTCCTTAAGTTCATGCAGGGCACACCCTCCCAGCCAGCAGAAGTGGTGGGTACATGCTGTGGGAGCGAGTCAAGAAGCCTAGGCTCTGGGCTTAACTCTGCCGCTGCCTACCTGCACAGCTCATGAATTTATTCAACGTGTATTTAATGCATGCCATGTGCTAGGCTCTGTGCCACTGGGGACCCAAGCAGTGGTGGCACTAGGGCAGCAGGAGAGAGGCTTTAGCCCTCTCAGAATGGCCATCAGCACCCCACCCCCAAGCCACCTCAGGCTGACAGCGTGACAGCTTAATTTGTGGAAGGGAAAAACTAAGTAAAGGCTATAATTTACAGTTGGGATAATTGGCCAACCGTTAGGAGAGGGAAAAAATCCTAACATACAATCTATGTAAAAATAGTGTGCTTGCTACGCAAACTCAGCTTCAAGACACAGTCCCAGCTGCCATGCACCCAGCTCTCCTTTCTAAACAGGCAGCTGACCCTAAACTTCTTCCAGAGAGGAATTCTAGAACGGCCCTGAAATGGAGGGGCGGAGCAAAACAGATTTGGTACCCTTGTTTTTGAGTTCCGTCTTGCTCTTGGAAAGGAGCATCAGGCAATCAGGCGCTCGCGTTCCAACAAGATGCGTAACCTGATGGGGGAAAGCCAGGGGATGGTGGGAGCACGGAAGAATCCCCTGACCCAGGCTGGAGGTCAGGTGAGGCTTCCCCTGAGAAACCGTACAGTAGATGTCCTGTAAATATGTGCAGAAGAATTGCATGAAGGGCCAACTAAGCTGGGACCTGAAGCATGAGATGGAGTGAGCCAGGTTGGCCCAGGAGGGGAAAAGAATTTCAGGCAGGAGGAACAGCAAGAGACCAGAAGCTGTTGAAAACATGGATAGTTTGGGGAACTGATTGGCCTGGCTGGGCAAATTGGCTTCCTGCCGGAATTACTGTGAAAGGGGCCTTGGAGACCTCCTAGTACCTGCTCCCCACCTCCCAGCTGCTGACTAGGGCTGGTAGCATTGTCTCCTCAACACCAACCCCCCGCCCCCAAGCCTCTAACATACACAGCCTGGCTCTCCCTCCCTGAGAGGAGGCCAGTAAGCTGGGGACCCAGAAATCTGCATGACTTGACAGCCTTTGGAGGCCCTAATGTGCTTCCAGGCTTGGCAACCACCAGTTTGGTGCACCTTAAACTTGAACGCTCCAGGAGGTGGAGACCCACAGAGGACAGAGACATGCCTGAGGACAGACAGGTAGTCTGAGGCTCTTAACCATCCGAAGTGAGAGGTTGCTTCATTAAAGTAATCCTTACCTATATACGCCCTTTTCCACAGCCTCTTTCTTATTTGGGGGTTGGGGTACCCAGCTCTGACAGCTCTGCCCAGGCTGGGGCGCAGCATCCCTGAACTGAGCCCAGCCTGGCAAACGGGGCCTGAAAAGGCTTGGAGAGTTGGGGACAAAGAGGGTGGAGGAGGCTGGCACGCTTGGGCACCTAGGGCTGGGTGGAGGGAGGGGCTCAGGAAGGAGGTTTGTTGACATGCCCCCCACCATTCAGGCAGCCGTGGTGGGAGGGGCACAGAAGCTCTAATTAAGCCCAGTTTCTAATTAAACCCAGCCCCTGTGTCTCCTCAATCCCCATTAGCGCCCCATGGTGTCTCCAAGGCATTTTAAGCTGCCACCCTGCTGAGGAGGCTGGGACCGCTGCCAGGGCCTGCCTAGCCTGATGAGCTTAGGCCCGTGAGGGGCAAAAAGCCAACCCAGACTTCCCCTCCAGTCCGTGGCAGTTTCTGGGTCCTCCAGTCTCCTCAGAAAGCCAGGGGAGCCTCCTGCCCGCCATGTCAACCTCTGGGGCTCTGAGTGCAATCTAGACTGTCTCCCACTGAGGCTTGTGTCCAGCACTCCCTTCCTTACCCCAAAGTGCCAGGTTGGGCAACAGGGAGAAGGGCTTGGTGCTAGTTTTGGCTGTAGCCCCCAGACTCAGGAATATTCGGTCAGACTCCAGCACCTACCACAGAGTCTGCAGGAAACGGCAATTACCATTTTATGTTAAGGCAGCCCTGGTTTGTTAACTCTTTCAGCACTAGGGCTCCTGGAGGCCAAGCCTTCCTCCTCTTCTTGCCTCCCAGACACTGTCCCCCAGTTCTTGGCACAGAGAGCAACCCCTACTTGCTGTCCCCTCCCTCACTCTTCCCACCACATACTCCATCAGAGTTCAGAGAGGGGGAGCATCAGGTCCAAGGTCACACAGCCAGTGGAGGCAGCCTCTACCTCTGGAGACCCAAACCCCACCCCAGTTTCTGCTGCTTCCACCTTCACAATCTCCCCAGGCCACATTCACACATGCAGAGTTTAATTAACTTTATTGATATTCAGAAATTAGGAGAATGACTAAAGGTAATTGCTCATTAAAAATCATTAAACTGACACAGCAGGCTCAAGCACACGCCGCCCCTCCCAAACCGCTTTCCTCTCCCCTTGTGGCAGGATCGCTGGGTACCAACTGTGGGTTGAGAGGACCACCGGTGGCTCATGGCGCCCCTCAAGCCTCCGGCCGATCGTGCCCCCGCAGCTGCAGAGGGAATAGGGGACTGAACCCATGGGGTTGAGCCTGGCCCAGCACGATCTCGCCCTGCCCCTGAGGTCTCCACCTATGCCGCCTCCTGCCACTTCTGGGCTGCTTCCGGCTGCATCCAAGCCTGTGTCTCTCTGCCAAAATGTGAGGAAAGCTGAGGCTCCCCTCTCGAGGCCACGAGGCAGAGGGATGCACCACCCAGCCACAAAGGCTCACAGGCCGAGGTCTTTACTGCCCACCTTCTCATTGCTGAAGCCCCCAGGAGCCCTGAGATGGCCAAATGCATTGCCTGCCAGTGAGACCACTCAGTACCCAAACGACTGGGACCTTGCAGCCCCTCTGGGAGGAAGGGGTGTGCCAGGGCTGGCCCAGGTCCAGGCCTTCTCCCCTCAGGCCTGGCATTGCCAGGCTCCTTCCTATTCTCCCTTGGGGAGTGAAAATAAAGATCTTTCCAAGCAGGCAGACCCCTATCCCACACACCCCTTGGGGGAGAGGTCTCGTGGGCATTGGGGAGGTCCGGATGGTCAGGGAGGGACACTGGCTGGACACACACAGACTCTCTGCCACAGAGTGAACAGATTCTTCTCAGCGCTCACACGCACAAGCCTAGCGAGGCTCCCCAGACTCCCGGCCACACCAGCCATCCTCCTGGAGACCCACAGTCTCACTCCAGCCCTGCAGGGAGCTTTCTGGCAGAGGCTGCACCGCACACTGGTGGCCTTACACACTCCTCACACCACTCACTGCTGAGCCCTCATGCAACATCCAGACCTTCTGAAGCCCAGACACACTTGGACCCACTACTCCGGACACTCTGGGTCCTGATTACGTTCACACACAGACCCACACACCCACCCAGGAGATTTCGGACCACAGGCCAGGAGGCACACACAGGCCCTGCACCCCAAGGGAGCTGTCCAGCACAAGGACATGGCCCAATCACAAGAAATGCCCCGGGCTCCCAGGGACATTTTCGGACAGCTGGGCCAGGATGCGAGCTTCTCCTCCCCCCTCTCCCTGCCCTGGCCCTGTAGGGCGTTCAGGACTCTTTCCCTCTTCCCCAGCGGGAACACATGGCACTGAGTTCCTGGAGCCACAAAAGAACCCGGTCTGGGCAGCCAGGGAGCAGAGTGAGCACACCTGGCTGCGTGTGACTGGAGCCAGAGGCTCAGAGAGGGGCTTCCACGTCTCTGGGGACGCAGAGCGAAGAAAACCGTGGCCCAGGGGCCCAACCTGGCCCCGGCCCCACCGCCCTGAGCTCCAACGAGGCCTGGAAAGATGGAGCGAAGAGGTTAGAAACTCCCACCTTCTCCCCCCTCCACATCATGCCCTACAAACCATACTCCTAGGGATGGCGGGTCCCAACGCCAAGCAAGGTTTCGGCGATCACACCAGTCACTGGCTGCAGTGGAAGAAAGACGTGGGTGTCCGTAGTTTTGAGAGCGTTTGTTTGAGCCAGGGCAGGTCCCGCCGAGAGTTGGAAACCTTCCTTCCCCGAGGCACAGAACCCCCATCCTCTCCCTAACATTCCCTCGCTGCACACTCCATGGCCAAGCTTCTCTCGACCCGGGACCGATGAAGTTGGAAATCTGACCGCAAGCGGGGGACCGAGGACCGCAGGGTGAGGTACCAGTCCTCCTGCGAAGAGTCTGCGGCCATGGGGTGGGGAGGGGCCGAGCAGGACGTCAGGCAGGGAGGTAGGAAGAGCCCCGGGCGTGTGCAAGAATGGAGGGTGCAAGGAAAGGACTCCGGGGAGGACAGAGTCTCTATCTCAGGACCTCAGCTGTTGCAGCCCAGGGCAGAGTGAGGAGCCTGATAGGGATCCCCGGATCCCCCGAGTTTCTCCCTGGAATTGTACTCTAAATCCCGACTCCCGCGTGGCAGCGCCAAGGCGGAGAGAGGTGAGCGAAGTCCCAAATCCGGGTCCGGCCGCCATCCGGCCCCGTCCCTCCGCAGTGAGAGGCCCCGGAACGGGTGGCAAAGTCGAACGAAGTTTGGCGGGCGACAACGGAGGCGGGACCCTGGGCCGCCAACGGGACCGTCCCGACTCACCGCCCTGTGCTCTGCCCCCCGGCACGCGCCCCAGCGCTCCCAGACGCCTGGAGTGTGGAGAGGTAGCGAGCGGGTGAACGCGTGAGTGTATGTGGGAAGTGGGTGGCGTGATGAATTGCCGCTGAAAAATCCCATTAGATCCGGAGAGATGAGTAAAGGCGAGGTCTCGGCCGGGTGCGAATGGCGGGAGCAGCGGCAGCTTCCCGCCCGCGGAGCCCGTGCCCCGCCCGGCTCGGCCGGCGCGGGGGGCAGCGCAGCCGGCGGAGCTAGGTGCCTGGGCTGGGCAGCCAGATGCGCGGAGCTTAGCGCGGGGATGGTCCTCTCTTCCCACCCCCGGGACCCTGCTCCTGCCCAGTCCTGCCGCCGGACGCCGGGGTCCCTTACCGTGAGCCAGGAGCGCCAGCAGCGAGGGCAGGAGCAGCAGGTCTGCCGGGCGCATAGTGCCGGTAGCGGCCGCGCCCCAGGTCGGGGCCGCGATGGGAGGGCTGGGAGCTCGGCGGGGCTTGGGTGCGGGTCCTGCCGGGGAGAGGGAGCGTGGCCGCAGCCGCCGCCGGCGCCTGACAGAATCAGCACCACGGCCAGCGCCTGGCGTCGGCGCCGGGGATCGCCGCGCCGGCTGGGGGCGGGGGCGCGGGAGGAGCGGCTTACCGTAAAGTCTCAAGCAAAGGCGCAGAAGACCCGGCGGCGGGAGCACAGGCTCCCGCGCCGCCGCCAGCTCAAGGGAAGGACTTCCCTGCTAATGTGGGCACACGGCCCCCGCCCTTCCGCGCTGCCCACGCCCAGCCAAGCCTGCTGCCCTCTCCCCCATTAGCAGCCTGCTGAGGAGGTGGGGTTCTAACCCGATTCTCCGTGAGAAAGCCACCCTCTCACCATCTCTCCCCACCCCATCCTGGTACCTGAAGGCGCCAAGGGTGACCTGGGAAGAAGTCCGCGAGTGAGGCAGCTGGCGAGGCCCGCGTGCCCTTGGGGCAGCTTCGTCCTGGGCCTATAATGAAGATGGCTTTTGAGCGTACAAAGGACAATAATTTATTACTTTGTGTTCAATAAATGCCAGGGCTCCAGGCTGCTGCAGCAGCAGCAAACTGTGCTCACAGAAAAGCTTAATTATTCTGATATTATAGTTAAAAGCCAGTGGTACTCGTGTCTTGGGAAGACATTCTACACTTGGCAGGAGCCAACCTGGTCAAACTGTGGGAAGCTGAAGGTAATATCCTGGGTCCCCATTGCAGCCCTGGATCTCCAGTACCCTGCCTTGGCCCCCCTACAGGACCAGAGAAGCCACAACGCTAGCCAGTGAGAGCAGACCCTTCACACCTATCCCTGCCCAGGTTCCTGGAACTGGCAGAGAAAATGGTAGAGGCATGGGGTGTGTGTGAGATGGCATTTCCCTAGGGCTATTTTAGATAGAGACTTGAAGGAGGCCCAGGGGAGTAGCCAGGGAGGCTGTACCATTCAAGGGCATAGAAGAACAAGCTTCTAGGATTCTGCTTGGGCTGAGCAGCCCCAGTGAGTCATGGGGCAGCAAAGAGGGCAGTCACATCCCTGAGGCAGATGTTTAGATCCAGAGGTTTTTCTGGCTCCAAGGATGAGCTCACTTGAAGAGCCTCAACGGACAAATGGGACATGACCCTGTGACTGATGTTATTACTCCCTGTAGAGGAAGAGGAGGGCTGAACTTCCTGTGGCCCCCGGGGAGAAGGATAGCTTTCTGTTTAGTTCTTTTCACATGAACTTGGCTCCTCTCCAAAGCTTCCAGACTCCAGTCATTGTCCAATGCTCTTCCTGATCTCATTCTAGAAGCAAGTGGCAAGACTTCTGCTCATTCCTCAGTCTTTTTGTCCTTACCACCTCCACAATCTTCCAGCTCTGCTTATCAGATTCCCTCTAGATCCTCTTACTGTGGGCCCTGGGGAGCTACCTTGATCCCTGTAAAGAATCCCAGGCAGCAGGCAGGTGGCATGTAGAATTTCCTGAGGGAGTCACTGGGAGAGGATTTCTGGACCGTTGTTTCAAGAAGCTGAGAAAAAATATGGCAGTAGCAGAAGGATGGCAGAAGGGAAGGGACTTGACAAAAGAATCAGAGGTAGGGAGAGGAAGCCAGGAAAGAAGATGCAGAAGGGACGGAGGGAGAGGGTTGCCAACAGAGGAGGGAGGTAGAAGGTTTTGTGGATGAGGGGAGTTTGAGGAAATACTGGCAAATGGCATGAGATTCTTCCTTTCCTCCTTGAAGGTATTCCTGAGCTCCTCCTTGATTCCTGGGCTCCTCTGAACTAAGCAGCTTGGGCAGAGGAGGGTGAATCATGACCCAGGGATGAACCTTGTGTGCCAGGATGATTCATGGGGATTTGGAGGCTGGTGGCAGCTGGGCTTCTTGATGAGGTGGGCACTACTCACAAGAAGGAGAAGCTCAGGAACATGTCACATCATGGTTTCTACCACCTGAAGTAACCTAGGCATTCAGGAGGGGGTCCAATAAAGACTACAAACCCCAGAATGCATCACTCTGCCCTGAGCTCAGAGGATGGGTTTGTACTGCATCATGGGAAGAATATGTACCTGGGCTGTCCCTCCCTCCTGAAGACAGTCAACGTGGCCTCTGTGCTATGGGTTCCCAGTTAGGTTGAGGCAGAGCCTGGACCAAATTGGGAAGTAGTAGAGTTTCTGTCAACACCTTGTCTCACGCCCTTCAAGGGGCCCGTTCTCCCCAGATCTTAGCATCACCCACAAATTAAGGACAATAAGATGCCTTAGGGAACATTCAGCTCTATGCTACAGGTTTATAGTGCACTCAAGTCATATACACATTTGAAAGTGGCAGCCTGGGGAGACTTGCAAGGCTCCCTTTACTGGTCTCATTTCTCCTCTTCATTCTGTGTCCTCCACCTGGCTCTTTACCCCCAGAGGATCTTGGGCTTCCTTGTCTATGTAATTGCTTGCTTGTCTTCTCTACTAGCTGTCAACTCTGTGAAGGTTCAGAACATGTCTGTCTCTTCAAATCTCAACCTAGCCCAGTGCCCTACACATAGTAGATGCTTAATAAATATTTGTGAATAAATAATGGCATGCCCAAGGCAGGTCACCGGTGCCAAATTAGTGCTGTAAGATAATGGAGAGGGGACAATTGCTTTTGAGGAGGAGGGGAGGTCATTGAAAGTTTCACACAGCAGATGGGTTGACTGAAATCAGTCTTTTTTTGTTTGTTTTTGGCCACACCATGCAGCTTGTGGGATCTTAGTTCCCCCGACCAGGGATTGAAACCGTGCCTCCTGCAGTGGAAGCGCTAAGTCCTAACCACTGGACAACCAGGGAATTCCCTGAAATCAGTCTTAATTATGCTTTAGGTTTCAGTCAGGGGAGAGGAAGAAGGAGGGCATCCAAAGTGGAGGGAGGGACTTGTGCAAATGCAAAGTGGTGGAAATTGCAAGATGGTGTGGGGTCAGGGAGAAGACTGGTTTTGGTGGAGAAGGGAGTCTCTGCAGGGATGTAGGAGGAAGCGTTGGAGCAGGCTGGGGCCAGGCTTTGTGTTCGTCTGAGCCATAGGACATCCTTAGTGACTACATGGAAGGGGTTACCCCATCACAAAGATATTTGCACCCAAACAAGGGAGTCCGGACTTATTAAGGTTGGTTTTCAAGCACCATGGCTAGTGATAGGAACTGAGGGGTTCACTGCTGACTCAGAAGGTACGGGAAGGGATCTGAGTTACAATGGCTGCATTAGGACTGAGAGCCAGAGAGAGGGAGGAAGGGGCTTTCCAACCTCAGGGACCCTCATAGCTTCTGCCCAGAGGGTGCCAGACATCCAGCACACACCCTTGGAGAAGCCAGCCTCACGTCCCCACTTCCAAACAGCCCATCAATTTGCGGGATCACAGGCACATTGGTGACTTATTTTGAAGTCTCTGCCTGGATGACATTTGCTTTCTGAGTGAAAGGAGAAGAAAATTAGTCTCCTCTAACACAGCTTTCAAACCAGAGCTACATCTTCCATGGAGCCAAGGGGTTTTGGGGGTTTCAGGGAAGCAGGAGCAGGGGCTACCACCTAACTCCAGAGACTCCCAGGGGCACACTGCTGCCTGTTCACCTCAAACCACTCCTCAGACGGGGCTCCGAGACCCTGCAGCATCTGGAGCAGTCTGGGATGCCACAGCTCCAGCCAGGCTTCCTGAAGTACCCAAAGTCAACCTTTTGAATTTAGGGGCAGAAGGAGGGCTCTGCTCTCATAAATGGGAGTCCTAACTCCTGAGTATTTGCTCCCACTGCAGGACCAGGACCAGATCAGCTTCTGCAAGAGCCCAGGATGGGTAGAGACAGCAGCAGAAGGGGGTTTGATGTGAGCTGCTTTCCATCTCCAGATCGAGGCCTTCCAGCCGGCCCACCACCCCCAGCCAAAGCCTTTGATCCTCCACAGCTCCATAAATGTTTAATGCCACGGGCTGGGCAGAAATGAGGCAGGTGCTGAAACAGAGAGACTGGGGAAAGGACTTAAGATCCATGATGTTGGCTACATCATTTTCACATAGGAGCCCTGGGATGGTGGGAGGAGGCCTTCCTCCTCCATATGATTGAAGTCCCAGGATTCAAGTTTGTGGCACTAATAAAGGAAACTCTTAAAAACCCACCAAGGGGTTGAAAATAAAATGAATAATCAATTGCAGAAGCCCAATCCCCGGTTTGATTGAAGGAGAAAGATGGACAGTTAAATGACAATCAAATGCAAATACAGCTCAACAAACACCACAGCAATTACCAGGCACAGGGACCACATGGTGCTTGCAGGCAGCAGGGGTTGACAATGTGGAAGCCTGGGCCTGTGCAGAGGTGATGGGTGTGAGGCCATTTTAATGGACAGTTAAATAGATGCAAACCCTCCCCCTATCTACTTTGCATACACTGTTAATGAGTGGGGAACTGGAATTCTGGCATCCAGAGGGAGGTTATATCACCTTCTGTGGCTGCCTCTGCATCATTTCAGAATGGAAGAGGACCCGAGTGCCTGGGAGGTGAGACCAGAGTGGGCCCTTGCATCAGAGGACCTTGACATGGTCACTCTAGTCTCGTCGGATTCTTCACACCAGCTGGTGCTGAAGTGTTGAGGGTTGAAATTGAAGGGAGCCTGTGGGGTCCTCTGGGAAAGGGCTCAAGGTGCTGGTCTTCCAACAGCCGAAAGGCCCTCGGTGACAGCGGCCTTCTCTTCTAGATTTGCATAATGATTTGCATCTCATTTGAATGCTATTAATTTGGTGTCAGGCTAGGTTGGCACTGTGTAGAAAAGAGAACAGCTGGCTTTCTCCCTCCCCTCTGTACCCTGAGGCTCACCCTGAGCAGAGCCCTCCCTAACTTGGGGGATGAGGCCTCTACTTCCACCACCCCTCAATGTTCCCTGGCACTTGGAGAGTCTCTTGGTGAAGCCAACTCCTAAAAGCCAAGGCTGCCTGGGCAGTGCGGCCACCTGCAGAGTTATGCAGAAGGAAGAAGAAAGGGTCCCCCAAGGTTGCCCTCACCAGACCCAGAGAAACCTTGGGAGTATGCTGGCGGCCTTCTTCTCCCCAAGCAATCAAGGCGGCTTGGCTTGGAAAGGGTCCAAAGATAATAACCCAGAAAGGGAGGGAACAAAGACAGGTGATAATCCCAGAGAAATATAGAGGGCTCTAGAAATAAAATGCTCTGAACTCCATATTTCTAGTGCTTGAACTTACATTAAATACATCTGTCCAGAGGCATTGGGTTTACAGTGGTGTGGCTCAGGCTGGAGACCTGGTACCAGGATGATGACCATGTGATGAGGGTGTGGGTCATGGGTCGGGGGGCAGTGAGCTCCTGAGAAAGGGGGAGGAGGCCCCAGATGCATTGTGTGGGCTGCTCCTGTCCGGTGGGCCTCAGGGGGCTACTGTGAGCTGGGGGTGGGGGAGGAAGGAACAAACTTTCCAGGCTGCCTGGGATGCCCCTCAAAGGCATCTTAGTTCTTTCCTATGTGGAGCCAGCTAGAGTGCCCCACCTGCTTCTTACCTGGGTTGGCCTGACCTGGAATCCCGGTCAGTAGTAGACAGAGAGTATTTATGCATAGGACAAGCAAGGAGGAGGTACCAACTGACCAAAAGCTGGTCTCCTTTTGTCAGGGAGAGCCCTTCTACCCAACAGAATCCCAAGGCCAGCTCCACCTACCTCCGGGGACTAGGACAGGATGGGGGAGGCATGAACCACTTTCTGGACCTCATGCCCTTGCCCCTGACAGTACTTACCCTGGGTCATGCCATGGCTGGGGGTAGAAGAATGCCCCCCACCCTTTTTTTTTAACGCCTGAGGTAAGATTAGGGGGTTGCTTTGAATAATGTGAAAGGATAATTGAGTTTTCCCCTTTAAGCAAACCCAGGCATGAAGCTTTGGAATTACATAAAGGACGGGCTCATAGCTGGTTCATATTTTACAGAAGGGCTTTAAGTATTTCCTCTTCAAAAAGATTGCCACATGCACTTAAAGCAGATTTATGAAAATTTGGTATATTCCCCATTTTTTTAGAAGTTAGCTCTGAATCCAGTGGGCTGTACTTCACCTCTAAAAATAAGAATAACAGCATCATTTATTATTTACTATTACTGTGCATTGAGCTGGGGAATTTATATCCTCACAGCAACCCTATGAAGTAGGTATTGTTATTGTCCCCACTGTACAGATGAGGAAACTGAGGCTCTGGGAGGCTAAGTGATTTGTAGCTAGTTAGTAGGTCCAACCAAGATATACAGAATACCAAGGCAGAGCAGAAAGCTATAGATGCCAGTGGGCCTTTGCAGGAGCAGGTGTGGGAGGGATCTCAGGTTCACTGGACCTCTAACCGCTGCCCTGGTCTCACCTCCAGGAGGTCTATGCACAGATGTTCTCCTCTGGTGCAGTCCGTGGATGGTGGGCCACTTGGAACAGGCAGGGCAGGGCTGGTTACTTATCAACTTATTCTTTAGACAAATATTAAGTATCCACTGTGCTAAGTGATGGGGATAAAAAGGTGAGTGAAAACAGACACTGCCCCAGCCTGCTCAGAGCTCACTGTCTAGAATGGGATACCTTGCACAGAACCACCTGATTAAATGCAAAGCTACAATGTAGCAGATACTCAGGAGAGGTTCACAGGCTGTGGAGGCCCACGCTGGGGACCTGATCTAGTCAGGGGAGGCTTCCGTGAGGAGGCAGTGATTGAATACAAATTTAAAGGACAAGTATGAGTTACTCGATTGAATAGGCATGGGAAGTATGTTCCATGCAGAGGGAACAGCATGTGCAAAGTCCTGTGGTAGGCAGACTAAGAGATGGTTAGTGTGGCTGGATCATAGAGAAAAAGAAGTGTGGGGTGGGATGCAGCTAGAGAGGCAGGCAGGTGTAGAGCTCCAAAGCTCAGGGGGCTGCACATGACCTCTAGGCTCCCCATCTGCCTATCTGTCCAGGCATTCATCTGTCCATGCATTCATTCTACCTTCCTCCAACCTCCTACCCAGTTCATTCATCACCCTCTCACTCGTTTGTTTACTGAATGAGGGAACGTCTATTGTGGCAGAACCTTAGTGGCCTGTTGGAAAGGCAGAGCTCCCAGTCCAGGGAGGGGAGATAGAGTCTCAATACACTGAAACACAGCATGTCCATTTGTACAAGGTGCTTCAACAGGGCAATGAAAGCCCTAGAGGCTAAGTGTCTCCCATGGTTCAAGCTTCCTAAGGCAAAGCAACATCATCCACTCCAGGGAGATCTTCCAGTCACACAGTTCCTCCTGGCATCTATCTCATTCCTTTGAGAGCCCCAAGGTGGGGAGTGTTTCTGATGTCCCTTTTCATTGGCCCTTCTTTTGGGTTCTTAGGCATCTCAGTCCCAGGAGAACACAGGGAAAATTGGTCAGGTCTCCCTCAGATATCAGAATGCAGTTCCAGACACTACCTTTTCTGGGCATGAAAATAGGACAGAAATCCCAAATGTCCCTTAATTCTAGCCATGCACTCCAACCCTTCACTCCTCCTTGAACTACTTGTCCTCTGCCTGTGACATCACAATGGTCTCTATGGCAACCAATTGTGAGGTCACCAATCTTTAAAGCAACAGAATCTGCAGGGCCAGACAATGGCCTGGAAGAGAGAGGGAGAGGGCAAAATGCAGGCTTGAGAGGGAAACCAGCTCCCACTGGGAAAGCACAAGGCCACCTGAGACCTATGGGAGGGAGGAGGATTCTACTTCTAGCATATCTGTAGGGGGGTAAAAACAGCTTCTTGACTTTGCCCCTCACTGAAAACTTCTACACTGACAATCAGCCCCTCTGAAATTGCCTGTGAAGGGAGAACTTCATCTAATCCTACTCAGATGAGCTGTAGAAATCGATGGGACACGGTGAGCAGCATCCTGGGATCACTGAGGTGGCCCCATGTACCACTGGGAAGTGGAGGTAGGCGTGATTCTGGTCTCAGCCCCACTGGCCCAGAGGGGCTGGCCAAGACCTGGCCCATGTTGGAGCCTTGATTTCCTTATCAGGGAAGGAGTGAGGATGTGAAGGTGCTAAGGAGCTCTGTTTCCTCACTTATAGGATAAGCAACTGATTCGCTTAACGCTGTTGGGCCTGCCCTCCATCTTCTGAGTGAGTGGGGGAAAGGAAGTTGCTGGTACTTCTTGGGTAGGGCTGGGCAGGCCTGCTGGCTGCTCCGAGATCATGTTAGTGGTTTGCAAGAACAAGGCCTTCTGGAAAGGAAGACTGCTCATCAAGAGGCTGGGGGGGCATCCTGAACAGTGCCCGGGCCTCAAAGTCAGGTCTGGGTTCAAATCATCCCAGCCTTTTGCTTGCCTTGGGCAAGTCTCTGAGCCTCTCTGGGCTTCTACTTCTTTACCAGGGACTTCCCTGGTGGTCCAGTGGCTTAGACTCCATGCTCCCAATGCAGGGAGCCCGGGTTTGATCCCTGGTCAGGGAACTAGTCCCACATGCTGCAACTAAGAGTTCACATGCTGCAACTGAAGACCCCGCATGCCGCAGCTAAAGATCCCACGTGCTGCAATGAAGATCCCGCATGCCGCAACTAAGACCCGGCACAGCCAAATAAATAAATCTTTTTTTAAAAAATGAAGGATGATGCTACTTGCCTTTCAGAGAAATATTCAGTGAGATAACCTGTAGGAGTGCTTGGCACATAGTAGGTGCTCAATAAATGTTCATATTTTTCTATCCCCTCAGCCCTTAGCCTAGGGTTTTGCATATTATATTTGCTTCATTAATGCTTGTGACTATAAGTGCAGCGTGAGAAATAGAGGGCAGTGTTTAGAGCAAGGGAAGTCAGTGGATCTGGGTTCAAATTCCGGTCCTTACCAGCTGTACGCTTTCAAGCAAATCACCTTACCTTTTTGTGCCTCAGTTTCCTTAAGTACAAAATGGGAACTAGTGATAGTATTGTCCTCATAGGGGTGCTTAGGACTAAATGAGACAAGGAGAGAGAAAGCCTGGCACTCAAGTGCACAGTGGCTGGTGGTGATTGTGCTCAGTCTTGAGTAGAGCTGTTTCTGAACATGCTGCACAGTTTCTGTTCACTGTCAGCTTGAAGGGAATGCTAGTGAATCTGTGGGATGTGTGGAACTAGAGAGTGAGTGAGCCTTAAGACAGGGACATAGGATGGCAGCCTCCCCAGGAAGGGGTCACCACTTCCTGTTTGGATTCCCTTGGTGTGGACACTCAGGACTGCTGCCCAGTTCATGCCAGTCACAGGGGCTGGGTCCCCAGCTGGGCTCCATGAAATGAGGGCTGGGCTGTGTCTCACTCATCTGTGAAGCCCACACCAAGGCCTGGCGCATGGCAGAGGCTCAGTGGCAGTTCAGGTGAACTGAGTTAGATGATGTCTATCATGTTCTGGCTAACATAGTCTGCGCATACCCCTTGCCAGGCTCTGTTCTAAACATTCTGCATGTCATTGATCCTCACAGCAACTTTTAAGGTAGATGCTATTAACCATTTGTAAAATGAGGAAGCAGAAAGGCTAAGTAAACTGCTCAAGGTCACACAGCTAGTAAGCAACGATGGGGCTGGGATTTAAACCCAGGCTACCCGGCTCTAGAACCTGAACTCTTAACTCCCATGTTACCCCCAGCCTCATGGGCCCTGTCCAGCCATTTTGCCACATCTGCCACCACGAATTTTCCCCCCCAGCTCTCCCTCCCATCCCTCTCTTCTTCCGGCTGAGCCTGGGCCCAGTGCAGCCCGAATAATGCAAATTCTCCCACCACCCGCCTCAGCCATCTCCCTCCCCCTCTGCTGAAATAAAGCTGCGGCTGCCACTGCCACAGCTGAAGCCGTCACCACCAGATCCGTCGCTTATTTCAAGTCCTCCTAAAGCATGTCGAGTTCTTAACTTATTAAAGATAAGCACATGGATACAGGGAGCAAATCTCTTTATTTATGACATAATCTCCAGCCCAAAAAAGCGGCAGGAACGGCGTTACCTATATTAGGGAACCAATAGGAAAAAAATCAATTAGATCCGCCAGAGCGTTTCGCTATTAACTTTCTTCTGATGTTTCTCTTAAGGCTGGCCATGGGGGTCTCCACCAGCTACCGAGCTGGAGGAAAGAGGAGAGCTTTGTAGGAACAGAGGCAGGAATGTCACAAGGAAGGCAGTAGGCCAGGCTCCCAGACAGACACGGGAGTCTCTCCATCCAGGGTCTCCTTCACCGCTTTCCAAACCTCAGCCAGGAAGTACTTATGTTGATTTGACCTCCATGTTTCTTGATGCAGTTTCAGCTGGTGTCTTCAGGGGCAGTGGGAGTCAGCTGGTTATTCTTTGCTTCTTGCAGACCAGAACCACGAAGTCTAATCACATTTCTGCTAGATCCTTTGAGGGCAGGATCCTCTTCTTCCTGGAAGAATGCTATTCTGGAGGGGCTCTTGTGGACTGATTTTTAGCAGAGCTGTCTTCTGCTGGGTAACCCTGCCTGGGACCTGCGCCCACTCCATGAGATCCTTATGTCCATCTGCCTGCTTTCCAAGTTGTCTCCCAGAGAGCGGGCTCTCCCTAACCCCTGAGAGCCTCCAGCAAGTGGGATGTCCTGCTTCCCATAGTAACCCAGGTCTCCTCAAAGCAATCATGGCTTCTTTCCTAGTTCTTCCTCAGGGCCAGGCGTGTAGCAGGTGCTCAGTAAATATCATAGAATTAATAATTATTATAATAATAACTCTACTGACCAAATGCTCACTCTGTCAAGGCTGAGAAGGGCAGGTGCTTTGTTACCCAAAGTAGGACCGTTTGCTTCTCCCTGAACCAGCAGACAGCCCAGAAGAGGCCTTGAGTTTTGTTTTGTCTTATTTTTTTGGCCCAGAATAGCAGTAGCAGAAGCTCTGAGAAGTTAAGTATTATAATCTCCAATTTACAGAGGAGGAAAGAGACTCAGAAATAACTTGTCCAGGCTAATAAGTGAATGAAATGCTCTATCCATCCACTTTCGGTCATTAGTAAGTCCTTCTTGAGGTCTAACCTAAATCTTGCCTGTTTCAGCAGCACCAGTGCCTTCTCTGTCCCATGGAAGCAGAGACCAGCATCACCACCCATGCAAACTTCCCTCAGTTTAGGAGTGTCCACCAGCTCTTTGTACAGGTTGACCCACAATGAATATTAAACACCAAACTTCACAGAGGCCAGCCCTGCAGGGCAAGCAACGAACCAACCCTCCTCATGCCTGTTCATTATTATAATTAATATTGAACCAGAGTTGGTGGCGACCTCGCCCTCACCAGGTATTTGGGCTATTTTAGAAGCTTATTCAGATCAATAACAGACAGCTCCAAATAGATAAACTCCTCGCCATCTAGACGAATCAATTGCAACACTGTCGTCACAACAAGCCCAAGAAATCGATCTGATTTCAGGCGACATGGTAACTTAGTGCTGGGCAAGCCGGTTTTAATTTCCCCGTGGCCGAGACCAGCTTCCTCTGCTCACCGAAGCACTTCTCTTTCCCAGCTGGTGTTTCATGCACACAGGTGTCCAGGGTCTTTGGAGAGCTCAGGCCAAGGGGACAGTCGTATGGAGGACAGGGTGACTGGGAGGCTGTGTGACCTTGTGGAAGGTTCTTGAACCCCGAGACCCAGGAGGAGCTGACTCAGACCTGCGGCAGGGAACCTCGTTTTGCTGGCTTCAGCTCCGATTTTCCGCTGCCCCTTGCAAAAACCAAGCCTGGAGGCCTTTCTGGGCTGCCTCCCAAATTGGGAATCACAGAGGTAGTCTGCCTATTTCAGGCACCAGGATAACTGCCCTTATTGGTCTTGGAGATGGAGTTTGTCTAGCAGGGCAGCAAAAAAGCTCACCCGTACAGACACAGCCATTTACTGGGTGCTTACTTTATGCCCAGGGAGTAAGCTTAGAACTTTACACCCCTCATCTTCTTAACCCGCACAACAGCCCAAAGAGAGGAAACAATTTCCACATTTTGTAGAAGAAAAAACCAAAACTCAAAGAGGTTAAGTAACTTGTTCTGGGTCAGACAGCTTGTAAGCCATGGAGCCTGGATTTGAACCCAGGTCTATTAGACTCCCTTCCCTAAGCCTTAGCCAGCACTCTGTCCTAAACATACCATCAGAGATCCCCTCATTCTCCCCCTGCCTGAATCCTGTCTGGTTAAATGAAGCCATTCCTCCTCCCCCAGCCTGCCAGGGAAGGGAGCCTCCCCAGAATTCTCACAATCAGCAATTATTCCCTGAACTTTCACCTGATGCTGCAGGTACTGAGATGAGGGTATTGAGGTGATGAGTCAGGAGGCCAGCTGGCCAGCTTCCTGCACCTCAGCTTTTACTCCCCTCCTCTCCCAACCGTGTTAGTCTATCTAGGTGGTGAGGCATGGGGCCTGGGACAGGCAGCAGGGTGTTGGGAGATGTGACTTTGGAGTCAGCTGATCTGGGTTCAAATTCTAGCCCAATCACTATAGTCCAATACCCTGGGCAAGTCTCTTAACCTCTTGGAACTTCTCTTATCCAGTCTCTACAGTGGAGATACTATTACCCAAGTCACAGGTTGTGAGGATTAACATGAAACACTGCAGGTGGAATACCTAGGAGTGCCCGGCATGCAGCAGGTGCTCAACGTGTATTGGGTCCCTTTCCCCTTCTCTTGTGCCTCCTCTTTCTGGAACCCCATGCCTTGGGTGCCCAGTTCTGAACGGCCAAGGTCAGGGCTTTTAAAATATATTTTAGCTAAGAAACTCTTTAAAATCAGGAGATAGGGGCTTCCCTGGTGGCGCAGTGGTTAAGAATCGGCCTGCCAATGCAGGGGACACTGGTTCAAGCCCTGCTCCGGGAAGATCCCACATGCTGCAGAGCAACTAAGCCCGTGCGCCACAACTACTGAGCCTGTGTTCTAGAGCCTGCGAGCCACGACTACTGAAGCCTGAACGCCTAGAGCCCTTGCTCCGCAACAAGAGAAGCCACCACAATGAGAAGCCTGCGCACTGCAACGAAGAGTAGCCCCTGCTCTCCGCAACTAGAGAAAAAAACCCCGTGCACAGTAACAAAGACCCAATGCAGCCAAAGATAAATAAAATAAAAAATAACTAAATTTAAAAATAAAATAAAATAAAATCAGGAGACAGGTAATGAGGAAGGTAAGGATCCAAACAGATAAAAAGGGAGTTGGTCAGATAGCGATGGGGGCTGGGAGCACTGTTGCTCCACCCCTTCCCTCACCCCCAGCCCCATAGTAGCCCCCCAGGGGCTGTGACTGAGCCCTGAGCCTGGCTGATTTTCTGCCTCCAACACTATCTCTCAGCCACCAGCTACCCTGAGCCTGTTTGGATTTAGAACAATTTAGGTACTAAGTGGGCAAAGCTACACCAGCCATAGGGAGGCCATATATCTACCTCCTTTGGGGGTTGGGACTGGGCATTGCAGCTGGGGAGGCTTGGGTCTGGGGGCCAGATGGCCCTGGATTGTGAAGGGGGTCTTCTGTCTGTCCTGGGGAGCAAAGGGCATGAGCTGAATCTTGTGGGGATGGACGCCTGTTCATCAGGCCCAGCATCTTAGTCTTCCCCGAGGGAGGCAGGGATGTCTGGACTCTGAAGCCTAGCAAGGGAGAGTGACATACAATACCACACAGCTAGGGAGTGACAGATGCGGATTAAAACCCAGGCCTATATGCTCCAGAGGGCTGGGCTTGCCTGCACTCCCTCTGCTCTGTACTGTGGCTGCTCCTCACCCGCCCCCACCCCCGTCCCCATTTTGCATCTATCAGCCCTTTCACCCACCAAATACAGCGCATGAAGAGAGAAACTCCAAAGAAAGCAGGAGGGAATGGGAACAGATCCTGGAAGCACTTCCGGACTCATGAGCTTGTCTCCAGGAGAGGTTATCAGAGACGCAGCACTGTCTCTGGAGGGGTTTCAGCTGGGGTCTCAATTCAGCTGCCCCCTGTGGCTCCCACCTCCTGAAAGCTACTGAGAGACAAGGTGACCTCTGATGTGTGTGACTCTATATTTTGAACAGGCAATACTTGCACATGGTTCAAAAAATAAAGGTACAAAAAATAAGCTGGTTCATTGAAAATCCTCCGTCCCACCCCAATCTCCCTGTTCCCCTTCCCAGGGGCAGGCAGTGTTCTGCATTTCCTATCCACACATATACAAGCAAATAGGGACACATATTCTCTTTCTTTAGTCCCATTTTTAATACACAAGATGTAGCATAGCCCCACACACTGTTCTGTGCCTTGCTTTTGTCACCTGACAATATATCTTGGAGATTACTCTGATTCAGTACATAAAGAGCTGCCTTACTCTTAGGTGTCTTTTTATGGTCACAGGCTTCTCGGGAGCTCAGAAGTAATCACATTTGGTTTGATTAGCTTCACATTTCCATTTATGACTTCCCCGCCCAGAGAGGGCAGGAAAGCTGTCCAAGGTCACGCAGCAAGGACTAAGGATGCGCCCTGATTTCTCTCCCCAGCTCAGTCCTCGGCTCCTGGCCCGGGCCACCTCGAGGCTGAGGCTGCCCAGACAGGGGAAAGAGAGGGAGGGGGGCGTCTTTAATTGAAATGCTCTCCGCTCTGCTCCTTTGCAGCCGGCACCAGGCGGTGTGCGGTGCGGATGCGGCCCGCCTGGTGCGCTGGGTGCGCAAGGGGCGGGGGGGGGGGGGGGGGGGGGGGACGGGGGGGTGCGGAGCGCCCACTTGGGAGCAGGCGAGGCCGGCTGATTCCCCGGATAATCCGCGCCGGTAATGAGCTCCCGGGGCCCGAGGTGAGCTTCCCTAGCTGCTCACACGGCAGCCTCGTGGCACCAAAGGAAACGGGGACTTTTTTTCTTCCGTGCCTGACAGCTCATTAGAAGAATTAATTTACTCCAGCGTTTGCAGTTTAAAGGACATTATTTACTGGTTAATTGTTGTTATTACAAAATGTTAAATATAATTATTTATTTCCCAGGCCCTGACTGCTTCTCTGACAGGAATTTATTAGGTGAGACAGGATCACCGGTGGGCACCCCTGTGCTGAGCAGCGTGAAGGCGGGGGGTTCACCCTTGGGCCTAGGTCTCTGGGCAGGGCGGGCACGTTGAGGGGCAGGACGTGAGGGGCTGTCTAGATCCTCCCTGCCCCCCACCCAGGGGGCTTCCTGGAAGCCGCTTCAGCTTTGGGAACCCTCTGTTCTGACTGGGCAGCACTCTGCCCTACAGTCTATCAACCATCACCCACAGCTCAGTCTAAGGGGCGAGGCTGATTACGCTCATATTACAAGTTAGGAACCTGAGGCTCATATACAGGTGACAGGCTGGGTGCTGATGAATGAGATGATCTGGAAAGGAGAGAGCACTGTTGTCTGAGACCCAACACCCAGTCCTGGGAAATGTGGATCTTTGGGGCAGACTGCAAACAATGGCCCTTTAGACAAGGCCTTCAGCTCCCCTCTTTCCTGCCCAGGAACCTGCCAGCAGCAAGTCCCCTCAAGGAAAATTTGGAGAACCAAAGGGAGATGAAAAGTACTTTGAAAAAGTATGAAAACGGGCTCAAGGAAGCCGTTATTGTTGCTGTGCTGTAAATTACTGCAGAGTTATTTCTGGCTGGCAGCCTGGTTTATTTTAGACCCTACCTCATTTCTTAGGTTATAGGCCCTAATTCCTTGCCTGGTGAGACAGAAAGAGTCGAGCACTACTGGAGAAACTATTGTATAACTACAGCTTGAGGAATTTTGCAGATTCCCAGAATACCAGGGCTTGCCATCCTTCAGAGGTCTTCTCCACCTGCCCCTCATTTTATTTTATCGCCATATTAAATTTTAAAAATTTTCATTCATTTTTCAAATAGGTAATTCGTGCCCAAGGTGCAAAATTCAAAAGGCATAAAACGGTATATGGTGAACTGTCTCTCTCATTCCTCAGAGGCAGCCAATGTTATCCATTCTTTGTGTTTTACTATATTTAAAAATGCTATTGTTTCCCTTTTCTGTTCATGTAGAAAATACAATTATTCCTGTAGAAGGAAATAAAAATCGTATGCAATCCCACTATTCAGAGCTGAATACTGTTAACATTTTGGTGTATAATCAGTGAGTCTTTTTCTCTTTGCACTGACACACATCTCTAGTTACCAACTTGCATAACCTGAGTTTTATTACTTGTTTACATTAAATATTGATTCTTCAAAAATAAAGGTCTGAGAGAGTATGTGCTAAATTGATCATTGGTATCTTGAGGAGAGGAACTGGACTGGATTAGGGTAAGGGGGAACTTTGCTTTGTATTTATTATATGAAATTTAGAATGCAAATATATTTGTACATTACTTCCCCCCAATATTCCAGAATCTGATTTTAAATGACTGCATCTGAAGGCAACTATTCAACCAATCCTTTCATTCTTTTTTTTTTGTTTGTTTATTTATTTTTGGCTGTGTTGTGTCTTTGTTGCTGCACATGGGCTTTCTCTAGTTGCAGCAAGCGGGGGCTACCCTTTGTTGCAGTGCATGGGCTTCTCGTTGTGGAGCATGGGCTCTAGGCTCGTGAGCTTCAGTAGTTGTGGCACACGGGCTCAGTAGTTGTGGCTCGCAGGCTCCAGAGCGCAGGCTCAGTAGCCATGGCACACAGGCCTAGTTGCTCCGCGGCATGTGGGATCCTCCCAGACCAGGGATCAAACCCGTGTCCCCTGCATTGGCAGGCGGATTCCTAACCACTGCACCACCAGGGAAGTCCCATAACCAATCCTTTCTTATTGTGGTTTGAAGATGTTTGCTGGTTTTGCCATTATCAACAAAGCTGGGGTGGACATTTTGTACATCTTTGCACACTCACCCAATGTTTCCTTGGGGCAGTTTCTTAGAAATGGAATTGCTAAAGGGAACATACACTTTAAGGGCTTTTTGATCCATCATGTCAAATTTCCTTACAGGCTGTTTCAATCTCCCATTCCATCAGCAGTGCCCACTCCCCACCCACACTTCCGATTTGTTCAGCACAGCACAAGTGTAAGGTTTGTGAGATAGTGGGGCAAAGCCAGGGGAGGCAGGCACAGGTTCTTCTCTGGGTGACGTTCAAGAAGGGGGCAGTGTGTGGTTTGAGAAGCCTGCGCTGGTGCCTCAGACCCATGGGATGCTGGCAGGAGCCCCGAGGGGACCTCAGTGGCCAAAGTGAAAAGGGGAAGGAGCAAGGAATGAGTGCCAAACCCTCAGACCAGGAGGGCAGGGGCCTCAGCTCGTCCTAATCACGAGGCCTAAGGGGTGTGCATCAAGCACCTGAGTCTGGATCCAGATCCTTCCTCCAGGCATCCAACCGTAGGCTGAGTGTAGCCCCACTATCTGGGAGGGTCTCAGAGCTAAAGGCACAGCTGAGATGACTCCTCTTAGAGCTCTTGAGCCCTTGGGAGTTACAACCCTCAAGTTTATGCGGCATGTGGAGGACCTTCCAACTCCTGCCTCCTCTAAATGTCACAGTCAGTCTTCTCTTTGATTCTAGGTGCCTATTGCCGCCCAATTCTTGTCGGTCTCACCTATAGCCTTTGTTCCCTTAGATTCTCTGGCAAGCTGACCCATCCCATTTGGAAGTCTTTGGGAAGAACAAGAGGGACACGAGATGGACTTGTTGATTTAATATTGAAAAGATGGCATTCTGAAAGTGCCTCTCCTCTCTGGAGCCCAGTTTCTCCACGGTAGCCGAGGTTTCCTCTTGATGGGGGGAAAAGAGAAAGCCCAAGATTGCATCTCATTGGTGAGATGAATAATACATGTGAAGCATCTCACAAACTGTGTTTGATCCGCCTAAAGCTTCAACCGTTAACGTATTTCTCTTTATCCCCAGCAAGGGAGGGCTGGGAACTGTCAACATTTTCCTTTCTGCCTAATTTGTGCTTTCTCCATCAAGCGAAAAGCAGGGGCTGGGGGAGGGAAGGAGACGGGGAAAGAGGATGGTGGCGGTGGCGGTGACAGCCACTCCCTGAAATGATTCAATGAGCCACAAGACTGGGGGGTGCTCCCGTGGCCTGGGAACTGCTGGGGCCACTTGGTCAGAGCAGGGGCAGGGGCCGTCTGAGGACAGGGGCTGTGCTCTGGGTGTTGGGCCTGTTTGCAGCACTGTGTGCCCCTATGAAGTTGATCCTTGGAAGGGCCCGTTCTCATTTCTGGAAATGTTTCCCAGAGGTGAGAAGTTGAGGCTTGCCAGCTGCCAAGCACGGAAGATGCTCTCTTCCTCTCATGGGAGGAGCAGAGTAACGATGTTAAAAACTGCCACTGACTGAGCTCCGGGGCCAGGTGCTGTGCCAGTGTTTAAACCTATAAGCCTTCAGGCACTTCTCAGTTCACTCTGAGGGGTGACCTTAAACTCTAAGGATTTTATCCAAGGTCATACTGCTAGTCAGTGTCAGGCTATCTGGCCCAGAAGTTCACGTTCATTACCACAGTGCTATTCTCCCTCTCAACTAGTCTCTGATACTTTGCCAAACCTGTCTCCTGTTCTGGAGGAGCAGAGAGAAGTGGTTAAAAGCACAGACTCTGGGAAAAAAAAAAAAAAAAGAAAGAGCACAGACTCTGGAGATTGGAATCCTTTTTCCTCCTCTTCACCTCTCACTGTGCCTCAGTTTCTTCATGTGTAAAATGGAGATGTTAACAACAGTACCACCCTCATAGGATTGTGGTGAGGATTAAAGAAGTAAATGTTCTCAGGTTCTCAGAGCCTGGAGTGTAGGAAGCACTGACTAGGTGTATTTGCCCTTATTCCCAGCTTATTTTACTCCACAGTCAAATTGCAACTCTCCCAACTGATCTTGAACTTATTCCATCTTCCCTCTTGGGACTGCCTGTCTCTGTCCCAATTTACCTTATTTCCCAGCCCCCTTCCTGTGCCCAGCCTGGCTTGGGGCCCCACTGTCACACTCCCCAGGTTCTTGGAGGGCTCCCAGAGTTCTGTAGACACGAATTAGATTTCAGCAGGTCTTTTGCCAGATTTCTAACAGGTCCTCTCATACCCATGAACCTTGCTGATGTTCATGGCTCTTTCACCTTCTGCTGTAGCTGGTACGGGAAATGCCCATTCCCTAGGTAACCAGCAGCACACTTTGGCAGGAGGTGGAGCACAGAGAGAGATGGCTTCCCTGGGAGGGAAGCAGAGCAGGTAGTCTCTACCGGGGAAGGAACAAGGGACGGAGGATGGAGAGGGATTTTCCTAATAACTAACAATGTGTCTTCCATTCTGAACCATTCATTCCTGTACTTTCACAGGCACCCCGCTCCCTGTGGGGAAGCTATTCATTGCGTCCACCCTCAATCCCTCCCATTGTAGAAGTGTGAAACAGGAGGAGGAAGTCCGCCAAAGCAAGTACCTACCGAAACTAGATTTTGGAGAGGACAACCTTACAGCCTTACAGGTGGTGAGAGGGTGATTCTGGTGAAGTGGAATCTCTCCCATCAGGGCCACGCAGGCCCAGTGGTCCCTAGCAGCCTGGCCTGTGTGCCAGTGTCCCAGAACCCTTCTGTTCAGGCCTGGCATCCCACGGAGGTGGCATTCTGCTCAGCAGCTCAGAGCACAGACGGAAGGGCGGGCATTGCTGAGAACTGATTTGCGGGAGCAGCGGGGGCTTTTTCTTCCTCCCTACTTCCCTGGTCTTTGATCTCCTGTCCTTCCTCACAGTCCCATTTCCTCCCTCCTTCTTCCCTTGATGCCTCCCTCTTTCTTTCCCTTCAGCAGGATCACAGCAGCTCCCTGGAAGGCAGGTGTGTGTGGTGGGGAGCAGGGTTGGGGGGGGATTTTTTGTCCTCTTGCTACTTCTGACTGGGCGGGGCCTCGCTGCTCAAGGTACCATCCTCCGACCCAAGTTCTGAGAGGCAGGGTTTGGCCACAGTGAAAGGACACACACACGTACCCGCATACACACACACACACACACACACACACACACACACACACACACACACACACACACACACACACACACACACACACACACACACACACACACACACACACACACACACACACACACACACACACACACACACACACACACACCTGAAAAGCAAGAGCTGAAACAGAGGGAGGAAAACCAAGAGAGAAAGGGAGAGGCAAAGAGAGAAAGACAGAGACAAGATTCAGAGCTTAGAAAGAGTGAAAGGCAGAGACGGGGAGAGTCAGAGACAACGAAAAAGGAGAATTCAGCAAATTAAAATTTTTCCAACCATCCTGCAAGTCTGCAGAAATGGTCTTCCCTGCCGTCTTTCATTTATCTCATTATCTGACTCCTAATGTGCTTTTGCCCCCTTTTCTTTTCTCGCCACACTTGGCGCAGAATCTTACCAGCTTTTTTTTTCCCCTCTGGCAGGGCCTTCACATAGCCTTTTTCATTACATTTCCTAATAAAAGCAACCACGAGGATGGCACGGCTGGAGGATTAAAAAGCCACCTCAGCAGCCTCCTGGCGAGCAGAGCCAGGACTTGCTGTAGCCGTGTTCGCACTGCCAGGGGAGCGGACCAACCCCAGCGGGCCAGGTCAGGGAGGCCCAGGCTGTGGAATGTTCCAGGACTGGGAGAGGTGTTATAGCAGCCGTGGCAGGTGGACGACGTTATGGGACATGAGAGAACACCTGGAGGAGGTGGCCCCTTCCCGGAGCTGTCCCAGAGCAGAAGCCTGAGCCCAGCACCAGCCTGACCCCAGCGCTCCAGTTTTGCTCCAGAGCAAAGAATATTTGGGGCCTTTCTCTTTGGACCTTGTAGCAAATTCTTGTAGCAAATTCCTGTAGCAAATTCTTTTGAATATTAGTGATGTCAAGTCTTCATCTTTTGAGAGTAGATTTGATCTTGTTATCCACACTTTTTTGTGTGGTAAAATTCACATAACATAAAATTTACCATTTTATTTATTTTATTTTTTGGCCACGTCACGCAGCTTGTGGGATCTTAGTTCCCGGACCAGGGATCAAACCTGGGCCTATGGCAGTGAAAGCGCCAAGTCCTAACGACTGGACCGCCAGGGAGTTCCCTATTTTTATTTTTCTCTCTTTTTCTTTTTTTTGCGGTACGCAGGCCTCTCACTGTTGTGGCCTCTCCCGTTGCGGAGCACAGGCTCCGGACGCGCAGGCTCAGCGGCCATGGCTCATGGGCCCAGCCACTCTGTGGCATGTGGGATCTTCCCGGACCAGGCCACGAACCCGTGTCCCCTGCATTTGCAGACGGACTCTCAACCACTGCGCCACCAGGGAAGCCCCCTATTTTTATTTTTAAATTTACCATTTTAACCATTTCAAGTATACAGTTCAGTGGCATTAAGTACATTTACATAGTTGTGCAACCATCACCACCGTCCAGAACATTTTCATAATCCCAAGGGGAACTCTGTACACATTAAACAGTAGTTCCCATTCCCTCCTCCCTCGACTGCTGGCACCCACCATTCTACTTTCTGTCTCTATGAACTTGAGTGCTCTGGGTACCTCATATAAGTGGTATCATACAGTATTTGTCCTTTTGTGACTGGCTTATTTCACTTAGCTTAATGTCTTTAAGGTTCATCCATATTGCAGCATGTGTTAGAATTTCATTCCTTTTTAAGGCTGAATAATATTCCATTGCATGAATAGACCACATTTTGTTTATTCCACGCTAAAAACAAACAAACAACCATTTCTATCCACACGAGGAAAGTGAAAAGAGAAAACCCATCCAGGGTCCCATCGCATTAACATAACAATTCTTCTTCCTTTTGTGTGTTTCTCTCTTTTGCTAATAACTGAACAATCTTGTCCTCCAAGGACCATTCCAGACCACTCTGAGAAAGCAGCTTGGCAGAGGATTTGGTACTTGGAAAGGGGCAAAAGTTACCAGGAAACAGGTCTGATAAATCAAGTTAAGGGAAAAGAAGGAACCCCCTATAAAGTAACATGACATTTTATTGCCCCAGGTTATAAACTGGCCCTGAAAGTATTTCACACATCGCCCTCTAAGACGATTTGGGCCGCACACAGAGTGCCACTGGATTAACAACGCAAGCTCTCAAGGGGGAGACTTTGAAGAGAACAATGGTCATTTGGAAATATTTGGTTTAGTACTTTAAAAAATACACGTACAAAAAAATCAAATTAAAAGCAACTTTGAAATGGCTTTTTGATTTGGGAACCATGGAGGCCATCCCTGGTTAACGGCTTCATTTCTCAGGCACTTGGTCAGGGCTGTTGGCGTTGGTCCCAACCAGCATATCTCAAAGACCAGAGGGCATCACAGATTTAGAAGACCAGCAAGGGAAGGTATTATTGTATAGTGTCCATGTCAGTTCCAGCAGGGCGTCTCCAGTCTCAGCCACTGGTTGTGTTAATAATGTCAATGCCTTGTATCTGTGTGGTCCTTTGGGAAACTTTACCTTTCATTTCTTTCCACTTTCCTCCAGGACCCCCTTGCTCTAAGTCTCTGCTAGCCTCTCTGTCCCTTTCCCAACCCCAGAAGATAGCAGATTCTGCTTAGGGAGAGTAGGAAGCCCAGAGGTTACAAAGACAGCCTCACGGATATCTTTCCCTTCCCTCATCTTGTGTCAGAGCTCCTGAAATGAACCGCTATTTTCTTTCTCTCTACGTAAATAGAACGTATTTGTTTTCCACGTGGTCTTAAACACTGGGTCTTCTCCTTACACACACACACACACACACATACACACAGACACACACACACACCCTCTCTGCTCCACCAGTATCAGCCTTTTTGAGACCACTCTTTCTCTTTCTGAGAAGCTGCCTCCTCCCATCAGTGCTCCAGGGGGCTTTTATTTTTCTTTTATTCTCAGCTCTCTATCAATCAAGAGGAGGGGGAAGCACTTCATCTGAACCCTTGGTGAGCAACAGCAACAACCAGCAGCTCCCGAGGCAGTGGGAACTTCATTTCCAGTGTTGACGTTTATAAATGTGGCACAGAAAACCAGTAGGGACTAGAATAAATCAAACATCTTCTCCAAAGGTCCCCAGGGGGCTGCTTTAGAATTTCTTCCCATTGGGGTCATGCTCCTTCTCTTTCTTTGCAGAGGATGGGGTGGGGAATGCTATGGTTTGCAACATGGAATGAACCACATTCTTGCCCATTCTCCATGTAGGCGCTGAGCCCAGCACCCAGGATGCTCTGGAGCAAGACCATTGGGCCTGTCTCTGGATGTAGAGAAAGGATTGGGGCTTGAAATCCTGGCTGGGGGTTGGAATGTTGGCTCTGTCACTTACCAGCTATCAGTTTCCTCATCTGCAAAATAGGGGTAAAAATGCCTGCCCTGCCCACCTCCCAGGGCTGTTGTGAAGATTCAGTGAGATGTCTATAAAGTGAGGGCCCTTATGCAATGTAGCGAAAGGTTATTCAGGAGCAATGATAAGAACCAGGGTTGTCCAGACCCCTCAGGGTGTCCAGAGAGCTTTCTGGATGGTTTCCAGGCAGACCTCTCTCAGCCTATTCCATGAACCTCGGCTTTCTCTTTTCCTTTAAGAATTCTGGGCAAGGAGCACTGATAGTCTGTTCCAAACACAGCTGGACTATTCCCAATGTATTTTCTAAGCCTTTCCTTCTTCTGCCCCTCCAAATATCAAGAAAATAAAGGTGGAAAAATATGATAGGTGGAGGGAGGGAGACAGAGAGAGAGAGAGAGAGAGAGAGAGAGAGACTGAGAGAACGAGGGTTCCAAGGATGAGGCAGGAAGGCAGGAAGCAGGAGCAGTTGCCTAACACTCTCCATGTCACTGGGAACTCATCATGGATCATTTCAGGGTTCTGTACGAGACCCTGCTCAGTGAGATGAGACCCAGAGTGGGTCCCGAAATCCCACTCCCTTTATATTCCCTACATTTCCAGGTGTTGCACACCATCTTTCACCTGCTTTCTGGCCCTTCTGTGGATTTTGATCCTACCAAGGCCAAACCCTGCCTGTGGCTGGGAACTTAGGTGCAGGCAGGATGCTATGTCCAGAGTCTGTCCCTGAGCCCCCTCAGGACAGCAATTATCTGTACAGTGTTTGCTTCTAAGCCTTTTCCTATATAACAAGATTCCACTCAGCTTCATTCCCCAGAGGCGACTAGTGTTGCAAGTTTCTTGTTATCCTTATAGAAAGAAAACTGATTTTCTTTAAATATTTGTTCAACACTTTATGTAAAGGGATTAGGCTCTGCAAAGAGGAAGGTTGAACAGAGGACCATGTTTCTTCATTGTTCTGAGCAATTCAGCTCTGGTGGGCAGGTGCATGCCCCATTATTTAAAACAAAAACTGTGAAGTAAGTAGGACCCACTCTCAGGTGAAGGCAGTTAACCTGGGTGATGGGGTGGGGTCTACACTTGCATCTTATCAAAATAGTTTTTCCTTTTATACAAATAGAGTGATTCTCTAAAAGGCATCTGGTCAGCAAAATTCCCTTCTTATTCCAGTCATGATGATGCTTTAGTGTCCCATGTATACTGGCCCTTCAGCCAAGGCTGGCTGGTCCACCCCTAAATCTGACTCTCATGGTGGCTATTATGAGATGCCCACTCTTGTTGTCCTCTGAGGAAGGTGGTCATTTTTGTTGACAATTGCCTTTTTTTTTTTTTTCACTTCTTATCTGAGGAGGAAGGGGACAGGAGAGTGTAAATGGAGGACATAATGAAGGGGTGATGTATTTTGGGTACTAGTAATCTGACTGCAGCTGAGGTTGGAAGCCTGGTTATGGCAGGCTGAGTTATTTGGACCAACTATACCAGTAAAGGCAACTAAAAGTGCTAGATAAAATATCAAAAACACCTTAAAAGCCCCAAAGAGTTGATAAAATAGTAAGGAATTAATGGGCCAACATGGAAGAGAAAACCAGAGCATAGAAACCACTTTTCTCTGAAAGAGCCCAGCTGTCCTAGCAAATCTGAACATTCATTTTAATCACCTGTAAGAGGGAGGGGGTTAGAATTCCAAGCTCAGTGCCTTCACATGGTGGACAGTCTAATAGAAGATCCTTTTTTCAATACACTGAGACCCCAAATGGCTACATTATCAGGGTAAGGGTGGACTGAAGTACTCCAGCCCAGGTTCACATTGCCTAGGTGATCCAGGGAACCTAAGATCCAGAACTTGTTTAGATAGCTCAGGACTGGTGGTGCCCCTGATGCCTGGCAGAAGTAAGCACACTCTTCTCTAGAGAAAGGCTCCTTCATACTCAAATTATTCCTATTTATTTGGAACAATATATAATAAATAATAATTTGTTCAAGTGCAGTCACCAGAACTTGGTTGAAGAGAGTGGAGCCTACAAGAAAATCAGGCTCCATGAGTGAGAATCATAGAAACAAGAGACAAATGAGAAACAGCTGAGGGGGACTTCCCTGGTGGTCCAGTGGCTAAGGCTCTGCAGGGGGCCCAGGTTCCATCCCTGGTCAGGGAACTGGATCCCACATGCTGCAACTAAGAGTTTGCATGCCACAATGAAGATCCCACGTGCCACAACTAAGACCCAGTGGAGTCAAATAAATAAATGTTTAAAGAAACCCAAAGAACAGCAGAGACTTCACAATTAGAATGATCAGATGTACACTATAGCGAATTCCCTGGCAGTCTAATGGTTAGGAGCCGAGGTTTCACTGCGGGGGGACTGGGTTCGGTCCCTGGTCAGGGAACTAAGATCCTGCAAGACACGCAGCATGGCCGAAAAACAACAACAACAACAACAAATGTAGACTATAAATAATGCTTCCTGTGGCCAAAGAAATAAAAGACAAGCCTGAAAATATTTACAGGGAATAAGAAATTGTGTAAGGTGACAAAACGAATTTAAAAAAAATAGAAATTCTAAAAAAGAAAAAACCCATAGGAACTGCAATTGAAACGAAACCCATTAATTTATTTTTTACTTTTTAAAAGAAAATATTTATTTATTTATTTGGCTGTGCTGGGTCTTAGCTGCGGGATATTTAGTTGCAGCATGTGAACTCTTAGTTGCAGCAAGTGGGACCAAGTTTGCTGGCCAGGGATAGAACCTGGGCCCCCTGCATTGGGAGTGTGGAGTCTTAACAACTGGACCACCAGGGAAGTCCCACAACTCATTAATTTAAAAGCATCTTAAATGTAGTGGAACAGAGAATTAGCAAAGTAAAAGGTAATAGTGAGAAAATGCCCAGAATGCAGCACAGAGAGAAAAAAAGGGAGGAGGGAATAGGGAAGATAAGAGACACGATGGATAGAGGCCTGATACGTGTTTAATTAACATCCCAGAAAAAGAGGAAAGAACAAATAGGGCAGAGGCAAATATTTGAAAAGAGATAATGGCTGAGCAGTTTCCAGAACTGATAAAAGACACTAGTCCACAGATTTAAGAGGCCAGTAAATCCCAAGCATGAAATTCCTGTTTCAATCAGCAGCCAGATGAGAAAGGAGGGAGTGGTACAGCTGAGTTTCCTTCCCAGCCCCAGCAGGCTAAACCTCCATAAAGCCTCCCACCAAGAAGCAGAGCCCTGTGGCTTTGGTACCTAAGATTCCCTGGCTCCTTTTGGCCTTTCTCCCTCTTCCACTGCCTTGAGGCCTCTCCTCCAACCAGGCCCTGGTATCATACCATCCATCCACAAAGGGCTTCCCTCAAACCTCTCCTTCTCTCTTGATCTCAAGGGAAGAAAGGGGGCCCAAGGCAGAAACAAAAAAGAACAGAAGAAAAAGAACCAGTGAGAAAGCAGAGTATGAGATGAATGTTGTAGGCATTAATGCTCAGGAGATGGGCTAGACTGGTTTGGGGGGCAGCCTGGAGGTCACAAGCAGAAAATGGGAATTGAAGATGACTTAGAAGTTGCTGTCTAGAATTCCGCTTCTCTTCCCTTCCCTCCTTTCCCTCAGGCTTCCCTCTGATTCTCTGCCGCTATGACCCTGCGTCTGCCAGTATATTGTGGGGAGGACCCGAACTCCCATACCCATCTGCCTTCCCTAACAAACAGCAACATCTGCAGAGGTGGGAGAGGGGAAGACAATATCTCCCTGAAAACTGGACAATACCAGAGAGTTGAACCCCTGGAGTTAATCTTTCTGCACACTACTGAATTTTAGTTGTTATTTGTCACCTGTCAAGCCAGCCCAATTCATGCAAAAGCTACTTTTCTTTTCCTGCCCCCAGTTCTCACTCCTCCCTGCAACTCCCCAGCCCAGAGTTTCCTGATATCCAGGCTATGAAGCATAAGAAAGATGTGGAAGAGAGAGGAAGGGGAGATTCCTGACAGAGGATTCATATGCAGTCTCCATTCCAGACACACCCTCACCTCCTAGGAGCAGAACTGGGGCACCAATTCTCAACACTCTTTGATTTGCCATTTCCCTCAATGCCTGCTGAGCTTTAATGGGACCTTCTCCAAAAGCCTAGTGGTGGAGGGGACTTCCCTGGTGGTTCAGTGGCTAAGACTCCATGATCCCAATGCAGGGGGCCCGGGTTCGATCCCTGGTCAGGAAACTAGGTCCTGCATGGCGCAACAAAGACCTGATGCAGCCAAATAAAGAAATATTTTATAAAAAACAAACAAAAGCCTAGTGGTGGAAATATACCCACTCAGATACACATACATGTAAATACAGCTACTTAATGAACACTTGGGTATATCTTAGAGCACCACAGTCAGATGAGTGTGCAAATGCACACATATTTGTATAGAGCTGGGGTAGAAAGCCCTCAAGACAAGATTAAGAAGATTCCATTGTTCTTCTTCAGGGATATTTTCCCTTAAGACAATGAAAACCTCTTCTCCCTCATTTTTATTGAATTTCCTCTCATCCCAGGGAGGTCTGAGAGCATCCTTTCATAGGCAGATCCCCAGTGCTCAGGCTAAATGATGATTTAATATTTTCTCAGAGCTTTCAGCGCAATTTCCAGGACTTTCCTTATTTCCTCCCTCCCCTGGAGACTGCTTAGTAGTCGAACTCTTGTCTTGAGGGAGCAGAGTTGACCCTAATATTTGCCATTTAACAAACCCAAAACAAAGGCACGGCAGGAAGCAGAAGTCAGGGTCTCTGGGGATTCCACCCCCTACCTCCTGGCTTGAAGGAGGGTACTGTCGTCAGCAACTCACAGAAGACACTGTCAGCCTTTGATAAACTTGCTGGGCGAGTCCAGAACAGACCTCTCACCTCCCTGAACACCTAATACCAGCAGGCTACAGAGCCACATGTCTGAGGTGTCTGTGACAGCCAGGGAAACCCACTGTCTATTCAGCAAACACGTGTGGGTGATTTTCTGTCCCATATGCCTCCTCCACACCAGGGAATACTATGCAGCCATCAGGAAGAATGTGCCAGCCCCGGATGACTCAGGTGGAAGCCAAGATATAGGAAATGGAAATAGCAAGGTGCTGTATAGTACGTTACTTCTGAGATTTAAAAAAAAAGGAATATACCATATGTTTGTACACCCATAGAACATCTCTGGAAGCATACAAAAGAAAATAGTGACAGTATTGCATGTGGTGAGGAGCAGGAAATGGCTGAGGACAGGGTGGGAAGGAGAATTCCTTTTTGTAGTGTTTTCTTTTGAACCTTTTCATTGCTGTTCCTTATGTCTGTATTACCTAAAAAAATGACAATCAAAAGAAGACCCTTCTCCTTAAGGAGCTTAGGGAGAAGGCAGACATGCAGACACTTATCAATACAGTATTCTCTGCTCGTTGTTATCATGGAGATGAAGACAGGGTAGGAAGGGACTATAGGAGAGAAGTCATCCAAGTCAGCCTGCGGGTGTGTGAGGGATTTGGGATCATCATAGGGAACGCTGGAACCTCTCTCAGCTCAGCCTTGCCAGGGCCTAAAGTGCACAGTGAGAAGGGACCCGCAGTAGAACTGCAGGAGCAGACAGAGGCCACAACGCCTACTGCCTTGTGTGCCAAGCTAAGAAGTTGCGATTTTATCCTAATGGAAAATAGGCAACTATTAAAGAATGTTCAGCAGGGGAGTGACATGTTCAGATTTGCTGTTTAGAGAGAGGATTCTGGCAGGAACACGGAAGGATAGATTAAGAGGGGCAAGGATGGGGTGGAGAGACTGCTTATGAGGTTAATGCAAGAATCTAGGTGAAGGAAGGCAGGTGGATGACCTGGGGCAAAGGGAGTGGGGATGGAGGAGAGGGATGAAAGCTGAGACATGCAATAGGTCCGAAACGTGTATGGAGACCACGTACAGATCCAGCTTTCCTGCTCTTGGTTTTCTCATGCTGGCATCCTCTGCACATTCTTCCCCAAACACCCTCAGCACCCGGCAGGATGGGTCTGGAGGGGCCACTTCCTGGTTGGCCTGCCTGTCTCCTTGCCCCAGGCTCCAGCTCCTTGGCAAAGAGGTGCAGAGGAAAGAGAACAGAAGCCTCTCCCTAGTCATTCAACTCCCAGGTAGGCCTCTCTTATTTATTCCGTGCTCTCTCTCGCTCTCACGATTCGGGTGCTCTCATTATTTCTGAGCTGTACAGCTTGCTGCTTCCCTGGCTCGGCTCTCCCACCCGTGTCTGCAAAGTGTCAATCAAACCATCAGATGAGCAGTTCAGGCTTACATCCTCCACGGCTCTGCCCCAGGACACAGCGGCAATTGCTGACACATGGCAGCGGTGTAGGGCTGCTGGCTCTCCCTTTAATGGTCTTCCGATCCAGAATGGGTGTTAATGGGGAATTTGAGGGGATCGTTTCTCTCTACCTGCCCCTATCAGGATGGCCACAAGGATGGGCAGCCCTGAGAGAGAGGGGCAGCCTTCAGAAGCCGGTTTGCTTTTCATTTGAAGGTTGGACCATGGCCAGTGTCTGCTTTCAGAGGAGTCGTTTGAAATTCTTAACAAGAAGCAGAATGCTTGAGTCCAGGAATCGAGGGCAGGCTTGTGAAGTATGGATGGGGAAATGGAATTGTTATTTCTGAAGTTATATTATATTAAACAAAGAAGATGTGGGATACAGAGCTGCTTTGTAGCTTCCCTGGAGGACAAACAATAAGAAATGTCGGGGGATGGGGTAGGGGGGGCAGCTGGGGAAAACTGAGATTAGAACAAAAAAAGAACTTCCCCAGGCCCCAGAACCGGTGACCGGGAAGATATGAAGCATCTGCTTCCTCAGGGGATTTCTCCTTATCCTTTTACAAATTATGAATGGAAGTGCAATTTTTATAGAATACGGGAATTAATGAGTATTAAGCTCAGTCACCTTGCCAAATTCTCTTTAGATCTTTGATACACACACACGTAACTCATGGTTGTGATCTGTGTGTGTCTATTTGTGTTCTGCTTCTCTTCCTCAGTATGGTTTCATATACACAGGTCTGCGGAGCCCTCTGTCCTCACACTTGTCATTTTGAATCCTACCTCGTACTCCATTGTGTCGACGGGCCAGAGTTTGTTCAGCTGTCCCCTGTGGCTGGGTTGTTTCCCATTTTTTTATATTATAAAAGTGCAACTAGGAATGTCTTCATACAAATGTCTTTTTCTTCCCTTGGATATTTCCTTGGGGTACAGTTCCCCAAGTCGAATTTCTAGGTCAGAAGGTTTGAACCATTTTACCACCCTGGAGCTCTCCAGAAAGCCCAGACAATCTGAGTTGCCACCATACTCTCTCTCCGTCCCCACTGTACTGACAGATTTTATCATTTTTATTTACTTTTGCTCATTTCATAGGCATGTAATTGTACCTTGAAGTTATTTAATCCTCATTTCTTTCGTTGCTAGTGAGACTGGGTGCATTTCCACGTGAGGATTTATTGTCTGCTTCTCCTTTGTGTAAACTGTTCATCTCCTCTGACATCTTGTCAAGAGAAATCCGAAGGCTGACCTTATATATTTATATCAAGCCTTTACATACTTAAATAGTCCACTTTTCTCAGTTATGTCTGCCACTTTTTACCGTAAGGAAGCTGTCCCATCGGGAGGTGGATGCTATCTTGTCCCATGTGGGTCAGGGATTGGGGAGAGTTGAGGTGACTTCTGGATCCTAGAGAAATTTTTTTCAGAAGAAAAAGAAATGCCAGTCGTATGGTACCCCCTCCCTGGGCCCCTATCTTCCTAGGAAAGGAAGCCTGGGCTGAAAGAACAGCTAGTTGCCAAGGCCACTCTGGAGGATTCTTTGCTGGGGCTAAGCATCTTCCTAGGGTCACATGGATGTCCTGATCTATTATTTTCTCCCACTCACAGTATGGCCATGAGAGAAACAGCAAAATATTCAGATCAGAATCATCATTACAAGTCTGACTACTCCTTGGTATAGCACGGTGGTTAAGGGAACAGGTTTTGGAACAGGCAAACCGAGGTTCACACCTCAGTGCCTATGTTTACCAGGTGCGTGGCTTTGGGCAAGTTATAACCTCCGTAAGCCTTCATGTCTTTGGCTGTGAAGTGGTGTTTCAGTTATGGCTACATAAAAAACTACTTCAAATCTTAGCGGCTAAAAACACCAACTGTTTTATTCTATCTCATGATTTTGTAGGTCAGGAGTTCAGATGGGTCTTGGCTGGATGAGTCTTCTGCTCCACGTGGCATTAATTGGGTCACTCAGTGGTATTTAGCTGGTGGCTGGGCTGGGCTGGAGGGTCCAAGATTGCTTCACTCTGGCTCTCCATGTAGTCTCAGGGCCTCCCCATGTGGTCTCTCCAACAGGTGGTTGGACTAACATGGAGGCTCAGGGGTCCAAGAGTGGGTGTTCCAAGACAAGAAGAGGAAGCTACTTTTAAGGCTTGGGCCAGAAAGTGTCCCAGTGTCACTTCCACCATATTCTATAGGTCAAGCAGTCACAGAGCCTGTGATGGGAACAATGACCAAGAATTGGGAGCTATCTTTAATGTGACAAAAGTAGGGATAAAAATATTTACACCTAGGACTGTGAGGATTAAAGTAAATAATGCATGAAGAGTTTGATTTATCGGGAAGCTAATGAAACTTCAACCACAGGGCTCCTTAATTGCACAATCTCTTCCAAATCCTAGCACTTAATTTTGTATTCACAATTTTTCTTTTCCTTTTCTTTTTTCTTTCTCCTTCCTTCCTTCCTTCCCTTCCTTCCTTCCTTCCTCCCTCCCTCCCTCCCTCCCTTCCTTCCTTCTTTTCTTTCTTTCTTTCTTTCTTTCTTTCTTTCTTTCTTTCTTTCTTTCTTTCTTTCTTTCTTTCTTTCCACCAGGTCTTAGTTGTGGCCGGAGGCTCGTCACTTGCAGCTCCAGGGCTCTTTAGTTGCAGTTCACCAGCTCCTTAGTTGCGACACATGGACTCCTTAGTTGCAGCTTGTGAGATCTAGTTCCCTGACCGGGGATCGAACCTGGGCCCCCTGCATTGGGAGCACGAAGTCTTATCCACTGCACCACCAGGGAAGTCCCTCTTTTCCTTTCCTTTCAGAGGCCACCCCACAAATTGTATGGGAATTAGGCCTGGGCTTCCCTGGTGGCACAGAGGTTAAGAATCCGCCTGCCAATGCAGGAGACACGGGTTTGAGCCCTGCTCCGGGAAGATCCCACATGCCGCGGAGCAACTAAGCGCCTGCACCACAACTACTGAGCCTGCGCTCTAGAGCCCGCGAGCCACACCTACTGAGCCCGTATGCCACAACTACTGAAGCCCGCACGCCTAGAGCCCATGCTCTGCAACAAGAGAAGCCACGGCAATGAGAAGCCAGTGCACCGCAACGAAGAGTAGCCCCTGCTTGCCGCAACTAGAGAAAGCCTGTGCACAGCAACAAAGACCCGACGCAGCCAAAAATAAATAAATTAAAAAAAAAAAGAATTAGGCCTTACAAATCCCAGCTCTGTCCCACATGCATGCAAGAGTACTCATTTAGCACACTGCCGTGCACAGAGGGAGCCCTCACTCCAGGGGCCCTCACACCCTAGGCAGATGCCTGGTCTATACCCTCTAGAATCTCCAAAGGAAATGAGGCTGGAGAGAGGGAGGCCAGCAGGGGGAGGCAGCATTCCGGATGCCCAGCTTGGTCTAGGAGGCATTGAAATTCCAGGGCCGAAGGCCTGAGACAAAGATCATAATGAGACAGGAAGGTGGCATAGGAAGGATCCATTTGCATGACAATAATTGAGCCAAGAATAGAAAGCTAGAGGGATGCAAGGGTGAGGCTGGCAGCTGAGCCGGGCTAAACCTCACAAATCATACTACCCAGCTCTGCTCTGCAGGGGAGGCGGGGGCTCAGCCCTGTGCCAGGTTTTGGGGGTTGGGAGGAGTGGGGAGAAGGACAGGGCCCAGGGAATTGTGGGAATGCTGGCCAGGTTGGACTTTGCTTTACTCCTCCTCCTTCAGGCTGGAGCCCGCCTCCGCTTGCCTTCTCCTTTGTATGTGGTCTCTGAGGCTGTAGGGCTAACTCAGTGGGCAGGATGGCTGCTCAGAAAGATCTCTATGACGCCATTGTGATCGGGGCAGGCATCCAGGGCTGCTTCACTGCGTACCACCTGGCCAAACACAGGAAGAGGGTCCTCCTGCTGGAGCAGGTACTGTGTCCCCTCTGCACTCCTGACCTCAGGGACTGTCCCTTTCTCCTCCCCCAAGAGGGTTTTCTGTGGGGTGAAGGCCAAAGGGCCTGATCTTCACAAATTCTATGCAATTTGTAGCTTAGCTGCCTGGTGTGTTTCATGACAATGCAAAGAAAGTTCCACCCTCCCTAAGACCCAGTTTGGGTTTCTAGGCACATTTCCTCCTTTTGCTGCCTCCCAGATCCTGCTCTTGACCAAGAAGCACCCCAGACCCCATTCTCTTCTTTCTTCCCACCCAGTCTCTTCTGTGCCAAAATGGTTGCCCTGGCCCAGAAAAGTAATCAGTTCTGCTTTGGGTAACCTTAAATAGAGATAATTTGCCTAGAGGGAAAGGCTGATTTGTCAGTCTAGGAGGTAGGATTCTTCCCTGCATATTTCTGGCCTCTCACCCTGGAACCCAGCAGAAGCTTCTGTTTTTTCTGCCACCTCTGGATAATAGCAGCCTCCTTGTTTGATACACAGGAAATAAGACTTAGGTATTTTTTTTTCCTTATAGAAAAGTGACCCCATGAAGTGCAGGCTACTGGCCACTGTACATATGCCTGGGCCCTGTATATCCGCAGCCTTCCCGAGGCAGGTGCACCCAGCCCACCTTCCAAAGGTTTCTACCCTCCCATTCTGCCTAAATCTATCCAGGCTGGTTTTGGTTTATTCTTCTTGGTAATGAGCTGGATTGGTTAGAAACCTTTTTCATTTCTCTATCAGTTTTCTCAAAGCCTGAGGGATTCCTCGTCCAACCTTTCAGGAAACACTCCATCTTTTGCTAAATCTCAACATGGTTCTCTTGTCCTGAGCAATCTGAAACTACAAAGAAAGAGTCAGCATCAGTTTTCTTGTGCATAAAAATGAGGAGCCTAGGGCTTCCCTGGTGGCGCAGTGGTTGAGAGTCTGCCTGCCGATGCAGGGGACGCGGGTTCGTGCTCCGGTCCGGGAGGATCCCACATGCCGCGGAGCAGCTGGGTCCGTGAGCCATGGCCGCTGAGCCTGCGCGTCCGGAGCCTGTGCTCCGCAACGGGAGAGGCCACAACAGTGAGAGGCCCGCGCACCGCAAAAAAAAAAAAAAAAAAAAAAAAAAAAATGAGGAGCCTAGACTAGAATGATCTCAAAGGTTCTTTCTGCTTCTCCATGAGTCTAAGTGGGGCAAGGTTGCAGCAGGATGACTGAAGACTAACTCACAGAGGGACTTCGGGAAGTGAATGATGTTAGCAAAAAGGATGCCTGAGTTAGAGCTACTGAAGAAATTCTATCCTGAAGCCAAGTCAGTAACTTGGCCACAAAGGGAGACTGTATGGAAATATTTGAAGAATAAGTGTTCCTTGTTGACAGCACATGATGAGTGGGCTCCGAAAGGGGAGGGGTGACAGCTGCAGTTGTCTCTTGTCCTCCTTCTCCAGTTCTTCCTCCCGCACTCCCGAGGAAGTTCCCATGGGCAAAGCCGGATAATCCGAAGGGCGTACCCTGAAGACTTCTACACCCAGATGATGGCTGAGTGCTACCAGATATGGGCCCAGCTGGAGCATGAGGCGGGAACCCAATTATACAGGTTGGGTTGGTGGGGGAGAATCCCTTGGATCGTGGGGCTCAGCACCTGGGGGTGCTTTTACTATGCAAGAGGGCGGTGCCAGGAATACTTGACATGCAACGGAGGGACACGGGGCCTCCGGAAGTGCCAGACACGTGGAAGCATTCTGCTTGCTGTCCTCATGGTCACCCGACAGGTCCAGCTGGCTCTTGACAGTCTCTGAGTTCCAGGGCTGGGGTTAGACCATGTGTCCAAGGCTTGCAGAGGTTGTTTGGGGAAAACTGCTGGGAAGACACTGGGCAGATGCTCAGAGCTGGAGTTTGTATCTACATCTCCGTGGAACCGTCAGAGAACCTCTCAGGGCAGGGATTGAAATAGAGGAGAAGGCCTCTGCCTGATTCTTTATATTCCTACTAGTATCACAAACTTTAATGCTGGGTCCTCTCCCCCAGAACAACCCTTATAAATCCATTTGATTCTCTGAATACCTCCTCCCATAGGAGCAAATGGGGATGCTCCTCAGGCTGCATTGCTGACCAGGGAGTGAGCCTGCAGCTATTTTCTCTGTTGCCTGCATGGCCTTCTCTGACCCTTAAGACCCCCCCTCACTGACGTTTCAAATATTCATGGGGAAGAAGGCAGACAACCCAGGAGGCAAAGAGAACTTTTACCAACCATGCTACCATCCCTCCCGCCTTCTCTGTGGCTCTTAACTGAACTTCCTACAAAACCACTGCTCTACCCTACAGGGTGGCAGTTATTTTAATGGCCAGGAACCAAGAGGTTACTGTTCTGTTGCAAAAACACCATTAACTTAAGAACAAAGTGAAATCCATTATGCAAATACAGCTAGGGCAGCTAATTACAGATTTATTCCAGACGCAGCTAATACACCCAGCACCCAAATAAAGGAGCATGTCTTGCTGAGGCGTGGCCTGGCAAAGGGACCTCTCTCTGTCAGCCATCTGTGAATACTGCTGAGTATCTTGTGTTAAAAGAACTGCTGAGGCCTTAGAGGGCACACTTCATCCCAGCAGATAAGGAGGCAACTAGAAGATGTTTGGAAAGTGTCTGGAATCTGTCAGAGGGGAGACAATTCTGGAGTCAGACAGGCTTGAATTTGACTTTGTGCTCTACCTCTTACCAGCTGTGTGACCTTGGAAAAGTTTCTGTACCTCTCTGCGCCTCATTTTTCTCACAGGGCTTTGTGAGGATTAAACGAGACTCTTGGCACTATGCCTAGCACTTTTGAATAAATGGCAGTTCCTGCCACTTATTCTGGGTCAGCTGTATCCTATCTCCATTGAGCAAGGGGGGAAGAAAGGCAGAAGGAGACAGATGGGATGCAGCAACCATGCACATCGAGGGGAAGGGCTGCTGGAGAGAGGGAAAGGGACCCTTGGATAGGAGAATCTCATAATCTCACAATCCCTCTCTTTGGCAGGAGGACAGGAATTTGGAAGGGCTTTGGAACCAGGCAGCGCTGGCTCTAGATATCATCTTGCTCTGACATATTTAGCTGTGTGGTTTGGAGCAAGCTGTCTAACCTCTGTGAGACTCAGTTTTCTCATCTGTAAAGTAGGGGTAATAATATCTATTTCCTGTGTCTGTTGTGAGGATAAAGTTTGTAAAGGGCTTGCAATAGTACCTGACAAATCATCATCATCATTATCATTATCACTGCGTGTTTTAGTGCTTAGAATGAGAAACTAAGGCTGTTCTAAAAGTACTCGATCCATGTTAACTCATTTAATTCTCCCCACAAACTCATGAGAGGGTTGCTACTGAGTAGTCAGGGTCTTAACCTGTAGTGCAAGTCACAGAATTACTCAACTTTCAGTCTAGAACAGGGTTTGTCAAACTTTTTCTGTGAATGGCCACATAGTTTTACAGGCTTTGCAGGCCATATGGTCTCTATCGCAACAATTCAATTCTGCCAGCAACTCAACTGTGCCATTGTGAAAGCAGCCACAGATAATATGTAAACAAATGGGCATGGCTGGGTTCCAATAAAACTTTATTTATGGACACAAATTTCAGATAATTTTCATGTCATGAAGTATTCTTTGGGACTTCCCTGGTGGTCCAGTGGTTAAGAATCCGCCTTCCAATGCAGGGGACATGGGTTCGATTCCTGGTCAGGGAACTAAGATCCCACATGCTGCAGGGCAACTAAGCCCGCGTGCCACAACTAGAGAGCCCGTTTGCCGCAACTACAGAGCCCACATGCTCTGGAGCCTGCATGCTACAACTAGAGAGAAGCCTGTGTGCCACAATGAAAGATCCCACGTGCCACAACTAAGACCTGATGCAGCCAAAAATAAACAAACAAATAAATATTAAAAAAAAAGAAATATTCTTCTTTTGCTTTTTATCAACCATTTAAAATTGTAAAAACCATCTTGGCTTGTGGGACAGACAAAAACAGGTGATTTGGCCCCTGGGTCATCGCTTGCTGCCTCCTGATTTAGGAAATACCACAAACTGGTTACCTTGTCCATCCCCTGTTTCCAAACAGGTTCATGCCTAAATCATCCCAGGTCAGAAGGCTGCTAACATACATTTAAAGACTGGGACATATCATAGCTCCTCTTAAAAGACTATCCCTATGCTTTACAGCCCCAATTATGGAAAATGAAGAGTAAAGTGAATGTTCTTTGAAAAATCTTTGAAGTTCTATATAGTGCTAGGCATTATTATTGTTGTTGTTATTATTAGCAAGTCCTTTCTTATGGCCAAACTAATTTACTCAGGCACACTAATTTATTTGGTTCTTTTACTTAGTAGAGACACAGAACAGATACTTCCTATTCCAATTCCTTTAGCTTTTGTTCCTAATTCTGATTTTCTAAATGATTCATTAGCTGTGTGATTCTTATTCTCCTAGGTTCTTCTGGAAGAACCAGCACAATATCATAATTGAACTGATAGATATGAACATATTAACTTAATGATATTTGATGATGATTTAAAAAAAAAAAAACCTTCAGGAGTTGATAAGGTGGTTGTCCAATTCTCTTCATTCTGTTCTGCTGCTTCCTGTGACAGAGGCATACTAAATATGGGTGGCTCAGGATATTTGCATATATTCTGGGAACAGACGATGACACATGTGTCAGATCACAAGGTCTGAATCTTTTGTGATGTGTACAGCCAGGATGCTGATACCAAGAGCAAATCCCAGCTCTGTGGCCCATCTCTTTCCTGCCCCACCTTCTCCCTTTGAGTCCTACTATCTAGCTCCTGACCCGGGCTGCCCCTGCTTAGCTGACAATATCAGACAAGATCACAGCCGTAGGCAGTATAGCTGCTGCCAGAACCTGGTGGCCCCCTGCGCAGCTGCTGCTTCCTGTGTCTGCGAAGTGTCTGGCTTGTCAGCCACATCCCCTCCCTGGAGCAGTCTTTGTTAACCAATTCCACCTCGGCCCACTGAGCAGAAGATGAAACGCCAAGAGCTCCTCCCAAACCAACAAAGACAGCAGCCATTACCAAGTCCCTGTTGGAGTCTCTTCCCCAAGGTGACTCTGAGAGCTGGCTTTCCTGGCACTTTTAACCCAGAGCGGGGAAAGCTGGAGCTTGGGATGGGAGATGGCAGATGCAGGGAGAGCTGTCTGCCCCTCCCAAATCCTCCCCACTCCATCCTGCCTCCTGTCCTGCTATAGTAACTGGTGGAAATCCCTCATCACCAACTCCCTACCTCATGTCTGAGGCTTTAGTTGGGCCATAGAGAAGTCAACAAGGCCCTTGGGAGGAATCTTCGATTATCTCTTCCTAGGGCCGGATCCAGCTAGGGTTGGGAGGAAGGCACAGTTAGTATCAAATGCTCTGAAGGTGTTCTGGGACTTGGGAGCTGCACTCTTTCCAGGGATCCCCAGCACCCCGGCCTCACTACAAGGTGCCGTCTTTCTAGACCAGCCCTGACCGCTCATTTCCTGGTCTTTTTTTTTTTTTTTTCCTGCAATGCCCTTGTCCCTTCTCACCCTCCTCCTCCCCAAACTTCGTAGCCTGGATCTGAGCAGAAAAAGAGGAAAGGGAGGCCCAGAGCATAGGGGTGAGAAATGGATGCAGAATGAGCAGACTGTTTATTGGGATCTAGGAAAAGCCATTAAGAAAATAAGTACTTAAATGATTTTCAATCTGCGCATGGAAGTCATCTATCTTCATACTGGGGGAAAAAGGCCCATTCTCTGATCCCGGTTTTGATTGACTGCTTTCCAGTTCTCTAAGCATCTCCCACAGGAGCCTCTCACCTATTTCCCATAATGACAGGCCTTTGCATTTCCAGGCAGTGTTTTACATTTATTTCCGATTTGCTCATAATGGTCAAAAATCTCTCTCCGATCCAAGGCATTTCTCTGGCAGTGCATGGTTTCCCTCAGGCCAAATGGTTCAGCTGTGATCCACGGAAAATGAGAATTTCCCAAACGCACCTCCGGACTAAGGGAGGGTCCAGCATCACAAATTCAGATGGAAAATTTCCCACTGTTAGATCAATATCTGGGCTGAGAAATAAATGCCACAGGGGCAGAGAGCTGGAGCAAAATGATTACAATTGGCACAATTACATTCACCAGCAGAATCAACTTGCTGATTACTCCTAGGGATAGGGAGCTCCCGCTTCATCCACCGCAGGACGGCTTGGGAATTAGAACATCACTCAGCATTTCATAATTCAACAGATTTGCCCGTTGCTTTGGCGTGAGTTCATTTCCTCCATATAGTACATTCCTGAAAGAGGAGTTCTTATTTCAAGGAAAGAAGGAAGGAAGGAAGGGACGAAGGGAGAAAGGAAGGGAAGGAAGAGAAAGTAACTGAATCTCAGAGTATGTGAGAGACCAAGGCTAGTATATTGCAGGCAGAGGTTAGAATATGCTGCTCTGGAATTTCCGGGCCAGGGATCTGACATTGTGACTGCTAAGGTGAGGTCTTTCCCAGAATTCTACACAGCTACAACCTCATCAGGTACAAAGGGCTCAAGAACGTACGCTTGGGTGCCTTAATTATCCTGTTGACCAAGGAGTTTACTAGGCAAATTTTCATTAACTGAGAACCAATCTGAAGTTCTTTTGGGGCCACAGGAAAAAGACGGTCTGCTGGCTAGTGGGGATTTCTACAGCATCTTTCCTCTGTTGAGCTTTGAAGAGGCAGAGGCGTTCACTGCTTTCTCACCAGTGGTGAATGCTGGGTAGGCGGGGGCCATGGCAAATGGATTGGGCATGCTGCGTGGCTCTGTGTACTGACACTGGCCCCAGGGCCCGCTGTGTCCCTACCCCCTCCCAATCTTCTCTTTAATCCCCCCAACCAGATAATGTGGGATTTGGAAGCATGTAATATCCATGAGACTCCATTATAGGCTATTACGAGCTTTATATACAGTACCTGGGGGATGTGTCGGGCTGATGCTTGTCACTGTGGCTGCTGAAACCGAGAGGGACTACAGGAACGGTCCCAAGGGCCAAAGTGACCCTTCTATTGTTTTGATCAGTTACCCCCAAAAGGGAGCTCTGATCTCTTGTGACATAGAGATGGAAAGCGTTAAAGAGGAACAGCTCTCATTCTCTTATGGTGGAAGAAACACAGAGGGATGTATAGGGAGAACAAAAACATTAATCGCTGAATTAATTGCTGGAGTCCTAAGAGGCCATCTCACCTACTGGGGTTTCTGCATGAGGGCACTATTGGCATTTGGGTGTGATCTTCCTGAGCATTGCAGGTTTAGCATCCCTGGCCCCTGCCCACCAAATGTGAGTGGCAACCCCCAGGCATTGTGACAAGCAAAAAAATGATCCATGCCATTTCCACAACTCCCCTGGTGTGGAACCACCAACAGTCCAACAGTCATGTGTTACAGAGGAGGAATCTGGGATCAGCGAGCAATCAGACCAAGGTCACAGAGGGGATGCTGGGACTGGACCCAGAGCCAGAGCTCCCAACTTAGGACCCTTTCCACAAAACAGGCAGCCTCTGAGAAGGAACTGAGAGATAGATCACAAGAAGAGACAAAACATTATATGACAAGAAAAAGGAACAGGGAAAAGAAACAGCAGGGAGTTGGGGAGGGGAAAAGGGATAAAGAATTGAGATCAAAACAGTGAGTGGGGTCAGGGGACTGGTGGAAAGGGAAATCTTATCAAGTTCATTGAACATTTACCACCTTCTAGGTGTGGAGATAAAAGAGGACTTAGGGTCTCTGACCTCAAGGGCAGGATGGATCCTGATGAGGGAAGATGGAGGGATAAGCAAACCAATAGTGAGAGCCAAGGGCAGACTTGGGGATGGGCTGGAAACCAGCACAACAATACTGGACTGTTACAACAGAATGTAGATGTCTTTGCCTGTTTTTTGAATGTGAGGCCAGGACTCCCCTTGATGCCTGGTCTGGGCCCCTTGCTGAAAAATGACAGAGAAGGCCCAGGGCCTGGACGCAGACTCTCACTCAGGTGTCTTTTTTTTTTATAGGCAGACTGGACTACTGCTGCTGGGAATGAAGGAGAATGCAGAATTAAAGATAATCCAGGCTACTCTGTCTAGGCAGGGAGTGGAACACCAGTGTCTTCCATCTGAGGAACTGAAGCAACGTTTCCCCAATATTCGGTTGGCCAGGGGAGAAGTGGGGCTCTTGGAAAAGTCTGGAGGAGTTCTCTATGCTGACAAGGCGCTCAGAGCCCTTCAGGTGATACCGTGCAGCATTAGGGGCACTGCAGCTCCTGCTCTGGGCATCCTGGGTCCCCATCAGCCATCCCCTGACCCCCAGTTGGATGACAGCCTTTGCCCTGCCAGCTTTAGTCTTGACTTTTTGGACTGGGCAGTTTTGAGCCTGCTAGGCCTCGACAATATGGGAGAGGAGGTCTAGATTCTGCCCTCTCTTTTCCGCACCCGATGAAGGATTCTTTGTCCAGGGTGAACCACGTACATAACTGATTTGCCCTTTCCTGCTCCTGCCCTTTCAGGATGCAATTCGACAGCTAGGAGGCATAGTGCATGATGGAGAGAAGGTGATGGAGATAAAACCAGGGCTACTGGTCGTGGTGAAAACCACCTCCAGGAACTACCAAGCCAAGAGTTTGATCATCACAGCAGGTCCTTGGACCAACCGGCTCCTCCATCCCCTGGGCATTGAGCTGCCTCTCCAGGTAAGGGGAGCTGAAAGCCTGAGAGGTGGTGCTTAAGAAAAGAAGCCTTGGACCCAGATGGACTTGAGTCTTCCATCTGCCACTTGCTAGTGGATGACTTTGGGCAAATTTCATTCACCTTCACCTCACTTAGCCTCAATTTTATAACCTATAAAGTGGGGACTAGGGCTGTTGGAGAATTAAATTAAACCATATATATATATATATATATATATATATATATATATATATATATATATATATATATATATATATATAAACCTAAGGAGATGGCCTGGCCTATAGTAAGCACTCAATAAACGAGGTATTATTAACTCCTGGAGAGAGAGAGAAGTAGGCTGGATGCAGTTTTGGGAGAAGATTAAGAATAGGGGAAGAGACAGATTCACCAATTTTTATGCATCATAACATAATGTAACATGTAAATGACACAAGAATTGAGTGAAACAAAGATGGGTGAGTTAATCAGGGCATCTGGGCTTATATTAAAGGGCTACGGGACCCCAGAAATGCTTTCTCCCTTCATTTCCCACTTCTTCTTCCTGCTCCAAGACCCTGCGGATCAACGTGTGTTACTGGCGAGAGAAGGTTCCCGGAAGCTATGGTGTGTCCCAGGCCTTTCCATGCTTCCTGGGCTTTGGCCTGGCTCCTCGCCACATCTATGGATTGCCCTCCGGAGAGTACCCAGGGCTGATGAAGGTGAGCGGAGAGGCCAAGAGAAGGCTAATAGGGGCCCAGGCAGATTTGGGGCAGCTATTCTAACTTTCCTCTCACCAGACTCCCTCGGATCCCAGTGGGCAGGAGCAGGAACGGACTTCACTATTCACTATGCGCAACACAAGACCCCTGGCTGTCCTGGAGCCCTTCCTTTGCAATCATAGGGTTGGCGGGGGAATGGCAAACTCATATGGCAACAAACAGCATCTGTCAGGACTGGGGAAGGCTGGGATGATGGATGGGGTGCATTCTGTGTACAACCTGCCCCCTGGGTTGGGGGTGGTGTGCAGGAGGCCAGCCATCCCAGCTCACACTGCTCTGATTGGGAGCCAGGTCTGCTATCACCACGGCAACAATGCAGATCCTGAGGAGCGGGACTGCCCTGCAGCTTTCTCAGACATCCAAGACGTCCACATCCTGAGCTGCTTTGTCAGAGATCACTTACCTAACTTAGAGCCTGAGCCTGCTGTTATGGAGCACTGCATGTACACGGTAAGGGTCTGGGCAACTGGGCCAGGCTCTCTTGCAGCCCTGGAGAACAGGGGAATGAGACAGACTGGCCTTGTGCTGCTCAGGCTGGACTCTACCTGACCCCTGACACAGTATGTGACTTGAAACAAATGAGCTCATTCCTGCGGGTCAGTTCACCTCCACCAGAGAGGGCCCACTAGAGGTTATTCGTATTCTTTTTCATTAGGAAACTAGGCATACGTCTGGCAGTCCTTCACTATGTTTCCCAGAAGAGCTCTAAAAGAGTTTTTGGCAAGATGTTCTAGTTGAGCAGGCCTTAGGGACAAAGAGAAGAGACAGATGTCACCAGGGCCTGAGGCGTCTTTGCTAAAGTTACTTTACACGCGTTAACTGAGCACCTACTGTGTTCATAGCTCTACATGAGAAGAGACAGATGGACAAATGAGAAAGACTGGCGTACCCTAGGGCACTGGCATGCACAAAGCATTCCTGTGCCCCATTCCTATTCTTTCTGGAAAGAAATCCAGCTGAGTCTCCTCCCTTCTGAGCCTGCAATTCTTCTTCCTCCCTCTATCCTCAAAGGACACAGGTGTGATTGTTTCTTTCTAGAACACCCCTGATGAGCACTTCATTCTTGATCGACACCCAAAGTACGACAACATTGTCATTGGTGCTGGATTCTCTGGTGAGCCTGAGCAAGGGAAGACGGGGTGCCTTAAAGATGACCCACCTCAGTGCCAGGCAAAATGGTGTTTTTCATGCTTTTAGTTGGACAGAGAGGGGCCAGAGCATAGACCTTGAGTGTATAAGGGGGTTAAGAGGGGCTATCAGAGAAGAAAGGGTTCTCATGGTGGGAGGCAACTTCCAGCTTTGGGATGCGACCAATGGGGAGGTTAGCTCTATCTGGGGACTGTGTAGGGGACGTCCAGGGAGTCCAGTACCTATCTCTGAGGATGCCTGACCACCTGTTCTCCTTTCCCTAGGGCATGGGTTTAAGCTGTCCCCTGTTGTGGGGAAGATCCTGTATGAATTAAGCATGAAATTAATGCCATCCTATGACTTGACACCTTTTCGAATCAGCCGCTTCCCCCGCCTGGGCAAAGCCCACATTTGACTGGCCAGCTGCTTCCCTTCTGTGCACAGGAGCTCGGAACAAAGCCCTCTTCTGGGAAAGACTTCTCAGAGGAAGGAAGTGTCTGTGAGATGTTATCCTTTTTTCTTGCCCCTCTTCAGTTCCCCATAAACACCAGCTGATTGAATTTACCTTCTTTCCCTAGCCAGCTCTCCAATCCCACACTTTTTTTGCTTCAGAAGTTAAATCAGATATTCTATGATCACAGAGTAGCAAGAACCTTGAAGCTGGATGTCTCAATAAGGAGGGGGCATAAGGACTGGCTCAGGAGACCAAAGCAGTTGTTAAAATTCTCTTCACTGGGGCATCTGATGAATTTGGGATAGATTTGACTAAGGCTGCCTGGGGGAGAGCAAATAAGATGATCTGTAGACCACTAAGGCCCTTGGCATTCCTGTTCATAAAACTAGAGCCACCCTCTATCACAAACTCCTGTAAAATTTGGCTCATCTTGGGTGCACAGTAAATGTTTGTTGCAAAAAATGTGTTGAACAAACAGATAAGTAAATGACTGCATTGCATGAAAGCCTGTGGTGGGCTTTATTTTCCATGTGACCTTATTTCTTATAGACTTTAACTGTCTAAATTAGCACCACAGAATCCATTACCCCAGGACTCCTTGGGGTCTTTATCCCCTCAGTGCACCACACCCTCTTTCTCTGGATTCTTTGTTTGGTTCTCATCCTCTCTCTGGTTCTATAAAGATGCTCAGCTCCCCAGTCTCTCATTAAGGTGTATTGTCAGGTCTTTATGAAGATGGAGCTGTTCTACCAGAAAGGAAGAGAGAGACACACTCGCTTAGAAACCCTGTTCAATGTTTGAATGTTAAATGTGCCATTTTATTATCATTAGGATTGCTCCCACTTAATGAAACAGCATTAACACCCAGTCGGCTGGCCTCCTTGCACTAATTGCTTTGGAAGGAAACAGGCTCATAACTGCCCCAGGGTGGGTGGAGGGGTGAGAGGTGTAAATAGAGACTCAAGCAAGGCTGAGTGCACTCAGATGAAACCCAAGCAGGAGCATTTCTAGACAGGGCCAGTTTGACCCAAAAGAACAGGAGTTAAAGTGCTCTGGGGAGAAAAAAACTGGGACTGGGTGGGGTGGAAATGTTCGAAGGAATCGCTGAGAGGGGAAGAGTGGGAAATGGAAATAAGAGTAAAAATATTCCCAAAGGAAATAACAACACAGAGGAAATTACTCTTCAATTGCCTTATAGGCCTAGGCACATGGATTAGTACTGATTTCTCCTGGGAATTATAAAAGCCAGCCAATCCTGTCAACCCCACGCCAAGTCTGCTTCTTGGGTGCTCTCACTTAGTTCCCCAAACCACAGCCTCTGTAAAGTGGGAATAATCCTATCTGTAAAACGGGAATAATACTATTGATACATTCCATGGATCAACCTTGAAGACATAATGCTAAATAAAATAATCCAGACATAAAAGGACAAGTATTGTATGATTCCACTTGTGTGAGCTACCTAGAGTAGTCAAATTCATAGAGACAGAAAGTAGAATGGTGGTTGCCAGGGGCTGGAGGGAGGGGGGAATAAGGAGTTATTGTTTAATGGGCACAGAGTTTCAGTCTGGGAAGATAAAAAAGTTCTGGAGATGGATGGTGGTGATGGCTGCACAACACTGTGAATGTACTTAAATGCCACTCAACTGTACACCTAAAACGGTTAAGATGGTACATTGTAAGTTATGTATATTTTACTGTAGTAAATAAAAAGGGAATAATAATACTGACCAACTCTACAGGAGTGTGTGAGGATCCAATAAGATCATTCATTCATTCATTCATTCAACACACAAATATTTGTTGAGTTCTGCTGCGTGCCAGGCACTGTGCTAGGCATGGTGGATGTATCTGTGAACAAAACAGAAATCTCTACTCTTGTGGTGTTTACAGTTCAGTGAGGAGAGGACATGTTAATAATATGTATAAATAAATTGTATTGTACATTAGAGGGTGACAAGTGCATTGGGGATAAAACAGAGCAGAATGGGGAAGGTAGAGAATGCTGGGGGAGGGACTGCCCTTTTCAATGGTGGTCAGGGTAGGACTCATTGAGGAGGAGGCATTTGAGCAGACTTGGAGGAGAGGGAGTGCACCATGCAGATACCTGGAGGTCTGTAAGAGAATGTGGTAAATTGTAAAGCAAGGTATTGTGTTATTACTGAGAGAGAGAAAAATGCAGTACAGAGAGGGATCAGTGTAAGATCCTGCCAGCTCCCAAGCTGGCAAAGTTGGGGAGGAAGGATGTTGGGAACCTCTCTCTCCCTCTCATTCCATGGCTGCCCGCAGCTCCCTCTGCTCCTGCTTCTCTCAGTGCCACCCTCCTCCCCCAGCCAGCTGCAGCTCCCCTTCCAAAATATCCAGTCTTATTCAGCTTGCCGGTGACAGCTAAAGGAGGGGACAAGTGTCTAGAGGAGGCTGAGAAAGGACAAGTGGGGGATGCTGACAAGCCCTGCCTGGGCTGGCAAAGTCTCTTTAGAAATGAGCCAGTGTGTCCTAGAAACAGAGTGCAAGCAAGGGCAGGGGCAGGGGCGTGTGGGGTGGGACGGGTGTGTGTGGGAGGGACGAGGTCAGGGAAGAGTAGAGAGAAACAGGAATTGGATAAGAAGAGACTGGCAATGTGCAGGCCAAGAAGGCAGGTGAGGACCTGCAGGGGTGCTGCACACAACCCAAGTGGGAGGAACTGAGCATTTCTTACTGAGCGTGGGATGGGGTCATAGAGGGGAAGAAGGGATGTAGGAAATAGAGTCTGTGGATATGGAGAAGAGGACTAGACATTGTAGATGGGCTCAGAGGACAACCTGAGGGTTTTGGTAACATTGAAGGATTTGCCAAGCAGACCCACCAGCGTTATCTCCCTGCCTACCTTCTGCTTGAGTGTGGCCAGGCATCCACTTTCAGGCCGACCCTACCTATCTTCAAGATGGAAGAAAATCAAAATAAATCGGGCAGGCAATAAGAGACCTCTGGAAGGGCAACTGGGGTCCTCACAGGCTGCAGGGGAGAGATAAGGGCAGCGAAGAGAAAGAGGCGGGCATGGTTGCCAACCAGACTAAGGAAAACAGAGGCAGGCTCAAAATAGATTGGGGCTGGGGGAGGGAGGAGAGGCAGCCCAGAAAAGAAGGGAAAGCAGAGGCAATCGATGCCATTGCGACTCTGACCCAATTCTTCATTTCTCAGCCTCATCATCTGAAAAATTAGGGGGTGATGGGGAAAAAGGGAAAGACTGGGGAGAGTCAGCGGAAAGTAATTTGAGTCCTAAGGCCTAGGCAATTGTGGGGTACAAATCAGTAATCCCAATGTGAAAAAGAGGAGGTATATGGTGTAGTCAGTACGAGTTAAACACTAACCAGAGTTTGGTATCCCAGGACAGGTTTAAGAGCTTAAGGAGTGTGATTGTAACTTGGAATGAGGTTCACCTGTCTAGCAAGGTAAGTGGCAGCAACAAGGACGAGTTAATCTGGGGGTACTAGGCTGGAGTGACTTGATGCTTGCATTTAACTTCTCAAAAGAGTGATTAAAGAGAATTTGGTTATTGGATATTCTATTTCAGTGGTGGGCTTCCCATGCAGCAAGAGGGATTTAGGTTAGAACTCGGGGAATCCATCCCACTAAGTAGATTTGTGAGCTATTAAAACATGTATATAGCACTGCTTAGGGTATTCTTTCCTTGGAAATCTTTAAAAACAAGAAGCCCACCTATTTGGGTCTGTATAGTCTTGCCTGAAGGCCAGGACCTCCCAACAAATCTCTGGAAGACTTCTGGCTAGAGAGGAGGTAGGGTCTGAGAAGAGATTCTGGGCAGGGAGAATGAATGTAAGCACCTTGGAGGAGAGGTGAGGCATAAGGCAGGCTGGATCTGTCAGGCAGGAAGAAGCAGCAGGGACAAGGGGCAGGAGTCTAACAAGCAGGACCCAGTGGCATTTACATAACTTTGAATAATGAATAAGCCCAGCTCTGGGGCTCCTAGTCAACATGCTCATCTGCATCTTTATTAGGCTTTATAAGTGATTCAGCTCCCTACCCTTTCCCCCCAGCCCCTGCCCAGCCTGCCCCAAGCATCGGGTAGTTGATTGCTCATTATTTTAGACTAGATTTGTTTCACCAACATTCAGTGAGGCATGGAGTGGGGGACACAGGAGGGAGGAATAAATCCAAAAGGCAGGTGGAGCGGAGGGGTAGGGGAACGAACAGAAGCAGCAGCCACAGGAAGGCAGGCAGACGGCTGCGAGCTAGGAACGTGGGCATAATTCTCTGAAATGCTCCTGAGGCCAGCATCTTCAGGAGAGGAAGGTTTCTTAGATTCCCCAAAATGTGCTGGGTTCAAGTCCCACTCAATCCCCTGTCTCCCTTACATCTGTTGCCAAGCCCCCAGCAGGCTTCTCTCTCAGCTCCAGTGCAGTGCTGAGTCACTTGAGCAGCCAGATGAAAACTGCCCCCAGGGAAGTTCTCACTTTTTCCTGAGGCAGGAATTTTGCTATTTTCATGAAAAAAAAAAAAATCTACTATGCTTTGCAAGGCCAGAACAGGCACCAGGCATATATTAGGGGAGAAAGTGATAGGAACAGGCCTACGTGGTATGTGAATTTGTAGAGAAGGGAATGCTTGTGTCCATAGAGAGTTTCAGCCCATCTGGAAAGAAAAGCCTGGAAAAGATGGGCAGCCCTCGACTCCTCCAGGTAGGCATATTAGGGCCAACTGCTCTGGTCTACTGGCAGGAGGCAGAAGAAGTATTTAAGAGCCTGGACGAGGAGTTGGCAGGAAACTGGTAGGGGGAAAGGTAGAGCACTTCTCAACCCTGGCTGCACATTAAAACCATCAAGAGAGCTTTAAAAAATATGATGCTTGGGCCCCACCCAAGGCCAATTAAATCAGAATCCCCGAGGGAGAAGCCCTTGGGCACAGTAGTATTTCTTAAAAAGCTCCTCAACGATAGGACTTCCTTGGCGGTCCAGTCCTTCTACAGCAGGGGACATGGGTTCGATCCCTGGTTGGGGAACTAAGGTCCCACATGCCGTGCTGAGTGGCCAAAAAGAAAAACCTCCTCAATGTTGTCTGATTTGAACAAACTAACTTAAAAAAAAAATATATATATATATATATGTAAAATTTATTACATTATTAATATTTAAAATCAGGAAAATTTAAACACTGAATATTTGGTACTAAGGAGTTATTGATAATTTTTTTAGGTGTGATAAGAGTATTGTGATTACATTTTTTTTTTTTTTTTTTTTGCGGTACGCAGGCCTCTCCCTGTTGTGGCCTCTCCCGTTGCGGAGCACAGGCTCCGGACGCGCAGGCCCAGCAGCCATGGCTCACGGGCCCAGCCGCTCCGCGGCATGTGGGATCTTCCCGGACCAGGGCTCGAACCCGTGTCCCCTGCATTGGCAGGCAGATTCTTAACCACTGTGCCATAAGGGAAGCCCATGATTACATTTTAAGGAGTCATTTTCTTTTCTTTGAGGGGTAGATACTAAACAAATATCTTAATTGTAACAAAGTGATATCATATCTGGGGTCTCCTTCAAAATAATCCAAGGGAATGGGGAAGTGGGCCAGGTTCAAATGAAGCAAGATTCACTGTGTTGAAAATTGTTGAAGCTGTTTGGTGGATAAGGTTCATTATACTATGCTTTTTACTCTTTGTATACAAAACAAAAACAGTTCCTTGAGTGTTTCTAATATACAGCAAGGTGAGAACCCCAGAGCCAGGCATTCAGCTGGAAATGGGCCACCATGGCACCTCTGTGGGCACAACCGACTTTAAGGAGACCAGGTTTGTGGGACCCTAAACGATAGGTGAGAGCCCTGTCCTCCAACGCCCTAGGCTTCAGGCAGAGGGACCACTTGTGAGGAACCAGAGCTGGCAGTCAGAGATGCACTGGGGGTGTCCAAAGAGCCCTTCAGGCTTCCTCCCCCACCCCAGCACAGCCTCTGGGGACTCAGGCTCTATGCACCAGGCCAGGAGGCTGGACCAAGGGGAGCCGCCTGCCTGCGGCACCCAGAGCAAGCAATCAGCCTGTCTCTTCTCTCTCAATCCCTGCCCTCTCTCGACTGACTCCACAGGAGCCAGGCCCCCATCTCAGCCGGCAACACCCCCTCCCCCCCGCAAGCCGTCACCACTGCTTCCCAGCGCTGTCACCCTCCCGACGGGCTCATCTGCCTCTGTCAGGGAACATTAGTCCAGCAGACTTCATCAAGGACGTGAGGGGAGGCTGAACACCAGTCCACAGAAGTACGGGCACCCAGGCAGCCACCCCCGGCGGCTGCCGGCAGAGCTGTCTGAGCTGCTGAGAGATTCGCGGGTAGCTTGATCTCATTTGCATATCACTTCTTTAACGAACACATTCACAAGAATCCCAAATTCTCAGTTTTCTACTCTCACCGACAGATTGGATCTCCTCACACTTGTCCCTGACACGGATCAACCATTCCCACGTTCTCCACATGCTCTTGAGAAATAACTTCCCGCCCTGCCGAGGTGCAAGGTATTCCCTCCCCCACCCCGCCCCGCCCCTCCCCTCCGAACTCAGCCCCGCCCCCATAACTCAGCCCCGCCCCCACCCCACCTCCACCGGAGCAACCACCAGCTCCACCATCGCGCTCAGCTTGGGGCTCTCTCTCTCTTCTCCGCTCCATTACCTTCCCCTGATGGCCTCTAGGGGCTGGGCAGGGGAGAGAGTTGGAGGGGGTCTATTGAAGAGATTTTTGGAATCTGTGCCTGCGTATCACCCGCTGCCATGAGTTATTTCAGCGCCGATGTTTGTCTCGAGCTGATTATTCCAACCCGAGAACAGGTGGAGCAGCCTGTGGTGGCTTATTCGTCAGCCAAGGCCATCTGTTCCCAACAAGCTGAGATTTGTAGCTGATTTCTACTGGGGAGCAAGGAGTGGGGGCGGGGAGGGAGATGAAGATCACCTCCAGGTCCCAGGAGACTTACTCCTCCCAGACCTTATGCGAGGTCTGAACCCCTAGTCCTCCCCTTCTAAAATCAATACCTTCTCATTTTCTCAGAGAACTCACCGGTCAGTTGACTCTCTGAAACAGCGAAAATACTTTTTCCTTAAGGGGCTAAACCTTCTTAGACGGAGTCAGGTATGAGAAGCAGGAATCCATTAGCTAGGCACAGTCTGGCCATTGAGTCATGTCCACCCTTACAGATCTTAAAAAAAAAAAAAGTATATAACCATAACACAAATATCCTAAATGACCTTCTTGACTCTCGGCTTCTCCTCACCCCACTCCACCACCGGTCCCTTCATCAACACAAGTCTCCTTGCCTAAACCTGTCACCTGCAGGGCTCCAGGCTGCATGGGAGGCCATGTCTGGATGCTCTTATCTCCCCCTCCCCCACTGCTCCTCTCCCCTAAAAACCCTGTTCAAGTTCCACCCTCCAATCTGTTCCTCTTCCAGCTTCCATTCTCAGCCATGCCAAGAGACGCCTGCTGCTTTAAGAATGGCTTTCCCTGAGCAAGGGATCTAAGCAGTTTCTAAGCAGCTTTGCCACATGGTTTACCCCACCCCGCCCAGGGCTACTATTTCTATATATGCAATGCCGGAAAGACGCTACTCTTATAGTCACACTAATATGACAATTTGGGGCCTTCTTTGGTGTTTGACACAGATACACATCTGTACTGACTTAAAAGAAAAATTGTATGAAAACTTTATTACAAGCACAGATACTTCATCTAGAATCCCACACCCCCAAACAAAGCTATTTCTATTTTTCAGAAGTCTCATCTAACGTTTATCTATTTATCTGTTTTCACATGTACTTTTGTCATGTGTACATGTTCCCTTAAGAACCCATTCAAAGAGCTTAAGACTGCCTCACTTTCGAGTTGGTTCTCTAGGCTTATTTTGCCAGTGCCTGGGAGCGGAAGCTCCTTTTCTCCTCTTAAATCCTGTCCAGTGGCTCAGTATGCGGTTCACTGGAAAGACAAGCCCCCACAGATGAGCTCCTGGACCCTCAAAAGCAGGCCATGGACCTGTGCTTCTAGTGCAGAACCTTCCAGGGCAGTGCCACTCACTAGGGTCAATCTCCCTTGCTCTCCAGAGGACACTATTCCTGTGGGGGCCAGAAGCAGCCCTTAAGCAAGGGTGCCAACCTGTAACTGACGCCAGTCCCCAGGATTAAATATAAGCCACGAGGCCTATTTCATCATGTACAGTTTCATATTTGCCTCGTCACCAGTTGTCGACCTGTCTTTCAAAGAGGTAAAATTTCTGAAGCTATTGGCTGTATTCCCGTACCAGGATTTTTTTTTTTTTTAATTCTCCACTTTCAAATTCCCTAGTGTCCTTTCTTCTGCAAATCCTTTTGCTTCTTTTTCTAATCTAGTCAGATCGTAGATGTGGCACAAAACATATAAAAATTTATTAAAATGTGGAAACTCTTTGACTCTTAAACCACCTCAAATATAATTTGCCTGGATGGTGTCAAAACTTAATATCCTTTTTGAGGTTGTTTTTTTTTTTTTTCCATACTGTCATAGCTGACTTTTGATATCTAAAGCAAATTCTATCCACGCATTTAAGTATTCCGCTGGGAGATTTATGTCACTGACTTCAGTTGCAAAGCACACATCCTTTTCGGAATCTCCCTCATGTACATGACCCATCACTGGGGCTGACGCTACAGAAGATTCAAGTTCTCTGTAAAATTCCTTCTAAATAAATCTAGCATCCTTGTTAACTTCAAAATGGCTACTGCTCTGGAAATCACTCCTCCCAGATCAGATCCCAGAGAATGGTCTGGATTGTTCCATTGTACTGTAATGAAATTAGATTGAGGTGAATAGAGCCTAAAATACGCATTCCAGGCCATGTGGAACTGTTATTCATATTGTTGGCACCGTTGTTGAAACACAAATGTGATCATGTATGGGGGATGCTCTGAGAATTGTTAAGGAGCAACACAAACGTGAGGTTGACATTCCCCCCCCCCCTCCAAATTGTCAAGAAGTGCTTCCTTCCTAAGGGCAGGCCTTGGTGAATACCAGGCACACAGTGATTTGAGATGAGGATCATGACAGCAATTCTTGGCCTTCTCGCCTCCCCCTTCACCCTCTGACAAGGCCAAAGTGGCTCAAAGACGCCTGGCCAGTTGCTGGAACCAAGCTGAGGACCCTGCTAGGCCGGATGTCACCTCTCTGGGCCTGTTTCCTCACGGGGACAATGATACTTCACTGAGTTGTGATAAAGGTTAAATGAGATGTAGGCAAAGTGTATAAGCACTGGGGACATAAGTAGGTGCTCACCATGGTTATATTGATTTTGTCCTCCTCATCCTCTGGGTCACTACTGACAGGCCGGGCAGGCCCCTCAGCCCCAGTTGCTACACAGCTTCAGCTCCTGCTGAGGACTTCCAGTAGCCCTTAAAAGGGCGGGGAACAGTATCGTCGGGTTGCTGCGCGAGGAGACCTGTCCTTATGCTTCTGGAATCCTTCAAAGGCAACGCCGACGGGCTCGGTCCTGTCACAGGCTCAAGGACCTTTTAAGAGGCATGGCTTCCGGGTAGAGCGCGGGGGCGGGTGGGGGACGGGGCGGGGAACCTCCAGACGGAGGCGGAGCCAGAGGTTCCGTGCTCCGGAGGCCGAGGTCATGCAAACGAGATATGAATATGCTAATACGCCCGGGTTCCCAGTGAACCGGAGGGCGCTTGCCTGGCCAGGCAGAACCAGCCCGGAAAAAGGAAAGGAAATGAAGAGGACGCGGAGGCGCATGGGGCTGCTGGACGGAACCAAGCCCAGACAGCCCTCGCGCTGGGAGAAGACGTCTGTCTTCTCCCGGCCCCACTTGCGCCACCCATCGGTCCCCTCCGGCTCCTCACCAAGGGTGATAAAAAGGTGGGGGTGAGAGGTTCTGTTGGCAGCATTGAGGGGCTCTGTCCGAACCTAGGATCCAAAAGATTCTTGCCAGCAATTCCACCTTGTTTTACAGATGGGGAAACTGAGGCCCAAGCGGTCAAGGCTCTTCTCCAAGGTCTCAGTGCTAGCGGCAGAAGCGCTCAGTTTAGCAGGTTTTATTCGTCTGATTTTGTTTTGCTTCCACTAGGGTCGGGGGACACCACTCGGTAGGTGAAAGAAGCAGCAGCCCCAAACGTGGCAGAACTTGGTACATTACCAAGCATGTCCTGGACTGCCCACCAGGCTGGAGGATTTAGAAAAGAAGACTTCCTGGGGAAAGATGAAAGGCGTTGGGGGTGGCAGCCAGTAGCAGTAGCAGGCAAGTACAAATGATCATAGACTGGTCTGGAATACGTTGCTATGTAAAAAGTGTCGCAGCTTCCCTGAGAACCAGCTCAGAGGAAATGAAAGGGGAACAGAAAGGATTAGGGTTAGATTTAAGGCAGCACTTTCTCCCAGGGGTGATAATGGGGCCCTTTCTTCAATGACCAAGGAAGGCTGTGGACTCACCCTGTCCCTCCCACTTCTGAGGCCTTTGGGAATCCATCTCCCTCCAGTCCCACACGGGCCTGCTTGGAGGACAGGAGTGAATGATTGACTTTGAAAAGTCCCTATCACTCAGGTAGGAGATCCTTCGCCTGGATGGGCCTCCTGGGCTCTTTGCTGAGGGTGAGGACAGCAGACACGCTGGCTCCAGGGCCCTGGGTGGGGAGAAGCAGCAGTCATGGCATCTCTTGCAACACACTCCCTGCCAAATGGATTCAAATTGGCTTGGATATGAACATATGATTAAAGGAGAGGCGCGATTCATTTATCAGGAGAGATTAAAGAGCAGCATCTGCGCAGCCTAGCTGGGGGACAATTAAGGAGCAAATTGCTAAGTGTCTGTGCCACCAGGCATGGGGGTGGGGCATGGGGGAAGGGCAACTGGGATCATCTGCCAAGAGGACACAGGACAAAAGGAGGTAGTTCGGGAGTCACCATGTGCTGCTGTCGTCTCTGGGCACAGACTGGGCACCATGTGGAGCCTCACAGGGTCCCCCCCTCCCAATGCCTCTTATCCAGGATTCAGAGCAATCCTGAGGGTCTGAGATTAGAGAGGAAAATTTGGCGAGGCGGCTTTGAGCCTGGCACAGGGACAGATTTGCTGCCTGTTTTGTGGGAATCACTTACATTTTAGGGACCAGAGCGACCATGAGTGCACAGGTGAGGGCAGGAGCGTATAGAGCTCTGAAGGCATACCCCAAACGAAGATGGACTCTGATGGCCTTGCAGGTCCCTGGACTTCCCTGAGGAGTTTGTGCAGAGGGAATTGCCTTCCTCCCAGCCTGGAGCCCAGAATGCTGGCCGAAGGCCTTTTGCTGAAGCTTGGAGAAGTGTTGGTCATGTGAGGTGATGTCCAGCTTCCCCAGACAGCCTGTGGAGTTCCCTGCCACCACCTCTATTTCCCAGCCTCAGGGCCTTTGCTCAAGTTCTCCTTTCTTCCCAGCACACCTATCCCAGCAATATCTACCTGTGGAAGTGCTATCCTTTCTTCAAGCCCCAGCTCAAAATACCAGCCCCTTTTAGAAGCCTTCCCAGTCCCTCCCCACCCTCTCTCAGTGAGAGTGTCTCCCCTCATAACTTGCCCAAAGCAACTTCTTTGTCCTTTTATGTCTCATGTAATTATTTCCAAAGGGATCTGCCCTAACCCTAACACATGAGCCCCTGGAGGACAAACACTATGATGTACTCCTTTCTACTCACCCAAAGCTTGCACATATTAGGAGGTCAGACACATATTTTTTGTGTTTAACTCCTCCACTAGAATATCCGCTTCTTGAAGGAAGGGACCTCACCCATCCCCAGCACTTAGAACAGTGCCTAGACCATAGCGGCAGTTATGAAATATTTGACTGTTGAGTGAATGAGCAGATGAATAATACATATTTTCCGACTTGAACAAAGCCCTCCGCCCCAGGGAAGGCTATTAGAGGTTGATGCTGGGACTTTCTATCAATAATTAACCAAAGGCCTGAGCCAGTGTGGGTGAGCAGAGTTGGGATCTTGTCTGTAGGTAGCAGGGACTTTTGTCACACTAGTTCCTGGGAGGAAAAAAGTGCACCGAGCTATCTGAAAGCAGGAGTGAAAGATGTGAGTGACAGAACTGAACATGAGGAGCCAGCAGTTTAGAAAAAAAGTGACTTCACTTTGACTGACTTCTCTATTCCGCCTTGGGGGCAGCTTCTTTTGTTCAAGGTGCAGCCACTTCACACTTCTCTCCCATTCATTTTGGGGATGACATTTCCCCCTCTTTCCCTTTCTTGCCCCTTTCTGGGTGGGTGACATCACCAGAGCGTCAGCATCAGGCCTGTCTGATCCCCTTTCTTGCCTACCTGTCCAAACCAGACGAGCCTGATCGGCCAGCTGTAAATACTTCATGCACGCAGGGATTATAACTGGTCACATTACAGAAGGTAGAGGAGGAGGAGGAGGGAGTCATTTGTTTCTTGCCCACTGCCTCTCAGCTGTCAGTGAGGGAACCACGTGTGGACTGGGGCATGAAGGCGGAGACTGAGCAGCGTGGAGAAGCCGGCACGCCCAGCCTATTCAAGTTGCCCGGTGGCCAATGGGGTTGGAGGACAGAGAGAGTTCTGCCAAGTGTTGATCAGAAAGTCATCTTTGGGATGACTAAACTTTAAAAGAGAGAGAGAGAGAGAGAGAAGATAGGATCTCTGTAATTGGCAAGATTTAACAATCAGAGGGACCTCAACATTCCCAAGTGGAGGCCAGGGTAGGCCAAGGCCTGGACGGCTCTGCCAACCTGAATTACAATCCACGGGCTCTTAAAATAAAAGGTGGGGTTTGTGTCTTCCTTGACCAGCCCTCTCATCCACTGCCTCCGCCTGCTCCAGAGGACCTGCCAAGCTCTCTGAGCAGCATTGGTCTGATGTGGGAGCAGGTCAGGGATGAGGGTGATTCCCCCAGGCCCCCACCAGGGTCCTCACTCTGCTCCCCTGTGACCACCCCTGGACTTTACCTGAGCCTGAAGGAACAGGCAGGAAAATTGGCAGAGCCCGGAGAAGAAGGACATTTATTTCCATACATCAGGTAAGCAGGGGAAGAGAGCACAGCCCAATGAGTACAAACCAATTGCAGGAGAGAAGGGGAGACAGCAGATGGGAGCGGCACCAGGCACTGCCCTTGGGCCCCCGTCTGGTGGTGTTGGTGGGATGATCTTTAGGGTGGGAGCTGGGACTGTCAGTCTGCATGTTGTCATGTCTGGGATAAGTGTGTGTGGGCAGGGCGACTGGAAGAAGAAAAATGACTCAGGCTTAGGACACAGGGTGAGGACTCGCATCTAATACACACCAGTACCGACCAAAGCTTCCATCTTCAGTTTTTCTGACCACAAGCCCTCAACCCAAGGCCTTCCCTCTCAAGCTGAGCTTGTGATCCAGGCAACTTGGACAGAGGGGAAGGGAGGCAGTGCTTGGATAAGCCCTGAATTGGCATTAGGTGGAATGGGTTTACTCTTCAATGGGTCATTGCACTTAACACACTGATGAGACAAAGAAGGGTAGGGGCTAGAAGTTCTGGCTGGTACAGATGCACCCCCGTCTGTGTAGGCCTGCTCAGCTCGAACCCAGAAGCACCTGAGAGCCCCTCCCCACACGGACTCTTAAGAACCTGGGCCCAGCTCTGCTCACGGGTCTCTCCAGCTGCACAGAGAAAGGACTGCTCTCTTAAGAGTAAAGATGAAGCTGAGGTTCCCCTAGTCATTCCCGGTGCGGGGAGGCGGGCCAGCTGCCACCACAGCCCCCTCCCCCTCTCAGGGATGCAGCTGTGATGGAGAGGTTGGGTATTTAAATTAAAAAGTAGTAAGACAGCAGGCACTGAGAAGAGAAAGCCCTCCCCCAAGTCATGGGGAAGGAATTGCTGTTCCCACCCCAAACTCCTCCCCATGGACCCAGCAACCCGAGAATGTCCCAGTAGGCAATCTGTCCACCGTCCCTGAGCGGGGGGGAGGGGGCTGAGATGGAGGTCAACTTGCCGGCTCTATGCAGTGCCAAGCCACTTGCCATCCACGGTGGCCCAAGGCAGGAGCAGAAAGTTCTCTTTCCAGAACTGCTCTTCCCTCCACCTCTTCCACGTGGAAACGTCAGATACCCACAGCCTGGGAAGCCCCCTGACCGTAGAGGGTCGGGTGTTTCCCATGCAGATCAGCAGTCAGGTGGGGGAGATCCGTGCCCCGCCATTTCCCGGGAGAGGTGCCGTGGCAGCAGTAGCCCGTGGGTGGGAGGGGTGCACACCACTCCCCTGGGCTATGCGTTGGTCTCTGTCTGCTTGGCCTCTGTGTCGCTGTCACTCAGATAGTTGTGGGAGTATCGGGGCCTGGAGGTGCTGTCGAGAGGGTCGTGCTCATCATCTGACCGGTCAGGGGCAAGGGACTTCCAGTAGCTGGTGGGGCTGCAGGGAGAGAGGAATGAGGTCACAGAGGAAGGATGCTCTTTACCTTCCGCACCAAAGCCTTTGGTCCTGGGGAGGCCCCCCAAACCCTGTCACAAATTGAGAAGTAGAAGGCTTCCCTAGCTTCCCCAGAAGATACTCAGAGTAGTAAGAGAAAGGAGCACATTGTTTTGACTCTGAAACCTTTTACAACTCCGAGGAAAGCAATGATGAAGAGCAGTGGGTCTCGAACTTGAATGTGCATAAGAATTGGCTGCAAGATCCCCGGGTTCTTCCCCTGAGAAGTTTTGATTTGCTAGCTCTTGGGTGGAACCCAGGAATTCTGCATTTTCAACTCCCTCCCCAGAAGATTCTGATACAGGCAGTCCATGGACTGCATTGACTTGGAGACTGCAGGTCTGGTGATTACACGACTACAACCTGTCTTAGTAAAGTTCCTCCCAAAAAGATTCCTTCTAAGAAGGACGGGCTTTCCCCATTGAATACTCCCAGATCATAACCCTTCTTCCTGATCAGGTTTTCCTAAGGCCGGTGAGAGTTTCTGCCCTTGACCATGATATCATCTACTCACAAGGAATAGAGACTCAGGATGTAGGAGCTGGTTAAGACCTCTGTTTCAGGGTGGCATAGTCATCCCTTTCTTGGTACCATAATCCAACCCCAAGGCTTTCATCAGGCCAGTGGGAGCCTTTCGCTCTCCCCTGACCAAGATATGAAGAAGCATTACTCCCTGGATGGAGCAGACTCATGGCGTTGAGCATGGATGGGATCTCATTTCCACCTCTAGTCACCTTCTCTTTTCTTTCTTTTCCAAAGTCTTAGAGCAGCCTTCCCCTGCCCCTCCCACCTCCACTGCCTCTGCCAGTCCAAGTGCACTGTAATTTCAGCAATGTTGGAGAAAATGCAGCCCGGGGTGGCTCCACCCCTACCAGTGCCCTGCACTCAATGGGCCCCTCCCTGCCCAGTGATCTCAGGAACACAGCCCTGCTTCCAGATCCTAGAGAGCTTCTGCTAGAATAAACAGGAATCCTGTGATCCCACTGTCTACAATTCTGATTTAAGAATCTGAGGAAGGCCCTTGTTTACTAGCGCTTTCAAAGTTCTTCTATCTCCAAACCAAAAGAGGAGGACACGGCGTTCTGCAAGAAAGAACCACATGCTCAGCTTTTCCAACTGTGTTGAAGAAAGGATTTCATCACTGAGTATTTCCTGTGATGTGAGACACTGTCTTAGGCACTCTGGATGTGCTATCTTATTCTTCACCACATGAAATGGCATGAGGAAGCTGGTTCAAAGAGACGAAGCACCTTGCCCAAGGTCACACAGCCTGTGTGTAAATCTGAACCTGGGACCTTAGACCTCAAAGCCTTTTGATGACTCCACCTTGCTGCCAGACCGCTGACCTGAGGAGAAAACCAGATGAAACCTGCATTCTCCCCACTGGCCTGGGCAAGAGCCCAGGGGGTGTGTAAAGACAGGTCTCTCTTTCTCTCTCCCTGGGGAGATGGAACAGTCTGATAGAAGAGCTTGTTCAATTATGCAAAACGGTTTAGGAATGGGGCAGTGTGGTTAATAGTTATCGTATTTCTCATGAACGAATTACCATTTTTAAAGGAATCAGAATAGCACAGAACACATTTAATATAAACTAGTCTGAACATAAATGAGTTTTACTTTGATGGGCCAAAGGCACTTAAGGACTCTGGGACGTCTCAGGGACAGAATTATAAAGCTCAATGATGACTGTGCAACATAGAAAAAACTGGGGTTATTTTAGCTTTTGGATTGTTTTTGAATTGTGAATTAGCGGGAGCCTGATTTTATTTTCATTTTTTTAGACAGAACTTCTGGGCACCCAATGCTAAGGTCTGCTGTTGGGCAAAGGAAGGAATGGCTCTGTGGAAAGACAGTGGGGTTATTTTGTGGGGAGAGGGGGGGTGAGGTAGGTGCCAGGGCTGGGACCCGGATGCAAATGGGGTGCTCCTTTCCATCCTCCCACCTCTCCTCAGAGCGGAGCTGCAGACCCCACTTCCATATTCCTGTGCCGGCCAGGCAGACACCTGGATGAACGACAGCTGGGTTTCAACACTGTTCCGTCCAGATGCTGGGTGCAGTGGCAGAGGCAGCCGGGAGCGCTAAACGCCAGGCCTTTCTCCCCTGCTCTGTGCAGCCACGAGACACCCCTGCTCCCACCCTGGGTGCTCTTTAGCCAGCTTCCTTTGCGGCTTCTACAGGCACAGCTGTCAGAGAGTCAACAGCAGGCAGCTGGCCCCCTTCCCGGGGGCAAGAGTCAGGGCTGCAATGTGAACATTTTAACCACATTGTTTCAAAAGCTTTCCTCCTCACAAGCCAGCGTCTCCTGCTCAACACGGTCACAATCGATTTGGTGCATAAGCTAATTCCCACTGGGCGAGCAGCCCCCTCCCCTTGCCTTTGCTACGGATGCTTTCAGTGTTCTGCATGCTTGCAGAGCCCCATCACCGGGTGGGGAGTTAAACTGCCCCCACTCTTGGCAGTTTATTCACCCAAAGCCAGTTCACGCGGAGTCCAACTAGGTCCTCCCTCCCCTGGACCTTCTCTGCCAGCTCTGTACTGGGTGGCTAGCTTCTGGCTTGGTGCCCACTCTGGCTGCAGTGAATCCAATCCTTGCTGGAGGTGGCAGTGTGTAGGGTTTCAGGACTACTCCTGTTTTCCTGGTGGACAAGAACTGTGCTGGTGGCTGAGGGAAGAAACAGGCTTTCTGTGTTCTTGTTCTTGCTGGGTCAAGGGTGATGATGGGCTGAGTCACTGGGGTCTGAAATCCACCAGTTGCTGGTCGGTGTGGGATGGACTGCCTAGGCCCACGTCTCCCTCTTCAGGTACTGGTACTGTGCTCAGAAGGGCCTGGCCCTCTCTGCTTTCCAAACCTCCTCCCATGGCCCATCAGCTGACTTCCCGTGCTAGGGGAGCAGGGCACTCAGCAGGGCTGCGGAAGGAAGGGCTGAGATGGTAGACACAATATTATGACCCCTGCCTTTTCTCACTGTGTACTGACAACAGCTCCCTGGCGCAATTGAGATGCTTCCTACTCTTCCCAGAGCATCCTGCAACCATCTGCCACATGCGGGGAGTGACAGAGCAGGGGTAAGCCCAAGGGCTTGGTTTCTGAGCAGCTCAGGGCCCACAGAATCTGAGTTGGCCATGAGCCTGGTCTGGGTTCAAGTTCCACCTCCCCCATACCATCCCCCCAATCCCATCCCATCACCATCTCCAAATAGCTGCAGGTAACATTCACTTCCATGGGCTCCATTCCTTAAAACAAAACTGGTCCCTTTCGGTAGAACCCCGCCCAAGATGACAGTGTGCTTGGGCAGCTGCTCCACTGCACAAGAGGCCCACTAGCACGCGACAGGTGTGTGTGTTAGTTCATGCATCTAGGAAACATTGCCCGTGCCCCAGGGGCCTGCGCTCTGGGGTCATACCTCCTGGGAAGCAGCAAGCTTGCCCTGGGAGGGTACCATGCCAAAAACAACTTCACATAACCAGGGTGATCCAAATGTCACCGCCCACCAGGGAAACTGGCAACAATAGTATTCCTGTGAGTCAGTCTTCGCCTTTCTTCCAAGTGGGGGTGTGGGCATAAAGGGCCTAACAGCTAGATCTCCCTCCCACAGGGAGAAGGCTGGGGGAGGCAGGAGAGCCAGGAGGGGGCTGTCACTCAGCAGCTGCTAATTTCTATTCATTAAAACTTTACAAGATGAGCTGAGATGAGGTGACGCTCATGTGTGGGCTTCGGGTAGGAGGGGTGGGGAGCGAGTCAGGCATCTCCAGGTCTGCTGCAGGGTGCGGTGATGTGGGCGCTGCAGCCCTGTAAGCCTTGCACTCTTAGGCTTGAGACGCATGCCAGAGAGGAGGGTGACACTGCGGGCGGGGGAGAGCTGAGCAAAAGGCCCCTTAATAGCTGATGGCCAGTGATGTACCAACCCACGCCCGGGGGTCAGCTAGAGCCCTTTCCTGGGCCCAGCGTGTCAGGGTCATGGACGGAAGTTCCATACGGGTGCTGCCAGGCACACAGAGGAAACATTTTGCCCATGTGCTCTGCCTTGGGTCGTATGGAGGAGTAGTTGAGGGCAAGCTGAATAGACTCCATTCAGATCATGGCAACATCACTTACCAGCTATGTAACCTTGGCAAATAACTTAACCTCCCTGAACCTCAGCTTCTTGTTCTATAAAATGGGGCTAATCAGACATTTGTTGTGGGGTTAGTGTGAGGATTAAGTGAATAAAATATGGCACGTATCTGGCGGGGGGTGGTCCCTGGCCCAGGGTTAGGACTTGATAAGTGGGAGCTGTGACGGACATCACCAGCGAGTTCAGCTGATTGGGCTCAGGGCTCAGAATGACTAATCAGCTCAGCTGGCCCCCGCTCTCTGAGGTAGCCAGGAGGCTCTCCGAGGCCAGGCCTGCCCGCGAGGAATGCAGGAAGGAATGCAGGAAGGGGCCTGGGTGGTGGCGGGTGGGACGTTAGTTCACACCAAGCGGCACACACCATGCTCCGCACTCCACGCCAGGTGCCACCTACTGCACTAGTCGCTCTCGGGACGGTACAGGTACCGCATCATCAGGCTGTCCACCTCTTTCTTGCGCTTCTTCTCCTCCTTCCGAGACTGTCGGCGCGCCTGCCCAGCCTCCTTGTCCTCCGCAGCCGGGCCCTTCTTCACGCTCGAGCGGCTGTGGCCTGAGACAGTGGAGCCACTGGATGTCGATGAGGAGGACTCAGACTCCGTCTCTGTTCTCTTCCTTCTCGATTTGGACTTCTTCTTGCTTTTTCGAGAGCTCCCCTTCTTCCGCCGCCTGTGCTCCGAGGAATCTTCGGAGCTGGAGCTGGAGCTGCTCGTTCTCTTGCTCCGGCTCTTCCGGCTGCTGCGGGACCGAGAGACGTCCGCAGCGGAGGCTGAGCGGCGGATGCCGGTGGCTCGTGCCGGGGGGTCCAGTTGGGCGCTCCGGGTACTTTGGATGCTCTTCCGGTCATCCTCCTCAGAGTCAGGCTCCAGGCTGCTCCGGTGGAACGGGACGGGCTTGTAGCTCAAGACCTCATGGATGGCAGCCTCCAGGTCTGGGTCTAGGTAGGCGTGACGGCTGATGGGGCGGACACTGGAGTCGAGAGACTCATCCGTGGCGGAGGCGGAGATGCGGGGCTGGGGTGGCACCGACAGACTGCGGGCCAGGGATGGGTAGCTATACTGTGAGCGGGCCTCACTCAAGGCCACACTGGCTCCATCGTCCCAATCGTCCAGGCAGCTCCGGCCCAGGGACAGGTGGGAATCGGGGCTCTCCCGGCTGAGGGCTGAGGCCCGGCCCAAGGAAGGGCTGAGGGTCCTTGACAGGCTGTCGAGCCTCGAGGTGCTGCGGCGGGAACCGGGGGAGCCCGACAGCGAGAAGCTCACGGAGGAGCAGGCCCCATCCTCGCCGGAGCCACGCTGTGTGGCCGAGGAGGCCCGGCTGACGGCCGCAGAGATGGCCGAGGCCCGGTCAAAGTCTGAGCCCCACGGCTTCTCCAGCCCCCGGCTAGAGCAGCCCCTGACCCCGGAGAAGACGGAGCCACATTCCTCAGGCTCCTCGGACTTCCTGCCCAGGCCCGGCTCCTCCCTGGGGCCCCCGCGGGCCTTCCGGGGGGGCCTCTCGGGGGAGGCGGGCCGCTCGCTCAGGGTGGTGAAGAGCGAATCCTCATCCCCAGTGCCCCCGATGGAGTCCTTCAGGGTGAGCCGCTTCCGATAGCTCAGGGAGCTCAGCACAGAGGCCGGCCTCTCCTCCACCCCCTTGCCCTCCTTCCCCAGGGTGTTGAGGGCCGCTCTGCTGTGCGGGGGTGAGGCCAGGGAGGAGAGAACCGGGAGTGGATTAGCAGCAGCAGAGAGAGAATGAGAGAGAGAAACAAGCATTAAACATAGAGAATAAAGACACCGGGGGAGGGAGAAGGGAGGAGAACTTGGCAGCAGCCCTGGCAAAGTGGCCGTGAGAGCGTCGGAGGAAATGAAGCAAAATAATTTGCGTCAGTGAAAATAGCTTCATGGAGAATGTCATGTAAATTAGACTATTGTTCTGTTTCATCACTTTTTCCCCTCGCAAACGTTTAGTTCAATTTATTTCATTGTCAACTACCTGGAGCCTGGTGCCGGGCCCTGGTGAATGGCGGTGGGGCGGGGAAGGTGGCATTATCTGCAATAACAAAATGTTGTTTGGCCGAGTAAATTAAACCAATTAGAGGGGGCCGCTGGGTGCTTGCGGTGAGGGGCTGGACTTGGGAAGGGGCCTCAGGGGAGCTGGAGAAGGAGAGGGATTACTTTTTCTACCCAGCTCACCCAGTGCTCTCTGGGAGGAGGTGGAAAGGCGAGCCCTGGGGGATCAGGATGGCTCTGAGTTGGGAGGGTGGAGTCAGCAGGGAAGTGGCCACGGGAGGGGTGGGAGCAGAGGACCCCGGCTGGCCCGTAGGTGAGGGATGGGAATTGGAGACCTGGATTTCAGGGGTAGCTAGCTGCCTGTGTGATCAGAAGACTGTGACTGGGCTGGAAAATAGGGGAGCAAGTTCCCCCAGTGGATGGGTGTTAGCAGAAAGCATGGTGGAGGGCGAGTGAAGAGACCAGAAGAAGAAGAGAATGGGCAGAGAAAGACAGAAATGTGTCTGTAGCTGTGACAGGGAAGTCAGGGGAATTGGGGCCTTTTCTGCTGCTATTCCTGCTAAGACCTCAGAGGTCCACAGCCAGCCTGGACTGGCCTTGTCCAGGGTGTGGGATCCAGAGTCCCCCTGCGCCCCATTTCAGTCTTGATTCCAAGGGCCCAAACCATCAGGTAGTTCGTTCAACATCTGTTGAATGAGTAAGTGGGGATGAAGTTAAACCTACGCCAAACCAAAGCCCTGAAGCCCGGTAGGGAAACATTACCTCGGAAAATTAAGGGTGCCGCAGACCCTGACTAAGAAGAAACCAGGCCTCCTGTTGCTCATCCCATGTGCCAGGGGCAGGCCTGGGCCCCTCACGCACATACCAGGCAAGAGAGAGACGCAGGTGGCGTGAGGCCCACCCTCTTTGGGATCAAGGCGCTGCTCATCCATCCCTGGGGCACGAGGTGGCCTTTCCTCCCACCTAAGGCCACACGCTCACCTAGAACTCTTCAAGCTGCCATCATCGGAAGCCGCCTTGGAAGGCCCCTTGTTTTTGGACAACCATGACTTGACCCCGTCGACCCGGTCCTCCAGCTCTGAGTCCACATCTGAGTCCCCCTCGCTGTGGGATGAGGAGCAGAAAGGTAGGCAAGGCTGGGAAGAGGTGATCACCTGGTGGCCCAGGAGGCAGCACCAAAGTGGCAAAGCAAGTTTGTCTTGGGTGGGGGTGGGATGCAGGGCGGCATGCGCATCAGTGAGTCAGAGAGAACAAGAGAAGTTAGACGGAGGAGCGCACCATCCACAAGGGCCCTGCCCCGCTCAGCAGGCCACATTGTGTGACAGCCACCGAGGAGACCCTGGGGAGCACGGAGGCACCTCCACCCCACTTTCTGTGACAGGCTGCTGTGCAGCCAACCAATCCAGTGAGAGCGACAGGGAGACCGTCCCTTCATCGATTACAGCTAAATGGCTTTTGGTTAAAAAGAGGAGTCCTGGGCCCTTCAGCCCCTCCCTGAGGCCTATTCTGCTGTTCTTGGCTGCCTGTTCCCAAAACTGTGGCTACAGCTGCTGCCACTTTCCATGCCTTTGCTGCAAGAGCTGGGCTGCTGGTGATGGAACAGAGAATAGAAGGGCTTCGTTATGACTTCAAGCGAGCTTGAACCCGGAGTCTCCTTAGCTGATGCAGTGCCAACTCGGGCACTACAGGCCATATCGCAGACCCATCCTGCGACTCCCCTTGGCCCTTAAGAAACAGAAAGGACGAGGCAGGGACCGCGGCATTTCCCGAGGGGTTCGTAAGAGATTCAAGCTGCACCTGGAGATCCAGTGGGGCCCAGAAATCCCAGACAAGGGCTCTGTCTCTCCCAGTTCCTCTTCCACCCTCAGGAAGCCTCCAGCTCTTGCTCCCCCAGGGCTTTTTTCTGGCCAAGCTGGCCTGAGCCCTCTCGACTTGCAAGAAAGCCCAAAGGAGTCAAATTCTGATGCTGGAATCACGGTGACCTCCTCGCACAGCAGCAGGGGCTTGGAGATATAGCTTCTGAGTGAGACGGCTTCTAGAATTCTGCAAGATGTCTGCTCACCACGTTCCCTGCTATGGATATGCTAGGATTGCTCCTTGATATAAATTTCCTTTCATCTGTGTCAACAGGAGCAGCCCCATTCCTGATTTATGTTCTTGAATAAATAGCCACACAGGTGTGCACGCGTGCGCGCACGTGCGTGCGGGTGTGTATGCACATACACACACACACACACACACACACACACACACACACACACACAGAAGAAGCCACCAGGCTCTGTTCTGGGGGTGAGACAGCATGACTCGTGGGGAGGGGAATAAAGAAGCATATTTTATGGGCTTCCGTCAAATACAGAATTATAACAAAGACCAGGCTGGCTGATGCCCCGGTTAAACAGGAGTTTAGCAGACAGCCCCGAAACGGCTAATGCAAGCCCTGTGCCTGTTCGAGCCTGGCAGATTTACTATGGTGCACAGGCCCTGTGGAACGCCAGTACCACCTGACTTATACACCCGTGCAAAAAACCTCCTTCTCTAGCTTCAAAGCCTGTAATTTATCACCGCCGTTCATAACCATACTGATTGTCATTAGAAAGGAGGTGCTGTATGCATTGCAAAATCTATGTCTACGTGTTAAAAGCGTTTCTGTATAAATCTCCCTTAATACTGTGCTGTTTACTGCTTTCATTAGGGTTATGGCAACAACAACCGTATCTCTAAGTAAATCGAAACATTATTTTTCTGGCTGCCTTAGCACACTCGCTCAATAACTTGGAGCAGGGGCCCAGAGCTGCTGAGGAAAAGACCCCCTCTGCCGTCAGCAGGAACCCGGCTAGGACTGCAGGCCCTGTGTGCCTGCATGAGTGCACGCTGGTGCGCGCGTGTGCAGTGGTTTAGAATATGATCTGAAATGCGCATTTTGTCAGTCCTCGAAGCTCCTCCAGCCCAAGGATGGCAGGGCTGGAACACACAGGGGACAGACAGTCATGGGCCCAGAATATGAATCTGCCTCCTGACATTCAGAGCAGCGAATGGGTTGAGAAGCTGGCCTGCCCGCCCTTGCCTTTCCTTTAGTTTCAATCCTATAGAGGATGTTTGGATTCTTTTCCTTAAATAATCAGGCCCGTAAACAAACTCCAGGGGCAGGCAGGCTCGGGGGGCAGTTGAAATTTTAAATGGTCGGAATTAAACCTCGCGTCAAATACAATTTATGTCCAGGCTCATGTGCTATTAGTTAACTGGGAGCTGAATCCCGGGGGAACAAACAAACGGAGACAGAACGGCAGGGGATATTAACTGCGTGTGACAACCGGGCTCCAGCGGCCCTCTGTCACTGTTACACACTATTACATTTATCATTAGCTCTCACGGAGTCCTTTGCGCTGCCGCCAGCCCATCCTGGCCAGGGGAGGAGGCCTGCCAGGCAAGAGAGAGTGGGGGAGGAAACCCAAAGCGGCGCTAGAACAACCACCTCCAAAGACCAGCCCTGTCGGACCTGAAGGAGGATCACCCCGATCTGCCTGAGGGCCCGCACATCTGCCCCAGCTGCCCAGCTCCCACCCAGAAAGAAGGAAATGGACAGGGGGTGGATTTACTGGGCTTCCCGCCACCTGACTGACAGCAGCACAAATGCCTGGGGCCTCCTTCTGCCCAAGGTGCCTGCGGAGAGTAAAGTAAACACATCTGGCTGTGTTCCCTTCCCCTGCCTGGATGCTTTCTCCCAACAAGTAACTGTTGGACGCCCCTCACCTTCTACCCTTGTCTGCCAAAAGAAGGTGGCGGACCTTTCAAAATGAAACATACCCACTTCTTTCAGGCAGCTCAGGCTCCAAAGGAGCCCAAGGAATGGGAGAAATCCAGCCCAAACAGACTTTTCCCCAGAGAAAGAGGCCGGGAAGCGGCTACACTTGGTTTCTGATGGGGCAGAGGCGGAGGCTCACAAAGGCAGGCTGCGGGTACCACCCAATGAGGCTGAGCTCCCCTTTCTTTTTTTTTTTTTTGCTGTACGTGGGCCTCTCACTGTTGTGGCCTCTCCCGCTGCGGAGCACAGGCTCCGGACGCGCAGGCTCAGAGGCCATGGCTGACGGGCCCAGCCGCTCTGCGGCATGTGGGATCTTCCCGGACCAGGGCACAAACCCGTGTCCCCTGCATCGGCAGGCGGACTCCCAACCACTGTACCACCAGGGAAGCCCATGAGCTCTCCTTTCTGACAGAGCCCCCATCCTGCCGACCAAGGATGTGGGGGCCAGTGAGCCTTCCAGGTGGAGTGCACCCTTGTTGCCTGCACTCTACAGGGCGCGGCCTGCCCCCTCGCCTGATACGGGGCGCGGCCTGCCCCCTTGCCTCCCTTGGGACAGAGTGAGCCGTGTTAGCATGAGGGACTAGCTCAGAGGAGGAGAGGAGGCTGTGTGTCCACATGCGACATGCAGCAGGGCGGGAGCCCAGGGTTAGGGGGAGGTTAGACACCACGCGAGGAGAGGCAGAGAGCGCGTGCGCTCCAGTCCTCACGGTTTATTCTTTCTTTTCTGATACTTTGTCACCATGTCCTGCAAACTGGAAACAGAAAGAAAATGGTGGGCAAGGGGGCCGGAAGAGCACAGAAAAGTCAACCAAGGTGGACCCCTCAGCCGAGGACCCCTCCTTCCTCAGCAAGACAAGGCTCTGGCTGGCTGAGACCAGGAGGTGGGACAGTGCTGTCCTCAGAGGGAGGTCCAGGCCGCCTGGGGCACCATTCCCCTGCCCTAAAGGAGCAGGCTCCCCGGGCATCCCAGGAGCAGGATGGGGCCTCGGCCTTCAGGTGGGATGGGGGCAAATCTGGGGGGTTCTGCTCAGGGCAGCCTTGGGAGCTTCTCCAGGGTCTGACCCCACCCCCACTGCCAGTCTGCCTGCCTCGAGACTCCCTCCTCGGCCTAAGACTACAAATCCCTCTGCTAAACCATTCCCTGGGGGGGTCTTATGTGAGAAAAGCTCTGGCACGGTAACAAGGCACCAGGGCCCTTAAATCTCTGCTCTCCCCAGAGTGGGGCAGGTGCCATCAGAAATGCAGCTAAACGGGGGAATAACTCATCTTGAACGGGCAGAGCTGGAGAGCCAGGTCCCTGGGAGGCCTGGGGAGAAGGACAGGGAGGAAGTGGCGGGAGGCGGGGGGGGGGGGTCTCACCCGGGCAGCAGCTGTCCAGCCCTCAGCTGCTGCAGGACAGGGTCCATGCTGGGGTCTGGCAATGAGGGGAGGGTGGGCTGGAGGCTCAGTGGTGGGGAGACCCAGACTGCAGCTGTTCTACCTGGTCTGGAGGCAGTCAAGAGGGCCTCCGAGCCGGCCACGGTTGCCACAGAGGCCCCTCACCTGTTGATGAGGTCCTCGTTCTCATCACTCTCCATCTCGTCCTCAATGGCGGCCTGCAGGTCCCCGATGCGCTTGAACGCCAGTTTCAGATCAGCCTGCAGGCTCTGGTTAGCAGCTTCCAGACTCTCCAGATCCATCTCCTAGGAGGGAGAGGGGGCAGTCCAGTCCACAGGAGGGCTAGTCTCTCGCCCAGCTGCCCCAGAAAAGGCCGGCTTCCCTGGGCCAGGCAGCAGCGACGTGGGTGCCGCTGAGAACCTGCAGAGCTTTCTCTGCTCTGCTGTTGCTGGGCTGTTGAGGCCTGGCCTTGCCTGACGGAGACTCCGGTACCACCCTTAGCCCCCGGCCTGCCCTGAGGCTTTGTGGACCATGTTCTTGACATGTTCTCTTCCCTCTAATTCTGGTTTAGAATTAAACCATGCTTTCTTTGCAGCCCACCTCCACAAGCCCACGGGTGAGGTGTGCGCTTAGCAGCTTCTCAGAGGGCCGCCAGCCTCAGGCCTCGTGGGTAGGGGGCATTACCAGTTCATGCTTCTTGCGGCTCGCCTCGGCCTCCTTTCTGGCAAGCTCGCCCATCTCCTCCTTGGTGTCCCGGAGTTGCCGCTGTAGCCGCTTGTTCTGCTCCTTCTCCCGGTTCTCAGCCGCCGTGCGCTGATCCCGTTCCTCAGTCAGCTTCTCCATGTTCTCCTTGAGCCGGCCGGCCAGGTTCTGGACAGGGAGGTGGGAAGAGGGACCCATCAGCCAGGCAGAGAGCGGGGTGTGGCAGAGCTCCAGAGTCAGGAGGCCCGGGTCCAGCTCCGGCTGCCCCGCTCGCTGGCTAGGTGGGCAAGCCGCGAAAGCCCTCGGAGGCGACTTCCTTTGTCCTTCTGTGAAAAAGGGAGAATAACACCTATTCCCCAGGGGTCTTTTAAGGCCCGAATAAAGTAATGCATGTGAAGGGGCTCTGGAAGATGAAAAGTGCTATTATCATCATTATCACCACCTAGGTCGGAGGAGAGCTCTGGCTAGAGTCTGGGCCTGTCCACACTGATGCCGTGTGTGGGGCCTCCACGGGCAGCAGGGTTTCCCTCAGAGACCCTAAACCCAGAAGCTCCAAAAGCTAGGGCCTGTGCTCAGAAGTAAATGGCTTTACTGAGAATTCTGGATGAGGAGGGGACTCAACAGTCGTCACATGCCAAACGCAAAGCCATTCCTCTAAGCCTGATGAATCTCTCTTTCCCCCGAAACGTGAACACATTTTTCCCTTCTGCGCCATAGGACGCTGAGCAAAAAAAGCCCCGGAGATTGGGGCAGAGCGTGAGGGAAGAATGCTGCTTCTGGTCCTAGTCCATGGTTCTACCACTGACTGGCCGTGGGGTCGCCACTCTCAGCCCCCAGCCTCTGTGTCTCTAAAATAAGGCCACATCTCTAAGGGCTGTATGTGTTTAACATTCTGTGCATCTAAACCACGGTACTGCCTTTCTGAGCAGAAGGGAAAATGAGAGAGTTGAGGAAAGGGACTGGGGCCCACGAGAAAAGGAGGCAAGTGCAGCAGGTCTGTCCTATTTTACATCCACCAGACCAGTGGCCTCCTCTGCCCCTTGATAGCTTCGGGGCCTTAGGCAACCTACTTAACCCTTCCTGTGTGTAAAACGTGGATCAAAATATTACCAAGGCAGAACGTGGACTATTACTAAGTCTCCTTCACTCTCTCTAGCTCGCCAGAGGACTGTGACCCTGTCCTGGAAGGTCCAGCCATATTTTCTTCGAAGGTCAAGGGTACTAATGCCCTCCGAAGCCCACTGCCAGCTCCACAGTCACCTATTTCCATCCCCACCCTCTCTCCTGCTCCACCGACTCAGGGGTTAACGGGGAGGTGGCAGGGATGTCCCTCAGCACCCACCCATGAACATACTTCTCATGAAGGCCTGTCAGTGCTCAGACAGATGTCTACATGCTTGGGATGGAGGAGGAGAACTTAAAATAGGATGAGAGGGGTGTAAACCCGGAGAGGTCATTCTGCTGGCCTCTTTCTTCCTACCTGCTCTGCTGGAGAGGGAGGGGCCGGAGCACGCTGGCTTCAGGGGAGTGGAACCGAAAGGATTAAATGGGGAGGTTGGAGATTACAGTTGGGAGGAAGGAGGGGTGGAAAGGGAAGATGGAGGTGAACAGAAAAAGGAGAAGGGTCGAAGGGAAGAGGGTGAAAAGTAGAGGGAGAGGACAAATGGGATGGGGAGAAAGGAAGAAATAGGTCAGGGTAAGAAAGGGAATGAGACTGGGGAGAAAATAAACAGAGGGAGAAGAAAAAATGGGGCCAAAATGGAGGAAAATGAAGAGGGAAGGAGAAAAGGCAGAGAATGCAAGCATGGGAAGAACTGAGGAAAAAAGGGAATAAAAAACGGGAGGGAGAGAAAGAGCGAGCGGAGAGGCGAGAGGACAGACTCCAGCCCTTGCAGAAGTGGCGCCACCCGCTGCATATTTACGACCCTGCCCGAGAGCGAGGGAGGGGACCGGCGGGGGGAGTGCACGGTGGAGGAAAACATGAAGACGAAAAGCTAAGCTGCTCTGGTCCCTTGGCAGAAGGCAAGCACAGGGTCAGAATGTAAAGCGGGCCGGCTCCGCGGTGCCCAGAGAGCAGGCCTGGCGAGCGGGGGAGAAGGCACCCGCCCCGTCAGCTGGCCCGGCAGCTTGGCAGAGGCCTCCGTGGAGCAGAGTGGCTGCGGGCCTGCCGGGCCCTGCTGAGCATGCCTGGCTCCAGCCGCTGGGGCCGCTCAGCCCTGCCTGCTGAGGACTGGACGGGGAAGTGTGCACCCACCTCCAGCCGCTTCACTTGGGTCCTTTCGAACTCCAGGCGTGTCTCCAGCTCCCGGATCTTAGCTTCCTGCCTGCTCACCAGGGACCTGTCCACCATGGACTGCTCCAGGAACTCCACTTGGCTCTGGAGGGCTTGTAGCTGCGGGGTTGGGGGGGGGGCAGGAAGGGAAGAAAGAACTGAGCCTGGAAAGGGAAGGGGCAGGTTCTCTCTCTCCCTACCCCCCAGCAAGATCACCATGGTGACTAGAAGGCTGAGGGAGGGAGGGATGCACAGGGAGGTGGAAGGATGGGGCCCTGAGCCAGGGGCATTCCCCACCCGGCCCTGCGCGGGCACAGATTTTGCCCTTTGGAGAGAAAAGAGAAAGCTAAGGACCAGAGAGGGCATAGAAATGTGAAATGAGGCAGCTGAAGCCGTCTGCTATGGCGACGCGGCTGCAAGCCTAGGCCTCTGCGCTTGCTGACGCTGACTGACGGCAGAGAGAAGCACGTGCTCGCCTGTGAGCTTGGGAGTTGGTCCCCCACACAGTGACCCTGGCACCCTCTCTCTGCCAAGGGAGACCCTGGTCCCCACCTTCTCCTGTAGCTCTTGCTTCTCTTTGTTGGCTTCTTCTAGCTGAGCCTGGAGATCATTCATCTGAGCCAGATCCCGGGAGGCCTGGGAAAGGAGAGGGTGCAAAGCAGGATCCCCCATGAGCACCAAATCCATCCCACCCCACCCCTCACTGAGGCCAGGGCACACAGGCACCATGACCCCCCCGAAGAAGAGGCTGTGCCAGGGACCTAGAGGAGGACCAGGGGACGGTGCTTCTGCAGGGTGCGGTGGGGCACTCCTGGGCAGGGTACCTGAGCCACGGCTGCCTTGTGCTTCTTCATCAACTCATTCATGTCCTCCTGATCCTCCTCCAGCCGGCTCTGCATCTCATTCTTCTCACGCTGAAGGCGGCTCAGCTGCTCCTCCAGCTGGACAGAGGCGAAGACAGATCAGAGAGCATCAGGCCTGGCCTGCCTGATGGCCCTTGGTGGAAAGACTGAACCTCCCTAGGCCTCCTCCAATGGGACGGGGTGATGATAGGGCCAGGTCCACCCGCTGGAGGAGGTTCCAGGACCAATGATGCTCAGGGAACTGCCTGTCCTGCTGTGGGCCAGGGAGCTGAGGGAAAAGGGCTGTCTCTGCAGCTCAGGCAGACCCTGGGCTAAATGACAGCTGCTTTCTGACAGCTCTTTGGAGGCTAATGAGAAGGCAGAAAAGGTCTGTCCAGAACCAACGACCCATCATCCTAGCACTAGCGTTCAGGCCCTAACCTGTGCGCACTCTGCCCCCTTCAGGCCCCAAGGAAGGACCCCTCAAATCTGTGAAACTCTCCTGGCATGTTTCTCCTGGGACTGCCTGCTCCCTGGCCATCCAGCGCCCACAGCCAAGTCCACTCCTGGCGGGGGGAGGAGAAGAGACAGCCAACAGCAGCTTCAGGAAATGAATGAATCTATTAGCCTGTAATTCCAAACCAAAATGACTGCGCTGGCTCCTTCTCTGCCCCATCCATCTTGTTACCGGGACGTGGGGAGCTGCGGAAGACTCCGCCAAGAAATTTATTAACTCGGATTTAAATAAAATGGTAATTTTATAACAGCCCTTTTTAACACAATTAAGGAATTTGAATTACTCACCTGAAAACTGCTGAGGAGCATAAATGTCACGGGGATAAATCAAGCCAGGAGATTGGCATCTCTCAGCAGTCAGGTGACTGGCTGGGGGGCCAGGGAGCCCAGAGCCAAGCCCAGCCTCCTCCCCTGCCCCATTCCCCGCCTGAGGAGGTACCGATGGCCGTATCCCAGTAATGAGCTTTCGGCCGATGGATGGGCCGTGGGAGAGGTGGGGAATTAAAAGCGAGGCGTTAAATAAGCGCTCTAATTAGCTGCCGCTTGGGCTTGTCAGTGGGCTGGCCAGGGGCAGGGGAGGGAAACGGAGCCATCCCATCTTCTTATCGGTGCTTCTGCTAATCTCTAGGTACCTGTTTACATCCCTCAGCCACATTTGCTGCCTTTATTTATGGTGTCGGGGCCTGTGGCCAAGCGCCCACAGACAGGTGGTTAAACAGGGAGATGGGCCCTTGCTGGCTCCCTCCTCCACCTCACCCCCTCCCAGGCCTCTGCTCTGAGTGGGGAGAGGCAGAGGAGGGGAGGCCCGCTCTTGCCGCAGAAAGCCCTGGCGTGAAGGGACCGGGCTGGGGAATGAGCCCTGTTTGGGGTAAAAGCAGCCACTGTCACAGCTCCATTCTCCCTCAGCCCCCCGAATCTGGCCCGGCACACCCCGCATCCTCACCGCCGTCTTGGCTTTGGCGATGTCGTCAATCTGCAGGTGCAGGTCTTCGATCTCCACCTCCATTGCTTTGCGTGCTTTCACGGCTGCTGCACAGGTGAACTCTGACTCCTCCAGCTGGACAGAGAGCCACCCCCGCCCCAGGGAGAGACGTCAGCCATTCCCTGGGGGCAGGAGGGCTGTGCAGGAGGCTCGCAGGGGAGAGAGAACCCAGGAGCTCTCCTTCTCCCCTGTTTACTTCAGACCCCAGGGCTGTGATGTGTTGTGTGTGTACCGGCATCTCCTCCCGTGACAGGGGTGGTGGATGCTGAGCCCGTCCATACCATCCGGGGCTTGACAGTCATGCATATCGCATGCGCAGACCCTGGGGAGTCTGGCTTCTCCCCACTTCCCTGTCACCTCCCTTCCCGAGGACTCAAGAACCACTGACAGGGGCAGGAGGGAGAGAGAGAAAGCTGACGGCTTCCTGTCTGCAGGTACCTGGTTCTTCAGCTGGGCGATCTCCCTCTTGCTGGGTGCGTTGTTCTTCAGGTGGTCCAGCATGATCTGAGCATCTGCCAGCAGGGCCTTGGTGCGCTTCAGGTCCTTCCGGAGCCGCTTCTCTGACTCAAAGTCTCGCTGGTTCACCTGGGTGGACACCAGAAGCTGGGGCTCTGGGCTCTGCCCCGGGGCCTCCTCCTGTCTTCCCCAAGCCCACTCCTCACCCTACCCTCACTCTCAGAGATGCCTAATGAGCAATGACAGAGGAAGTGCCAGGACTATGCCAGCTGGTGAGAAACCCCAGTGTGCAGGGGATGTGATCACCCATCCCACAGGTGATGACAGCGGGCCCTACGGAACCAGCACCCCTCCTGTTCCCAGCTCTCCCTGCGGCAGCCAGCAGTCTCCACTCACCTGGTCACTGAGCGTGGCCACCTTGTTCTCCAGCTCCCGCTTTTCCCGCAGCACCTTCTGCTTGTCCTCATACTCCTCCTCGAGCTGTACTTCCATTTGCTTTAACTGGGAACAGGGGCCCGTTCGTCCCTTCAGTGTCTGGTGCCAGCTAGCCCCTTCCCTGCTGGATCCTCCCACCCCACGAAAAGAGTGGGGCGGCGCTGAGCATGGATGACCCCAGAGGGGCAGACCCTGAATTCAAAGTTCCTAGGGTTTCAAAGCGGAGGGAGAGGAGGGACAGCAGGCCATGCACAGGGGCCCAGGCCCGTGTGGGAGCCCTTGCTCCAGAGCCCTTGTGCCTGCTTCTTGGCACAGAAAGCAGGGGGCATTAACTCCTCAAGGGCCTGAGCTTCTCTACAGACCCTGAGAACACACATCCCAGCCAATGCCAGGATCCCGAGCAGAGATTCCTGGTCCTGAATAGCAATGGAAAATGGTGTGGCTAAGGTAAAGAAACAGAAAAGCCCTTACTTCAAAGCGGTGATGGGGGAACCGGCATTTATATTAGACAGGTAAGTGCCCATTGCTTCACCTTTTTCTGACACGACTGCCGGGCCTCCTCCACCTCCTCATCCCGACTCTCCATCTCCTTGGAATGGGTCTGCCTCATCCGCTCCATCTCCATCTCGAGCCGCAGCTTGGCCTGGAGGTGGGTGGGAGTAGGGACTGGGTTTCTTTCCCAGTAGCACCCTGACCCCTCCCCACTGCACCCTCATGGGCCGCTCTCCCCAGGCTTGGGAGCAGGGAAGGTCTCCCTTTGCTCCCACCTTGTTTCTATAGCAAGTGGCTTCTCCAGAGAAGCTGAACTCCTTTCCTAGATGTCTGGCACAGGCCCAGAGAAGGCTGCTGGGGCTGGGGGCAGTCCTGCAGCTTTTCCATTTGGCCTCCAGGCTCTAGCTCCCTGAACTGACACGGTAGCTCAGTGGCAGGCTGGATGGGCTCATGGCCTTCCTGCTGCCATGCACTCTGAGCCCCTCACCAGTGGAGGTCAATTAAGATCTGTTCTTGTGGAAAGTACCATGAAAGCTTAATTATCTTCACACTGTGGTTGGCACGAATCAGGTGCTCCCTCAATACTTTGTGAATAAGAAAAGGAATGATCGACTGAATTTGGGATCTTGTCCTCCTCTGGCCCACACCCTGGGGTAGCTGTGGGGACGGCAGCCAAGCCCTCAGCACCTGCTCCAGCATCTGGATGGTCCCCGCCTGCTCATCCAGCTCCTCCTCCTGATCCTTGACCTTGGCCTCCAGGTCTCGGAGCTGTTTCTTGACCTTGGCCAAAGAGGCCTCATCCTTGGACTCTTGGGAAGAAATGTCCTGGAGCTCAGCCTCCAATGACACAACCTTCTGGGTGAATCCCGCAATGTCCATGTCTTTCTCCTGGAGCAAAAGAGAAGATGAGGCTGGCCCTGGGCTGGCCCGAGCCTGTGACGGGGTTGGGGTATGGACGATGGGAAGCCCCACGCACCTCCATCTGCTGCTTCAGGCTGAAAGCCTCGGCGAGGAGCATGTCCTTCTCCCGCTGCAGCTTCTCCCGCTGCAGCTTCTCCCGCTGGGCCTCCTCATGCGCCTGCGAGAGCTCACTGTCAAACCTGCGAGGGAGCGTGGCCATGGCGGCTCCGTCAGATAAGGGAGGAGTCCAGGTCTCCAGCACCCAGAGGCCACCAGGAAGCGGTGCCACAGATGTGGACAGGACCCAAGTCAGGGGGAATCATGCAGCCTGAACTTGGGGCCAGTGGTCAGGTGACATTCAGGGGTTACAGGTCAGGCCACCTAGGCCCTGCTGAGCAACCTGGTCTGGGATGGGGTGGGTAGGGATTTCATCACACAGGTCCAAGGAGCCTTTTCACCAGATGGGGCTCAGAGGGAACCACAGACTGCTTCCAGGGAAGAGGTGGACAGACTCTCCTCTGGCATTAAGTCTCGACCTTTTCCCTTTCAACAGATCAAAGAATGGGAAGAGGGACCAGGGTGAGGGCAGAGCGGGCATCAGAATGGGTAGAAATGGATGTCCTGCCGCGTCTAACTCACTTTCTACAGTTCAGTCTGGCAACTTTACATGGAGCAGCTGGCTGCTGCCCCACCTCTGAGCACTAGGCCCTGGCCAGGCCCACCTGCCCCAGCAGCACCCTGTCACCCCCAGGACACCCCACACCAGGCTGGAGGCCCGAGTCCCACTGTGCCCGGCTGGCAGCGTGCTTCAACGGGCACACGGTCCACGGTCGGGGGCCTCCTTCTTCACTTCTCCACTTCCCAGCCTTCCATTTCCTGCCCAGTGACGCTACAGAAGGAGCAAATTGCTGAAATTCCTCTTACCACCTTCACTGAAGAGCTAATCGGCTTCAGGTCAAAAACTGGACAGCTCATCCCCATCCCAACGCCACATCAAAAAAAAAGTAAGAAAACTCCGGGCAGCTGAAACCTAATAAGGTGCCCAGCGGGGAGTGCAGTGAGACGGTAACTAGGCCGAGCTGGCTCTGTCACGGGGGTGCTCTGAGCGGGGGCGGGGTGCCACTAAGTAAAAGGGAAGGTGGGGGTAAAGATGAGAACTAGGGAAGCAGAGAGTCACAGAGCTGGGAGGGAGAAATATAAGGCCTTCCTACCTCCCCCCACTCTCTGCAAAGCAGCAGCCTGGCAGGCCCGAGTGAGCCCAGGAGGCCAAGGGTAACCCTGGGTCACTGAAAGGACTCAGCCCTGCCGTCCTCACCCCCAGGGGCGTGGGTGTAGGGCTGCCCCTTCACAAAGGCAACTGGTGCCTCTGCTGAGAACCCGACCCCTGCAGCGGGGAACCGGGTGCCGTTCCCACCCCCTGGGGCACCCTGCTCTTCCCAGGGTGTGAGGGTTCCTCCCTGTTACTAATAGAGGCATCCCATTCCCATCCCCAGCCAGGGAAATTAATTTAGATTGGATTTTCTCCTGTGAGGGCTACACCTGCCCCCCTTTGTGTCATTACATTTACCATAATGAGATGGAAGTGGCACGATAGTTTAACGACATTAGTCAGGAGAGTGTGTTTGTGTAGCTAAGGCAAGGGAGAGATGGGGAGCCGGGCGAGGGCAAGAGGCAGGGCCGCCGTGGAGAGGTTCCTGCATGGGCTCTGGCTGACACCCATCCTTCCTGGCCCCAGGCAGGGTGACAGCACATACTGAGGGGAGCATGTCCGAGAGCGAAGCCCTGAGCAGGCCGTCGGTGGGGCTGTGGTCTGCGTGCTCCTTAGGAGTGAGACTCTGACTCACATTCCGGGATGAGTGACCATGCAGGCAAAGCCCCTGGCCAAATTCAGGCCCCCTCTTCTCTCCTCCCCTAAGGGAGGCAGGGAGCCCTGTCTTGGGCTGCTCTAGGAAGTCCTCTGCGTCCAGGGCAGGGGGCCCACCCACCTCCTCTGCTTCTTCTCCAGCTCGTGGCTGCGGACCTGCTGGCCCTCCAGGTGCAGCTTGGTGTCCTGCAGCTCGGCCGCCAGCCTCTGGCACTTCTTCTTGAGCTGCTGCAGGGCCCGCTGGCTCTCATCACTATCTGCCTGCAGGTCTCCAAGCTAGGGGGCAAGATGGGGTGCAGGCTCAGCAGCCATCGAGAGGCCCAGAAGTACTGGTCAAAGAGGTGAGGAGAAGGGAGTGGGTGGATGAGGGGGAGACGTGGGGATGGGGGATGAAGTCAGGGTCGTCCAGGGAACCTAAGACACTCTTAACAACAGCTTGCCTTTGGTTGTCCCCCGAACCGAGAGGCGAACATGTCAACCAACCCTTCCCCGTTGCTCCCAGGGCCTGCCTGGCTCCGGCCATTCCCTGGGCCAACACGTGGCACCAAGCCCCTCCCAGCTTCTCCCAGCTCCTCCTAGGCACAGACCTCCGCTTCTTCCGCCAGACTCACCCGCCTCTCCAGCTGCCTTTTGCTCTGCTGCTCCACCTCCAGCTTGTCCTCAAACTCCTGCTCGAGCCGCTTCTTGGTGAAGTCCACCTCCCGCACCGCTCGCTCATACTTCAGGCGCCACTCGCCACCTGTGGGGTGGGGGCAGACAAGGGAGGACCGAGCTGCTGAGAGTCCCTGAGAAGGGGCCGAGGGGACGAAGGATGGGGGCAGCAGGTGGAGTCAGCTGGAGGGACTCAGAAAGGTCCCTGGAATGGTGGCTTCCTCCCAAGGCAGAAGGAGCCACTAGCTGGGAGAAGCCTAGAGAGGGTGATGTGGCCACGTGTGCCGTCTTCTCCCCAGGGACCGGCAGACCGTGGTCCTCAGACATCATCATTATCATGGCTGTTACCGCCCTCCACGATAATCGCCTGCACTTACTGGCACCTCTACTTTCTCATCAGTTTATTTCACGTAGCCTTAAAACAGCCCTACAGACAGGAGACAAGGGGTGTGGTTTCCTAGGGGTGGGCATCGGAGGTTGCCACTCAGGCCACTTCCAAGTCCTCCAGCCTCTGACCCACCTGTGTCATCATCATCCACTTCCCCGTTGATCTCAGCTGCCCGGATGAGACGGGCCTCCATCACTTCCATTTCCATCACCTCCATTTTCTTCTTCAGTGCATCATACTGGGTCTGCAGAAGAGGAGGCTATGAGGTATGCCGATCCCCCCCTCGCGCAGTACCACCCGCGCCCCTGAACCATCGAGACCACAGTCCTAAGCTTACCCGGGGCAGACAGGGGTGCTGGGCTGGTGGCAGAGGTGCCACCTATCATTGGGGGAGCAGTGGGCACTAGAGTGCGGCAGCCGCTAGCACGGTCCTGCCCTCACCTGCAGCTCCTTCATCTCCTTCTCAGCCCGGAGCCTCTCAGCGGTCTCCGCGTCCAGCAGCTGGGAGGCGGACTCTCCCGTGTTACGTTCATCCGTCAGCTCCGATGTCAGCTCTGAGATCTGTGGTTGGGGGAGGGAGTCGCCACCAGTTGAACTGCCTGCCTCACTCAGCTGGAACAGCAGTGGGGGGCCTCCTGGGCTGGGCGCCCTGCGGAGGTGGGCCGGTCAGTCTGGTGCTGGGAGGCACTCACCCGGGTCTCCAGCCGGTCACTGCTGAGACGCAGCTCGTTCCGCTCCTTCTCCACCTTCTCAAGCTTGCTCCTCAGCTGCTGGATCTCTTCCTAGGGTGCAGTAAGGCGGGCAAAGTGAGCCAGAGGCCCTGGGAGAGGTTGGGGCCCAGGAGCTGCACCCTTGGGGTGAATGAAGCTGGTGAAGCTTGGGCCGGGACACGAGGGCACTGGAAGCCACTGCCTCCCTGGGGCTCCATCCCTAGACCCTTCCCCGTATGCTGAGGATGCTTGAGGTCTTATCCTAAGAGGATACCTAGGGGCTCAGCCAGCACCCCAGAGGGACGCCTTCTGTTTGCTGGGCATAGTTCAAGGATACCAGCTCTCTGGACTAAACAAAGGAGCACTTGGGAGCCCAAGACAAGCTGGCAAAACTCTTGCCCACGTGGATCAACTACAGCCCTTCCCTCCCAGCAGCGTGGCCTTCCCAGGCTGTTACGTACGTCTTTGTTCCGGATCTGCTCCTCCGACAGCTGTACCTCAATGAGGGGTCGCACCGTGGTGAAGAGCTTCCACCAGGGCCAGTCCTTCACCCCTTTGTTCTTCTTGATGTTCTTCTGCACACAGCGAATGGCCAGGTCTTGGATCTAAGTTGGGGTGGGGTGTGGCACACAGCAGGCTCTCAGTCCTGAGCCCACCAGGACCCTCCCCACCACCAGCTCAGCTGTTGGGCTGCTCCTCTGGCCAACTGACCCCGAGTCAAACACTCCCTAAGCCACCCCTTGCCCCCAGCCTCCCTCCGTTCCTTAGAGAGTGGGAGGCAGACAGCCCGGCCCTGGGAGCACCGCACTGGGCGCTAACCGCTCCGCCCTCATTAGGAATAACTTCGTCTGCTTTATTTGCTGCCTGATTATTTCCAGCACCCTGGCCGAGATGTGCTCTAAAACCTAATCTTGCTGAAACACAAGAGTCGGAGGTACTGGCTGTTTTATGGACCTGCTAATAAGAAAAGGAGACGCTGACGCAGCTCCTTAACCCTCACGGAGCAGCCTACGATCCGGAGCCCACCTTTGCCCGGGCCCTGCTCCCCACCACCCTAGCCCTCGGACCAGGCCACACAGCCCCATCGCTGGGTACACGAGCACTGTCGCTGGCACCAGGGAGCTGCCCATCCCCTGCCCTGGCCCAGGGCACGCTGCCCCGGGACGTCCAGCCTCTTCTCCCCCAGATAGCGATAACTCACAGCCCCACGACCTCCTGCCCGCACGTTCCCTCGAGTGTCCCTCCCCCACCCCCAGGAGCTCAGCTCTGCCCATCTAGGCTGAGGAGTGGGACGGGGATGGCCCTGCAGCAGCACCTTTTTCTTCTTGAAGTGCTGACGGGCCAGGTAGCCCCTGCAGGCTGCCTGGAACAGGGTCAGGTTCCTGCTGCTTTGTTCATCCCGCTGTTCCTCCAGCCGTGCCAGTGTGCCTGCCCGGAAGAACACCTGTGGAGACGCGGGCCAGGTGAAGGTGGGAGCCTGGGCTGGGGGCAAGCCGGTGGAGGAACGAGCAGCTGGCACAGAAAGCCAGCAGGCCCGGAACGTGGCCCTTGGCCTGGGAGGAGCCTGAAAACCCCGGGGTCTACGAGGAGGGAGGAAGAAAGAGGCTGAGGGAGGAGGGCCAGGCTGGGGGCTGGGGAGGCTTTGGAAGGGGAGGAGCAAGGTGGGAAAGAGATGAAAGGAGAGGGAGGCCGGAGGGAAGGTATCTGGGACAAGAAGGACGTGAAGCGGCGGGCCGGTCATATGGGGAGGCGGCCCTCAGCAACACCTGTGGTGGCTTCTTCCCCCAGGGCTGCCAGCAGCACTGCCCACGCCCCTGTACCCACGGCCACTGCAGGCCCGCCACGGGCTCCAGCCGCCTCTGGCCTCCAGCTGCCTGCGATCAGGCAGATGGTGGTGTATGTGTTTAAGAAGGAAAAGGCCCAGGATGCAGTGTGCAGAGAAGGGGGAGGCCGGGGAGGGGGCCCCTCCTCTGCATCCTCCCAGCTCCGTTTCATGTCGGACTGTCTCCTCTTTCATGTGCCAACACCCTGCCCCCACACCCAGGTTTCATCTCGTGAAAGAGCCAGTGGGGTGGGTGAGGGTTGGCCCAGGCGAGGGACCTGTCACACGGGTTTGGGGGCTGGAGGGCAGGCGTGAGAGGAACCAGCTGGATGTCCCCACACCCAGCCTTTCCTCTCACTCTTTGGTGCCCTGAGCTGGGACTGGATAAAATGTTCTGTGCTAAGAGAAAAAGAAGAGGGGGAATCGTCAGGTGAAAAAAAGACTAGTATCCTTGCAGAGGGCAAAGGCCATCGAGGTATACACCACCTCCACCTTGCCCAGAAGACAGAAAATTCCCTTTTGTGGGGCAAAGAGAAGATGTGAACTCCACGGGAAACATTCAGAACCGATAGGCACGGTGTCCCCAGGCCTCCCTCCAGGGAAGAAGTGGGGAGAGAGCCCGCACTTTCTGCTGAGAAAGCTCCGCCTCTGGCAGGAACCTAGTTCCCCGAGGCTGGCCTGGGAGAAAGCCAGCTCAGTCCTCTGCGACACGCAGGGCTGAGCGCCTGGGATCTCCAGTGGGTCTCGAGCCCTACCCGAGCCTCCGTTTCCCACGATGCGTGAGCCTGAGATTCCACAGGGGGTGTGAGAGACCCAAGTCCCCCGAGAGGGTGGGCCAACATGCTAGTGGTCAGTCTGACTAGGCAGACGTGAGGTGTCAGGGAGGGGGATGGAGAAAGGCCCAGAAATACACTGAGAAGCGAAAGGATGGTCTGGAGTCTAGAGCAGTGAGCCTCAAACCTCTCTCAACCTCTGTACATTTGTGGGGTTGAGTCTTTTTGAGTATTAGGTGACATCTCAGGGCCGTCTCTCCCCGTGAAACACACCTATCCATACACGTTTTACAAACATCAGGAAGCTCTCAGACACCCAAGCTTCCCTGCCTGAACCCTCAGGGTCCGGTGGGTTCAGGTTGAGACCCCCTTTCGTCTGAAGCAACGGGACACACACACAGGGAATCCTCACTCACCAGCCAGTACTAACCACAGCCCAGAAGCCCTGAAACTTCTCTCCCAAACCAGATGTCAGCAAACATCTGACTTTGCCCCTAATTCTGCTCTGAGCGTGAGTGGGCCCTGGGGTTCTCCTCTTTCAGCCAGGCACCTGGGATGATGCAGAGAGTCGGAGAGGGCAGCTGGGAAGAGGACCGGTCTGTGCAGGCCTTCTTCTACCCAAGACATACCTTGGAGGAGATGCCAGCCCCAGGGCCAGCCAGCAGCGGCTCAGCCTGCCAGAGTTGACAGGAGCCCACCCAGGGAGAGAGCAAGAGGCTGCAGTGAAAAATCTGACTGCAGGCCTCCCAGGGAGGAAGCTCAGCTGGCCGCTCCTGAGCTTAGAGACAGGTGGGGAGGAGGAGAGCAAGAAGGTGAGCCAGACAACGGCAGAGACCAAAACCAGAAAGATGACACGGAAAGAGGCAGGGACCACAGAAGGCACAGAGGACAAGGAAAGAAGCAGAAAATAACAGATCTGAAACCAAGGAACAGGGACCAGCAGGGACAGCCACGGCCCAAAGGAAAAGGATACACCAGGGACAGCACAGACGAAGACAGGGGCAGGAATAGAGACAAGCAGGGACAGCCACGGCCCAAAGGAAAAGGATAAACCAGGGACAGCACAGACGAAGACACAGGCAGGGGACAGGAAACGGATCCCCAGTGAGCGAGGGGGCAGAGGAACCAAAACCATGACTCAGAAGGCAAAGCAGGGAGAACAGAGCTGACAAGCAGTACGCAAGGCTTTTTTGCGAGCACCCCCTTCCACCTCATACTCCCACGCGTTCCTTCCCTCTCTGCTGACAGATAGACAGTCCAGAACCCTCCCGGTGGCTCCCAACTGCTCTCCGTCCCACCTTGGCCCTTGAAGCACAAACGTGGATGCCACCTGTCAAGCCTCCCAGTCTCGGGAGAGAGGGGTGTCCAGGCTCCCTGCCCCGCGGGAGGGGCGCTCGGCTGGCCCTCTGGTATGGAGCGACGCGGCAGACTGGCACCTGGGGCCGGGTGTGCCTGCCTTTTCTGCACGACGTTCCATTCAGGTGAGGAATTCGGCCTGTTGGACGGGTGGTGGCGGCACAGCCTCACCAAGCCCTGCTTGCTCTCTGGGACCCTGGCAGCCCCAGACGACTCACCCAAGGAGGCTCTGCCTTCCTGCCTCTCCCAGCTCTCCCTTCCGTCTTCCCCATTCCCCACACCAGGACTCAGGCCAATTCTGGGCCACCTTCTGACCCACTCCCTCCTGACATCACAGAGGTGTTCCGTGCACTGAACAAGACAGTTATGCAGAGGGAGGGAGAGTCAAGTTTGCTGCAGCTGGAGTATTTTACTTCCTGGCCCCCAGCCCTGAAGGGGGCAGCTTGAGAGGAAGGGCAGCCCCAGAGTGGCTGGGGGGGAAGGGGGCTGGCGGGGGCAAGACCCAGCAGGGGCCCCAGGAGGCTCCTGAAGTTGGACTGAGCAGGGAGAGCAGGAGGGGAGGGGCAGCCACGTGGACAAGTGTGACCAGAGAGTGAGAGCGGCCGCCTTCCTGTAGGGACAACTCACCCGGCTCAGGCCCATGCAGCAGCTGCTCTGCTCCAGGTCCAAGGACTCCAGCAGCTCCTCCACCGCCTACAGAGAGATGCCTCTGTCAGGGAGCCCACCCGGGGACTCCCCACCTCCACGCAGGGCTTCTCCCAGTCCCTCAGCCCTTCCCGTCCTCCGTTCAGTCCGCTCTTTATTCAGCGAGCACGTTCGGTGGCTTCTGCAGCGTCAGGCCCCTTGCTGGATTCCGGGGATATAAAGATGACTGCGAGAGGAACACGCTATCTTGTTGGGGAGCGAGACAAGAAAATTGGTGAAGCACACAGAGGAGGAGGCATCTAAGCCAGACAAGGGAGCTGTGGAAGGCACTCGGAGGAGGTGTTGCTTGTGCCGTCTTTAGATACAAGTAAGAATTAGCCAAAGTAGGGGTGAGGGCATTTCAGGCAGAGGTACTAGCATGCGCAAAGGCCTGAAAGCATAAGGCAGCAGGGAGCACCGAGGAAACTCCAAGTAGTTCAGTATAACTGGAGGGTGGGGCGGGCAGCAGTTAAGGGGCGAGTAGACAGGTGGGCAGGGGCCAAAGGACGTGAGCCTGTGTGCTCCGAGAGCCCCTGGAGGGTCCTCTCGGGGAGAGGCACGGTCAGATTTGCTCTTGATAGAAATCCCACTGGCACATGAGTGGAGGATGCAAGGACCCCTTAGGCAGGAATCCATAGGAGAGAAGGCTAGAGCCTGACCCAAAGGGAGGAGAGGAGGGGGAGATGCGAGAGACCTTAAGGAGATGAAGCCTTGCCCGATGTGGGGGGGTGGTTAGACGAGAGGGAGGAAGCTAGGGACACATGGAGGTTTCTGACTTGTGTAGTAATTAGTTACTGGTGCCATTCTCCAAGGTAGGCCATACAAGAGAAAGAGTAGGTTTGGGAGGAGATATAATCAGTTTGGTGTGAGCGTGCAGAGTTTGAGGTACTATAAGGGCGTACAGGTAGAGCAGCCCAGAAAGCAGCTAGATAGAAATGCACGTCTGGCGTGGGAGGGAGGCCTGGGCTAGAGGCATTGATCTGGGAGTCATCAATACATATGCGGTAATTGAAGTGATGGGCATGAATGAGGTCGCCCAGGAAGAGGGTGTAGAATAGAAAACAGATGACGGCCAAGAAGGGAGCCTTAAAGAAGAGAGAGGCCTTTACTTCAGGGGGGTGTGAAAGACGGGAAGCTTAGAGGGACCGAGAAAGAAAGAACAGAGAGACAAGGGGAAAACCAGGAGTGGCATCAAAGAAGCTGAGCAGAGAATGTTTCAAAAAGAACAGAGCTGTCAACAGTCGCATGTTGGCAAGAAGCAAAGAAAAGTGCCCATTAGCTCTGGTAACATGGAGGGCTTGGGAGGACAAGACCAGTCCCAGGTGTCAGGGGTGGCAACCAGGCAGCTACCGGTGGAGGAATGAATGGCAGTGGAGCAAGGGCAGCAAGAGGAGACTAAGTGTCGATGGTGCAGGGCACGAGGGAGGGTTGATGGAAGGCTCCTTTCTGAACGTAACGTCTGTGGAACGTTTCTCCACTGAGAGAAGAGCCGGCAGAGGAGAGGCCGGAGGAACAGGAGAGAGAAGACGTATCGCTGATGGAGCAGGTCTCCAGAGAGGCCAAAGGGAATTGGTTCCAAAGCACGGGAAGAAGGGACTGGACAAGGGGAGGGAGGATACTTCTCCCACCCAGACAGGAGGGTTGGGGAAGAAGGAGGCACCTGGAGAGGAGTGTACAAAGGCAGGAGGAAGTTGGAGCCTCGATTTTATCAGCGTTTGGAGGCAAGGTCGACCGCTGGGAAGGTGCAGTGGGGGAGGATTTGAGGAGAAAGACGGAGAATGGAATAGCAGAGAAGGAGCTCGGAACAGGGGCCAGGTAAGGATGGAACACGTGGAAAATGGGGCCCAAGGGTCCAGTGAGCCTGGAGACCATGGACCTATAGGAATTCAAGTCCCTGCAGTTGTATAAATTTCTCCCACAGCCCTTTGGGAGCCCCAAGCCAAGGAGAGCAGACGTCCAAAGGCGGCCCTTCAGGGCTGGGATTGAGCAGGGAAGGTGCTATGGGAGGGTCAGGAGAGCTGAGGGTGAGGAAGGCCGAGTGACCGGAGGGCAGGACCACGGCGTCGAGACTGAGAGGAAAAGGAAGTGAAGTCAGAAGGGAATGGACAGAGCAGAGAAAATGGAGTGGGGTCCAGAAATGAGCGGTGATGATGGAGTCATAGAGCCAATGTCCTGAGGAAGGGGTCAGACGCACAGGTAGGAGGCTGTGGTGAGAGATTTCAGGAGCGGAGAATTTCCAGGGATGATGAGGCGCTGGGTGTAGCCATGAGGGGGAGGTGGGAATGGAGGTCAAGGGTGAGAGAGAAGGGGGTGTGGGGGGGTCATCTATAGCCACACCAAGGTCACCCTGCACCCTGGCAGGTCCCGGATGGAGAGGGTAGGGAGAAGGTCTTTGAGGCCTCCATCAGTGTGGGTCTGTGACTCGGGGGGCAGCAGGAGGCAGGGGGCTTCCTGCCCTGTCCTGCACAGCATTCTCTCTTTGAGGAGAGCCGTCCTAAGGCCTGAGATGCCTTCCAAGTCAGGCTGAGTGCCTGAGGCCAGAGCACAGTGCAGGAGGGTTCCTCGGCTCAAGGAGCCCTTTGGCTCTCTGAGGAGTTGCCTCCGGGGGTCAAGGTGACAGCGGAGAACGGCAGGGAGACATCCCTTCACACAGCCAGGAACTCACCAACCTGGTTGACAAGGGGCCTGCCCTGGGAGCCTTAGGCTCACCCTGGCACCAGGAAGGTGCTGCCACATCAATCTTCCTCCAAGGAGGGATGCCTGCCCCTCCCCTGGACAGCTTCCTGCTGAAGGAACTAGGCCCTGGTGTGGAGGTCAAGGCCGAGGGGCCCGGGTGCTACCAGTGGGGCACCCAAAACACTCGTTCTAATCTGCCACCTGGGAGGCTCTTGGGTGACTGTCTGGCTCACCGGAGAGCAGACACCCTCAGCTCGGGCCTTTAAGGCGGGTGGCTCTTCTGTGATTCCTACAGTCCGTCCGTGCCCCGGGCTGCCTTCCCCCCACCGCCATAGCCTGGCTGCCATGTGTCCCTGGCCTGGCCCTGGTTGGGCAAAACCAGGCACCTGACCCAGGGCCAGCCTGGCTCTCTCTAGGGGAGGAAGGGCAGCTGCCTGGAGGGGTCTGAGCAGAGGGAGGAGGGTCTGGCGGGGCCGAGGGGACCCAGACCTACCCGCTTTTCATCCACCACAATGTAGTTGCGCCCGTGTTTCTTGGTCAGGTGCGGGGCCAGGACGTCGAAGCGGCGGCGGAACTCAGAAAACACCATGTGGTCAGGGTAACCTAGGGAGAGAGCGGCCCGGAGCCAGGCCCGTCAGCCTCGCCTGCTCCCAGAGCCCCCAACAACCACTGGTGCCCAGGCAGAGTCACCTGAAAGGGAAGAGACTGCGGGGGGAGGAGAGCCCGCGGTCGAGGTCGCCCCGGGAAAGGAGAGTGGAGAGGAGGGAGGCAGGGGCGACGGACAGGAGGCGGGAGGACAACCAGGCTGCCCCACGCTGGGACTGCGGGGATTAAACAGGGAACAGGTTCTTTTAGAAGGAAGCAACTTCCTTGTCGGTGAGGATGCAAACGGGGGACGGCTGACCACCTGGAAGGAATGCTACGGAGGTAAGAGCCTGGATGACCCCTAAGATGCTTTCTAGCCTCCAGGTCTATGACTCCGTGATAACCCAGAGAAGGATGTCTTGAGGACTTAATAAGGAAAAAAAAAAAAAAAACGGAAATAGGGCATCGGAGAATAGCAGAGAGGAGAAGTGCAAGGGCTTAGGGTTGGAATCCTACCCTGGTTCTTGCTATCATGTGACCTTGGACCAGTCACTCAACCTCTCTGAGTCTCGGTTTCCTCGTCTGTAAATGGGGGCCCTACCACTTACCCCACATGGTAGTCATGGTGCTTAAATGGGAAAATGTGTAGAAAGCACAGGTTGGCTCACTTGGTGGGTGTTCAGAAAGGGCTCCCTTCCTGCCACCTTCCTGACCTTGGGCCCTAGGCCCAAGGTGACCAAAAAGGCTTGTAGATTCCCTTTCCCTAAAGAGTGTTACCTCTAACAGAGATTCCCTACTGTCTGGGCTTGAGGCTGGGGCAAGGTCAGGATTGTGGCTAGCGAGAGGTTACCCTGAAGGCACCCCGAGGACACCAGAGCCCACGGCAGTGGACCAAGAGACCCACTCCTATGGAATCACAGAATTTCAAGCCAAAAAGAGGTCTTACACCGGATATAACTCAGCCTCCAGACGTGGAAACTGAGGCCTGAGAGGGGGAGTGACTGGCTTGCTCAGGGTCACAAAGCCTGCGGCTGGAGGCAGAGCTGGACTCCAAACCCAGGCTCCTGACAGCCCGTCGGGGGCTCGCTCCACCTCAGCGGCCTAGCTGGCTCTGGGAAGCCCTCCAACTGCGAGATGGGGCTGACGCATGTGCCTGATGATTGAAACAGGAGGCGGGGGCCACTGAGGGGCCAAGACAAAGTGAGCTATTGATTGTATCTGAATTGCAATTAAATTGATGGGCCAGGATAGCAGGTCCGGACGCCTGGCATCTTAATTAATCATCAGCGCCATCGATGGTGGCTGGGGGCTGGGGGAGGAGAGGGGGTCTGCTGCGGCTGGCCTCATCGATCTGCTTGTCTGAGTAAAGCACATTGATTTTGGTTCAGAGCGGTAACAATCTGGTTTTGAAATAATAAACAGCAACTCCTTACCAAGACGTGGGGACAGATCGATGATTTATTTAGAGCAGGGCTGGGAGCCCGTTTCCTAGCTTTGGCTGCTAAGGAAGTGACGGTGCCCCTGTGGAATGCCTCAAGGGGACCTGGCTGTGGGTCGGTGGGAGCCTGCATGCTCTTCTAGCTACGGGAGAAAAGGGCAGAAACCTGGCGATTCATAACTTTTCAGGCAAACGAAACCCTACTCAGAAACTGGTCTGTTTCGGTCAAATCCTGCTCTGCCACTCACGCGCTGTGTGACCTTGGGCAAACTACTTAACCTCTCTGAGCCTCAGTCACCTCATCTGGGGATGATACTAGTACCTACATCTCATGAAGTTGTTGGGAGGATTAAATGAGTTACTGTGTGGGACGAGTTTAGAATAGTGTCTGGTATACCGTAAATGCTCTAAGGATGTTAACCACTATTGTTATCGTCCTGTCTGGCCCCTCGTCCAGATGGGTCCGTAAAAAGGGTCTGTCTGACCTTTCTTGGGAACTCTAAGTTCTTCAGAAAGATTTAACACTTCATTTCTCATTGCAGGGCTGGCCCACTCTTAGAGGCAGTTGCTCCACAAGGACACTGAGTCTGCTGCTGTGGGCAGAGCTGACCTGTCCAAACCAGGGAAGGCGGAAGGAGGGAGCTGTGGGAACAGGGCATGTGGGCTGGGCAGGGGAGGGGATGAGGAGGGCTGGAATGTGGAAGGGAGAGGATGGTCAGCAGGCTGGCAAGAAAAAGAGAAAGGAACAGACTGGGCTGGAGAGATGCAAGGAGAGACCCCCAGAGGAGGCAGCAGCAGAGATGAGGGGGATCTAGGGCCAGTCGGAGATGGGGGGGAGCAGCACCCCTCCAGCCCCACAGGCCCTGTTAGGGAGGTGGGGAGGGGCAGGGGCAGCTCTAGGAGGGAGAGGTAGGAGTTGAGAGGGAAGGGGCCCCACCTTGGCGGTACATGCGCACGGCATCAAGCAGGCGGGAGCCTCGAAGCTGGGCGCGGAGCAGGGGCACGTCCAGCTGCAGGAGCCCGGCCTCGCAGTGGTCTCCCGGGGGCAGGTCCAGCTCACTGCTGCAGCTGACTCTGCGGGAGTGGGCAGAACGGGGCTCCCCCGCCCAGCCCTCTGCCACAGGCAGGAAGCAATGCACGAAATGCAGCTTTGACTTCTTGATGGTGTCAATGAGGGCGTCCTGCCAAAGGGGAAGGGACAGCCTTCAGTGGGCTCTGACAGCCCGAGCCAAGAGACCAGGGACTGGCGCCAGCGTCTCCACTCTGAGCAGGATGGCAGGTGTCCCACCCCTGGCTGGGCAGGACGTGCTAAGCCTGGACAACGCTGCCCGTACTAGGCCCGGGGGCCCACGCACAGCGGGTAGCACTGCAAGAGGACCCCACCAGCAGCAATCAAGGTGAGTGGGCTGCCGAGTGGGCACTGGTGACCGGAGCGTGCCCAGAAGGCCCCGGCCCCCCGCCAGCGGTCGGGAAGCGCCCCAGGGCCCGCACTGGCACACTCACCACCTGCAGCCTAATCTGGATGCACAGGGACTTCTTCTTGACGGCCGCCATCCCTGTGGTGAAGGTCTTCCGCATGCTGGTGGCCCGGCGCAGCGCCAACTGCGAGCCGCCCTCCAGGCCCGCAATGGAGCCTGAGAGCACCGTGGCGCTGCCCGCCCGGCCCAGAAACAGGTTGCTGATGATTTTTCTGCCAGAGGAGGAAAAGGAGGGAAAGAAGTCATATTCAGGCAGCAGTAGAGGCCGTTCCTCTTCCCAGCTCCTAGGTCACCGTGGCCGGGGGCCTGGGCTATCTGGGCTGGGGCTGCACGTCTCACACCCGGCAGAGACACTACAGAGAAACCCTCAAACAGCAGGAAGAGAAAACCGGGGTGGGTGGACGGAGTGGTGTTCTTACTTCTGGGAGTCCTGCAGGAGCCGGGGGGCGTTCTGGGTGGCCGGGTTCTGCTTGGTGTAGCTCAGCCAGCCGGCCGTGTTGTACTCCACCCAGTTGGTGCAACGGCTGTGGCCCAGGAGAAAATGGTGCGCTTTGCTGCTGCGCAGGAGGGGGCTTTGGCCTGAGGGCGGGGCAAGCAAGGTTCAGGTCATCAGGGCACAGGTCCCCCAAAAGCCCATGGACTCAGTGAGCCCCCCAGGCAGTGCCAACTGGACTCATATATACATAAATGGCTTCTCAGGAGAGGAAGCAGAGGAGCTGCCCTCCAGGGGTACCACCTACCTTTTCGGTCACCTTCCTGGGGGCCATAGTAGGAGAAAAGGCGCTCCAGGAGGTCGTCCTCAGTGGCCCCTGGCACCAGCACCTCCTCTTCCAACAACCATAGCAGGCCCTTCGCCTCATCCGTGTGGGCCAGCGAGCGAACCTATGCAGAAAGAAAGAAATCCCGCAGTGTCACATGGAGCAGCGTGAAGGGGGCTAGGACCTGTGGTCCCGACCGCACACCATAAACATGCTACACAGATACACACGCTACAGCTCCTGCCACTCATGGCTGACATTCTGTGGAGCAGGTGGCCAGCAAGGAGAAAGAGGGGCCAGAAAGAGATCAGAGAGAGAAGCCCACAGCACAATATGATTCCTGGGACCTGTGTCCTAAGTCCCCAGAGACTGAAGGCTTCTTATTGACGCCCAGAGCCTCTCCTCCCTCCTCAACCCCTTGGAGATCAGGGGGGCTTGGGTGAGCCCCGCGTTGCCCTCACTCTCTGGGCATCACCTCCCACGCAGATTAAAGGAGATGAGGTCTTTAAGGCCCTGAGCACAGGGCATGGCCCAAAGGAAGCTGTCAACAAGAGACAGTGATTAATCCTGGTTCCCCGCCCGAGAGGGGAGAACCCAGAGAGGGCTCGGAGCACTGCAGGTGGGGTCACTACAGGGTCCTAAACTCAAGTGCCAAAAGCCTAAGACAGCTGACTTAATGGCTGTGGCAGCCAACATGGGCAGAGCTGGGGCGCCTGGAGAGCAGGTGTCCCCATCTGAAGGGAACAGCCACCACTCAGGAGCAGCCAACCGCTGTCCTGGAAGAACGGTGGCCTAGTGTCGGCAAATCCTCCAGCTTTTCAAGAGAAGGTGGAAATACTGAATTCTGATTTCTAATTCCCCACGCAAGCCAAACAACCAAGGGTGAAGGTGCCTTTTTTCTGGAATTCCCAGGTCTTCCTTGGGCAAGGAGGACTCTGCCCTGGCCTCTAGGGACTGGGGACAAGAGAAGTAAGAGAAGTACCCTTTTCCCTCTCTGACCCAAGCTGCCCAAGGGAGTCTGTGTGCTGACCAGGAGCACACAGAAGGTGGCCGAGGACCGATGGGCAACTAAGGCCCCCGAGCAGCTGGAGCTGTACGGCAGGAACGAGCAAGAAGCCACTGGATGGTGAGTGGCAGGCTGGGCACTGAGGGGCCCCCGTGCCCAGAGGTGGAGCTGCCCGATACCAAGGCTCATCAGAAAGGGGAGAGCAAAGGAGGGGAGGGATGGCCAAGCCCCATTCAAACACACTCTCTGACCCACCGCTGCTGCTAAGCCAGCCGGATCAGCTTGCCCACACCTCCTGGGAATGGCAGAGGCTCTCGAGGGAGGCCTTGGCAGGGGCCTAGGTGTCAGGAAGAAAAGCCAGCTTCCCTGGGGAGATGTGGGACTTGGGCACTTTAAGCCCTTGTCCCAGGGGGACGCTCACTGTCCCGGGGCCCCACCCCCTGGGCCAGGGCCTTCCCGCCGGGAGGCGGGAGAGAGAGGTGGGACTCAAAGCAGAGGAGGGAGATCAGCAGCCTGGCAAAAATGCCAATTCTCCAATAAAGCGCCTTATGCAGCTTCCCTAATTGAAGACAATGGCCAAATGCCAGGCGCTCGCCAGGCAGCCAGTCCCCCAGGCAGCAAGGTGCCCAAGACGCTTGCCCAAAGGGTGACAAGGCCCGTCCCCAGACTGAGCGGCGAGGACTCACAGCCACACAGCCCCTCAGTGGGCATTTTATATCTGGGTACTGTTTCTGTGTTTGGGTGAATGCCACCTCCTCGCCCTGCTCTGCTAGGCTGCACCGGTCCTCCGCTTGGGGACGATGGGAGGGGATGACTGTGTCCTCTGGGTCCAGCCAGGCCCTCACCACTGAGGAGGTGGTAACAGGGCTCCTGGCAGACACACTGGAGGCACGGCTGGGACAGGGCCTGAGCTCAGACACCCATGGCTGGTGCTCCCCACTGCACCAGGGCAGAAGGAAGTACCACCTTCCCGGCCAGACTGGCTGGCAGCTGAGCGAAAGGGCGCACAGCTCGGAAGCGCTTGATGTCTGGGCCTGACTGCTGGGCCCCCCAGCCCATAGTGTCCCCACGCAGCAGCAGCTCATATGGGGAGGGCTCTACCAAGGGAGAGGAATGGGAAGGGCAAGAAAAGGCCAGCCCAGGCCCTCCCTGGAATTCCTACCAGGGACTGATGGGAGGCCTGGTCCACGGCGGCCACAGAGTCACCTGTGGCTGGCTCCAGGTCGTCAAACGCCAGCTCGATGTTCTCCTAGGAAGGAAGGTGGGGAGGTAGTGAGCACAGGGCCGTGTGTGGGGTGCAGCCCTAGGAGCAGGCCAGGTGGGGACGCTGGGGTCAGCAAGTCCAATGTCCCATCCGAGCAGGAGCTCCCCTCCAACAGCCCGACTGACAGATGCTCACCACCTCTCAAGGCACCGCATCGTGTCTCTGGACAGCTAACCTTCTCCTAACCTCCTTTTACAGCGAGCTTAAGTCACGTACACACTCCTGTTACTCCCACCTGCTGATCAGGCTGCGTGGAGTTAGCCCACTCTCGATTTCACACACTCATCCTTGAAATACTTGAAGACAACCGTCATTTTCCTCCTGAATCTTCTCTCGCCCAAGATAAATATTCTCCCCAGCTCGTTCAGCTCACCTCCACTTGAGGTAGGATTTCCAGATCCATCCGGGACACCCTTTTATGGGGGCAGGGGGGCTAAGTAATCAGTCACCATACCAACAGCTCAGGAGACAGGGAAGGCCAGGCCCGACACACGTGGAGGCAGGAACTGCACGGTGGCGGTTCACAGGGCCTAGGCAGGTGCCTTGAAGGTGGGCAAAGAGGGGCTCCCAGGGACCCTGAATGCATCTTGGGCTTCTTGGAGAGCAAATTCTCAATAAAGAAAGAACGTAGCCTGGGCAGGAAAAGCGGCCTGCTCCAGAGACCACAGGGGGACATAAATGTCAGAGAGTAAAGAGCTGGGAAGGGAGCAGCCAGAAGGGAAGGGGGTACCTTGCTGCATCCACAGATGCCTCCCCCCCGCACTGAGGGTGCCAAGGCCAGAAGGTGAGCCTGGGGGTGTTAGGCGGCAGGGGCAAGGTCAAGTGCTACCTCCTTGTATCTTTCCAACTCCTGCACAAAGGTGCGCTCGTGGAAGAGCCTCTGCAGCCGGTCCTGGGTGTAGTTGTGGCACAGCTCCTCAAAGGAGGCCCCGCGGGCCGACCCACCCTGCTCAGGGTTCTGGAAGCCGGGAGTGTCCACAATCATCATAGAGCAGAGTGAGTGCTGGCTGGACTTGAGAGCCCTTCACAGGGAGAGCCTGGGTCAGAGCTGCCCAGGGCAGTGCCCGCAGTGCCCAGGTAGCTCACTCCGCCCCCATCCCCATCCCCACCCAGGTGCCCAGGACCCGTGGGGAGGACTTGCCTCTCCTGCCTGCAGGGACAGTGAGTCCTCTGCTGGTGGAGGATGGCTCTGCCTCGGCAATCACACAAGCCCAAAGGCATCAACCCCACCTTCGTCAAGGCAGCAAGATGAGAGCTCCTAGGCCCTGCCTGGCACTCACCTGTTCACCAGGGAGATGAGAAGCGTGAAGAGCTCGCTGTAGAGGCCGGACGCCATGCCCTCCAAGCACTCCAGTGCACTCAGTTTGGGGCCTGTGGGCAGGAGGGTCAGTTCTATCTCCAGGTCCCTGGGACTCCCCACCTGGGTGTGCTCCCTACCCACCCAGGCCAAGGCAGCATGGGGCCCTGGGGCTGGGCCTCTCCCTCTAATGGGAGCATCTATTCACCCTAGGAGTTTGCCCACCCCAGAGATGGTAACGAGCCCAGGAAGAGGCCTCCAATCACATCCAGCAGCCAAGGGGCTCGGGTACCTGTGCCGTCCCCCAGGCTGCTCTCCTCGGGGCCCTGGCGGAAGGAGGTGGAGCGCTGCAGGGTGCCGCCCTGGTGCTGGTGCTTGAAGATGGCCGAGGAGAGCTCTTCCAGGCTGCAGCCCAGCAGGTACGCGGCCTTCTGGGCCCACTCGTGGCGGGCAAACTGCCTGCGCCCAGCTATGGGGTAGAAAAAAGGACCTGACGTCGTGGGTCTTCCTCCTTAGACTGTTTGCTGACCACTGTGCCCTTCAGCTCCCTTGCGCCCATAGCACTAGGGAGCAGGCATCTTCCAGAGGGAAAAAAACGAGCCCTGATGACACCAGCAGGGCTTCAGGCAAAACAGGGAGAGCCAGCAGCTGCCAGCGCTTCCTGTGTCCCTTGGGGTTGGAGAGAATGAGCAGGTCCTAAAAGAGGAGGTAACTCCACACTGCGGCCACCAGAGGGCTCCCAATCAGCTGCAAAAACCCCTTTAGAGGGCTTGGCTCCAGGCGCCAACGTGGGGAAGGACAGAGCATAAGCCAGCCCACCTAGGATGAACACAGAACTGCCTGTGCCTGGTGGGGGAGTATCAGGAGAGCACTGGTGTCTCCCCCGTCCTTGAACGCATTAGGACCCTCCCGAATGCGTCCGCCAGGCGAGACCGCAAACATCCACGGTGGCCCAACAGTGGAGAGGCGAGAAAAAACTGCGGGGGAGAGGGAACAGCCCACGCGGGCAGACGCGCCTCGGCCGACACGTGTCTAATCGCGGCAATTAGGGAAAGCTAACAAGAAACAAGGTTTTACCTTCGGCAGCTTCTGTAAGGCAAAGGACCAGCATGCAGCATGCAAAGAAAAACAGCATGTTAGCAAACAGTCATCAGCTGAGCCTGCCAGGCCCAGTGGAAGGGCCCGTGGGGGTGGGGCTTTGGGAAGATGAGCAGGAGAGAAAACACAACCCCATTCAGACTCAGAAACACAAAAACACACACGCGCGCGCGCACACACTCACAGCCTCAAAGGAGTATGTTTATGGATGTGATCACACTGACACACAAGGGAAGAGACCTGCAAAGACTTTCTATCACACACACACGTGCACACACACCCCTCCCCCCGCCGAAAATACTGGAAGCTCTGAGGAGGTAACAGACACTGCTCAACAAGGTCCACGTACTGACGCACCCAGAGCTCTCCACCTGCAGTCAGCGCTGAGTAGGGTTACAGGAAACCTGCACTGTTACCTCCTTGGAGTGAAAGAACTTCCTCAAGACACAGCCACACAGCCACCCACCTGCCCACCTACAAGTGTGGAGACAACTTCTTTAACTCAGAGTCTGCTTCCTCTTTGGCAGGGATGTAACCTGCTGGGATCATAAGGAACCTAACACCCAGACGCATGTTCCTCCATGCACCCGCCCACCCTCCCACCCACCAGCGCTTCCTCACTCCTGCTGACAGCCTGGGGCCCTTCACATCCCAGAGGAAAATGAAGCCAATGCTCAAGGTGCTGTTCAGAAGCAGCATCCCTTTCCCTAAACCGGAGGAGAAAGGGGTGAAGAGGAGCTCAGAGCACCTGACCGTCAATGGAATCTCAGAGGAAGGCAAAGGAGCTCTTCCAAGCCAGACCAAGCTCCAGCCCTTCCCAAGACCCCAAGCACTGATGCTGAAGCTGCAGCCCATTCAATACCACGGTGCCTGCTGCCCCCTAGTGGCCTCTACCCTGACATGCAAGAGGAAGAGGCACCTACTACCAAACCAGTGGAGAGAAGGGAAGATTGAGGGAAAACTGGCCTTGGGGAGCCCCAGGAAGCAACACACCCTTCCCCACATAAGCCCCATGGAGGGCATCCTGAGAGATTCCAGGATCTGAATGCAAAACAGGTAGAAGCAGCTATTCCTGGGACTCTGAGAAGCCCCACGGCCAGTAAGCACCCTCTCCACCCTCAACCCTGGGGCTTCTCCCAGGCCAGTGTCCTCTGCTATGATAGAACAAGCCCAGCTCCCAGAGAGAGCCCAGGGCAAGCACCAAGAGGGGGCAAGGTGGCCCCTACACCCCAGGACGGGGTCAAGGTCAGTTACCCGCTTGCTCCTCGGGGGCCTCTGTCAGAAAGGGAACAAGAAGGAGAGTTATTCCAGGGGGACTGCTCTGAATTCGTGCCCTTCTCTTTCCCCTCAGCCTCCAACCCCCAAGCCCCCTGCTCTTCACAGCACGCCCGGTCACTGCCACCTCAGTCCAGGCCTCTGACCATCGTTGGCAGAAATGCTTCTCCGGGGGTTTGGAGACTTCTGCTCTGATGAAGGGGACGGGGAAGAGGCACAAGCCAAAGAGGGGTGTCTGATGACAGGTGAGTCTGCGCTGGGCCAGGACAAACTGGGAGTGGACTGGGCCCCCACCAGCTCTCCCAGGTGACCCGCTAGGCCCGTTACCTTTGGTGGCGCCTGCAGCCCCCAGGTGGTAGATGGCAGCCAGGATGAGCCAGCAGGCTTTCTGCTCGTCGGGGGAGATGCCCAGCACCTTCATGGCCGCCTGGAGCTTGCTGAACTGCTGAGCCGCCTTCTGCTTCTCCTCAGGCTGCAGCGACAGATGGGCACACTGGCAGCAGATCTCAGAGGGGCTGTCCCTCTGGTATCTCCCATGCTGCTGGAGCATCAGGGCGGCCAAGCTAGAGGAGAGCCGCCCGGCCTGGGCTGGGCTCCTGCTACTCCCATGAGGCAGTCCAGGACATTCCAAGCTTCTCCGACCCCAAGGCCCAGGGCTGCCCACCCGTCCCCAGAGGCCCCTCACCTTGGCCAGTGGTACAATCCCAAACACGTTGTTCTCTGCCAAGTGGTTCAAGTGGAGCTCTGTCCTAGGGGTACAAACGAGGCATCAGCACAGCGCTCGGTCCCCACGCCAAGTCCATCTCCCTGCCAGGCTGGAGACAGAGACTCCGCTTCCAGACTCAGTTCTGTCTGCCCATCATGCCCTCCTGTCAGGCCAGCTGCTATGGCCTTTCCTAATTGGCCTGGACACCAGGCCAGAGCACCGGCCTCCCTAGGACAGGTCACAGACAGGCCCTGGTGAGAGTGTCCAGACAGACCCCTGGAAGGGAGCAGGGAACCTGCCTGAAGGGTGAGTCCAGCCAGGACTGAGACTGTGCCCTCAGTGACAAGGAGAGCTCAAGACAACAGTGCCCTGGGCTGCTTGCTCAGCCTTATCATTTATCCTCTTCTCAGTGGACACAGACAGCAAGCCCGAAGGTCTAAGGGAGGAGCCTGGCGGAGGAGCCAACGTGGATGCAGGGAGGCCAGCATAGAGGGCACTGGAAAAGGCTTGGGCTTTTGGCCCCTGTGTGGACTCAAACACCTGCTCAGCCCCATACTAGCTGTGTAACTGCGGGCAAGCCTCTGACCACCTGCATCTCGGTGTGCTTTCCTCTCCAGATCTGGCTTCCCAGGAGCACAGATCCTAGCTAGGCCCTGGGAACGCTGAAGGGTCAATGGTGCCCCTCACATATAGCCAGGTCCCCCGGGGCCAGGGAGCTCCCGCCGGGCAGGGCCTATGGCTCATTCATCTCGCCATCCCCAGGGCCTAGCTCAGAGCCTAACACGTGGCAGGCATGAAATAAACCACCGGCACGGGATGCAATCAACTGGCAAAGCCCAGGAGCTGTCAGTGGTGGGAGCCCAGAGCACCCTCCTTGTTCCCTCCGTCCCATCTCACCTGAGGGTACCATCCCCGCAGGCCAGCAGGTAGTAGAAGATATTGAACGTGGCCTCACCGGCTGGGCGTCGTGCCACACGCAGCTTCTCCAGAAGCATCGTCTGTGGCACAGCATAGAGGGTATGTAGGCAAGGAGGCAGTGCCAGGTCAAGCTTCTCCCACCCACACCAGAAAGAACCAGATCACCTCATGGTCAAACCTGGGGCAGACACCAGAGCCAGGGAAGAACACAGGCCCTGCCACCACGCCCAGCCTCCAGGCACAGTCTTCCTGGGGAGCTGGACACTTTGTGGTGAGAGACTTCATTAGCATGGAAGGGAATCAGCCTCAGCTGGGCCTTACTTTACTGACAGGCCAGTCCTGCCTGGGTGAATCAGCCTGAGAGAAACCCCTGAGCAGGGGCCAGGGCCCCAACTAGGGTGTGGGCAACCCCAGGACGGGCAGGAAGCTGAGCCGTGCCCCATCCAGGGCAGGAGGTACAGGGGGCGGAATGTGGAGGCTCAGGGCAAAGTAGGCCAGCCCCGCCGGGCCCAGGGTCCATTTCGTTAGGGAAGAATCCCAGGAAAATGAGGTGCAGGGGAGAGTCTGATTTCTAGGGCGTGAAATCAGGCAGCCAATCTCTTACTACCCTGAGTGTCCCCTCACCTGAATGGAGGCTGAGGCCACCTGGCCGGCTTGGTCAAAGTCCAGGGAGAGGATCTGGGAGAAGCGGGTGGCGTTGCCGTTCATGATGGTGGGGCTGTTCCCAAAGGCTTCCAGGAGGGTGTACAGAGCCTGCCACTTGTCCACTGCAGAAGACAGGCCCAGGGCCCATCAGGAAAGCCACGGGCAGCTTGCCCCCAGCCACAGGCTCCAGAGGCCCAGGGAGAACGGGAGGCCCATCCCATGGCTGCTCCTCCAGCACCCGAAGGCCCAGTTACTTAGACGAGACTGCTGAGGATCGAGGGGCTTTGTGGACACGGAGAGGCCAGGGAGAAGAGCTGGCACCTCGGCGGGGCCTCCATCCCCACACCCCTCTCCAGCCCATTCTGTTTCCCCAGCTGCCCCTGCCTCACCAGAAAACACCTTATTCCCGCTGGTGCCTGCGATGGTGGCCAAATATTGCACCAGATGCTGGCAGCTGGTGGTCTTGCCACTGCCACTACTGCCCAGGAGGATGATGGACTGGTCCTGACGGCTCATCAGCATCGCCCTGTATGCGGTCTGAGCCACGGCATAGATGTGGGGGGCCATGTCCTCCCGCCGACACCCCTTGAACATGTGCATCACCTTGGGCGCGAGAGGGACGGAAGGAAGGGATAGGCGCTCTTAGCTGGCTCCACACGGATGGCCCTCACCCCCAAGGCCCACATCTTTCTGGGCTTTTCACTCCAGGGGAGCCAGAGGCTAAGGTCTGAGGCTAAGGTCACGCATGGAAATGCAGATACCAGCCCAGTCCTGGCCTCTGTGAGAGGTCGGGGGAGGGCCTTCTGTCTCCACCCCTTGAAATGACTCCTCTTCCCAAGGCCACTGTGAGAGTGGACAGGAGCCCCGTGGGATGCCAAGGGGAAGGGGTAGAGTCGGGGAAAGTGGGCAGGGGGGAGGGGATAGAGGGGGCGGTCTGTGGGGCCACGTGGTAGCTGAGGGGGGCTGCACCTTCTCCGAGTACACAGCGGGGGCCCCCCGGGGGCTGAGGACCAGCAGGCTGGGGCCGGCGTACGTGTGCAGCAGGCTGGCGCCATAGCGCTGGCGCAGCGTGTGCAGGACGCTGGACTCATTGAGGTACACCAGCGAGGCCAGATCCTCCAGACGGTCGCAGGAGGGAGCATTAGCCTGTGTGACAGGACAGGCGGGCGAGCACTGAGGAACAGATCCAGTCTGCTCTGCCAGCGGACAGCCTGCCCAGCCCGGCCCCCCTCCTGTGCCCTCCACCAGCCTCCTGCAAACCTTCTCCACGTCATCCTCGTCCACATCCAGGATGGCTCCATCATGGTCTAGCTTCACGCGCACCTTCCCCTCGGGCAAGCTGAGCTCCTCGGATTTGAGCTGAGTGGCTGCAGAGCAGGGACAGACGGACAGACATGGGCCCGGGAAGCCGTGGCAGCCTTCTCTGGGCCCTTCATGGTCCTGCCTTCTCCCCGCTGTATCACCAGCCTCTCCTTGCTCACCACTCAGGCCTCTCCAGACCCAGAGGCCCACCCACCACCCAGCCCTGAAACCAGAGAGGCCCAGGCCCTGGGTCTCCCCAGACTCACCCAGTGAGAAGCCATCCTTATGGACCAGCCACACCTTCTCTGTCTCATACCAGGCCTCCTCAGCTGCGATCTGCTCTTCTGTCTTCACCTATCAGAGGGAGGGGAAGAATAAAGAGTCAGACCCTGTTCTGGAAAGCAGACAAGGACAGCAGGAGAGAGGAGACATGTGAGGGGAAGGGCTTCCGGATGAGCCACTGGGCGAGGGGGACAGGTGGGTGGCAGACACAGAACGGGAGATATCAAAGGAAGAAGGTGGGGAAGCCAGGAGCTGGTGGCGGGTGGTCCTGAGGAGCCCTGAGGACAAGGACACAGAGCTGGGGACCCTGACAGCCCTGAGGGTCTGGAAAGACAGAGACACATGGAGTATGTGCCTAGGAGAGAGCAGATCCCAGGAGAGCAAATCAGCAGCCACCCTCTTGCTCCCTCCCTGCAAAGACTGTATGATCAGTATCTCGAGCCTCCAGCCCTCACCCTGGGCCACAGCTGCTGTGACCTTACAGGCCTGGCTTCTCCATTCACCCACCTAATAGGCCCTCCTTCACCAAGCTGGGAAAGGGCATTTCCTCAAGATCTGAGAATGTCTTCCAAGGGCTTCAGTACAAAATGATGGGTGAGTCCTAGCCTTGACACTGGTCCTCCCTCCAGAGGAGGCTCTCCTGGGCAGGGGCAGTGCCCAGATGCACATGCTAGCCTCCCTGCTCCCCCTCCGTGCCTCCTCAGAAGGAGCACAGACCCATGGGGACGTGCTAAGGCCATACAGGGGCATGAAGCAGCATGGCCAGGGACATGAGGCAGGGGCAGGGGTAGCAGTGCTCTGTCAAATACAGGAAGAGACTTGCATGCCACATGGATGGGCATGGGAATGGGTATAAAGGGGCTGGGAGCCCCCGGAAGCCCAGGTGGTCACCGATCAGGAAGAAGCATTCACGGGCAATGTCAGGGTGTAGGGTTGCCAAACCTGGCACCCCTAAGAGACCTGAGCTGGTCGGCAATGGTGCCTGGGGAAGCTGGGCAAACAGGAGCGGGGCCTGGCCCCCATGGCCCATCAGGCTCCTTTTGTCATGTGGGCAATGGGGCAGCAGGGTCATCCAGTGTCCTTTGGTGGGTGGATGGTCACCCCCCACATGAGCAGCCCCCAAGCTAGCCCTATACCCCAACTCTCTGGGGATCCCCAGCTGCCAGGTACAGTTAGTCTCCTAGGGTCCCCCACCCTCATGAAACCGACCTGGGGCCAAGGCGTAGACACTGCTCTGTGATACTGACCCCCTGGGTGAGGGATTGGAAAGGACAAGAAACAATAATAACAAATACGTTATTTGTTACATTTCTTGGAGCTGAAAGAAAAAAGATCTGGGTTCTACTCCCAGGTTGGATTCTGGCTTCAGATAACTCCCTCTCCCTCGCTGACAGCCCTTCTGGGCTATAGAGTCAGAAGGCTGACTTACACAGCAGTCTCCAGACTTTGCATATCATGGGCCAGTGAAATTACCCCTCAAACAGGAGGATCACTGTGGGGCTGTCAACGTTTTCAGTGAAGACATCCAAAAAAGGCTAGTTCTTTATATTTGAAAAAATTAACTTTATAAAACAGAATTCCTTCTTTTTTTCAAATCATGAGACAGGGGAAGCCTTTGTCTTGAATGGGCATGTTGTATGGGTCCAGGGTTTGGAGACTGATGAATAAGGTGACATCGAAGGACCATGGCCTCCAGCTAGTTCCTTTAGAGCTAATCTGAAGACAGGTTCCCATATTGGCCAGCAGGAGGAGACAGAGGATGCGCAGCTTCAGGCTTCAGAGTGGGGAGCGGGTGGGGGTGGGTATGGTAGGGGTTCAGCCTTTCCAGGTTTCTCTACCCAGAGGGAGCAGAATTGAAACACCTAGAAACCAAAGCTCTGGCCAGGCCCTTGGGCTTCTGTGGCTAAGAACCATGTGCCACAGAGGCCAAACTGAGTGGCGACCGTCAGTCTAGACACTCCTCCAGGGCCTGACACAGAGCTGCCCCATGTCCAGCTCCCGGCACTGCCTCCCCCAGGGGTCCCCCCAGATACCACGTGAGGTGGGAGCCAGAAGGGGAAAGAGGCCTTACACTCCAGCACAAGGCCCGGGCACAGACGCCAGCCCAAGTACCGGCCGGGGGTGGCAGGTGGTCACCAGAGGAAGCGGAGGGCTCCTGAGGGGGGCAGGAGTACCCTACCTGGCTGTGGGCAGGAGAGGCGGCCTCAGGGTCCAGCTACCAGCAGCAAGCAAAGAAGAGAGAGAGAAGAAGAGGGGTGAAGACAAGCAGGCCGTTGGCATGTCCCCTTCAGCAAGCACCCGGGGCCAAGTGGAGGGGAGAGGGGCGTAGCACCAGGAGGTGGACGGTAGGAGGGCTGGCCCGGCAGGTGTATTGTACCTAGTCAAGGAGAGGCCAGGCCGGGAAGGAGAGGCCCTGCTTGGTGAAGAAACACTTGGTACCGTCAGACTCCTCAGAGGAGATGCTCTGATAAGTCATTCCCTGCGGCAGGAGCGAGCCGCTCTGCCTCAGGCTACAGTCCCTCCTGGGCTGGCCATCCAGTCCATTCTGAATTACCCTCCTCTTCTGTGTTGCCAGACCAGACCACCTCACCACACCCAGGGCCTGGGACCCCTGGGAGCCTCTGGCCTTATCTCCAGGGCATTTCCCAGCCCAGCTCCCCTGTAGCCACCGGACCCCAGTACAGGCTGCCCCTGGCCTCCAGACACACCCAAGGGTGCCACTCCCCAGGCCAAGGGCGGTCCTTCAGAGCTGTCACCCCTGCCTAGCTCATCAAACAGGACCACCAGCAGCCCCAAGTCTAGGACCCCTTCCTCAGACTCCCACTGCACCCCTGCACCACTCCCACCCCATGGCAAGCAGAGGTAGCACCACCCATCCAGGTCCACCTGCCAACTGCCCAAGAACCAGGGGACTGTGGACAGACCCGGTGGCCAGCCTCGACCTCCCCATCTTTGTCTGGTTACTTAAAGGCCTTTCTGGAGAGGAAGAGGAGTCAGCCAGGCCTTGGACCTTGCCTGTTAAAAATGGGCAAGGAGTTAACAGGCCCCACCTGGGACTGGAGAACCAGGGCATCAAGAAAGGGGAGTGTCTTCTCCCTGCCTCGCACCCACCAGGCCCTGACACCAAGATACGCCCTCCGGGGCAAGAGACTGGGGCCAGAGAAGGGGCTGGATCTCTAGCCAGGGGGGTCCCTCCCACAGTTTCCCTGGAGGAACAGGCCTCACTGTGTGCAGACCCTCCACAGTGCCCTTCTCTCATTTCTCCAAATGGGAAGCCCATGTGAGGGCCCCCAGGCCTCCAGGGAGCCACACTTCCACTGTCAGGTGGGCCTACACACACAGACACACACAGTCTGGCCAGCAGCCCCAGCAAAGAGGAGACCAGGGACTGGCAACCACACGTGAGAGGCGGCATTACAGGAGCTGCGAAGATCCTCTCAAGCCGCTGGTGGGCCTCCTCTGCGGGGGTCAGCTGGACGTCGGGGGCAGCTCCTGCCTAAAGGTCAAACCACTATTAGTCCCGGCCTGGGGAACCGGGGGCACAGCACACCAAGCTTCTAGCTCAGGAAGCCACTGGGACCCCCGTGGGTTAGTGGAATAGGGTCAGGGAGGCAAGCCGGGCACCAATTTGAGTTTTTAAGCTCTCAGATGAGAATAAAAACAGGTGCCTGGGAGTTCTAGGGTTAATTCTTCCCACCACTTTAACCATTCCAGCACCAGGACGGCCTGTTCTCACACGCATCCTCTGGCCCCTGCCCTGGGCCCAGGCGACAGGTGGCTGAACTCCAGGTTGGGGCCCATCTCAGCCCCAACTCCACCTGAGTGAGAGGCGGAGGGACAGGGAGCCAGAGGGAAGGCAGCCGGCCCAGGAACGGGCGCACGACGCTCTCTGGCTCCTTGGAGGTTCTTCTTAGGGGCTAGTGGTTCGCCTCACACCAAGACGCCCCTGCCAACTCCTGTGTGCCAGGAGGTCACTTCCCTGATGCAGAGTGGGCCAGGAGGGGTGAGGGAAGCTGCCGCCTGCTCTCTTCTAAGTTCTGCGAAGCCCGGGAAGAATGGAATGGGGAGCAGGGCGAGTCTGAGACCTTAGGAATCCTAGCAGGCAGCAGGCAGAGAGGAGGGCCTCTAGGGCCTGGGAGACAGGACAGGTCTTTAGGTGGTCCCCTGCCCCACTTCCCCCGACTGTACCCTTTCAGCCAGAAGGAGCACGCAGGAGCACAGAGAAGCAGTAGTGAGACTTGACGCATCGCTCCACCCACCCACCCACCCAACTCCTGAGGCCCCAGAAGGGTCCACAAAATGGGAAAGCTTGAAGAGAAATGCCCCCCAACCCAGGCATCGCCTTCCAAGGGAAAGGGCTGGACAGATCGTCCTTGGCCCTCCCCTGTGCCTCTCAGCCTCCTGTCCCACCCAGAGGGCACTTTGTGGACAGACAGGACCGCCGATACAAAGGGGACCCACTGTGCTCCTCCGCCACCCAGGCCCAGAGCTCCTCAAGAGTCCTGCTGCCAGAGGGACAGCTGGCCAGGCCTGAAGAAGTAGTGATGGCGATGATGGTACCAATAAGCACTGTTACCAGCATCACTACGGATGCTACCGTTCACGGAGCACCCACCACACCAGGGATTAGGCTCAGAGCATTCATTCCCTGTATCCTTTCTAATGTTCACAGCAACACTTCAAAGTAGGTATTATCCCTTATTTGCAATTCTAAAATCCAAAAAGCCCTCCAAAACAAAAGACTTTTCGTAAGGGTTTTGGTGGCAAAACCTGACTGTTTAATCCCCCCCCCCCCGCCTGCAGCATGAACATTCATGATTTTCCTGTGGGAATATTAATGTGTTTGGTCACGAGCTGCTGCTCATTATGTACATTGCACGACAGTCTCAAATATAAAAAATCGCTAATTTCCAAAATACTTCTGGCCCAGGGGCTTCAGAGGAGGAATGGTAGACCTATGTGATCCCCACTCGACAGATGAAGGCTCAGAGACGCTGAGGTCCCACAGGAGTGAGTGGCTGGGGATGGGATGTGAGCACAGGCCACCTGACCCCAGAAATTCTGTCTCTCTACCTCTCACTGATCTGCTAAGACTCTGATCCTCGACTTGGGATCTGGGGCCTCAAGCTGATGCCATGTAGCTGGGGGCCAGGCCCCAACTCCCCAGCAAGTGTGGAAGAGCAGCAGCATGCAGTTAACGGGTCCCCTGGGTTCTGGCATTCGGTGAAGGAAAGCCATGCAGCCCTGCCATCGGCACGTGGCCCGGGCCCAGCTTCGCCGTCATGCGGGGCCTGTGGAAGAGCCTTGGGAAAGCTGGCTGCCAGTCCTCAGGTGAGGGTGGTAAGGGAGGGTCAGAGGTTAGTGACACACTCAGGTACCTCCTGCTGCACGTCAGGGGCTGGTGACTTGTTCTGTTGCAATCCAGTGAGGTTCGACTTGAGGTTCGGGTCGGCGGAGCCTGGGGCCGCCAGCTCTTCCGACTGGGCTGGGGAGCCTAGCTTCTCTGAGGTGTCCACTGTCTCTGGGGAGACTGGTTTCCCCGAGGAGCCTGGCTCCTGGCTGGAGGGCTTCTCCCCCTTCCCGGGAGCCTGCCTGCTACGTGGCCTGTGGTCCTTGCCCCTGCCCCGAGACATCAGGCTCCGCAGGCCCACGGAGAGCTCATCCTTGGCGGCCTCCTTCTCTGCTTCGGACTTCGGCCGAGCAGGGGGAGTGGGAGTGGCTGTCTTTTCTCCCTTCCTGCCTCGAGCTGGGTGCTCAGGAGATCTGACCCCTCTGCCCGCAGGTTCCTTGGCGCTCCCAGGCTCCTCGCCAGGCAGCACCTTGCTCACCACCTTCCTCACTGCATTCGCCACCCTCTTCCGGGACAGGCCCTGGGCCTCCTCGCTGGGGCCTTCCGCTGAGGCAGTCCTCGGGCCGTTCATGGCGAGTGTGGATGCAGGGCTCTTGGCTCTCTGGGGAGCCTCTGAGGGTACAGGGCTGGTGGAAGGCTGAGGACTCTTAGATGGGCCACTGCTGCCCTTTGAGCTGCCCTCTAGCTACAGTCACACAAATACAGGGAGACATTAGCATCAGCCCGTGTCCCTGCCCGCCCCACACAGAGGAAGTAAGAGGTGTGACCTCACATCTAGTCGTGGAACAGACCTTCCATTCATCCAACAAACAACACAAGCTCCAAGAGGCCGCCCCAGGAAGCCCTCTTTCCATCTTCCAGATAGAACAACTGCATCGAAGAGTTTGGCTTCTCTCTCCCATAAAGCACAGCAGGTCACCTGCTGTCCATCTCCAGGCTTAGCAAGGAGTGGTGAGAGGCCAGCACAGGGTGCCCAGAGGCCCATGAGGTACCCCAGAGTTACTGGCTTATGTCAGGACAGCAACTAAGCCCGGATCCCAGGAAGCCCGCTCCCTCACAGCCCAAACACAGCAGAGACGGAGCATGGTGAGGTCAAACACCAATTCCTACCATCGATCCTGGGCCTAACTCTGGGGCTTCCTGCCTTGGTGGTCCCTGGTCCTTCTATCACCCAACTTCCTCTGTAGTCAGACCCAGAGCCTGCCCATCCCAGTGAAAACCGTAGTTAGGAAGTAATTCTTGGCCCGCAGACATGCCAAACCTCCTCCCTCCCCACTCCTCTGGGTTGAGCCCACTGTCTACCCCTCACCCACACTCCCCAGAGCTGCAGAAACCCAGTGCTGGCCCAGGAAGCTTCCACCTCAGCCTGCTTTCTGCCAGTCTCCCTGCAGTTTTCCTTGTGCAAACCTCTCAAGGGCTGGAGGCCTCCTAGCTCCCAGAGTGCACGTGGAGGAAGAGGTGGCGGCTGCAGCACTCAAGCGACCACAGCTCCACCCTGTCTAGGCTCAGCCAGCCTCTGGGCACCCAGGAGTCCACTGGAGATGCTAGCACGCTCTGCCTGGTGGGGACCGTCTGCGGTCTCGAGGGACCGCCACTGGGCAGGCCCGGCTGGCTAATGGCAGGGCAGTTTCCTGCAAAGCCAAGCCACATGGCCTGGGAGAGCCAGGTCAACCTAGGGGCTCCTTGCTGGTCAGGCAGTGCCCTGCCACTAATGAGCTGTGCTTGAGTCCTCGTTCCCCAAACAGTGACCTTGGTTCTAGGGTGTACCTGGCGGCCACCTCTGTTGAAATGCAGGAGGGCGCTCACAGGCAAGTGGACAGACCTCTGGCTGCCGTGTGGACAGAGACCCACGTCCTGAGCAGAGCTGAGCCAAACGACCTCAGCCCAGGCCTCAGGTACAGGATGGCCCTGCTGCAGGGGTGGGAAAGGGAGGCCTTGAAGGGGCCTCTTCCTCAACCTCTTGGGCCAAGAGTGTTCAGTGGCATGTCAGGGCCCTGCAGAGCTGCCATGGCCCCAGCTGCTGGGCCTCACTCCCTGTCCCCCACTTCTGGCTTTCCTCCCATGCCTTCTAACTGAAGCTCACGTTGACAATGACAATGATGATGATGATAGTAACTGCTAACACTTAAACGGAGCTTATTATGTGCCAGGCAGTCTTCTAAGCACTTTACACATAATTTCCCCCCCAAATCTGGCATTCTCCAAGGCCCCTCCCTCACAAATCTCAAACATATCCCCTTGAAATCACCCTGACCTTGCAGCACTGCTTACAGATCAGGTGGAAGCCATAACACCTGGCTAATCAAATCTCCACTCAAGGAAGGGGTGTGTGTGTGGGGCGGGGGCAGGCACCATGTGGGGTAACGAAGTACAGATCTGTTTTGTGATCCAGCTCTGTTCCTGAGCCCTGGGCACTCCTGCCCGCTAGACCAACAGCTGCCCTCGCCTGACTACACATCTCTGGACCTGGCTATTCTAGAACCGTGTCCCCTCTCTTGCCTTAAAAGTGTCCAACTTTATTCAGGGTCTCTGTCCCAAGGCAGAATGACTTGGTGGGGGGGGGTAGTGGCACTGCACGGCTGGAGCCTGCCTCTAGGTCACCCGCGCTGAGCAGCTGACAGGGTCTTGGGAAGAGACAGCAGCAGCTGCAGTGAAACCCCTCCCTGCCCTTGGCTTGTGCCACCCAGAGCAGGACGGACAGTCCCAACAGCTGAGCTCTCATTTGTCTGCCTAGGCCTCTCCAGCCCCCAAGAGTTCAGGAAACCAGAACTATAGGTAGGAACTAAAGAGGGGGCTTAGGGAGAGGCCCCCAACATGCCTTGGCATTGCCATCTCCTTCACACACACCAGGTTGGCATCACACATGCTGCACTTTGTCCCTTTACTGCAATTCCCTCTAGCCACCCCACACGGGAAGGGGCACCCTGCCGTGCCTGCCTGCTCCGTGGAACTGCCTCCCAGACTAGGCCTGGGCTTGTGGACACAACCCACCTGGACACACAACTCTCTCTCTCTCTCTCTCTCTCTCTCTCTCTCACACACACACACACACACACACACACACACACACACACACGGGTCTAGGAGAAGCACTTACAGCCCCTTCCTCCTTGGCAGGAGGACCAGGCTTCGGCAGAGTTTTGTCCTCCTCTTTAACCTGAGGGAGCAGACAAAGAAGTCACTTTGCAGGTCAGAGGTCAGGGTGGGGAGACCCAGCACTAAAAGCACAGAAGGGAAACATCCAAGCAGTCGCTCTCTCTGAGAGGCAAGAGCTCCTGAGTGCTTGGGAGTCCTGGGCCTATGGACTTGAGCACCAGATAGCCTATCCTGGGGTCAAAACTGTCCAGTGACAACTTCAAGAATGAAGTCTCTGGGGGTGGTTAAAGCCAAGTACCCTTTGCCCTCAGTGACCAGCCACGTGACCCACCCAGGCTGCCTAAAGAGGTCCACCCCTGAGAGCGACATCATGGCCTTGGTTACAGGGTGGAGAGAAAGATCCAGCTAATTCAACTCGGGCTAAGCTACAAGAGCCATTCCCAGCTCAGACAGGAAGTGGTCTGAACAAGAGCCTCCCTGACCTAGGGACTGAGGAGGAGGGAATGACCCCAGCGTGGGGGGCCGGCTGGGCCAGCAGAGCTCAGTGTGGGGTAATAGGTGGTCCCTATCAGCCTGGCTCAGGCTTGCTTCTAGGTCCGTATGATTTCCCCCAGCACAGAGCCTGCGTGCCTTCCCAACTAGAGCGCTGAGCTCTGGCTGGAGGCAGGAAGTCGGGCAGAGGCGGGGATTCAGGAGGCCAGATAACTTCCCAACCTCAGACCCACAAAACTCTGCCAACCATGCAGCTGAGGAAGGCAACCCCAAGGTTCGGGGTGGGGCGTGGAGGAAGGAAAGATGCCTGGGCTCTGGGGTTTGTGCCCAGCCCAGGAGCTGGTTGGCCCAAGTCAGAGGGGAGGAGTAGAGTCAGGGTCAAAGGGCAGAGACCATAATATATCCGGAAAAAGGACAGACAATATGGCCGCTCTGATGGTTCTTTCAGCTCAGAGCCTGGCTCAGAACAGACCCAGAGGACCAGGCCTCAATTCTGGGAGAGGCTTCTCCCCTCCCCCTCACCAGCATCTCTTCCTCCAAAAGCTCAGGCAGTCCTCGTGGATTTCATTTCTCTTCTTTCCCCAGTCACTTACGACTGTAGGAAAAAGACAGGTCTGCCACCAGCCCTACCCCATCCTCAGCATGACTCCTTCCCAGCACAGGGGGCAGGAGCATGGGAAGGTGTCCTTGATTCCTAATGGAAAAGATCCTTTGAAACTCATCCAAAATCATTTTAATCATCCACCTGGGGGGACTCTCCATTTGCAACCAGGGTCCATGGCTAATTTTGAGCTCTGATTAGCAGTGCCTGGGGCACTGACCAGCATGACGGCCACTGCAGTGCTGAAGCTAAGAGCCCACAGAGCTTTTTACAATGGGCTCAAGCTTCAGCGTTAGTACACAGTGCCACGGCCAGAGGGAAAACGACGATTACTCATCAGAGTGGACTCCACGACTTTATAAATTAGGATTGGAGCGGAGAAAAGGATGGAGAGGAAAGGAAGAGAAGTGGGAGAGTCTAGGTCTGCACCTGCTGCCCCTACAAATGCCCATCACTGCCCACCCCACCCCCCCGCACCATCACACCGTGCATGAGCTCCCAGACACACAGGTTAGAGGGACAGCAAGTGTTCACACCCAGACACACTAATTACTGCACGCAGTGCTGTTAGCTCGGGCTCAGGGATGGCCCAGATTCCAAGTCCACTCCGTGTCCTTCAGCAGCTCCAAATCTGTCCTCCTTCCACTGGCTCAAGCTTGGGACCTCAAGCTTGGGCGAGGCATTGAGGGAAACAGCGGCTGCCCCCTGAAATGTGTGGGACACTAGACCTAGCTCTGAGCTCAGCTCTGGATTTAGCCGGAGGCTGACTCACTGCCCCACCCCCACCCGAAGGGTTCTGTCTGTTGTAGGTCATTGCCTAGCTGGGGACTGTGCACAGCACAAAGGCACGCCCAGGTCTGCAGCCTGAATCACCCTCTGGCCCCAGGTGGCCCACTGGCCTGGTTCCCCTCTCTTGGCTCCTCTCCCCCTATCCATCACAGCCCCCAGACTCGGGGAGACCCAGCTCTGAGGCCTCAGAGCCAAAGCCATTCCCAGCAGCCCCTTCATAGCAGCTCACATTCCCAGGGGTGAGTCAGAGCAGCGGCAGTGGGAAGGGTGTGAGGGGTTAACTTGGAGGGGCACCAGTGGGACAAAAGGCAGCTAGCTCAGCTCACCAGAGGTGGAGCTCAGGGGAGGAGCATGACTCAGCGCAGGAGCCCATCCAGACAGAAGAGTGAGTTCCTGGACCCCCTGGTCATTCTCCTCGGCCCCCAAATACACACACATGCCCCAACCCGTCTCTAGCTTCCAAAGCTCCCACTCCCACAAGCCAGTCTCCTGCCTGCACACACCATGCCAAGCACATAAGAAAAGCATAAAGAGTTTTGAAATACAACTTTCCTTTTGCTCCCAGAAGGCGAACCTTGATGAAAAGGCCATGGTGCCGAAAGTAGCCCGCACTCTGGGCCAGAGAAGAAATGGGGGCAGGGTCTCTCAGGGACTTGGAGTCTTCCTAAAGGCCAGGACCTGCCGGGACAAAGATTGTGGGCAACAGGGGAAAGGAGGGATGCAGTGGAGGGGGAAGGATTACAAAGCTCAAAAGGTCAGAGAAGGAGTAAGGGATAAAATATTAGAGAAAAGAGAAGGCAAGGTAACGTACAGAACATCGACACAGCCCTTGGAAGCTGTGCACCCTTGAATAAGCCACTTCACCTCTCTGGACCTCTCTGTGGAATTAGGGGATGGACTAGTCCAGGTGATGGTTAAAGTCCTTTCCAGGTCTGGCAGCCTAGGAGGCTGGGTGGGTGGTGAGAGGCACGCAAGCCCTTAATTCAGTGAACCAAAGCTGCGGGCCTGGGAGCCAGGAGGGGATTAAGGAAGCTGCTCTAGGACTCCTGTGGCTTTGCCTTTTACCTGCAACTCACCAGCACCTGCCAGGGGCAAGAGGCCTGGAGCACTGCACAGCTGCCCCGTCTGGGGGTTAGAAACTAGAGCGGGTCCTCTTGAAATTCAACAGGCAGAACTGGCCTCAGCCCAGGGAGAGGCTTCATCTCAAGAATCCGTTCAAGTCAGTGGAGTTAAAAAACTGGTTCATTCTTATTCTTACTTATCCTGAATGAATAGCGAAAAAACAGAGAATGTTTTGTTTTCAGTGAATTACTTTAAATTTGCTTTGTTGATGTTTCTATCCTATTATCCAGTTCATATGCTAGGCTTTGTTTTTTTTTTTTTTTTTTTTAAGAAGATGTTGGGGGTAGGAGTTTATTAATTTATTTATTTATTTTTGCTGTGTTGTGTCTTCGTTTCTGTGCGAGGGCTGTCTCTAGTTGCGGCAAGCGGGGGGGCACTCTTCATCGCGGTGCGCGGGTCTCTCACTATCGCGGCCTCTCTTGTTGCAGAGCACAGGCTCCGGACGCACAGGCTCAGCAGTTGTGGCTCACGGGCCTAGTTGCTCCGCAGCATGTGGGATCCTCCCAGACCAGGGCTCGAACCCGTGTCCCCTGCATTAGCAGGCAGATTCTCAACCACTGCGCCACCAGGGAAGCCCCAAGTTTGTTTGTTTGTTTAATTAACTCATTCGTTCTTTGATGTCCTGCTCCAGTTCTCCTGTGTGTCCAGAGAGGAGCCCATCAGCCTCCGGCTATAAGGACACCAGGCCGTTCACACCTGGGCCTGTTCCTCATGAGCATCACTGAACGCAAACATAGGTTTTTCCCTGGAGGAAATTCTCTCTGTGGCTTCTGTGCAAAATTGCCTGGATCTTTCTCCTCTCTTCCTTATCACTAGATTTTAACTAAGATTTGCTTAGGATCAAGAATAACCTATCTTTGGGCTTCCCCGGTGGCGCAGTGGTTGAGAGTCCGCCTGCTGATGCAGGGGACACGGGTTCGTGCCCCGGTCTGGGAAGATCCCACATTCCGCCGAGCGGCTGGGCCCGTGAGCCATGGCCGCTGAGCCTGCGCTCCGCAACGGGAGAGGCCACAGCAGTGAGAGGCCCGCGTACCGCAAAAAAAGAAAAAAAAGAATAACCTATCTTTATCCAGTACAGAACAGGTAAGCAACACAGTCCCAAAGATGGTGGCCATATCTCTGGCACAGTCACCTCCAGAGCTGAGAACTTACGGTTCTCAGCAAGGGTGCCTGGGAGCCAGAGCCTCTCTTCCCTGACCTGTTCCATCTCTGGAGAGTTCAGACATTTCCAGCAACATTAATTACTGAGTATGGAACATCTACAATGAGATGGGCCCCGTGAAAATATTTAAAGTATATTTTCGTATGTAAATCTTATGACAGCCTCATGACATGGGAATTATTATTATTCCCACTTTACTGATGAGGAGAAAGACTCAGAAAGAGATTAAGTCACAAAGCTGGTAAGTGATGGAGCTGGGATTTGAACCCAGGTGGCTCTGACTGCAAGCCTGTGCTGCTCCCTTGGAGGCCCCCCTTTTCTGCTATGTGAGGCGGGGTCAGAGGGGCTGAGTCATCCTTAGTAGCCAACTCTGGTTAAGATCTGCGTCCGCGTTGAGGTTCAGGGGGTCTGGGTCCAGCCACAGCATGGATCGATAATGTGGAGCTTACTAGCATTCAACGTGCCCAAACTGAGTTTCTGGACTTGCAAAGGGACCACGACCCTGCCATTCTCTGAGGCTCTGACCACCTCCCCCCTCTCTGGCACTTCTGGCCTCTTCTCTTCGGGGAGGGAAGAGAAACCAATGCTCACCAAACACTCACTGTGGTATCTAGCACAGTGGTAGGCGCTTTACGCTGTCTCCTCCTCCAATCCTCACAAAAACCCACTTTCTAGGTAAGAATACCGAGAAGGCGAGTACCTTGCTGAGGGCCCCCCAGCTGGTAAGTGGCAGCACTGGGATTCACACCCAGGATGGATCTTGGGGGGCTGTTTGTGTGTCTATAACACTCCCCGGACTGTGATTTCCTCACAGGCAGGACTCTGTTTTACTCATCATACTGTGGGCACTAAATAAATGTTTGCTGCCTGACGGTCCTGCAGTGGGGGTTCTCTGTACAAACCTCTTATTCCCATCTGGTCTCTTCTGTCAGCTGTAAACTACGGAGAATAAGACTTGTCGATCCTGATTCCCAGGGAGGTGGGGAAGACAAGGGAGGTATAATCTCTAAATGTAGCAAGAATAAGTAGATAGTAAACCCGATTGCCATGGGGATGAAGGGAGGGCAGGACACTCTGAAATTGCTTAGTAGCTCTTCCTGGAGCCAACAATAGCCATGAGATGCATCAGCCTCTGGCCTGGCTGTCCCACCTTCAGGAAGTATAAGCGAGGAGCTGACTTAAAGAAAGGAAGAGAAAGAAAACCTCCACAGGCCAATACAAAAATGCACTGTCTATAATAGCCCTAAATTGGAGATAATTAACTCCCTAGAGTTAGGGAGGGGTTAGGTAAACTATGTTACTTCAGTACAATACACTGTTGTGTTGCCATTTAAACGAACAAATATGTGGACAATGTAACCAAATGGAAAACTCCTCCTAAAAGAACAGTGATTCAAAAAAAAAACTAGCACCTAAATAGAAAGCAAACAGTGATCCTAACAACCTTGTAAATTGTGCAAATTAGACATAATAGAGACATTTGGTATTTATTTTGTTATGTATTTGTCACTTACTATTTATTTCTCTTATAAAGATGGCTAAACAGTCAATAAAAAAGAAAAAGCAGAGGAGATAACAGCTAAAAGCATTTGTTCTCAAAGAGGAGAAATCCAAGAAATGTGCTAGGGACCCATCTACCCTCAGCCCTGAAGGCTTCCAAGGCTCAGGGGTCTGGGTCAGGCTGGGTTTTACCCTCTACATCGTGAGCAAGGACCATCCACCCTTCACTTATCATCCTCTGTGCCCCGCACAGGAGGGTACAGGTGCACAAATGCCCCCAGGGGGATCGTTCCACCCAGCAGGCACCCCTCAGGCATGGAGTGCTCAGCCTGGACAAGTGTATCACGGACATCCATGCCAGGTGTCCACCCACGGCAAGCCCCCGAGGGCAGTGGACACCCTGAGAAAGACTGCCTAGGGGAAGAGAAGATCCTGCTGCCTGTGGCCAAGGGAACGTGGCAGCTCTTCCCTCTACCAACTCGCACACACACGCTCCGGGCTTCTCATGGCATCCTCCTCTCTCTCCTTTCCCATTCGAACACAGAAGGGAGCTCCCACTTGACCCTATCCCTGCCAGTCCTAGCCTAGCACCGACTAATCTAAGGATGTGGAGGAGGATGAAGGTGCAGGGAAGAAATAACAGTAAGAACAGTTAGTCTTTCTTGAGCATTACTGACTGCCAGGTACTGTGCTGAACGCTTTACACGCATTACCTCATTTAATCCTCACAACATCCCTCTGCAGTAGATACTAGGATGATTCCTACTTTACAAATGAGCAAAAGGAGGCTCAGAAATGACCTGCCCAAGGTCTCACAGCAGCGAGTGGCTGATTGGGACTTACGCCCAGGTCTGTCCTCCAGCAAGAACCTCAGAGGCTCATGTTAGGGGATGGAAGGAAGCCCTTCCCCCACCTCCCTTGGTTCACCTGTGCCATTGTCCTTCCATGACATCACCTGCCAGAGCAAGAGTTTGGGTAGAAAGCTGGGGTTTCCAGAGATGGCCTCTACCCCTCCAGCCACCCATGACTGGAATAAGCTTTATACAGACCCGCTTGGGAGGGTTCTGCAGGGAGTGGCCTAAAGGCCATGCTGTCAGAGAAGAAAGGGGAGAAGAGCTTGGCAGGGACACCCTGGCCCCTTTGGTCCAGCCTCCAGCGAGAACCCTCCCCCTCCCCCAGGGCAGAACAGAAAGTAGCCAAGCGCGCGGCCACTGTCGGCCAGGCCAGCCTAGAGGAAGCAGGTGCGCTGGGATGGCTTCCTGCTGCCACTGCAGTTGCAGAAGGCCCGGGCTTCCTCCTCCAACGGCCAGACCTGCTGGAGGCCCCCCCTTCTCTGGGGATACTCACTGCCCCTCTGCAGGGCACTTTGCCAACTGCCTGGCCACCGGCGTGCATGGCCCCAAGTCTGTGACCTGGTGCCGGGACCTGGAGGCCCAAGGTGGGGTGGGTTATAAGCTCTACCAGGAAGCACCCACTCTCAGGGTGAGAAGCCTCTTGGGCCCCACCCCCAGCCCGCCCACACACGTTGGCGCTGGCGCCAGTTTTGTGGCTGGAGCGGGGCAGTCCTTGGGCACAGGGAGATACAAATGCTCCGAGGCACAGCTCAGGCTCCTGATACACCTCCGCACCAGGCCAGCCCATACTCTCTGCCAGCTGCTGACACAACTGAAAACCTTACCCTTGGTGGCCGGGAGGGGCGGCGTGGGGGAGCGGAACGGGCTGGGAGGCCGCTGTGTCTCTCCTCACTTGCTTTTTTAAGGAACTTACTCCCCAAGATGCCATCTGTGGCCCTTCCGAGTGTCCGATCCACAGAAATGGAGGAGCCCATGCTGAGTCCACTCTCGGGGACAATGAAAGGGGGATCCCTGACAACTCCAAAAGCCACCCCTCTCAAGCCCCTCTCTCGTCCACCAGGGGGAAGCGGGGGTGGAGGGCCATGCTGGCAACGCAAAGCAGGGACAAGACCTCCCAAGTCATGAGTCAGGACCGGGAAGCCCTGCCCCTCGCCTCTGAGAGGTAGAGGCTGTGGGGATGGAGGATTCTCTCCCCACCAAGGCAGCCTCACGCCTCCCTCCCCACCTACTTCAGCCACCTCGAAGGAAATAACAAAAAGTCCCCTCCTTTCCTAAATGAGGAAACGGCATGAGGAGCCTGGGACATTTCCGGGGTGGGGGGTCAGAGGGATACTCACCCGCATAGCCTGGCCTGGAGCAGGCCAGAGCAAGGAGTCTCCTCTCCGATGCTGCTCCGTTAGCAGCTCAAAATAGCACTGGCAGCCCCGCCCCTGTTCCCCTGTTCCCCTCCCTCTCTCCAGGCCCCTCCTGCCCAGAGCTGCCCAACCCAGGCCAGAGCCAGTGGGAGAGAGGGAGAGAGTGAGTGGCCTGGAGGACTGCGGGTACCAGGTATGCCGGGAGGAGAGGGTGATACGGCACGCGTGGAAACGACGGAGGAGGCTCTTGGAGTGAGGACGTGGGGTGGGGGGCAGGCAGTGTTGGAGGGTTAGGGGCAAGGGACGCGGAGGGTGAGACTTTCCGACTGACACACACCCAGGATCCCGACAGCTGAGCTGATATGGCCCCTAAAAATAGCAGAGGAATTTGAGACCTGCAGCCCCCCAGCCCCACAGGCCAGAGTCAAGACATGCACATGCGCGTTCACGTGTACACACACACACACACACACACACACACACACACACACACCCCAGCATGCATGAACACTCGATCACAGCACAGCGCTCCTGAGAACACACAAATCATAGGCTCACCCCAGCCATCTAATTACTGCGGCAGAGGCCAAGACAACCACTAACGTCACATCCAATACAACTCACAGGGCCCACTGCCCACTGTGCGCAAACACAGCCATCCTATAAAGTCCTGCAGGAGCAGAGACCCGCACCATCAGTCTGAGGCCCACTGTGGCCGCCCCCCTGTAACAAATACACTGGGGACATGCATAGGATCAATGGCACGCTCTGCGTAGACATCCCTCCCACACAGCCAGTGACCGCACAGGCACAGAGGAGGGTGGGGTAGGTGGGGTAGGTGGGGTGGGTGGGGTGTGGTGGGTGGGCCTTGGCCCTGCAGACAGAGGAAATCTTGGGTGTCTGGCGGATGAGCGAGGGCTGCCAGTGAGAGGCCAGCGTTCCTCATGAAGAGAAACCTGGCCTGGCTCTTCAGTTAGCACCACAGGGTGCCCAGACCAGGGCTGGGGACACCGGTGAGGCTGAAATGGGAGATGGGTGCAGGTGGGAAGGAGCCAAAAGACAGGTCTTTTGAAGCTGTCTCAGAAGCTGTCAGCTCTGCAGCAAAAAAGGAAACAGTGGTTGCCTCCCTCTTCCTCTCCAGGAAGAAAAGGGGCGGGGGGGGGGGAGGGGAGGGGGAGGGGAGGGGGAGGGGAGGGGAGGGGGGAGGGGAGGGGGGAGGGGAGGGGAGGGGAGGGGGGAGGGGAGGGGAGGGGAGGGGGAGGGGAGGGGAGGGGGAGGGGAGGGGGGTTGCTGAGAAGCCAGAGCAGAGCTGTCTCCTAAACAATGCCCAACAGGGTGTCTGGAGACCCCAGGCCTGTCACCCTGGCCGGTCCTGTGAGCCCAGCAGGTCCTGTAAACAGTATTACTTTCTCTGTGAAGAGGTTGCTAAGCACTGCCCAGGAGGACCGAAGCCCAGCTCCCCGTGAGTCTGCTCTCTAGGGAGTGGTGTGTCTTCCCGGGGAGATGGTCTGGCCCTTCGGGGGCACGTGCCACGTCACAGGTCTTTGTACCTCCAGTGCTTTCTGGACACAGTGGTGCCACTTGCCTCAGTGGCACACTGAAATCCCCAGTGGGACTTTAAAAATACCGATGCCTCGATCCCACCTCTTGCCCCTAGTTTCTGAGTTAATTGGTCTGGCAGGGCGGCCCGGGCACTGGGATTTTTAAAAGCTCCCCCGGTGGTTCTTACATACAGCCACAGCTGAGAGCTGCTTGACTGCCAGGTCAACATGAGGCCTAGTGCAGGGGTGCCCATTTGTTATATCAGTGAGAGAGTCAGTGAATGAAAGAATGAATGACTTAGCTGTGTGACCACGGGCAGGTGACTTAGACTTCCCTCATCTGCAAAATGAGGATTATGCTGCACTGACTCTCTTAGCATGAAATTGGTGAGGTCTCAGTCAGGGAAAGGGCTTTGGTTTTCAAAATGTGGTCTCCAAACCGACAGGATCAGCATCACCTAGGAACCTGTCAGAAATATAAACTCTAGGGCCCCACCCCAGACCTACTGAATCAGAAACTCAGCATGTTTTTATGCTGAGTTCTTACCAGCCCTCTCTAGGTGATTCTGAGAACCACTGCTTTAAAGGAATTATTCACACTGTACTGCAGTTAAGTTAGGGAGGCCTTCAGAGCCAGACTGCCGGGTTCAATCTTAGCTCTTCCATGCAGTAAACTACACGACTTCACTCTGTGCTTCCGTTTCTTCACCTATTAAATGGGGGAAATAATAGTGCCTACTACATAGGGTTATTGTAGGGATTAAATGAATTAGTACTTGCAAAGCCCTAAGAACAGGGTCCAGCCCCTATGTTTTCGATAAGTTTTAACAATTATTATCTATCTGTGATCACTGGGGTGGGGGAGAGGCATCACAAGCAAAATTTTCAGGTAACTGAAGCCTACCCTCTTTAAGGGACAAAATACTTTCTCTTTTAAGTAGTTTTCTAAATTCTATTACTATTTCCAATCATAAAAATAACATTTTATAGACTCTCTTTCTTTGGTAAAATACTCTGAACTCATCTCTAACATCTTAAACTCTGACCTCCCGACTGACAGCCTGGCTTCTGCCCCACCAACACCCCAAACCACTCTCCAAGGGCACCAGCCCCGACTCGGCACCGCAGTCAACCTGAAGCCTCGGGCTACCCCCATGTTAGGAAGGCCAGACGCCCTTTGTGTCTGTGTATCTGCTGCTTAGTTCTTTTGTCCCCTGCCCCTGCCAGACCATCGGCTGTCACTCTGTCTGTCAGCACGCCTGTCTTGCGCAGTCTCACCTCCTTCTAATACACTGTTTCTGCCAAAGGCTGTAAAGCCAAATAACCAAGCCTGACAGAAGAGTCCAGAGCAGAACACGTGGGATGTCAGCGAACACACAGCCTCTCCTGTGAGTGAAAGGCCTGGGTTTTCACACGCAGACTCAGTGTTCCCTACGCTGGCTGCTTGAGGGCCTTCGAGGCTCACCTGCCATTCGGCAGTGCCCTGGAAGATGACTTCTGGGTGACCGAGTGTCACTTCATCTGCACAGTCTCGTCTGACTTACTAGTAGTAACCGTGGGCCCATCCGTTCCGAGTTTCTACTCAGATGACTAGATCCTGTCCATTCTGTCTCTGGGATGCTTGGTGTTACTGACGGAGACCATCTCAGGGCAGTTTCACTTCCCTTAGTGAAAAGGGAAACCTCTTCATTCAGAGGGGGAAACTGGGGCCCTGGCAACCCACTCAGCTTCACACATAATCACCATTAGTCCCTCTGCTGCTCAAAGCTCAGTACTGTCTCAGGACCTGGTCCTTAAGCCTGTCCTATGGCTCTGGGGGCCACGCGGTCACTCCCACAGCCAGCCAGACCACCTCCAGGCACCTCAGCCTCCCTCTAAGGACAGCCACAATCTGGGTCCTCCTCAGCGCTTCACCCTCACCTTCCTCTCACCCTCGCCCTCTCCCCAGCACTCCAGGCTCTCACTCTCTCAGGAGGATCTTCCCACGGCTCCCTGCCCTCATCTCCCACAGAGCCTTTACTTATGAAAGTTTCTCCACCAGCCCCTCCACCTTCCCCATTTCTCAAAGTCCATCGTGAGTTCCACCTCCTTCATGAAGCCTTTCCCCAAGACCTGCGTGGTAACAGAGTGCAAAGTCTAAATCCCAGCTCGGACTCTTTCTTGCAGTCTGACCTAAGGGAAAGTTACTCGATTTTTTAGATTTTCCACCTTTTGCCTTATAATAGTACACTTACCTTATGGGGTTGTCGTGAGAATTAAAAAAAAAAAAATAGTGGGACTTCCCTGGTGGCACAGTGGTTAAGAATCCACCTGTCAATGCAGGGGACATGGGTTCGAGCCCTGGTCCAGGAAGATCCCACATGCCGCGGAGCAACTAAGCCCGTGCGCCACAACTACCGAGCCTGCACTCTAGAGCCTGCGAGCCACAACTACTGAGCCCGGGCACCTAGAGCCTGTGCTCGACGGCAGGAGAAGACATTGCAATGAGAAGCCCGCGCACCGCAACGAACAGTAGCCTCCACTCATGGCAACTAGAGAAAGCCCAAGTGCAGCAACGAAGACCCAACACAACCAAAAATAAATTAAAAAATAAATAAATTTATTTTTTAAAAAAAAGAAGTACATGGAAAGCACCTAGCATTAGGCCTGGCAAATTGTCGGTAGTGATTCAATTATTATTAAAAACCAAGGTGTAGTGAAAAGAAAAAAACCCAAAAAAACCCCAGTGTTCACTGTCTATACCTATACATCAGCACATATGCATGGTGGTTCTTGAGTATACTCGACACGGTGCTCTATTACATACAGGGGAGTCACATACCATGTGGAATTAGATTCTAAAGTCAGCATGTAAGGCAAAAATAGAATATGGTCAAAATTACTCTTAAAAATCCCTAAACTTGCTCACAAAGTATAGTACACAAGGGTTTGTATATACCATTCTATATATCTGAAAGCATAATGTATACAGTCATGTACAGCATTGAATAAAAGTATACAAAATACAATGGTTATAATTTCAGACTACAGTAATATATAGTTTCCTACACAACCACATACAGGTATCCTCCATTTTTTGAAGGTTTGTTTTATGCCACTTGGCTTTTACGAAAGGCATACATTAGTACCTGTTTCCGATAAGCAAAAGAAATCTGAAGAGGATTTTCGCTTTTACAAAAAAATCCTAAGAACAAAAATAGTGTCCAGTGTTTGTTTTGCAGCAAGCGTTATAGCGGCAGGACACACGCCAGGCAGCACTGCCAAGCTCCTTCCCCAGGAACTACACTCAGCATCTCAGCATCAAACTGTCATAGCTTTGGGCTTCCCTGGTGGCGTAGTGGTTGAGAGTCCGCCTGCCGATGCAGGGGATACGGGTTCGTACCCCCACGTGCCGCGGAGCGGCTAGGCCTGTGAGCCGTGGCCGCTGAGCCTGCGCGTCCAGAGCCTGTGCTCCGCAACGGGAGAGGCCACAACAGTGAGAGGCCTGCGTACCGCAAAAAACAAACAAACAAAAAAGACTGTCATAGCTTTGAAGTGAATCTGTATGTGTGCTTTATCTCGATTTTTAAAAATGCATCCATTAGCAAAATGTGCCTTAAGGTCATTGCTTCTTTACTTTGCACCATTTCAGCTTCCAAAAGGTTTCATAGGAACGCTGTACTTTCGGATTGCGGGGGGGGGGGGGAACTGTAATTGAATTTATTGAAGTTTAATGAGTATATGCCATGACTAAACTGATGTTTTGAAGGTAATCTATTTGTGTCATGTGTTTAAGCCTTCTCCCCCTGGAGAACAGGGACGATTTCCTACTTCCTTTAGATACCATCCTACTCCCCAGAACCAGGCACATAGTAGGTGTTCAATAAATATCCATTGGATTTAACTAACTGATCTGAAAGGTACATGTGTAATTAGCCACGCAGAAAAGAATGGGGAACAAAGGGATATCCAGATTGAGTAACAACTTCAACTACTCTGCTCTCCCACATTGGTAGTGTTGGATGAGTGAAAGGGCCTTGGCTCTGTTTCCGGCACTGGGTTAGGCAAAGTGGTTAAGCAGAGCTGGGAGCACGCTAGACAGGAGGCTCTGAGGAGTAAGTCCTTTACTCTTGCAACTAATGATGATGTGTAATACCTCACGGTGAACACTGCGGGGAAGCACAATGCCTGTTTTGGGGTTTTTTGTTTTTTGTTTGTTTCATCCCCTTACCACTAGACTGTGAACTTCTTGAGGCTGGTTTAGAGGGAGGTAGTTTGTAAAACATTGAGACTGAGGTTCTAATTAGCATTTTAATGAAAGAATACTCCTCTGACCCGATTTGTCTTTCTAGTTCCCCTTTAAATCAAAACTCTTAAAAGAAAAGGGGGCGGGGGTATAAACACTGTCTCCATAAATGGATACTAATTATGTAGTGCTTGTGTTATGACTAATTTGCAATGTATAAAGTGTCACTAATAGAACTCTTTATTTAAGGAAGTTGGGGGGAGTCTTGTTTCCAGCGCTATGCTCTCAGGGCTGGGGAGGGCCTGGAGCATTTATTTATGCTTCCTGGAGACTCCCCACCACCAGACAGATGCATTCTTCGGGATGGTCAGTTCAAAGGTTTCTCAGCACCTGTGCCTTCCCTCTGTTGGCAAGGATTAGCCTTTATTACCTTTTTTTTTTTTTTTTTGGTGTGTAAGAAATGTCTTCTCTCCTATAAAGTAACAGTGTAAGTGTGTCAGTAGACAGTGACTGGTACTCCTTGAGATACCAAGGTTTTTTCTGAAATTTCACTGGGCATCAATAACCAGTGGTGGATCCCAAAGGAAGGGAACAGACCCTCTTGAAGCCTAGGGATGGCCGCATGGAGGTGGAGGAGGTCTGAGGAGAAACCCGCCGAGACCAAAGGTGCAGGCGCAGGGATGGGCCCAGACAACCCTGCGCAGGAGTTGCCTCGCTGGGTTGCGGCCAAGTCAGCCCCCGGCCCCGCCCCCAACCCCTGAGGCCTACGCTTCCTGGCCCCGACGGGCCCCCCCCCCGCGCCGCCAGCGCAGGGGCGGAGTCGGGGGCGGAGCCCGGCCGGCACATGCGCCTGGAAGCCCGGTGTGCACCCGCCCTGTAGTGCCGCTGGAGCCCGGCAGAGGGCGGCCGCCCCCTTCTCAAGGGCCAGCCGGCGCCCAGGCCGCGGGATAGCACCTCCTTGGGGTCGCCCTGCCGGCCCCGCCCCCAAGAGGCGCCCCCTGGGAGCTGGAGGCTGAGGGGGGCAGAAGCGGCAAGATGGCCTCTCCCTTTACCCTGGAGGGATACGTCCAGAAGAGGCAAAGATGAGCTCGGCGCAGACTTTGCTTTCATCACTGCTCCATCCCCACAGCCCAAAACAGTCCCTATGTATAGCAGGCACTCAGTAAATGCTTATTGATGGACTAAAATGGATGAATGGATGACTTCATGAATAAACAGAAGACTCCAGGGATGCCTTGAGCCTGTGTCGTGGGGAGAGGTCTGGGACAAGCAATCCAGGAGGGTCAGTGGGCTCGGAGTGGCCAGCCCCACATCACTGCCCCGGAGGTGGTCACTGAGGCTTTGGGCTCCCCCAGCCCCTGCCTTGGCACACCCAAAGGTTTGCTCAGAGTCTGTTGACACCACACCATCTCGTGGGCACAGAGCCCGAGCAGGGAAGTCTGGGCTTGTCCTCTCTGAGACCAGGAGACCATCCCCTCGAAGTCAGGTCCTGGCTGCCTGCGGGGACGGACCACCTGACTGGTGGCTCCAGTAGGCCTGCTGCTCCCTGAGGACTCTCAGCTGCTGGGGATTTCCTCATGGCCCCCGGGGACTTCCAAACTGCCTCTGCTTGCCAAGCTCCCACAAGGCCCAAAGCCAAGGGCCAACCTTGAGGCTGGTTTTCCAACGTCCTCCACCCTCCTGCCCCAAATCCCACCAAGACTTGGGGCACTTCTGAGTCTACTAAATGCACCACGCGTGATATTCCCATCCCCACCCCCTCTGGCAGACAGGAGAGAATAAGCATAATGAAGAATCGTTCTTCTCTTTTTCACATAAACGACAACTCTTCTCTATTTCCAGAGGATAAAAAAAAGGAAACCCAGTTTAAGGGTCAGCCACACCAAGTTAAAATATCAGTACGGCCTCCCGGAGTGTGAGTTAGAGGCCTGTGCTATTTATTCTCAGAGACACTCCTTTAGACAAGCCTCAGTGTCCTCCAAACACTGGATATTCAATAAATGTTTGAGGATCTGTGTGTTCACCTCTGGAGGCCCCTGTTGGGCTTGTTTCTAGCACTCTTTGAAGTCAAAATAAAGCACAGACCCAATCTCCATAGAAGCAGGAAGGAAGAAGCAAAAGCTTCTACTTTTCCTACTAACCCCCCACCTCTGCATTAACAACCCTGGCCAAATCCACTGGGGCATGCGAGCACCTGTGTATTACCAGGCTGGGCAGAAAACATGCTTGGTGAGCTGGGGAAGCACTGCCCCAGTTGTGGTGGCACATGGCCAGGGACCCGTTGGCCCTGGGGCATCAGGATTCCTGAGTTGGTGAAGTGTAGAAATTGCCCGAGAGAACAAGCCTTCCTTCCTGAGAGGAAGAGAAAACACCACCCTCCCGGCCTCACCAGGGGGACGGCAAGACGAGACGAGGTTCAAGAGCACCCCACCACTTCTTTCTGAATGAGCTGTCTAGAGCCGCACTGTTCAATACAGTAGCCACTAGCTAAGTGTGGCTATTTAAATTGAAACAAGGGAATGCTTCTGATTAAATTAAAAATGAAATAAAATTTAAAATTCAGTTCCTCAGTCACACTGGCCACATTTCACGTACTTAATAGCCACGTGTGGCTAATGGCTACCAAGTTGGAAAGCACAGACTATCGAACATTTATCACTTTGCAGAACTTTCTACTGGACAGGTCTGGTCCAGAGGATCCCCCTTTCAGCTTGTCCTTGTCATCCTTGCCGAATACTCCTTCAGGTGTTGTCCCTGACCACCTGCTGTTCTCTCCCACCCCTGCCCCAGAGTCTGCTTAGACTCCTATCCCCATGTGCCATGCCTTGACCCCCAGGCCTCAGAAAGAAGTGGGGGAGGGGACGGTAGCCACACTGTAACCCCCAGCCTGGGAGCAGAAGCCAGATGCAGAAGGGCTGAAAAGGCAAGGCTGAATGGAAGCCAGCCCCCACCCCAAGGCATCCCAGGCCTGGGAGAAAGCCCCTCAGTGCACACAATCACTCCTTGTTTCTGCAGAGTCTCTGGGCCATGCATGGGTAAGACATCTGGAATGTAGTGGCCTGAGGGCTTCCCCACATCACCCGCTGCTGGACTCATCTGATGTTAGTGCTCCCAGAAAAAGAAGTGCCAGCAGAACCCTGAACTTTGAAGAGCAAATAAGGCAATGAAGCCTGGTACTGAACAGAACGTTAGGAGTTCTCCCACAGGGTAGTGGGGACCATAACCGGACACCTGCCTGTGGTGCCAGATGGATAAAGCAAATGAGGAAGAGGGGGAGGAGGACGTGGTGGAGAAAGGACTCCGGGGCATGCTCACCTTGCTAGAGAGGCTCAATCGAGCTCCCCAGGGAGGAAGGAGGGACCAGGGCACGGATCCGACTGCTATCACATTCTACCACCGGCACTTAATTTGAAAGGTTTTGATACAACAGGAGCTAGAAAATCCAAGGTGGGAGCGTCTGGGGAAGCTCATAAGCGTGAGGGAGGGAGCAGAGAACAGACCCGGGAACTGGCAGGTCAGGGCTGCCTCTCAGTTCTGTGCCTCAATTCCTGCTTAGCCCTAATCCACGTGGGCTGTCAGAGGCAACACAGGTGCGAGGAAACACAGTAAGTTGTAAAGAGACCACAAGAAAGTAGAGTTTGTTTGTTCAACTGGAAAACAAATAGAAAAGAAGTCTGGTCGTCGAAAGGTATCGTTATCAGCCAAGAATTTGACGGAAGGAAATCACAGGCAAAGTAGCACAGTTTTGAAAACCGGCATCAAACAGATTCGACTGGATGTCCAGGGCAAAGCAATCCCACTCTGAGGCTACCATGCGGCCCTGAGTAAGCTTGGGGACCAGTCTGGGCCTTATTTCCCTATCTCCACCTGGAAGGCGCTTTGGGCAAAAGCACCATCCTAAGGAGAAGAGTAAAGCCCACCCCACCCTCCATGAGCTGAGCTGAGTCGCTAACAGGCTGTGGCTTTCCTGTGGGCAGATGACCCATCAGGCTCCCAGGCACCAAGTGCTTCTCAGCCCTCAGAGACACATCAGTGATGATGACAATAACACTATTCTAAGCGATTTACATGTGCTGATTCATTAATCCTCAAAACAGCCTCACAAGGAAAGTACTAGTATTCTTATTTTACACATGAGGAAAATGAGGCACAGAGAAATCAACTTGCCCACGGTCACCCAGCTGGTCAGCAGCAGAGCCAGGATTCAAACCCAGGCAGTCCGGCTCCAGAGTCTGTGCCGTGCCCAGTACATACCAATGGATCAACAACACATACACAATCATACACAACTCCCGATTTGCGGGCCCTTCTGCCTATGCTGGCTTCCTCTTCCTTCTCCTCCCCCAAATGAGCTGAAAGTATTTCGTACAGCCAAAACCAGCCTTCCCATCCAACTTCTATTTGCCAAGCATCTGGTTCTACAGCAACAATAAGAGCTGCAGTTTGGGGATTTTGAAGGGAATGGGTGGGGAGGGAAGATGGGAGACCCTTTATAGCAGGGGCTCCTCTTTCGGAGGCACAGAGAGAGACCTCAGAACCAGTGGTCTGGACTTCCCTGGTGGTCCAGTGGTCAAGGCTCCGCGCTTCCAATGCAGGGGGCACGGATTTGATCCCTGGTCGGGGAAGTTCCACATGCTGCATGGCGTGGCCCCCCCCAAAACACCCACAAAGAAAACAGTGATCTAAGGAAGACACAGGGGCTGGGTGGGGAACCCAGGGCCCTGATAAAAAACAGGAAAGCTGTGCCTTCTTCTGCCCCAGAAACCGCGTCCTCTGGTTTGTGGCCAGCCTTCCTCTGCACAGAGAAGGTGAGGGCTGGTTAGAAGGGCTGGAAGTTGATGGCAGAAATGCTTTGGAAGGGTCTGGGTGAAAAGGACAACCCAGACTAAATTCTGCTGAGTGTGTGTGTGTGTATGTGTGTGTGTATGTGCGCCAAGCCATTTCCAAGCTGGGTGTCCCGTCACAGAGCCTGGTTCTTCTCCCCAGGTCAGGGCCAAGAAATAATGGGTGGGGGCAGGAAACAATAAAGAAGTCCTGGGAGAGGAATGCAGACAGGCATCTGTGTGACTAGGCAGGGTGGCTCACCTCCCACGACGGAGGGTGAGGGCCTTGTACCAAGCAAAGGTGTTCAGGCTGGTACCCCTCACCTTCTCCAACCCTAGGCCTCATTCCCACCTGCCGCCCCCAACCTCATCTAAACAAAAAACTCCTGTCATTGTCCAGAAATCCTGAAGCCAGAATCAGGATCACTGCAGTCTGCCAGAGAAATGAGGGCTCCTCCAGGCACAGCCAAGTGCTACGGGGAATAAGGATTTTGCTGGCCACTTGATTCCAGGAAGACAGCCCACAGCCGTACCCCAGGTTTCTCAGGCGGTGCGCCCAGTTTCCCTCTCGCCTCTATTGACCTTGATGCATGGCCAAGTGAGTGGGGCCTCAGCCTTACCCTGTGCCTGTGTCCTTTAGGTAACCTAGGCCGCCTGCAGAGGAGGATGCAAGGCTGTGCCGGGTGCCCTGTGCCTGAAGCGCCAGGCACACAGGCTCTCACAGCCCGGACCGCTCCAGGTGAGATAGAAGATGCCAGCCCACCCAGGGAGGAAACCTTTCACTGCTCCGAAGCCAGTGCTTCTGCAGGCGGCTCCACAACCAAACCAGTCCACGGATGAGGGACCTGGGGGTGGGCAGGGACAGGATGCAGGCCGCCAGCGGGAACAAGGACATTGTATCAGACCCCTCCCCTCGCCTTGTCCCCGGAAGGCTCCACCGGACTCTCCAGACACTTTCCCCTTGATGGGATGGGGCTGGGCATGAAACTGGGTGTCACAGAGAGTCATGACCGTCTCATGCTGCCTGACAGTGCTGTCACTGCTTGGCCTCCAGCCCATGCCACTCCGGGCTGAGATCTATCTTTTCGCAGATGTCTTCTGTTCTAGAGAAAGCACAGGCTCCCAGATCACAGTGATGACATCTTCAGCCTTTCTCCTCCACAGAACCAAGCCCACGGGGTGACAGGAAGCAGGTGCTCCTCAAGGTTTCCTGACCTCCTGCCTCGAGTGTGCCAAGGCTTGGGGGACACTGGCACCTGGTCCCTGCAGCCCAGAGCCAGGCCCCTCCCCAGCCTACCCCACCTGCAGCCCTCTTCTGCCCACAGCCGGGGCAGCCTCACAGTCCTGCTGCCAGAGAAGGGAGCCCAGGAAGTGCCCTGTGAGAAACCTCCCTCCCTGTGGGTACCCGCTTGCCCTAGGACCCGGCAGTGAGAGAAGCTGGGCAGGGAGGGAGGAAGTGAGTCAGCTCCTTGCAGAAATGGGAATTGGAGGGAGGAGCCAGCAGAATGGAGCTCAGAGGGCAGAGGGCACAGGGGCTGGAAAGGTCACTAAGAGAGGGAACCAGGCCCTGGAGGTGCTGTGCGGTCCACAGAGTGGAGGACGGATACAGGTGACAAACTCAGCGATGCTACCTCCTGCCGAGGCTGGGTGGCCCCTACAGGTCCGAGAACCTGGGTCTGGCAGGCACAGCCCCACCTGAGGATGGAATCGAGGCAGTACCCCTTCCTGACGCACTTACCGTCTGGAGGAAGTGAGGCCCTGTGGGATATGGCCAGCCACGTTCTCGCCTCACTGAGGTTGAGTCTCTGGTCCCCAAGGCCTCCCGCTGCCTCTCCTGAGCCCCGCAGCTCCAGAAGCCCAGGCTCCCCCTGGCCTGGCCCAATGGGGAGACAGATGTTTGCATTTCCCAGAGAGGATGGGAACTGAGTCCAGGCCCCAAGAGCAGAGCAGCTGGGGCTGCCCCGCATCTGCCCCCGCCCTCTCCGGCAGCCCCTGCCCCTTCAGGAGCTGTCCCCAGGCTCCAGCTGTAATCTGTCGCTCTGACTGGGAAAAATCCTTGCTGTGAAAATTCCCAGCCTGCCGACATTCCAGCACACAGGCAGCCCAGGGAAAGCAGAAGGAAAGAAGGCGCCCTGAGCCCTGTCAGGCCACATTCCACCCCCTCAGAGACCTGCAGCCAGTAAGACAGGCACATTCCTCCAAGGTCCCCTGGGCCGGACACTGTGTGACCTCATGTGACCCTGAGTCTGCTTCTCACCCATGCCTGGTGCCTTCCTTGGCAGGCTGTCCCAGGGACCCTCCTCCCAGAGCCCCCTCCCCAGGCCCCTGCTCCTGGCTGTCTAGAGCCCATCTCCCCTCCACTCATGTGACGGATGCCGAGGGTCCAGGCACACGAGAAACAAAGTCCTAACACACTGCAGACAAGTCACCAAGCACAGTCAGTGGGGAGGGTTCTAGGAACCCAAACTGAGCTAAACAAGGGAACCCAGACAAGAGAGAATGGGAAACCAGTTCCTGACCAGAGAACCATCTTCTTTCCTTCCACAAATATCCACTGCTCTCAAGTGCTCCAGCATGGCAGAAAGAAGAAGATAACGAATTAATTACAGTCTTGATGCAAGTTATAAAGGAGAAAGGGGACGTGCAGACCTGACATGGTCTGAGAGGGCCAGGGAAGGCTTCCCTCAGGAAACGATATTCAAACCAGGGCCGGGATGTATGAGTACATGAGGATGGGCAGGGAAAAGCATGGTAGACAAAAGGAACAGCAGAGACTCGATGGTAGAAGCCAGTGAGAACTCTGCGTTGCACACCCACCACCTGCCAGGCGCTCTGCCAGGCCGTGCTCCTCACCTCTGTCCCACAGTGCACACTAGGAGAGAACACACTCACCCCTGCGCCACAGAAGAGGGCATGTTGTTGGTCAGAGGTGACATTCCGGGGATCTTGCTACCCCAAATGCTGCAGAGGTCAGTACCAGCATGTCAGTAAGGGCCAAAAAGGTGAGGGGGCAACGTGCCTGGCCTCCGGGATCTAGAAGGGGAGACGTATGAGGGGCAAAAGCACAACCCTCCCCCACCCCGGGGGACCACACCCGAAGGCTGACAAGACAGATGCCACTTGTCTTCCTGCGGCTTCCCTCAGCCACCTTTCCAGTACCTCTCCCAGCTCCCACAAGGTTACATCCCACCTGCTGCCACTTGGGCTCACTTCCTCTGGCTAATCCTCTACAGAGACTGAGAGCAACAGTCACACCCTTCTGCAGCACGCCATCCACAGAGCACGAGCGTCAGTCACTCCTGGCTGCTTCCCCTTTCCTTCTGGAGAAGAGGCTTCTAGTGACAGGGCAGCGGGAACCAGAAGGCCCAGGCCTGGGCTGGGCAGTGGATGTTTAAGGATATCCAGAGACTGCCTTCCCCTGCCCTATATAGCTATCTATATGGATATACAGATATCCATCTCTCCTATGCATAGTGAAGGGCAGGAAGCTGATACCTTGAGTTCAAATCCTGACCAGTCACTTAATAACCGTGAAACCGTAGGTAACTTAACCTTAACCTCTCTGTAAACCAGTTTCCTCATCTGCAAAACAGAGATGATTATAATACCTACTTCAAATTTAATGAGTTAATATGTGTGAAACATCTAGAACAGTGTCTAATGAAAGCAGAGTGAACGCCAGCCAGGATCTTTGTTCTTGCTTCTACTTTTCATGCCCTTCCCTCAACGCATTTCTGTTCGGCTGAATCTTTACCAGATCAATTAAATACCACTTGGGGAGCATGTACATGCTACGCACTGTACTGGGTGCCGTACAGAACACTGGGCAAACACCCCACGTCCTTCCCTGCCGCAGAGTTTGTGCAAAGCGGCCTGGCTCAGCCATGCCCTGATTCTGAGGAACATATGGCGGGAGATTAAGGGAGCCAGAGCGGTGACCCAGGCCTAAGGAAATAGTTTCCCAACCAAACTAGAGCCAACAACTGAAAAAATAAGCTTTGCTGACACTGTCCCCTGTATTTCACAGGACGGGAGCTGCTGCCAAGCACCACGCAGGACTCTAGGGTCGGCTGGGCGCCCCCCACAAACTGCACAGCAAGAGGTGGGGGGCCATGAAGGCTCCATTCCTTGGCAGTGCCTGTCTGGCACAGTGCGCGCCCACAGTGCTGCAGATGCCTGGGGCACATCCGTACCCGCTGCCCGGACAGACAAAGGAGGCGCCAGGCAGCCTGCCCAGGCAGCAGGGGAGCCCTCACCCCAACTGGTCACCGGTCCCCACCCCACGATGCTGCTCTCCACCCCAGGCTCCAGTGAGGAGAATCCAGCAGCTTAGTGTAGCGGGGTGGCGGGAGCCTTGCTGGCAGGCGGAACGCGTGCTTGTGGTTTCTGGGAAATGCTGTAGAGATTTGCAGCATTTTTAAAATACTTGTGTTCCCACCCGCCACACACGCCCCCCTTCACCCCACTCCTCACCCACCCCCAGTCTGGGTGTTTGCATATCTGGTATTTTCCAGAACCACTTCAATGTAAATAAGAGAGATTAGAAGGGAGAGGAGGACAAGGTGGCCAGGGGTATCAGGATGGGCCAGAGGAGTTCTGGCCAGGGCTGGAAGGGGCCGGAGCAGGCTACCTCAGTCAAGGCTCTGCCCTGCACCAGGACTCCAGGCTGTGCCTGCAAAAACAACCGATGACCATGACATGTCCCCACACCCAGTCCAGTGTGGCCTGGGCACTGTGCCCACCACCCACGGGCTGGGTGGCCAGGGCACTCTGGGACTGTAGTTCATCTAGCATCTCACTGGGAAAAAAGCAGAATGGTCCTCTGAAGACAAAAGGGAGACCTAGCAGAATAGAAGTGACCTAGTCTACATGCTGGTCCCACGTACCCCACTAATCCAGGACAGACAACCCCCCAAAATGCTCCCAAAGACCTTTCACCCACCAGTTCTCACACCCTTGACACCTACCCACCCGCCTCTCATTACCAAAAGGACATAGTTTGGGTTCCACCCTGAGCCCCCAAACCAGGGCTCTCACATGGTGAGACTCTGATGCCAGAGGTGCCAGAAGCTTTGGCGCAAAATGAAGTAAAAAATTCCTGGAGGGGGCTTCCCTGGTGGCGCAGCGGTTGAGAGTCCGCCTGCCAATGCAGGGGACGCGGGTTCATGCCCCGGTCCGGGAGGATCCCACATGCCGCGGAGCGGCTGGGCCCGTGAGCCATGGCCGCTGAGCCTGCGCGTCCGGAGCCTGTGCTCCGCAACGGGAGAGGCCACAACAGTGAGAGGCCCGCGTACCGCAAAAAAAAAAAAAAATTCCTGGAGTAACATTAGGAACAGAGCATTTTAGAACCCTGAACTCAGGCAGTACCTAACTTCACCACCAGAAGCCCCTGGGAAGGCCACTGCCCAGAAGCTGGCTGGCCTGGCAAGGCCTGGAAGCAGCACCATTTCAAGTCTCCCCTTGGGATCTTGCAGGCCCCACTCCTGACAGCACCCAGGGACCCTGGGGACAAGGTTGGTGAGGCTCATACCGTTTCCGCCCAGGGGACTAGGGCCTTCCACTACAGCAAGGGGGCCCCTGCCTTCTCCCAGATGCAGGCAACCCTGACCAGCCAGTCCCCTGCAAGGCCACTGATGACCATGCCTGCAGCCCTGAGAAGCCAGACTCTAAAAAGCTGGAAAAAGAAAGAGAGCATCCAGCGCCCCATCTTTCCCGCCAGCTGGCTGTTTTTAACAGAGCTACAGAGAAAGTTTGGACAAAAGCGTTAGGCGTCCCGTTGGAAAGAAAACCTCACCAGGGGCAAGAATGGGAGAGCACGAGGACGGATTAATTAAAGAGGCTGCAAAATTATCTTTCCTGGATGGCGTTAGAGACTGGGCAGAGGGAAGGGTACTAATCTTCCTAAGCATTTACTACCGGCTGAAGTCTATATAAGTGACATCATCTAATACACAAACATGTTTATCTTAAATAAAGGCCCACAAAGCATGGTATACAGAATAAGAAACAAGTCTCCCTTTAGCTCCAATCTTATTCTCTTTCTCAGAGAAAACTGTAGTTGGTTGGGTGTGCATCCTTCTCTGATTTAGTCCTCTCAAATTCCGGGAGGATAGAATAGAGCCGGTTTATAGAGGTCATGGGTCACTTTGCCTCAGAGGCCCCTCCTAATGGCCACCCCTTTTCTCCCTAGCACAACTGGCCACGTCCTCCTTCTCACCCCATTGCATAGCTGTGCAGACCTCCGGGATAGCAGTCATGGTGCTTGGTTGCATTTCTTCACTTAGGTCTATGCTCCTTCAAGGAAAGATTATATTTTATTTATTTAATCCCCCTGTGCCTGGTACAGTGCCGGTTCTTAAGCACACTTCATTCAATGTTTAAGGGAGTTGGTAAACTGAGGCTCACAAAGTTTGGTAACTTTAGTAAAACTCAAACACAGGTCTTTCTGACTCCAAAGTCTACGCTCTTTACACTATAACATGCTCTCTTCCCAATTCTGGAGTGTGGATGTGGTTTAGATGGACACGACGACCTCTTAAGGAACCTGACAGCCCTATAGCCTTTGTTTGTTTGTTTATCTGTTTATTTATTTATGGCTGAGTTGGGTCTTTGTTGCTAGGTGCAGCCTTTCTCTAGTTGCGTCGAGTGGGGGCTTCTCTTGCTGTGGAGCACGGGCTCTAGGTGTGTGGGCTTCAGTAGTTGTGGCTCGCGGGCTCTAGAGCGCAGGTTCAGTAGTTGTGATGCACGGGCTTAGTCGCTCCGCGGCATGTGGGATCTTCCCGGACCAGGGCTCAAAACTATGTCCCCTGCGTTGGCAGGTGGATTCTTAACCACTGCGCCACCAGGGAAGCCCCCTATAGCCTTTGAGTAAAAACCCCAAGGTCCAACAGAAGAAACTGTACCACGGATCTCGGGCAAATGCCTGACAGATCAGGAAACTAGCCTTGACTGGGAGGGAGTGGTAGGCCTTCCTTTAAACCCCCATCTCTCCCCTCCCACCACATCCTCAGAAGCTCAGGGGAGCAGTGCTTTCTAGGTACGGCTCCCATGCAGGCCAGCTCCTCTAGCTCTTGGTGGCAGGGGGACAACCACATCGGCCAGGGTTTAGCCAGCTGGGCTTTTCTGAGCTCAGCAGAAACATCTTACATTCCCAGACAACACATTTGTCCCCCATGAAGGGCCCACTGAGGATACAAACAGAAGGGACCGCTCTCCCCTCTCCCAGGTCCTAGTCCCGGCCAGGCTTCTACCCCTTCTTAATGGTTATTGACTTTTCCACTCAGACTCATGGACCTGGAGGAAGGAATTCTGAACCAACTGGGGTTTTAAGACCCTCATCATTACCAACGCCTCCCTCAATCTCGCCAACTCAAGGAACTCTTTGCCTTTAGAAAACTTAAGGGTAATTGATCCCAAAACAGATGTCCCTAGAACATTTTCCCTGAGGAGCCAAGGAAAGAACGTAGCATCTTCTCCTAAACCTGGCAGTCATGCTTGACCCCTCTTCTCTTCCTTCTCCCACACCAACCAATCAACAAGACTACAATGCACGCCAGTGTTCATAGCAGCACTATTTGCAATAGCCAAGACCTGGACAGATGAATGGATAAAGAAGATGTGGTATATATGCACAGTGGAATACTACTCAGCCATAAAAAAGAATGAAATAATGCCATCTGCAGCAACATGGATGGACCCAGAGATTATCACACTAAGTGAAGTAAGTCAGAGAAAGACAAATATCCTATGCTATCACTTATATGTGGAATATAAAAAAATGATACAAATGAACTTATTTACAGAACAGAAACTGGGACTTCCCTGGTGGCACAGTGGTTAAGAATCCTCCTGCCGATGCAGGGGACACGGGTTCAAGCCCTGGTCTGGGAAGATCCCACATGCCGCGGAGCAACTAAGCCGTGCACCACAACTACTGAGCCTGCGCTGTAGAGCCCGTGAGCCACAACTACAGAGCCCATGTGCCACAACTACTGAAGCCCCGTGCACCTAGAGCCCACGCTCCACAAGAGAAGCCACCTCAATGAGAAGCCAGCGCACCACAACGAAGAGTAGCCCCCGCTCGCCACAACTAGAGAAAGCCCGTGTGCAGCAATGAAGACCCAACACAGCCAAATAATAATAAATTAATTAATTAATTTTTAAAAAAGAACAGAAATAGACTCACAGACATAGAAAACAAACTTATGGTTACCAAAGGAGAAATGGAGGGAGAAGGATAAATTAGGAGTTTGGGATTAGCAGATACAAACTACTATATATAAAATAGATAAACAACAAGGTTCTACTATACAGCACAAGGAACTATATTCAATATCTTGTAATGAACTATAATGGAAAAGAATCTGAAAAAATATATATTTTATATACATATATAAAACTGAATCACTTTGCTGTACACCAGAAAGTAACACAACATTGTAAATCAACTATATTTTAATTTAAAAAAAGCTGAAATAAAATAAAAAAGACTACAGAGCCTACCTCAGTTGCTCCCATCTGATACATCTCTCCATCTCCACTGCTTCTACCCAAGTTCACGCCTCCATCCATCCTACTGAGATTACAACAGCTCCCTCACTATTCTCCCCACAGCTATCCTTGCTACACCTGAAAGCATTCTCCATACGCAGAGAGATTTTTCAAAAACCTGTTCCCATCACTCCCTAATTAAATTGCTTCATTGCCCTTGGGTTAAAGTTCACATTCCCTAGAGTGACTCACAAGGGCCTTTGTGACCTGCCCCTGCTTGCTTCTCCTGCTGCTTCTCTCAATAATGTCCCCACACTGTCCCCCAGTCTTATTCCCCAGATGTGTCATTCTCTCCAACCTCTAGACCTTGACATGTGTCTTACAGCCTTCCTCTTCCTCCTCTCGCCTCCCTGACACTCATCTCCCACCCAGATGTCAGTCCTCCCTGACTCATTCCCAAGGCTGTCCTAGAAGTCCCTCTTCTGTGCTCCCTAGGGCCGTGTCCTAGCCCCTGTCACTGAGCTTCTCAAATGGCATTGCCCTTGTCTGCCACTTGACCATCCCTCCCACCACACTATGAGCTCCTTGGGGCTGGGGGTATGTGCTGCTCACTGCTGGACCCCAGGACCTAGCACACAGAAAGTGCTCAACAAACGTTTGTTTGATAGATAGGTGAGCGGAAGCAAAGACGCAGAAGAGTTGCTTCTCTCAGGCCAGCTGAGTGGTTCCTATCAGGCCCCAAGTCTATCTTACTACCATAGCTCACCCCTGCTCCCAGCGGAACCCTGTCTAGCAGCCACAGGGATACACGAAGAAGGTGTGAGCCAAGCATTCTGGACACACACCATGTGAGAAGGAAACCCAAGGGGCTGTCTCTCCCTGGGGCCTTCTGAAGAGGCCACGGAAAAAGCCATGGGGCCTGGCCCCCATCTGTGTGCCAAAAGAGAACAGATGGCTAACCAGCTCCCTCAGAGCTCCCTGGGGACAGGCAACGTGTGGACACAGTTGATGGATGGCCTGATGGGCAGGGTGGCCGCCAGGAGCTGTACCCGTGGGGCTGGAGTTGTCAGGGTACCCCACCCAGAAGCCTGGAGGAGGCGGGAAGACTCTTTTCTTGGCATGGAACTGGGATTAGAACTGCTGCCAAGAAAAGGAGCAGGAGGAAGAGGAGGAGATAGAGGATGAGAGCCGCAGAAGAGGCTGCAGCACTCCCACACCCGCTCCGGGGTCTGTCCCAGGAAGCTGGAATGCTGGGCTCACTCCACTCCCCTCTGCTGTGGCCTGAGTGCCCACCACCTACCCAGGTAGGAAAAGATACAGGGCTTCTCTTAACCTGTCAGAGGGCTCTAGGAGACTCATGAGGATGGGGCTTTCAACTACGCCCCCTGCCCGATCCCTCAGGTCGACAAAGACGTCCTCTGGCCACCAGCTGGGTTTGCCCCACAGGGACGAGAACAAGCCAGCATTTCAGGGATACCTGCTGTAATGTGGAATCCACCAGGGCCTCCAAAGCTAAGCCATCCACTTCCCCAGGGATGAGGTAGCAGCAGCTAGCTGGGAAGGGAGAGTGGCTGGGAAATATGAGATACCAGGATGATCCCTGTGCTATAAAAACAAAACTAAACAGCATCCGAGATGCCAGGCCCAGGGCCCCACAGAGGCCTGTGCTGTGGTTCAACAGGGAGCTGGCAACAATCCCCCAGGGGAGATTCATTCTTTAAGAAGAAGAGAGTTCCATCTGTTAAAAGCAATACTAGCCTGGTAGAAAGCAGACAGACATGGCGACACGGTATGATTTTTGGTTCTGAAATAAAGACTACTCCCTCTAAGTTGCACTTCCCTGAGTTCAGTCTAGCCTGATGGCTACCACACAGTAGGTGCCTGATGTGTGTTTCCGGAATAAATGGGTCCAGGTCTTCCCCTGGATTCCACAACAGGCTCCCTTCCACTCACTACCCTTTCCTGACTAGCAAAGCTGCCTGACCCCACCAGCCCCCGGGTAAAGGAAGGCCGGGAACCCAGCTCCAGTGCTTCCCGCCAGAGTCTAACCCTGCCGCTCCCAGGGCCCCCCTGGCCCGAGACGCTGCCAGGCTGAACAGCCATCTGAGCTCCCACTTCCCCTCCCCAGGAGAAAGCCAGGACCAGGACTCTGCTTGCTTCCTTAGCATTTCCTCCCGCTTCTGACTTTGACACATCTGGCTGGTCACTTAGTGCTGAAAGGTCCTGGCCAGGCTATGCAGTGGTCAGCCTGCAGGGACCAGATCGGAACGATCCTAAAACCCACAGCCAGGACAAAGGGATGGCTAGAGGCCAACCTGTCCCTCCTAGACTGTCTCCAGGCAGAACACTCCAAACTGATTTGTAGCCACCCTATCAAAAGTCCCCTGGGGTTAGAGATCTCCATCCCCTCAGAGACCTGCTCATACATCTAATCTCAGTCTCTTCTGCTCCTATGTCACCCCCTTCCACTGCTGTTTTGTGTGGGCAGGATAAGAGTTGGGATCTCAGGGATAGTCAGGTCATACTATCTCTGTAGGCCTGATCCCTTTTGCCTTTCCAGGGCCGTGCTTTTTCTTCTTCCAAGAGATAATAAAGACTCTTGGAGGCCTAGTGTTCTTTATAAATCAGATCCAGTCACTCCCCTGCTGAACACCCTACAATGGTCCCGTTTCACTGGGATAAAATCTGAACTCCTACCATTATTTACAAGGTCTTCGATGATCTGGCCACTGATTATCTCTGCAACCTTACCTGGTATTCAGCTCCTCAGTCACTCAGGGGTAAAAGGAGGCCTGAGGTCATCTCCCCAGGAGCTACCAATGTGAGCCCTGATTTAAAATAATTTATCTTTTTTTCACCTCCAATATCTAAATAATGGAAATCCTATATTTTAGTCCAGATACCAGTCTGGACCAGTAGTAGCCCAGAGTGGCTCTCACATCTGGAAGTGGCACATGTTAGCCCCCATGCCCCAATTTAGGGCTCAGGACATATTAGCCCACCAGGGTATCATGAAGCTTGTATCGCTGTGTACCACACCACAGGCCAGGTAAGTCGTCCCGGAGCCCAAGGAGTGGCACGGCTTCACCGGTCACACACTCGCTAGGCTCTGACCGTAGCTCCTGGGTACCCCAATCATCCACCCAGGTACAGTCGCAGGAGATGCCAACATCCCCAATCCCTGCTTGCCCCCGGCTGCCCAGGCCAAGACTCACATGGGCTGGCTCCCTGCGGGGTCCCTCGCCGCTCCGCAGCCAGCTCCGACTCAGCTCGCTGAGCTCCGGGATGGGCTGCACCTTGAGCTGCACGCTGTCCCCAGACTGCCGGATCATCTCCACAATCTCATCCCTGGACTTGCTCTCCACATTGTGCCCATTAATCTCCACCAGACGATCACCCGGCACCAGCCCCAGGGCCAGGTCCTTGGTGCCCGCGCCGGGCTCAGCAAAGTGAACCACCTTCCGATAGACCTGGCCCTCGGGGCCCCGATCCAGCATGGTTGTGCGTCGCAGGGAGAAGCCAAAGTCCCCCGTGGGCCGTCGCTGCAGTTCCAGTTCCCGGAGGGCAGGGGGCAGCGGGGGCACCACGGGGGGCAAGCGCAGGTCAGCCGGGAACCTTTTAGTCACCAGCTCAGGGGCTCGGGACCGAGGTCCTGGTCGAGGGATGCCTGGGCCGGGATGCTGCATCAGCTGTCCCTCTAGGGTCCTCACCTCTACCTGTGGAGACGGGGCGGCAGAGTGCTCTGAGGGGGTGGAGGTTTCTGAGGCGCTCTCATCCCGGCTGCGCTGGGAGAAGGAGAAGCGCTTGACAATCATCTGTGAGTTCTGCTTGGCCAGGGAGCCGAACTTGGCTGCCCGCTGCAGCACCGAGCCCCGTAAGCTGCCTTCCTCACCCTTGAGGTCATCACTGGAGCTGGCTGTGCTCAGGTGGCCTGAGTCCAGGATGACACTGCCCCTGTTGCTGTCGGAGTCGATGTCAGTCAGGTGCAGGTCGGAGCTGCTGGCCACCTTGATGGGGATGGGGTTGGAGATTTCCAAGCGTGTCTTCGAGTCACGCTTGGAGGAGCGGCTCAGGTTGAAGAAGCCACGCCTCAGGCTCATCTCTTCCAGGCTCCGCAGCTCCGCCGCTGACATCCGCTCCTTCTTCTCCTTTTTCTCCTTCTTCTCCTTCCGCGTGCCATCCTTGTCCTTGTCTTTCTTCATTAGGTTAAACATGGTGGGGTGCTATTTTTAGGGGTGGCACCCCAGAGGACTACGGGTGCTCAGCACAGGGCCTTCGTGCCCCACCTTGCCGCTGCAAACAGAAACAGGGAGAAAGGTTATTCGAGCAGAGCCTCTTTCTGTGTCTCCAATCCAGACACGGCCAACTAATGAGCACAGCTTTCCCTCACTGAGTGCCAGTTATGTGCCAGGTGCTCTGTTTTACACGGTACTGTCTCAATTAAGGTAATCTTCACAACACTGCTACGGGTAGGTCTGTCATTACCCCCATTTTACAAATACGGAAACGAGGTTTAGATCAGTTTATAAAAGCCCAGACTCCAAAGTCTGTCATTTCCTGTAATCCCTGAAAGACCCAGGCTTAGCTCTGCATGGTGGTGGCATCTGGGAGATCTAACCTCCTGGTTAGAGGATGTCATCAAGCCAACTTGGGATCTGACTTAAGATTCAAATGCAAGGGACTTCCCTGGTGGTGCAGTGGTTAAGAATCCACCTGCCGATGCAGGGGACACGGGTTTGAGCCCTGGTCTGCGAAGATCCCACATGCAACTAAGCCCGTGCGCCACAACGACTGAGCCTGCGCTCTAGAGCCCATTTGCCTAGAGCCCATTTGCCTAGAGCCCGTGCTCCACAAGAGAAGCCACCACGCGAGCCGCAACAAAGGAGCCTGCCTGCCACAACTAAGACCAGATGCAACCAAATAAGTAAATAAAAATATTTAAGAAAAAAAAAAGAAAAGCCACCACAATGAGAAGCCCACACACCACAACGAAGAGTAGCCCCCGCTCACTGCAACTAGAGAAGAAAAGCCCGCGCACAGCAACGAAGACCCAACGCAGCTAAAATTAAATAAATAAAATAAATAATTTTTTTTTAATTAAAAAAAAAGAATCCACCTTCCAATGCAGGGGACGCGGGTTCGGTCGGTGAACTAAGATCACGCGTGCTGCAGGGCAACTAAGCCCGTGCGCTGCAACTACTGAGCCCACACGACACAACTAGAGTGAAGCCTGCGTGCCACAACTAAGATCCAACACAGCCAAAAATAAAATAAATAGATAAATAAATATTAAAAAAAAGATTCAAACACAAAGGAAAAAGGAAATGGACTCTGTGCACCATCACCTCCCCATAACCAATGTCATTAAGGCAATAGGCATCACATGCTACTGGACTCTTTCCTAAACCTGCTATCCCTAGAGCAGCGGCCTTAGCCACTGCCTGACAGAAGATCTTAAAGAACCAACACTTATTTAATGACTGCTACTCACCAGGCATAATGCCAGGCACTTTACACACACTATCTCATTTGAACCTCACAGCATCCCTGCAAGGTAGGTATCATTATCTCTACTTTACAAATGAGAAAACAGGGCTCAGAAAATTAAGTATATGTTAGTTGTCACACAGCTAGTAGGCGGTGACCGCAGGATTCAATGGCAAATGTTGTTTTCTTTCTAGGGCCTGGGCGCCCAAAGTGAAGCAGGGAGGGAGGTAAGGGGAAGTTCCAGACTGAATAGAGGACAGACAGCTGCAAGGTGGGGGTGGGCGTGGGGTCTGCTGGATAAACAGGATCCTGAAAAGCTCACATCCTTTTCCCCAGACCAACACCTAAATATAGCCTCAGGAAGCAAGTCGTGGCAGCCTGAGAGAAAACCCCAGCTCCAGGGCTTATGCGCCTAGGGCATCAACCTACTCCCACCCCTAGGCACACCCATCTGGGGACAGGATGGAGAAAAACCTGGTGGGGTGGAGTTGAGAGAGCCTTCCTTGTTCTAACCAGCAGGGAACAAGAAGCAGGCTGTACCACCTAATTAGAAATTAAACGTACTTTTTTCTTTCTCCATGAAGGCCTCCCGCTCTGAGTTCTAGACATAAGACCTACAAGCTTACCCCTTGCAGCAGCGAGCTCTTGCCAAGCCCTGGAGAGGCCTTTCCTCTCTGTGTACCCCACTGCCACAACCAAGCAGGGCATTCCAGGCCCCCCAATTCTACTGAGAAGGACCCCCAACCCAGGTACAATGCCTAGGAAGGCATCAAGGCCAGAAGTGCCCAAGGGCCCCGGTACTGGCTAACTGCTTTCCCCCTGCCCATCACATGTGGCCCCTGAGAGATCAGAGTATCCTTTCTAGAGCAGCGCTGTCCACAAGAAATATAATTCAAGTCATATATGGAATTGTAAATTTTCTAGCAGCCATATTAAAAAAGGTAAAAAGAAACGGTTAAAATTAACTTTAACAACATACTTTATTAACGTAGATATCCAAAATATTGTCATCTCAACATGTAACCTATGTAAAAAATATTGGGATATTTTACATTCTCTTTTCCGTATTAAGTCTTCGAAATCCAGTGCACATTTAACACTCGGAGCACATCTCAATTCAGACAAACCACATTTCAAGTATTCAACAGCCCTGTGCTTGGGCAGTGCAGTTCTAGAGAACTCTTGAGTTATAGAGCATATCCAAAGAGGTGGGAGATCTGGCCCAGTCATTGGTTCCCTGTGGACCTAGCAGGCACCCCTCTCCCCCTCTGACCTCCGTGCCTACCTGGTAAAACAAAGTTCCCTCTGAACTTTTTAGTTCTTAATGTTCCAAGCACAGTACCTGGGAGTGGGAAGACAGAAAATCTAGGGCCCAAGAAGTGCAAAGCCAGGGACAGCCTCAGCTAGCTGAGCCTGGACTGATTCAGGGTGAAGGGGAGCCCGGCAACAGGCATCCTCTCTTCAGGGCTCTACTGTAATATAGGGGGTCTCTCCCTCTCCTCCTGAACGCTGATGGGGGTATGGACAGACCTACCATATGCTAAGATGCAGGATCTTTGGTTGGTCACTGCTCATCTTACCTCTCATCCGTCACTACCTGCACTCTCTTAAAAGGCTAGGTTAGAAGATGGCTCCAGGGGGACATGTGGGGGAAATGAAGAAAGAAACCCACCTTGGGGACTTGGAGGGAACAAACCAATATCTCAGCCTCAGCCCAACCACAGAGAACCAAACCGCCTACAATGCTATCCCACCAAGACACCTTTTATGGTCTCCAATTCTCACTCTGCAATCCTTACCCAGTGCCGGCTCTTTGCTGGGACTAGATATCTGAGCAGTATCAACGGTACACAGCCCCCAGAATTCCAGAATCTTTGGGCTGTCTCGGCAAAAGCTTGTCCCTCACTAGCATTGCATCAGGCAGAAACAACAGACAGTCACAGCAGCAGCACAGGGGGATAGTGCTGGCAGGAAATGTTAGAAGATCTGGTATCTAGGCCTGGATCTGCCAACAAATCGCTAGGGGACCTTGAGCCTGTCACTTTGCTCAAGGTTGGACTAGATGATCTAGGTCTCTTCTAGCTATAAAATTCCAAATATTTAAGTCTCTTGTGGACATAAGTTATTTATTAACTTTCTGCCAAAGTCACCCTTCTCATCCCAACCCTGGGGCTTTTGGAGACTAGGTCCATTTCAGCCCTTCCCTCATCAGCCCTGTCCTGCCACTGTTATCTACACAGCTCACAAGGTACCCCTTCCCCACTGTTGTCCCTACAATTGCCAGGCCTGGCTGTGGCCTGGGTTCTCTCCTGTGCCACATGTCTAGAGCTACCTGCAACCTCCCCCTCCAGGGTCAGACCTGCAGTATAGCTGCAGCTGCTCCTATGCATCTCAGAGCCCAATTCACCAGAGACCTGGGCTCTGTCAACTTCCTGTGGACCTTGGACTTTCCCGCATCTCCTGTCCTTAGGTCCAAACTCTCCAGCAGCAATCACTACCTCCCCACTCCCATTCCAAGCTGCAGTTTCTACCTGCCTCCCCTTCGTCTCCTACCCCCCCCCACCGAAGGTAACCTTACAGTTTTTCTGACCTCCTTCTCTGCCTTTCACCCCTCACCCTACTCCAGGAGGCCTTTCCTAATTTTAAGTGGAGGGAAGGTCTGTGTGTAAATTAGGGTACGTACCTAAATCATCTTGACCCTACTATCCCCCAAATCAAAGCAAAGTACCACTGAATCAGTCAACTCAGCTGCTTCATTACTTTAAGACAGAAAGCATTTTGAGGGCAAGGACCTTTCAATTCAAGTATGCACCTATCAATTCATCAACAGGAGAAACAATTTACATATTCATATCATGGAATACTACTCAGCAATAAAAAGGAAACTACTACTGATACACACAACAGGGATGAATCTCAAAAACATCTGTTAAGTGACAGTAAAAGAAGACTTCGACATACTGGTATGGTACTTTTTATATGAATTTCTAGTATAGGCAAAAGTAACCCATGGTGAAAAAAAATCAGAACAGTGGTTACCTCTGGGAAGTGGGGGTGGAGTGGGAGTGGGGATTACCTGAGAAAGGGCATGAGGGAACTTTCCGGGGTAATGTTCATGTTACATATCTTGATAAGGGTTTGGGTTGACAGATGTATACATTTTGTCAATTGTCATCAAATAGTGCACATAAGATTAGTGCATTTCATTGTATGAAATATTCACTCAAAAGAAGAAAACAGTAAACAAATATCAAACTCTAGTTAATGATATGTATGCTAATGTATTGGGGGTAACGTATATTGGTGTCTGCAATTTACTCTGAGAGGCATCAAAAATATAAGATGCCTTGAGGGTTGGATCAAGGGATAAAGATGTGATAAACAAGGATAGTAAAGTGTTCACTGTAGAGTCTAGGAGATGGGGTGTTCACTGTAAAACTCTAACTTTTCTAAATGTTTGCAGATCCTTGTGATAAAATGTTGGGAAAAGTATGTATTTATCAAGCACCTACTAAATGTAGGGGATATAAAGATAAATAAAACCCATGAAAGAGTTTAGGCTTCAGATGTCAGGAAACAAAGCTGAAAACAAAGTCGGGTTAACAGCGATGCAATCTTGGGCAAGTCACTTAAAGCCTCTGTGCCTCTATTTTCCCATTTTTTTTAATGGAAATAATAGTACCTACCACATAAGGCATGGGAATTAAATGAAATATGTATATATGCCCTTCATATAATGCCTAGACCAAACTAAGTCCTCAAGAATGGTACCCAGTGGTAGCAAGGCACATTCATGCCATTTAATGGGATGGTAGAGAGGATAATAAAGTACACAAATGACTATCAGCACACATATGACTAAAATAAGTCTAGACATACAATCTTAGTGCTCTACAGAACCTTTGTATATGGAAAGTAAAGCCCAAAGAAGTGAAGGCAATCCAGTTAGCACACGGCCAAGCTGGATCACACTGGCTCGAGTCCAGAGGCCCCATATAACTACTGCCAAGATAAGGACAGGCCATTCATAGATGCGGAAATACAAATGGCCAACAAACATGAACAGGTATTCAGCCTGAGTAAGAGTCACAGCTGTGCGAAATAAAACAGATGTATACTGCGTTCACTTAGCAGTTTAGTAAAAACTACCAAGCTAACATCAATCAATTAGAGGATGAGAAGCAGGGTGTCCCAAATGTGTTGCTGGGAATGTAAGTTGATAAAAGGAGGGCAAGTGTGTGGTATCTACGAAAATATTTAAAGGTACATATTCTTTGACAGGGCCATTCCATTTATAGGACATCTATAGATATATTCACACAATAAACATAGCTAATCTTTGCAGCACAATAAACATGGCTAATCTTTGCTATTTCATAATAGCAAAATTCTGTCTCTATAAATGCCCATCACTAGGGGAGTGGCTAAATTATAGAACTTAGCAGTTATTTAAAAGAATGAGGTAGGGGCTTCCCTGGTGGTGCAGTGGTTGAGAGTCCGCCTGCTCATGCAGGGGACACGGGTTCGTGCCCCGGTCCAGGAAGATCCCACATGCCGCCGAGCGGCTGGGCCCATGAGCCATGGCCGCTAAGACTGTGCGTCCGGAGCCTGTGCTCCGCAACGGGAGAGGCCACAGCAGTGAGAGGCCCGTGTACCACACACACACACACACACACACACAAATCTATTTATATAACATATAAGTATTAAACTATAAATACATAATATATAAAATATTCATAACAAGCTTTTAAAAAATAGTCTGGAAAGATCTGTTACACAAATATATCAGTGATTTTTCTCTGTGGAATAATGGCAAAGAGGGGTAACACTTCAGCTTTCTACCTCATAGACTTGCTACAGAAAAAACCTTTTTTTAGCATGTTACTTTTGTGATTTTAAAGATCAAAGAAGAAAAAAGGAAGGTGTGACAAAGTAATAAGCAATGCATTTGGCATTAAAGCGGTAAACCGGTTTGCAATGACAAGTTCAAAGCTGGCCATCTCATGCTTTGAAAATGTTTCAGTGACTTGGGGGACTTGGTTAAAATAGATCTCACTAGTGTCTTGTGGCTTTAAGTGGGGACAGATTTAAATGGGTCACCCTGCAGCTGGCAAAGTAGAAACCCCAGGAAATGGAAACTATAACATTAGAATCCCAAGAAAAGGGCGCCCAGACTTGGCTGCTGTGGGTGTATACTTAAAACGGCCAGTCCTCCCACCCTCGACCACACTCATAAATAAATACAAAGGAAATACTTTCCCAAGAGAGCCGGCCTCTCTCCCTTGGCCTCTGACCTCCCTGAGCGGCCGTTTCCTACCGCCCCGAGGCCTTGATGGGGCGCTCGCCCGCCCGCCAGCCCGGACCGAGGAATTGCACGCGTGGCCCAGGGGGGCTCGCCCGGCCCGGGCAGCGCAGGGTGACGCCTGTCGCCGCCGCCGTGGAGCTTCTTGCCGGCGGTCCTGCTGAGCCCCGCCGCGGCCCATGACTCACTGCCAGGTCACATGGAGCTTCTCTGGCTCCAGGTGTGCTCACTCACTCCGTCTGCACGCTTCTCACATGACATCAGCCGGCCCGGCCGCCCGGCAGCCGGCTCCCTGCCCTGCCCGCCGCAGCGCCGGGAACCCTCGACCCTCGGCACCTCCAGGCAGCCGGGCCGGCGCAGACGCAGCCCCGCAGCGCCTCCGCTGCGATACCGTCTCCCCTGGAACGCAGCAATCCCGCAGGCCCCGGGAGAAACGAGAGCGGGAGACGTGCCAGAAGCCCGGCCAGGTCCCCGGCGGCTCTTCCAGATGCACCTCCTTGGCCCCCCGCGGGGCCTGTCGCAGCCCGCGGGGCGCTAAGCTCAGCTAACACCCCAACACCCCACCTCCTGTGTGACCTTGAGCAAGTCCCGTCCTCTCTCTAGACCTCAGCTTTTTCAACTCTAAAATCTCCATGGGCCTGAGACTTCAGACTTGGGCTTCGCTGAAGAGGTATTCAGCTCAACCACAAACTTGAGGTTCTAATCCCGCTCTCCCTCTGATTTGCTGTGTGACCTACAGCCCATCATCCAACATCTCTGAATACTAGAGAATAACAAAAATAATTCCTTGTAAGTGACTATAAAGTACCTGGCTGCGAGAAAGGGCCCTGGGCCCTGTAAAATCATCAGTCCACAATTTAAACTGCTGCCTGACTGTAAACTATTTGAAATGTCAAGGGAATGTGGATAATTTACAAGCCACACAACTCCTACCTCAAGAGAAAGGGCAGGAAAGTAAGGGGTGGAGGGTGAGGGGGTTTCCAAGTCTGCTCCCCACCCTTCCCAATCCAGTTCCCACTACTGCACCACCTGACCCTCTAATTCAGGCTGCCTCAGAAAATGGTGATGGGGGGTGAGGTGCAGTGAGCAGATCTTAAAGAACCCCGGGGCCTGACCCAAAGCAGAACTTAAAAGCTCCATCAAGCCCCCAACCCAAGTCCTGGGGAAACCTGTTAATCATAGCACAGGGTGGGCTGGGCCCTCCCAACCCCTCAAACCTTTAAACTATATCAGGCCAGAGCCCCTCAGCTTTACCCACCACACCCAGGAGAGGCCTAGGACAAGGCCTGGGGCTCAGGGCCACCAACAGGACCCTGCTCACGTGGATGTTCTGGCTCCAGTCTGTGGTATCCACTCCAGGTGAAGGAGGTCTGGCTGGGGACAGACCTCTGGTTGAGAAGGAGTAAGCACAGCCCTGCTGCCCTGGAGATCTGTGACACAGCAAGTCTGAATCAAGCCTTCCTGAGTTCCAACAACTCCCTGCTCCACCTAAGAGGGTGGATTCTTCCTTTCACACAAGCCCCACTTCTGCCCCTCCCAGTCAACCTTCAGGTACCTGCCACTGGGGGACCCTGGAGTTTTCAGGCCCAGCTTCTGAAGACACATGCACCCCTCAATGGACAGCCTCAAGCTATGCCAGTGAAGCGGTCTCCAGCCAACAGGCTGGCTGCCCAGACTGCCAGGCAGTGAGGTTGAGGGACCAGGCAGGAGTCAGGAAGGGCACGATCCACCTGAAGATTTCTGAGGAGAGCCTGGATCGTGAGAGGAAGCCCTGGGACACACACCCTGGCACCTGAGTCAGGCCAGGAGACAGGAGTAAACAAACTAGATATTCAGAGCTGCCAGGTGCCAAGTCATCAACTGTTCAAAGCTCAAAGCTCCCACAGGAAGTGACCGTCAGCATTCTACCCCTTCCTCACCCACCCTCCACTCCCACCTGTGATGCTTCTCATTCCCCTAACCCCCCAACACAATAGCTTCCCCCATCATCTTCCTGGAATTGAGGCCCCAACTCCAATGTTCCTAACCCCAAATGTACAAGCACACCTCCACCCAAAGCTATATATAACCAGTCATGTCCAGCAACCAGGAGGATGCTTCCTGGAAAGTCCTCATCACAAAAGGACAGAGGGCAGGCCACTGACAAAGAGCCAGTGAGGTCTGTCCGGAAACCAGAGACCTCAAGAGAGCAATTTTCAATATCTCCAACTAGAAAGTAGCCCCTGAGCTAATAGGGTGGGGAACATGAGGCAAGGCCAACTCCATTGCCATGACAACAGGATACCAACCTGCCCAAGAAAAGGGCTCCACACCTGGTAAGCACATGGCAAGGCAGCTTGAACCTCTAGCTTCAATGTCTTGCTAAGGTGTTCTTGCTCTTAATCACCGGGACAACCTTCCATCCCTTCCAGCATGGCCGCAGTGCAGACACACTCGGCACCATTCGCTCTTCATAGGGGGATTTACTAGGCCTCCTCGGCCACAGACATGCTAGGTACTCCAAAAGACAAAACGAACCTACATAAATCACTGGCAAGGTGAAGAGGGGAGGGAATCCAATTCCATAATTTGGGGGGACCATCTGAGGGCAGGAAGGCCCTAGGCAGGAAAGCTCTTCCCAGGAAGCACCATCCCAGGCCTCCCTACACAAACACAAACCATGAGGACACTGCCAAACACATGCCCCATTGGCCAAGGGACCAGGCAAAAGGAGTACTGCTTAAAAAATGAACTGGCAGCCTCCCCCATCCTCACCCTCCCCGCCAGCTCATTCTGGCCGGCAGCCTTTCCAACTAATCAGCAGGACACACATGCCTTGCAACAGGGTGACACCGCCATCCCCCACTGCACCCCTACCCCCAAACAAAGCTCCAATGTGCGGTGTGTCCCTGCAGGCCTTATCTCAGCCAGGAACAGGACCCACTCCTCACCAGGCTTGGTACCAGCGGCACCCCCAACAAGGGGGTGGGGGGCAGCGAACCTTACCATCTCCCCTTCCCATTGGCGAAGCAACTGGCATGACAGGTTCGCAGGGCGGGGCATCAGGGCAGTCTCTCCCAGAGGCCTGGGGCAGATAGTCCAACCTTCCCACACGCACCCCACCCCTTGGCAGGGAGAGGTGAGGTGAGCAGCCATTCGCAGGGGACAGCTGGCACGCCCTAATCCCCAAAGCCTACCGTTCACCCACCCGCCCCCCGTCTTCTGCCCCAAGGGGAGGGGGCCCAGGGAAGCAGGGTCTCCATTGTTTTGCCAGCTGTCTGGCAGCTGCTCCTTTGAGAGGAGTCCGGTGTCGGCCTGGCAATGAAAGGGTGAAGGCCGCTGGGAGGGATAAAGGACTCGGTGGAGGTGCTCGCCTTCCCCGCTGCCTTCCTCAGAGCCTCGGTCCGTCAGTCTGTCTGGGGGGCCTGGGCCTGGCCTCGAGAAGCCCCCTACCCCCCGGGCTGCAGCCTCCACCCCGCAGCTCGGGGCCACCTGGGATCCCCCGAGCCCCGAACGCCCCCCCGAAACTGAAGGCCACCCTGTCCGGCCTCCCCCCGCCCCTCGAGGTGGCAAAAGGGGCCGGAGCTCGCCCTCCCGCCCCACTCCCGGTCGGCCCCGCGTCCCGGCGCCGAGCTGCGCGGCACGGCCAGGGACCGGAGCCGGGAGTCCGGGCCGCCGCTTCCAGGGTACAGGGGAGGAGGAGGAGCCGGCGGGCCCCGCCGCCCGCCCGCCTTCCCGGCCCGAGCCCGCCCCGCCGCCCCCCCCACCCCCACCCCGGGCCCGGGCCCGGCCCGCTACCGAGCGGCCATCCCCGCCGCCCCGCACTCACCGGCCGCCGGAGCCCGCCCGGCAGGCAGCAGGAGCGGAGACGCGGCATCCAGCGGCCCCGGCCCGGTCCGGGCAGGAGCGCAGCACGGCGCAGCACAGCGCCGCCCCCCGCGGCCGCACGAGCCGAGCCGAAAGGGAGCTCCCTGCTGGCGGCTCCGGGGATAAACGGCCGGCCTTCCTGGCAGCGCCTGGGCGCGCCTCCAGAGCGGGCCAGGCGGGCACCGGGAGCTGCCCTGGAGGCCTCGGTCCGGGTCCGAGAGGCCCTGCCTGGAGATCCTGTCTGCACTGGGCACTGGGGGCTGCTGAGCGTGCCCAGGGCAGGCCCCGGGGTCATGCTGAATGTATGGAACAGGCTCTGTCCGCGGCAGGCACTGGTGGACTCTGCTGGCTGTGTCCAAGAGGGTGCTGCCCAGGACAGTGCTGTCCAGAGAGAACAACTGAGCCTCGCGGGCCACATCTTCCCAGGGTGGCTCTGCAGAGACAGACATAGGGTGCTGCTGGAGGATGCCAGATGGCCTAGTCCAAAGCAGGCACTGCCAGCCATGCCCAAGGTGGCACTGGAAGAATGTACTCCCCAAGGTGGACACAGCCTCCTGGTGGCTTGGCCTGAGAGAGCCCTGTCTCAGGTGGAGCTGCCTAAAGGATGAGCCAAGGCCCAGGAGTCACAGCCATAAATGGCACTCACTCCCCAAAGGAGTCCAGCAATGCCAAGATTAACAGCTTTCAGAAGCTCTTTGGAATGAGGTCTGCCCCTGGGTCCTCATGTCCTATCAATATCGGGTGAGCTGCTCTACCCATTGAGAAGGAATTTTAGACTTTCTGGAAGAGGCCAGAGACATTTAGAGACCAGACCTCCAAGATAGGTGCTATGCCTTGAGCTGAGAGAGAGAGGTGGGCATTTCTACGGGCAGTGTCCATACTGAAGGGAGGTACCCCAGAACGTGGAAGAAACTGAGTGGGGTGGTGCAGGTAAAAGGGTGTCGCAGACAAGGACAGCTGCCTCCGTAAACAGCCCAACCAGGAACTTCTGGCAGGCGTGGCCCAACCTGACAGACCAGGGAAGGTTCAAGCAAGGGGGCTCAGGAGCTAAGAGCTGAGTAAGAACTGAGAGATCCTGAGGAATAGACCAAACCCAGAATGTGCATGTTGGATAAAGGAATAGCATGTAACCCAAACTCAATGCAGCACACTTTTACTGAGATCCTGCTAAGTGCCAAGTGCAGCACACTCTGAGGGACATAGAGCTATCAGACCTGGAGCATCTCTCCAGGGAACTCACATGGTGAGGGCGGGGGCTGGTAGTGAACTTTGACTGCAGGGGGATTCACCACGCTGTCATCCCTTGGATGATGAGATGACGCTATAATGGATGGCTTATTTGGCTGGAGGAATGAAAGAAAGCTGCTCTGAGGACATGCCATTTGAGCGGAACCTTGGAAGCTAAGTAGGACAATGATTATCACTATTGCTTTCTGAGCAGCTACTATGTGCTAGACACTATCTCTATTCCTCACAACAAACGTATGAGGGACACATTTTTTTAAAAGATCTTTTTGATGTCAACGATTTTTTTTTTTTTTTTTTTTTTTTTTGTGCGGTACGCGGGCCTCTCACTGTTGTGGCCTTTCGCATTGCGGAACACAGGCTCTGGACGCGCAGGCTCAGCGGCTATGGCTCACGGACCCAGCCGCTCCGCGGCATGTGGGATCTTCCCAGACCTGGGCACGAACCCGCGTCCCGTGCATCGGCAGGCGGACTCTCAACCACTGCGCCACCAGGGAAGCCCTGATGGCGACCATTTTTAAAGGCTTTATTGAATTTGTTACAATATTGCTTCTGTTTTATATTTTTTGGTTTTTTGGCCACGAGGCATGTGGGATCTTAGCTCCCCGACCATGGATCAAACCCACACCCCTGCATTGGAAGGCGAAGTCTTAACCATTGGACCCCCAGTGAAGTCCCTGAAGGAGACATTATTTTTATAGATAGGGATTGAGTGCATGGACTCGGGAGCCAGGTTGCCTGGGTTCAAATTCCAGCTCGGTCAAGGCTAGCTGTGCTACTCTGGGTGACTTACAAAACCTCTCCGTGCCTCAGTTTCTTTATCTGAAAAAGTGGGCTAATAATGCCTGCCTCAAAGTCTATTTTGAAAATCAAATGAGTTTAGTGTTTTCAACAAATGTTGCTGGAACAGCTGGACATCCACAGGCAAAAAGAGAGAGTCTAAACACAGACCTTACGCCCTTCACAAAAATTAAAATGACTCATAGACCTAAACGTAAAAGACAAATACACAAAACTGCTAGACGATACCATAGGAGGAAACCTAGATGACCTTGGCTACGGCAATGATTTTTTGCATACAAAACCAAGGACATTTATGAAAGAAAGAACTGGTAAGCTGGACCTCATTAAAATTAAAAACTTCTGCTCCGTAAAAGACAATGTCAAGAGAACGAGACGACAGGCCACAGACTGGGAGAAAATATTTGCAAAAGACACGTCTAATAAAGAAATGTTATCCAAAATAAACAAAGAACTCTTAAAACACATCAATAAGAAAACAAACAATCTGATTTAAAAATGGGCCAAAGACCTGAACAGTCACTTCACCAAAGAAGATATACAGATGGCAAATAAGCATTTGAAAAAAGACTCTACATCGCGTGTCATAGAGAATTGCAAATTAAAACAACAAGGTACTATTACACACCTAATAGAAAGGCCAAACTCCAGAACACTGACAACACCAAATGCTGGTGGGAGTGTGGTGCAACAGGAACGCTCATCCGTTGCTGGTGGGAACGCACAATGGCACAGCCACTGTGGAAGACAGTTTGGCAGTTTTGGGTTTTTCTTTTAATTTAATTAATTAATTTTTTATACAGCAGGTTCTTATTAGTTATCTGTGTTATACATATTAGTGTGTACATGTCAATCCCAATCTCCCAATTCATCCCACCACCACCACCCCCCGCCCCGCTTTCCCCTCTTGGTGTCCATACGTTTGTTCCCTACATCTGTGTCTCACTTTCTGCCCTGCAAACTGGTTCATCTGTATCATTTTTCTAGGTTCCACATATATACGTTAATATGCGATACTTGTTTTTCTCTTTCTGACTTACTTCACTCTGTATGACAGTCTCTAGGTCCATCCACGTCTCTACAAATGACCCAATTTCGTTCCTTTTTAAGGCTGAGTAATATTCCATTGTATATATGTACCACATCTTCTTTATCCATTCATCTGTCGATGGGCATTTAGGTTGCTTCCGTGTCCTGGCTATTGTAAATAGTGCTGCAATGAACATCGGGGTGCATGTCTTTTTGAATTATGGTTTTCTCTGGGCATATGCCGAGTAGTGGGATTGCTGGGTCATATGGTAGTTCTATTTTTAGTTTTTTAAGGAACCTCCATACTGTTCTCCATAGTGGTTGTTTCAATTTACATTCCCACCAACAGTGCAAGAAGGGTTCCCTTTTCTCCACACCCTCTCCAGCATTTGTTGTTTGTGGATTTTCTGATAATGCAGTTTGCAGTTTCTTATACAACTAAACACACTCTTCCCATGTGACCCAACAATTGTCCTCCTTGTTCTTTACCCAATGGAGTTGAAAACTTATATCCACACAAAAACCTGCACACGGATATAACAGCTTTATTTATAATTGCTAAAACTTATAAGCAACCAAGATGTCCTTCAGTAGCTGAATGGTTAAACTGTGGTACATCCAGACAATGGATTATTATTCAGAAACCAGCTATCAAGCCATGAAAAGACATGGAGGAAACAAATGCTTATTACTAAGTGAAAGAAATCAATCTGACAAGGCTATATGATTCCAACTCTGTGACATCCTGGAAAAGGTAAAACTAAGGAGACCATAAAAAGATCAGCTGTTGTTAGGACTGGGATAAGGGAGGGATGAATAGGCAGCACACAGAGGATTTTTAGGGCAGTGAAACTACTCTATATAATACTGCAATGATGGATGCATGTCGTTATACGTTTATCCAAACCCACAGAATGTACAACACCAAGAGTGAACCCTAATGTAAACTGCAGACTGGGTGATGATGATCTGTCAGTGTAGGTTCATCAGGTGTAACAAATACACCACTGTGGTGTGGGATGTTCATAGTGGGGTAGGCTGGTGGTGGGGAGGGTGAAGGGGGTATGTGGAAACTCTGTACTTTTAGCTCAATTTTGCTATGAACCTAATATTGCTTTAAAAAATAAAGATTATTAACAATTCAATGAGTTAATATGTAAAAAGAACATTTCCCAGCATACAGTAAGCATTCTATAACTGTTAGCTTTGTTTTCATAACTTTCCCAACTCACAGCTAGGGAAACACAGCCTGCAAGTGGCAGAGTGAGGATTCAAACTGAGGTCCCCAGGACTCAAAGCCCATGTTCTTTCCCCTGTACCACGGCAATGAATGAATAGACATATTAACATCTGTGTTATTTATGTGCGTCCACATCAGGACACTCGGGGGTAGCACACGGTGTTCCTAAGAGCTCCTCTAGCCTGAACCAGGAACCAATTTCAGAAACCCGGCAAGAATGAAACACCAGAGCAACGCCCACAGTGACTCTGGCTCATGGTCACTTGTTTATTAATCTTTTACTTCTCAAAGGTCAGAATAATCCCTGCCCTGGCTCTAAGTAAAAGTAAAAGTAAAGCCCCATTCACCCTTCAAAGAAAAACGTCACAGCAGTGTCCACATAAAATAGCCCAGATGACCACGGAAAGGCCAGTTTTTTCCAGAAAATTCGTAAGCTCCTAAAGCAATCTGACTCAAGTCGAGAAGCCCCTAAGGGAGAAGGCTGGTAATAATAAATATCCCTTACAGCAACTGAGCCTTCACTATGGGTCAGCATTAAGCTAACCCCTTGGCTGGCATTGTCCCATTTAGTCCTCATCCTCACCCTATTAGGGAGGTGATGTTCTTATCCCCATTTTGCAGATTAGAAACCAGGCTGAGGAAGATGAAATAATTTGCCCAAGGCCACACGACTAATAGATAGCAGAGCCCGGAACGCTTGCTCTGAGTCACTCTGCTGGGCTGTGTCCTGGGCAGAGTGAAAAGAGCGTGGACTTTGGGGCCACGCGGCTTGAGGGGACACGTGGCCTAGCAGCTGCTGGCAAGTTCCTTGGCCTCTCTAAGCCTCAATTGCCTCATCTATAAAATGGGCATAATAATAGTGCCTACCTCATAAGAGTGTGAGGATAAAACAAGCAAATTCATTTAAAGCAATTAGCCTAGTACTTGACAGGTAGTAAGTGGTTAATAAATGTTAGCCCTTATTAATCTCTCTGACTCTCCTCATCTGTAAAATGGAGGCTGGTAATAATGTGTAAGTCATAGAGTTATTGTGAGGCTTAGAGGAAATGGCACAGGTAAAGCATGATGATACTCGTCACACAGTAAGCTACCACGATATGACACTCCAGAAAGGATCGCAAATAAGCAAGCCAGTTTTTTTTTAAAGCTCACGGAATTGCATATCTGTGTGATAGCAAGTGATGTTCAGGTGACAAGAGCACATGTTGAATATTGTTCCTCAAAATGCATTAGCCGAAGATCCTTTATTCCTTTGCATAGACATTTGCAGTGTGGATGCAGAACCCTCTCTAGGAGACTTGAAGCTAAATTCTTAGAAGAGAGTACCTGCCGAATACCAGCCCAAAAAAAGGAGCATGTCGCTGAAATGACATAAAGAAGTTTAACTTGGGAAAGTTCAAACACAGACAAAATAAAAGAAACAATATAACAAACCCCTGAGTACCCATCATACAGCTTCCATCAACTCCTGGAAATCTTGTTTCAACTATACTCCCCCCTATAACTGTAACTTTAAAACAAATCCCAGATCTCGTATCACTTCATCTGAAAACATTTTGGTGTGTATGTCTAAAAGATAAGGATTATTTTTGAAACAACACCACATACCATTGTCACACGTAAAGATTTTAAATAATAATTCCCTCATATCATCAAAGTTCAAATTTCCGATTATCTTCATAAAGTTTTTTTTTAATTGCTTGTTTGTTTGAATAAAGATTCACATGTTGCAGTTAGTCAACTTTTTTTTTTTACAATTAATTTAATGGCAACTGGTAATCATCAAATTAGCAATAGTTATCTTCAAAAGTTATTACACTAGTTGTGCTGTAATTTCTCGAGGTTGATCAGATACCTAGAGTCACAGACATTTCCCACATAAGATGCATTATATAAATCAGGCTTGATTTATCACCAGCATTTAGAAAACCAGACCTAGGGAAAGAACTAGGTCTGGGGATACATGCATGGTCTTAGTGTAGCAAATTCTTAGCCTGCTCTGATTATTATAAAATCAGAATAGCAAGAATATTTGCAGGATGTGACTTTTAAGTATCTTTTAACCTACAGGTTTCTCTTCTATCTCTTCCTTTTTTCCCTCACAACTCATTTGTGGGAGAAACTAGGTCATTTATCCTACAGATTTTCCACAATCTGGACTTTGTTGATTGCATCCCCATGGGGTAGTTTAATATGATACTCTGGCTTCTGTATTTCCTATAAATTGGTAAATAGATCTAGAGGCTTGAGCAAATTTGAGTTTTATTTTGGGGGGAAGGATACTTCATAGGTGGCATGGTCTTCTTTCTTCAGGAGGCATATAGTATCTTGTTGTCTCTAAAATGATACTTAAAAACATCAGAAATATATGATTATCTTTATTAGAAGTGTAAGAATATGAAAAGAGCCCATCCAGCAACAGATGAATGAAAAAACAAAATGTAGCATTTATACAATGGAATATTATTCAGCCATAAAAAGGAAGGAAACTCTGACACATGTTACAATATGATTGAACCTTGAGGACATTACGCTAAGTGAAGGAAGCCGGTTACAGAAGGACAAATGCTGTATGATTCCAGTTACATGAGGTACCTAGAATATGCAAACTCATAGAGGCAGAAAGTAGAATAGAGATTACCAGCATCTAGGGGGAGGAGGAAATGGGGAGTTATTGTTTAATGGGTACAGAGTTTCTGTTGGGGATGATGAAAAAGTAATGGAAATGGATGGCAGTGATGGTTGTAAAACATTGTGAATGTACTTAATGCCACTGAATTGTACACTTAATGGTTAAAATGGTAAAAATGGTAAATGTTATGTTATGCATATTTTACTGCAATAAAAAAATATCTTTAAGAGCCCAGCTATTGGAAATTCCCTGGCAGTCCAGTGGTTAGGACTTGGTGCTTTCACTACTGGGACCCAGGTTCAATCCCTGGTCAGGAAACTAAGATCCTGCAAGTCACACAGTGCAGCCAAAAAATAAAAAGTGTCCAGCTATTGCATAGAATATGGCCCCTCTTCAGTTTATATGTCGGCCTTTGTCTGAACCTGCAGCCTTACTCCTTCTGTATTGATCTGCACATAGTTGTGGGACTCCTTCCATGCTCCCAAGAATCTCACGGGCTCCGCCTGACTCCACAATGAGCCACCATCCCATCAGCCTCGAGCCCAGCATCCTAGACTATAGACATACACAAGCAGAGCTGTGGAGGCAGCTGGAGCATGTGCTTCTGGAGATATAAGGCTTGAAGTTGAGCCTCTCTTTGCTACTTACTTGTCGTGAGAGCTTAGTCAAATCAATTAACCTCTCAGTTTCCATTCTTATAAAATTAGGGCTATGAACTCCTACCTCACAGGGTTGTGTAAGGATGGAATGAGGTTGCATAATGGTCAAGGGCTGTACAAAGAGAGGGCTTCATGTTGTTATTATGCTTGGAGTGATTCAAAGAGGATCCAGCTAGGACATAGGTTTATCAGCTCATTGGGAAAATAATGTCTCCGGAAGTTAGTTACTTTGCAAGCTAAACTTTTCTTGACGTCATTCTTGGTGAGGACAGCAGTAGAGTCACCAGCTGTCAGTGCCAACACTGAGGGCATTCCCAGGATGTGGGATTTTCAGTGCTAAAACAGAAAGTTCCAAGCAAAATAGGACAAATTGGTCACCCAAGCCATGACCTACCAATTGCTAATGCTAGGGACTGCCTCTCAGGCTTGCTGACTACTGCCTATTTGACCTGCCTTTTCTTCTCAGCTTGGCCCCTGGAACCTCTTCTTCTAAATCTCTTTGCTGGACCTACTTCCTCTGTTTGCCCTTCAGTGTTGGTGCTTCCTAGGATTTCTTCCTCCACCTTCTGCTCTTAGGATCCTACACCCCCTCCTTGGGAGATCTTGTAAAGCATCTGATAGTAAATATTTTAGGCTTTGCACGTGTCTCAACTACTCATTTCTATGACTGTAGCACAAAAGCAGCCATAGACAATGCACAAACGAAGGAGCATGGCTGTGTTCCAATAAAAATTATTTTTAAAAACAGATGGTGGGGGCTTCCCTGGTGGCGCAGTGGTTAAGAATCCACCTGACAATGCAGGAGACACGGGTTCGAGCCCTGGTCTGGGAAGATCCCACATGCCTTGGAACAACTAAGCCCATGCGCTACAACTACTGAGCCTGCGCTCTAGAGCCCGTGAGCCACAACTACTGAGCCCGTGCACCGCAACTACTGAAGCCCATGCACCTAGAGCTCGTGCTCTGCAACAAGAGAAGCCAACACAATGAGAAGCCCGTGCACCGCAACGAAGAGTAACCCCCACTCGCTGCAACTAGAGAAAGCCCAGCGAGCAGCAACAAAGACCCAACACAGCCAAAAATAAATAAATAAAATAAATAAATTTATTTAAAAAAACAAACAAATATATGGTGGGCCAGATTTGGCCCAAGGACTACAGTTTGCTGAACCCTGGCCTAAGGACTGGAATCCAAGCTTATTAGCATAACCCAAAGGCAATTGGTCCCCCGCTACTCAGGACCAAGACACCAATAGCCTGAGGCCCAAGGAGAACAGCTTCCACTGCAGCAAGCAGGACTCCAATTAGACTTGGAAAGAACTTTCTTAGCTGTTAAAATTGCCCCAAGTTGTAGGAGACAGGGGAATGTCCATCTCCTCTGGTTTGCTGACATGCCTCAGGCAAAGCCCTTTCTGGCCACTCCTAATTCTGATCTGAAGATATCAACCTTAAATTAAATGAGCATAGATGAGTCGAGCCACTATTCCATGCAAAGCACTAAGTTAAGAGCAGGACTGTGTGTCCTCTTCCTGCAAAGCTCAGCATCTCTGCCCTGCCTGCAACGGAGGTGCAAAGACCAGTCAGAGATACGTGCAAAGTTACACAGCAAGATGGATGTAAATAACTGCTGAAGGTCACAGTCAAGGGGAGTCACAACATGCATGACTAATTATCGAGTGGAATCGTCCTGGAGGTTCAGAGGAAGAACAGATCAGAGGAGGGGTCAAGGAAGGCTTCACAGAAAGAGGCTAGGATTTGAGCCTATAATAGTAGAATTTCGACGGTCACAGCACCGCTGAGGAACATTGTGCACCTGGTGCTTTATACCCCTGTGATGTGGGTATTATTAGTCTCTTTTTATACAGAAGGAAACTGAGCCTCAAAACCCCAAGCAGCTTGGCCAAGGTCACACAGCCAGTGAGTGGCAGAACAGGATTTGAACCCAGTTAGTTTGGCCCTGAAGCCAACCAGGGCAGAGCTCCCCAGGAGGGACTGTAGCAAAGGGTGGGAAGAAGCGGGTGAAGGTCCGGGCATAGCTCCTACTGTGGCTGGAATGGGAAAGAGTGGATAGCGAGGTCTGGACTGGCTCGTGGAAGATGCTGGATGCCAGGCTGAGGAGCTTCAAGGGGTTAATTCAAGTGGAGAGCTGAGCGGGAGGCAAGTGCAGGTTAGAAGGGAGGGAGGGGACAGTGCAGGCAGGAAGGTGCTGGCAGGTTCAGCAGTAGCAGTGCAGGCAAGTCTGAGGCAGGGAGGTGATGCGGGGACTGGGTAGGAGAGACTAGGAAGGAGGATTTGTGTGGGGACTCTGCTACCAACAGCCATAGGAGCAAGTGAGGGAGGAGTTGGCAATTGATCCCACAGTTCTCCATGGGCCAGGCAGCAAGGCAAAAGCAACCCTCCAGATAGCTAAAGTTAATACAATGGCTATGGGATAGGGAGGGTGGGAGGGAGACGCAAGAGGGAGGGGATATGGGGATATATGTGTACGTATAGCTGATTCACTTTGTTATAAAGCAGAAACTAACACACCATTGTAAAGCAATTATACTCCAATAAAGATGTTAAAAAAAGAAAAAGAAATACACACACACACACAAAAATACAATGGCTTATGTTTATTGTGACCAGCTACTATTGGTGAGCACTTGACATATATAAACTCATCTTATCCTCACAACACTCTTAGGAGGTAGGGTTTATTATTCCCATTTTTTTCAGGTAAAGGAACTGAGGCACAGAGAGGTTAAGCAACTTGGGCAAGGCTATGCAGCTGGTAAATGGCAGAACTGAGATTTGTTTTTCGTTGTTTTTGGGTTTTTTAAAAATATTTATTTATTTAAGCTGCTCCAGGTCTTAGTTGCGGCATGTGGGACCTGGTTCGCCGACCAGGGATTGAACCCGGGCCCCCTGCATTGGGAGTGCAGAGTCTTACCCGCTGAACCACCAGGGAAGTCCAGAGCTGGGATTTGAACCCAGACAGTCTGGTTCCAGAAGCCTTGCTCTTAATCACTTTGCTATCCTATATCTGTTGAGGTAATGCTTTCAAGAGGAAGCAGGATTCCCCAACCTCAAGGATAAAGCAGGAGAGTGATGGCGATGGCAGGGTTTTTTGCCGGGTGGCATTGCCCAGTCAGACCTCAGGTCTCTGCTGCTACCTTGAGCCGGTTGCCTCTCACCATCAGGCAGGGAGCCTGAGGCGTGCTGCGCTGGGGCCTGCACTGACCCGGCCTACACCTCCAGGCAGAAGGGCACCTGGAGCCCAGGGCTGTCTCATCAGAATGCAGCAGGGAGCATGGGCAGGCCACCCCATAAGTGGCAGCAGCTAGCACAGGCCACAGAGAGGGGCTGGCAGGGGAAGACCCAGCCCCAGTACTACAGCTTCACCAGGTTCGGGAGAAAGAATCCCACTCCCACCCCAAATATGAAATTCAGAAACATCACCTTCTCTGCGGCCCTGGACACAAAGGAGTCAGTACTAGGGGGACAGGGATAGGAGTGGTAATGAAACAAGCATGGAACATCAAACCCAAACAGGGAGTATTGCCCCAGCAGGAAGGCCAACCCCGTAAAGGCCTGCAGTGCCACGTGGGCAAGGTTGATGGCCAAGACTCTGTGTGACCTCAGGCTGAGGTCCTGGGCTGCAGCCTCAAGGCATTTGAGGAGAATCCTCTCTCCCGCCAGGAGCTGTCCCTCTAGGAAGTGAGAAGACCCCAGGAACCCCAGTCTGGGTACCTGTGGACACAGAAATCACAAGGTTTAAGGGAGGAATTGAGGTGAGGGAAGGAATAGGGAGGGAAGGCGGGGCGGGAGGGGGGGAGCGGATAAATATACAGCCCCAGCAGCCAGATATTTGCATAACTATTTCTGGCCCACAGCAAGAACTCCAGTTCCATCTGTGCCTGATACCCAGGCATGCCACTTGCTGCCTGACAAGGACAAGGAGAACAAACTAGCAGAGAAAAGGACATTGAGGAAGGATGGAAGGAGCAACTCTCCAAGTTTCTCCCCAGCACAACCCCAAATTAACCAAGACAGTCTGAACACTTACACTGCAATTAGGCTTCCGCAGAAATGTTCCTGACTAATGGGCTTTTGAACCTTCCAACCGTCCTGGGCATTTTTTTTTTTTTCAGACTTACAAGGCACCAGGCATGTTTTTCTCAACATGCCACAGCAGACTATTCATAACTTAGATTGTTTCTCCTCCAGGTTCCGGGGTCACATATAACTTTTTGTCACCATGCCAGGATGTGGAAGAGGCAAGTCTCACAGCCCCCATTCTTGCCTCCCATTGCAAAAATCTTATCTAACTTTACAAGTCTGTAGCTTCTAATCCTAGGAATTACTGAAAAGCTTGCCAAGGCATAGTTTCGAGGGGGGTACTGACACCCCTTATCACCATCAGCCCCCTCCTCCGGCCTCCCAAATGCGAGTACAATCTAAATAGAGCAGCAGCACGCTTACTGTGCAAACTCAGGGGCAAGACAGGACCCCAGCCTTCACAGCTGACTTGATCGTCTTCCCTAGTCCCCTCCTAAACAGAATCCTGGAGCTGCCCCTGGAACCTCTCTCCATTCCCCTTAACTTTCAAAAAGACAAGCTGTCCACATGAGTGAATGAGGGTTGAAGTTTCTGGTTGCCGGGGCTTTAATACAATGGATGAGAGCACAGTCTCTCAGGAGAACTTTGAAAATAGGGCAGAGATCTATCTGTGCAGGCCCAGGTTTCTCAACCTCAGCTTCAACCTCAGCACATTGACATTTTGGACCTGATAATTCTCCATTATAGGGGACTGTCGTGTGCATTGAGGGAAGTTTAGCAGCATCTCTGGCCTCTATTCACTAGATGCCAGTAGCAACCCCCCTTCCACCCAGAGTCATGACAATCAAAAATGTCTCCATTGCCAATGGCCCATGGGGAACAAACTTGAGAACCTGGTCTAGGCTAAGCAAAGTGTTTTCCTGCTTGGAGGCAGGGGATGAAAACGTTGACCTCTAGATTCTAAGATCCAAAAGGAAAAACTCCAAGAGGGGTAAACAAGATGCTGTGACAGGCTAGAAGTCAGGGAGTAGAGCAAAGACCCCGTATCATAGGAAATTGTGATGCCCCAGCCAGCCAGCCAAGGTCACGTAACAAGGACCCTGCAGAGTCAAGAGTAGTGAATCCCCAGGTTTTCAGCAGCTACAGGCCTTATCATGCAAATCAGTTCCTCCTCCAGTGTGTCCAGCTCCTCCTCTGAACTCAGATCTTCCGGGGTTGGGGGAGACTGCTGGGTAGACTTCTCTGGGTGTTCCTTGGAACCACACAGATCATAGAGGCCTGCAAGAAGAACCAAGGCCTGGAAGGGTTTCCAGGTCCATATCTTAGAGTATCTCTGCCCGCCCCAAAGCTCTAGAACACAGGGCCAGAGAGGGGCGCTGCTGGCAGGGTTCTTAAGCTCCTCTAGTTCCAAATCAGTAGTACAGATTCTTCCTTTTGCCTCAGCCCCCCACGTGGCCTGGCACAATACCGTTACTGATCTTTTCTGTATCGAAAACATTATTTTGTTCAACATGGATTTTTTTTTTTGCATCAGTTTAAATTTTTGAAAATATTCCAGTAAAATATTCTTTATCTTGATTAGTGAGGTTTTTAGCATTCCTTAAATTTTGTGCCTGAGGCTACTGCCTCCCTCACCTCATTCTCACCCCAGCCCTGCTCACTGGGTCCCCAGCAGGACAGCCCATGAGGCACATGTGAAGGCAGAGGTCACAAATGGAAGCCCACAGGCTGAATTCTGCACATAAATGTGTTTTGATTGGCTAGCACTGTGTTTTCAAAAATGTCTTGATTTGTAGCCAATTTTTTTTAAGTCAAGAGATTCACATAAAAATCCACATTTCTGGTTTTTTTTGAAACCTTGGGTGATCTAGCAATACTACATACCATGGTCAATAGCTGGCGGGACCTGCTTAGTGGTTTTCTGTTTAGGGTAGGGAGTGCTGTCCAATTTCCCTCAGCCACACTCACCCGGCTTCTCCTACTTACAAGACCCATCTGATCTCCTGTGCAGTGGTATGCTGGAGCTGGCTGGTACCCATTCACAAGAGTTGATTGTCAAATTTCTAGAGTCAGTTGTTGAGCCATTATAAAAAAATTAAATTATATAAACTTACAATTAAGTACACTAAATTGAAAACAAAACTCTACTTCCTAATGACTATTTTTACTATTATGTTTACTATTTTACTAATACATTTTACTATTATCTATGCTCTTGAGGTTATTTACATCTGTTGTGCCTATACGGTGGAAATATTATATAGTGGTGTGTTACTGCATCTCTTCCCAACACTGTGTTCAGTTTTGTCACATTGGAAGCATGAAACTGGCCACAATAGGAGTATTTACACCATGGAAATCGGCAAACACCATAAAACGGGGCTTGATTCATTGTGTTGATGATTGTCTAGACTTAAGTTTTTTGGTTTATTTTTTGGCCGTGCTGCAAGGTATTGTGGGATCTTAGTTCCCTGACCAGGGATTGAACCCAGGCCCCCGGCAGTGAAAGCTCCGAGTCCTAACCACTGGACCGCCAGGAAATTCCCTAGACTTAAGGTATTGATGGAGAAAATATTAATAACATCAATAAACTTAGTGTGTCGCATCTGTAGCTGTTACATTATGATTAGCACAAAAATTTGAGGAACTAGTCTTTCAGTATTTGAAAACTACCATGCAATTCAGCAAGGAAGTTGCTCAGTCATTGACTAACAAGTGAAGTTCAGACAAAAGAAAAAATCTTTATTATTTCACTTTCATCTTATGCCTTAACTTCAACAAAAATATCAACCAACATTCACGTCAAAAGTACACCTGTTTATCAGTTGTAACCTAAGGCTGATTACTGATACAAGCGGCCCTTAAAAATCAATGAAGGCATTTTGTGGGAATGAATTGGCTAAATGGAATTGACCATAAAGAGTATTGTATATTTTGTTATTATTTCTAAATTGTGTGCTACACATTCTTTATACAAATAAAACATTTTAATAACCTTATGTGTTTGCACACATCTTTCCAGGGAGCCAGTTTTTAAACGCTTACCAGCACACCCCTCTTGGCATCTGTTTGCCACTCTTACTGTAAAGTTTCTGGGCTAAGAAGGCAGTTACTTTCTCTTCTGTTTCTCCCCAATTCTTTGTGCCACATGGTCCCAGGGTGGGCACCCAGGAGTCCCCCAACAGAAAATCTCTCAGAATCCACCTTCCTTCCAGCAACCACCTGCTTCATGCCAGCCTTCTCACATGTGCTCGTATCAAAGTCCTCCAACAGCTAATTGAGATGGACGTGATTATCCCCATTTCACAGACGAGAAAACTGAATGGCAGAGCCAGGATTTCAATCTAGGTCTGCTGCCTCCAAAGCCCGTGCTCTTTGTACCATGCAGCCTCCCAAAGGAGAGAGAAACATGATTTAGAGCAAGCAGGGCACAGGAGAAATACCTATGTATCTCTCTGATCCCAGATTAAAAACAATGCCATTGAACCTGTGCCATAGACAAGGGCTGCCCTGGAGCCTTCTCCTCCTTCTATCAGCAAGATATTCCTTCAGTCAATTCTAAATCCTTATTATGGCTCTGGATTCTGGAAACCCCTAGAGCCAGGCCCACAACTCTCTTACCTGGAAGGGAATAGTTGTTGCTGAGAGGTGGAGGCTGAAAGAAATCTGCTGCCTGCTCCGGGATGCTGCAGACCAGGAAACACGCAGAACATGGGCTTTTGTCCCCAGGCTGTGGGGGACTTGCAGGAGGTAAACTCAGAAAAGGATGCCACCAAAGCTAAGACCCACAGTGTGTGTTCTTTGTGTTCAGAATCCTACACCCTCGGCACAACGGAAGCCACGAATATCCCCCTACCCTCCAGTGTTCAGAACCAAGCTGTGGCCATGGCCTGCCGGGTTCAGGAAATTCCCTCCTCAGGTATGGACACCCTGACGTAGTCACCCTTGCAGAGGTGCAGGTGAGGCCCGGCTTGGAAACCACCTGGCTCCCAGGAGTGCTTGGCTGGCACTGACAGGAACGGATCAGGAGCTAGGGCTGTTCCGTTCCCAAGGCGGAAGTTCCTACCAGTGAAGCTCTTTTCTCCCAGTTTGGTGGAGGGGCCCCGGGGAAGCTTGGGAATGACGTTTAGGAGTGCCTCCCCAGGAGAAAGCCCTGTTCCCCAGAAAGACTTCCCAGTTTGTCTGGCCTTCCTGATGTCTCTCGGCATCTGAGTCTGAAATCAGGGGCCCCAGGCTCTATCACTTCTTGTGTGACTTGGGGCAACTCACTCCACCTCTCTGGTCCTCATTTGTGTAACAGAACCAACAAATATTGGATGGCCAGGGCCAGACTCAGGAACATCACATTCCTTACCTCATTCATACCTTCTCTCCGACCCTGTGAGGTTAAGATTAGGATCCCTACGTTGTAGCAGAGGAAACAGAAGATCAGAGACGTTAGGTAATTTAGCTGGGATCACTCAGCTAGAATTCAAACCCAGGTCTAGGTGACTCCAGCTCCACAGATTCCTGTCATAAACTATAAAGTACTTGACACAGAATAGCAGGAATGACTCTGTTCTCTACTGCAGGGTATAAGAAATAGATGTGAACTTTATATCTGTATTGAACCATAGAGTTTAGTTTAATCCCAGGCCATTTTAGGTTCCCCTTCCCTCTGCACACAGGCCTCTCACTGTTGTGGACTCTCCCGTTGCGGAGCACAGGCTCCGGATGCACAGACTCAGCAGCCATGGCCTACGGCCCCAGCCGCTCCGCAGCATGTGGGATCTTCCCGGACTGGGGCACGAACCCATGTCCCCTGCCTTGGCAGGCGGACTCTCAACCACTGCGCCGCCAGGGAAGCCCTGCACCAGGATTTTGTCAAGGTGTCCCAAGGCAAGTGTGCAAGCTCTCAGCCCTCTATGTCATCTGCCTCTATGTCAACTGATTGGTAGAACCGGGCCATTGGTTGTCCCACACTGGGTTACTGCTGAGATGTCCTTTATTTCTTGGCTTTCTCTGTTATGTCCATGCCAGGCTTGAGGGTCCAGGGTTCTTGGCAGCCAAGTTCCCATCTGCCCCACCTCCCCAGACCGCCATTTCCTTTTTGCTGCCCCAGGCTCCAGCCCTAGTACACCACAGGATCCCTCTGGCTAAGACTCATGGCCACCTACAGAGTCATCCTTTCCCCTCTGTCTCTTCTCCTCCTTAGCCTGGAGGAAGCTTCTCCAGTTTCTGAAAGGAGCCCCTCTCCTCTCAAACACCCCATCCGGCTTTCACGTATGATATTTTCCTCAAATATTCAGTCTCTACTCAGAGGTCCCTCTATTCCCCTGAAGACTAGGTTTCTGGAGAGGGAGGCCAGAAAGCAACTTTATTTCTGAGGTGTCATCCTCAGAGGCAATGAGGACAGGACAACCCAGCTCCTTGAAAAGCAGGAAGTGGTGGGGATGAGGTGTTAAAAATACCAACAGGAAGGAGAAAAAAATGGGTAAGATCTCAAAAAATTTTACATCAATAATCTTGTACAAACTTACTATTCTTTCTCCCAATTCCCCTTTCTTTGGGGGCAGAGATATAGCGTTTCAGGGCTTAATACTAGTAGTAGCAGTAATAATAATAATAATAGCTAATATATGTTGAGTGTTTTTATGGGCCAGGCACTATGATAACTGCTACATCTATATTACTCCATTTAATTCTCACAAAAATTCTGTGAGGCAGTTCTTATTATCCCCATTTTACACATGAGGAAACTGACCCTCTGAGAGCTCTGCCCCAAGTTCTTACAACCTGTACGTGTGGAGCCCAGTTCTCACCCAGTTTTCTGATATCCTTGTTTTTTTTTTTGGTTTTTGGTTTTTGATTGTGGTACGCGGGCCTCTCACTGTGTGGCCTCTCCCATTGCGGAGCACAGGCTCTGGACGCACAGGCTCAGCGGCCACGGCTCATGGGCGCAGCCGCTCCGCGGCACGTGGGATCTTCCCAGACCGGGGCACGAACCCGTGTCCCCTGCATCGGCAGGCGGACTCTCAACCACTGCGCCACCAGGGAAGCCCTCACCCAGTTTTCTGACTCCAGAGACTGTGCAGCAACCACTGGACCACACTGTAGTTGGCTGACCGGTATCACTCCGACTGCCCACTCACCAGCATCGAGAAATATTGTATACAAGCAAGTCAGGCACCTCCTCAGGTGAGGATGTAATGGAACTTTGGTGTGAATGGGTTTCACCTGCAGAAGCAGGAAGTTGGCTGGGAAGGAGGTTACTCCCAAGGACCAAAAGACCAGACTGTAAGTCCTTGGCCCACCTGGCAATGGGCTCCCCAGGCCAGACTCAGAAGCATTGCCTGGGGTTCCAGGCTGGACCCACCTCCAGCCTGTCTTCCCTCTTGTCTAGAGGATGCTGAGAAATCACTGCCCTAATCCAGGGTCCCCTCATCCACCCACAATGTGGGTACCAGAAGTGGTGTCAGATGAAGCAGGTACCAGCAGTCCGGCCCCAGGAGGTGAGGGGTCAGCCTGGGACCAGAGCTGCATGTTCCAGGTCCAGCTGCTCCCTGGACACACACACACACACACACACACACACACACAGAGTGACAGACCGTTAATCTTCCCCTAATATGAGATTCCTTTTCTTCTATAGCGATAGAACTTTTTATTAACAGCTAGGCAGTATCTACCCAGAATAAAGACCTCATTTCCCAGCCTTCTTTTCAGGAAGGGTGGTCATATGACTATTTTCTGGTCAATGATGTACATGGAAGTGTAAGTGCAACTTCCAGGCAGGGCTCACCTGGGTGATTTTCTTGCCCCTTGTGCCACTGACTGAGGTCACCTGGTGGTATTCAGCCGGTGCATGGGTTGGCTTGGAATGTCCAAGTCAGCTTCACTCACATGTCTAGCATCTTGGCATCGGCACGGGCAGCTTCTGGTGAAAGGCTCAGCTGGGACAGTCAACTGGAGCACCCATGTGTGGTCTCTCGAGCACGATGGCCTCGCGAGAGTTGGACTTCTTATGTGGCAGCTCAGGGCTCCACGAGAAAGCGTTCCAATGATCAAGACAGACACTCCGTGGCCTTTCACAACCAAGCCTTGGAAGTCACTCGACATCACCTCTGCCTATGCTATGGGTCAAAGAAGTCACAAGCCCACCCAGAGTTGAGGAGAAGGGTCATAGACCTGCACTTCTCAATGGGAGGAGAGTCAAAGAATTTGCAACTTTGTTTTAAAAACACACCACCAGCCCTGGACCACTAGGTCTGGACTTGAAGTCAGAGAAAAAAGAAACTTCTATCTCATTTAAACCACTGTTATTTTGACTCTCTCTCACGCACAGCTGAATCCAACCCCAACAGACACACATATATACACAGACATATTCACAATATGCACAAGACACGGAGGGTGGGGGTGTGGGCAGATACTGAAATCTCACAGGATTAGTATTCATTTACTCACATTTAGTCATTCAACAAACCAAGCTCAGCAGCTGTCTTTCCCCAAAGCTCTTATCTCACTCCATACTTCCCCCGTCATAACACTTTCCATAACCTATTGTAATTACCCATTTATTTGTCCATATCATCCTTGCTCTGCTCATCTCTTGGACCATCTCTGTCTTGTTCATCATCATTCACTTATCACCAAGCACAGAACCTCAGTAAATATTTTCACAGGTTCATATTTTACAAACAGACAGCGGGTGATGCTTCAGACTGCTGGGGTCTGGAGATCAAGTGGAGAGAAGTGACACTGGTTAGGAGTCTGCATGATGCCTGGAAATGATGAGTTCCCGGACTGAAGCGTCAGCAGCTTCAGGGGGATGAAATGAAGAGAGAGCAGGAGGTGGGACTGCCAGGCCTTGGTGATGACGGGTGAGGGAGAAGCAGGAGTCAAGAGTGGCACCCACAGGAGTTCCCTGGTGGCCTAGTGGTTAGAATTCCAGGCTTTCACTGCTGAGGGCCCTGGGTTCAATCCCTGGTGGGGGAATGAGATCCTGTAAGCTGTGGGGTGCAGCCAAAAAAAAAAAAAAAAAAAAGAGTGGCACCCAGGTTTCTAATCTGAGTAAAAGAATAATAAACAGTGGCATTGTTTGCTGAAAGAGAAAAACAGGAAAGGGAGGTAGAAGACTCAGGGAATGTAATGAACTCAGTTTGGGCTATCTGCATTTCAAATGCCTGGGGGCCGTCCAGGCGGAGTCATGCAGGAGGCAGCTAGACACACAGAGTTGGACAAACCCAAAGACCGGTAAAGACATGAGCACACATTCAGAAACATTTCCACTTGTGTGCGTTCATCGTTCGTTTAAAAGTGCTGGAGGAAGCAGGGTCCGGAGCAAGGCCCTGGCATGGGTCCGGAACAAGGCCCTGGCCCACGCCCGTCTCCACCACAACCTGATGTGTCATCTTGGGAAGGGGCTCTGCCTTCCTGGCTCATAGTTTTCTGCTGTGTTGTAAAAATGGGAGGATTGTTTCTGACTTCTCTTTCCTTCTAACTCTCCTGGGCCACGATTCTTAGTGAAATATTTGAAGGTCTACGACTTGCAGGCTATCACGCTAGACACTGACCCCAGTCCTGCTTCTCACACACACAAAAAACAAATCGACAGCAGCAACGAAAAGAAGCTCACCTTCAGGAGGAGGGTGCCAGGTGAATTGCATTGTATCCCTGCACCCAGTTCTCTGGCCACTCAGTACTCACACCTGAATCCCACCTTGGCCTCCAGGCTCCTCCAGCTATTCTTGGCCTAATCCTACCCCAACAGCTGTTTTCTTAAAGACCAACTAGGATTAAAAATTATCCTAATTCCTCACATTTGTGTCACACTTTATATTTCTACTTTCTCAGTATAAATGATATTTATTGCACAGGAGCTATGTGGTAGGCAACGTGCCAGGCTCTGAGGCTCCAGGATGAAGAAGACATGGGCTCTGCCTTCCTCACAAAAGGCAGGGAAGAGAATTAGCAATGTAATCTGGTGTGATACAATCACACAGGGGCTTGCAGGAACCACACAGGGGCGGCATAGGTGGTGTGTGTGTGTGTGTGTGTGTGTGTGTGTGTGTGTGTGTGTGTGTGTGTGTGTGTGATTACGAGGATCCTCAAACCCTGTGAAATTTTCACAGAACATCAGCACTGGAAGGGATCTCACAGACCACTTAGTCCCACTTTCTCATTTTATTTGTGCAGAAACTGAGGCCCAGGTAAGTTAAGTGACTTGCCCAAGGACACACAGCTGGTGAGAGCAGCAAAGCCTACACTGGGAGCATATATCCCAGACTTCTTCCAGGTCTCATCCACTGTGCTCTTTCCCCCTCACCGCACTCCCTCCTAAGATCATTCAATAATAATGATATATTTTTAATTAATTAATTAATTTTTGGCTGTGTTGGGTCTTTTTTGCTGCACGCGGGCTTTCTTTAGCTGTGGCAAGCGCGGGCTACTCTTCGTTGTGGTGCGCGGGCTTCTCATTGCGGTGGCTTCTCCTGTTGCGGAGCACGGGCTCTGGCGCACGGGCTTCAGCAGTTGTGGCACATGGGCTCAGTAGTTGTGGCATTTGGGCTCTAGAGCGCAGGTTCAGTCGTTGTGGTGCATGGGCTTAGTTGCTCCGTGGCATGTGGGATCTTCCCAGACCAGGGCTCGAACCCGTGTCCCCTGCATTGGCAGGCAGATTCTTAACTACTGAGCCACCAGGGAAGCCCCAGTAATGATAATTTAAGCTTTATAAGTGCTAAGACACTGTCCGGCACCATGCTAAGCTCTCTACATGAATTGTCTCATTTATTACTCACAGCAACTCTAAGAGTTAAATCTGGTTTTATGATCCCCTTTTATGATAATATTGAGTCTCAGGTTAATTGACTTGCTCAAAGTCACCCAGTTAATATGTGAAAAAGTCAATATTTGAACACGGGTAGTCTGAACACAGAGCTATGTGCACAAAAAAAAAAATCACCTGGTGACCTTGCTTAAGGTACAATTCCTAAGTTCTACCCGTGGAAAGTCTAATTCTATGGGTCTAGGCTGAATAAGCTGGAGCCTGCATTTTAGCCATGCATTCTAGGTGATTATGATTTGGTGGTCCTTGGACCACACCCGGAAAAACCCAATCCTCTTGTATCTTTTTTCTAAATTCAGAGTTTTCTGACAGACCCCTCTCTTCCCCAGGGAACTGGCTTTGGGAGAATGAGGGTGCTCTAGGGACAGAAGTGTGCCCCCTGGTGGTCAAAGAGTAGAGGCCAGGAGCTGCAGCCAAGAGGGCCCCGGGTCAACATCACAAATGTGGATTTTTCTACAGTTCTGTTCGGCCAATGTTCCTGAGGTGCCACTATGTGCCAGCACTGAGCCAGCGTAACTCACGGTACACTCGACAGAAGCAAGATTTCTGGGAGCAGAATTCCTCACGGTGACCACTCACTTGTTTTTACCCGCCGATACAAAGGCATGGATTTCTGGCTACAGTTGGGCAAATTTCATCTGCTCCAGGTAGTCATATCTGACAGTACATGGCTCTGTATTTTAGGTCTTTAGGGAGGTGCAAAAGAGGTTTTTGAAAAAAGCTGAGCCCACACTCTGGCAGGAGGATGCAGGAGCGTATTCGCCGTTCAGAGTGAAGAGGCCAGGCTTCGGAGTTAGGCTGCTACAGCTCTGCTGCTTCAGGCTCTGGGGTCCTGGGACAGTTCTTTCATCTTCCTGAGTTGCAGCTGCCTCACCTGAAACATGAAGCAATAATAATGCCTACCTCATAGGGTCGTGACAAGGAGGAAACGGCTTCCTGGAACAGTGTCTGACACATGGTAGAAGCTTGACAAACTGTAGTGTTTTTGATATACTTTGTAGTTATATATCATGAAGTATAAAAGAGATAAACCAGGGCTTCTGATATCAATCTTGATTTATTCTCCCTGAAAAGGAGCAGTAGTAATTCTCAATCCCGTGTAATTGAGGGAAAAGACCTACTCTAGTGCCGAGTCCTCTAATATGTGTCCACAGATGTGAAAACTGCTCCACACTGTTTGTGGGAATGTAAATTAGTACAACAACGTTGGAAAATTGTTTGACGATGTCTGCTAAAACTGAGCGTATGTGTGACCCAGCAATTCCACCCCTAGGTATCTTCCCAAAAGCAATGCTTCTAGATCTTAACCAAAAACATATATAAGTATGTTCACAGCAATACTATTTATACTATATTATAACACTATTTATAATAGTCCCAAAGTGGGAACTACCCAAGTCTCTATCAATAGTACAATAGTACAAAGGATTTAAAAACTGGTATTTTCATAGAATAGAATACCATGCCCCAGTCTGGAAAGATCCCACATGCCGCGGAGCGGCTGGGCCCCGTGAGCCATGGCCTCTGAGCCTGCGCGTCCGGAGCCTGTGCTCCGCAACGGGAGAGGCCACAACAGTGAGAGGCCTGCGTACAGCAAAAAAAAAAAAAAAAAGATTGTGTAATTATTAAAATAAAAGAAACAGAATGTACACTTTTCAAACCAGTGGAGGAAAAATAGATAATTTAAAAACTCAGTCAGAAGGCAGGAGTGAAGGGGGAAATGCACAGAAACCATGATAAAAAAAGACACAAAGTAAGATTGTAAATTGCAGTATATTCATAGTATGGAATATTATATAGTCCATAAAATGAGTGAACATGATCTACATGTATCAATATGGACAGATTTCAAAAATACAATGTTGAAGGAAGAAAGGGATTTGCAGAATTTATATGTGTTATGTACATTTATGTGTATACATTTTATATGTACATTATGTACTTTTTTTTACAAAACAAAAAAATATACATATATTTATATAAGCATGTAAAAGAAATATACAAACATAGATGGGAAACATCCATAAGTTCAGAATAGTGGTTGCTTCTGAGGTGGGATTGAGGAGAATAAGACTGAGGGAAGTACAAAGGAATCTTCAATTTTATCTGTAACGTTTATTTTTTTAAAAAGACCTGAAGTAAATATGGCAAAATGTTCACTCTTGTTAATTCTAGCCAGTAAGGCACAAGTTTTGGATATTGAAGTCTACTGGGAAAGTTTTTCCTTACTCTTTAGGACGTCACAGGAAGCCACTCTCTCTCTCCTGATGGATGGGAAAAATGAAACACATGGCCCCAATTGCTACTGGAAAACATCCAATAATCATGAAAGCAACCAGGCTTACGATGAAGCCAGTGGAATAAAGATGGAAAAAAACCCCAGGTCATGGGCTTCCCTGGTGGTGCAGTGGTTAAGAATCCACCTGCCAATGCAGGGGACATGGGTTTGGGCCCTGGTCCGGGAAGATCCCATGTGCCACAGAGCAACTAAGCCCAGGCACCACAACTACTGAGCCTGTGCTCTAGAGCCTGCGAGCCACAATTACTGAGCCTGCGTGCCACAGCTACTGAAGCCCGTGTGCCTAGAGCCCGTGCTCTGCAACAAGAGAAGCCACCTCAATGAAAAGCCCAAGCACCGTAACAAAGAGTAGCCCCCGCTCGCCACAACTAGAGAAAGCCTGCACACAGCAACAAAGACCCAATGCAGCCAAAAATAAATAATTTAAAAAAACCCCAAAAAACCCAGGTCATCAAAACATCACTGGATCAACCAAGCCTGAAGCTTACCTTACTGCATTATTATTATTATTTTATTTATTTATTTATATATATCTTTATTTTTGGCTGTGTTGGGTCTTCGCTGCTGTGAGCGGGCTTTCTCTAGTTGCAGTGAGCTGGGGCTACTCTTCGTTGAGGTGTGTGGGCTTCTCATTGCGGTGGCTTCTCTTGTTGAGGAGTACAGGCTTCAGTAGTTGTGGCGCATGAGCTTAGTTGCTCCGCGGCATGTGGGATCTTCCCAGACCAGGGCTCGAACCCATGTCCCCTGCAGTGGCAGGTGGATTTTTAACCACTGAGCCACCAGGGAAGTCCCCTTACTGCATTATTGTCTGTTAAATGAACTAAATAATTTTCTTAGTGGCTAAGCCAGCTTGCATTAGGTTCTCTGTTACTTGCAGCCAAACTTATAATAACTGATAAATGGGATTGCAGAAGTGGGGACATAGAGAACTATTAAAGAGGTAGAATTAGCAAGATTCAGCCAAAGGTTGGATATGATGGTGAGAAAGAGAAAGGAGTCAAGATTGATCCCAGGTTCTGGCTTGGATAACTAGGTGGATGGTGACACCATCTCTGAGACAGCGAAAACCAGAGGAAGATCAGGTTGAGGGGTAGGAGTGACAGTGGAGATCATCTGAACCGCTTGGCTCCGTTGGGTTTGAGGAGTCTGTTGGAAGCCATCTGACTGCAGTTGTCCAGGAGGAAGCTGAATAGTCAACACTGGAGTTGAATAGTGAGCAGTGTCTCCCCAAAATTCATGTCCACCTAGAACCTTGGAATGTGACCTTATTTGGGAATACAGTCATTGCAGATGAAATTAGGTGAACTTAGATGTGGTCATACTGGATTAGAGTGGACCCCAAATCCAATGATTGGTGTCATCAGAAATCCATGTGAAGACAGAGACACATGGGGAGAACAGAATGTGAAGATGAATGAAGGCAGAGACTGGAGTGATGCATCTACAAGCCATGGAAGGCTGAGAATTGCTGGCAACTACTGGAAGTTACGAGAGAGGCATGGGACAGTTTCCGCCGCAGAGGCTCCAGAAGGAACCAACTCTGCTGACACCATGATTAAAACTTCTGGTCTCTGGGGCTTCCCTGGTGGCGCAGTGGTTGAGAGTCCGCCTGCCAATGTAGGGGACATGGGTTCGTGCCCCGGTCTGGGAAGATCCCACATGCCGCGGAGCGGCTGGGCCCGTGAGCCATAGCCTCTGAGCCTGCGCGTCCGGAGCCTGTGCTCCGCAACGGGAGAGGCCACAACAGTGAGAGGCCCGCGTACCGCAAAAAAAACAAAAACAAAAACAAAAAAAACTTCTGGCCTCTGGAACTCCGAGAGAATAAATTTCTGTTGTTTTAAGCCAAGTTTGTGGTTATTTGTACAGTAGCCCTAGGAAACGAATACACAGAGAGATGTCTGAATTTGAAATATAGCTCTGAGGGTTATCAGAATAAAGTGGTTGTTGAAGTCTTGGGAGTAGATGAGATTAGCTAAGGAGAGTCTAGAATGAGAAGAAAAGGAGGCCAAGAACAGAGTCAGGAAGACTGACCTAGAAGGAGCAGGAAGGGGAAAGGGAAGAGACTGAGAAGACTGAGAAGCAGCAGAGAGCGGTCACTCAGACGGAGGTCAAGGGAGAGTTTCTAAAGAAGGACACGTTCAATGAGTCAAATATTGTAGAGAGAGAATGTGGCAATATGGAAATCACTGGTCTCCCGTCGGATGTGGCAATATGGAAATCACTGGTCTCCCTTGCCAAAGCAGTTTTGGAAGAAAGGCAAGGACAGAAATAAGACTGCTGTTTTTGAAGACAGAGAGGGAGGTGAGGAAGTTGAAATAGTTACTTTTTTTAAGACCTGTGGTTATGAAGGCAGAGAGAGAGTCGGTGACATCCAGAAGGGGAAGCAGAGTGTTGGAGGGGGTAGGTTGGGGTTTTGTTTTCAGATAAGGAGGCTTAAGCATGTTTATAGGCTGAGGAAAAAGAGTCAGTAGGAGAGAGGTTAAAAATTAACATGACATGGAGACCAAAAACCAGAAACAAACTCCATCACTGATGCAACCAGCAGACATATGTAACTTCCAATCAGATCTTTGAAACAAAAAGTGAACAGGAGCCTTTAAGGAGGTGCAGTATAACTCACCAGTCCCTGTGTTTGGGCTGTGCACAATGACACAAAGAGTGCAGTATGATTTCCAGAAGGGGAAATTGAACCAACCCAAGCAAAACACCTACAGTTACTGATTTTTAATAATTCCCAACCAAAAAAGCTGGCTGACCACCTTTTGTCATATAATGAAATCTACAGTTGACAGTGTTCACCCAGCCATCCAGACTTTCCAATCAGTTTTTCCCAGTGCACTTTTTCTTCAGTAAGAAAGGACATCCACAGATCATGACACATGTAGGAAAAGTCTCCAACATAAAATAATAGTAGTAATAAACAAACAGAAGTAAAGGAACCTGAAGAGAATAGAGATATTGTAGGGAGATGAAGAAACTTCAAAGAAGCAAAAATATGCACAGGGAGATAAAAGAAAATACTGCATCTATGAAATAAGAACAGGATGCTTTAAAAATGAAACAATCAGAAAACAAAACTGGACTCTTGGACATTAACAATGTGATAGTTAAAATAACAAATTTGCTAAAAAGTTTGTGGTAGACAGAATAATGGCCCTGCAAAGATACGTCCACATTCTAATCTCCACAGCTTGTGAAAATGATCTTACATGGCAAAGGGACTTTGCAGATATGATTAAGGAACTTGAGATGGGGGACATTATGCTGGATTATCTGGGTATATAATCACAAGGGTCCTTTTGAGGGAGGCAGGCAGGAAGACCAGCGTCACACAGAGAGAGATTCGAAGATGCCATGCTGTTGGCTTGAAGGAAGGGGCCATCAGCCAAGAAATGCAGGCAACCAGCCTCTAGAAGCTGGAAAAGGCAAAGAAAGAGATTCTCCCTGAGAGCCTCCAGAAGGAGTGCAGTTCTGCCTCCAGAATTGTAGGATCATACATTTGTGTTGTTTAAATCACTATGTTTGGGCTAGTAATTTGCTATAGCAGCAGTAGGACACTAATATAGAATTAAAAGCTAAGATCAAGGAAATCCCTTAGATGTCAGAACAAAAAGACAAAGAGACATAAAAATAGAATAGGAATATAAAAAAAACTAGAGTATCAGTTCGGGAGGTCCAATGTCCAACGAATAATAGCTGCAGAAAAAGAAATACATTAAACAGAGGTGAGAAAATGATCAAAGAAGTAATATAGGAACATTTCAGAGAATTGAAGGACCTGTCTTTTCTGAAAGTTGAAAAAGTCTACTAAATGCCCACAGAAATAAAGGGAAAACAAGATTTTACCAAGGCACAGCCTCAGGAAATTCAGATCACTGGGAATTAAAAAAAAAACAAAAAACTTCTAGAAAGAATGAAAAAACGTCTCATACAGGATGAGGAATCAAAATGGCATTATACGTCTCAATAGCAACATCGCACGTAGAAGACAAAGGGGAACTGCATTCCCGATCTGTAGGGTACTAGCACTCTATACGCAGCCAAACCTTCAATCAAATGTGACCATACAAAAATACATTTTTAGATATTTTGACCTTAAAAAATTTATGTTCATGTGCCATTTCTCAGGACACTGTTAGAGAATGTGTTTTCCTAACACAAGAGGGTAAACTATGAAAGAGGACACAGATTCAACCCTGGAGCACTGACAAGGGAGTTCCCAGGATGTCAGCCAAGAGAGATCTCTGGGCAATACCTATGCAGTAGCATAGACAGAAACTTCTTCAATCTGGAGCAGGAGAACAGAGGCTTCTAGATGGAAGTCTCCAAGGGGAAAAGATGTAGCCAATAGGAGGTTCTGATATGTTGAGCATGTAGGACATTGTATTAAGAGGTATTTCATGAAGATGCAAGAAAACTGAAGCTATGACAAAACTAGGGAATGTTTAACTCCAGGGAAAACAAAACACTGTTCAAGAAAGGAAACATTATCATGCATTACTTGGTCCAGTAGTAAATAATATTTACAAAGTCATAGAAACTAATTCACTGAATATGGATTTAAGCAAAATTTGTAATGGATCTATAGGACAGTGGGGAGGGGAAGAGAGCTAAAATCCTGTCTGCCAAGATAAGAAATCAGTATATAATGTCTAAAAATCAATGAATACCAAAGGAAAAGCTAAAAGAGTTGAAAATGGTAACCTTTGAAAAGCAGGGTTCCTGGGTTTGTAAAAAATATTTATTGTACAGTTAATATATGACTTCTTCAGTTACATATACTTTTGTAGTAAAATATAGACATTATTTTTTGAAATACTAGAAAAGAGAGGGCTAATCGATTAAATAAAATTCCTAAGAAGACAGAATGGTATGTTATCCAGGACAGGAAGTGGTGAACATCTGGGACTGGAGGTGAAGAGGTGAGGGGTGGTGTGGAAGTAGATAGTGCTGCAGGTACTGTAGGTTCCAGGGTCAGGAAGTTGGGGAAATCCATGCCTGATGAAATAGGATGTAAGTTCTCCTGCTGGGGGTAAAGGGAGCACAGGTGGGTGAGCAGCATGAAGAGAGCAGCGAAGTAACACACCCATGTTAGAGGATGTGAACATGGACATTTTGGCTGAGACATTAGATGTTAGAAACCAAAGTGAGGGGACTTCCCTGGCAGTCTAGTGGTTAGGACTTCACCTTCCAATGCAGGGGGTGCTGGTTCGATCCCTGGTTGGGGGGAGATAAGATCCCATATGCCCCACAGCCAAAAAACCGAAACATAAAACCAAAGCAATATTGTAACAAAATTCAATAAAGACTTTAAAAATGGTCCATGTTAAAAAATATATATATTAAAAAAAAAAAGAAACCAAAGTGAGTTATGTGACAGAACACTATGCAGAAATTCCAAAGGAGGTGTTTGAGAACTGATTTGACGGCTCTTAACACTTCCTTCCGACACCGAGGCTGTACAGTTGGAGAGATGAGAGACAGACTATGGAGAGAGTTTTTTGAGAAGCTGTGCTGTGAACCCCATCGTCCTTCAGGGAAGGAGTGAAAGAGCTTCACCTTAGGTGAAGGCTCCAGGGTCTCCACTTAGAAAGCCTGTTATGTGTCCCTGCAGTTAGAAATCTAAAGGTCAGAAGTTGAGCTGGGCAGTTGCTGAGGGATGAGGCAAAGCAGAGGAGGCTAAGTAAGAATCAGCCTACATTCTAGAATTTGCTGTGGTAAAGTACATGTAGTGTTTCCTGAGGCATGGCATGGGTCATGCCTCAGAAGGAACTGGGATGGAGCTGGAGCAGATTCAGTCCAGCAGAACTCTTGGAGGATTGATGGGTCCTCAGCAGAGTAAAGCTAGACATAGACCACCAGGGGCCTAGGGGCTGTAGAAGGAACAATAGCCAGAGTGGAGATGCACAGACCTGGGTCAAGGTTACTGCAGGTGGTGGTGGTGGTGGCGGCGGGCGGGGGGTGGGGTGGGGTGGGGCGGGGAGGTCGGCGTCTCCCAAGAACCAGTAAGAGCCCACAAGACGGGCAGTTTTGAAGATTTGCTGGGCACAGAATGTGAAGCCATCTTATCACAGGACCATCAGGTAAGGAATGTTCTGCTCTCCTGTTCCCATTCCCTCCAATCCTAGAAGGATCAGAAACCAGTGAGTAAGCAGGAGAAAGAAAAAAGAGTGCCCTTAACCTGGGCTCAGGCTTTCTGCCTAATGCAGGTCCTATCTGGGGTAGCAAGGAGAAGACACCTTTGAATGGAGATTGACGTTTTGGTTACTATAGTGGATTGAACATTCTCACTTTAACTTGAGACTGTCTTTTATGATTTAAAGTACATCCAACTTTTTATTACCTAAAAATGGCCACAAAAGGTCTTGGGACTGCCCAAGTTTACATCCAGGGCAAGGGAAAGAAATTAGCCCCAGTGGAAAAACATAATGAGGCAGAGGAGATGAAAATAAATGTGCTTTTATGGCTACTCTCTATGAGTCATGCTGTTCAAACAAATGAAGGGTGAGGGATTCCTATAAACAACACGGTAAAGAATATAGATTTTGGAATCAAAGAGAATCAAGTTTGAAACCTGATTCTGCCACTTCCCAGCATTGTGACCTTGGGCAAGTAACATAAGCTCTCTGAGTCTGATTCTTCTACTGTAAAATGGGGTTAACCAAGCATATCTTTCAGCGATACTTGGGAGGATTAGATAAGATAACATTTGGGAAAACACTTAAAAACATATAGATTCTCTCCCGTTCTCCACTCTATCAAAGGATGTTGTAGGGTGGCTGGTGGGACGGGGTATGCCAGGGAAGTGATCATGAGGATGGTGACTTTCTTTTTTTTGTTGCGGTACACGGGCCTCTCACTGTTGTGGCCTCTCCCGTTGCAGAGCACAGGCTCCGGACGCGCAGGCTCAGCGGCCATGGCTCACGGGCCCAGCCGCTCCGCGGCATGTGGGATCTTCCCGGACCGGGGCACGAGCCCGTGTCCCCTGCATCGGCAGGCGGACTCTCAACCACTGTGCCACCAGGGAAGCCCGGGATGGCGACTTTTTTACACTGTCTTCTCCAAAGGACAACAGAGAAGCAGATTGGTAGAGGGGTATCACCTCTGGATCCAGACAAAGGTGGAAGGAGACCAGTGTCGGCAGATCAAAAGCAGGACACCCCGTTCCATTTGAATTTCAGATAAACAGCAAATAGTTTTTTAGGATAAAAAATGTTTAGGACCTATTTATACTTCAAAATATTAATTGCTTATCTGGAATTCGAATTAACCTGGGTGTCCTATATTTTTATCTGCTAAATCTGGCCGTCCTAAATGAGACACAGAGTTGAACTACTTGGCTGTAGTTGAGAGAATGGGCTGAGTGCCACCCAATAGGATAAGTCCCATCTTTGTTCCTATTTTTCTAATAGTTTCATGGGGTTCCAGTTGAGAGGAAATGACAAGCTGCAGTATTGAGAAATTCAGTAAGACCGAATGGAATTGAGATGCCCTCCAGCTAGTTACACACAGAAGAAGCAGGTAAAGAGGCTGGGCCCTTAGGACCACAGCACTCCCTAGCAGGCAAGCGGGCATCCGTTTATGCCTGGAAGCAAAGGGATAGATGAACACAGAAAGAGCTCAGAAAGAACCAGAGACTTGAGATGCCTCCCAAGTTCTCTCCTAGCGCTTGCGCCTTCTCAGGCCCAGCCAGGCCCTGGCTCTCCTACTTGTTTAAAGGTGTAGCAAGGACTAGGGCAATAAAGGTCCCCCCGAAGCAGCCCCTCATGGGGGAGGTGGGTGCTGGCTGAACGCTGACTGGGCCCTTTGCTTTGTACTCATCCTGCTTATTCCCAAACAACAGAAGTGCTGCTCAGCCGCCTGGTCAGCCCCATTATGCTCTTGCCAAAAAGTGCTGAGTCCAGGGGCTGCCCTGGCCCCATGACCTCACCCCTCTCACCCTGGGCCTCATCCTGTGAGGCTCCCTGGGCCCAGAGACAAGGTCAGGGTGTCCAAGCCATCCATAAAATTCTTCTGAGCATCTACCATGATTGTCACGTAGCCTTAGTGCTGGGGAACCCAAGGTTCAAATCGACCACATTACATTTGGGGACTGTCTCATTCTCCTCAACGTCTGTCATCACCTCCACATCTAAAAGCCCCTCCCACTGGGTAGACAGTTGCCCCACCTGTTCATGTGATGAGTGTGTGGACTGAGAACAGACTTCACAATCCTTGTCCCCCGTAGATCAATGCCCTGCAGAAGATTAGACTGACAGAATGCGCTGTTAAAATGGAATAGAGAAAACTATTGGAAAAAAAAAAAAGAAAACGGAATGAATGTGGTCTTTTTGAAATTCAAAGACAATATTTTTTATCTGATAAATGTTTCTAAAACTTGGTTGCTTGTTCCCACTCATCTCTATGAGAATCTGGCACCAGATAGTATCTGACTTGGAACAAGCTATAATATAGTTACCATTTATTGATGGTACTAGGTCCCAAAGGCTACCCTAAACACCTTCATTTCCCTTCATCTGACAGCCGTGGGTCAGGTAGGTATTATCATCCGACTTTACGCCAGAGAGGCAGGGTTGCCAGTAGGAAAAACTCTGTGCTTTCGAATCAGAGAGATGTGCATTCAAGTCCCTGTTGGGTTCCCTGGCCCAGAACTTGGCCCCTCAGATCTTCAGTTAAGTCACTGGTAAAATGGGTATCATAATGATCTACTTCATGGGGTTGTTTTGAGAATAAAGAAGGTAGTGTCTGGTTCACAGTAAATGCTCTGTACACTGTAGTTATTGTTATTAAGGATGAAGAGGAGAGACCCAAACCCAGCTTGGGAGAAGGAAATACAAGCTGGTTGCTCTCTTGGTTCCCACTCCTGGAGTGGCTGTGCCCTGACTTTCCTGGAAAGAGACAGCGGAGGGAGTTGGAGCTCTGAGGCCATAACCATCATGGGGCAGGTGAAGCAGTAGTTCCAAACAATGTCGGGGGGGAATCCTGTAGAACTTGGTTAAAAATCATATTGAGGGGACTTCCCTGGTGGTCCAGTGGCTAAGACGCCACGCTCCCAATGCAAGGGGCCCGGGTTCAATCCCTGGTTGGGGAACTAGATCCCACGTGCATGCCGCAACTAAGATGGTCCCAGGGCTTCCCTGGTGGCGCAGTGGTTAAGAATCCGCCTGCCAATGCAGGGGACGCGGGTTGGAGCCCTGGTCTGGGAAGATCCCACATGCCACGGAGCAACTAAGCCCGTGCGCCACAACTACTGAGCCTGCGCTCTAGAGCTCCCAAGCCACAACTACTGAGCCCATGTGCCACAACGACTGAAGCCCAGGCGCCTAGAGCCTCTGCTCCACAACAGAGAAGCCACTGCAAGGAGAAGCCCGAGCACCGTAACAAAGAGTAGCCCGCGCTCGCCACAACTAGAGAAAGCCCACGTGCAGCAACGCAGACCCAATGCAGCCAAAAATAAATAAATAAAAATAAATAAATTTATTAAAAAAAAAGATCCCGCGTGCTGCAACTAAAGGAGCCCACACGCGGCAACGATCCCATGTGCCACAACTAAGACCCAGCGCAGCCAAATAAATATTTTTAAAAAATCATTGAGGTGCTATTTGGAAAGCATGATGGTTGCACTGGAGATTTGGTACTCCTTCTCCAGCTTCCTTGGACTTAAGGTAATTGAGGAAAGAGGACAGAGGACAGGCTAGGGATTCTCATGACCCCAGGAAAATTGGATGGATATTTGTAAATTGTTTGCACAGTGACCTTGATCTTCCCCCTTACAGTGGTTTTGTTCATGGGTTTGGGCTTTTCAATCAAACGTGAAAGCCCCATTTTTCTGCAAAAATTAAAAATTGGCTCAATCAGCCTGCATGGCTCTAACACTTCAGTAGTGTGTAAAGCTCCCAAATTGAGATGCTGAGCATGTAAGAAGCACAAACACAACACAAGCAGGTCGGCTGTGGCTAGGGTGGTGAGGACTACGTCAGTTTCACCTCTGCCCCCAGAGTCACAAAACTCCATCATTGGATGTTGTTCATTCATTCAAAACATATTAACTGGGCTTCCCTGGTGGCGCAGTGGTTGAGAATCTGCCTGCTAATGCAGGGGACACGGGTTCGAGCCCTGGTCTGGGAGGATCCCACATGCCTTGGAGCAACTACGACTGTGAGTCACAACTACTGAGCCTGCGCGTCTGGAGCCTGTGCTCCGCAACAAGAGAGGTCGCGATAGTGAGAGGCCCCTGCAACGTGATGAAGAGTGGCCCCCGCTTGCCACAACTAGAGAAAGCCCTCGCACAGAAACGAAGACGCAACACAGCAAAAATAATTAATTAATAAACTCCTACCCCCAACATCTTCTTTAAAAAAACAAAACAAAACAAAACAAAACCATATTTACTGAGCTAAGAGTTTTGCCCAGAGCCAAAGATATAACAATGAACAAAACTGAGCCCCGGCCATCATAGAGGATGGCGTCTAGCAGAAGCAGCAGATAATTAAGCAAACAGTTTCTTTATCTTCAAAAATAACTTTGTTTTGATAGAAATATGTCCACATTGTTCAAAACTCAAAAAGTACAGAAAACTATACTATGAAAAGTTTTGTCCTATACTCGAACCCCAAGTGCCCAGTTTCCCCCCTCGGAGCCCAATATTTCTAGTTTCTAAAACAATTTCTAAGTGTGATCCATGCAATCATCGGTAAGTGCAGGGTGTCATGAGAGCACTTGGTGGGGGTACCTAAGCCAGTCCAGGAGTTAAGGAATGAATGAATGAACAAATGAACAAATAAGTGTTTTCCCAAGACCCCAGTTCTGAGGAGAAAGAAAAGGAAAGTCGAGGAAGAATCACCAGCATGGACAGCTGGTGCCTTAGGCCCTTGCACAGCCACCAGCCGGCCACGATCCCCAAGGCGACTCTGTTCTCGCCAGCCATCGATCCAGATGCCATCAATTAATCAAGCAGCAGAAACATCCTAGGGTGACACATCACGCTTCTCATCAGACCAGTGGATTTGGAATGTTCTGCCTGACCTGCAAATACTTGTGTGTATACCAGAACTGGCCCCTGGATTTTTGGTTCTGAGAAAAGGGGGCTCAGACAAACCTGAGTTCCAGGCCAGAGAGATTGGCAGAGGGATTGGGAGAACTTTACTAGGAAAAGTTTCTTCCTCTCTCCAAGCTGCTATGAGATTTTCTACAGGATCTGTCACCAGAAGGAGAGTAGGATAATATGTAATAATAAACCTACGATGTGTCAGGCAGATAGTATCTCCTTTTGGGGGGTTGAGAGAAGCTGAATAACTTGCCCAGTCACCCACCCAGGGGGAGTTGGGATCTGAACTCACATCCGCCAGGCTCACCCATGGCAACCTCCACCCATGCACCCTCCTCCTTCTCACAGTAGCTATGATTCTTGAATAACACATCCTCCCCTTCAGGGCTCCTGGGGAGGCCCCCAATCACCACACACTCTTCTCACCAAGAGCCCTGAAATTCCAGGGAGAAATCATTTTACCTGTTAGGGTACCTTGGGCCTGTGAGACTGCTAAGGGCCTAAAGCAATATATTTTTTAAAAACCTCAAAAGATTTATTGGCTCCAAATTTGAAAAAGAAAGCTGCGAAATTAAAATGAATATTTAATAACATAGCTACAGAGAGAGTCCTGTCTACTAGCTGACCATAACTGAATTCGACTCTTGCATAGTTATACATATAAATATGGTATAAAGAAGATTTCCAAGCACACACTGAACCATTTTTTCAAAAAATAGAGTTCAGAATTGTAATAATCCTTTGCATTTTTAAACAAAAACAACCAAAACGTATATCCTATATGAGAAGGGATGTGCGTTTTGATGTGTTTGTTACGACATGGGGTCTTAGAAGGTCCTGGGGTGGCGAGAGGAAAAGAATCTGGAGAAGAGTAGGGGACAAGATGTACGCAGAGGCCTGTCCTCACCTCCCAGCCGCTCTGAGAGCAAGTCCACAGCAGCCAAGGCCTGCACAGCCAGCCTTGCCCACAGCAGCAGGGCCTCTCTGGATTTCTGTATCCCAGGTTTAAACAAAGCCCTGAGGGATGCCCGCCCAGCAGGCTGAGCCACCAAAGCTCTGGGATCAGGGGGAACAAAAGCAGAGGGAAAGCAGAGTGCTGACAGGGCCGGAGGGCATCAGCTGCAGGGCTATAAAGAGCAGGGCCATAGAGGAAGTGGCACCAGATGGAGACCCAGACTGTGCAGCAGGAGCTGGGTGAGTAAGGCCTTGAGGGGTACTCTGGTCCTTCCTTTCCTTCCCCTGCAGAAACATGCCCAGAAGGGGGACCCCGTCTTCCTGCCTTGTGGTCAGAGCCTCTGAAGATGGCTGGAGAAGACTGGGGTACTCTGGGGGAGGTAGTCTCCTCTTGCCACCCCAAGAGGAGTCACTTACATGACAATAACCACTGCCCTAGCAACCACGGCTGGGAGGGGGCATGGGGCCCCAAGAAATGACAGGCTCCAGGGGCATAGGGAGAAGGTAGGGGGGCAAGAGCTAGGAAGTGCTTGTTCAGAGGTTCAGAACGGAGAGTTACGTCACAGAGTTTATATGCATCAGTCCCTGGGCCAATACCAGCCAGAGGGAAAAGCTATGAATGGCTGTTCTGAGTTAAGAGAATTGACGTCCACCTGCCTGTCTTCTTTCTTCCCTCCCTCCTTGACCTCTGCCCCCTGTCCTTCCCTCCTTTACTCTTCCTACCATCTTTTTCTATCTACCTCAGCTCTATGAGCCTCCTCACCTGTAAAATGGGGACAATGATAGTGCTTCCCTCATAGGCTCATTGTGAAGAGTAAATGTATTAATGCATGTAAAGCATGTAAGACAGGGCCTGGCATAGGGGCCTGGGCCACTGTTAAGTGTTAGCTATTACTATCATCCTCTTCTCTTCCTCACTTTCCTTCGGTAAGTCTTTCAATGCCGCCCGTCCCCCTCCTTAAACACGCACCACCCCAACGTGGGCTCAGCATGGTGCTACACCAGTCACTCTGGAGACCCAGGCCCTGCCGTGGAGATGTTCACCCAGGACATATTCAATAGGAAGACAGATCAGTACCGTGATGAGCGCTGGAAATGAGGAAAGAAAGCAAGTCACCATAGGCTGGGGAAAGCAGCAAAGTCTCCGGAGGCAAGACCAAGGCTGGGTAGGTCTAGAAGGCAGAGAAGTAGGGAGGGAATGGTGCCTGGCTGTGCACAGCTGGTCCGTGTGAGGGCTGTGAGAAGCCAGGTGACAGTGAGACCACGCACTGGTAATATGAAGCGTCTGGACTGGATGGCTGCCAAGGGGTTTATACTGGGGTATGTAAGACTGAGGCGATGCTGCCACCAGCAGCGGGTGCCTGGAGGCAGGCAAGAGGACGAGAGCCACGTTTATCAAGTGGTCATGGCATCTGTTCAGTGCTCTACCTGCATTATTGCTTCTAATCCTTACAATAACTCTGCGCATAGAAGTTTCACCGATGGAAAACAACTGAGGCTCGGCTAGTGAGAGGCAGAGCCAGCGTCCCAACCAAAGTCTGTTTACTGGACTTCAAGCCTCCTTTACTTCCGCCTGTGCTCCTCTTCCCTCACCCCAGAGACCATGTCATTGGTGTGTGTTCTGTCTTCCAGAATCCCTTCCAACCACCAAGATGGCTCAAACTAACCCCATGCCGGGGTCTGTGGGGCCATGGAAGGTAAGCCCATCGCTATCACAGGAAAAATTGAGGAGTCCATCAGGGCAGGGGGTATAATACCACCTCAGAGCAGGCCTCAGAGCTGTGCTTTTCCATGGGACAGTGACCGACCAATAAAACACCAGCTTGTAGGGGAAGGGTTCACCCAAAATCCAGATGCTGTCTCAGGAAGGTTCTTCTCAGGGTGCCCCATTCGGACAGAAGAAGGATGACCCCGGAAGCCCATGATGGGTGGGAAATGATACCTAGTTTTCTAGGTCAATTTTCCTCCACACCGCTAAAATCATCTTAAAATAGAGCAGCCCAAGTGAATTATGACATGGAAAAACTGAGGGCCCAGAAATGAGGACAGATTTGCCACCAGATCCCAAATAAATGGTTGGACTATGGTCTCCTGACTCCCAACGTGAGGTTGGTTGTAACCACTGCCTGAAGTGGCTGGTCCTCAGCCACTGTTTCCCTCAACACCCTTACCTTCCTCACTGGGTCAACTCTTGAGTCCTGTTCACAGCTTTGGGAGTTGTCCTCTAGCCAGGTTCAAAAGCCAAGTTCTAGTTCAAGGTATGAAAGGGATTTATCACAACTCTCCCTTTACTCTTTAGGTTTCTATAGCAGGTGTGGCTGGAGAAGCTAAGAAATAATTCACAGGGAGGCCCTGGGTCTCCCAGATTCATGGCTTCTGGCCACACTTATGCAGGAAGCATGGTGGAGTAAGAGTCCACAAATCATTGGTACGCCCACTAGGTCGGCTATCACCCCTGGAGGACAATTCCTGTCAGAAACCAATCCCCACGCCTCATCCCGGCTGGGCATGTGAACACCGCCAACCAGTGCTATTAGTTCAAACCCCTTCTTAACCCAGTCTACACTAGAAGAGACCTCATCAGGCCTCCTGGGCTGCAGCTAGTGATGGAAAACATAGGTTCAGACACAGGTTAAGATGTTGGCCTGAGCCTCTGTTCTTCCTGATGTACCACTTTCTTGCTCTGTTTTCCCATTTTAATCCCATTTCAGATAACCATCTATGACCAGGAGAACTTCCAGGGCAAGAGAATGGAGTTCACCAGCTCCTGCCCAAATGTCTCTGAGCGCAGTTTTGACAATGTCCGGTCTCTCAAGGTGGAATGTGGCGCGTGAGTATAGACCTCAGCAGAACATCAGGCCCCTTATTTCTGGTCCCTTCAGACATGTGGCCATAAAGGTGGAGATCAGGGAAGAAAGATGTTCCCCCAAACTCTAATCATTTCTGGGAGAGCAGCCTCCATACTTAAGTAATCTCAAAAAAAACCCGAAAGTCACTACATGCGTAATTTATTAACTCAAAGCTGGAAGGAACATGAGGTTCTTAGTGGCTTGGTATTAGATTTGGGGGGGATTAAAGAAATATACACCATGGGGTGGGGCAGTGATGGTAATCAGTTCTGTGCTTCTGGAGTCCAGAGGCTTCTGCCTGGGATTCCCTCAGAATAGCCACAAGCCCCTTGAGTTTTTCTTTCCTACAGAAAAGAGAGAGGAAACTATCAAGCTACAGCTTCACAGCTAACTCCCCTTCATTTCCCAGAGCAGACACTGTTAGCTAATTTCTCTTTGTAAAAAGGAACTCAACTCCAGAGAGTAATTGTAGTTCCTAGCTAGTCTTTCAGGAGTTTCTTGGTGGTGGTTAATCTCCTCGGCAAGGAAGACCCTCTCTTGTCTTCTTACTCTTGGCAAGTTAGTTGAGGCCTTGATCATCAGCCTGAAAACACAAAGGCAAGGACTCTACTTTGGCCTAGGCAGAACTGGCCGTGCATGTAGATAGGTTTCCACAAGTTGCTCACCCCCCAAATTGAGCTCTTCAACCCTTAAAGTAAAATTCTTTAAGGTGTCATCAGTAACTGAGACCTGGTTGTGAAAAATCAATCTGAGGTGTTTTAATAAATAAGGTATAGGTATATATAGGCATGCAGAAGAACCCACAAAGTGACAAGGAAACAAGAGACTAGTCATTCATCAGCTGCCTGTTCATCCCTTTGCTTCCTTAGAAAGAAGTCAATAGGTTTGGCTGGAGCCAAAGCAATAGTCAGTCACTAGATCCTGAACCTGGAGCTCCAAGTAGAGAATAAGGTAACTTGGAAAGGAAATGTAATTTTAGACTGACTTTGTCAATACTCATTACTCAGGCCAGTGAAGTACACCTCCTCAGTGGATAACCCCAAACAAATATATTTACAAACCCACATAGTGCAGCTGCCATTCTCCACCTCTCATGATAAAAGTATTACTTTGCATGGCTTTAATTGGATATTTTACCCCACTGGTAACATCTAAAACAAAAGATGCCTTCTCCATGAGGCCATGCAAGCTCTGAACACCATGAACAAACACCATTACTTGTCTTTGGCAGCTGGATTGGTTATGAGCATACCAGCTTCTGCGGGCAACAGTTTGTCCTGGAGAGAGGAGAGTACCCTCGCTGGGATGCCTGGAGCGGGAGTAATGCCTACCACATTGAGCGCCTCATGTCCTTCCGCCCCATCTGTTCAGCTGTGAGTCCCTGAAATTTTCATTTCTGTGCATGTGGGGGATGGATAAGAGAGGGTGCATATGGACTGACACTTATGTTATTTCCCATCAGTTATGCTGAAATGTGGCAGGAAGGAAAAAAGTATAAAAAGAAAAACACTGCTCCCTTAGTTTCTAAGTTTACCATTTGATTTTTTTCTCTCCTAGATGGTATTTTTTTTTTTTTAGATGGTATTTTTATTAAGCTAAAAGTAAGGGCTTCTTATAGGTGTCAGGAAGCGGATACTCAGGAGCCCAGATCTTCAGAAGTGCAATAGGATAATTAGTGAGAGCACTTACCATGTAATAAAAGTAAATCCTGGGCCAGTTAAATTTCAATCTGTGTATCATTTTACCTAGAAACAGGGTAATGCTGAAGTAACCCTTTAGTACAGACTGAAGAAGCTCTTCAGGCAAGAGCTCCAGCACCTCTTATCTTTGATTCCTAACTTTGTTTCTAACACTAAGCAATATTCAATTATGCATCAGAATGGGATGCTTTTAGTCTTTTGGAGAATTCAAGCAGAAGCAGGATGACCTTGAGGGGTGTGTTGAAAAATGATCCCTACATTGGGAGTAAGGCTAGGCTAAAACCTTTTCAAATGTTCATCTATATCATGTGATTTTCTCATGATTTTAGCTGTTAATTATCTCATCTTAAAGTCCTACCAAAATTCAAGTAGTGGAAATGGTAAACTAAACTGTTCTAGAACTAAAAGGTATTTAGTATTTCCCTATCTGGATGTGTTTTCATCTCACTTTAACTCCGATTTTTTTCCTCTAATGTATTGATATAATTTACACATAGTGAAATGCACAAATCCTAAGTGTATATACTTATGAGTTTTGAAAAACATGTATACCCACATAACCAACACCCTAACCAGATAGAGAACAATTCCATTGCCCCATAAAATTACCTGGTGTCCCTTTCCAATCAATTGCTCCTTTCCACTTGCTATCACTAAGGCTAGTTTTGCCTGCTTTTGAACTTCATAAAGGTTAGTCTCTGCCTTCTTAATGCCTGTGTAGTCTTCATATCCCCTACTGGACATTTACATTGTTTCCAATGCCATGCACACACACAAACACTTAGGCACACATGGACTTACTTTTCCTATCAATTTGTGGGATCTTTTCCACATTACAATTAATCCTTTGGTTGGCTATGTGTTTCAAATATTTTTCCTGCTGTCATAATTTTCCTTCATTGGTCTTTCGTCGTTCCAAAGTACATCAGTTATTTGTACATCTTAAATGTTATGGTATTGGGACTTCGCTGGTGGCGCAGTGGTTAAGAATCCGCCTACCAATGCGGGGGACATGGGTTCGAGCCCTGGTCCAGGAAGATGCCACATGCCGTGGAGCAACTAAGCCCATGCGCCACAACTAATGAGCCTGCGCTCCAGAGCCCGCAAGCCACAACTACTGAGCCCACGTGCCACACTACTGAAGCCTGTGTGCCTAGAGCCTGTGCTCCACAAGAGAAGCCACCGCAATGAGAAGCCCGCGCACCGCAACGAAGGTTAGCCCCCACTCGCCGCAACTAGAGAAAGCCCGCGCGCAGCAACGAAGACACAACGCAGCCAAAAATAAAGATCTTCAAAAAAAAAATCTTAAATGTTATGGTATTAAACTGGATTAAACAGGATAACCCAGTTTTTAAAATTTTTTTTTGCGGTACGCGGGCCTCTCACTGTTGTGGCCTCTGCCGTTGCGGAGCACAGGCTCCGGACGCGCAGGCTCAGCGGCCATGGCTCAGAGGACCAGCCACTCCGCGGCATGTAGGATCTTCCTGGACCGGGGCACGAACCTGTGTCCCCTGCATCGGCAGGCGGACGCTCAACCACTGCGCCACCAGGGAAGCCCAGGATTACCCAATTTTTAAAATCTCTGTATTGCCTGAAATATTTTTACAATTAATGATCATGTACTTCCTCCTGTAAACCAGGAGAGTTTTGAGTTTGATAAATTTGGTAAAGAATTACAATGACAGCCTTAACACCGGTACTAAACTTAAAAAAAAAATTTCTGCATTATAGAATCATAAGGAGTCTAAGATTACCATCTTTGAGAAAGAAAACTTTATTGGACGACAATGGGAAATCTGTGATGACTACCCCTCCTTGCAAGCCATGGGTTGGTTCAACAACGAAGTTGGTTCCATGAAGATACAATGTGGAGCGTAAGTGCATCTCAGCTTTTCCTCCCCCAGACATTCCTGTATGGAAGGATTTATGTTGACTCCTCTCATACCTTTTTTCATAATCAAGGTTAATTTTCAGCTGGTTGTAGGTATCTGCTCACAAATGGTGCCTGGCGTATTTAGGATGGCTCTTGTTTTCTAAGCCTAAAAGCCTTCCATATCATTGTGTCGAGGAAAGAGGCTCAGGTTTGGGGGTCTTGACCAGGTTCCTAACTAGTTTTAATAATCCAATCTGCTTTGGCTTTCCTAGCTGGGTTTGCTACCAGTATCCTGGATACCGTGGCTATCAGTATATCTTGGAATGTGACCATCATGGAGGAGACTATAAACACTGGAGAGAGTGGGGTTCTCATGCCCAGACTTCCCAGATTCAATCAATTCGCCGTATCCAACAGTAGTGGATTAGAAGCTCCAAGTAACAATTCCCCAAGCACGAGTCCTTGCTAAGCAATCTAGAATGAATTTTATGTTCTGCTCAGACACTGCTTCCAAATGTTAGCTGCTGAAATCCACAATAAATGTCATTAAAAAAAACCCAACAACTTTGTAGACTGAATTAACTACCATGCTTTATAGAAATCACATTTACACGTCTGAGAATCTTAAAAGACAAGCTTCAGTAAAACCCCAAGTTCCCTTTTGTGTCCTTGCAAGTCACTTACCTGGCCAAGGACAATGATTCCCTATTTCAAAGAACATGAAAGCATATAACCCAAATGCATCAGTCTATATAGTGACACACACTTTTGGTAAATGTTTTTTCATCTTTTCTAACCCCCACTCTAATGTTGATGTTAGCACTGTTTTTTTTCACTTGTGACAAATCAATGCTAAACAAACTCAGGAAGTTTCTCAAATATGCACTGCCATATTGCTTAACTGCTTAGCTCAATTTCAGTTTCTTATTTCAACTGGAAGAACGTAAGGCTCAATGTCATGACAAAAGGCAGGATAGCTGCTCTCACAACCGATTTTTCCATACATATGGCAATTCTTAAGTACCTTAATAACCTGTATGATTAGAAAAAAAACCATGACCTATGACCATGCTAATATTTAAGACAAATTATTTGTACATTTGACACTTTGAAAAAAGTATTATCAATGTCATGATCTTAACTTAGCTTTCAGTAGTTTTTTTGAATTAAAGCGCACAAAAGATGATAACACAAACACCTCAGAAACTTTAAAATTTTTTATTCAACAATGTACACTTATTGTCTCTTAATTTGATCTACAAATTTCTCAAGTTTTTTTTCCTGATAAAATAAGTAAATCTGGGTATGGATGTAGAGTGTTTGTAATTTGTATTTTTAAAACACTGAACATGAAGTAAGACACCAATAAAGGAAGATCATCATGTAACTGACACTTCCTCAGAATCCATGACATCAGAAACAGCTATGGCAAATACCTAAGCATTTAGCAAAAGGGTAAATTTCTGGCCACTGTTCTTGTATCTAGAAAAGGCCTATCATTCTGGACTGGTCAAAACAAACACTGAAAAAACATTTTTTAAATTGGGAGATGGAAGGAAAAAAATCCTCTAACATAATTGTAGCCCATTAATTGTCCTTTCCCCCAGATTAAGAGGTAACTCAGCTCCTAAGTGCTGATGCACACAAGACACAGAAATTACTTTGCTCCTCCAATAATGTTCTAAGACTGAACATGTGAACCACTGACAGATGCTGAGGAGTAGTCATAGCCATCAAAGATGATGCTATACTCCTGCATTCATGCCTTTTAAGGCCATGCATTATGGGCCACCTTTCACATCTTGATTAGTAGACTTAGATTTTAACTGTCACTTTCAGTGAAGGTATAGAAGGGTTTTGCTGTGTTTTCAAAGACAACAACATACATTAAGAGCACACTTGATGATAGAGAAGTAATATTCTATACATAGGAAAAAGCTATAAAACAGAAATATTTCTTTTATATCTAGGAGCAAGGGGAAAATACCATTAGTATTATCTCTACTTAAACATATTAGCCTCTTCTACAAAGGTCCGGAAGAGAATATAAAACAATCTTTTAGAAGATGATTTGACAAAACCTGGCCAGTACATCTACACAACCTTTAAGTACACATACATGTGAAGTAAAGCTATTTAGTACATGCAGACTGCAGCAATTAAACCAAATCAGCTCAGTTTCTAACCTGTTCTAATCAGCTTGGGCAGTTTTAAAAAGATACACATCATCTTTAACCTGTGCTTTGATCTTTAAAGAATTGAATGATTCTTATCTCAAGTCAGTCATTCATTCAGTAAACCAAATTTATGCTAAAGCAAAGGTAAAAAGGCTATCCTACCTTTAAACCAGGTTTAGAGGTTTAATATAGAATTGTCACAGAACTCCATGTGGCAAAGGTCCTTCCTTCACTTCAGTTTCAATTACTTCCCATTTCTATTTGATCAAATCAACGAAAATTTCATTGAAGAGTATCCAACAGTTTGGAAAGCTGATAAAACTGCCGTTTCAAAAAAAAGCCCTTTAGTAGACATGAGTCAAGCTCTCATTTTAAACCTATGTTATTAAAATAGGTGCCAATTTTCCTCTCTTCTAGTTCCACTGATGAGCTAGCCCAGAACTCTAACTTTGAGCCATGTTTCTAAACACGGTAAAGCTAAGAGCAGCAAAGTAATAAGGATAGGTCACTTTTGGTAATGACACACAAATTAAACTTTCAAGACATGTGCATAGCTTTATTCATCTACTTAGATCTAACCTTTTCATGGAGCTTCGGCAAAATTCGAGTGTGCAAAATGCATTTCTAAAACGTAATGCAAGCAAAGCTTTTCACATTTACACTGGCAGGAAATACAGAGAAACTAACAAGTCACAGTAGGGAGAGTTCAGATCTTTTTTTTCTTTTTTTTAATGACAGAATTGCACAGTTCATTATTTTGAGACAATTGTTGCAGACATAAATATTTAAAATTTTCTAAGCAAGGTGCTTTAACAATAAAAAATTTTAAAGTTGGAAAGAGCCAATAACTTGGATCATAGCTCACATAGAATTCCAAATGAAAGTGGACTCCATTATCTCCCTAGATTTTGCAAACAATGCTTTTTATAACACTAAAGGAAACAGCAAGCTGAAACTTCTTTCAAAGCACACAAGAAATGGTGTCATCACATTACTTGAAGAAGGTGCTGAGCGGGGAGGGAAAGAAAGTGAAGAATCCTTTTACTATTTCCCACTACAGAACAGCCACTAACAGACTAAGAACTGAAAAAAAAAAAAAAAAGGAAAAGATACAACCAAAAAAGTAAATCAAATCACTTCCCAGTTTATAAAATAGTTCCAGTTTGTGACAAGATCTGTAACTTTTAAACAGAGAGCACCAGTTGGGTGATAGAATGAGCATTTCATACTGCATAAAAATTAGTGAGGTGGTAAGAACCATCAACTATCTCAGGCATTGTAACATGGCCTTTCCAATTTTTTTTTAATATACATGCAAGGCACATTGATATAAAAATAGATCTCTGGCCAACAAATATATTAAATAAGCAAATTAAAATTTTGGCTTTGCAATATTGGCAACATCAAAATATAATCAGATAGCTTTGGACCACATCTCTCTCTCATATTCTTCCACCCCATTTGGTGTTTTTCCTCCATCATATTGGGTTCAATCTCCTTCAAGTTTGAGTACGTGCTTGAGAAATGACTTTTCCTCTTGTAAAGTAGCATAAGTTTATCTTTCCTAAGTAAAAGTACGCTAGAGAAGAATAGCTGGTTCTGATTGATTTGATTAAACTAAATCGGATTGGCTTGGGGCAACATTATTTCTCCTCTGTATACAAACAAAAATAAGCTCCCAGTATATATAGTAGACAATTGTTTTCTTTCTAAAAGATCAGCAACAAACCAATGATACTTCCTTTAAGCCATTCTTCCCAACTCCTCTTTTTGAGGCAGAGGGAATAATAACAGAAGCAAAATTAAGATTTAAGATTTTCAGTAGTAGAAGACATTTTAAGGCCAAAACGTGTAATACTAACAGAATTTGTATTTCCCTAAGTTAATGTCCTTCATAGGCCAATACCATAAATAATTTGTACTGATTCCCTCCCAAAGAGAATTTTTAAATTCATTCACTTTTGTTAGTGGCTGTGCTACAGGAAAGGTATCAAAGCAACCTATAAAGGTATGGTATATAGTAATGTAAAAAGTGCATCACATTCTTGATTTTTCAGTTTCTCATAGCAGCAGCAGGATTAATCCAAGACAGAAAATAGTTGTATTCTCATCCTAAAAATGCAACAATACCTAATGAAATGTATTCATTATCATGAAAGGATCCTCCTCCATGGAGGATAAAGGAAACAAACAGGAGTAAACTAAAGGCATTCATTCATATTTACATATTAAACCACTTTTGTTAACACCAAATCTTTACACCTAGCAAAAGAAATATTTAAGAATAAAGCAGACATTACTAAAGCAGTATCCATTTTTGGAGCCTTTGTTTAGCACCTGAGGAGAAAAGGATTTATGGAAAGCTCTGCAATTTACCTCAAGTTGGTTTTGTTGGTCTACAGAGTAAAATTTTGATATGCAATCAAAGTGAAACTGAATTGGAAAATGTCTGTAGCTATTTTAATAAGGCTGCAGAAAAGGGATACTGCAGTACTATAAAATGGCTTTAGAACTCTGGACATAAACAAAATCTTACGGATAAATAGGGAAGTCTGAATCAGCAAACCCACTTGTGAGGATGGCTGTTCCATAGGTTTCTAGCACATAACTGCTATTTGACACTCCCAGTAATGCAAAAGCAATATACCATTCATGCTTCACTGAGTGTTTTTATCGTGTAGACAACTTAAAACTCTATTTATTCGTAAGACCCTTCTTGAGTAGCAAAATGGTGTGAAATTTAGTTTAAAACTCGGTAAATTTTGAGTGAAGTGAAATTTTGCTTTTCAGTGAAGCCAATGATTCATCATTCTTTAAACCAACCCAGGGTGGTCCTGGTTCTCACACATCTGAACAGATTGATGTATATTTAAATAGAAACATTTTAAGATACTTAAAGCAGAAGCCCATCTTTCTCAAAATAAAAGAATCCTGGTGCTCTGTCAATTAATTACATTAATGAAAATAACATCAATATTAAGAACTAATGATAACCTAATGCACCTCTGCAAACATAAAGCAGTTATTATTCTTTTAGTCTTATCCTCTGCCCCTCCCCTTTAAACAAATATCAACATTTTGGGGGGAAAAAAGCTGAGCAAATTCTACCCTTTCTTTTAAAAATTCAACAGTAAAATTATGGGTAGGACTATTAAAAGACACTGCCTGATCAGAATCTACAACTGGTGCAGCATTAACAGACCTGATCATAATATGTATTTGTCCCACTATAGTGTCTGTTTTACACAGTTAGCACAGGTATACAAGAGGGATCATGTGTTATTTGAGGATATGGCTCAGTGGCATAACTATTCTCATAATCCTTGGAAAGTGTAGACTTTTAATCTATTTCTAGAACTTGAGGAAGAAAGCCTTGAAAGAATGACTTCCTCCTTATTCAAAGTCCTCTTCTAAATTTCCTTGACTGTGGCCATTTGGTACATGACATACAATTTCACTAAAAAAAGTTTACAGCAAAAAATAAACCATTAGATGCCTCCAACTGGGTTAGCAACAAGCCTAACAACCAAGTACGGAACTACCACTGCTATGTAATGTTTTGTGAAAGAAACACATTTTGTACTGTGGACAACACTCATTGAGGTTTGTCATATTTTCCCTAGAAACGGTTATTTGAAAAAACAATGCAGCACTTTTTTTCCTTTATAAAGTTTTTGCAGATTCTGTGATGATTAGGGTAAGCAGATGATTAAGGAAAACAGCAAAATTCTAAACCTCTCCAGCTATTTAAGGAAAAACAAACTGCCATTAACAAATTCCTAGTTATTGTCTATCCACTCCTAGAAAGTAGAGGAGGAGGAAGGGCTGACTACAGATGCTGTAAATACATTGTATGTGAAAGCTCATTATTACTGAAGTCAGAGGAAAGGCTATGGAATTAACTTCAGTTCAGCAAAGTGGGGTGAATGAAGAGAAAGATAAATACACCCTGTCTTTTGTGGGGAAGGGGAATTATTCAAGACATCTACAAGAGAGTGGTATGTGACAGACACCTACAATCAAGACAGATTTAAAAAGAAATCTTCACCCTTAATTAGTATCTTCATAGCTATTAAAAAAATAGGTCATGATTTCATTCTTAGTGCCATTTTTCAAATACTACCCTTTTAAGGATTAAAACCACCTGACTTTATTCTGTGTAATGAAAACAAATGGCACAAAATAAATACAAGTTCATTCTCTGAATACTAATATAATGTCTTACACACATTCATTTACTAATTTTTAATATCTCCCTCTCTCTCACACACACAAGCACTCAACAAACACACACACAGACACACACCTTTTCAGTCTTTATAATGGAGGGATGTTAAAAATCCCCTCTAGACTGTATTTGGTTTATGCTACAGTACTAATACTCTGAGTTGAAGAAAAATTCTTTATACCGAACAATAACACATCAATGTTATTTAAATGTGCTAAATTAATCACAGCTGAAGCTTACACAAAATAATCAGAAAACATCAACTCTTAAGATTTTTCTTTTTTTAATAAGTGCTCTGTAAGGAATTGTGTGAGGACCTAAGAAAGATTGCGACAAGTAGAGTTAAGTGTTACCAAACAGCACAAAGGAGACATGTCTCAAAAGTCCTGCTTGTACCTAGGCAAGTAAGTCCATTAACCCAATGCCCCCAAAATACTGACAGTTAATTATGGGGCACTAGGGTTCCAGAAGGTTAAGAGACATCCCTAACTCTATACCTCTAACCATATAATCAAGGAAATTTCAGTGGGGAAATCAAAGTGAAATGTTGCATCGTTTCATTTAGAAGTGAGACTCAAAAACCTTGGACAGACACAAAGATGGGGTACATTCTCTTTTTGGCTTCTCTAAACATGGAGGCCTGAGGGATGTGGAAGGGAAGTAGGAAAGCAATGACAACTTTCAAAAGGTATTTTCAAGTAAGTGTTGCTTCTAAATTAAAAATTCAGATGCGGGCTGTTTTTTTTTTTTTTCCTTTTAAAATATATATTCATTCAACCTCTGTATATCACAAACCCAGAAAGTTTCTTGTGAGTTGTGACACAGAAGAGCTTTCAAATTCCAGGTAAGCAAAATGGATGTTTAAAAAAAGGAGGGTGACAAGGGGAGAGGGAGAGAATCTGGCCCTAAGGCGACAAGTGGTTACACAAGGCAATTGAACACACAGCAGAACTTTAAAACCTGTAAAACAAACTGGAGCCTTTTTTTTTCCTTTAATCAACCTTGTATCTTTTTTTTAACCTTTTGAAAATTTTTATTTAAAAAAAAACACAAAAACACAGACTTCTTTCACTTCAGTATGTGGTATGCATTTTCCAGTTTGTTCAATGCTTTAAAGCTCAAGGATGCCTCTGCTTTCAATTGTACATGGGCCTGAAGCATCCTAGCTTTTGGCAAGCAGGCAGGAGACTCAACAAAAATCAAAATAGAACAAGGCAGACTAAATGCAGGGCACATCTGTAAACATATTATACATTTGAAAATTACAATATCTGTAAAAGTGATACAGTTTACAGGGGAAATGAAACTATCTGGAACTGGCCTACCACAAGTTTCTGAACCTGGACTGATACAATAAGTTATTATATATATATATTATGTATAAAAGTTTTGTTTACATCAAGTGGAATTGGCAATCCATGCTTATACTTTTAAAATCTAAGCAGGGCAGAAATCCAGACTATAAAGGTATTTTCTCTACTCTATGCTGAGTCCAACAGCTTCTTTCACAAACTACTTGTTAAAAGCCTCAAATAATCAACAAAACAAGAAAACTCATCCATACTACAGTCGCTCAAAACTGGACATTTCTTAAGCAAAAGGGTTGAGCAAAAGTAGTTACTTTCTCCCCAAATACCCCTGGGGATCCAGTCTACTTTTATTAGAAGACTACATCTCTCTATATAAATGCCCTGCTATTTTAACCTGTATTTGACATACATGGATATACTAATTTCTATGTGTGTGTGACGCAATGCTATGTCAGGCCAGAGAACTTGTTTTTACGCCACTAACACCACCCAATCTTAAATTGGACCCTTAGTTTCTGCACACACAAAAAAATTTATTTTAGCATGCTATATACAAGCTGCAGTGCAACAGGATGGTAATGTGATAAGACAAGGCTAATGCTCTTCTCTGCCCAAAAGAAAATTTCCAGAATTTCACATTATTTTCTTTAAAAAACCCATTTGCTCTAGTATTAAAATATATTTATTAAGATATAATCAGAAGCTAATAAGCTCAGAAGTATAGTCTGAATGGAAACACACCTTCTATAGGCAGGGTTTATTACCTCCTCACTGGCTAAAAACATGAAGTTTCATAGTTTTCATGGACTTTTTTCTTCCCCCTTTAGATTATTTCTGAGAAATTAAAAGAGAATTTACAGAAAGGTACAGAAGCTTCTCTTCAGATGTTTGATGAAAAACAAGAAAAACAGCACATTTAGTGTTAGTGACAGAGAGCAAGTCCGGAGCACCTACAGTTGAAAAGCAGAATATATTTTTGCTCCCACTTACACAATTACATTAAAATATGGGCACAGGAGTATTTTTCCATATTAAATATCTAAAGCCAATTGTTTGTTCTGTAACTTTTCTTTAAATGACACTCATGGATTCTTTACTTATTAAAGTCCAATATGTAACCAAAGCCAAGTGAACTATGTACCACCAACTATTCCAGAACTGTAGAACTTCAATGCCCTCCCCTATCCCCACCCCACAAAAAAATAAAAGGAAAGAAAGAAAATATTTCCCCAACACCCCACAGAGGCTGCTTAGCTCCTGGCAAGACATGCAAATCATATTCTCTAAAAAAATACACCCCTGCAAACTTCAAGGCATTTTATCCAGCATTCTCGCAGGGCTCATAGTATAACCAAAAGATCAAGGGAGGAGTGGGGAAAAATGTTGAATCATTCTGGGTTCCCCGTGATTAGTGTATCACTTTAGTCACAGAACAAGATACAGAGATCTTTTAAGTGGATTTGCCTTTCCAGTGGGTCATTTGTTGCCCAAGTTGATGACAGCAGGAACTTTAGAACCACGCTTGTTAATAAGTCCATATTCATTAATCACTTGCATTCACACTTAAAAACGAAAACTAACAAAAGAAAAAAGAAAAAAAACTATTCAGTACCAGAGATTAAATAACCATGTGTAGTCTCTTGAAATAAATTTGATTCCTTAAGAAGTCTAATTACTTTCAGGTGCCTTTTTTTAAATAACTATATATATATATGTATATATATATATATTTGTATATATTATCCTGTGATTCTACTTATGGTTCCTCTGCTGCGTTGAAGATCTAGGAGCATAAAAGCCTTGTGTCCCCCATGAACGGTGGCTCTAATGCTGCAGAAAGGTTACAAATAGGCAGTCTGGTCCTTCATTGATCTGGACTATCCATGGCTTCATTGTAAGTGATTATCCTTTTGGGATCTGGAGGGAAGTTTAAAAAATAAACACATAAATAAAAACGAAGTCTGAAATCCCCAAATGCCCATGTTCAAAAAACAAATCCCAAATAACCATCATCATGTAAACTCCTTTTATGAAAACACAATTTAAAGGCCATTTCCTCTTTGTATCAACACATGTGTGATTCACTTTTTCTCAAATAAATCCACCTCAATGGATTCCCAGCATAAAGGTCCTCGAGCCAGTGAGGGGCCTCAACGCCTACAGGTTAAGAGGGTTGAGTTCAATTAACCAGGACAATGTGCTTCTCCTGATTATAAAAGTAGCACATTTGAAAAAAGCAGACAAAGGTTAAGTCATCAATAATCCAATACTAAAGTAAACACTTAGATTTATTTTCTTTTGTTCTTCTCAGCAAAATGAAGTCAAAATTTATTTAAGAAATGTGGATTGTCTATTAAGGAACTGTTCAAGAAACACCTAGCACCAAAAATTTCAGGTTAAATTAAAGCAAAACTACCGTCCTAATTATTACTTATTTCTTCCCTCTAATTTCCCATAGACTTCCCCACCAGACTTTATCCTCAGCAACAGCAAAAACCTGTGGATATCCTATGTTGAAGTATAAAACAGTCAGAATGTGTCTGGGCAAAGACTCCAGTGTTATTTTAAATTCCCATTATTTATCTGTATGCCCCCCTCTTCTGGAGAGCAATGTTTTTATTACATACTATGTCTATCTACCCTAAGAACTTTTTGAAGTACACATGCTTTAATGAAAATAAAACTTGTCAACCTAATAGAAAAGTATAAAGGCCTGAAAATAATATCGAAGAATTCAAGCTCACCTGAGGCTAAGAATCAATCTAACTTAGTCCAGAAACAATATCCTTTCTAGAACTCCAAGGGACATCCATTAGCAGCTTGCCAGGAAGGCAACGCTCAATTCTTAATAGTTAATAACCATTTTAGAGTAAAAAACAGGTAGGTCTACTTCTGCAGGGTATATTTTCTAGTCTATGTTTTAAATGTGTGTTTGAATAAGGAGGTACACAGAAAGCAATTCAAAATAATTTAAGAGCTTGCTAGTTATTTTCAGGTCATGGCTGTGTTAGACAAAAAAGACCTGGCCTAAGAATAAGAGAGAGGATGGAAGAAGCAGCAATGCTGGAAAATCGGGGAATCTTACTTTCTAGTCCGGACACTTTCTAGTTTATATAGTAACCCCTCTGTGCCTCAGTTTCCTAATTTGTAGTAAGAAAACAGAATTTCTAATGCCTTCAAGTTCTGAAATTCTAGGACTTTCACATTCATCTGAAATTCACTTATTTTAACTAGCAAGGTGCATGGCAAGTGGGATCCAGCCCTGTAAGTGGGCTTACAGGGCTCTGAAAGCCAAAATCTATTAGTGACTGACTCTCCAAACCAATACTCACTTTATTTCAGGTATCCCACAACTAACATATTTTATTGTATTTGGAAATAAAGCACTCAATAATTAAGATAAGCAATTTTCAGTTTTTTTAAAATTCCAAATTATCCAGATGTGGATTATCTAGTCCCTCTGCCCTCCTGCTACTCACATCTTGTTTACGGGAGTGAAGGAAGCTAATCTGCTATTCTGTAGATTTCTAACCTTCTTTGCAGAGAATATACAGCCCAAATAAGGTTTTTAAAACAGCTAATATTTTTATGAACTATGAATTTCAGTTCTTAGGCTACCCTTTGTCTATCACACAAATACAGATAAAGACTGGCCATAAGGACATTTTAGGTAACCTAACCATTCTTACCTTGCTTCTGCAAATTCCAAACAGATTCCATTTCTGCAAAGAAGGAAAAAAAGGATTACTTTTATACACCAAGTTTTGTAGAGCAAAGTTTAAAGCTATGCTTTTCACTTTAAACCTAAAAAACCTAGACGGATTATTGCTGGGCTGGAGGTAGGGCTGGGTTCTATGAAACCCAGACAAAATATTCATATTTTCCTTTAATTCTTGAGCGTGTCATTGAGATGGCCTTAAATGTTGATTACAGAAAATCAATTATTACCTGAAATCAAATTGCCAAGAGAACAATCTGTCTGCACAAACAGTAAAGATATGCACATGCATGCTACAGATAAAATGTTTTTTTGTAATAGCTCATTGTTATTAAAAAACACCAAGTATTTTTTGTCAACCCATCATCCTTCAACAAGGTGCCGACGTCTTTTGAATGAAGCAGTCATCAAATTTAATTAAGCTTGACACTTAAAATGCCTTATTAAAATTTTACTTAACTCTGTGTTATAGGTAAGTAGTTCTCTCCTACAAACCCAACCTACTCTTCTTAACCCATAAGGTCAAAATGTCAATCCATACCTATTTATTAATAACACACAATCCTTATCTGTTCCAATTCCATTCAAATGTGATCATTTACCATGTGCCTATTTTAGTATCTTAGAATAAGGGAAGTAGGTACATGACCAAACTGTACTGACATACACAGAGAGGGCAAGAAAAACTCTACCTGGAAGCATAAGAAAAAGCTTCACAGAAGGGATATTTGAAGCCTTGAGGAATAAGACAGTAGACGACTATTACACCACAAGAACCTAAGAACTGTTCCTTGAAAGGAGATTAATGTAAACAAAAACTACTTAGTAATGGGAATGACCTATAACTAACACTGAGAATAAGTGCTCTTCCACGGCCCTATAACTACCATTTTGAAAAGACAAAAAGGTGATTTTTATTCTGTATAACTGGACTGTCTGTAATTGTATTCTATAATTTATCAGCAACCAATTATAGTTAAGGAAAAATAAAACTGGAGCTCATTAAGATCAGATACATCTGAACATGGGTTATAGTTAAGGTACAATATAATAGCTCCCCAGGGCTAAAAGGAAGTAAGTGTCGTCTAGATCTAAAATTATTACTTTTTGTTTTATGTGAATGGATGGGGTCAGGGAATGGTAGAATCACATTCTCCCTGCCCCCACCCCATCAAACTCACTTCTAAAAAACCTGCTAAGATTTTTTGAAAATTTGTCAAAATTGGATGTTTGGAGTAATGGGTTAATTATTCAAAATGATCAAAGAATTACCCAGATAAAATCCCATTCAAGGTATCACAGCAATTCCCTGATTAAACAAAGACTGGGAATAATGCACTGGTTGCCACTTGGTCCAAGAGCTTAGATGGATGCTATGGCCTTTAAATTGCTGAGCAGATGCCCATCTAAAGATTGGCAGGAAAATTCCCATCTCCTAGGAGGTCTAAGGAGAGAGAATTGCAACCAGTCTAATCTGGGAAAAAAAAGAAGATATATCAGGAAAGGAATTCTAGTCATGGCACTCATGTATCTATCACTTCAATATAATTTCTAATCCCACTAGTTTCAGGCAATTAGGAGTAGCTGCAATAGTCATTAGAGCTGTTATCTACAAACTTCTGGATCTCAGAATGGCTTACTTTAAGAAGTCCGAAGATAAGCCTTCCTTTGGTTGACCTCACTACAGAAAAAATTAATCCAACCACCTTTCCCCCTTTTAAAGTACAGAAATCTCCCATTTTGCAACAGATAAATTCCTGAGTTGTGTATACACAGATTACTTGATGCTCATTATTTAAAGTCTGCTTAATGCAAAGATACATCTATATTTAGTTGTATGTTGAGAAAAGAAAAGAACAATAGAACTTTTCATTGTTATAGCCCGCCTATGCTATAACATTTTCCTTTCTCTTCCCAGCCGAAAACCTCAACCTGCCGCTGCCCCACCCTGTTTTTGGTGGGGGGGGGGGGGCGGGAGAAGGGCACTACATTCAAGAGTCACAGTAGCAGCATACTATTGTACTTCTAAAGCTGAGTAAACATACACATTTAGAATAAAGACAAAAATAACTATTTGCAAACATCCCATTTCTTTAGTGGATTGAAGACATTTCCTTAGCTTCAACTAGGACATTCAGTTTTACATTCTACTCTAATAATTTTAAATTATTTCTGGCAAGAAAATTTTATTACCCTCATATATGGGCTCTGGAGTAGTGAATTTGACTATGACTCCTGAGGAGGGAAAAGGGATGCTGACTTAGCTAAAAAATTAGTCATGGGCCAGCCTAGCTTCCAGCCAGGAAATCAGCATTATCTGCAGTGTTGTACTGAGAAATGAATGCAATTCCCCTTCCTGCTATTTAATATCAATTACTTCTATAACTAGTAGCAACTTGATCTCCTTGACTAGAATTTAATGTTTCCATGAAACTCCAAGTTAAGATGAAAAAGAAGGGGAAATAAATCAAATATTGTTTGCAGGATTATATGCCATGCTTCAACCACTCTAAAAAGACTAACAAGAAGCTAGTGACAGAGAATACATGGGAAAGAACTGAATGACATTTTGCCCTCTTTCAGGTTACAAAAGTCTGGATTCAGACATTAAATATGAAATGAGTTTCTGTTTAACTTTATAACAAGAGAAGCTGAACAAGTATAAAGAAGCCTACAGAAGGCACCTTCAACTATACAGAATCATAACATAGCATAACATTAATCTTTTTACTTTTAACACTGCCCTCTTCTACACACATGCACTCACACACACACACGTCTAACTTCCCAGTTCTTTTAAAACAGGAATCACATCATCCAATTATGTAAACAGTTATTGAGAAACAGCCACAGGGCCAAACTTGGTAGGCAATTTTGTCATGATTCTATCATTTAAACTACCACCACCCAAATTTAAAATTTTACTGTATCAAAATTTTAAAAATTCAAATATTTAGTAATGCCACTCAAATGAATAAAATGTAACATTCAATTTTCTAAAGCAGACTACCTTCTATGTAGTTCCCTATCTCAAGGCTTCCTGTAGTAAATGCCCAATTACCTACAAGTTCTTAATTCCAAGTGGATTAAAAAGCACTACTTAGGGGATAGGGATATAGATAAAAAAACAGAAGGAAATGCTCTGCCTCTGTGAGCTTAGTAGAGTAGGTAGGTAGCTTTTCTAGGTAGAAGAAACATCAGCACAAACAAAGCTTGATGGTATTTTAAACAAGGTGTGCTAATTTAAAGCAGTCAGCCAACTGGGTTCTACATACCACTTGTTTTTGCAAATAAAGTTTTACTGGAACAGAGCCAAGCCCACCGCTTTTGTGTACAAGGCTGAACCAATAACAACAGAGACTGGCTCACAAAGCCTAAAATATTTACTATCTGGTCCTTTATAAAACAAGTTTCCTGACCCAGGCTTTAGCAGTCACAGGTAATTTAGTAAGTCACTAAGAGGAAAAGATTTAGACAACAACACTATTCAGGGAACAAAGCTGAAAGTCATCAAGAAGGAAAGATTTAGACAAAGAAAAATGCCTTTTTGCTATTTTGGGGGAAGAGCACAAAGCATTCATAAAGAAAAGTTTGTTATTTAATTACATCGGTGAAGGGAACCTACTGAAGAAATATGAGGTTATTAACTAAATATTAGGAATGATTCCTCAAGGCAGCTGAAGAGAATGGATGAAATGACAATACAGAAAAAGAGCCCAGTAAATGTTACTGCAGCAGTAAAGAATTTAGGACAGTTGTATTAGAGATAGAAAAGAATGGAGATGTTAGAGAGGATCCATATAAACCTAACGATAAGGGCTGTATTTGTATTGTATGTTAATTCCCTGAGAGGGAAGGCAAGAAAGAAAGAGCAGGTTTTAGGAAAAAAATGAATTCAGTTTTACAAACACAGAATTGGTGTGATGTTGAATTGAATATACGTGGTCTGAACTCAGCATAAAAGCAGCTGAAGAAGTCTTAAGCTTAATTCACAGCAACAGAATTAAATGAGATTACCCAGGAGTTCAAAAGCATGAAAAGGGGACTGAAGGAGCACCAACATTTGAGAAAAAGAGAATGATACCAGGAAGGTTATATCAAACATACAGGAAGTAGGAAGAGTGGGTAGAGTTAAGGAAATGGAAACTAGAGAATTCAGGGAGGGAGTGTTCAACTACTGCAACTCTTACCCAAGGTTAAGACATTTGTAACTTTCTAGTTACCTATCCCCTTTTCTCTAGCCCAGTGCCACTGCCCTGGTTCAAGCAGTGGTATCCTATGCACATTTCTGAAGTTGTCTTTTAACTGCTCTCTTATGCAGTTAACTGAGCCTCACTTTCTATTTTCTACACCATGGTTATAATTCTCTTCCTTTAAAAATATAAATCTGAAAGTGACCACACTGCTCAAAACATTTCAATGGATTCCCACTTGCCTACATGGAGACTGGTTCTGTGTATGTCTCATATAAAATTTATTTGTAGGGCGTCCTTGGTGACGCAGTGGTTCAGACTCTGCCTGCCAATGCAGGGGACGCAGGTTCAAGCCCTGGTCCGGGAAGATCCCACATGCCACGGAGCAACTAAGCCCATGTGCCACAACTACTGACCCCGCGCTATAGAGCCCGCGAGCCACAACTACTGAAGCCTGCACCTAGAGCTAGTGCTCCGCAACAAGAGAAGCCACTGTAATGAGAAGCCCGCGCACTGCGACAAAGAGAAGCCCCTGCTCTCTGCAACTAGAGAAAGCCCGCACGCAGCAACAAAGACCCAAAGCAGCCAAAAATAAGAAATGAAATAAATAAATTTCTAGCATTTGACACAGTGGCTGATACATTAATAAATTCAATGACTAAGTTAAAGATTTAACTTGCACCATTCACCTTCCTTGAAACAAACTGAATAACTGGCAATCTTCAAACACTATTTCACTTCCACCTAAAATATTCTGACTCTCCTTCTACAAATAAATAAGCCAACGTTCACTTCTTTTTTGAATCCTGACTACCCTCATCCCCTGAACCCACCCATTCACCTTAGCAGTTTCTCTATATTCTAAATGCATTTTTCTATAGAGGAATGACACTAGTAATTTCTTTCCATGTTTCCCCATCAGACTGAGTTCCTTAATAACATGAACCCTCTCTTTTCATCTGCTTATCACCACACACAGTGCTTGACATAGTAAATAAATATTGATTTGAACGGAATACTACTCATAAATCAGTCAAGGAAGTAATAATATAGAAAAGTAGTTTTAGGTAGACCCATTTGAAACTGCTATTATTCAACCTGTTTTGACCTACAAAAACAGCAATTTCATGTGGTTCAACCAAATAGATTAATCTTCTAACTCTAAAATCCTTCAAAGAAAAAGACTGAAGAGGGTTAAAGCTAACTAAAAGCTTAACTGTTTGCCTTTAAAACTGAAAGATACTACTGTCCCAGTTTAATAGAACATTTTAAAAAAATCATTTATAAACATTTTAAGAAGCACGTAATGGCTCCCCACAAAAAGAAATCATATATAAGGCAAAACAAGCTGATTCCCACAAATGAGAACCCCCAGATCAATTTATCAGTAATCATGCCTTCCAACCCCTCATTAAGACATTTTAGATCAATTTCTGTAAAATTCTGCAAGGGTGGTGGCATAAATTTAAATTCTGCTTTTTCTCTAGTTTAGATTTACCTGTCTTTTGATGATTTCTGGCTATCCCAACACTGTGTTTTGCTATCCTGACTTCCTCCTTCTCAACCAGTCACTGTACCTACCTACCTATTCTTTTGCTTGTCAGAAATTTCTCCCCACCCTTTTCTTTTTCTTTTCATTTTGACTATACCCATAAAGAAATACTGTACATTTTCAAGTAAAGTTGATTAAGGTAGTTGTTAAGTCACCACCTTTTCAGTAGATGCTTAATGAACTCTTCAGTGTATCAATCTCAATCCTACATTCCCAATTTGGAGCAACACCAACAGACAACAGAATTGTCTGGACAACCTCTAAATACACACAATCGAAACTTGGAGCACTTATTCTATTCCAGATTACTTTTAAAGGTTAAATATAAAATTCAAGTTGCTTACAATGAAACTGCCACTACTATGAAAGTAATAGACAATTTCTGTTTTTATAGCATGGGTGATTACTTCCCTCAGGACTTCAGCTAATGAAATCTAGGGGTTAAATTTTAGCTTCTATTAAATTCCTTACAAGTTACCTTCCAGATTAGTAGCAAATTACTGTACTCATAAAGCAGAATTAATGAGAAATCAAGTACCCAGTATGGATGTTAAAATGGAAAGTCACTGGGAAAAAAGGATCTCACACAATTATTAAGAATTACTTGTCACATACATTCCTATATGTTCCATATTACAGAGAGGGGAAAAAAGGACTCTTCCCAAATATAGGATATTCAGCTAGGACTGAAACCAAACTCAAATCTGCAGGTACCTATTAATAAGATTATTAGAAAGATAGCTTTGATGGCACAATTATGGAGCAAATGCAATACAGTGAAAAGGCTTATTAAGCACTGTGTTAACGGGAGAAAATTTAATATTCAGATCTTTTTGTGAACAAATATATAAACTGTATGTATAGTTCCCATCAGTTTTATGGATCAATTTAATTAACCATAACTTGCCTCCTCAATATCCTGTTTCCCTTGGGAGATTGGGATTGACATATATACACTAATATGTATAAAATAATAAGAACCTGCTGTATAAAAAATACATAAAAATTTTTTAAAAATCCTGTTTCCCATTATCCTGCAGATGTAGAAATATTTATCAGTTCCCTCTTGCCCTTACCCAATCTAAAAACTTTAAAAAAATAAATGTTTGTTCATTTTTGGATAAATAATACATTCACATGACTGCAAATACAAAGGGGAAATCTTTGTTACTTCTCTGCCGGGACTATTCCAAGAGTCTGACTAATCTTTTACTTCTAGTCACCAGAAAAATGGCTTCTAATCTACTCTACAAATTGGTGCCACATTAATCTACCCGAACAGAGATCTACAAGTCAATTGTTTAATACCAACCCAGTTTTTACAGCAGTTGAGTACAATCTGGTAACACAAAACAAAGGCTGACATACTTATTTTATAAAATTAGAAAACCCAGGCCTAAAAATGATAAATGATTTGCCCAAGTACATAGGAATTAGGAATAGCATTAAAACCCCTGTCTTTTGTCAGTTTAAATTACTTCATTCTACTTGCCTATCTCCCTGATATTCAGTGGCTCCCCCTGCCTCCAGATGGAAATTAAAAACCTCCATGATCTGGCAATTTACCTTCCTTCTCTTTTATATCCCCTCACCACATCCAAAATGGATATCTTCCTACCTTACTTGTTTTCCAACTTTTCTGTTCTTTATCTTTCTGTTCTCTGTATTTTCATTAAGTCAAAAATCTTACCCCCATCCATCAAAATCCAGTTTAAATGCCACTGCCTCCAGGAAAACATACCCTGCATTTGCTCTTCCTACCTTTACTCCAGTAAGAAACTCTCTCTCCCCCAACTAAAATCTCTTATTTTTATCCTTCTTATGACATTTAAAATCCTTGCCTTAAAACTTGTTTATTGTTTTCTCCTCTACTGAAGTTCTTTAAAGGAAAAGACTCATCCTGTGAAAGCAAGTCTTCCACAACTAGGCCTATGGTAGGTACAACATTAAGAGGAAAACAAATTATTGCACAACTCCTTAGAAGTACAGAAAACTGTGACAGAAAAGAAAAAAAAAAAGAATTAAGCTGAGGAAAGTTCTCTATAGACCTAGAGTCCCAATCCTAGTCGGCAATTAGAACCACCCAGTGAGTTAAAAATTTCTTTCAATCCAGGACCCAACTCGAGTGGATCAAACCACTTATGCCAATAACCTGCCACCTGTGGAGGTAATACATAAACAATTTTTTAAAATTTCATGCAATAGCCTAGAGCTGCCTTAGGAATATTTTATACTAGACAGCTTTCATTTTGACTCACCCCAACCATCAAAAATTAAATCTTACACTATTTATCTCCCCTGCGTCTCTATGTGCTGGGTAAATTTTATCAAATCAAATTATTTAATGAATACTCCAAAATGTCAGCATTTTGAATGCTTAATATCCTTTAGTGCAGTATTAGCCAGGCAAGATAAATTAACTGGTTTAAATTAACACATTAACCACACAACTCACACCAATCAATGTTACTTCTTGGATTCAAATGACTTTAGACCATTTCAAAACTAAAGATATCACCTCAGAAAGTTAGGATCTAGTATTCTAAGCCTTTGACAACAAATCAAAGAGTTCTACTAACTAAGCATTCTGAGTAATTACTTTGAAGGTGGCAATGGTTATACGTCTTGGGTATGTGCATTAAAAGCCATCACCCTAACATACTCAAAGTATCAATGAGTAAAATGCTGATACCTGGAATTTGCTTTTAAAAACTCCTAAGAGTGTGGAGGTGGGTAGATGAAATAAGAATGACAATGTTTTCTAAATGTTCAAGCTGGATGATGGGCACATTGGGGTTCACTGTACTATTTGGCTCCATTTTTAAATATACATAAATATATTTATATACTTATATATACTTAAGTTTTTCATAATCAATTAAAAAATTATCACTTTGAAGTTTTAATTCAAGTGTCACTTGAGATAAATAGGAGAAGACGACCTACCTCTTAACTTAAATACTGGTACTGCTATGTCATGGTACAATATTCCCCCCAAAACCACAAAGATTAACAGTCTTACTTCTTAAGAAAAGTTAGTAGCATATTTATATCAAAAGCTATAAGAAAAATCCCAAGAACAAGAATTCCCATCAATTCCTTTTTTATGCCTCACTGTATCTTCATTTCACATCCCTCAACTAAACATTCAGATTTTTAAAATCTGCAGTAACTAATGTTTAAGACCACAGGTAATTAATATTTAATCTAAAAAATGTGCCATTCCTGTCGAACTGACATAATGCACCCTCCTACCCACTATTTCCAAATAAAGTTGCTGAAGGGCTTATTTTTGAAGTTAGGAAGTATGCACAGAACTTTCAATTCTAAGTCTAACTTCATTCAACTTACTCAGTACTAGTTTACTTTTGAACATTTAAAGATCATACTAAAGGATCAAGAAAATAATACAAGTGCTCTTTTAAAGGATAGTCCAATAAGCCCCACTGATTATTGCCTCTTTTAGAACACTTGAAAAAAGGGCAAGCCTTCCTTTAAGAAAAAGATCTTCGTATCTTCAAAAGGTTGTGACCAAAACAAATTCAAATAAAAGAAAAATTAGTGATCTAATGGATTTGGTAGGAATTCAAAGAACCTGCCACTTTGGGACCTAATTGAACTGAGTATTACCTGTTTGTTCTAGGGAGGAAAATAAAAAAATCAATACCAATTTCATCTCAATAATGTCCAATTACAAAACTCAAACTGATGCACTTTACTAAAGCAAATCTTTCAGTTACATCAGCAAAAGTAAGTACAACTGCAACCATGTAGGGGTATTTAGCTTATCTAAATACCATGGATTTCACAGTTAGTTAGCCCATCTATAGGACAAGTGCATACACAGAATACCTAAGAATAAACAGGAGTTAATACTGCCATTTAAAAAGGCCTGCATTTCTCCATAATAAACATCATACATAATACCAACAACCAAGCTCCCAATGGAACAACTTGTCCCAGAATTTTTCCAGGTTGTGGGAGAACATAACACAACCAGATATCTTCTCAGGCTCACACAACCACCACCAGTATAAAGTAAAGATTTTCCAAGTACAGCGGTCTCTGGAGGGCAGATGGCACAGAAAATATCAAAAACACCCAACTCCCCTGGCAGAATTTAACATATAATTAATCAATGTCTTAAGAAACTAAGTATTTCTTTTTTACCCTAACTTTCCTAAAAACACCCAGCTCTTGATTAACGCGTATTTACTTCCAGAAGAGCAGTGCTGGAGAAAAGTGAAAACAGGTAATTTTATCTGCCAGGATTTCTACTCCTAAACTCCCAGAAGGCAATTCTACTATTTACTCCTATTTTTTAAAGGAAGAAAAATTTAAAAGGATATCTGCTTATTTTACTAAATGTCTTACAATCTGCAGCTAAAGTATGGAGACTAGGTAATTTGCTTAGAAGTCACATAAATAGCTTTGTTATTCATCTATGAGGCAGTGATTCTTCCAGGGAGAATATGGTAATTACCTTACCCCTATTATTTGATATGCTATCTTTTCGCTGCAGTTGCAAATCATTGCCTAAATGAGCTACTGTTAAAAATGGGACTGTGCAGTATATATTAGGCGTGTGCATGCACGCATGGGGTATAGATTTCTGTTAGGGGAGGTGGGGGAGGTAGATAAGGAAAACTGAAAACCACTGTTCTCCAAAGCACAGAGGTACTTGTAACATCATTTGTAAACATCATTCATGAAACAAAAAACATTGTTTTAAGTGGGAGTTTGGGATTAGCATATGCAGATTGGTATATATAGAATGGATAAACAACAAGGTCCTACTGTATAGCACAGGGAACTATATACTCAATATCCTGTGATAAGCCACAATGGAAAAGAATATGAAAAACAATGTATATATGTATAACTGAGTCACTTTGCTGTACAGCAGTAATTAACACAACACTGTAATTCAACTATACTTCAATAAAAAATAAATTTTAAAAAACGGCTACAAAAATACTGCAAAAACAAACAAACCAAAAAAACATTATTTTAAGGATTTAAATTAGTTATGCCAAATAGCAAATTTTTCCTTAAGACACAAATAAGCCTTATCCTAAGAAGGTTATTAACATGGAGCTTGAAAGATATCTGGTTCTTTTTTAACATGGGCTTTGGGGCTGTGACAGGCGCAGACTCCCAAGAGCCTGGTCCATACAATGATGATTGTACCTGCCATTGTAGTTTGATTATTTTCTAGCTACCTTTTAGCACCCGTTATTCCTTCTTATAAGAGAAAAAATTAGTTGACACTCCACCTTTTTGGACTCCTCCAAAACACTGCTCCTACTCATTTTAAGCAACTTAGAACAAACAAGTGAGCTCACTAATAAAGCAGCATATGATATAAAAAGCAAAGGAGAGGCAACACCTGTTCAAAGAAAAAATTTACTATTCCTTGAACAAAAGGCAGGAGGTCAATTATCCTTGTCTATATAAAAAGAAACACTTTTAAGTTGGAAAAGTGAACATTCCTTCTAAACCTTAACCATACTGTTTTCAAAGACCCTGAATTAGAGTCTGATATCAGCTGCTTATCAACATTGTTATTCTCAACTAAGCTCTGGAATTCTTAAAGAATCTCATAGTAGCTTCCAAATTTCACTCTTAATACAACAGGCAATAAATGTACATTAAAATGACCAGTAAGAACCTTCATATAGGAAACAAATAAGTTACCTTTAGTGTGATATACAATAGCAGCCCTCAGGTCAAAAGAACCCCAGCTATCATTCCTTTCTAGGCCTCTCTGGTATCTCTGTTCTTTGGCGGAGCCTAACAAAGTGTTCGTAGGAGACGCCAGAGGATTTTGATTTTCTATCTCATAGTCCTTTGAGAGAAACACTAAAGCACCTTGACTACTGGTGTCTGCTTTTTGCAGGTCACCTATATGACTGGGTTCCAAGGATAAGGCTCCACTCTCACTAGTAGTCCCAGATTTTAGAATGCTACCCAGAACTTGAGGACTAGTCCGTTTTTCCAGCTCATAAGCCTTGGGAAACACAGGATGCTCAGTTCCTGAGGGGATTATTTCAGCACCCTGTGAAACCAAAGTGGCAGGATATTCCCCTTGAAATGTCACCTCCATCACTTTATGATCTGATGATTTCCCAATAACAGTCTCAGGGCCAGCACTGGGCTCATTGATAAATGATAAACCCCACTGATTCTGGAAGATATCCCCCAGGTTTTGCTGATCTGTCTGAGAGGGTAGATCCACTTGTGCTGTGCTCAACAGCACAGTTTGCATATTTGAAGGGTAGATAAAAAGGCTGGACTTAATTTGTTCAACAGCTGCTGAAGTCAGACTCATGTCTTGGAGAACTGAATCAGTCCCAGAAGAGATGGGTGTTAGAGTATTAGCAGCAGTAGTTAGCAGTGGCTGACCCCCAGGAGAATACACACTTGCATCAGTCCCTGCTAAAACTGGCCCATTAGAGAAGCTGGCCGAAGTAACAGATTTCAGCGCTGACATAGGGACCTGGGATAATCGACTTGAAGATTGGGTCTGAGTTTCCCCAGTAGATGACGAAGAGGATGAAGATGAAGATGGTGACACGGAAGAGTTCTGTACAGTTTTGTTGAGGTTTTCCTTAACTTTGCTTGCATAACTTATTTTAGGAACTATTTTAGCACTGCTATTGTCCACTGGAAAAACTGGGGGTGGTTTAAATAGGGTCCACGAGTCCTCTTTGGAGGCAACAGCAGAAGTATGCTTTCCTTTGGGCCGATCATCAAACTTTTTGCTGCTCACACCAGGCTTAATATCAGAGCTTTTCCTCAGCATATCACCCACAGCAGGTTTTCCTCGACTTGGTCCTCCAGGCCCAGTTTCATACTTCCAAATGGGCTTTGAACCATCTACTCGATTTCCCTTTTGTTCACTGTAGTCAGGCTTGAAAGTTTCAAGTCCCTGTTTTAAGGTTGGGACATTGGTCTCTTGTTGCATTATTTTGTCCTGCACTAAATTAAGGTTTTCACAACCCTTGGCACTATTGCGCCTAGCTTTCCTTTTTTTAGGAGTGGTATATCCGCTCTCAGATCCACTACCATCATTATCTGCTCCTTTGCCCATATAACCATTAGCAATATAGCCAGAATTATTTGTTACAACACCATTTGGAATTGCTACGGTATCAGTCTTGTCTACAGATTGGTTCTCTCCGGATTTATTTTCATAAGACTTCCCATTCTTTTTGTCCATACTGTTTTTCTGAATGAAATTCCTGGTTTTAATTCCTGCTTTCCCAAAGGTGCTGGACTTTACAGTCTGCTTCAGATTAGTGTCTACAACTTGTTGGTTGCCATTGAGGACCCTGGAAATAGGGTTGGTGGCTTCATCAGAACCCAGGTTCTTTAAAGATATTTCTCTTTCTCCAGCATTACCATTTAGTTCACCATAGCCTAGGGAAAAAAAGGTTAAAAAAATTACAATATGTACATAACACTTAACAACTATTCATTTACAACGCACTAGACACTATGACTTCAGCTTTATGTTATTATTTCATAACTCTATGAGAAAACACTTGTCAGTCCCATTTCACAGATTAGGAAGTTTACTAAGCAAGAGACAGAACTGACCTGGTATCAAACCAGAGTCTAAGGTCAGAAAGAAGATGACATCTTAAGCATAATATCTCTCACCTAACAGGATCAACCTTCCCATCATTCTCACAAGGCTGTTATAAAATTTCCTTTATAGGGACTTCCCTGGTGGTCCAGGGGTTAAGACTCCATGCTCCCAATGCAAGGGGCCCAGGTTCAATCCTTGGTGGGGGAACTAAGATCCCACATACCATAACTAAACACTGCGCGCTGCAACGAAGACCCAGTGCAGCCTAAATAAATAAATAAACAATTTAAATATAAACAAATAAGTAAAATTTTTTTACAATTAAGAACAGAGCTACCTTCTGGGAAAAATCAAGTTATACTGATACAGTAAATCTAAGTATTACAACAAAATTAAAGATTCCACTTCTATGAAACCATACATGGCTGGTGGTCACCACAAGCAGTTCCTATTGCATTCTGTGAAACAAAAATCTAACACTTGTGAACTTTTTCAAAAGTGGTCTTGGGCTTCCCTGGTGGCGCAGTGGTTAAGAGTCCACCCGCCGATGCAGGGGACACGGGTTCGTGCCCCGGTCCGGGAAGATCCCACATGCCACGGAGTGGCTAGGCCTGTGAGCCATGGCCGCTGAGCCTGCGCGTCCGGAGCCTGTGCTCCGCAACGGGAGAGGCCACAACAGTGAGAGGCCCATGTACCGCAAAAAAAAAAAAAAAAAAAGTGGTCTTAAATTCATTGACACTTCCCAGACATTAAATCATACTACTACTGTATGAAACCCAAGCACCTATGTACTAACTCTTATAGATACATTTTCTTCATTTTATATTTGGGTAAACAGACTCTCAGAGAAATTAAGGGACTTGCCCAAGTCACAAAGTGGAAGAACTGGAAAGCTGAACTCCAGTCTGTCTGGAACATGGTTTCCCTTCACTATGTCATACTGCCTAACCAAATGATTCAGTAAGATACTAACAAAACTACAATGAACGGTATCTACTTTGAAAAAGTGTTATGGTATTCAAGTTTAATTTAAGAACTTCAGTCACCAGAATCAGCTTATTACTATAGGTGATTCAGCCGGGTCAACAACTTTTCTCACTTCCTTACTAGTAAAATAGCATTACAACTTATCTACCTTACTGTGAAATGTTCCCTAAAGCATCTTGAGGTCAAGTCATTAGAAACAGATACATGATCCAAGAGAAGGATGGATACAGACACACACTCACACTCATTTAAGGCAGCTTTTCAGGGGGTGGGGGGGAAATCCAATAGTATTTAGTATTCCTAGTATTTAGTATTCCAAAAGGAATAAATAATTTGTCACTCTCATTCATTCTCTTGGGCCTTTAGCCTGTCAAGGCTAAAAGGCACATGAGCTTGTATTTTCTTGTCTTGAGATTTGTTTTAATTTCCAATATGGTAAATATCAATAGACATAATCCACATCAAAAGCTCTTTGTATACTTTAAGAGTATAAGGGACACTAAGATTTTTTCTAAGGCCTGAGAACCATTGTTTTAAAAGAACTTGATGTGAAACAGAACAAACTGAGAAGATTCACAACACTGTTTACTATAATTTTAAGTCACTCCACATCAGAGAAATGAGCAAATTATATAAACTTTCAGGAAATAACTTAAGAAAACATACTTAAGGCATAATCATTCTTGAGATATAGTGGCACAGAACTTGTTTCATGAGAGAATATATTTTGTAGAAGTTCTTAACTTCTGTAAAGGTACATTTTATTTTTTGGCTGGCTAAAAAAGCTATGATAGCCAATCAAATCAAACTTTTGGTGGAAAAATTCTATGAAACAGCAGAGATCACTGCTTAGGATGTTTTCTAAAAGGTTCTTATTTTTCTCCAGAAAAGCAGAAATTTCGACAGAGACTCTCAACGTTTTTTAACAGATACAAGTTTACCAGTGCACAACCCTAGACCAATGAGAACTATATATACCATTTAACATACTAACAGGCTAAAACAAAGGCTTGTACCCTTGGGCCAATTAGTCATAACTTTTCAGATCTCAAACATAAGCAGTCTTAAACACAAAAATAAATAAATAATCCAAAGTCCAAACTAGTTGGACCAAAGCCAAGACTTTAAAATAAAATTTTTCCTATTTAATGGCTCTGATATCAGAAATCACCAACTTAAAAACCACCCAGAAGCCCCTATACTTCCGCCCCCCAAGTTTTAACAACAAAAAATATTTCTCATTTAACCATATAAAAATTTTCCCATGGCAACTTTGTTGGTTGCAAAAAGTCTGCCGAAGAGACATTTTCTTTTAAAAATTTAGATATTGAAAGAAAATGTAAACACTATAGAATTACTGAGAGAAATCAAAAGTCTCCAAGTGCTTTTATTATTTAGGGTTGCCATGCTAAAGCACCTAACCCTACTTCAAAAGGACTCAGCAGAACTGGAGTTCTGATAAATCTAGCTTTTGGATTAGTATCTGAAATTACCGAATGAATTTGCATTTGTCCCTCTCTTGCTCCCTCTTCTGGATAAAGAAAAATTGTTACTCTTTACAGGCTTATGGGTAATGGGTCATAAAGCCCACCTCAACACGTTACAGACACATTTCAAAAATCCTCACAAGTTTTCTTAATATATTAGCACTATGCATGCTGAAGCAACAGTGGTGTGACCAGGCCACACAAGAAAAGCTGCTCGCCCCAATTGTTTACATTCTCTCAGAACTGCTAAACCCAGTTTCCCCTATTTATTCCCTTTCAGGATAAGACAAACTATTATAATTTGAAGGATGCCACCTTGAATGGTTCAGGGGCTGCCCCCATAAGTAGAGAGGAGTCCTGCAGGAGTATATTAAATAATACCTGACAGACAAAACTGAATTTTCCAATCTGAACTGTAATACTGCCTTATAGTCCAAGTAACCATAGTAAGATTTTTTTCACCTGAAGTTGAAAAAAACCTAACGTTAAAAAGATCTAGTATTATATAGCTTCTAACAGTTTTTAAACTGTTCCAAATCCTTAGGATTAAATACTCAACAAATTTAATGTTCATTTCTACTGCACACCATCAGTCCCTACCACCCCCCAAAATGGAAAAGCTGACATTCCAATTTCACTCTTCAAGTACTATTAAATCTGCAATAGAAAAGCAGTTTTTCTCCAGCTCTCAGTAACTGCTTATATCAAATTTGACACGCAGGATTTAACATTCATTCTCCTACCGTTTCAACTTATAAAGAACCATTATTTTTTTTAATCTGCGTGGTTATAAACTTTTAAGTTCATTTCTTTTCAAATGTTTTCTAAAATGACTTTTGCCCTCAATTTAACATTTGTTAAAAAGAAGAGTTTGGGGATCCATATCGGTTTTAAAATCGGAAAACACCTTTCCTTTCTAACATGGAAAAAAAGTCTCCTCCCAGGCAAGATGGTAGTGCACCAACCTCATGGATGAGCCACCTCGGTTCACCCTTAAGGGCAAGAAAAAGGGGTCAAAAAAACGTCGCCCTCTCTACCATTCAATCAAACATTTTTCTAATCTCTCTCCTCAAAACCTCTGCCCAAGCCCGGAAAATAAATGTTGGGGTGGTTGGAGAGAGATAGAACAAGCTTTTTTTTGTAAAAATGAGCTGCTAGAAGGAAAGGGCCCAAGTGAAAGCCTGAGAGGCGGAGTCGTGAGCGAACCTGGCAGGAGACGAGGTTCCTGTGGCAGAGAAACTCGTGACCGGGGAGCCTGGTTCCCGCTGGGTACCCCACCCGGTCTTCAGGCACCGCCTCTACCCAAAATGTATCCCTCCCGCCCCCCCGCCCAAGCCCTCCTGCCCCAGGAGCGCTCGCGGCCGCCGCCCGCGGCCTCCTTCTCCCTCAGCCCCGCTTCGAGGCCGGCTCCCCGCCCCGACCGCCCGCGCCTCCCGCCGCACCCGGGAGCGGGAAATGCGGCCGCCAGCACGCGGGGCCCGGCGCAGGCCGCTCCCCTCGTGGCCGCTTCCCTCCCCCACCCCAACCGCCCCCGCCCCTCACCCCAGGGACCCGCCCGGGGCCGCGCGGCCGCCACCGGGTTACACAACCCGGCCGGCGACGGGGGGAGGGGCGGCCGCGGGCCGGGGGCGGCGGCGCCCCCGCAGGGCGGGAAGCGAGGTGACGCCGAGGGGGATCCCCAGCCACCCGGCTCGGCCGCGCCGTGCGCCCCTCGACACTGTTCCCCCTCCGCTCTTCAGTGGGCCGGAGTCGGTGACAGGAATCGGCTTCCAACATGGCGGACAGGAAGCGGCCCCGCGAGGAGGAGAGAACATTCCAGCCGCGCCGGCTTTGGGGGGAGCGGGCCCGGGGCGCCGGCCTCGGGGGGAGCCGCGGGGATAGACTGCGAGGTGCGGTGCCCGAAAGGGGCGTCTAGGGGTGGAAATGACCCGAGAGTCGAGGGGTCCCAACCGCCCCCCCAGACGGGGAACCCCAAGGCCACAGGTGGGCTTGGGGTGGCGGGTGAGGGAGGACACTTCCTCAACTCTGCCCCCCTACCCTCTCATCGCCGTACGCAAAAGGGTCTCGCGACGCCACCCGAGTCGGAATTCGCTAGGCCCTCCTGAGTTACACCCGAAGGACTTTCCTGGGGGGGCGAGGTTCACCCCCAACTCAGGGCCCCCAAATTAGGGTCCCTCCGGGGCCTCAAGAAAGTAAACGAGAAAGGAATATAAGCCTAGACTTCCAAGGCCGACCCTCCGGGTCTCCCTCCAGTCCGGGCCGGGAAGGTCACACTGGCCTGGTTGGGCCTCTCCCATGCTGAGGAGAAGAGGGCGCTGCAAACCCCGGGGCCCAGCCCGAGCTTTCGGAGAATGAAAGGGGGCTTCCCCAGACCCGCAGGACACGGACACACACGCACACACACCCTGACCCCGTCCGCGTTTCCCCGATCCAGCCCCACCCCCATCTCCCCTACCCCCCCACCTCCATCCCCCTTCCCCCATTCGTCCTCCCTCCCGGACCTGTTTTCTTCTTCGGCGTTTCCTGGTGCTGCTGGAGGGCGTGTTTCTGCTCATGTTTCAGCGGCTTTGGCTGGGCCTTGGGGCTGCCCTCGGCTCCATGCTGCAGGTATTGGTGAGGCTGCTGGTGATGGTGGTGGTGATGGTGGTTGTGGCTGTGGTTGTAGAAATAATAATGGTGGTGGTGGTGCGACTGCTGCTGCTGTTGCTGCTGGGGGTGATGGTGCGGATGGTGGTGGCTGTGATGGTGCTGAGGCTGTGGCTGGCTGGGCTTCTCCTCCATTGAAAGCGGCTGGGACTCTCTAGCTGAGGCTGCGGGCTGCTGCACCGTCAGGATCTGAGACTGCTTCTCAGGGCTCACTCAGTATATCTGAGCGCGTCTCGCAAGCGCACTGGTTAACCGAGCGATTCTGCGAGATTGGCACCGCACCCCAGCAATCAGGAGCCACGCTGTGCCTCTGGCCCCGCCCCTAGCCCAAATCCTCTTTCCTTCCCCTTAGCCACTGCCTGCTGGCCAACGCCACTTACCCTATGCAACCTTACAGGGCCGGGCCTTCAACGTCAGCACTATGGCTCTCTCTTCTGTCGCTTTCTCTCCTTCACTGCGCAGTCTGCGAACAGCACTTTCTACACTTCTCGCCCGCAAGCTAGCTCATGTTGAGGGCAGCAGATTCCACTGGCGATTCCAGTGGCTCTGGGAGCCATCTGTTGGTTTTGCATCTCCTAGAATCTACTGGCTTTTTTTTTTCTTTCTAAATCCTTTTCCGGGTAACCAGAGGGGAAGCTCAATTCCCTTAACCCTGAGACCACTAAAGGGGCAATACAAAAAGAGGAAATAAATACATTTTTAAAAACACAAGAGCTTCGCAATCCAGTAGATCATTTTGTATTCTGGATTCATTTTGCTTTGTATTCATATGCTAATCTCTTCCTTTCCACGAAGGGATTATAGGATTCCACAATGGGGTATCTGTGTAATTTTCTAAAAGAGCACAAAGGGTTTAAATCATTGTTTCTTTGTAGTTGGAGGCAAGGGAGAGTGGGAGGAATGAAAATCTAAAATCTACACTGAAGTAGGTTTTTTTGTTTTGTTTTGTTTTGTTTTAACGCTGCAGGTGAGGTCAACTGTGGAACTAAGAAGGGTTTTAGAATGTGAAGAGTTTCAAGAGAGAAAGAGGGTGAAAGAGCACTTTAAAAGTTAAGTTAAAAATTTTTTTTTGCATATATGGAAAATATTGGAATTTAAAGAAATGCTCGGTTGCATTTTCTAATATTGATTTAACTTATCCTGCATTATCACATCACAGCCTGATTTTTAAATGTTTAGTCAGGTCAGTGGTTACTCAGGAAGGAAGAAAACGGTTGTGATGGGGGCACAGGGGTGCACTCTGATAATATTTTATTTCTTGACCTAGTTGGTGATTACACATATATTTGCTGTATAATTATTTCTTAAACTGAATATGTATGTATGTGTAATACATTTTTCTCAATGTATGTTATACACTGGATTTTTTTAAATTTACCATAAAATATATAAGATTTACTATTTTACTCCTTTTTAAGTATGCAGTCCGGTGTCAGTAAGCACACACACTGTTACGCAACCATCATCACTGTCCATCTCCAGAACTTTTCATCATCAGAAAATGAAACTCTGTACCCATTAAACAATAACTCCCTGTTCCTTCCTCTCCCCCATGCCCTGGTAACCGTTATTTTATTTTCTATCTCTATGATACCTCATATAAGTGGAATCATACAATATTTGTCCTTTTGTGTCTGGCTTATTTCACTTAGCGTAATGTCTTCAAGGTTCATCCATGCTGTGGTATGTATCAATATCAGAATTTCCTTCCTTTTTAAGGCTGAATAATATTCCATTGTATGCATATGCCACATTTTGTTTTTCCATTCATTCAGCAATGGACATGTGGATTGCTTCCTCAGTGTATATTTTACAATTTTTAAAAGTGGCTTGAATTCCTACAGCAGGACAATGTTAAAGGAACAAGAAGCTTAAAAGAAAAAGTTTGTGCTTTGAAATCAATGAATATCAGCACAAAAGCATAATTAAAAGGTAAAAGTCTTTTTCCAAGAGCAAATGTCACTGAATTCAGACAACCATGTCCAGACTTGACTTGTTCTTTATAGTGAGGATTTGCGTTGCCTTGCGGAATTTTAAAGAAAGACCCCTTTGGGTGGTGGGGGAGTAAATTTACCCCATTTTGAGAGCTAAAACCCTAATAATAACACGTTGTGACAGATAAGTCCTTGCTGTTGAATAGTATTGCACCACTTTCCCATCTATTAAAGAAATAAAAGTGTTTATGGAATTTAGGATTATATTGATAGGGCTTTATATTCTTTTGCTGACTTGGGACGTTTGGTTGAAAATCAAGAATCCCTGAGTCATAACTTCTCTTTCTACATTTTCCACATTATAGTTGCAGGCAAACCAAAAGCACTCACTCCGAGTTTCTGACTTTTCAAACCTTGGCCTGCCTTACTTTCTTCACACACAGTCATATGAAGTTTAGGAAACTAAGCCTTGCTCTCAGATGCTCTAGTTACTATGAATGTCGCTGTAGTAGTATGTAGTAGTATGGAGAAAGACTTGTGATATAATGTAGGAAAAAAATGCAGACTATCAAATTATATGTACAGTAAGATCATAATCTTATAAAAACATGAATCTTTATTTACTTATTTATTTATTTTGGCCGCGCCGCGCGGCTTGTGGGAATAACTATGGAATGACAACAGTAGAATGTGTATCTTTTCTTCCTCCTGATTTTTCTCAAATAGTTTTATGTAAAACATATTTTGAGATTTGCCATGTATTTGAAAATAATAATGCCATAATACCAACCCCCCTTGAAAAGAGAATAATTGGGGGACTTCCCTGGTGGTCCAGTGGCTAAGACTGTGCTCTCAATGCAGGGGCTCTGGGGTCGATCCCTGGTCAGGGAACTAGATTCCACATACTACAACTAAGAGTTTGCATGCCGCAACTAAAGATCCCACGTGCTGCAACTAAGACCCAGCGCAGCCAAATAAATAATTAAATTTAAAAAAAAGAGAATAATTGGGTCTACTTATTTCAAGCATTTTTATATTTTAAATGAAGCCTGCATTAAGGAAAAAAACACAACAAGAAAATATAGCATAAGTCTGGAGAAATTATGGGTGCTATTTTTTTTCTTTTCTCTATTCTCCAAATGTTCTGTTATGTAGTTACTACTTTTCATAATAACATTATTTATTTTTTGCGGTACGCGGGCCTCTCACTGTTGTGGCCTCTCCCGTTGCGGAGCACAGGCTCCGGACGCGCAGGCTCAGCGGCCATGGCTCACGGGCCCAGCCGCTCCGCGGCATGTGGGTTCTTCCCAGACCAGGGCACGAACCCGTGTCCCCTGCATTGGCAGGCGGACTCTCAACCACTGCACCACCAGGGAAGCCCCATAATAACATTATTTTTAAAAATTAAAATAATAAAAAATTGAATCTGCACAATCCTTAAAACTCATTTTACACCATATTTTACCTACAGTCAATGTACAAAGTTGTAATGGAGAGACAGGAGGTTCCCATATAAGGTAGGCTAATGTTTTAACTATCACTGTAATCATAATACCTAATCTTTATGGAGCATTTATGATGTGTCAGGAACTGTACCAACTATTTTATCTTTGTTTTCATTTGCAATTCTTTGAGATAGATATTAAGCCCATTCTACAGATGAGGAATTTGAGACCTGAAGAAGTTAAGAGACTTGCTTATAATTTAAAAGCCACCAAGTTTATGGTGGGGCCTGAAGTAGATTCCAGGTCAGCTGGATAGAAAGAATTTCTAACACTGTCAAAGTGTGATGTACATTTCTAAAATTTTAGTAAACCTCTAAAAAACATTCAAGCTGTATCATAACTACCATGAAGGTGGTATCTGATTACCAACAGAGGCATATGTACTATGCAGCTAATGAAGGTTCAGGGCCACTCAATGCACAGGCCCCTCCAAGCCCTGGAGGGGCCCTAGAAATGGTCTCTTGAAAGAGATAGATATTTTTTCACTGTTTTGTAAAAAAATTTTTTAAGTAACATATTTTTGTAATTTTTCCTTAATGAGGGCCTCCCTGCAAAACCTGGATGCACCCCTGTTAATAGTCATTTTTAACAGTCATTTGGGAATCTGACTCAGAAGTGTTGTAACTTCAATAGGTCCTTTAAAAGGTTCTGGTCATTTTATAACACAGAAAAATGTTATGCTATAACTCAAGGGCAAAGAGCAAAATAAACTATATGTATACATTATGATTGCATATAAAATATGAATTAAAGGATTGTGAGGGAACTTGAAAATGAAAGCAATAAAATCTTTTTATTCATTTGTTCATTCGCAAATATTTATTAGGTACTTTTTATGTACCAGATCTTATGCTTTTTGTTATTTGGGGTTTTTAAAAAATCTGTTTCTCTTATTGATAGAGTTTTAGAACTTGGGTGAATACATTTGCAACACTGTCTTAATTATCAGATGAAAGTCACTTTTCACACACCTGTACTCTTACACTTTGTCTACTTTGACAGCTTAAGAGATACAGAGATAGTTAATTCTCTGGACCTCAGTTTTCTCCTCTCTAAAATATGGAGAATGGGCAAAGTAGCCTCCAAATTTCTTTCTATTCTAACATTCCTTAATCACTATCACTGCTCTTTCTTTCCATATTACTCCTTTATTTCATTATAATAGACTCTACAGCAGCAGAAGTGTAACTGATAAAAATCTAGCTTTTCAACTGTAACAGTTGACTATAACTTTAGAAATTATAATCAGAAACAGAATTATGTAGTTTTATATAAATGGAAATTGGCTCCCTGATGATAGTTCCAGTTTCAAACGAGGCAAATCATTGGTAACATCCACTGTTTTATTTTGGCAGGGAAAGAATTTTATTCATGTATATTTCCTTTAGATCTTAATATTTTTGTCTTGAGACACTATCTTCAAAAAACTTTCAAAGGAATTGAATGGAGGTATGGGTAAATTAGGTTAGTCTTTTAATAACAAATATGATGTCTTTTCTAAATATGAAAGTTTTTTAAATGACATTTTTCCTTTATGAAAAGCATTATGGGAACAAGTTTGAGGGAGAAACTATAGCAGAGTGGTATGAGTATAAATTTTGTAGTCAGACAGAACTGGGATGGAATCTCTATTCTGAAACTGCTTAGCTTTGTGACCCTGTGTGAGCAAATTATTTAACCTCTCTAAGCCTTAGTTTACTTATCTGAAAAATAGAACTAATATTAGTGCCTAACTCACAAGGTATAGTGAAAGTCAAATTAGATAATGTAAATAAAGTTGTTGGGTATAGTGTTTATAACATTAGTAAGTGGTACTAGGTATTAAATATTAGTGATACTAAATTATTAAATATTAATACATAAAATTTCAGATATAATATTTCATTAAGGAAACTGAGTTTCAGAAAAATCAATTAGCAAGTTAACCAAGAATAGAATATTTTCCCAATTTTTAAAAAAATAAGCAAATAATATGTTTATGTATGACTGATTCACTTTGTTATAAAGCAGAAACTAACACACTATTGTAAAGCAATTATACCCCAATAAAGATGTTTTAAAAAAAAAAAAAAAGCAAATAGCCCTTTTGGCCCTCTGAGCAGCACCATGGCAGTGGGCAAGAACAAGTGCTTATGAAAAGTGGCAAAAAGTTTGCCAAGAAGAAAGTGGTTAATCCATTCTCTATGAAAGATTGGTATGATGTGAAAGTACCAGCTATGTTCAGTATATGAAACATTGGAAAAACACTAGTCAGGAAAACTCAAGGAATCAAAATTGCATCTGATGGCCTCAAGGGTCATGTTTTTAAAGTGAGCCTTGCTCATCTGCAGAATAATGAAGGTGCATTTAGAAAATCCAAGCTAATTACTGAGGATGTTCAGGGCAAAAACTGCCTGACCAACTCCCATGGCATGGATTGTACCTGTGATAAACTGTGCTCCAGAATGGTCAAAAAATGGCAGGCCATGATCGAATCTCATGCTGATGTCAAGACTACCAATGGTTATTTGCTTCATCTAATTCTGTGTTGATTTTACTAAAAAACACAATAGTCAGAAATCCAGAAGATGTTGGGAACCATGACCCGAGAGGTGCAGACAAATAACTTAAAAAAAGTGGTCAATAAATTGATTCCAGACAGCACTGGGAAAGACATAGAAAAGGCTTTGCCAGTCTTTTTATCCTCTCTCTGATGTCTTTGTTAGACAAGTAAAAATCCTAAGAAGCAAAAATTTGAATTGGGTAAACTAATGGAGTTTCATGGTGAAGGTAGTAGTTTTGGAAAAGCTGCTGGGGATGAGTTGAATGCTAGAGTTGAATGAGCTTATGGATATGAGCCACCAATCCAAGAATCTGTTTATAATTCAGATATTTAATGGTGACAATAAAAAGTCTTATTTGTGATGTTTAAAAAAAATAGAATAGGCAACTGCTGTCAACTAAAATCAATAGTGCATTCAGTAGCAGTCCTCTCTGAGTAGCAGGTTCAAAGTTGACTTTCACTTTCTTCTTTTTTGCTTCTCTATTTTTTCATTGTACATTTAACATTTATACTTTTTGTTTAAAAAAAGTATTTTAAAAAAATGAATGAATTTAACATCTAACTCTCCTGTGAACATTAATCCAAAAAAAAAAAAAGACCAACAGAATCAGTATGCCATTTTGGATTCCTTTCTGAGTCTTCAGTAGACAAAATGAATTTATGTATGAATGAATCAATAAATATTTAGTTGTCAGTGTGTATAATACTCAGTTTGTTGGAGTCCATAGTTAGATGCATCTAGAAGTTAGATAAAATGTCACTCCCTGGGAATAAAACTAGTAAGACTCAACATAAACTGGATGAAATTAACCACTACTAGGGAATCTAGTCAGTGTGATTAGAATGCCTCAGAAGCTATTAAAATAAATAGTGTAACCATGGAAACTACTGTTATAGTTTTTATTCAATTTTATTTCCCTCCTTATTGTCTTTTAGTGTTTTTAAATTAGTATTTCAAAAGTTATATGATTGCTGTTGTGTTAGTTATTATTGCTGTGTAACAATTTACCCCAAACCTTACTGCTTAAAACAACAAACGTTTACTATCTCACAGCCTCTGAGGGTTAGGAATCCAGGTGCTGCATACCTGGGTGCCTCTGGTGAGCATCTGCTTCCAAGCTCACTCATGTGGTTGATGGTGGGACTCAGTTCCTGGTGAGATGTTGGAGTGAAGACCTCAGGTCCTCACTGGTCATTAGCCAGAGACCTGTCTATAGGGCAGCCCACAACATGGCAATTGTCTTTCCTCAGAGTGAGCAATAGAACAAGAGGGAGCTCTCAAGATGAAGCCACAGTCTTTTTGTAACCTAATCTCAGAAGTGAAATCCCATCATTTCTGCTACATTCTATTCGTTAAAAGTGAATACACACCTACACACAAGGGGAGGGGAATCACAGGAGGGTATGAATACTATACTTTCATTAGAGGGATCATTGAAGGTTATCTCAGAGCCTGCCTACTGCAGGTATAAAACCATTTATTAAACTTCTGCTTGCTCATATGTCATCACCTAGCTGCATTCTGAATATAATCCCATATTATATATGACTTGTTTATAAGGAGAGTACACTAATCAACACACATAAGTTCATCATCATTTATTAAATTAATAAATATTTTTAAACACTTGAATTTTGTCACTTGCCAGCCTTGTGAGTGTGGCTAGTGTGATTCAGTCTTCCTAACGCTGATAAGTATATGAACCTAAACTTGTGACCAGGCCCAGGATTGTAGTCTTGCCTTGAGAGGGCCCACCTGAACTACCACAAGGCCTCCTTATGCAATAGGAATGGCAATATAAAACACCTACATGGCTAGTCAGGTTAACTTAACTTGGGTTAAGTTACTTGGCTGTAAGCAAACTTGGATGTAAGAAACACTTCTCCTAACACAGCATCAAATTCTACAGTGACAGCTCTATTAAAACATACACCTATTTACCTCAAGAACTGGGTAACTTAATATCTCAGTCTAATATCTACTTTCAGCTTACAGAAAGATAATCTGATACACACTCTCAAAATCCTTAGTTACATCTTTTCACGTAAGTTAATATTTACTCTTTTACTGTATAAGGTAATAGTCACAGGTTCCAGTGTTTGGGATATGGATGTATCTTTTTGAGGGCCATCATTCAGCCCACGACAGGGCCGTTGTCTGCAAAGAATTTTTAAATAATATTAAAATTGGCTAAATGTCAGTCCACTTTTTATTATCACCCTATGCAGGCAATTTTAAACAGAGTCAATGATAAAATACTCCCCATGGGGGCAGACCACTTCCAACACCTTCCCCCGCTCTCAGTGTGCCCATACTGAATATTCCAATATGAGCTATTCAGCCTGGCTTAACTTTTCACAGTCAGATTCTGCAAAAACAATTTGGTGTTTCATCGATAGCCAGGCACATCCCCTAATCTTGGTATGACTGACCCCTCATCCTTCAGGAATCAAGTAAATGTCACTTACCCAAGGAAAATTTCCCTAAAGACCCTTTCTAAACCCAAAGTGCCATACCACCCCTCCCACTTATTTCCTGGATCTGTTTGTTTCTTTCATAGCACTTGCCACACTTTGCAGTTATTTTATTTGTAGGTTAATTTTTCCCCATCTCCTTTGCTTGTTTGTAAGGTGCAAGTCTTGTCTATGTTGTTCTCTGAGTTATCCCCAGAACCTAGCACAGGACCTGGCACATGGTAGATGTTCAAAACACGTGTATTTTCATTGCATTCTCAGCTTGTGTGCTACCATTAAAGCACATTGGCTCAACATTGAACAAACTTGTCTTTCTTCATCTCATGTCCATTACCCAAAAAGAAATAGCCACTTGTTGTTTAGGACTGGTGACATAGAGAACCATTTATCTCCATAATTCAGAAACACCTTCAATTTCATGGATCTTAGTAGAATTGTTTCTCCTGATCCAAACTCCAACTCGGACATGACCATGAATGTTTTATCCTGAAAATTCACAGAGATATTGTAAGGCCTCATCACAAAATAAAATATAAGTATGGCATTAACATTGTGAAGGGGGACCTATACATTTTGCCAGGCATCACACTAGAAATGACACGAGTCTAGTCTGTACCTTAAACTTAGCAAGTTCCAAAGATAAATCATCAATTTCCTCTCCTAACCATATGCTCCTCTTAATTTCCTTCAGCATTTCTTTTAGTGGCACAACTATTCACCTGGCTAGTTCTCCATGCTCAGTCTTCAGCTCTCCTTTCTTCTCCCTTTACTCTGTCTTCCTAGGAGATCTCACCCACCTCCAAGTCTAAAATATTATCCCAGGACTTCCCTGGTGGCGCAGTGGTTGAGAATCCACCTGCCAATGCAGGGGATATGGGTTCAATCCCTGGTCCGGGGGGATCCCACATGCCGCAGAGCAACTAAGCCCATGTGCCACAGCTGCTGAGCCTGCACGCCTAGAGCCCATGCTCCGCAACGGGAGAGGCCCCTGCTCACTGCAGCTGGAGAAGGCCGGCACACAGCAACAAAGACCCAACACAGCCAAAAATAAATAATTAGTAAATAAATAAATTTATAAAATAATAAATAAATAAAATATCATCCCTACAGTGTTATTTCTAATATATGTCCTCAGTCCTCTCCTCTGAGCTCCAGACTCTCAATTGCCTACTTGTTCTATCTTAGATACATCACAGGCATTTCAGATTTATCATACCCAAAAGCAAAACTGGTTTTTCTTCTAACCTCTTTCTCTCTGATCTTCTCAGTCTGCAATGACACTACTATTCACCAGTGGCTTAATCCAGAAACCTGGGAGTCTTCTTGGACTCCCCTCTTTCTCTCATCCCCCACAATTATTTCATTCACAAGTCCTATCAGCTATACCCACAAGTATATGCAAATTGTGATGACTTCTTTACATCTCCACTACCTCCTAGTCTAAGCTATTGGTCTCTACTTTCATGGCATTCCTCGCCAAACTCATTTCATGTCACCCTCTCCTCAACCATTGTGTTACAACCATTCACTGTATCTTTCAGTTCTCTGTACAAGTCAAGCCTTAGCACATTCTGTTTCTTCTGCTGTAATGCTTCTCCCCGGCTCTTTCCAAAGCATGTTGCTTCTCATTTTAAAACTTAATGTAAGTGTCACTTCAAAGACTCTTTTCCTCCCTGCCCTATGTAGTAAATAGATCTCTCCACTTCTACTCTTTTTTTTAAAGATCGAAGTATAGTTAATTTACAATGTTGTGTTAGTTTCTGGTGTACAGAAAAAGTGATTCTTTTTCATATTCTTTTTCATTATGGTTTATTACAAGATATTGAATATAGTTCCCTGTGCTATACAATAGGGCCTTGTTTATTTTATATACAGTAATTTGTATCTGCTAATCCTGAAGTCCTAATTTATCCCTTCCCCCCCTTCCCTCTTTGGTAACCATAAGTTTGTTTTCTAAGTCTGTGAGTCTGTTTCTGTTTTGTAAGTAAGTTCATTTGTGTCACATTTTAGATTCCACATATAAGTGATGTCATAGGATATTTGTCTTTCTCTGTCTGACTCACTTCACTTAGTATGATAATCTCTAGGTCTATCCATATTGCTGCAAATGGCATTATTTCATTCTTTTTTATGACTAATATTCCATTGTATATATATGCCACATCTTCTTTATCCATTCATCTGTCAATGGACATTTAGGTTGCTTCTGTGTCTTGGCTATTGTAAATAGTGCTGCTATGAACACTGGGGTGCGTGTATCTTGTTGAATTAGAGTTTTCTCCAGATATATGCCCAGGAGTAGGATTGCAGCATCATATGGCAACTCTATTTTTAGTTTTTTAAGGAAACTCCATACTGTTTTCCAAAGTGGCTGCACCAATTTACATTCCATTTAGCAGTGTAGGAGGGTTCCCTTTTCTCCACACCCTCCCCAGCATTTATTTGTAGACTTCTTAATGATGGCCATTATAACTGGTGTGAAGTGGTACCTCATTGTAGGTTTGATTTGCATTTCTCTAATAATTAGTGATGTTGAGCATCTTTCCATGTGACTATTGGCCATCTGTATGTCTTCTTTGGAGAAATGTCTGTTTAAGTCTTCTGCCCATTTGTTGATTAGGTTGTTTGTTTGTTTTTGTTTTTTTATTGAGTCACATGAGCCGTTTATATATTTTGGAAGTTAAGCCCTTGTCGGTCACATCATTTGCCAATATTTTCTTCAAGTCCATAGGTTGTCTTTTCATTTTGTTTATGGTTTCCTTTGCTCTGCAAAAGCTTATAAGTTTGATTAGGTCCCATTTGTTTATTTTAACTTTTATTTCTATTGCCTTGGGAGACTGACCTAAGAAAACATTGGTACAGTTAATGTCAGAGAATGGTTTGTCTATGTTCTCTTCTAGGAGCTTTTTGTTTGTTTGTGTTTTTTTGAATAAATTTATTTATTTTTGGCTGCATTGGGTCTTCATTGCTGTGCTCAGGCTTTCTCTAGTTGCAGCGAGCGGGGGCTACTCTTTGTTGAGGTGTGCGGGGTTCTCATTGTGGTGGCTTCTCGTTGTGGAGCTCAAGCTCTAGGCACGCAGGCTTCAGTAGTGTAGCACGTGGACTCGGTAGTTGTGGATCGTGGGCTCTGGAGTGCAGGCTCAGTAGTCGTGGCACACGGGCTTAGTTGCTCTGAGACATGTGGGATCTTCCCAGACCAGGGCTCAAACCCGTGTCGCCTGCACTGGCAGGCAGATTCTTAACCACTGCGCCACCAGGGAAGCCCTCTTCTAGGAGTTTTATGGTATCCTGTCTTATATGTAAGTCTTTAAGCCATTTTGAATTTATTTCTGTGTGTGGTGTGAGTCTGTGTTCTAATTTCATTGTTTTACATGCAGCTGTCCAGTTTTCCCAACACCACTTGCTGAAGAGACTGTCTTTTCTCCATTGTATATTCTTGTCTCCTTTGTCGAAGATTAATTGACTGTAGGTGTGTGGGTTTATTTCTGGGCTCTCTATTCTGTTCCATTGATCCATATGTTTGTTTTTGTGCCAATACCACACTGTTTGATTACTGTAGCTTTGTAGTATTGTCTGAAGTCTGGGAGGGTTATGCCTCCAGCTTTGTTCTTTTTTCCTCAGGATTGCTTTGGCAATTGTGGGCCTTTTATGGTTCCATGTAAATTTTAGGATTATTTATTCTAGTTCTGTGAAAAATGTCATGGGTAGTTTGATAGGGATGCATTAAATCTATAGATTGCTTTGGGTAGTATGGCCATTTTAACATATTAATTCTTCCAATCCAAGAGCGTAAAATGTCTTTCCATTTCTTTGAATCATCTTCAATCTTCTTTATCAACGTTTTATAATTCTCAGCATATAAGTCTTTCACCTCTTTGGTCAGGTTTATTCCTAAGGTTTTTGTCTGTGTGTTTTTTTAAATGCGATTTTAAAAGAGATTTTTTTTTTCTGATATTTCCTTCTTAGTATAAAGAAATGCAGCCAATTTGTGTATGTTAATCTTGTATCCTCCTACCTTGATGTATTTGCTTATCAGTTCTAGTAGTTTTTGTGTGGAGTCTTCAGGGTTTTCTATATATAGTATCATGTCATCTGCATATAATGACAATTTTACCTCTTCTCTTTCAATTTGGATACCTTTTATTTCTTTTTCTTGTCTGATTGCTGTGGCTAGGACTTCTAATACTATGTTGAGTAGAAAAGATGAGAATGGGCATCCCTGTTCCAGATGTTAGTGGGAAAGCTTCCACCTTTCTGCTGTTGAGTATTATGTTGGCTGCAGGTTTGTCACAACATAGCTTTTATTATGTTGAGATATGTACCCTCTATACCCACTTTGGTAAGAGTTTTTATCATGAATGGATGTTGAATTTTATCAAACGCTTTTTCTGCATCTGTTGAGATGATCATGTGGTTTTTGTCTTTTCTTTTGTTGATGTGGTGTATGACATTGATTGATTTGCATATGTTGAACCATCCTTGTGATCCTGGGATGAATCCAACTTGATTGTGGTGTATGATCATTTTTATGTGTTGTTGGATCCAGTTTGCTAATATTTTTTAAACTTATTTTTTATTGAAGTATAGTTGATTTACGTTATGTTAATTTCTGCTGTACAGCAAAGTGACTCAGTTATACACATATATACATTCTTTTTTATATTCTTTTCCATTGTGATTTATCCCAGGATATTGAATATAGTTCCCTGTGCTATACAGTAGGACCTTGTTGTTTTTCCATTCTATATGTAATAGTTTGCATTTACTAACTCCTAACTTCCAGTCCATCCCTCCCCAAAACCCCCTCTACCTTGGCGGTTTGCTAATATTTTGCTCAAAAGGGAAAAATTCTTATTCCTCCATTTCATGTCCATTACTGAAAAAAAAGTCACTTGTCTGAGACCAGTGATATAGAGAGCTATTTATCTCCACAGTGCTGAAACAGCTGCAGTGTCATGGATCTTAATATAGACAATATTTTTTCCCACGATTAGGGAAATTTAATATTGAATCTTATAGGAATTTCAAAAAGAAATTGAATCATAAAATACAGGAAAGATTAACGGTAGGAAGGGATAGAACCTGGAAAATTTGGCCCTGAGGCAGTAAAATATTTTCTTTAAGCTTCTGAAATAACAATACAGATGTTTCTTTTTTGCATACTTCCAAGTCATCTCACAAAGATAGACAACATCTGCTGCCTATGCTGGCCAGAAGTACAAAAGTTGTTTATTAAGGCATGATTCACCCACCCAGAGGCCTTCATTTCCATGAAGAGGAGAAGCAAACTAATTTCAGATAAGCCGGGCATAGTAATTTGACCTAACAGGAAAATGGGTCCACAGTTAACACTCCCTTGCATCTTACACCACACGACAGTGTCCAAAGCAGTGTCGCTTCTTGGCTACACTTCAGAACTGCTTTGCATACCTGGGCTTCCCAACATCCAGACATCATTTGTTACGCCTCAAGCAGACAGTCTTTAGGCTAGCTTGAAAGTACTCAAAGCTATAATAGCATTCAAACAACAACAAAAAGTCCTCAGATTTCCTTAGTTTCTATCTTTGAACAGTTCAAAGAACTTCCACATTTATTTTTTTCTGGTTCTTTCCCTGTCATGGTATGACGTAAGAAGATCTAAGATTAGAGAACCTGAAGTTCAAATAGTTTGTTCAAAGCCACAATGAAATTACATATCACAGTCAGACTCCATTCTCCCAGCTCTCTCTAGACCATGTAGTTTCCCAAGGGGTTTGAGACCCTTTATGAAAAATTTCAAAACTACATATAATTATGAGTCTTGAGCATTTTTTCTAACCTTCTTAACATAGAGAAAAAAATATTACTTTGCCATTTTTAAATAAAAATGGCTTTGTGAGGACAGGCTTCTAAATTTCCTCATTCTAAATTCACATAGAAAAGATCAAAGGCATAAAAATAGAGGAAAAACCTTCCATATGCCAGAAACTTGGAGGGATGTCTTCTAGTTAAAATGTAAAAGGGCTCAATTAGGAGGAAGGGTCAGTTCAATATTCCACTTTTGTAAAATATATTATCACCCCAGTAGAATTCCATGAGCATCCCCTTACTCAAGGTCGAAGGCTAGATGAAGGCAGATGGGGAGCTAGTCAGGGCACACACTCAGACCCACTTCAATCTCTGACAGAACCCTCTGCCATTCCTACTTAAATATTAACCAAAGCTGGACACATACAGAACTCTCTATGTTAAGATGAGCAAACAGAAAAAACCCATAGGACTATGAAAATATGCTGAGGCTCAAAGGATGAGGTTTCCTTGAAAAATCGGAACAAAGGTGGGTGATAGAGAGAGCAGAGTCAGAAGATCCAATCAACAAAAATGTAAACATTTATGTTCCCTAATGATGTATCCCCAGTACCTAAATTAGTGCCTAGCATAGAATAGTTGTTGAATAAATTGACTGAGTACATTAGGAATCTCAGAAGGCGGAAACAGAATAGGAATAGAAGCAATAATTAAATAATTTTCCTAATACTTAAGCCTGCTGGCAAAATGAATGAAAAGAAATCAACACCTAGACTAGCCAGGTGACATTTTTTAATATTTCTGGGATAAAGCAAAAAGCCTTTGAGAATCCAGGCAGGGGAGTGGGAGGGAACAGATTATCTCCAAAGGAACTAAACTCAAACTGGCCTCAGAATTCAGCACTCTAAGACACAAGTCAATAAAGTATATCCTGCAGAATTCTGAGAGTAAATGTTTATAATTTAAGAATTCTACACTCAGCAAAGTTGTCATGAAGTTGTGAAGGCCTCATAAATAAGTACTGAGATACAAAGGGCTCAAAAGTGACACTACGCAGGTTATCTGCCCTGAAAGAAAAAACTTCTCAAACGTGTACTGCTGAATGAGAAGTCAAGAATAGGGAAGAAGGGACTTCCCTGGCGGTCCAGTGGCTGAGACTCCGTGCTTCCATTGGAGGGGGAGAGGGTTCGATTCCCTGGTCGGGGAACTAGGATCTTATACGCTGTGTGGCGCAGCCAAAAAAAAAGAGTGAGGAAGAAGAAAGTCAGACCACAAAAAATTTATGCATAAAAGAACTTTATTTAATTGTCTAAAATAACTCTCATAAGAGAAAATACATAATGTAGAAAAAGAAATTTTTCTTTCCAAGAGGGATAATCAAGGTAGAAAAGGCCAAATTGCACGAACGAAAACCAAGCTGAGAGGATGTGGGGAGTGGGAGGTAAAGAATGAGGAGAAATAGTGTGCTACAGCAAAGGAAACCATAAACAAGACAAAGACAACCCTCAAAATGGGACAAAATATTTGTAAATGAATCAATGAACAAAGGATTAATCTCCAAAATATACAAACAGCTCATGCAGCTCAACGTCAAAAAAACAAACAACCCAATCAAAAAATGGGCGGAAGACCTAAATAGACATTTCTCCAAATAAGACATACAGATGGCCAAGAGGCACATGAAAAGATGCTCAACATCACAGTTATTAGAGAAATGCAAATCAAAACTACAGTGAGGTATCACCTCACACCAGTTAGAATGGCCATCATCAAAAAATCTACAAACAATAAATGCTGGAGAGGGTGTGGAGAAAAGGGAACCCTCTTGCACTGTTGGTGGGAATGTAAATTGATACAGCCACTACGGAGAACAGTATGGAGGTTCCTTAAAAAACTAAAAATAGAATTACCATATGACCCAGCAATCCCACTACTGGGCATATACCCAGAGAAAACCATAATTCAAAAAGACACATGCACCCCAATATTCTTTGCAGCACTATTTACAATAGCCAGGTCATGGGAGCAACCTAAATGCCCATAGACAGATGAATGGATAAAGAAGATGTGGTACATATATGCAATGGAATATTACTCAGCCATAAAAAGGAATGAAATTGGGTCATTTGCAGAGACATGGATGGACCTAGAGACTGTCATACAGAATGAAGTAAGCCAGAAAGAGAGAAAAACAAATGTCGTATATTAACACATATATGTGGAATCTAGAAAAATGGTACAGATGAACCAGTTTGCAAGGCAGAAACAGAGACACAGATGTAGAGAACAAACAAATGGATACCAAGGGGGGAAGGGGAGGTGGGGTGAATTGGGAGATTGGGATTGACATAATATGTATAAAGTAGATAACTAATGAGAACCTGCTGTGTAGCACAGGGAACTGCACTTCGCTGTACAGTAGAAACTAACACAACATTGTAAAACAACTATACCCCAATTAAAAAAGAAAGAAATAGTGTGCTAAACACACCATCTTGCACAAGAGAAATGAAGAGATATTATTTCATTGTGATATTGAAAATAAGGTGTTTTTCTTTAATCCAAAGGTGAGCATTTTTAGAATAAAAACAGGATGTATACCTTCCAAAGCATGACACAGGATTTGAAAAGCAAAGAACACATAGTTCATATAGTAAGAGACAAGAAAAAGAGAAAATCGTTTCAGAATATGAAAAGAATTAAGAAAATAAGATGACAGAAAGAGTCTGAAACATCAGAGCATCTAAGCAATCCATTCTTTACCAAAGCAGTGTGTGAGAAACAAGATTTCATTCATTCATCGATTATTTCAATAATCTTATGGAATATCATAAAGCCATTAAAATTAGGTTAGTAGAGGATAGTGAAATATTATATAGAAAATATAATAAAAAGTCAAAAAGCAGAATCAAAATTATTTCTATAGTAATTCCAATTTGATTTAAGACATGGAAATGTACCGGCAGTCATAATGGTTGAGATGATAGACTTTAGAATTGGATATAGATTTGTATCTCAAATCTACCATTTACTAACTAATGACCTCAGGCAAACAAATGAATACTCTCAGCCTCAATTTGCTCATCTGTAAAGTAAGAATGATAGTATCTTCTCATAGAACTATTGAAAGGATTATAAGAGAAAAACTGTATAAAAAGGAAATCAAGATATCTGGCATACACAGTAAATGATAACTTATATATGTGTGTATGTTATTTATATATAATATATATGCATATATACACATAGAATATGTATTATACATATATAACATATACATATTATATATGCAAATATACATATGTGACATGTGTATATATGCATTGTGTATAATATATACAATATAGATGTGTGCCTATGCACACATACACATAGAAATAGAGCCAAGAAAAACTATACAGAAGTTTTTTTTGTTTTTTGTCTTTTTGTGGTACGCAAGCCTCTCACTGTTGTGGCCTCTCCCGTTGTGGAGCACAGGCTCCGGACGCGCAGGCTCAGCAGCCATGACTCATGGGCCTAGCCGCTCAGCGGCATGTGGGATCTTCCCGGACTGGGGCACGAACCCGTGTCCCCTGCGTCGGCAGGCAGGCTCTCAACCACTGCACCACCAGGGAAGCCCCTATACAGAAGTTTTAACAACGGTTATCTCTAAAACTAACACAACTTTGTAAATCAACTATAGTTCAATTAAAAACAACTATGGTGGGACTTCCCCGGTGGCACAGTGGTTAAGAATTGCCAATGCAGGGGACACGGGTTCGAGCTCTGGTCCGGGAAGATCCCACATGCCGCGGAGCAACTAAGCCCGTGTGCCACAACTACTGAGCCTGCGCTCTGGAGCACGCGAGCCGCAACTACTGAGCCCATGTGCCACAACTACTGAAGTCCGCGCGCCTAGAGCCTGTGCCCTGCAACAAGAGAAGCCACCGCAATGAGAAGCCCGCACACCGCAACAAAGAGTAGCCCCCACTCGCCACAAGTAGAGAAAGCCCGCGCGCAGCAATGAAGACCCAATGCAGCCAAAATTAAATAAATAAATTAATTAATTAATTAAAAAAAAACAACTATGGTTATCTCTAGGTGGTGGAATTTTGAGTGTTTTTTTTGTTTGTTTCTTTATACTTTTTGTTTCTCCCTCATGTTTTTCTGCATTTTCCAAAATTTCTGCAAAGAATATGCTTGCTTTTACAATTATTAAAAAGATTAATTAAAATTAAAATACATAGTAAAATTTTGTAGGATAGCAATACAGATAGAAAAATATATTATAACAGTCCAAAAGCAATATCCATTCTTAGATACCTAAAAGGCACAAAATTATCTATAAATACAGCAGTGTCTTTCATATAGCTTGGGTTCAGTTTTAGCAAAACAAAACAAATGTCTTTTCCTCTGAATGGTGAATGCCTTGGAGTTACTCCAGAATAATATTGAATTATTCACATTGAATGGTGAATGCCTGGAGTTACTCCAAAATAATATGAAATCAAACCTTATTTCAGTAATAACTTTTAAGCCTAAAATCCTACAAATTGAATCAGTCCTAGTACATGTATCTGTTCCAGAAACCAGTCTCCAAATTTAGAGAGTCTAGGTCTGGCACTAGGAGATTGGATGTTTTAGACAAACGCTCCTTGATGCTGAGAGTACAGGATGATGAAACCAAACACCAATCTTTTAAATATTGTTAGTAACATCCATTTCCACCTCAGCTATCTTTTACCAGAGTAGTATGCGATAAACAACACTTCATTCATTCATTTATTCTTTCAGTTAATATTTATTTAGGAGCCTATTATGCATGCAGCGCTGTGCTAGGCACTGGGTTTACAGTGGAGAACAAAACAGGTGAGGTTTCTGCTTGCATAGGGCTGAGAGCCTAGTGGAGAAGATAGACAAATACATACACTAATAGACATGCAGTTGCAAATTGTGATGAGTGCTATGGAGGAAAGTTCAGAATGTTTTGAAAGAGAACTGGGGGAAGGGATATTTTAGGGTAGGAGAAGGGAGTGGTCAGCCATGACCTCTCTAAGTAAGTGACATTTCAGTCAAAAGATGAGTAAGAGTTAGGGGAAGAATGGTGAAGAGTATTCTAGGAAGGAAAAGTGGCATATGCAAATGCCATGAGGCAGAAAAAAGCTTGAAGCCTTAGGAGTAATTGCAAGACCACTGCAGTCTCCTATGGAAAAGCATGTCTAGGCTCCACTTCTCCTCATCCCAGTGAGAACAGAGCACAATGCAATGAGACAACGCACAGGTGGCAGCAGCACAGGTCTTAATCACATCTGTCACTTAGTTGTTTAACCTGATGTCTGGGCCTTTTTTCAGCATCTTTGAAATGAGAATTACGGAGTTCCTTCTTGAACCTCTTGTGAAATTTCATTGTATTTCATCTGTAAAATACTTGCCCTTTTTATGATGTTGCATAATCATATGTGTAATGTAATAATTGACAAAATGTGGCACTTTTACTATTAAAATGCACATTCTGAGGAAAAAGAGTAGGAGCTACCCGCTGGTTTAGGAAAGTGAAAAGAGAGAACTATATTCACTCATTTGCAATTGTCATTTAATTCCAGAAGGCTAATTATGATCATGAGCTAGGTCATCTATTTTTGTGAAAGTAAACTGTTATTTGCAAGAAGATGGTCTATTTGAAGCTTTCTCAAGGGGAATCCAGTGACTTAGCCTCAGAGCTTCATTGTGAAGTCTCTAAATCAACATGTGTTTCACTCAAATATACTCCTGCTTTGAACAACGTGGTACTTAGATAAGTGTCAGAGTCAAACTGACAATAATATATCCAGAGTCTCACCCCCACCCCAACCCTGCACTGCTCCTAAGTCCCTTGCTGGGCACAATGCTGAACTCTTGCATGCAATAGTTTTTAGTTAAGCCCTGCTATAACAACCCTATGAGACACAGTCAATTCTCATTATTTTTGGTAGTTATATTCTATAAAGTGGCCACAAGCACTGAATTAATGACTATCAAACCATTGCTCCTAAGGGAAACACAAGGTTAAGTTCCTACAAACCTCTGGTTATAATATTTTTATCAACTGATCAATACATAACCTTGCTTTATGTGTGTTTCTGTTTAAAGACACCATATTTATTATATATTGTCGATTCCTTAACGTTGAACTCATGGCCAACAGCCTTATAACTCATGCCCGAATGAAGCTTATCTAATGTTTATTTTCTCCATCTCTTCTTCATGGCAGCCTTCTTGCACCTAGGAACAATAGACAACACTTTAGCAATAAGCTTGGGGGCCATATTAAGTAGTAAAATCACCAACAGAAAGTGCAAAAATGCAAAAAACGTGGCATTAAATAGATCACTTTATATGGTTATGTCTACATGTGGTCCCCTGGAACTGCGGCAGCCATCCTGCAGCCATGAGGAGATAAGCCCGAGGACAAAAGCCAACACACTGAAGAGCAGAAAGTTAGGAAAAAAACCCCAAAACCCTACATCCTTGATAACGTTATTTGCTGCTAAATTAACCATCCTAGTAACTATTCTATCTCTTTCTTATTAGGTGAGATAATACATTTTCCTTATTTAAATAATTTGAGCTGGAGTTTTCTGTTACCTGTAATCAAAAACAGCCTAATTGAGAAAGTCTGCCAAGAGAACTTTTTAGCTCACTGATTTTCAAAGACAGATATAGTTCTCCTAAGAGCAATTGCCCTCTGCCTAGACAAACTAACATGTACAGTATTTCCACAAATTTGGATGGAATTTGAGCTCATGGAAGAAGATAGTGAACTGATCACTTATTTAGCTCACACATGAAGCTTAACATGATGTTTCTAGAAATTTAATGGTTTTTCTTTTTAATAATAAGATACTCACGTGAAAAATATTCCTCCAAATATTCCCCCCTCACCCAGAAGACCTCTTTCATGTATCATTAATTAGAATTACATGACATGCTCATGCCTAAGCCATAATTGGCTTAGATCAATAAAAATTCACATCCTGCAGACAGGAAGGACCCAGATATCCATATCTTAATAAAACTGGGGTTCTGTTAGAAAACAAGAATGGGAAAAGGGACAACAGTTGGGTAGGCAACGAACAGGGTCTACCACACTGCTAAATAGCTATTATTTGATGTTATCATACCCATTGGCTAATACTAATATCCTATACCCATGATAGATGTCATTGATAATGGAGCTCTGTAATGAGTCACTTCTTCAACATTATAGGTTTACTTTGTGGGGGTGGAGACGGCAAGAATAATACAAATAACTCCTCCCCACCCCCAATCCATTTGGGTAAAAATTGCCAACATGATGAGCCATTATCCAGAAATACTTCAGAGTGTAGTTCCTACAAACATGGATATTTTCCTATGTGACCCCAATACAACCATCAAAACTGATATGTGACCGCCACCTAATACTCAGAATCTATTCCATTTTCAGCCATTGTTCCAATAATGTCCTTTGTAGGTATACAATTCAATCCAAGATCTTATGTTGTGTAGTTGTGACCTTCAATCTGGAATAGTAGTTCCTCAATCTTCCTTGACTTTCAATACCTTACACTTCTGAAGACTACAGACCAATTATTTTGTAGAATATCCCTCAATTTGGGTTACTCTCATGTTTCCTAATGATTAGATTCAGGTAATGCATTTTTGGCAGAATTATCACAAAAGTGATACTGTGTTTTTCTCATTGCATCCTATCAGGTGGTACACAATTTCAGTTTGTCCCATTGCTGCTGATGATAACTTTGATCACTTGGTTAATGTGATATTTGCCAGGTTTCTCCATTCCAAAGTTACTCTTTTTCACTGTGTAACTAAGTATTTTGTAAGGAGGTATTTTGAGACTATGTAAATATCCTGTTCCTCATCAAATTTTCACCCAGTAACTTTAGTATCCACAATGTTTCTTGGTTTAATTAACTATTACTACAGGTTGCCAAATGGTGATTTTCTAATTCCAGTATTCTTTCTACATGTATTAGTGTTCGAGTGTAAAGAAAATCTTTCTAGTCTTCCCATTGGTTTTCATGTATTTATTTATATCAGTGTAGACTTATGCATTGCTGTTTATATAATCCATTACTATCCTCATGTATTTTGATACCCAAATTATCCCAGATTTAGCCCCCTTGAGGTGGCTTCTGTATCATTTTGATGTACCCTCATCATTCTTTGAATATGACCTTATTTTTTGTGTACAAAAAGATGTTCCAAGCTTATCTTGTACTTTCCATATTCCAAATAGTTTGGAATAAGCTATTTCTCCCAGCATCCCTGATATCGTTTAACAGAGAGTACTATTTAGGAACCAAGATATGGCACTTGTGTACTCATTGCTATTGGATTGTTGCTGCTCTAAGGCCCTCTAAGCTAATGGATATCTATATCTATGTGTAAATATAAATTATGTACACATATATGTCGTATACAATGTATAATATTGTGTACCTATATATGTATTATATGTATATGCATGTGTACATTTATTTATTTATTTATTTATTTTTGGCTGTGTTGGGTCTTTGTTTCTGTGCGAGGGCTTTCTCTAGTTGTGGCAAGCGGGGGCCACTCTTCATCACGGTGCACGGGCCTCTCACTATCGCGGCCTCTCTTGTTGCGGAGCACAGGCTCCAGACGCGCAGGCTCAGTAGTTGTGGCTCACGGACCCAGCTGCTCCGCGGCATGTGGGATCTTCCCATACCAAGGCTCGAACCCGTGTCCCCTGCATTAGCAGGCAGATTCTCAACCACTGCGCCACCAGGGAAGCCCTGCATGTGTACGTTTATATCTATATTTGTTTTTATGTCTCTCTCTGTATTTTAAACCATGAGTTCACACCGATAAGTTCAATTCTAATATAACATTAGAAGGCCTTTCTAGTTTTCTCCCCTTCCATATTTGTAATTCCCATAGTAAAATATCCTCAATATTTACTCATTGAGTCAATTCCCCCCATATTCTCCAAAGTGACTAATTGCCCAAATTCATGATGCTCCCTCCTCAGGCAAACATTCTCTTCTTCCCACTCATACATCAACAACCTGCACCCAGTTGCCACTGCTCTTCATCCCCCTTCCTTGTGGACACCTATCTTGCTTGCACCCCCCATAATGGCTTTTGGATTGAATATTCAGAAGGAGAGGAAGTCAGAAGGGCAGGAAGGCAGGCAAGAAGGCAGTTGGGAAAGCAGGCAAGCCATATATTTACCTTTTAAGAGACGGTACTCTAACCCAAAGGAGAACTATAAGAGTGAGAAATGTTGGACGTTGGGTCAGGCCAGTGGAGATTATATTTTGGAGGAAGCAGACCTTCACTACGATCTTTAAATAATAGGGTAAATATCAATACTTAGAGGTTAATGTGAATTAGGATTTTTCCTTCTAAATATTTATGTTCATAATTTTTAAGTTAAAATAAATCACATCTCTTAAGTTAGAGCCTTGATACTCAAAGTATGATCCACAACCAGCTGCATCAGCATCTTCTGGGATCCTGTCAGAAATACAGAATCTCAGTCCCCACCCTAGATGTTCTGAATCAGAATCTGCATTTAACAAGATCCCCCAGGTGATTCATCTGTTCGCTAAAGTTTAAAAAGCACCGAGTTTGAACATTCACCATTTGTTGGCAAAATCCATCCTGGTCTCACCTACAAAATGTAAGTAGTAAAAATCCTTCTTCACTAACTCTAGAAGTTAAAGATAAAAGTAAATACTTCATCTATCTCACCTCACATGCTATTATTTATTATTTTTATTCCCTCACTTCCTTCTTCCCTTTCTATATGCCTGTCTGCCTCCCTCCTCTTCTCCCTTCCTTCTCTTCTTTTTAAATGTCTAGTTCCCTTAAATAGGGTGTAAACACCTTTAGAATAGAAAACATTTGCCCTATAAGTCTACAGTTTAGTCAAATAACGAAAAGTCTGGCTATCGATTTACAAACTAACTTCTAAGGGAAATATATTCAAAGAGTACAATGAAATAAAACCCAGTTAGATTGCTCTGCTTTCAGAACTAGCTTCAGATCAGAGAACTAAATTATTTTTCTTACTGCAAAATGTCAACATTTTAATTCTGGAATCAGGCAAACCTGGATTCAGATATCAGTCTGTGATTTGCTGGCTGTGTAACATTGAGCAAGTCTCTTAAACTCTCTGAACTTTTATTTCTATTTTTGGAGTGCTCAAACTCATGAGCTTTGGAATAAGAAAACCAAGCTTTGAATCTTGCTTCCTTCTCTTCTTTGATATTTAGACTTAGGCAAGGTATTTAACCTTCTTTATCCTCAGTAAAATAGAGACCCACCTCAGAGGTTTGTCCTGGGAAAATGCATTTCAAGGGCTTAGCACAGTGCCTTGACACATAGTAAGATGACCATTGAACAACGTGGGGATTAAGGGGACTGACCCTTCATGTAGTGGAAAATCCATGTATAATCTACAGCTGGTGTTCCCTATCCACAGTTCTGCATCCGGGGATTCAGTCAACTGCAGATCATATCGTGTAGTACAGTATTATCTACTATTGAAAAAAATCCATGTATATATGGACCTACACAGCTCAAACATGTGTTGTTCAAGGGTCCACTGTATGTTCAGTAATTGTTAAATCTATGTTCTTTTTTCAATTTTGAAATAAGGATAATTATCTGCAACAAAGGTTGTAGTGAGAGCTTAGATGTGAAGTGTCTGTGGTACAAAGTAAGCACTCAGTAAATATTAGCTATGATTGGCTCATAGTGTTGCTGTGAGGATCCAGTGGGATAAGATAGTGTGATACTCATAATCATTATTGTTCCCTTCCAATAGGGAGTAATTCTGACTTTGTGTTTTAGAGAATTTTGACTATGTTGTCTGTAACCTGCAAGCTGTTTTAGGGTTGGTTTTTTTTTTAAGCCATTCTACATTTTACTTAATCCCTATACTTATCACTTATGTATATGCTGAAATGCTACAGAAAGAAACAGCTGGGCATTTCCACTTGGATCTGGCTTGATTATGCTCCTCTGATCCTAAGATCCTGCTCCTGAAATGGCCAGCACCACCCGGTTCTTCCCAGGTGAGTGGCTGGATTTTGACTGCAAAAAAAAAAGGAAAAGGAAAAGGAAAAGCAGGTGGAAAGAAATGTTCCAAAATCTTCTTTAAGCTAAACGGCAAGGACTACATCTGCCTAGGAAATGACTTTTTTAAAGGCCATGCAAAGGATAAAAGGAGGAACAGAGGAAAGAGCAGCATCCAATTGCTATGGCAACTGGAATTTTGCAAATAAATACTTCAGCATAGCTTGTTTCTCAAACAAACTGACCTATTCTTTCCGTTATTTGGTTCCCCTTCTGTTTCCTTATTCTCCCTTCATTAGTGTACAGTCATTCCTATCATACCTTGGAAAGAAAAGGATAAGTATTCCTTTTTGAGACTTTTTACTCCCCCCCCCACCAAATAAAATCTGGTAACACCTTGTTTGTTCATACACTGAGATGGGAAGTGTCCGTATTATACAGAAACTCTGTCCCTCCAAGAGTGTCATCATGGAGGTATGGTAAGCCAGAAACTTCCCCCAAATCCTGACAGTCGAAACAATGAAGGTCTACTAATGACTTGTGAGTCACCAGATTTCTCTAAGCTTCCCTTTCCCAGTGTGCATGGGGTAAATGCTGCCCCAAATTTTAGGAAATGTGGGCAAGATTTGGGTCATTTGTATTCGTATTCAACTAACCCAGTTTGGACCCAGTCTCCCTTTACAGCTTAAGCTGTCACTGATCTCCGGTGCTTTAGCCAAACACGTCTACGTGCTCCTGGCACACACACTTCTTCTGTGCCTTGGCTCTTCCCATCTCTCTGCCTGGAATGCCCTTTCCCCTTCTCTCGATTTCCTCCTTCTATTTTATCAAACTCACGTCTGTCTTCCTATATGTCTCAAATCAAATAACACCTCTTCCACAAAGCCTTCTCTGATTTCCATAGCTAGTACATTTCTTGCTTTTCTTATTTGTGTTCGTCTCTGGTATTTGTAGTTGTTTGTGTACATCTTTCATCCACTTCACCTTCCCCCCAGAAGAGATTAAGCCCCTTGAGAGCAGAGAACATATATTCTCCTTGATTCTCTATAGCATCCCAAACTATAAATGGCCTTTTTACTTACATGTATCCATCCCCAACAAACCCTTGACTTATAAGCTTTTTAAGACCAAGGGCCGTGTCTCATTCCCTTTTACTTACCCAGTACCTAGCTCATTGCTTGGCACGTAGCTGGTGCTCAAAAAAATAATGGTTGAAGTAATGAATAAAAGTAGATGCTTTTGGAAATGAATTAGATTAATTTGTAAAATAAAACGTTAAATAGTGGGGAAAGTGTATTGAGTAGGTACATGTGCATGAAATTCATTCATTCATTCAATCAGCAGTGAACAAGGCAAATGAGGATCTTGACTTAATGAAGCTTATGTTTTAATGGGACATGCAGAGAATTAACACACAAGCAAACAAAAAGATAAATTCAGGGACTTCCCTGGCGGTCCAGTGGTTAGACCCTGCACTTCCACTGCAGGGGGCATGGGTTCGATCCCTGGTTGAGGAACTAAGATCCTGCATGCCGCATGGCACAGCCAAAAAAAGGTAAATTCAGACTGTGATAAGTGCTGTGAAGGAAATAAACAGGGCAATGAAATAGAGTCACTTTAAATAGGGTGTTTTAAAGTGTTGTGTGTAGGGTTTCTCAACCTCTGCACTATTGTCATTTTGGAATGGATAATTCTTTCTTGCAGGGGGCTGTCCTGTGTATACTAGGTTGTTTAGTAGCATTTCTGGCCTCTATCCACTAGATGCCAGTAACAAACCCCTCCAGTTGTGTGAATCAAAAATGGCTCTAAACGTTGCCAAATCTCTGGGGGTCAAAATCACCCCCAGTTGACAACCACTGTGTTAAAGTACTACCTCTTTGAACTTGTGACATGAGCTGAAACTGGAAGACAAGACATAAATAAACCTTCAGAACTAGTGAAGTGTATTCCAGGTAGGAAAGTAGATTACAGAACACACACACACACACACACACACACACACACACACACACAAATAGACTATAGATATGAAGATTATTCATGTGGAGGGGAGTGATATATGATGTGATTGGAGAGGGAGGCAAGGGCCCAATCATATAGTTGCTTGAAGTCATATAAGGAAGCTCAGTTTTCATTTTAAAGCAATAGAGGCCATTAAGGATTTTAAGCTGAGATGTAGCATGATCTAATTTGTTTCTAAAGCTTGCTGTAAGGTGGCAAATGGATTGGGCAAGAGTTGAAGCAAGGAGACTAATGGGCAGACTGTTGGAACAATCCAGGTGAAAGATGATGAGGTTTTAGTCTGGGGTAATAACAACGGTAATGAAGATACTTGAACAGATTTATGATATCAAAGAAGTATAGGACAAATGCTATCACTTAAAATTAAATACTACCAGCTAGAACAAGACAACCTATGGAGTGGTAATCTGGGCTCCTTGCTCCACTTCTCATAGTAATGGTTGGTCTATTGTCTCCATTTTCTCTGCAGATGAGTTTCTGTGCATCCACCAAACTTTAGCCCTCACATGGTTTTGATCTACTGTGGCCTAGCCTCTATAGTACCTTTTCATTCAAGCACCCACCACCTGCTAATTGCCTTGGTCTCTCAGCTTCTCAATTCCGTATTCCTGAGAGAGGGAATCTGATTGGTCTAGTTTGCTTCAAGTTACCCTCTCTTCTAGGGAATATGGGAAGAACAAATTCACTAAAGATGGGATTCAAGTGAGGAGACAATGATTGGGACATCTACTGAAGATGGCAGGTTTTTGTTTTTTTTTTAACTCTGTGCTAATTTGAAAAAATTTTGTGTGGGGCTTCCCTGGTGGTGCAGTGGTTGAGAGTCCGCCTGCCGATGCAGGGGACATGGGTTCGTGCCCCGGTCCGGGAAGATCCCACATGCCGCAGACCGGCTGGGCCCTTGAGCCATGACTGCTGAGCCTGCGCGTCCGGAGCCTGTGCTCTGCAACGGGAGAGGCCACAGCAGTGAGAGGCCCGCGTACCGCAAAAAAAAAAAAAAAAAAAATTTGTGTGTGTGCAGATAAAATATACACAACACAAAATCTGCCATTTCAAGCATTTTATGTACAGAATTCAGTGGAATTAAGCACACTCACAATGTTGTAGAACCATCACCAATATCCGTTTCCAGAACTTTTTCATCATCCCAAACTGAAACTCTGTACACCTTAAACAATAACTCCTTTCTCTGCTCCCCCTAGCATCTAGGAACCTCTGTTCTACTTTCTGTCTCTGTGAATTTGCCCACCTTCGTTACCTCATGTAAGTGGAATCATACAGGTTTGTCCTTTTGTGACTGGCTTATTTCATGTAGCATAAGGTCTTCAAGTTCATCTATGTTGCAGCATGTATCAGAATTTCATCCTTTTTTAAGGCTGAATAATATTCCACAGTATGTATATACCACATTTTGTTTATCCATTCATCTGTTAATGGAAATTTGGGTTGTTTCCACTTTTTGGCTATTGTGAATAATGCAGCTATGAACATGGGTGTACACATATCTGTTAGAGTCTTTGCTTTCAATACTTTTGGGTATACACCTGAAAAAGGAATTTTTTTCTTTTTGCTGGATCATATGATAATTAACCTGAACTTTTTGAGGAACTGCCAAACTGTTTTCCACAGTGGCTACACCATTTTTAATTCTCACCATCATTCAGCACTTCAGACCACTGCAAATTCCATGAGTCAACTCAGTCTATCAGATCACCAATGCAACAACCCAAAATAAATAAATATTTTTAAAAGTAAATAAATAAGTAAAATAAGTGAGATACAGATAAGTCTTAAATAAGCAGCGTTCACAACATAATGTCATAATGTCATTAAAGAGGTATATGCAGGGACGTCCCTGGTGGTTAAGACTTTGCCTTCCAATGCAGTGGGTGCAGGTTTGACCCCTGGTCAGGGAGCTAAGATCCCACATGCCTTGTGACCAAAAAGCCAAAACATAAAACAGAAACAATATTGTAACAAATTCAATAAAGACTTTAAAAATGGTCCACACCAAAAAAAAAAAAAAATCTTAAAAAACAAAAGGGCATATGCAAAGTGCTTTTGGAAGCACAGAGGATAGAGTAATGCTGGCAGAGCCAGAGAGGAAGTGACATTTGAGCTGTGTTAAAAGATGAAATGGAATTTTCCCGGCAAAGAAGAAAAAAAACAGTTATACCATGCATAAGTAAAGACATGGCATTTTCAGAATCTGTTATCTAGTTAAACTTTCTCCTGTAGGTCTTAGAAGCAAACAGCAGAAAATTACCTTTTATTATTCGGGTCCATGGTTGATACCTGTGATGGTAACGTGGAAGATAGTTTGGAAGAGGGAGATTCTTAAATCCTGGAGATCTGCAATGATATTGTGGTTGCCTAGGCAAGAGGCACAAAGAATCTGTTGAGGTATGGAAGAAAACAAAGAGCTATGAAAGAAGTTGCCTATCGACTGCAGCAGTGAAAGAGGGGGAGTACTTGAAGATAATTTTCAAGTTTCTGGCTTCGGCAACTGGGTGGATGGTACTGCCATTCTCTAAGCTAAAGAACGTAAGAGAAGCAAGTCTGTGAGCATGAAGAGAATACACCCATTTCTTTTTTTTTTTAATACCCATTTATTTTATTTTTCTGCCTACATCTCTGGAAAAGAGGATTTCCTTGCAAGTATTACAGATAGTTTAAAAAACTGACTTTTATCTGTAACATAAAATTTTAATTTTGCTCCTCTTAAAAAAATTTTAAACTGTTGCATGATATTCCACTGTATGGATGTAATAATTTCATGACTTATTTCAGAAGTTTGTTATTTATTGTTATCATACTATTGTTTATAGATAATTTTGAATTTTAAAAATTTATTGCTTTCCACATTTTCAGGAATAGGCAAGTACCATTAATACAGTTTTTAAAAAGTTAGAGAAAAAGCAATGATATTGGAGTTTTGAGTAAGGGTACTAGAATGTTGTCATTGAACAGAAAAAGGGAAGTCAGAAGGATGAACTTTTTCTTGGGACAGACTTGGGGGTGCTGAATGAGGAGCCAGTGTTTCTAGTCTGGAACAGGTTAAGACATAAGACTAGAATTCAGGAGAGGAATGAAATATGAAGATTTGGGGTCATTCACAGAGGGAGAGTTGAAATTACACAAAGAAGAGAGGGTAGAGGGAAAGAAGAGAGGGTGAAGGAAAAGGAACTGAGAACACACACACACACACAACACACAGAAAACATGAGGGTTTGTTGCTAGATTGAGTTCATATTCTAGTTCCATAAACTACTATCTGTTCCAAAAATTACTAGCTAAGAGTCTTCTGGACAAATCACTTAATGTTTTTGAACCTCAATTCTCTCTTTAGTAAAATGGGTGTAAATAATACCATTTACCTAGAGTGCTGTAAAAATAGCGAAAAAATGTAGGAAAAGTATTTTATTAATTATTTTTGTTGTACAACAAATTATCCCAAAATTTAACTGTTGAAAACAACAGTAATTTATTATTTCACAGTTTCTAGGGGTCAGAAATATGGAAGTGAGTTGCTTAGCTGGCTCCGGGTCTCTTATGAAGTTGAGATCATGATGTCAGTGAGGGCTGTGGTCCTCTGAAGGCTGTAGGATCTGCTTCTAAGAGAGCTTATTCGTATGGCTGATAGCAGAGGGCCTCAGTTCCCAGACAGGTGAACTTCTCCACGGGGCTGTTGTGTGTGCCACTTCACAATGTGGCAGCTGCTTCTCCAGAGTGACTGGTCAGAGAAAGCTGTGATGCCTTTTAGGACCTATCTCCAAAGTCAAACACCATCACTTCTGTTGTAGTCCATTCATTAGAAGCGAGTCACTAAGTCCAGTCCACACTCAAGGAGAATGGGATTAAGCTCAATCTCTTGAAGAGAGGAGTGTCAAAGATTTTGTGGATATATTTTAAAACCACAACAAATACCTGGCACACTGTTACTTCTTCTTTTTTAAAAAAATAAATTTATTTATTTATTTTTGGCTGTATTGGGTCTTCGTTGCTTTGAGAGGGCTTTCTCTAGTTGCGGCTACTCTTCCTTATGGTGCGCGGGTTTCTCATCGTCCTGGCTTCTCTTGTTGCAGAGCACAGGCTCTAGGCACGCGGAATTCAGTAGCTGTGGTGCGTGGGCTTCAGTACTTATGGCTCACGGGCTCTAGAGCGCAGGCTCAGTAGTTGTGGTGCACAGGCTTAGTTGCTCCGCTGCATGTGGGATCTTCCTGGGCCAGGGATCGAACCCATGTCCCCTGCATTGGCAGGCAGATTCTTAACCACTGCACCACCAGGGAAGCCCACTGTTACTTCTTGAGATTTGATCCTGAATCCTCTTTTCCTCTCTATCAGTCTTGATTTTCTTACAAAACCCATCTTCCCTTAGCTTTCCCTTTCTTCGTAAGTGACACTACCATTCACTCAGTTACGAAAAGCCTGAGTCATTCTTTTTGTTTTCTTTATTACTATTATTATTTTTTGGCTGTGTCGGGTCTTAGTTGCAGCACTCGGGGTCTTCGTTGTGGCGCACGGGCTTCTCTCTAGTTGTAGCGTGCGGGTTTTCTCTCTCTAGTTGTGGCACGCGGGCTCCAGGGCGTTCAAGCCCAGTAGGTGGGGCACGCGGGCTTAGTTACCCCACTGCATGTGGGATCTTAGTTCCCTGACCAGGGCTCGAACCCACGTCCCCTGCATTGGAAGGCAGATTGTTTACCACTGCACCACCAGGGAAGTCCCCTGAGTCATTCTTGATTCTTTTCTTTCTCTGACCTTGTATATCCCAAGAAATCTATCTGCAGGTATTGTTGGTTCTACTTCTAAGGTAATGAATATATGAAAGTTGGAGAATTGAGGTGGTAGGGACCCACTGGAGAGATGGGGAAGCAGAGGTTTGGTATGGTTCTCCTGCCTTCCTAAGGCAGCTTTTCAAGTGTACAGGTCTCTGTTAAGTGTTAAGTATGGAGGGTTGGTGAGATTGCTTCCTAGCATTCATAGCAGCCACCCCTTTTTTCCAGGTTTATTGAGATGTACCTGACATATAACGTTGTGTAAGTTGATACATTGTGATGATTTGATACACGTATGTATTGCAAGATGCTTACCACAATAGGGTTAGTTAACACATCCTTCACTTCACATAATTATCATTTTGTTGTTGTTGTTAAAGTGAGAACATGTAAGATTTACTCTCTCAGCCACATTCAAGTATACAATACAGTACTGTTAGACAGTACATGCTATACATTAGATCCCCAGAAATTATTCCTCTTATAACTGGAAGTTTGTACCCTTTGACCACCTTCACTCATTTCCTCTGCCACCCAGCCCCTGGCAGCCACCAATCTACTCTCTATTTCTATGAGCTCAGCTTTTTTAGATTTCACATGTAAGTGAGATCATACAGTATTTGTCTCTCTGTCTGAACTTTTCACTTAGCATAATGCCCTCAAGGTCCATCTATGTTGTTGCAAATTGCAGCATTTTCTTCTCTTTCTATAGCTGAATAATATTCCATTTTGTGTGTATATATAAATATAATATATATTTATATATATATATATAAAATATATATCACATTTTCTTTATCCATTCTTCCATCAGTGGATATTTAGGTTGTTTCCATGTCTTGGCTGTTGTGAATAATGCTGCAATGAACATGCAAGTGCAGATACAAGATAGTGATTTCATTTCCTTTGGATGAATACCCAGAAGTAGGATTGCTGGATCATACGGTAGTTCTATTTTTAATTTTTTGAAGAACCTCCATACCATTTTCTATAGTGGCTGTACCAATTTACATTTCCACCAATACTGCACTTGGGTTCCCTTTTCACCACATCTTTGCCAATACTTGTTATTTCTTTTCTTTTTGAAGAGGTGTATAAGAGGTGTGAGGTGACATCTCATTGTGGTTTTGATTTGCATTTTTCTGATATTAGTGATGGTGAGTATTTTTTCCCGTATTTGTTAGCCATTGGTATGTCTTCTTTGGTAAAATATCTATTCATGTTCTCTGCCCATTTTTAAATTGGATCTTTTGGGTCTTTGCTACTGAGTTTTACATGTTCCTTATGTATTTTAAGTATTCAGTATTAACCCCTTATTTAATGTGTGGTTTGCAAATATTTTCTCCCGTTCTGTAAGTTGCCTCTTCATTTTGTTGATTGTTTCTTTTGCTATGCAGAAGCTTTTTGTTTGATGTAGTCCCTCTACAAATATAGTGTCATTTGTTTATTTTTGCTTTTGTTGCTTGTGCTTTTGATGTTATATCCAAAACATTATTGCCAAGACCACCGTCAAGGAGATTTTTCTCTATGTTTTCTTCTAGGAGTTTTAAGGTTTCAGGTCTTACATTTTAGTCTTTATTCCATGTTGAGTTAATTTTTGTGACTGGTGTGAGATAGGAGTCCAAATTCATTCTTTTGCATGTGAATATCCAGTTTTCTCAACACTGTTTACTGAAGTGACTATCCTTTCCTCATTGAGTGTTTTTGGATCCTTGTCAAATATTAGTTGACATGACAGCCACCTTTTATTAAGCATTTACTTTGTACCTTGCACTACACTAAGTAATTTTCATGCATTATCTCATTAAATCATCACACCTCTCTAAGGAGTAGCTGTTACTATTGCTCACCTAACACGTTTGCTTAAAAACTTACTTTTACTATTATCAAGATAATGCATGTTCACACATATATTTTTTTATTCTTCTGTTAAATTATTTTCTTGGGATAATTTTCCAAAGTGGAATTACTGGGTCAAAGAATATAAAACTTTTAAATCCATCAATAACTTTTTTCTAGGCTCACTTGGAGGACTTGTTTGCTCTCTTTCTTCATAGTCAACTTTTCTATTAAAAAAGAAAAGTGGGCTCCTTCCCTTCCTGATGACCTGCCCAACCCAGAGCCTGACAGACAGTAGATCCTTAATAAATATTTACTTTATGAGTACCAAATATATTTAGAGTATCTTATCTAAAAGCCCATCTAAGAAAAATGTGTAGGGACTTCCCTGATGGTCCAGTGGCTAAGACTCTGCACTCCCAGTGCAGGGGGCCCGGGATCGATTCCTGGTCAAGGAACCAAATCCCACAAGCTGCAACTAAAGATCCTGCATGCCCCAACTAAGACCCGACACAGCCAAACAAATAAATAAATATTTTTTAAAAAAAGAAAGAAAGAAAAATGACTAGGTCTGTCTTTAATGAAGATTCAAGGATGAGGCTTCAAGGAATTGCCTGATTTTAATTGAACTCGTTCATTCATTCATCTATAGTTTGTCTTCTCGCAAACAAGACCTTGGACTTCCCTAGTGGTCCAGTGGTTAGCACTCGGTACTTTCACTGCCATGACCCTGGGTTCAATCCCTGGTCGGGGAACTAAGATCCCGCAAGTTGCACAATACGGCAAACAACAACAACAACAAAAACCTTAAGGTGGCTTAGTAAGTTGCAAAAACAAATAGCAAGAAAAAATATATTCCATATAAGAAACGTAAAGCAAAGGGACTATAAGGGTAGGAAAATGGAGCCAAGAGTGAGGAAATCTCAAAAAGTGCATACCATGAAGTTTTATATACACTTGCTAATAAGGACAAAAACAATTTTGATTTTAAGCTCCCTGGCAACCTGAAAAAAAGATGAGAATGTGATCAGCTGCAACAATATTTGCAGTGTTCATAGGCAAAAACAGTCTGGTTACTTAAGGAAATCACCACCTTTCCTGGAGATAAAACTTGACCTAGCCCCTCACCAGACGAATGGATAAAGAAGTTGTGGTACATATATACAATGGAATATTACTCAGCCATAGAAAGGAATGAAATTGGGTCATTTGTTGAGACGTGGATGGATCTAGAGACTGTCATACAGAGTGAAGTAAGTCAGAAAGAGAAAAAATATATCGTATATTAGTGCATGTATGTGGAACCTAGAAAAATGCTACAGATGAACTGGTTTGCAGGGCAGAAGTTGAGACACAGATGTAGAGAACAAACATATGGACACCAAGGGGGGAAAGCCACGTGTGAGTGGGGATGGTGGTGTGATGAATTGGGCGATTGGGATTGACATGTATACACTGATGTGTATAAAATTGATGACTAATAAGAACCTGCTGTATAAAAAAATAAATAAAATTCAAAAATTAAAAAAAAAACCCAAAACTTGACATAAATTTCTGCTGTGCTTTCTCTGACTGCAAATCTTGTGAACAATGTCACTTCCAACAGCATCCTCCTTATAGTAAGCATGGAGATACATTTTGAAGGGCTGTTTCTTATAGTGCCTATAATAAAGGCTGAGAACATGACAGCCATGTATAGTTCAGTAAAGGCAAAGGGTGATGATGATGATCATGATGATGCGCAGAAGATAAGCAACTCTCCAGGTTTTATTCAATCTATGCTTCTTTTATTTAAGGGATCTCTTGTGAAAGTTCTTAATCTAAGGTTCATGGACAACATTTAGAGTATTTAAATTCTCTGAAATTGTATGCAAAAATATTGTGTCACTTTGAGGGATTATGACATGTCAAGGTAGATTCGGCAGTTGCAACAAATGTACCGCTATGATGGGGAATGTTGACAATGGGGGAGGCTATGCATGTGTGGGGCAGGGAGTATATGGGAAATCTCTGTATCTTAGTCTCAATTTTACTGTGAACCTAAAACTGCTCTTAAGAGATAAAGTCTTGGGCTTCCCTGGTGGCGCAGTGGTTGAGAGTCCGCCTGCCGATGCAGGAGACACGGGTTTGTGTCCCGGTCTGGGAAGATCCCGCATGCCGCGGAACGGCTGGGCTCGTGAGCCATGGCTGCTGAGCCTGCGCGTCCGGAGCCTGTGCTCCGCAACGGGAGAGGCCACAACAGTGAGAGGCCCGCGTACCGCAAAAAAAAAAAAAAGGTAAAGTCTTAAGAAAAAAAATTATGTCCAGGAGTAAATGCATTTTCCTAGGAAAAAGTTTAGAGCAGTAGTTCTTAAGCTTAACTGCACATTAGAGCCACCTAGGGAGCTTTAAAACTATAATGGTGGGAACTTTGGGTATCCTGATTTGATCTTGAGGAGCCTGCACATGGCTATGTTTTAAAAGCTCACCAGGTGATTCTAATGTGCAAGGTTGCTGTGAATGCAAAACACCTAAAGATTTTGTGAAAATGCAGATACTGATTCAGTATATCTGGGATTAGGTCTGAAATTCTGCATTTCTTTTTTTTTAACTCATTTTATTGACGTATAGTTGATTTACAATGATTCTGCATTTCTAAAAAGCTTCTACTGCTGCTGATCTTCAGAACATACTTTCGGTAGTAAGGCTCTAGAGCAGTAATATTCAAAGTGTGATCTGGGGATGCTTAAGGTGGAGGGAATGGCTTATTTGCATAACAAAACCAAGATATTATTTGCCTTTCTCACTACGTTGGCATTTGCACTAACGGTGCCAAAACAGTGGTGAGTAAAGCTGCTGGTGCCTTAGCACAAATCGAGGTGGGTAGCGCCAACCGTATTCGTACTCATTGTATTCTTTACTGCCATCTGCTTGCAATTTTTTAAAAAAGTGCAGTTTTACTTAAGAATAAATGACGCAGTAAAAATTATGAATTTTATTAAATCTTGACCCCTCGGTACATGTGTCTTTATTTTGTATGACAAAATGGGAAGTGTGCATGAGGCACTTTTGTGCTGCATGTGTAAGAAGGATCGATGGCTGTCTTGAGGAAAAACATTTATGTGATTCATTGAGTTGTGATCTGAGCTGGCTGCTTTTCTCATTGACTATCAGTTTTACTTGGAAGAATGACTAACAGACAAACTCTGGCTATTCAGACTTGTGAATTTGGCTGAAATTTTCTGAAAAATGAACAAAGTGAGCCTGCGTGTCAAGGAAAATAACTGATGGGCTTCCTTGCCATTGATATAATTTGAGTTTTCAAACAAAAATTAGGATTTTGGGAAACTTGTTTTTACCACCATGAGCTCAACAGCTTCCCAATACTTTAAAGACTTTTCTGATGATGATAAATGTTTTTTAAAATATTGTACAATAAAATATGTCAAGAGTTGGAAGATCTGCATAGCTCAGTGAACCAATATTTTCAAATGACCAGTGCATATTAAATCATGCATGGTTAAAAGATCCATTCAATGAGCAAGAAAGACCAATGGATTTTAATGAAACAGAGAACAAAAAGTTCATTGATATGGTTTCAGATTCTACACTGCAAGTAACCTTTAAGAAATGACTACTTGTTGAATTTCCATATAATATCAAAAAATAACCACAATTATCTGAAAAGGCTATTAAAGTATGTCTCCTTTTTCCAGCTACATAGCTGTGTGAGGTCCAATATTCTTCATATACTTCACCTAAAACAATATATTGTAACAGACAATGTGCATATATATATGGGAATCTAGCTAGAGAAGACATTAATGAAATTTGTAAAAATGTAAAACATTGACAGTCTTCTTATTACATTTTTTGGAAAATATAGCTACTTGCCAAAAATATATTATTTATGTTAACATGTACTAATAAGCTTACATCTATTTTAAAATGAAATCATTATTTCTTTAATTTCTAATACAGTAATTACTGATAGATATAACCAACATAAACAAAAGCTCATTAATTTTTAAGACTTTTTGGTCTGAGAACTGCTGCTCTAGAACTTTCATTAAACTACAAAGAGGTCCAAGACCTCAAAATGGTTAAGAACTTCAGACTTTTAGAAAGGAATGGATGAACTGATTGCATATTCTCCACAAAGCTTATTTTTCTCAGTTAAGATTTTTTTAAATAAATTTATTTATTATTTTATATTTATTTTTGGTTGCATTGGATCTTCATTGCTGCTCACGGGCTTTCTCTAGTTGCAGGGAGTGGGGGCTACTCTTTGTTGCGGTGCGCGGGCTTCTCATTGCGGTGGCTTCTCTTGTCACGGAGCACGGGCTCTAGGCACGCAGTCTTCAGTAGTTGTGGCACACAGGCTCAGTAGTTGTGGCGCACTGGCTTAGTTGCTCTGCGACATGTGGGATCTTCCCGGACCAGGGCTTGGAACCTGTGTCTCCTGCATTGGCAGGTGAATTCTTAACCACTGCACCACCAGGGAAGTCCCTCAGTTAAGCTATTGAAAAGTATGGAATGGCAGTGTGTTCTAGGATATATTTCTGATAAGAAATTGGAGTACAACAGTTCTGAGCTGCCAGTTATCTACAGTCTTAATATAGTTTGAAAATAACTCTTGAAGCTCAAATCCAATTCCATTTCCTAATATGATATACAAAAATCTTTATGAACTATGCTTTACAAGAATTAACCAATTTAATTCATGACAACCCTGGTAGGTACTCTTTTTTTCCAATAAATTTATTTACTTATTTCTGGCTGCATTGGGTCTTCATTGCTGGGTGCGGATTTCTCATTGTGGTGGCTTCTCTTGTTGCAGAGCATGGGCTCTAGGGATGCGGGCTTCAGTAATTGTGACTCGCTGGCTTCAGTAGTTGTGCCTCACGGGCTCTAGAGCACAGGCTTAGTAGTTGTGGCGTATGGGCTTAGTTGCTCTGTGGCATGTGGAATCTTCCCGGACCAGGAATTGAACCAGTGTCCCCTGCATTGGCAGGCGGGTTCTTAACCACTGTGCCACCACGGAAGCCTGGTAGGTACTCTTATTATGTCTGATTTGTACATTTTGTTGAGTGAATGAATGAGTGACTACATGAGTAAATAAACTTAATTTTTTTACCTGTACATAAATCTAATTTATTATAGTAAAGGGTTCTCAGTAACGCTCTACTCATCCAATTAGTGATCACTTCTTATGTTTTTTTCCCTCTTTATTTGCCTATCTTCAGTTTTCATCTGTGTTTTTTGTTTTTTTTGGTAATAAATTTATTTATTTATTTATTTTAGGCTGTGTTGGGTCTTCGTTTCTGTGCGAGGGCTTTCTCTTGTTGTGGCAAGGCAGGGCCACGCTTCATCGCGGTGCGCAGGCCTCTCACTGTCGCGGCCTCTCCTGTTGCAGAGCATGGGCTCCAGACGCGCAGGCTCAGTAGTTGTGGCTCACGGGCCCAGTTGCTCCGCGGCATGTGGGATCTTCCCAGACCAGGGCTCGAACCCGTATCCCCTGCATTGGCATGCAGATTCTCAACCACTGTGCCATCAGGGAAGCCCTCATCTGTGTTTTTATTACCATCTGCTTCTTTGTTTTATCTCCTGAAAAGCCCCAGAGTTAATTCTTTTCCTTCTTGGGACTTGAGATCTCTTCCCTCTAAATCTCCATGCACCTTTTGAAAATAAATACAAATAACTCAGTCTCCATCATCTAGTCCCACCTGGCTTACTGCACCCCAGTGCTCCTGCTCCCTATATGGGCCATGTGCTCATCCTATCAGGCAGATCTCACCACCTTCTGATAACACTAATAATAACAAGAACTAACATTCACTGGGTGATTACTATGTGCTATGTGCTTTACTGAATGACCTTACTTAGTCTTCATTGGGTAGCTACAGTACTATTTTTATCATCCCTATTTTACAGATGAAAAAAATAGAAGTTTACGGGGCTAACATAACTTGTCCAAGTCTCATAGCTAGATAGTAATAGAGCCAGGATTTGATTTAAACCTTCCACCACCACCCCCACAGGTCTACTGAGGTATAATTTACATATCATAAAATTCACCTATTGTAAATATACAATTCTATGATTTTTAGTAAATTTATAGAGTTGTACGACCATTGCCACAATCTGGTTTTGAAATATCTCCCTAAGCCCAAAAAGCTCCCTTGCGGTCATTTGCAGTCAATTCCTGCTCCTACTCCGAGCTCCAGACAGCTACTCATCAGCTATCTCTATAGAGTTGCCCTTTGTGGAACACATGTAAATGGAATCCTACATTGCATTTAAGTGGAGCTTTTTGTGTCTGGCTTTTTTCACTCAGCATGATGTTTTTGAAGTTTATCCATGTTGCATAGTGTGTCAGTAGTTCATGCCTTCTTATTGCTGAACAATATCTGTTGGCTGGGTGGTTTATGATGGTTATCATAAACCATCACCAGCTGACGTACATTTAGGTGATTTCTACCTTGGGACTATTATGAATAATGCCGTTATGACATTTACGTACAAATTTCTGAGTGGACACGTATATGGTCATTTCTTTTGGGTAGTTCTTCAGAGTGAAATTTCTGACTCAGAGTAAGTTTATGTTGAACATTTTAAGAAACTCTCAAGCTATCTTCCAAAGTGGCTGTGTCATTTTATATTCCCACCAATGATGTATGAAGGTTCCAATTTCTCCATATCCTCATCAACACTTGGCATTGTCAGTCTTTTGGATTATAACCATCCTAGTGGATGCGAAGTGGCATCTCATTGTGGTTTTAATCAGCATTTCCTTAATGACTAATAATGTTGAGTATCTTTTCCTGTACTTGTTAGCCATTCATATATCTTCTTTGGTGAGAACCCATGACTACAAAGTTAATGCCTCCCAAATATGCCATACTCATTCTTGCCTTTCTGCTCTTGATAGTCTTCCTATAACCTAAAATGCCCTGTTATTTTATGATCCCAAATTTACAATTTTTAAAAATCTATTTCTAGATTTGCATCCCCTATAAGACTAATCCTGGCCCAACCTTTTATACATCCTATCTTCCATCCTTTTTTCTTTTTTTCTTTTTTTAATTTAGGCTGTGCTGGGTCTTAGTTGCAGCACTCAGGATCTTCATTGCAGCATGCGAGATCTTTAGCTGCAGCATGCGAACTCTTAGTTGCGGCAGGAGAACTCAGTTGTGGCATGTATGCGGGATCTAGTTCCCTGACCGGGGATCAAACCCAGGCTCCCTGCTTTGGGACCGTGGAGTCTTACCCACTGGACCACCAGGGAAGTCCCTCCCATTATATTTTGCATACAGCAAAAATCCAAAAAATGTTTATTAAGTTTATGCATGGACTTTGCCCCAGTTAAAACATGTGAATTCTACTCCATTTCTGAGCAGAACAGATCCTCAACATATATTTCTTGAAAACTGATACGGAAGATACCAAGTCGAATAGAGCAAAATAAAGTTCATCATCTATTTAATCATCTGGTACAAGGCACAGATACAGGCCCAAATAATGCAAAAGTACATCTTCTGCAGTTGTGTCATCACTTCAGGCTTAAATGACACCCAAAAGCCTACTATCTATTTATGCATCGGGTTGTTTATCATTTATTGAGCACATCCAATGTATCAGCAACTGTGTAATTGCTATTCTTAGATACTAGAGGTAAATAAGATCCTTCTATTTGTTCATAGCAAGAGGAAGGGAAGTGATAGGTAATCAAATAATTCTAATACAATGTTAAGTGTTGTAATAAAGGTAGTTCCAACGTGGGACCACTGAGGAAAATGCGATCATGCTGTCACAAAAGAGATGACTTTGATTTGGTTCTTTAAGAAAGAATATTAGCCAGGTGAAATGTTGGGCTTCCTGGTAGGAATCTGGCCCATCTCTGGGTTTTTCTCTCACCTCAAGGAAGTCAGACTGTCAAAAAACCATATCCAGTTTTGGACTCAGTTAAATAATCAGGGCACAAAGTTGTCCTGGATTGACCTGAGTTCCTAGGGATGTTGGAATAATGTTAACAACAGCACTTCTCTTCACCTTTTCCCTCTCTGGACTCATTTCCGGGCATTATCCTCTGAGTTTTTAGGAAATGAACAGTCGTAGAAATTAACAAGGGCACAAGGGCATGAATACTAGATAACAAATGAACCTCTAGAAAAAGGCCATCTTTAGCAATCTGATCTCTTCAGTCCCGGAGGATAGCCTAAGAGCTGGAGGCTCTGAATTGTAAATAAAGTAAATTGTTCCAAAGTGAAACCATTAGGTTTTTAGGTCCAAAAATTCTGCCCACTTGTGTTTGGTTTTAGCCCATACTGACTGCTATTTAAGCCTTTCTTGGAGGACTTAATCTGGAAAACAGAAGTGGATGATGGGACTTCCCTGGTGGCGCAGTGGTTAAGAATCTGCCTGCCAATGCAGGGGACGCGGCTTCTAGCTCTGGTCTGGGAAGATCCCACATGCCGCGGAGCAACTAAGCCCATGTGCCACAACTATTAAGCCTGCACTCTAGAGCCTGCGAGCCACAACCACTGAAGCCCGCATGCCTAGCCTGTGCTCCACAACAAGAGAAACCAGTGTTATGAGAAGCCCGCGCACTGCAATGAAGAGTAGCCCATGCTCTCCGCAACTAGTGAAAGCCCGCGCGCAACGAAGACCCAACACAGCCAAAAATTAATAACAAATTTATTTTTTTAAAGTGGATGATGGCCAAGGAAACAAAGTAAGCATAAATATTGAATAGTAATATTCGTCTTGGGAATTGTTATTCTGAGTAACTCTAAACAGGAATCTGTTTCTCCAGCCATTAACCTGGTGTAAAGACATAATTTCAGTCCTGACTCTGAAACCTTGGTCAAACCACTTAAATCTCCTAAATCTTAATCTCTTTATCAGAAAAATAATCTGCCTTTCATTCTTTATTGAAAGTTAAAGGAAGTGAAGTATGTAACAACCCCTGGTTATCTGCTTGATGATGGTGATGATGATGCTAATACTAATAGCAAACATTTATTGAGCATTTTCTATGTGCCAGGCAGTGTTCCAAAGTGCTTTTTATGATAAAGGTTGTGATTATTTTTTTAAAAATTTATTTATTTTTGGCTGTGTTGGGTGTTGGTTGCTGCATGCGGGCTTTCTCTAGTTGCAGCGAGCGGGGGCTATTCTTTGTTGTGGTGCATGGGTTTCTCATTGTGGTGGCTTCTCTTGTTGCAGAGCATGAGCTCTAGGTGCCCAGGCTTCAGTAGTTGTGGCACGTGGGCCCTAGAGTGCGCCAGCTTCAGTAGTTGAGGCGCATGGCCTCAGTAGTTGCTGTGCGTAGGCTCAGTAGATGTGGCACAAGGGCTTAGTTGCTCCACGGCATGTGGGGTCTTCCCAGACCAGGGATCTAACCCGTGTGCCCTGCATTGGCAGGAGGATTCTTAACCACTGAACCACCAGGGAAGTCCTGTGATTATTTGTTGAATCACTGCTCAGCAGTACATCTATATGAAAGACCAATGGATTATCAATTTTCTTAGCCAGCTTGGACTGTTATAACAAAGTATGTATACTGGGTGGCTTAAACAACAGATGTGGATTTCTCATAGTTCTGGAGGCTGGGAAGTCCAAGATCAGGCTGTCAGCATGGTCACATTTGCAGTGAGGACTCTCTTCCTGGCTTGCAGATTACCACCTTCTTACTGTATTCTTACAAGGGGAAAAAGTCTGGTCTCTTCTTCTTCTTATAAAGACATTAATCCCGCCATGGGGGCCCCACCCTCTTGACTTTATCTAAACCTAATTACCTCCTGAAGGTCCCACTTCCAAATATCATCACATTGGAAGTTAGGGCTTCAACATATGAATTTTGAGGGGGATACAAACATTCAGTCCATAACCTCATTCTAGGAATTGGTTCTCCATCTTTACTGCACATTAATCATCTAGGGAGCTTTTAAAAAATATCATTGCCTATATGCTAGACCAATTAAGTCAGAATATCTGGAGGTAGGCCCAGTTCTTCATTATAGAATAAAGGAGAGTTAGAAAGAGGTAGCATTCACATTTTTCCTAAGTAATGAGTACCCAAATTCATAAAGCCCAAGGAGCCCTGATTCACCCAATTTTCACTTTATTCCTGGATTTCTTTGTTTTTCCATATAGGAAGAAAATCCAAAGAGATACTTCTTTAATTATTTCTGTGACTTCTGAAGAAAACATGTATCTGAAGCATGGTTAACACAGCGCTTACTTTTTCTCAGAGTCCTATCAGGTCTCTTATTACTAGTTTCTGGGGCAAACTTTGAATTTCTTGTAGAGATGTTCTGTTCCAGATTGATTGATTGATTTACTGTGCGGCATGCAGGCTTAGTTCCCTGACCAGAGATCAAACCCACACCCCCTGCAGTGGAAGCAGGGAATCTTAACCACTGGACAGCCAGGGAAGTCCCTGGATTTATTAATTTGATTACGATATATTGACTGTATATCCAGAGCTGTGCTGGGTGGTGGGGATTTAAAGAAGAAAACAAATACTTTGTTCCTAAAGAATTCACCCTCCAGGGTAAGAGACCCACACAAATAACACAGATAAAAAGTGGAAACTTTTATGTAAAAATATTGTGAAAGGTTTGAGAATGCTCATAAGGGAGCAGTTAATTATAGGCTATTAGGGAAAACTGGAGAGGGAGTATGCCATTAGCACTGGGCTTTAAGGACAAATGATAACAAGGGATGGGAGTGGGTAGAGAGGGTATTTCTGGCAGATAAATAATGTGAGCAATGGGCTGAAATGTGGTGGAATGTTGAGTGGTCCGGTGTCACTCAAATGTAGGGCATTTAAGGAAATTGTAGAAAATGAGAATAGGATGGTAATTTCTGGTTAGATTTTAGAGGAGATAGAGATTAGAAGATGTAGTTTAAAGAGAGTAGTAAAGCTTTGAAACAGCCGTTTTACAGAATGAGAAAGGGAGTTCACTAGGAATGAAGGTAGCAGTTACCATTTCTGAGCACCTACTATGTGCCAGGCAATGTGCTAAATGCAGGATATGCATTGATGAACTAGGTGGACATGGTCCCTGCCCTCATGGAGCCTCCAATCTAGGAAGGGAGGCAGAGAACCAATAGGTGTATTCTAAAAATATATAACATTATTGTTGAGATAAACATATGAAGAAACAAATGGTATCATGTAAAGGAATGGTTAGGGATGAAGGCCAGGTTGGAGAAGGGGAATAGCTTCGGACCAAGACTCAAAGGATAAGGAATAGAACATGACAAGAGCAGAGGGAAGAGAGCTTTTGCCAAAGCTTGTGTCAAGAGAGAGTTTTGCCTGTTCTAGGAATTGAAAGAAGGCCAGTGTGGCTGGAGCACAGCAGGAGAGAGTGGCATGAAGTTAGAATAGATAGCTGGGTAGAGTCCAAATCATTCAGGGTTTCTTCTAGGCCCTGGTAGGGAATTTGAATTATATTCTTAGAGCAATAGGAATTTGTAGACTAGTTTTAAGCAGGGGAATAACATGACTGGATTTGTGTTTCAACATTAGTTACTGAAAGTGGAGTGGATTGTGTCAGAGCAATCAGGAGGCCTCGAGAAATTTTTGGAGGACCAATGCTTCTGTCAAATGAAATCCTGAAGGAAATTAAGAGCACAGAGTGGTTTGGTGAAGGAGTTGATGATGTAGGTTTACGTTTTGTTGACTTTGGGGCGATATATATTAGTTATTTCTAGCATAGCTCCAAGTGGAACTGAGATAAGGAGATTTGTAGAGTCAATATAGAGAATTGCACAGACTGTGGACAGCTAATGTAAGGATAAGAAGGGTCAGAGAGGTAATGCCTTGACTGGAGTACAGAGAAGCCAAGGTATTTTTTTGCCCAGAGCTACTTTTACAGGGCTGTCAAATACCTCACATTATCCTGTTGAAGATGTTCCACAAACTGGACTAGACCAGTAAGATCCAGGTTGTAGCACATCATGTAACCGAGAAGGACCCTACGGGGCCTTCCCGGGACAGGCCTCTCCCCCATATCCTCTGCTTTAGCTCCTCTCTGAAGTACCTAGATAATAGTATCTGAGATACATTTCCTGAGATGTTTTACAGGTGTGAAAACCCCCCACCAAATGGAAGATGTTAACTATCTGATGACCATGAGCACATAGGGCCAGGTCTCCTGGAGCCTAAGGACTGATAATGTTAACACCTGTGCCACCGCCCTGTTACTTCACCATCAGCCAATCAGAGAATTGTACATGAGCTGATCACGTACCCTGTGACCTCCCTCCCTCACCTGTTTTTTAAAATTGCTTTGCTGAGGGACTTGCTTGGTGGTCCAGTGGCTGGGACTCCACACTCCCAGTGCAGGGGACCTGGGTTCTAATCCCTGGTCAGGGTACTAGATCCCACATGCGGCAGCTTAAAGCCCCCCACGCTGCAATGAAGACATGGCACTGCTAAATAAATAAATTAATATATTTTTAAAAAATGCTTTGCCGAAACCCTTCTGGGAGCTCAGGGCTTTTTAGGGCGTGAGCCACCCATCTCCTTGCATAGCCCTGCAATAAACCTTTCTCTGCTTCAAATTCCGACATTGCAGTTTGTTTGGCCTCACTGTGTGTCAGGCTCACAAACTGATGTTAACAATAGCAAGTAGTTAATTAAATTTATTGAATGAATAGGATTGATGTGGTAATTCTCTATCTAGCAAGGGTAGTTGAAGGTATAGGAGTGGATGAAACCACTGAGGGAGAAAAGAGAGAGAAGGAAAAGGGAACAGCCAAGAACAACTAAGTTCTGATTGGAATTGATCTGACATAAACTGAATGGTGTGACCACAAGAGAAATTTGAGTTAGACTCTGGAAGATCTTAAAGTTGATATTTTTAGTAAGAATGGAAGAATATCTGTTAAAGAAACATGTTTAATTTTCTATCTCTTACGCCCAAAGAGATTTTTAAGAATAGACAGCCTACTAGATAAGAAGAATCTCAAGCATTTGGGGACACGATTTCAATTACATTGGTGTTTTTTACATAGGTCTTGCCAGGACCAACTAGGTGTTTTTAAAACAATAGAATATTGAATAAAATGGCATTCAGTCATTGTCTCTTGTACAAAATGGCTAAGTAGGGTCTCTATAAAGAACTGTAATTAAAGGGGCGTGAAAACAAATTCTTTGCTTACAGTTTCAGTGGGTTTAATTAAAATATATTTATGTGGGGCTTCCCTGGTGGCGCAGTGGTTGAGGGTCCGCCTGCCAATGCAGGGGACGTGGGTTCGTGCCCCAGTCCGGGAAGATCCCACATGCCGTGGAGCGGCTGGGCCCGTGAGCCACGGCCACTGAGCCTGCGCGTCCGGAGCCTGTGCTCCGCAGCGGGAGAGGCCGCAACAGTGAGAGGCCCGCGTACTGAAAAAAAAAAAAAAAAAAAAATATATATATATATATATATGGATGAGCCAGCCCATTACACATGTAATATGTATCTAAAGTTATCTGGATTTAGAGTTCTAGGAAACAAACTCAAAGACACTAGAATAGACCAGTTGATTTTCTACTTTTCTATAGGAGAGTTACTATAACCTAATTATTAAGATTGAGGGCATTAACGTTAGACAGACCTGGTTTTGATTCTTACTCGGCCACTTCCTAGCCCTGTGACTTTATGCAAGTTACTCAACCTCTCTAGGCCTAGTTTTCTCATCAGTGCTATATAGAAAATGAAAGAACCTACTTCAAAGGGTTATTGTGAAAATTAAATGAAAAAATTAAAGCGTTTAACCCAGTGCCTTAAAGGCAATCCCTGACACGTTCCATTACAGAAAAACATAATAGAAACAATATAATATCCAACACTTAATATATGCCAGCTACTGTGCTTAGGTACTTTAAATACCTTATCTCATTTAATCCTTTGAGATAGGTACTATTTCTTACCTGAATTTCACTCATGAAGAAACTGAGGTTTGAGGAATTCCAGGAATCAGAGAGCTATATGGATACCTAGTTAGCTCAGTCACCCACAGGTGTGCACATGTAATTTAATGCAAACATATGCAAGGATATTTACACGCTCATCGTTGCCAGTCCCACATTTCCTGGCACTTCTATCTGAAACTGGTGGTGCTGGAATAGCACAGTGGCATTAGTGGAAATGAGTGGAGGAGCACCTACTCAACCAGCATGAGTGTTTTCAGGAAAAAGGTGATGTAATATCGCAAAGAGCACAACTCTGTCTCTAACTTGCCTTAGGACCCTAAATAAGTCATTGAATTGATGCTATGGGCCTCAATTTCCTCATCTGTAAAATGAGGGAGCTGGCTCAGTTCTAGAATCCTCCGAAGCTAAGCAGCCCTCAAGCCTACCACCTTGTATAGGCAGTTCTATACAAACACTCTCGCCCCCATGGCAACGGCCACTCAGCTCTCAGCAGCACTGGTATGCGGCTCTACTCTAGCCAGCAGTACTATTTCCATCTCAGATTCCTGGGTGAATAGAGGGCCTGAATGGGGGAGGGATCTGTTGGTCAGAAATCTTAAAGCCTCTGGCTTTAAAAGAAATTCTGGAATAAATTGCCTGTGGGTGGTGTGTATGTGCTAAATCAGAAAAACAGCATCAGTTTTTAATTCACAAAATCATCCTTTTGGCAGGTAGAGGAGCTGTCTTAGCTGAGATGAGACTTAAAGGGTCACTTTGCCACTAAGTGCTGAGTCAATGAGTGGAGGAGACTGTGGCCCAAGTTCATTAGCGTTGGTGAGGATGCCAAAGGAACGTTGCCAGAGGCATTTAAATCAATCTGGATTTTTGAGAAGCGATTCCAGTATTTATTTCCAAGATCCATACACTTGGATGTGACTCTTTCATTATGATGGGCATTATCAGAACTCCATTTTAGAAGCGTGGGGACTCTGGGACAAAAGGACAAGAATTAAGGTTTGAGAGAAAGACAACAACTCTTTTCAAGGAAAGCAGGAGATGTCTTTGACGAGGCTACCCTATATCTGCCCTACTCTGTTTTCAAGCCTTTGATAAGTTGTTTTCCAAGTCTGTTACTGGTAATGGTGATGATGACGATGCTGAATTCATGGAAGGGAGGAGCTCCTGCTTTTTCCTCCTCCACATTGCTTCCTTAAGTTTGAGTCCTAGAGTAGAAGGGGGCACTGTCTTTTTTTTTTTTTTTTTTTTTTTTTTTTTTGGCACTGTCTTTTTATAACTCGGATGCAAATGAAACGGGGGCTCCATAAGATACCAAGTTTAAAGAATTGACTTTCTGAGAGGGAGTGGTTCCGGAAAAAATGCAATGCACACCTCCCTAGGTCTCCACTTGAGGGCAGCAGTGCTAGCTTTTGCAGCCTCTTTAGGGCTGCCCACTGCCAGATCTGCATTTCAAGGGCACTGAAGAGAGGAAGAGTGTGGAGGTGGGGATGGGAGGTTGGGAACAAGGCTGGTAAGAGTTCTCAGAAGAGGGCTTTCTAAAATGGGAGACAGAGCTGTGTCCATGGAACTGGGGGAATCCTGGAATAAATGGATGATCTTTGCTGAAGACGGAGCAACAGAACTTGCTCGGAGATACAAGAGCTGTGACATTCAGGGCAAATCAAAGCTGGCTGCTCCTTATAAACCTGTGGAGCTAGAACTTGCTAATTTTCCTCTTGCCACTAGAGGACAGAATATGAAAAGAAGATTTGAGCTTCATCACTCTTTCAAACTGGCTATACAGCCCTGGAGGAATTCTAAGTTTCAGAAAGGATAAATCTTGGTCTTGCTAACATGTATATCTGGTCAAACCATTTCCCTGATGACACGTTTTCAATGGCTCCCTAAAGTCTCCAGAGTAAAGTCTGAGTTGATGAGAATGGCATACAAAACTCTTTCCTAATTATCCTTGGTCTTCCTTCCTAACTTTATTGGTTAACTCCCTGTTCCCCACCTGAACATACACAACCTTAGAGGGAGTAGTGAGGTGGAAAGGGTGAGGGTGCTGGAGCCAATCACAAGCCAGTAAATCATCCCAGACTCTCTCTTTTCCATCACTCTCACATCCAACTCCACTAATTCCTGTCTATTCCATCACAGATAAACTCTGTGAGGCAGGACCCCATCTGCCTTGTTCATCTTTATATCCTTGGTGCCTAGCACTCATAGTAGGAGCTTATTAAATATGTATTGATCAGAGTAATAAATGAATGAATACATCCATGTCACTGTTACCGTCCTGTCCAACTTACTACTATCTCTTACCTGGTCTGCAATAAGAACTCAAAGGGTCTCCCTGTGTCCCCCCTTTATTCCCTGTAACCCGTTTTATACTCTGCAACCAGAGCAATCTTTCTGAAATGCAAATTCGCTTAAAATCCCTCCATGGCTTCCCCACTGGTCTTAAAATAAAGACAATAACCCTTAATATGGCCCATACACTAAGTATAATTTAGCAGTTTGGACACTTGCTAGTTAAGTGATCATAAGAAAATTATTAAATCTCACTGAATCCTGGTTTCCTCATCTAAAAAATGTGAACAATAATTATTCTTACCTCATAGGGTTATTGGGAGGATTAAATAAGCCAATTCATATATATAAAATGCTTAGCATAATGTTCAGTTCTGTGTTCAATAAATGGTAATTACAATTATTAGGTCCTGAATGACATAGTTCCTGCCTGTCTCTTATTATTCCCTCTCATTTCTGGCAGCTTCATTAAGCTACTTTCAGATCCTGGAATGTGCTATGCTCCTTTTTATTCCTATTCCTCTTACTTCTTTTTTATTTTTAAATTATTTATTTATTTATTTATTTTGGCTGCGCTGGGTCTTAGTTGCCGCGTGCACGTGGGATCTAGTTCCCCGACCAGGGATCAAACCTGGGCCCCCTGCATTGGGAGCTCGGAGTCTTAACCCCTGGACCACCAGGGAAGTGCCCCTATTCCTCTTTCTGTCCCAGTGTAGAGTTTACTTCCTCTAAGAAGGCTTTCTTGACACTCGCTGTCTGCTTCAGGTGACCCTGCAATGGGTTCCCATAGCGCCCTATATACCATTTATCACGGCATTTGTTATCCGCTCCTGGCACAGTGACTGACATTTAGCAACGCCTCAGTAAATAAATGTCTTGAACCAACTCTACACCCACTGCACTTCTCTTTCGCATGCTCTTTGTTATGTTATTTCTTCTTTCTGTTCTAAACAGAACTTCATGACCGCTACATCCATATTTCCTTTCCAAGGGAAAATTCCCCACCTACAGCCACTGTTGAAGAGGCAGCCCTAGGTAGCCATAGTTCATGTACAGTTCATGGAGGTACTTTTGCCTTAGCTGACCAGACCAGAATTGGCATCTGATGCAATGGTGGACAATCCAGAACCTGGCCAGCAACTTACAACATACCTGGCACCAAAAAAGGACTAGGTCAATCAGATTCTCTCTTACTCTCTAAACATGAGTTAGAGAAAGGAGAGAATGTGGTTATTTTTTTAAATAAATTTATTTATTTATTTTTGGCTGTGTACGGGCTTTCTCTAGCTGCAGTGAGCAGGGGCTACTCTTTGTTTCAGTGTGCGGGCTTCTCATTACGGTGGCTTCTCTTGTTGAGGAGCACGGGCTCTAGGCGCGTGGGCTTCAGTAGTTGTGGCACACGGGCTTCAGGAGTTGTAGCACTCGGGCTTCAGGAGTTGTGGCTCGCGGGCTCTGGAGCGCAGGCTCTGTAGTTGCGGTGCACGGGCTTAGTTGCTCCGCGGTATGTGGGATCCTCCCAGACCAGGGCTCGAACCCATGTCCCCTGCATTGGCAGGCAGATTCTTAACCACTGTGGCACCAGGGAAGCCCAAGAATGTGGCTATTAATGACAGGAACAAGAGCTAAAATGACATGTAAAGAAAAGTCATGAGGGCTTCCCTGGTGGTGCAGTGGTTAAGAATCTGCCTGCCAACGCAGTGGACGTGGGTTAGAGCCCTGGTCCGGGAGGACCCCACATGCCACGGAGCAACTAAGCCCGTGCGCCGCAACTACTGAGCCTGCGCTCCAGAGCCCACGAGCCACAACTCCTGAAGCCCAACGCCTAGAGCCCGTGCTCTGCAACAAGAGAAGCCACGGCAATGAGAAGCCCACGCACCACAACAAACAGTAGTCCCCGCTCACTGCAACTAGAGAAAGCCTGCGCACAGCAACAAATACCCAACACAGCCAAAAATAAATAAAATAAATAATAATAAAATTTTTAAAAAATTTGTATAAAAAAAAGAAGTCATGAGATAAACTCAGAGTCATGAGGGGTCAAGGCAAGCTAGAGCTGTGAGGATATAGAAACTATAAATTAGAGAACATAAATACAAAGCGAAGAATAAGGAACCAGTTGGAAAAGAGGTCCTGCCTGGAGGATAGCTAAGTCGTGCTAATAGTCACTGGCATCCTAAGCATCAGTATGAAAATTCCTAAGATGCTGTCTCTTGCTCTTCTGGGCTGTTAGTTTTCCTGGGTTTCTTGTGACATATATCTTTAAAACAAAATTGTTGAGCTAAATGGGGTGAGTCATCCTTTGCAACCCAAAGTGCGTAACTAATAAGCCATTTGTTTTAGGAAAACCCAGACATCCTTCAAGGTTGAATTTCTGGCCTTCTTGTCTCTTCTGTCTCTCCATTCAGAGAAGTACTTGTCACATTACCTGTAATTATTGGTTTTTCTATCTGTGTCATATGGATATCAGCCTTTGAACTCTTTGAGGTCAGGTAATTTGTCTGTGTTTCTCAGCAACATACTCTGTCCAGAGGCATACTTGATATATAAAACCAGGTACTGATCAAAGTACTTTACATATTTTAATTTATTTAATCCTTATGGAAGCCCTCTGAACAGGGTACTATTTTTTCTATAGATAATATTGAGGATTTATTTATTTATTTATTTATTTATTTATTTATTTATTTATGGCTATTAGCTCCTGACCAGGGATTAAACCCGTGCCCCCTGCAGTGGAAGCGTGGAGTTCTAACAACCGGACCACCAGGGAATTCCCAAGGATTTAATTTTTAAAACCACACTCTCAATGCTTTGCTTTAGCAAACTGTAGGCAGAACTTTTAGCCTATATTGGTAATTTTAGTTTCTCCTACTTTTTCTGACTGTCATTTGATAGAAGTTCTTTTTTAAAAAAATTTTTATTGGAGTATAGTTGATTTACAATGTTGTGTTAGTTTCAGGTGTACAGCAAAGTGAATCAGTTATACATATGCATATATCCACTCTTTTTTAGATTCTTTTCCCATATAGGCCATTACAGAGTATTGAGTAGAGTTCCCCGTGCTATACAGTAGGTCCTTCTTGTTATCTATTTTATATATAGTAGTGTGTATATTGAACAGGGTACTATTATCTTCCCCATTTCACAGACGGGGAAAGTGAAGCACAGAGAAAGCCTTGCCAAAAGTGCAAAGTAAACGGTAGAGAAGGAATTCATACTAGGAAGTTTGGCACCAGAGTCCTATGCAATATAGCTTTGAACTAAAGGGGAATGTGGGCATGGAAGAGTGGTTAAAAATGAATATTTGAACACTCTTCTACAGGGTACAAAGAACTTCCACATGTATTATATGAGGACATCAGAAGTCCCCTCACCCTTTGTGGGAAACTAGCCAGCAGTCCTAGCCTTGAAATACTAAATGCCCAGATTCTCCCTACAGGCACAGGAAAAAATGAAGTATAAGTAAAGGGCACATATGGATGTATTTTGTAAACTCCATGGACCTTTAGAGATGTTAATACTCTTGGTAGGTTGGTCAGGTTTCTAGGCTAGTGTCCAAAGAAAGAATTGTATTAGAATATGGAAACCTTTCATTTGGGGCAAAACAGCCATTTTCTCAGCTATTCCAAGAACTGAGTCTGTCTATAAAACCTACAATTGAGGGCTTCCCTGGTGGCGCAGTGGTTGAGAGTCCGCCTGCCGATGCAGGGGACACGGGTTCGTGCCCCGGTCCGAGGATCCCACATGCCGCGGAGCGGCTGGGCCCGTGAGCCATGGCCGCTGAGCCTGCGCGTCCGGAGCCTGTGCTCCGCAACGGGAGAGGCCACAACAGTGAGGGGCCCGCGTACCGCAAAAAAAACAAAAAAACAAAAAACCTACAATTGAGAGTGTGTATTTGGTGTTGTGAGGAGGGTGGATAGAGTGGTGATTCCACATTATGCTATTGTTTTTAAAGGAGTCTGAGTTTAGGGACTCTTGCAGATGCCTATATTGGCAGCTGCAACCATTTCTTCTGAGTTACCATGACAACAGGAAGCCGAACTTCGGGGGCTATATATTGACGAGTGGTAAGGAGCCAATTGAAAGGAAAACTCTTTGAGGAGGCCTGGTGTTGTTTGGGGTGGTAGTGGAGCAGGGTGTGTATGTATTGGTATAGGGTAAATCCAGATGCCTCCTGGCGAGATACACAAGTAACTTCCTCCTAATTGCCTATATCTCAGAGATCTGAGTTACCAGGGGAGAGGTCTGACAGTAGCAACTGTTCAGCATGAGAATGTTCTTAAATAGTAATGGTGCTGTGTAAGAACAGGAAGAGTCTTTAGGTTCCCCAGAAAGTGAGGGAACGGCAGGAGATGCCTATACCTGAGTAAAATTTCCCCAGGAAGTGAGTGCGATTTGTGTTCGGGCTGAATTCCTGGTGACACAGCCATATGGCTTTTGCTGACTGCCATCCTCCAGACAGTATATTCCTTTTGCAGAGCAGCTAAAATGTATAGAGAACTGTGCTTCCCTCACCGTCACCTTTACTCCCTCCCCCATCATCAGCAGGTACTCTTTTATTTATTTATTTATTTATTTATTTATTTATTTATTTATTTAATTTATTTATTTATGGCTGTGTTGGGTCTTCGTTGCTGTGCGCAGGCTCTCTCCAGTTGTGGCCAGTGGGGGCTACTCTTCATTGTGGTGTGCAGGCTTCTCATTGTGGTGGCTTCTCTTGTTGCGGAGCACGGGCTCTAGGTGCACGGGCTTCAGTAGTTGTGGCATTCGGGCTCAGTAGTTGTGGCTCGTGGGCTCTAGAGCGCAGGCTCAGCAGTTGTGGTGCACGGGCTTAGTTGCTCCATGGCATGTGGGATCTTCTGAGACCAGGGATCGAACCTGTGTCCCCTGCATTGGCAGGCGGATTCTTAACCACTGTGCCACCAGGGAAGTCCCCAGCAGGTACTCTTAAATGAAGATGCCCCCTACCTATCCTTTCAGCCTGAATTCCTACTCAAGATGCAGGATCTGGATCTTTTCCCCAAGCCACTTTCCCACATCTCTGATTTTCTCGCAAGAGTAGGAGGCTCCAGGGGACCACAGCTGACTCTGCCAGGCACAGAGGGTTGAGTCATTCTGCAGGCGTCAGAGCTGTTAGCAACAGCTCTGCTGATCTGTATGCAGCTCCAACTCCCTCTCCAGTTCAGAGTTTTGGAGCTGTCTTGTTCAAAAGTAAAGAACAGAACACAGATGGCTGGTAACAGGATCCCACAGGGGCCTCCTTTCCCACTGAGCCCATCCTGCTAATCCTTTTATAGGAGAAGAGGAAATAAATGGTGAATGAAGCAAAAAAGGAGTATCAGCTTTTGCTTGGTTCCTTGGGTCTTAGGATCTTGGACCTGAGAACAACCTTAACCTCCTGCTACCCATTAGATTTCCCAAGCATTTTCCTGGTCCTTCTTTCTGGTCCTTCTTTCTTCACATCCACTTCTTTTCCCTCCCAGTTCTCTATTCTCTGTAGCATCCTTGAATCTGATGGAGTATTTTGTTGAATGTCTTCTATTTAATCAGGCAATTGTAATCCATACATGTATAAGAAAATCAAATGCACTAGAAATGCATTTATCAGTTTTATCTCTTGGGAATCCCTTTAGTTTCTTCTACTGAGGCAGCATAATGAATTACAAAGAGAACAGGCTTTGGAGCCAGAAAGTGGGTTCTAGGCTCTGTCCTAGGAAATAAATAAATACATTAAAAAAATCTGCTCTGTCATTTACTAGCTGCGTCATCTTGGGCAATTTACCTAACCTCTCTGAGCTGCAGATATGGCATCTGAAGATGTGTATAATAGTATCTACTTTGCCAGTTGATTTATAGATTAAATTAGACAGAGGTAAAACATAGTATCTGGGACATAATAGATGTGCCCAGTAAATGTTAACTCTTTCCTCCAGTCTCCTGTTGCAATAAATACAAGGTCCCTGATTTTCAAGAATCTGAAGAAAATTTTTCCCATTGAGAAAGTCAGCATCCATGCTCAGGTGCTGCAATTGAAGAAAGAAAGGCGAGTGGGAGGTGTGTGTGAGTGTTTTTGCAAGACTAGAGGACCAAGACTTTGTAATAACTAGCATGTGAATACGCTAATGTTGATTTCCCCCAATTTAAAGATTCTTGGTAAAGATTGCTGGTTTCCTCATGTTGCTGCTGCAGTGTGGTTGATATTAATTTATTTTCCTTGGAAGATAAGATGCTGGGTTGCTGATTAGGTAAGTTTTTATCCCTCTCTAAGCGTCACCAGAACAAAGGATCACTGCTCCTCTTCAGTTTAGGAAAGGAGGAGGATTGGTTGAAGTTTGTGTAAATTCCAGGAGAAAAGTTAAGTATGGTTTGGTATTATCCTTGGCACTGAGAATACCATAAGTGTTTGTACAATCAGGTCAAATGCCACTGTTCAATTTATGTGATTACCAAAGACTCAGCTGATACAGGGCTGTGGTTTGACATGGTCTCTTTGTTCCAGATAATAAACATGTGTAATGTCAATTATACTAATGTGCTTTGCTCTATTTGAAACAAGGAGGCTGATGACGAGGCCAGGACACTGTACCTCATTCTCTCTGACCAGGTGCTCTCTGACAACACGCTTTTCCTGTCTTTCTTTGTAACTGGTAATTAGGTTCTCAGCTGAGCTGTCAGGAATCTTGACAGTTTTCACAGGCAGTCACCATCTGACAGTTTACACCTGTGGGCTTTTCACAGCTGGCATGTTCCCTCCCTGGAAAGCAAAGTTTCTCAAATCCTAAGCTCCTCCTATCATTCAAAGTCTGATGTGAGTGGAAGGATAGCTCTCTCAGTGCATCATCCAATTCCAAAGCAGACTCTTGGGTCCCGTGGTGGTGATGGGGGAAACCTCTGTATTCATGTATATCCTCAGCAGTAAGGGCATATAATTGGGCAATAGAGTGGGAGTGGTCCAAGTCAGAGGCGGCATGGGAGTTTGGGAATTTGACATAATCAAAAAGAGAGGAAAAAAATTAGCTAATAAAGTTGCTTTTTCTTTTGCTCTTAAAAAGCTCAACCCCTGTACACCCAAACAATTGAAAGCAGGGACTCAGATATTTGTACACCATGTTCATAACAGCATTATTCCCAATAGCCAAAAGGTGGAAACAACCCAAATGTCCATTGACAGATGAATGCCTAAACAAAATGTGATACATACATACATGGAATATTATTCAGCCTTAAAAAGGAATGAAATTCTGACACATGCTACAACATGAATGAAACTTGAAGACATTATGCTAAGTAAAATAAGACAGTCACAAAAAGACAAACACTATGTGATTCCACTTATATGAGGTACCTGGGGTCATCAGATTCATAGCGATAGAAAGTAGACTAGAGATTACCGGGGGCGGGGGGTGGGCAGGACGGTGGAGGTTGTTGTTTAATAGGTATAGAGTACAGAATTTAAGTTTCTTAAAAAATTTTTTTCACTCTTTATTTTATATTGGAGTATAGCCTATCAGAGTTTCAGTTTTGGAATACGAAAAAATTCTGGAGGTGGATAGTGGCAATGGTTGTACAACAATGTGAATGTACTTAGTGCCACTGAACTGTATATTTTCAAATGGTTAAAGTGGTAAATTTTGTTATGTATGTTTTACCACAGTCCCTTTTGGATTAGGGGACCTAGGTAGTCGATTAAAAGAAATCAGTTCTTCCCAGAAGCTCCTCAGATGGGCTCGCATACTTACCATGATCACAGCACTGGCCAGACTGTACCATCAAGCCTATTTTGCTGCTCATGTCTTGTTTTTGCTGCCTAGCATCCACCTCCACTGCTGGGAACAAGCCTGTCCTCTATTCATAGTCTATGTGGTTCTTGTGACATTGCATTCCAGAGATGGAGCACGTTTATCAGGCCTAAGCCCCCAGTGTGTGCAGTGTATGACATTCCCCGGTGTCTGGCTCAGGGATGGGCACATGATCCAGATAGAGCCAATGAGAGGCAATAAAACTTTCTCTGGCATTTTGGGGAAAAAAATTCTCTTATTTTTTTCCTGAAATTTGATGACAATAATGATAACAAAAATAATGAAATAGTTAACACTTATTAAGTGCTTATCCCGTGCCAGGGAGAGTTCTGAACACAATTTATTTTCTTTAGCCCTCACAATAACTATACGGGGTAAGTACAGTTATTATTCCACTTTTACAAATGGTGGAACTGAGGCACAGAGTGTTTCAATTAACTTGTTGAAGTTCTCATAGCCGGTATGTGGTGAGGCCAGGCGTCAAACCAGGTCTCACTCTGAACCACTACAGTCTGTTGCCTTGAAAGGATGTAAGGACTGGAATTGCTGATGCTTCTTGCTGTTAAGAAGTTAACATGGTGGAAGTCCTAGAGATGAAACCAGAGCATTTAAGCCCTAAACTAACTCTGCCTGAAGCCGGCCCGAACTGTGGACTTTTTAGCTTGTGTGAGCCAAAATATTCCCATTTTTTTCTTAAACTACTTTGGGTCTATGTCACTTACAGCCAAAGAGTCCTAAATGACTTAGGACTGTTTATTCGTTGGCCTTTTCCATCAGGCTGTGATCTCAAGAATAGGAATTGTATCTTATTCATCTCTATATCCATAGAGCCTAGCATAATGCACATAACTGACATTCAATAATGCTTGCTATCTTTCAATTCATTATTCCATAAACACTTATTGTGGGTTGTCTGTGTGTCAGAAATTGGGTTAGATGTGGGAGATGGAAGTAGAGTGAATGAAGGCTGTTATCCTGGAGTATGTGGAAGAATAGCAACTATAAATGTTAATGTGATAGAGAAATCTAGGAAAAGATGCATATGTGTGCTAGAGTTCCCAGGAAGTTGCAGTCACCTTGGCACTATGTACCTGGATGCTGGGCATTTTCTGGGTTCCTGCACATGCCAGATACTTTCAGAATTGTCTAACGTTCTAAGAATGTCTGGGAAGGCACCCGCCTCCCAAACTGACGTACATACCAGATACATAAATACCAGGTACCTGGTCTTGTGTGAACCATGTGTTTTCCACTGTGCTTCTCTCTGTTGCTTGACTCTCAAAAGTGCATTCTGTAAAATAAGTATGCCCTGACCATTTCTCAGAGTTATGGTGAAGATCAAAAGAGGTCATAGATATGAAAGTTCTGTTGTGTCCAGGTGATAGTTGCTTTCTTTTACCTGGCCACAGCAAGTGCCAATATATTGTACTCTAGCTAGCATCCCCACAACACCATATCATTTGGCCTTGCCAGCAGTTCTATTCTTCTTGTAGTGAACATCTGTTGTTTTTGTCTGTCCAGAATTTCTCCCTCATCTTCTGGCAGAAAGTACCCTACATTCCTTTAAGGAATTTCCTCTCCATCACTCTGTGTAGTTTTGTGCAACTGTTACTCTGAGCCTCTTGCCACAGAGTGGACACACAATCCTAGCTAGGGCAATCAAAATGTCTCACCCCTTGGTGAAATGACTAGCCCAGAGAAGGGCATATAACACAGGGTCCAATTTGGGCCACTCAAAGATGTTCCTTTGGATATTATATACTGTTAGGTGAGAGTGAGAAGCTTTCCTTTGCCTTTAGGGTCACTAAACTGGGATGAACTGTAAATCTGGACTTCTGTGGCCATTCCTCCCATTCCACTCTGCCCCCTGCCTCAGTCCAGCATCCATGCCTCTGCTACATGAATAAACTACTAAGATGAAAGTTCATCTAATATGATCTATGTGAAGCCTGTTTGCACCTCTCATGGAAACACTGTCTCTGGTCCATAAGACCCAAGTTCTGATCTGCTCATCCTCACAAAGTACCAAATGACTTCAATTTCTACATTTACAATATTGTTATATTTTTGTGTTGAGAACATTTGTGAAGAGGAGAAATAAAGGATGAGTTTCATGATAACCATTTATATGGTGCCATTTGATCACTAGACTAGACCTCTGTCCCCTGCTCGGGGGTTTTGGGCAACAGGTGAGAGAGAGCAGGTTATGCAGGAAAGGCCACATAGCAGGAGAGATTAAGTGGTTGTATAAACCTAAATTTTGGGACGGGGCTCCTGTCACTAGTGATCATAGTACAGTGTCATATCAGCAAAGGAAGCATCTGGTTAAAACCAATATTAGAAATGCCCTTGATTCGTTTCCTGTGTATAGACAGTATTAATGGCAGCATTCAGTGCTGGGGTATATTAAACTAGATGACAGCAGTGGGAAGCACTCGGATCCTCAGTTGCATTCCCCACTCCAATACAAACACAGACAACCTTATAACAAAATCCAATCTATGGAGAAAAATAGCCAAGCAATTGGGAGCTGGGTATGGTGCGTGGAGAGACTGAAAACGGGAAACAAAAAGAGGCAAACACCTGACAAAATTCTTTTAATTCCTAAAGCACTGGACTTTTCAGTTACAGGGTTTAATAAACTTCCTTTTTTTTTCCCCCTGTAAGGTGATTTCAATTGTCACTTTCAACCAAAGACTTCTTACCAGTATCATATTACTGCCTAGCAAAGAGAAGGCTAAAGAGGAGGCCCAAAGACAATCCTAGGCCAATAAAATAACAACTTATTTTAAGTTTTGATTGCCAGCTGTTTGTTTTATATCCTACATATCAGAACTCTGGTAGGAATTTGTGTTTTCAATTGTGGCAGATGTCAGCCAAAGACACGGGCATGACAAAATCACCAATTGGTCCAGAAGATACATTCCAAAAACCTCTCAGTCCACAGACATGCTGCCCAACCCTTGCCACATTCACAGATGTCCCAGACAGTCGTGATGCACTGATCATGGGTGCCTGCCAGAGGGTAGTGTCAGAGCAGTGCAATGGATATTTACCTCCTGACACATACACAATAACAGCTAACACTTCAAAACATTTCCCATGGGTTAGGCACTTTACATGGTATCTTATTTAAATCCTCACACAACCCTGTAAGGAAGGTAACGTTAACCCCATTTTACAGATAAGGAAAGCAACACCCAGCCTGGTTATGAAACTGGCACAAAGTAACATACTCACTGACAGGAGTAAGAGATGGAGGTGGGACTCCACAGTCAATGTTTTTAACTACGGCTGTACTACCTTCACATCCAGTGCCTGATATCTTCAGGGCTGGCTTTCTTTTAGACTCCGGTGCGGCTGCTTTAATTTATTCATGGCTTGCTGCAGATGCTTATCTGATAGATACATGAGACTGAAAGGTTTCTAGGACAGGACTTTCTTGAACTGAATTGTATTCTACCATCCTTAGGGGACCTTGGCCCAGCATTTGTCTATTTCTGTGGGTTAAAATAGAATAATCTGCTGCCTCCACATGCAGGGCATTTTCAAATGTGGCATTTGTAAAAGGTTCACAAAATGAACCCGATAAATACGGGGATGCAGAGCTCAAGAACCAACTCTGTATATGATGAGTGTTACTTTGCAGTCTGTGAAACCATGCTTCTATCAGGCAGCCTTTTGTAGACACATCTGAATGAGGTATGACCACCAGACTTCAAGCTGTCAACAAATTTAACAAGTATTTGTTAAATTGAGTTGAACATGACTTGGTCTTTTAATGAGTGACAATACTGAACAGATAGTTTCATTAGCTAGATATCGTATCAGTCAGTGTACCCACCCACACATTGACAAGCTATCTTTTTGCACACAGATACATGTGCAACAACAAATACACTGACATTACACGGTCAGGCATCTCTTAAACACTCCAAATGTGTACGTGGCATCAAGCTATCCTCGGTTGGTGGTACCAGGAGTATAATATGGTAGAAAGAGAGCATGCTTTGGATTCATTCACAACTGGGTTCAAATTCTAGCTCACCACTTATTAGTTTTTTGATTTTGGGGAAGTGACATAAACTCTCTGAACCCTGGTTTCCTTACCTATAAAACAGAGGTAATAATAATAGTACATCACAAGTTTGTTGTGAGGATTAAATGAGACAATGTTTGGAAAGAACTTATTCTTGGTTTTGCCACTGCTTGGGTAACTTTTCTGTCAAGGTCAAATCATGGTTGGTACCCATTCATCTCCCACAGCTTTCTGACCCCAATTTATAGGCTCAAAAGAATACCTAGTTGAGATATGAGATGGCCTCTCAGGGAGGTGACACTTGAAGCATATTAGCCGTTAGCAGAAGAGTGAATAATATCAGGATGGTAGGAATATCCTAAGGTTAGAGAGGTATGCAGGGGTTTTGTTTGGATTTAATTTGGAAGGCTTTGGGGAGTCATGCAAGAGTTTTAAGCAGATAAATTAAACATTCAGCTTTTAGAAATTGCACTTTAGGAAGAATAGAACCATTTAGCTCAGGACAGAGAATGGGGCATCCTGAGGGGTAGCAAGGAGAGTAGTTGGAAGGCAATTACAGTACCTCAGGTGAGAAACTGAGGTATGAACCACCACAGCAGAAGCAATGGGGATGAAGAACGAGACCAATCCAAGAAGTGTTCAGGAGTTAAATCCACAGAAAATGCAATATCTGCAACCATTCTAAGCATTGACTTATTTTCCTACCATCGATGAGTATAATTTTCTTTTTTTTGATAAATTCTAAAAATTAAATAACTGATATGTTTTGCAGTATCTACTAACAGTACTTTCCTGTTGAACAAATTTGACATTGGGATAAGCCCATGTGTAGGTGTGTGTGTGTGAAATTTGAAGAATTTGAGGAGGGAGGCCTATTTGCACCAGATCATAGGCACAGATCTGGAATAATAATAATAATAATGAGACAGCCAGAATCTCTTAAGATGCCCCATGTGCTGAGGAAATGGGGCAGGGGGAACTACAATTTGTGGTAGAGGTGGAGGTAAGTGTGAGAACGAGGTAGTGGCAGATACAAAATACTATAAAAACACCACACATACAACATCAAATCTTTAGATTTAACTACCAGTTTATAAGAAATATAATCATTGAAGCAAATATGAAATGACATCATGAGGAGGCAACTGGCCAAGTCCAGAATGTGGAAAATTCTTAGGATATATAATCTGATTTCTTCAACAAATAAGCTACATATGAAAAAGAAAGAAAAAAGGAAGGAAGGAAGAAAAAAGGAAGGGGAACATGAAAAGAGACTTAAGAGACATATTTATCAATCAAATGCAAAGTGGAGAATTTGTTCAGACCCTGATTCAGATAAATGTGCTATGAAAAGATATTTTGGAAACTATTGGGAAAAACTGAACACGGATTGGGTATTAAATAATATTAAGGAAGTATTGTAAAGGTGTGATAATGAAATCAAGGTTATGTTACAACAAAAGTATTTGTTAGAGATACGTATTAAAGTGCGTACTTACAGGTGAAATGTTATGATGGTTTATTAGAGATTTACTTAAAAGTACATGGGGTGAGGGGAAAGGTTGTGGGAGAATAGGTGAAACAAGATTGATAAAGTGTGATAACAGCTGAAGCTGGATGATAGACACATGGTTTACTATTCTATCTGACTCCTTTTTTTGTATGTGTGAAATTTTCTATAAAAAGATTAAGAACAAATACTATGGGAAAGCATGAATCTCTTTCCATTCCCAAATGTATGAAGTAACTAGAACATTCTTGCTGTAACACTTTCAGAAGATGGGATCAGGACTGGAGGGGCATCATTTAAGGAGTGGGTGGAGGATGAGGGGCTTCAGGGACAGGAAGGTACAAGAAAAACTGGTTTTGAGTGGTGCTGAAAAGCCAAAGAGGAACACAAGTTTCAAGATGGAAGGAGTATCAACTGTGTCAAGTATTGTAGATGTCAAGAAGGAAGGGATTAAAATGAATACTCCACTAGACATAACTAAGGAGGACACTCTTGACCTTGGCGAGATCAAATTCTTAATTTTCTGTGGAGGTGGGATGATAGACAAATTTTCCAAGACTTTGTCTGTGAAGGACAGGAGAGGTGAAGATCATAATCTTTCTTTTCCCCTCAGAGAAGGAGAAACTTGGGCTTGTTTTTTTAAATTTTATTTTGTTTTATTTGTTTTGTTTTTAATGCTGAGGGGAAGTTGCCGTTTGAGAATGGTTGACGATATAGGTGAAAAGAGTAATGACTGACTGACTTGCAAAGCAAGGACCCTTACTAGGAGAGGGAACATTTAGAACAAATTACATGTACATCCGGCTGAAGCAGAGAGCTTGTTTTTTCTGATCACAGCCAATGTACTTTCCTAGTTTATTGTAACTTCCAACAACTGTTCTGGTGTACATTTTCACTCACAAATCTCACACAACAGATCTATTCATCTCAGTTGTTTTACTGATTGAAGAACCAAGATTTTTTATGACTGCACCTTAGGCATACCCTTTGGTTCTTGAATAAAATTTCTCTTTGTGGCCCACTGGAGGGGTTTTCCCCTAAAAAAATGTTTTTCATTTAAAAAAATGAGAAGCACTACCTCTTCCCTTAGAACTCTTTAGTTTGTTTACTGCACTTGTTACTCAACCTACTCAATCCACAAAAACTTTTCAAGAATTTGTCCCTTTCCTACCATCGCTAACTATAGGATGGTTTAGCTCTGTATTTCCAACTCTTGTTACAGTTCCAAAAATTATTATAAACGTTTAGAATCTGAAAAACTCAGTTACATACTGATTACGCTGACCAGCTTACCTCTGAATTCCACGGAGGGATTGAAATAAGGTGTGTAAGAAGGGGGCTATTCAACATGTCAGGGCAAGCTTCTCATTCGCAGGGTTTTCTGGGGGGACGGATATTTTGGGAGTGGGAAAAGCAAAGGAGAAGAGCAGATAAGCTTTTCTTTCTTAGATTTCAGGGTGAAATGAATGCACCTGACGCTTCTTTCTTAGATTTCAGGGTGAAATGAATGTACCTGACGCCCACGTGGCAGAACGGCTCCGCCAGGTGAGCGAGGCCGGACTAGAGACAGGACGGAACTCTGGGCCATTCTGGAGACTCCGCCCAGTGTAAGCACTCGCGCGCTCCCGTGAGGGCGTGCACGCGTACGCAGTCTTGCCTCGCGCAGGGTCGAGCCTGTCAGGCGGGAAATCTCGCGAGATTGGAGACTGGGATGACTGTCGGGAGGAGGGGAGTGGTGTCTGGGAAGGGGGGGGGAATCTGGGCAGCGGCCGGGCTCTGTGGCTTCAGGGCTCGGAGAGAGAGAGAGGGAGGGTGGCAAAGAGAGTGAGTCGGTGCCACCGCCTGCCTAAGGAGAGAGGAGGGGTCCTGCTTGCCTGCGCCCTTCGCGGGCCGAGAGCGCGAGGCACCCGCGAACCTCTGAGGCCTCCAGCCCCTGGGGACCCCGCCCCGCCGGCCGGCCGGCCCGGGGCCTCTCTTCCCTTTGTGAGCGCCCCCTTCCCAGGGGTGGTGGTGGCTGAGGTCTGTGCGTGGGCCCGCCCGCCGAGGGGCCGCGGCGGGGGACCGAGAGGGCCTCGGCTGTGTGAGGACGGGAGGCGGCCGAGGCCCGGGCCGGTTCCCCCGAGGCGGCGGCGGCGGCTCCCGGCACTTCCCCGCGCCATCTTAGCTGAGTCCAAGCGCTGAGGGCGCCTCCTCGACCCCGGTAGTCCCTTCGCCCCCCCCCCCGCCCCTTGTCGCAGAGCTTGGGCTGGGCGGCTTGCTGGGGCTCCGGGGGGGGGGCGGCGGTCTGTCGCCTGGCCCCCTCCTCCTTCTCACTCCTCGCCCTCCAGCGTAGCGGCTACCCAAGCGCTGCAGGGGGCTGTGGCTGCCTACTCCGCCCCAGACCTGTCGGCGAAAGGGTAAGGGCACCTCTGCCTTGGGAAAGGGAGACATGGAGGGGGCGGGGAAATTCGGCCCACTTTGGCCGCTGCGCGGAAGAAGGGATGTGGGGGTGGGGTGGGGGAGGGAGACAAGGAGGGTCTGTGATTCTGTGGGTGGGGTGAAGAAGCTGGTGAGCTGGGCGCCCTCCCGTTTTGAGGGGCAAGAGCAATTACATTCCTCTTTCCTGAGGGTTACCGGAAGGGGTGGTAGAAGAGGATGTCTCGAGGAAGGTGTGGCCCTCCTAGGGAGACTGGGTTGATGTGCACCCCGATTTAAAGGCGCGAGGTCCCTTTCCCTTCTGATTCCTCTGCTCCTCCCTCTCCTCCTTTGTAGTGTCTGTGAATTCTTGGGAAGGGAGACCGCTCTGGGTAGTCTACTGGGTGGATTGCCACCCTCCCTCCTTGCTCGGGAAATCTGTACCCCTCTTCTCTAGGGGTGATGGAAGCGTTTCTTTCCCTCAACCCTTCCCCATTCTTTAGTCTACTGCAGTGCTGCAGAAGTCCAAGGCAGTTTCTTCATACACAGGCCCGTGTATACACTGAAGGGAGGGGGAGCAAGAGAGGGAAGTAATGGCGCTTCCCTTAGAAAGGTTACCCCTTTTCCTTTGGTTTTAAATCGATAACGGTACTGGTTTAATACTCTTCCCCTGAGATCTGTCCCTGGGAAGTATGTCTGTTACTCTTGGGGGGCTACGGCCTCTCAAGAGAGACCCTGCCATGTTAGAACAGTTTTGATGTCTCTCTCTTTTCAAAACACTGGGTTGACTTTTTTTGTGTGTGAGCATATTGGGTTTTCGTTAGGATTAAAATAAAATAATTTTGTACTCCCTCATTTCCCTCTTTCTTTTCTTCCTATGACTTTTGTAGTTCTTGAAGAATTATTAAAGATTATTGTATACAGACAGACTGTCTGATGGACATTCCTTCTCCCTGAGCTGTGAATTTTTAGGGTTAATACTATTTTGTATACATTGAAATCGGAATTTTCCGAAAATGATTAGGTTACAAACCTTTCTGTTGAAAATGCCTTGTTTCTTAATGTAATAAAAATTAATAAAGATTAATTTGCCTAATGATATTGTGATAGGATCTGTATTCTGTAGTCAGTAAGTCGTTTTTCCACTTCTTTTGCTTCATGTCATATTTGTTTAAAACAAATCATCTTATCTGGTTTACAGTAGTACTTGTTGGTTTTGTTTAGTAGAGTAGAAATAAATTTAAAAAAAATTAACATTCTGGAAGTGTGTTGCCAAGTTCTTGTGACCAAAGAGTAGTCTTGAAATCTACAGTTGATACTTTTTTCTTTAAGTATTTAGAGTTACTGATGAAGTGATTTCAAAATGTTCCGTACATGAATATTCATATAATTAAATAACTTTTATACAAAGTGATGAAGGTGACTAAACTAACTACAGAGATCTTGTCTTGACGTTTTACTAGCAAGTTGTATTTGGTGTTTAAGCTTTACTTAGTGGGTGACTTGTTTTTAAGTACTTCCAAATGCCATCTGCATATTACATTGTCCATCAGAGCTTTTTTGGTGTTTGTTGTATTTTGAAACCTGTTTTAAGACAGGTATTTAAAGATGTTAGTAGTAGTGGTGTTAAGCATTAATTTAGTTTGTCATCTTATTTCATGATTTTAATATAGGGAGACACATTAATGGTATGTTAAATCAGTTTTTATTGTTTTTCCTCAGCAAATGGAATTCTCCTTACTTTATTCTCTTTTGATTTTTATCTGAACTCATTTTAACTTAAACAGCACTTCTCATTTGAATCTTTATTTCATGGCACAAAGCTGCATGTTGTGGTGTGTAGTTTTCCCCTCTTTGGCAAATTGTGAGGTAAAGTCTAATTCCTGTGTTATGGCTTGTTGGTAATTAATTCATATATACTAGCATGTATAAACCCAAGCATACTGCTCAGTAAAAAGTGACTGTTTTTGTCTTCGAAAGGTGAAGGCAGAGGGGATTTATCAATAAGGGCTACAAAACTTTAGGATGTACACTGGATATAGGTAAACTACTTGCTATATATCAGCATACTAGAACTAAGAGGTACTCTTTAGAACAACTATGAAGAAACCCTTTTCAGTAGTTGGTAGGAATTTGGTTAAAGGTGGTAAAACTATGTTCATGACCAATTAGATAAATTCATTATTAAGGAAAAACTGTCTGCGGGTTATTGCAGGTGAGTTCTGATGCCCCTGTCAGAAAGAGAAACTAAGAGCTGTTAGTCTGAGTTAATTGATTCCAGATTATATGGTACCTCTTGGGTTTCTAGTTATCTACAAAATGGCAGTGTACATCACTTCCTGTTCTTTCACAGCTGATTCTCTGAATTCCCTCTTAGTGACTTAATTTTTGGCATTCTGATACCTGATTTGTTAATTTGGTTATAATTCTCATGTTTTATAGATGGAAGAATTTCTAAGAATCATTTGGGTTTAAAGGCTTTGTATAGTCTAGGATTATCTTGACAGTAACTAAATTTCCTTCCAAATTAAAGGATAGTTTCTCAAACAGATTTAAACTGAGAGGTTTTAAAGAAATACAGCAATATACAGGACCAAAAGTATGAGTGAATTGAATAGAAAATAATTATTGTATTTTCTGTAATATATATTTTGGGAGAACTGTAGATGTGGCAGTTAACTGACCATGTTAATATAAAACAAGTTTTCTTTACATCAAGGTATATACATGATATTTGGTCCCATGCTGTGATGCCATCCCAGTAGTAAGAAAGAAACTGATTACTTACAGAATACTAGGACTGAATACTCTTAACTAACCATAAAAAGTGTAATTTATTTTAAGAATTTGCTGGTACTTAGTAGATATGAATACTTAGTAAATCCAGAAGTTATCTAGGGGGCCAACTGTTGGCATTGAAATTAGATTTGAGATTAATCTGTTATTCAAATTAATAAGTTCTTTGTTTTTCATTTGACTGTATAGTAAAATCATTTTATTTCTCCTCTGTATATCTTTTTGGTTATCAATAGTCTGTTGTAATAATTGTACTCATACTGATTTAACCTTTTAGAAATTAGGAGCTTTTTTCTATGTATAAGGTAAGGGCTGCTATTCAGTTCAGGATCATATATGAATGCATCTCTTCTAAAAAGTGTCAATTCTGTAGTTAAGTCTTGCATAAAATTGAGATTGTTCCATTAAGCAGAGTGCCAACGTATGTTCGTCTGCCTTTAGGTTTCTGTACTTGTTCATGGCTGGATTATTTTTTTATATTCTTCAAGATTTCAAATTCTAAAAATGTAAGTGTAAAAGATACAAACCTCTATTCATTCCATTATATTGGATTAAAATATTTTAATTTTAATGATAAAAATTGATATTTAATATCATTAAAGTGTTTCATACCTTTTTAAAAAATCCACATGAATTTAAATGTTGTGTGGAGGGGCTAGAAACAATTACTTTCAATTGGGATGTTCTTTTAACATTTGGTAACAATTATTTCTGTATCAGTCTCTTCTGTTTGTGCTAGAAGCAGACTTTTTGTTCTGAAATACAGTTTAAGGCTGCATTTTCTTAACTAGTGACAAAATTAAGCGGCCCATAAAAGGTGGAAAGGTTTTTCACAATATAAAAAATTTATGTGGCATGTAAATAAAGTTAATAAAAGTACAGGTTACTAGGTACTTTGCATAATTAATATATAGCCTGTTAAAAATGCCAGTAGCAGTGACATTGTTATAAAAGCATAACTACATTTAATTGGCCTCTAACTTATCTTTAAAGCTGAGAAGGGGCTGAATTTTCTTTTTGATAAAATTATTCAATATGATTATGTTGTGCAGATTCAGAAGTAGATGAATTACTTCATTTAGAAAGACATGCAAAGTTTAGTTTCTGAGAAAAACATCAACAGATACTGGAATGGAACAAAATATTCGGGTCTGCAGCCACCAATAATACAACTGTCACTTAATATATCTTAATTTTACCATTTATTAGCTGTGTAACTTCTTTATATAACATTTTTAAGCCTCACTTTCCCTGTCTATAAAATGAAAATAATGCCTACTTTATAAGGTTGCTAGGTTTAAATGGGATAACCCTTGTTAAGTACCTAATGTATTGTTTGATACATAGTAAGCACCCAATAAGTTGTTGGCTGTCACATATTAGCCACTTAATAAATGTTTACAAATGAAAATAGTGAGTCTAATATTTAAGAATGAATTACATTCCATAATTTTGATTTGAAGTTGGATTTATACATTTGGAGATCAACGTATATTTTTTAAAGAAATGGTTCGAATTTCTAACCAAGAATAGCTTACAAACTTTTTTGTACCTGAAATGGACTACTATGTAGTTCTATAAGAGATTTTCTTTTTCCTTTGCTGGATGTAAAACCTGTCCTAAAGAACAAAATTTCCTTCCTCTTTGGTACTTCATTTGTTTATTTAAGTCTTTTGCTATCATACTTCTACTTCCTGGAACTCTTTTCACCATCCCTGGCTTTGAGGGAATCCAAAGTACTCATGTTCTCCTAAGCGTTTTTTTAGGTATGTTTTGTAGGTATGTCTCACCTTGAAAGTGCTTTATATTCCACAATATATTAATTCAGCAAATGTTAAGTGATGATTACATGCCAATAAGGTTTGGTCCCTGCCCTGGAGGAATTCTGTCTTCTCACTTTTTCCACTTCCTAAATAGTTTTCTCAAACCAGATATTCAGAGGAAAGCAAGGATCTTCCTGTGGTTGTCAGTTCCTCTAAGCCAGTGCTTTTCAAACTTCAGGTTGTGACCCATTAGTGACTTGTCAGTTCAATTTACTGGGTCACAACACCAATTTTTTTCAATAAAAAATAATGGGAAATACCAGAGTGTGTTGTGTAAGTAAGGGTGAGCATTGTAATGGGAAACTTTTTTTGGCTTTATTTTTATGTGTTCTGGGTACACAGATAAATTTTTTTGAAGTTTCTTTTTGAACTCATGCTTTTTACTTCTAACTGCATATTTCTGAAGTATGAATATGCTTGTTTTTTCTTTTTCTTTCAACAATTCTCCTTTCAATCTCTCCTGATTCTAGTCTCTAGTCTATTTGTTAGTTATGTTGCACATATTTACCGTTCCTAGGTCTCAAAGCTTGTTGGGGTACTGATAGGTCCTGGGCAGGATACCAGCAGTTTTGGGTATGATGATAACTTCTGAGGTTTTTATATTGGGGAGCATGTTATCACATGCTCTAATGTCACGTCTTATGTATGTGAGGGCAATTTCTCATGAATTGCAGGATTTATTTTAAAAAAAGAAAACTTTATTTGGAGCATAATAAGAAAATATCTTTTATTTTTATTTGAGTCATATATAGATTTAATTTTAAACTATTAATTGCACTATATATATGTTTGTTTATTTGTTTGTTTTTTTGCGGTACGCGGGCCTCTCACTGTTGTGGCCTCTCCTGTTGCGGAGCACAGGCTCCGGACGCGCAGGCTCAGCGGCCACGGCTCACGGGTCCAGCCGCTCCGTGGCATGTGGGATCTTCCCAGACCGGGGCATGAACCCGTGTCTCCTGCATCGGCAGGCGGACTCTCAACCACTGCGCCGCCCTGTTAAGTATTTTTAAAAAATTTCAGTGTGCTTCAGTGCATTACATCTAATGATATCCTTATATTTTGGTTGATGTTTTTAGTTCACTTATGGTGGTAGTTACGACTCTCTAGTTTGTATTTTGGACTGATTTTTTCCAGTTTGTTTCCACTGAAGCAGAGAAAGGTTTTAGAAAAAGTTGATGAACAGCATTACTAAACAAGGTCAAGGTTTTTCCTTTTTTACACTTGGGAATTTAGTGTCACTCAAAATTGGAAAACTTGTCTCTTTGCCAAAAGCATCCATATTTTTGATTGTAAAGACTAAAATTACTTATTAACCTATAATGGTACTTGATAAGGAAACTTTACTCTTCACTGTTGCACTCTGTATAGTATGTGTTACAGTATTTAATATACTGCGGTTAAGGAAGCTCATGCTGTGTAAATGGTAGATGATGATTGTGATGTTTTTTATAGGGAACATCACATTACTGGAGTACGGTATTTCAGTTGGTTTTGTTTCTTACAATTCAAGGGTTTTGAGTCCTGGGGGCGCAGTATAATGTGCTCACTCTCAGATTCTTTACTTTGACATATGTGCTTGTTACTGATGATAATTTTTCCATTACCCAGAAAAGCACAAGTAATTTGAAAATACCGTAATGAAAAGATCCTTTTATCTTTAGTTTAGATACTGACAAAATATTTTTGTGTATTATGTGTGAAAGTTCAGTTCTATGAAATAATGCCATAAAACTTAAATCAAGAGTAAAAAGATTTTAAGGAAAAGATGGGAAAATTTTCTATTTAGGAAAGAAATGTTCTGTAGTAGAGAAACTTGAATGCTAGCAATAGAAAGTATAGAATTTGGATATTTCTTTGTTTATGTGGCATTTTGATTGAACTGATTATGCATATGCATACAAATGTATGGTAAACTGGTTGGAGAGGTCCACTGCCTTCAAGAATAGCATGGTTTTAGGGGAAAACAAAAATATTGATCCACGAATTTTGTTTTTGTAATATGTATTAGATAATTTGATAAATTAGAAGAATAAGTTTCACAAGAGAGTTTATTACTGTAGTAAATGATGTTATACCAAAATCCTAAATAATGCATTGTTACCAAATGAATTTTTTTCTTTCTCTGGTTGAATACATGTGAAATACGTGTTGTTTATTATTTGATAATCAAATAAATGATAAGGGTGGTGGGCTTTTTAAAATTTGTTTTTTGTTTTCTTTCTGCATTTAGTAGTTTCAGTATCAGAAGTGAATTAGATTTTGTGTCTTTAAGGAAGACCAAATGTGATTTTTTTGCAATTGTTTTTTTCAGTCAACAAGAATGAACCTATGTTGGAAGTTAAATGTTTTGAGAACTTTAAATAGGAATCAAATAAAGAACTTTCATTTTTATTTATCAGATTTGAAATGTAGATGTATTAATAATGTATCATTCTCTCAAAAATTTAAGTTGGAGACTTAGTCTCCTAACATTTTACAGTCTGTCTACTCTAAAGAACTAAATTTAACAAGACATCTGGTTAATTTAAGAGCCTTGTAAATACACATTTTCTTTCAACCTTCCTGGAGATGGCATGGAATATATTAGGGGAGGAATGGTGAAATAGATACAGTAAGCAAACATCGAAAATGCGTTTTATGATTATCTTTGAGGTGGTAAATCCAGTCATTAACAATATAATTGTTCTGCTTTTGACGTACGACATGTTTATTAAATAATGCAAAAACTGTCTAATTGTTTTTGACAATTAATATATTAAGGTACACCACCATTCTGTTTTTTTTAACATGAATTATATTGGATTAATATTAGGTGAAATGGTATCCCAAATTTTAGTATCTATTATTCTACTTTATCTCATTCAAGTGGCATTGTGATATGAGATTATAACATTTTTTTTTTTGAAAAAGTGTTCTTTGTTAAATCCTTTTGAAGCATAGTCATTAAGCTCTTTGGTTTACTCATATTTGGTTTAAGCTTAATATAGAAATCAATTTCAGTTTAACACTTTGAGATACATAGGTTATAATTTATGATCTGTCGGTATGTACTATGAAAACACCAAATCAAAATAGTGATTGATGGAATTTGAATTTAAAGACTACCAGTATAACCATTATCTACATAGCTTTAGTATCAAAATAAGATTGTCATAACACATGTACTTATCATGTATCTTTTGAGTGCTGCATTCTAGGCACTGTACTTATCAAAATAGGTTCAGTGATGACACATCTATTTATTATACATTTTTGACTGCTATTTGCTAGATACTGTGTTGGGATACAGAAATGAGTACGATTTAATCTCTCCTGTTTTTTCAGTTCAATAGGGATACGGACTTGCAAATAAATATATCATACAATAATGCAATGCAAAGTTTCGAAAACATGACAGTGTTGACATTTTAGGTAGGATAATTTATTGTGTGGATTTGTGCTGTGTATTATTAGATATTTTGAAGCATCCCTGGCCTTTACCCATTAGATGCCAGAAGCACTCCCTCTCCCCAGTTGTGACAATTAAAAATGTCTCCAGATATTGGCAAAAGTCCCCTGGGGAGTAAAATCACCTGTTATTGAGACTCACTGGTGTAGTGAATACTAAGGGACAAAGAACTGTCATCAGACAAGTGAAATAAAGTGAAGGGATGTTTAGGTGGAATGACCCCTTAAGGGAGTGCAGTTTTATATGGGTCTTGAAGAAAAGTAGGAGTGGAAAGGGAATTATATACCTGAGAGCATGAAAGATCAATGTCTATGAATGTAATTAGTAATAGTTTGTGGCTATAGGCTATTTATGTGGTTTGGGATGGAAATTCAGTAAAATGAAGCTGAAAAACTACTTTGGGGCTAAAACTTTTTTTTATTTTAATTTGATTTTATTTATTTTTTTATACAGCAGGTCCTCATCAGTTTTATACACATCAGTGTGTACATGTCAATCCCAGTCGCCCAATTCATCACCCCCCCACCCCCACCCCCCACCTCTTTCCCCCCTTGTTAGTTCTCTACATCTGTGTCTCAATTTCTGCCCTGCAAACCGGTTCATCTGTACCATTTTTCTAGGTTCCACATATATGCGTTAATATACGATATTTGTTTTTCTCTTTCTGACTTCACTCTGTATGACAGTCTCCAGATCCATCCACGTCTCTATAGATGACCCAATTTCGTTCTTTTTTATGGCTGAGTAATATTCCATTGTATATATGTACCACATCTTCTTTATCCATTCATCTGTTGATGGGCATTTAGGTTGCTTCCATGACCTGGCTATTGTAAATAGTGCTGCAGTGAACATTGGGGTGCATGTGTCTTTTTGAATTATGGTTTTCTCTGGCTATATGCCCAGGAGTGGGATTGCTGGATCATATGGTAATTCAACTTTCAGTTTTTTAAGGAACCTCCATACTGTTCTCCATAGTGGCTGTATCAATTTACATTCCCACCAACAGTGCAAGTGGGTTCCCTTTTCTCCACACCCTCTCCAGGATTTGTTGTTTGTAGATTTTCTGATGATGCCCATTCCAACTGGTGTGAGGTGATACCTCGTAGTTTTGATTTGCATTTCTCTAATAATTAGTGATGTTGAGCAGCTTTTCATGTGCTTCTTGGCCATCTGTATATCTTCTTTGGAGAAATGTCTATTTAGGTCTTCTGCCCATTTTTGGATTGGGTTGTTTGTCTCTTTAATATTGAGCTGCATGAGCTGTTTATATATTTTGGAGATTAATCCTTTGTCCGTTGATTTCGTTTGCAAATATTTTCTCCCATATTGAGGGTTGTCTTTTCGTCTTGTTTATGGTTTCCTTTGCTGTGCAAAAGCTGTTAAGTTTTATTAGGTCCCATCTGTTTACTTTTGTTTTTATTTCCATTACTCTAGGAGGTGGATCAAAAAAGATCTTGCTGTGATCTATATCAAAGAGTGTTCTTCCTATGTTTTCCTCTAAGAGTTTTATAGAGTCTGGTCTTACATTTAGGTCTCTAATCCATTTTGAGTTTATTTTTGTGTATGGTGTTAGGGAGTGTTCTAATTTCATTCTTTTACATGTACCTGTCCAGTTTTCCCAGCACCACTTATTGAAGAGAATGTCTTTTCTCCATTGTGTGTCCTTGGCTCTTTTGTCATAGATTAGTTGACCATAGGTGCGTGGGTTTATCTCTGGGCTTTCTGTCTTGTTCCATTGATCTATGTTTCTGTTTTTGTGCCAGTACCATATTGTCTTGATTACTGTAGCTTTGTAGTATAGTCTGAAGTCAGGGAGTCTGATTCCTCCAGCTCCATTTTTTTCCCTCAAGACTGCTTTGGCTATTCGGGGTCTTTTGTGTCTCCATACAGATTTTAAGATTTTTGGTTCTAGTTCCATTAAAAATGCCATTGGTAATTTGATAGGGATTGCATTGAATCTGTAGATTGCTTTGGGTAGTATAGTCATGTTCACAATATTGATTCTTCCAATCCAAGAACATGGTATATCTCTCCATCTGTTGGTATCATCTTTAATTTCTTTCATCAGTGTCTTATAGTTTTCTGGTCTTTTGTCTCACTAGGTAGGTTTCTTCCTAGGTATTTTATTCTTTTTGTTGCAATGGTAAATGGGAGTGTTTCCTTAATTTCTCTTTCAGATTTTTCATCATTAGCGTATAGGAATGCAAGAGATTTCTGTACATTAATTTTGTATCCTGCAACTTTACCAAATTCATTGATTAGCTCTAGTAGTTTTCTGGTGGCATCTTTAGGATTCTCTATGTATAGTATCATGTCATCTGCAAACAATGGCAGTTTTACTTCTTCTTTTCCAATTTGTATTCCTTTTATTTCTTTTTCTTCTCTGATTGCCATGGCTAGGACTTCCAAAACTATGTTGAATAATAGTGGTGAGAGTGGACATCCTTGTCTTGTTCCTGATCTTAGAGGAAATGCTTTCAGTTTTTCACCATTGAGAATGATGTTTGCTGTGCGTTTGTTGTACATGGCCTTTATTACGTTGAGGTAGGTTCCCTCTATGCCCACTTTCTGGAGAGTTTTTAGCATAAATGGGTGTTGAATTTTGTCAAAAGCTTTTTCTGCAACTATTGAGATGATCATATGGTTTTTCTTCTTCAGTTTGTTAAAATGGTGTATCACATTGATTGATTTGCTTATATTGAAGAATCCTTGCATCCCTGGGATAAATCTCACTTGATCATGGTATATGATCCTTTTAATGTGTTGTTAGATTCTGTTCGCTAGTATTTTGTTGAGGATTTTTGCATCTATACTCATCAGTGATATTGGTCTGTAATTTTCTTTTTTTGTAGTGTCTTTGTCTGGTTTTGGTATCAGGGTGATGGTGGCTTCATAGAATGAGTTTGGGAGTGTTCCTTCCTCCGCAGTTTTTTGGAAGAGTTTGAGAAGGATGAGTCTTAGCTCTTCTCTAAATGTTTGATAAAATTCACCTGTGAAGCCATCTGGTCCTGGACTTTTGTTTGTTGGAAGATTTTTAATCACAGTTTCAATTTCAGTACTTGTGATTGGTCTGTTCATATTTTCCATTTCTTCCTGGTTCCGTCTTGGAAGGTTATACCTTTCTAAGAATTTGTCCATTTCTTCCAGGTTGTCCATTTTATTGGCATAGAGTTGCTTGTAGTAGTCTCTTAGGATGCTTTGTATTTCTGCAGTGTCTGTTGTAAATTCTCCTTTTTCATTTCCAATTTTATTGATTTGAGTCCTCTCCCTCTTTTTCTTGATGAGTCTGGCTAATGGTTTATCAATTTTGTTTATCTTTTCAAAGAACCAGCTTTTAGTTTTATTGATCCTTGCTATTGTTTTCTTTGTTTCTGTTTCATTTATTTCTGCTCTGATCTTCATGATTTCTTTCCTTCTGCTAAGTTTGGGTTTTGTTTGTTCTTCTTTATCTAGTTCCTTTAGGTGTAAGGTTAGATTGTTTATTTGAGATTTTTCTTGTTTCTTGAGGTAGGTTTCTATAGCTATAAATTTCTCTCTTAGAACTGCTTTTGCTGCATCCCATAGGTTTTGGATCATCGTATTTTCATTGTCATTTGTCTCTAGGTATTTTTTTATTTCCTCTTTGATTTCTTCAGTGATCTCTTGGTTATTTAGTAACGTATTGTTTAGCCTCCATGTTTTTGTGTTTTTTACGTTTTTTTCCCTGTAATTCATTTCTAATCTGATAGCGTTGTGGTCAGAAAAGATGCTTGATATGATTTCAGTTTTCTTAAATTTATTGTGGCTTGATTTGTGACCCAAGATGTGATCTATCCTGGAGAATGTTCCGTGCGCACTTGAGAAGAAAGTGTAATCTGCTGTTTCTGGATGGAATGTCCTATGAACATCAGTTAAATCTATCTGGTCTATTGTGTCATTTAAAGCTTCTGTTTCCTTATTTATTTTCATTTTGGATGATCTGTCCATTGGTGTAAATGAGGTGTTAAAGTCCCCCGCTATTATTGTGTTACCATCAATTTTCTCTTTTATAGCTGTTAGCAGTTGCCTTATGTGTTGAGGTGCTCCTGTGTTGTGTGCATATATATTTATAATTGTTATATCTTCTTCTTGGATTGATCCCTTGATCATTATGTAGTGTCCTTCCTTGTCTCTTGTAACATTCTTTAAAGTCCATTTTATCTGATATGAGTATTGCTAGTCCAGCTTTCTTTTGATTTCCATTTGCATGGAATATCTTTTTCCATCCCCACACTTTCAGTCTGTATGTGTCCTTAGGTCTGAAGTGGGTCTCTTGTAGACAGCATATAGATGGATCTTGTTTTTGTATCCATTCAGCAAGCCTGTGTCTTTTGGTTGGAGCATTTAATCCATTCACGTTTAAGGTAATTATCGATATATGTTCCTATGACCATTTTCTTAATTGTTTTGGGTTTGTTTTGTAGGTCCTTTTTCTTCTCTTGTGTTTCCCACTTAGAGAAGTTCCTTTAGCATTTGTTGTAGAGCTGGTTTGGCGGTGCTGAATTCTCTTAGCTTTTGCTTGTCTGTAAAGCTTTTGATTTCTCCGTCGAATCTGAATGAGATCCTTGCCAGGTAGAATAATCTTGGTTGTAGGTTCTTCCCTTTCATCACTTTAAGTATATCATGCCACTCCCTTCTGGCTTGTAGAGTTTCTGCTGAGAAATCAGCTGTTAACCTTATTGGAGTTCCCTTGTATGTTATTTGTCATTTTTCCCTTGCTGCTTTCAATAATTTTTCTTTGTCTTTAATTTTTGCCAGTTTGATTACTATGTGGCTTGGCGTGTTTCTCCTTGGGTTTATCCTGTATGGGACTCTCTGCGCTTCCTGGACTTGGGTGGCTATTTCCTTTCCCATGTTAGGGAAGTTTTTGATTATAATCTCTTCAAATATTTTCTCGGGTCCTTTCTCTCTCTCTTCTTCTTCTGGGACCCCTATAATGTGAATGTTGTTGCGTTTAATGTTGTCCCAGAGGTCTCTTAGGCTGTCTTCATTTCTTTTCATTCTTTTTTCTTTATTCTGTTCCGTGGCAGTGAATTCCACCATTCTGTCTTCCAGGTCACTTATCCGTTCTTCTGTCTCAGTTATTCTGCTATTGATTCCTTCTAAATGAAATGTAGATTTCATTTCAGTTATTGTATTGTTCATCTCTGTTTGTTTGTTCTTTAATTCTTCTAGGTCTTTGTTAAACATTTCTTGCATCTTCTCGATCTTTGCCTCCATTCTTTTTCCGAGGTCCTGGATCATCTTCACTATCATTCTGAATTTTTTTTCTGGAAGGTTGCCTATCTCCACTTCATTTAGTTGTTTTTCTGGGGTTTTATCTTGTTCCTTCATCTGGTACATAGCCCTCTGCCTTTTCATCTTGTCTATCTTTCTGTGAATGTGGTTTTTGTTCCACAGGCTGCAGGATTGTAATTCTTCTTGCTTCTGCTGTCTGCCCTCTGGGGGCCATATCTTTTTAACTGTTTAATTGAGGCATAATTAATGCAGCAAAGTGTATAAATATTAAGTGTAAGCTTGTTGAATTTTTGCAGATGTATATTCTCATGTAGCCACCGTGCACAACAACATATGGAACATTTCTAGCATCTCTTACGTTTCTTGAAGGGCCGTTGCTGTGCTCCTATTTGATGTGAAAATCATATAAAAGCAGGGGTGTGGTATCATCAGATTTGTGTTTTAAAAAGATTACTCTGGAGTTGTGGAGAATAGATGGGCAAAAATTACACATAGGGAGTTTGGTTATAAGGTTATTAGAGAAGTCTAAATAAGGAGTAGAGCTGACATGATGGATTTTAGAGAGACTAAGGTGGAAATATTGATGGAATCAAGGGTTTACTAGAGGTAAGGGACAGGATATGTTGAGAATGACTCTTGGTAACAAGCAGTTCAAAGATTTCAGTGACTTTTAACAGGACAAACATTTTTTGCTTGACATGATGTATGTGTAGTGTGGGTTTGTGGGGGATTCTGTTTGATCTCACTACGTAGGGTCTCAGACTGATGGAGGCTCCATCACATGGTTCCATGATCTCCGTGGCAATGGGAAGGAGACTGTTGCTAATAACTTATTGGCTCTTAAAGTGTCTACCTAGACGAGGGTCATGTCGTTTTGGCTTATTGTTCATTGGCCAAAGCAAGTCATATGGTCTTAAGAGATTTCACAGAGAGGGTAAGAAAGTGCAGTATGTCCTGAAGGGGAGAACTGAAATATTTCAGCTATGGTAAATATATGTCGTTTTGATTTGCAGCTTATTTAGTCAGTTAAAAAGTGAATAATATTGAAATTTATGGTAAGAATTTTAGTAGTAACAAGAGCCACCATTTATTGAGCATTTACTGTGTGCCAGGTACTATTTATGTATTTTAAGATATATTTTTCATTTCAGTTTTTTACAACATCCCTGGAAGGTAGATGGCAGTTGCATTTTATAGAGGGGAAACTGATGCTCATGAGGTTAAATAACTTAAGATCACATAGCCAGGAGTATATGTAAAGCCTGAGCTAGTTGTACTCTATTTGGTTGAGTAGAACCTTCTTGGCAGTAGGGTAGAAGGAGGGAAAAAAACCCAAAACCTCTTTGATTGAATAATCAATCAAATATTATTAATTCGACTTGTTGTTAATTAGGCTTAAATGAATTAACAGTGGTATTGTTCTTGTAAATAACATTTTGTCCTCCAAGATTTTTCTGCAATTTCACAAGTGTAGACTATTTAATTGCATTTTAAAGATTCACAGATTAGAAGCTGCTGTTTGTTATTCATTTATTCTGTTTTTTACCGCCTTCTGTCTGATTCCTGCGTGTATTGCTCTACTTAACCTGTTCTCTAATTTTTTTTTAAATAAATTTATTTATTTATTTTTGGCTGCGTTGGGTCTTCGTTGCTGTGCGCGGACTTCCTCTTGTTGCGGCAATCGGGGGCTACTGTTTGTTGCAGTGCATGGGCTTCTCATTGCAGTGACTTCTCTTATTGCAGTGGCTTCTCTTATTGCGGTGGCTTCTCTTGTTGCGGAGCATGGGCTCTAGGCTCGTGGGCTTCAGTAGCTGTGGCTCGAAGGCTCTAGACCGCAGGCTCAGTAGTTGTGGTGCACGGGGTTAGTTTCTCCGTGGCACGTGGCATCTTCCCAGACCACGGCTCGAACCCGTGTTTCCTGCATTGGCAGGCAGATTTTTAATCACTGCGCCACCAGGGAAGCCCTTGTCTAATTTTTTGATTGTGAGAATCTTTCGTCAGTTCTTTGTATCTGAAATTCTAGTGTATGTGATTTATCTCTCTATTACTACCCTTAGTGAGAATTTCCTTTCAGGTATGTGAATTGCTAGTCATGGGGATGTTGGTAATTACAATAAGAGGGAGTCTGGCTGTTGGGAATAGAAAATTCAAGTAGAAGGCTGAGTCAGGAGTAGGGATTTTTGTAAGAAAACCTTAGGAAAGATTAAAGGAAACAAGTAAATCTGATCTGTAAAACTGTCTTCTTACCTCCATTGGAAGGAAAGGGCTTATTTTTGAGAAGCTGACAGTACTTCAACATGAAGTTAATGGGCAGAGCTAAAGCTCTCTGTAGTGGGCAAGGTCTGTGAAAAATAAGTTAGTCAAAGCATTTCCATCATCCAAGCTGTCCTTGCATCCTTGGACCATGGTTGGCCTTTGGAAAATCAACTTTTGCCTTAAAAATTTTAAAGTCCTCAAATAATGGAAAAAAGTTAAATTGTTTAGAATAAGTTGTAACAATACATGATATAAAATTCAGAAGGTACAAAAAGATGGGACTTTCCTCGCCGTCCAGTGGTTAAGACTCTGAGGTTCCACTGCAGGGGGTGTGGGTTCCATCCCTGCTCGGGGAACTAAGATCCCACGTACCACGAGGTGCGGCCAAAAAAAAAAAAAGAGAAAAAAGAAAAATACATAGTTAGCAAATTAACTGTATGGTGTGCATAGCTAATATTGGATATATAAATGTTATTAGTATTCTCTTAGTCATTTAGTGTGTCCAAAAACATATGAAAAAACGTTTCTAAGAGCATAAATCTACTTGTGACGTCAGTCCTCCTGACCCTGTTTTCTTTTTTATATCTCAAGTGCCTAAAACATCAATTTGTTTATTAGGTAGATTTTCAGGGAGCAGGACTTTGACTCTCAGAGAGGGAGAGACTCTCTCTGTTTGCAAAACACTGTGTTCAGTGTTAGAAAAAAAAATGTTCATAAAAGACAGGTTTAGAATTCACAAAAATAAATTCATGTGTGGTCCTTTATGCCCTCTGTTTCTTTGTAATACTTAACACTATTTACCATCTCCTTCCTTCTTAAAAATTTTATTTTACTGATTCTTCTTTCTGACTGCCCCTAACTGTAGATGTCTCAGCAGTTGATACTTTTCTTTCTCTCTCTGCTCCTCTTTCTCTCTCTCCTCTTTCCAGTGCCTCTCCCATCCCCATCCTATATGCCCAGCTGCCTGTCTGAGATGTCTTGTACTTCTTGGATATCTATAGGCACATCAGGTTCAACACATCTAAAATGAACTCATCTTTTTCATCCTCTTTCGCAAAAGGTTCCCCTTATTTACCCACCTGCTCCAATGCTAATAACACTTTTTTTTAAAGTCAGCTTACTTTACCAAGGTATAATTTACTTGCAGTAAAATTCACACATTTTTAGCGTAGAGATCAATGGCTGTAACCATCAACCTAGTGAAGATGTAGAACAGTTTTATTTCATCTGAAAATTCCCTAGCAATCAGTCTCATTCCACTCTTATTCTTAGGCAGCCAGTGATGTGATTTCTGTTACTATGAATTAGATTTGTCTTTCCTAGAGTTTCGTAGAAATGGAATCACACAATATGTGGTTTTGTGCTTGGCTTCTTTCTCTTGGCATAATGTCTGTGATACTTACCCATTTTGTTGCGTGTATCAGCAGTTCATTTCTTCTGTTCCTTAGTAATATTCCTGAGTTTGGATATACCATAATATATTAATTCACTTGATTGATATTTGAATCTTTTCCAGTTTTTGACTTTTTTTTTTTTTTTTTTTTGCGTTAAGTGGGCCTCTCACTGTTGTGGCCTCTCCCGTTGCGGAGCACAGGCTCCGGACGCGCAGGCTCAGCGGCCATGGCTCACGGGCCCAGCCGCTCCGCGGCATGTGGGATCTTTCTGGACCGGGGCACGAACCCACGTCCCCTGCATCGGCAGGCGGACTCTCAACCACTGCGCCACCAGGGAAGCCCTGTTTTGATTCTTTTAATCTCTTTCCTCACCTATATTCATCCAACAGATTGTGAAGTCATGGGGTTTCTTCCTTTGAAATATGTTTAACCCTTTGTTCTCTTTTCCAGGGATCTTTTTTTTTTTTTTGCGGTACGCGGGCCTCTCACTGTTGTGGCCTCTTCCGCTGCGGAGCCTGTACTCCGGACGCGCAGGCTCAGCGGCCATGGCTCACGGGCCCAGCCGCTCCACGGCATGCGGGATCTTCCCGGACCGGGGCACGAACCCGCGTCCCCTGCATTGGCAGGCGGACCCTCAACCACTGCGCCACCAGGGAAGCCCTTTTCCAGGGATCTTTAACAGTGTTGTGAGAAGCTTTTTTTTTCTTTTCTTGAAGCCTTATTGTAGGAGTAAGGGATAGAAGGGTGATTATGCAAATGGAGTCCTTGCTGAGTGAGGTTTATAGTCAGGTGGAAATGCTGACTGAAATTGGTGAGAAGATGGTACTGACATTGAAGGATGGGGAAAAGGAATGTTGCTGCTGAATGCTCTCTATCCCTGGTAAAGCACTGTTTTAGTCCCTGTTTTTGTTGGTAGGTTGAGATTGCCATTTTTTAGCTTGTTTTGATTTTTGTTTTGTTGTATATTCATGGGTATATATGTAGTGTGAGTGGTGAAAAAGAAAGGTTTTTTTCACGGATATTCTCATTATGTGACTACTTAACCCGGGCCTTGGCTTCATCATGGGTAAAATGGGGATAATAATTAATACCTGTCACATAGCGTTGTTAAGAAGATCAGGTGCGTTATTATATGTAAAGCTCTTAGAACAGTACCTGGCATGTTGTGTTCTATCAGTGTTAGCTAGTATGATTACCTTAATTCTAAGTTACTTAAAAGGCTGTCTTTTTCTCTCCCATTTCAGTTCCTCTTACATATTAATGTAAGATTTATCTCCTAACACACCACTCTTTGGCTACCTGTTCAAAGCTATAAAGCTGCTGTATTATTTGGCAACTATTTGTGTGTCCTTTTTTTCAATTGTGGTAAAATATACAAACAGTAAAGTGTACAAATTAAATTTTACAAATGTATCTACCACTCAGACTAAGCTATAAAAGTTTCTAACATTACAGAAGCTTCCCTCTTGTCTCTTTCCCTTCAGTAACCACTCCTCCCACATCTGTTTTGACTTCTTTACCATAGATTATTTTTGCAAATATGTCCTTTTTAATTTTTCATTTATTTTTAAAAATATTTATTTATTTGGCTGCGTCGTGTCTTAGTTGTGGCAGGCGGGATCTTTTGTCATGGTGAGCAGGCTCTCTAGTTGTGGCGTGTGGACTCAGTAGTTGTGGTACATGGGCTTAGTTGCCCCGTGGCATGTGGGATCTTAGTTCCCTGAGCAAGGATCGAACTTGCATCCCCTGCATTGGAAGGCGGATTCTTAACCACTGGACTACCAGGGAAGTCTCTGTCCTTTTTTAAATTGAGGTGTAATTGACATACTAGTATCAGGTGTACAACATGATTTGATAGCTGTATGTATTGTGAAATCATCACTGCAGTAATTCTAGTTAACAGTTGTCACCATACATAGTTACAGATCGTTTTTCTTGTAATGAAAACTTTTAACATCTACTCTCTTAGCAACTTTCAAGTATGCAATACAATATTATTAACTAGTCACTCTGCTGTACATTACATCCCTATGACATTTGTTTTATAACTGGAAGTTTGTACCTTTTGACCCACTTAACCCATTTTATCCACCCGCAGCCCCTGCCTCTCGCACCTGCCAATCTATTATGTGTATCTAGAGCTCCGCCCCACACCCCAATTCCACATATAAGTGAGATCACATGGTATTTGTCTTTCTCTGTCTGACTTATTTCACTTAGGGTCCATCCCTGTTGTTGCAAATGGCAGGATTTTCTTGTCTTTTTATGGCTGAATAATACTCCATTTTATATATGTGTGTATGTATGTATCGCACATTTTCTTTATCCATTCATTAATTGATGGACACTTAGGTTGTTTCCGTTATCTTGGCTGTTGTAAATGTTGCAGTGAACGTGGAGATGCATATATCTTGTAGTATTTTCATTTTCTTCAGATAAATACCCAGAAGTGGAATTGCTGGATTGTATGGTAGTTCTCTTTTTAATTTTTTAGAACCTCTGTACAGTTTTCCATAGGCTGCCTCAATTTACATTCCTACTAACAGTGTGCAAGGGTTCCTTTTTCTCCACATCCTTGCCAGCACATTTCTTTTCATTTGGGTAATAGCCGTTTTAACAGATGTGAGGTGATATTTCATTGTGGTTTTGATTTCCATTTCCCTGATGATTAGTGATGTTGAGCAGCTTTTAACCTGTTGGTTAAAGCAATTAACCAACAGGTTAAAAGCTGCTGCAACAGGTTAATTGAGCAATTAACCTGTTGGCCATCTGTATGTCTTCTTTGGAAAAATGTCTGTTCATATCCTCTGCCCATGTTTAAATTGGATTGTATGTTTTTTTGCTCTTGAGTTGTACGAGTTTTTAAAAATATATTTAGGATATTAACCCCTTATCAGATATATGATTTGCAAATATTTTGTTTTAATAAATTTATTTATTTATTTATTTTTGGCTACTTTGGTTCTTTGTTGTTGTACGCGGCTTTCTCTAGTTGCGGCGAGCAGGGGCTGCTCTTCGTTGCGGTACGTGGGCTTCTCATTGCGGTGGCTTCTCTTGTCGTGGAGCATGGGCTCCAGGCTCACGGGCTCAGTAGTTGTGGCTTGCGGGCTCTAGGGCACAGGCTCAGTAGTTGTGGTGCACAGGCCCAGTTGCCCTGCGGCATGTGGGATCCTCCCGGACCAGGGCTCGAACCTGTGTCCCCTGCACTGGCAGGCGGATTCTTAACCACTGTGCCACCAGGGAAGCCCGCAAATATTTTTTTCCTGTTCTGTAGGTTGTCTTTATTTTCTTGTTGGTGCAAATAATTATTTGTTTAATTTTAAGCTTATCTGTGATTGGCCCCTCCATATCTGTGCAGTCTTATTTCCCATTACTGCTCAGCACACAGATTTTATTGCATCTGCTCTGCCTGTGTTCATGATGTCCCTTGGATGCCCTTCTGATCTCATCTGCCCTTTTATCCCTGTCCATTCAAGTGTTCTTCCATGAAATTGTCCCCAACTGTTCCAGCTTATATTGTCCTTGTTCTTTTTTTTTTTTTTTTTTGTCCCCACCACACAGCATGTGGGATCTTAGTTCCTGGGCCAGGGATTGAACCTGTGCCCCCTGCGGTGGAAGCACAGAGTCCTAACCACTGGACTGCCAGGGAATTTTCCCTGTCCTTGTTCTTATCTAAGTACTTTTTGGCTCATTATCAGTATCCCAGTTTAGTACTTAATGAGATATTCTCCTTTTTTGTAATTACGTAATTGTCTTAACTTTAGTGGGACAGTGGTTATTTTCTATTTCTCCCGTATGATGCCTAACATAGTATACATAGGACTAATTGTTGATGAGAATCTAATTGAATTTTTAAAGTTTAAGTTCTCCTAAGTGTTGGATAGCAACTAGCAGTCATAGTAGACAGCTTGACAGTGAACTAGGACAACTATTTATAAAACTACACAAAGTAGGGCTTCCCTGGTGGCGCAGTGGTTGAGAATCTGCCTGCTAATGCAGGGGACACGGGTTCGAGCTCTGGTCTGGGAGGATCCCACATGCAGCGGAGCAACTAGGCCCGTGAGCCACAACTACTGAGCCTGCGCGTCTGGAGCCTGTTGTGCTCCGCAACAAGAGAGGCTGCGATAGTGAGAGGCCCGCGCACCGCGATGAAGAGTGGCCTCCACTTGCCACAACTAGAGAAAGCCCTCGCACAGAAACAAAGATGCAACACAGCAAAAATAAATACATTAATTAATAAACTCCTACCCCAAACATCTTCAAAAAAAAAAAAACTACACAAAGTAAAAAGCACATCTTCATGAACCTATGTAGATCTTGAGGCTATTCCAGTGTATTAGACTGCAGTAGAATGTGAAATTTAGAACTGAAAGGATCACAGAGATAATCTAATTAGGTTATTCTTACCCCCTCCTTAATGCTGAACCCATGGGAATTGCCTTTGTGAGTTCAGTAGGTCTGAACTTCCTGAGATTGTATGTAATTTGCCATGTATATATGTGCACACGTGCATTTTTCTGTGGTGATAATCTGTAGCTTAATTGGATTTTCACAGGTATCTGTGGCTCTAGAACTGTTAAATATCCTGTGATCTAGCCAAAATATGACATTTCACAGATGAGACAACTGAGGCTCGGAGATAATTAAGACATAAGACGCTTACTCATATAGTCATTGTTATTCACAGTGATGATCCTGAGTCAACAGGAAAATATTATGTTCGGTGTGCTTTTCTTTAAAAAAAGAGAAACAAGACTGTATGGAAGATTCTAATACAGTTAGGAAATGTTTCTGTCCCAGATGGTTAAAACAAACTTTTAAAAAATAGAGATGAAATTCACATAACATTAAATTAATAATTTTAAAGCGAGCAATTAAGTGACGTTTAGTACACTCAAAGTATTGTGCAACTACCACCTCTTTCTAAGTTCCAGAGTATTTTACTTACCCCAGAAGCAAGCCATTTACACATTAAGTAGTTGCTCCCTGTTTTCCCCTTTTCCTGCTCCTGATAACCACCAGTCTGTGTTCTGTCTCTGTAGATTTACCTATTCTCAGTATTTCATATAAATTGAATCATAGAACGTATGTATCTAACTTCTTTCACTAACATAATGTTTTGGAGGTTCATCCACATTTAGTACTTCATTCCTTTTTATGGGTGAGTATTCTGTTGTATACAGAATTGTATACACAATTTATCCGTTCATCTGTTAATGGACATTTGGGCTGTTTTTACCTTTTGGCTGTTGTGCTAGTGCTGCTGTGAACATGTGTATACGTGTACTTCTTTAAGTACCTGTTCTCAGTTCTCATGGGTTTATACCTAGGAGTGAAATTGCTGGGTCATACAGTAATTCTCTGTTTAACTTTGAGGAACTGCAAACTGTTTTCCACAGTGGCTGAATGCACAGGGGTTCCACTTTCTCCACATCCATTCCAATAGTTGTTATTTTTCATTAACTTTTTTTTTAATGATAAGCCATCCTCATGGGTATGAAATGCTACCTCTTTTGCTTTTGATTTCCATTTCCTTAGTGGCTAATGATGTTGAACATCTTTTCATTTGCTTATTGGCCTTTTGCATATCTTCTTTGGACAAATATAAACTTTTGATTCTCAAAGAAGAATATTTTAGTTACCAAGAAAAATCTTTGAAGATGTAAAATATTTGGTGTTACTGTATAATTAAGTGCCAAACTGGTACAAATACAACATACTATGCGTAATTAAAAGATGTGGGGCTTCCCTGGTGGTGCAGTGGTTGAGAATCCGCCTGCCGATGCAGGGGACGCGGGTTCGTGCCCCGGTCCGGGAAGATCCCACATGCCGCGGAGCGGCTGGGCCCGTGAGCCATGGCCGCTGAGCCTGTGCGTCCGGAGCCTGTGCTCCGCAATGGGAGGGGCCACAACAGTGAGAGGCCCGCGTACCGCAAAAAAAAAAGAGATGTGGTGAGACTAGTTTAAACTTTGAGTTTAAAACCCCTTCTAATATTGTGTACAATTATAAATTTTAATGCAGATAAAGTAATTTGGGGGCTTTTCTCACTTCAAATATTTGAATATTGTCCTCTGACTTGGCATTGAAAGATGTTCGTTTGATTTTGTGCATGAAAAAAAGCACAACATTTGAAGTTATGCATATCAAATTACTTGATTTCAGGTGACTAACATAAAAACATATAATACATTAAATAGACAATAAAAATAAGCAGATGAAAATAAAGGTAGGATACTAAGATAAGTGCTGTAGTAAAATACACTGAAAGTATCCATGATGTTCAGGTTTTTTTTAGCTTTATTGAGCGGTAATTGATATATAAATAATTTCACATATTTAGTGTATACATTTTGATGAATTTGGACATAAGCATACACCTGTGATACCATCACCACAACCAGAGTATCCATCACCTCCAAAAATTTCCTTATGTTCTTTTGTCGTGTTATTTGTTTGTTTAGTCAACTAAACTTCAGTTTAAAAAAAAAGCTGAAGGTTTCCCTGGTGGCGCAGTGGTTGAGAGTCCGCCTGCCGATGCAGGGGACATGGGTTTGTGCCCCGGTCCGGGAAGATCCCACATGCCATGAAGTGGCTGGGCCCGTGAGCCATGGCCGCTGAGCCTGCACGTCCGGAGCCTGTGCTCCGCAATGGGAGAGGCTACAACAGTGAGAGGCCCGCGTACCGAAAAAAAAAAAAAAAAAAAAAAAAAACTATGTTGAGTAAAATTTTAAAAAATGATTCAAGATTTTAGTTTCTCTCTTTGGAATTAAATTCAGTACCTTGTTTGGTACTTTAGAGAGGCAGATTTGAACTCATTGATTTTCTAAAAGGGGTATGCTTCTTCAAAGTAGGGTGATCTTTTACTTGTCTTCTATTATTTAATAAGTATTTGTTAAGTGAAATTTCAGTTGTTCGTATATTTGCCTTCCCACTTAATCATTTCTGAATTCCCACATCTAGGAAAGGGCCTGGGACTTGGTAGCGGCCTAGTAAATATTGAATGAATTTGGTTTACTGGTTGGTTTTTTTTTTTTTTAATTAAATTATTTATTTATTTATTTTTGACTGTGTTGGCTCTTTGTTGCTGTGCGTGGTGGGCTTTCTCTAGTTGCAGCGAGTGGGGGCTACTCTTCGTTGGGGTGTACGGGCTTCTCATTGTGGTGGCTTCTCTTTTTGCGGAGCATGGGCTCTAGGTGTGCGGGCTTCAGTAGTTGTGGCTCGCAGGCTCAGTAGTTGTGGCTTGTGGGCTCTAGAGCTCAGGCTTCAGTAGTTGTGGCTTGCAGGCTCAGTAGTTGTGGCACACGGGCTTAGTTGCTCTGTGGCATGTGGAATCTTCCCGGACCAGGGCTCGAACCTGTGTCCCCTGCATTGGCAGGAGGATTCTTAAGCACTGCACCACAAAGGAAGCCCTTCTGGTTGGTTTTCATGTTGTCTAGTTGTGTCAAATGAAAGCAAGTTGGTTCAAGCTTGACAAATAAGAATGCTTTATCTACATGAAGTTCCTCTTCCCACATGAGTTATTATATATATTTGATATTGGCACTTGGAGCATTATTATACCTTATTGTTAATGATTTGCTAAGATAATTATATCTTTTAATGTATGGTCAAAACTGACATATCTCCCCCTAAAGTTTTACACATTTTAAAGGATATTTTGCCCCTCTTTTTTGGTAATCGTCCTTTTACTTAAAGAAGTATTACAATAATTGCTTAGAATAAAATGCATCTCTCAGTTTGCTAATATTCTGGCATACCATAAAAATTCATTAACCAGAAAGGAATAGGTATTGTGAAAATTTAATATTTCTTCCATAGGATTATTTATAAAAAAGTAAATGCTGGAATATCATTTTAATACATAGCTATTAGGTAAGGGCTTATAAGTTTGGTGATTTTACTAGAGAGTCAGGAATTCTTTTTTTTTAAATTTTTATTGGAGTATAGTTGATTTACAATGTTGTGTTAGTTTCAGGTGTACAGAGGAGTGAATCAGTTATACATATACATATATCCACTCTTCTTTAGATTCTTTTCCCATTTAGGGCATTACAGAGTATTGAGTAGAGTTCCCTTTGCTATGCAATAGGTCCTTATTAGTTATCTATTTTATATGTAGTAGTGTGTACATGTCAATCCTAACCTCCCAATTTATCCCCCCCTTCCCCCCTGGTAACCATAAGTTTGTTTTCTACATCTGTGACTCTGTTTCTGTTTTGTAAATAAGTTCATTTGTACCATTTTTAGATTCCACATATAAGCAGTATCATATATTTGTTTTTCTCTATCTGACTTATACTTCACTCAGTGTGACAATCTCTGAGTCCACCCATGTTGCTGCAAATGGCATTATTTTGTTCTTTGTTATGGCTGAGTAATATTCTATTGTATATATGTACCACATCTTCTTTATCCACTCCTCTGTCGATGGACATTTAGGTTGCTTCCACGTTTTGGCTATTGTAAATAGTGCTGCAGTGAACATTGGAGTGCATGTATCTTTTCGAATTATGGTTTTCTCTGGATATATGTCCAAGAGTGGGATTACTGGATCATACGGTAGTTTTGTATTTAGTATTTTAAGGAACCTCCATACCATGCTCCCTAATGGTTGTACCAATTTACATTCCCACCAACGGTGTAGGAGTGTTCCCTTTTCTCCACACCCTCTCTAGCATTTATTGTTTGTAGATGTTTTGATGATGGCCAGGAATTTTTTGTAATTTTTTTCTCAGTTTTATTGAGATATAATTGACATGTAATGTATTTTTAAAATTTTTGTAATAATTTTTGTCTTACAGAAAAGTTACAAAGTTAGTAGAGTGTTCAGGTATGCCCTTCATCTAGCTTTCCCTAATCTTTCGTAACTATAAAATAATTACCAAGACAAAGAAATCAACATTGTTATAATCCTGTGATCTTAACCTCAGCCCTCCTTTGAATTTTACATTTTTTCACTAATAACCCTTTTCTGTTCCAGGACTGCACTCTGCAGTTTGTTGTAAGACCTTGTTCTCCTCCAGTCTGTTGGTGGAACCTCAGTCTTTCCTTGTCATTCATGACCTTGATTTTTTTTTTTAACCTTGCCATGTTTAATGAGTACTGGTCAGTTACTTTTAAAATGCCTCTCAATTTGGGCTTCTTTGGGGACTTCTCTGGGGGTCCAGTGGTTACGACTCTGTGCTTCCATTGCAGGGGGCACGGGTTTAATCCCTGGTCGGGGAACTGAGATCCCACATGCTGCGTGGCATGGCCAAAAAATTAAAATACACACATTTAATTAAAGTACGTTACAACTGGGGCTTCCCTGGTGGCGCAGCGGTTGGGAGTCCTCCTGCCGATGCAGGGGACACGGGTTCGTGCCCCGGTCCGGGAGGATCCCACATGCCGCGGAGCGGCTGGACTCGTGAGCCGTGGCCGCTGAGCCTGCGCGTCTGGAGCCTGTGCTCCGCAGCGGGAGAGGCCACAGCGGTGAGAGGCCCGTGTACCGCAAAAAAAATAAATAAATAAAATAAAATAAAATAAAATACGTTACAACACTAACAAAAATTTGGAACTTCTTTGGTGTTTTCTCATGATTAGACTGAGGATATGTTTTTGCTAAGAATATTGCAGAGTGTATTGTGGCCTTCTCAGTGCATCATATCAGGGATATGATACATGATGTTGGTATGTTTTACTGTTGATGTTAACGTGGTTTTTTTGCTTAAGGTGGTATCTGTTGGATTTCTCTACTGTGATTTTCCCCTTTATAATTAATAAATATCCTGAGACTGTGTGTTTAATAGTACTTTTGTCAAAACTAAGAAAACTGACATGAAACAACAAGGTCTTACTGTATAGCACAGGGAACTATATTCAATATCCTGTAATAAACCATAATGGGAAAGAATATGTATATATATGTATAACTGAATCACTTTGGTGTACACCGTGAAGTAACACAACATTGTAAATCAACTATACCTCAATTTAAAAAAAGAAAGAAGGAAACTGACATGAGCATATTACTTATTAACTCACAGACTTTATTTGGATTTCACCAGTTTTTCCATTAATGTTCTCTTTCTGTCACAGTCTCCTCTGGAATATGATAGTTTCTCAGTCCTGTATGTCCTTCTTGTTTGGAAGAATGTCCGCCAGTCTAGGTTTGTCTGGTGTTTTTCTCATGATTAGCCTGAAATGATGGGTTTTGGGGAAGAATACTGTAGAGGTGTAGTGCTTTTATTTTTTTTTTTGGCCTTGCTGCGCGGCATGTGGGATCTTATCGAACTGCACCCCGTGTAGTGGAAGCACGGAGTCTTAACCTGTAGACCGCCAGGGAAGTCCCTTAGTGCCTTTCTTATCACGTCATATCTGGAGGTACAAGATAGCCACATGACAACACTGATGATGTTAGCCTTCCTCGCTTGGTTAATGTAGTGTTTGCCAGGTTTCACCACTGTAAAGTTACTAATATTCCCTTTCCCTACTCTGTTCTTGGGAAGTGAGTCACTAAGTCTAGCCCATCCCTTAAATGGGGAGGAGATTCATGTGATTTTGGTTTGCATTTCCTTGATGTCTCTTCATGTGCTTACTTGCCATCTATACTTTTGTTCAGCTAAGTGTCTGTTCAAATTATTTGCCCATCTCCATTTTAAAATTGGGCTGTTTGTTATTATTTAGTTATGATTGTTATTATTTAGTCATGAATTATTTATTTGTATATAAGCCTTTTATTAGGTAGATACATGTTTTGCCAGTATTATCTCTCAGTCTGTGGCTTGGTTTTTTCTTAACAGTATCTTTTAAAGAGCAGAAGTTTTCAATTTTGATGAAGTCTACTTTATCAGTTTCTTTTATGGGTTGTGCTTTTGGTTTTATATCTAAGAAATTTTTCTGTAAACTAAGGTCACAAAATTTTTTTAATGTATTTTATTTATTTATTTTTTGCTGAGTTGGGTCTTTGTTGCTGCTCACGGGCTTTCTCTAGTTGCAGAGAGTAGGGGCTACTCTTCTCTTCGTTGTGATGCGTGGGCTTCTCATTGAGGTGGCTTCTTTGTTCTCTTCTTGAGCACGGGCTTTAGGCGCGTGGGCTTCAGTAGTTGTGGTGCACGGGCTTAGTTGCTCCGCGGCATGTGGGATCTTCCCAGACCAGGGCTTGAACCCGTATCTCCTGCATTGGCAGGTGGATTCTTAACCACTGCGCCACCAGGGAAATCCCTGTTATTACCTTCTTTATGTTTGTGTTTAATTTGCTCTTTTCTTGTTTGTTTAAGTTGGAAGCTTGCGTTACTGATTTCAAATCTTTTTTCCTTTTTTTTTTCTTTTATATTTTGGCTGCACTGCACAGCACGTGGGATCTTAGTTCCCTGACCAGGGATCGAACCCACGTCCTCTGCATTGGCAGTGAGGGGTCTTAACCACTGGGCTGCCAGGGAAAGTACCCTCTTGTTTTCTAATATAAGGATTTAATGTTACGAAATTTCCCTTTAAGTACTTCTTTAGCTGTGAACCAGAGTTTGGTATATCATGTTTTCACTTTTATTCAGTTCAGAATATTTTCTAATTTCCTTTGTGTCCTGCTCTTTGATTAATCATGTCATTTAGAAATATGTTGTTTAATATACAGATATGCAGCAATGTTCCTAATTTAATTTTTAATTTAATTCTTTGTGGTCAGAGAACATACTCTGTGTGAATTTAATTCTTTTATATTTACTGAAACTTGTTTTATGGCCCAGTGTATAGTCTAGATTGGTTAATGGTCCATAAAGCTTAAGAAGAATATGTATTCTGCATTTATTGATGGTGTGCTTTTTAAATGTGAATTAGGTCAAATTATTTTGAGTGTTAAGTTTCTGTACACCTGTTGCTTTTCTGTACTTGCTCTCTCAGTTATAGAGAGAAATGTTGAAATGTCAACTATAATTATTCATTTCTCTATTTTTCTTTTCAGTTTTGCTTCATGTATTTTGAACCTTTGTTATTAGGTGCATACCCATTTAGGATTGTTGTAAATTCTTGATGAATTGTCCTTTTCTCATTGTGAAATACCCCTTTTTTTCTTTGGTAATTTTCCTTCTCTGGAAGGTCCTTTGGTAATATGGCTACTCCAGCAATCTTTAAACATTTTTTGAAGATTGTGTTAACATATGCATAACACAGAATGTACCATTTTAACCATTTTTAAGTGTACAATTCAGTAGCATTAAGTACACTCACAATGTTGTGCAACCAGAGCCACTATTCGTATCCAGAACTTTATCATCCCAAACAGAAGCTATGTATCCATTAAAAAATAACTCCCATTCCCCCTCCCCCAGCTTCTGGTAATCTCTATTCTACTTTTTGTCTCTGAATTTGCATATTCTAGGTACCTCATATAAATTGAATCATACAGTATTTGTCCTTTTGTGTTTGGCTTATTTCACTTAGCATAATGTTTTCATGGCTGATTCATGTTGTTGTATGTCTCAGAATTTCATTCCTTTTTAAAAGCCTGAATTATATTTCGTTGTATGTATATATCACATGTTTATCCGTTCATCTGTTGATAGACATTTGGGTTGTTTCCACCTTTTGGCTATTGTGAATAATGCTGTTTCCAGCATTGGTATATGTATCTTTGAGCCCCTGCTTTCAATTCTTTTGGGTGTATACCTAAGGCTACCCTGGTACCCTTAACAGTGTTTGCGTGGTATGTCTTTTTTAAAAAAAATAAATCTATTTATTTATTTTTGGCTGTATGTGGGCTTTGTTGCTGTGCGCAGGCTTTCTCTATTTGCAGCGAGAGGGGGCTCCTCTTTGTTGCGGTGTACGGACTTCTCATTGTTGTAACTTCTCTTGTTGCGGAGCATGGGCTCTAGGTGCACAGGCTCTAGGCACACAGGCTTCAGTAGTTGTGGCACGCGGGCTCTAGAGCTCAGGCCCGGTAGGTAGTTGTGGCGCATGGGCTTAGTTGCTTTGCGGCATGTGGGGTCTTCCCAGACCAGGGCTCGAACCTGTGTCCCCTGCCTTGGCAGGTGGATTCTTAACCACTGCACAACCAGGGAAGCCCTATGAGAGACATTTTTAGGTACGTAAGATTCAAAGATAAATAAGGTAGCTTCTTCCTTTAAGGAACTCACCTAGTGGTTAGGTGAGATAGATATGTAAACAAATAATTCAGTACAGTGAGATGATGTAAGTGCTAATTGAGTATAAGCAAATTTAATGGAGGTATCACTCACAGAGAAAACCAATTAATTTTGCCTGGAAGAAGAACTGGGTTGGGAAAAGTTTCCCAGTGGAGATGACAACCAGAAATTGAAATGGAGAGGAGTTTAGCATGAAGTGTACTTAATAATTTTGAGCACTGTTTTCTGCACATAATTCATTCAGACCTCACAAAATCCCCATGACATAGGTATTATCATTTCCCCTACTTTAGAGATGGGAAAGCTGAGGTCAGAGAGATTAAGTTACTTGCCCAAGAAGTTAACTGCCGACAGCTAGTATGTTGGCAGATCCAGTTTGGGGACTTAAATAATATGATTTCAGAACCTGTGTTTTTAGTCACTGTGTGTTCAGAGCTCTGTAGAAAGAGGAGCATAGTGATAAACTGAGAGGCTCATGTCGTCAGAGCACTGGAGGTTGGAAGGAGATGAGGCTAAAGAGGTAGGTAGTGTCAGACCATTCAGTTTCTTGAATGTCATGGTAAGGATTTTTGTTTCAACCAAAGTAAAGTGTAAAAGCATTGAGCACTTAAAGAGAGGGAATGACATAATCAGATTTGCGTTTTGAAAGGTCATTCTGGTTGTAGTAGATGAAATGAATTGGAGGGGGGCCGAGAGTGGATGCAGTGGCACCCTTTAGGAGTTTGTTATAATAAGTAGCCCGGGTAAGGTAAAGTAATAGCCTGGATAGAATAAGTAGGTGATTGTGGAGATGGAGGAAAGTGGACCGATTTAAGAAAGATATAAAAGGACAAAACTACAAGACATGATGATGGATTGGGTTATGAGTGAAGGAAAGGGAAGTGTCAAAAAATAACTCTTAGGTTTCTGAATTGTCCAGTTGGATACATTAGATTGGTTCATTTTATTTTATATTTGACGCACAGAAAGAAGATTGATTATGTTGTTGATTGATTATGTTATCTAATCTAAGAGGTTAGATTATGTTGAGTTAGAAGTGTCTTTGAGTTATTCAAGTGGAGATGTCAAACACATGGTGTTAATAGTACCTTTGAACTTTCTATGTAGTGAATAAATAAGCTTGCTCATCCTTTTGTTCCTAATAACAACTTTTTCAGGGCTTCATCACAGTTGTAGTCTCTTGAGTTACTGGTAATAAAAAAGAAAGTAAATAGAGTTTGACTCTTAATCATTAGAGCTAATAAAAGAATGTGGAAAGATTCTGCAGTCTAGAAAGCCACAAGGCAAGTATATTAGGACAGTTCTCCTTTGGAGAATGACAGAACCAAGAATAGATCCTGGAGAAAGACTAGTGAAAAGAAGGCACAAAGTGCTAATCTAAGTCTAAAATAACAATCTAAAAGTAATCTCTTTTCAATATTGAAGTTAAATATTTCCTTCCTTTTGGTAACAAAGGAACTATTCCTGGCTTATCTAAACTACAGTTACCCAAATTACTGTAGATCTGCAATGGGAATAGCTATACCGGAAGGGAAGTGTTTTTTCTTTATTTCCCCATCACATTTGATGATGAGCTGATAAATCACCACAGTTTTGCTTTATATATTTGGGCATATTGGGTATTTTAATTATTTTAAAATTTTCTTGGAAAACAAAAGAGGTCTGATGAATAGTTCTTAAATAAGTTAAAAACTATTCTCAAGTTGTTAGATTTTTATTGTTGAGCTTAGATCAGTGGTTCCTCTTTACCAGAAAATATATTGCCGCTCTTGAAAGTACTGTGATACTGAACTAACAAGACTAAGCTTTTGTTGCAGATTTTTAAACTTCTAGGTATTGTAATATTGGCATTTGTGTTACTGATATTTTAAAGTTCTCTGGAAAAAAAGTAGTTTTAAAAGTAATTCATGTATAGGGACTTCCCTGGTGGCGCAGTGGTTAAGAATCCGCCTGCCAATGCAGGGGACACGGGTTTGAGCCCTGGTCTGGGAAGATCCCACATGCCGTGGAGCAACTAAGCCCGCGAGCCACAACTACTGAAGCCCGCGCGCCTAGAGCCCGTGCTCCTCAACAAGAGAAGCCACTGCAATGAGAAGCCAGCACATCGCAATGAAGAGTAGCCCCCTCTCGCCACAACTAGAGAAAGCCTGTGCACAGTAACAAAGACCCAACACAGCCAAAAATAAATAAATAAATTTATTTTTTTAAAAAGTAATTCGTGTATAGATGTAGACCATTTGGAAGATAAAAACCTGATTTTTTACCACCTAGAAATATCACTGTTTGTGTATTTTTCCTTTACTATTGCTTCTCTGTATCTTTAATATGTAGGCAGTATATGGGGTAGTAGTTAAGAATGGGGATTCTAGAATTAAACCTCCTGAGTTCAGATTTCTGTTCTACCACTTATTAGCAGTGTGATTTTAGCAAATCACTTAATTTCTCTGAATCTTGAGTTTCACATCTTTAATGTGGGGATAGTAAAAGTAAACATTATTGTTTGCTTTGTGCCAGGTACTTTGCTAAGTATATTATATGTAAAATCTTAATTTTCATAACATCTCTACTTAGGAGCTACTTAGTGCCTTTAAGAGGATAAATTAAATAATGGATGCAATATACTTAGTATAGTGCTTAAGGCACAATAATGTGCTTAAGGCACATTACTTATTCTTTTTCAAAATTGCATTTATACAATATAGTCAACCTGTTATTAAAGCTTTTATTGTGGCAACATCCCAATGCCATTAATATTCTTGGAAAATGAAAATTTTTAAATGGCTTTAAAGAAGTTCATCAAATGGATTCATTTAGTCACCTCTCTAGTGATAAAGATCATTAAATGGTGTTATGAACATATTTGTTATGATTATTTCTTTAATTCCCAGAGGTAGAATTGAGTCAAAGGGCAGGAATATTTTTAAGGTTCTTTTTGTGTGTGTGTGTGCTATGTTGGGTCTTCGTTGCAGGTTCTTGATACCTTGTCCTGCATTGCTTTCCAAAAATGTGAATCAGTATACATTCTTATTTCTCATACATTCTTTTTTAAAATATTTATTTATTTATTTGGCTGTGCCGGGTCTTAGTTGCGGCACGCGGGATCTTCATTGCAGCATGCAGGCTCTTTAGTTGTGGCATGCGGGATCTGGTTCTCTGACAAGGGATCAAACCTGGGCCCCCTGCATCGGGAGCGCAGAGTCTTAACCACTGGAGCACCAGGGAAGTCCCTATTATTATTATTGTCTGAGTAATTTTACTTCTTGTCTTTGTTTCCTCAGCTAAAAGTATAGGCTTTACTTCCATGGTTTCTTGCAGTTCCAAATTCTATTTCTGTAACCCTGGAGTAGGGTTAAGTTTTAAATTATTGTAGGTTGATTACTTTTTGTATCTTTGATGCCATTTTAGCAGTCTTTGACATCTAATTAATTTCAGTGGTTTATCAGATTAATTATATGGAAAAGTAAAGAATGTTTATTTAGTTCATATTAAAATGAAAAGAGACTGACCAACAAACTCCAAGTGTTTGTGAGGATGTTAACAACATATATTGCTGGTGGGAAAGCAAAATGTTGTGGCCAGTTCGTACTTAGAAAGTTGAATGTATGTTTACCAGCAATCCCTATCCTAGGAATTTACCTAAGATAAATGCAAACACATGTGCTAACAATGACACATACAAATAATGTTCATAACAGCTTTATTCATATTAGCCAGAAAATGGAAAAACTCAAGTGAACATCAACTGAAGAATGGATAAACAAATTGTATTATATCCATACACTTGAATGCTACTCAGCAATAACGTCGATGAATCTGAAAGGCATTATACTCAATGAAAAAAGCCAGCCACCAAAGGCCGTATGATTCCATTTATAAGAAGTTCTAGAAAAGACAAAACTATAGTGACAAAAATTGGACCAAGGGTATTGGGAACTTTTTGGGGGTGATGGAAGTATTCTTGATTGTGGTGGTGATATCAAGACCGTATATACATATATCAGAACTGTACCTTTAAAATGGGTGGATCTTACTGAATGTAAATTATACCTCAGTGAACCCTATTAGAAGGTATTTAGAACAGTTATTTGGGTTCAGTAGCAAATTAATATTTATTGATATATACCAGAGAACTATATAATTGGTATCTTACGATTAAGGAATTTGCAATATTATTAGAAAGAAAATACAGTTTACAGAGTCGTTATATCTCTTAGAAAATAATACTGAACCTCAGATACAAGTATGGTCAGTTCTGCTATAACACAACATGTGTGTTCCTAAAAAAATCACCATGTTATGCTAAATTATGTAGTGAAAACTACAGGGCTTATGGGAAAAATGGGGTTAGGAGCCCAACACTCAAAAACTTTAGTGTCACATAAAAAAAGATAGGAACCTAATAAAAACAGCATAGTTTTACACATGTTAAATGATTAATAAATATATAAATATTACAATAAATACAGAACTTACTGAAAGAGACCTTAGGTTTGTTGTGGAAGTTGATTTAGTAGGAGTTATTGTGAAGTGACAAAAGACAGGTTATCTAAAATCGGATAGAAAACTTTAACACCAGATGTGGTTGGGCATGTATATAACACATGCGGTGAACTAAGGTAGCTAATATATGTTTAAGGTGTGTGTGTGTGTTTTGTTTATTCTTATATGGCTTGGTGTTTTAAAATGTAGGTTTTACTATTTTTCAGGTATGATGAGACCAACAGTTCAGAAGATGACTGTCATTGAAAAGATAGTTTGTTTCAGTTCCCAAGAGGAGGTGGGACACCAAGCCATCTAAGGCCACACAGGGAAGCACCAGGTTGGTCAGGAGGCAGAGGGAGCAGGAGGAAAATATGGCAAGAGCCTTTATTGTGGTTTCTGTGGGAGGAACTGGGCGAGGCAGGTTAAGCAGTTTTAGGATTGGCTACTTTTAATAATTCAGTGGTCTCTGAGCTATAGGGGCTGTCCTAAGGAAGGGTCTGGTACCTGGCCCTGGAGTGATTAGGGCAGGGGAATACTGGCCTGGAGTGTAAGAGCTAGGTAAAAGAGGTAGTTGGAAATATGGATTTTGGATTGATTGGTTTACATATGAAAGATATGATCTCAGGTTAGTTGTTTGCTGTCTCTAAGAATTGACTGGCCCTGAGAGGACCAGAACATTGAAAATACAGAAAATAAGAAAACACAATTAATAGACTTGGTTCAGCTGGGTGCAGTTTGCTGCACTCATCTAGTGTTTCTCAGGGATGAAATTGCACATAAGTAAATGAATAATTCACATTGTACTACAATTGTTTTAAAAGTAAATGTTATAGCAGAACTGACTGTACAAAGTAGGATACAGTATTTGAGTCACCATTCCCTCCTTTGCAAAATTAATCATGCAAATTCTATTATATAGATTTTACATTAGTGTAATTCCTTGGGACATGACTGTATTTGTAAGCAAAACAATTTAATGGTAGATTTGATCTTGGGAAAGTAATCACAGATTTAAATTTAAATTTTAACTTAGAGAAAAATTTTGTCTTAAAGTACGTGCTCAGTGTAATTCAAGCAATTAAGCTGGGTAATATGTGGGGGTGAGAGACAAGATGGTGGAGTAGAAGGACCTTGAGCTCACCTCCTCTCCCGAGCACACCAAAATCACAACTAACTGCTGAACAAACCATCAATAAAAAAGACCGGAACCTACCAAAAAGGTATTCTATATCCAAAGACATTAAGAAGAAACCACAATGAGACAGCTGGTAGGAGGGGTGCACTTGTGATATAATCAAATCCCATACCACCTGATTGGGCGACCCACAAACTGGAGAATAATTGTATTTCAGAAGTTCTCCCATAGGAGCGAGAGCTCTAAGCCTCACGTCAGGCTCCCAAGCCTAGGCGTCCGGCATCGGGAGGAGGAGCCCCCAGAGCATTGGCTTTGAAGGCCATTAGGGCTTGATTACAGGAGCTCAGTAGGACTGGAGGAAACAGACTCCACTCTTGGAGGGTGCACACAAGGTCTCGTGCACACCAGGACCCAGGGCAAAAGTAGTGATTTCCTAGGAGCCAGACCTACCAGCTGGTCTTGGAGGGTCTTCTGGGGAGGTAGCGGGTGGCTGAGGCTCACCCTGGGGCATGGACGCTGGTGGCAGAGGTATCGGGTAATGTTCTTCTGTGAACTCTTGCTTGAGGCAGACATCTTGCTTGGGTCATTAGCAGCAAGACCTGGCCCCACCCAGCAGCTTGTAGGGTCCAGTGCTGGGATGCCTCAGGCCAAACAACCAACAGGGTGGGAACACAACCCCACCCTTTAGCACCCAGGCTGCCTGAAGACTTCCTGAGCCCCCAGCCACCTCTAGACACAGGCCTTGACATGGCCCTGCCCACCAGAGGGCCTAGACCCAGCTCCATCCACCAATAGGCAGACACTGGCCCCTCCCACCAAGAAGTCTGCACAAGCCTCTAGACCAGCCTCACCCAGTAGGGGGCAGACACCAGAAGCAAGATGGGTAATATGTAGGAAGCAGATAGATTTGAAGTTATTTTGAAATCTACGTGGAAATAACTGTTATATGCTTAATAAAATTATTTTTATTTTTAAAAAAATGAATTATCTGCTTTTATAATTGGAATGAGTTTAAAAATATCTACCCGTACCTAAACTTGCATAGAGTCTTAGAAATAAATGAAATGATAGGGTATTTAAATAGTCATTCAACAAACTGTTCTTTTTTTGATTGGCTGTGTAAAACTGTTAGGCTCTATGTATGCAGGAGCTCTAGAACCTTATGATACCGCCTGGGAATATAAGGCATGTAAACAACGAGATTATGAGCTATTTGTAATGAGGTGGATAGACCTAGAGTCTGTCATACAGAGTGAAGTAAGTCAGAAAGACAAAGACAAATACCGTATGCTAACACATATATATGGAATTTAAGAAAAAAAATGTCATGAAGAACCTAGGGGTAAAGCAGGAATAAAGACGCAGACCTCCTAGAGAACGGACTTGAGGTTATGGGGAGGGGGAAGGGTGAGCTGTGACAGGGCGAGAGAGAGTCATGGACATATACACACTAACAAACGTAGTAAGGTAGATAGCTAGTGGGAAGCAGCCGCATGGCACAGGGATATTGGCTCGGTGCTTTGTGACAGCCTGGAGGGGTGGGATAGGGAGGGTGGGAGGGAGGGAGATGCAAGAGGGGAGACATGGGAACATATGTTTATGTATGACTGGTTCACTTTGTTATAAAGCAGAAACGAACACACCATTGTAAAGCAATTATACCCCAATAAAGATGTTAAAAAAAAAAACGAGATTAAAAATATGTATTAAAATAGAGATACAAAATGAAAATTTATATAGTAAAGAGAAAGGAATCACTAATTTCAAATTGAAGTTCTGAAGCTGTATTGGAAATAGTAGGATAGGTTGGTTAAGAATGTAGACAGTATTTCAGGTGTCATGGAGGCTTTTGCTGGACATTGCTATGATTAAGGGATAGATACACTAAGAGAAAAGACTGGAAAGGAAGGATTTGGCCAGATTGTGGAGTTCTTGAATGCCTTATATACCGTTTGAACTTTATTCTTTAAGTGTTATGGTATTATTTGAATTTAATAAAAAGGTGAGCAGTAATTTTGTGACTTTTCTGAAGAATTTCCTGGGAATACCCTGGTGGTCCAGTGGTTAGGAATCTGCACTTCCACTGCAAGGGGACATGGGTTTGATCCCTGGTCAAGCAGCTAAGATCTCACATGCCGCCCAGCATGGCCAAAAAAAAGAATTTCCTGCCTTAGTTTGTACTTATATATATTAATGAAAAAATTAGAGAAACAGTAAGAAAGATGAATTGGAGAGAATGAAACTACAAACAGTCCAGATAGGAGGTACTGCATTAGTCTAGGTGAGATATGATTAAGGCCTGAACTAGGCTACCCACAGTGAATAAAGGAGATGCAAGTCTGTTGGGTTTACCAATGTATTAGCTTGATGTTAGAGGAGAAAAAGAGGAAGGGAAAAAAATTAAAAGGTCACATCTAGTTTTTTTGGGTTTTTTTTTAAACATCTTTATTGGAGTGTAATTGCTTTACAATGGTGCGCCAGTTTCTGCCTTACAACAAAGTGAATCAGCTGTACACATACACACATCCCCATATCTCCTCCTTCCTGCGTCTCCCTCCCACCCTCCCCATCCCACCCCTCTAGGTGGTCACAAAGCACCAAGCCGATCTCCCTGTGCCATGCGGCTGCCTCCCAGCAGCCATCCATTCTACATCTGGCAGTATACACAAGTCCATGCCACTCCCTCACTTTGTCCTAGCCCACCCCTCCCCCTCCCTGTTTCCTCAAGTCCACTCTCCACATCTGCGCCTCTATTCCTGTCCTGCCCCTAGGTTCTTCATAACCATTTTTTTTTTTTTTTTTTTTTTTTAGATTTCATATATATGTCAGCATACGGTATCTGTCCTTCTCCCTCTGACCCACTTCACTCCGTATGACAGAGTCTAGGTCCATCCACCTCACTACAAACAACTGAATTTCGTTTCTTTTTAGGTCACATCTAGTTTTCTGACCTCGGAGACACAAGGAATAGCCATGCCATTATCCTGGGTGGGAAATGCAAGATGGATTTGCTGAGTGGAATTGTGGGGTCATGTGGTAATTCTGTGTTTGGCTTTTTGAACTGCCAAACTTTTCCACAGTGGCTGTACCATTTAGCATTCCTACCAGCAATGTGTGAAGGTTCCAATTTCTTAACATCCTCCACAACACCTGTTATTTTCTGCCTCTTTGATTATAGCCATTCTAGTGGGTATGGTATGGTATTTCATTGTAGTTTTGATTTGTAATTAATAATGATGTTGAGAATTTTTTCATGTGCTTATTGACCATTTGTGTATCTTCTTTGGAGAAATGTCTGTTCAAATCCTTTGCCCATTTTTAATTGAGTTATTTAATTGGATTAACCCAGTTAACAGTTCTTTTTAAAAATATTTATTTGGTTGCACCAGGTCTTGGTTGTGGCCTGTGGGTTCCTTAGTTGAGACACACAGCCTCTTTAGTTGTGGCATGCAAACTCTTAGGTGCGGAATGCGTGTGGGATCTAGTTCCCTAACCAGGGATTGAACCTGCGCCCCCTGCATTGGGAGTGTGGAATCTTAACCACTGCGCCACCAGCGAAGTCCCAAGACTTCTTTATATGTTCTGGATACTAGACCCTTATCAAATATATTGCTTGCAAATATTTTCCCCCCTTCTGTGGGTTGTCTTTTTACCTTCTTGATTGGTGTCCATTGATGCACAAAAGTTTTTAAATTTTGATGAAGTCCATTTTATCTATTTTTTCTTTGCGTGTGCGTTTGGAATCATATCTGAAAAACTGTTGCCTAATCCAGGGTCTTGCAGGTTGTCACCCATGTTTCCTTCTAAGGGTTTTATCATTTTAGCTTTTGCACTTTTGGTCCATTTGGATTTAAATTTTATATATGGTGTGAAGAGGAGGTCCAAATTCATTCTTTTTTGCATGTGGATATCCAGTTATCTCACCAACTTTTGTTGAAAAGACTTCTTTTCCCACTGAATGGTCTTGACACCTTTGCTGAAAATCATTTGACCATATATGTATGGGTTTATTGTCCCATACATTTGACTGTAAATATGGACTCTCAGTTCTTTTCTGTTGGTATATATGCCTATCTTTATGCCAGTTCCACACTGTCTTGATTACTGTAGCTTTGTAGTATGCTTTGAAATTGGGCAGGGTGAGTCTTCCAATTTTGTTCTAAATCCTTAAAGATTGTTTTGGCTATTCTGTGTCACTTGCAGTTACACATGAATATTAGAAAGAACTTGTTCATTTCTGCAAAATGACAGCTTGGAAACTGTTAGGGATTACTTTGAATCTATATATTAGTTTAGGTGGTATTACCATTTTATGTGTTCCAATCCATGAACACATGATGTTGTTCCATTTATTTAGGTCTTTAATTTCTTTCAACAATGTTTTGTCATTTTCTAAGTCTTGCACTTTGGTTAAATTTATTCCTAAGTACTTTTAAAATATATTATTATTAATATTTGTTTTATTTTAGTGACATTGTAAATGGAATTGTTAATTTCATTTTCGGAATATTCATTGCTAGTATATAGAAGTACAACTGATATTTGTGTATTGATATATCCTGAAACTTTGCTGAACTCATTTGTTCTAATAGTTTTTTGTGGATTCTTTAGGTTTTTCTATGTATAAGATTATGTCATTTGTGAAAAGAGATAATTTTATTTCTTTTCCAGTCTACATGCCATTTATTTCTTTTTCTTGTCAAGCCCTGACTTGAACTTCCTGTACAATGTTGAATAGAAGTATTGAGAGCCACATCCTTGTCTTGTTCCTGATTTTAGGGGGCAAGTTTTCAGTCTTTCACCATTAACTATCACGATACCTGTGGGTTGAGGAAATTCCATTCTTTTCCTAGTTTGTTGAGTGTTTTTATCATGAAAGGGTATTGGATTTTGTCAAATGCTTTTTCTGCTTCTGTTGAGATGATTGTTTTTTCTTTCATCTTATTAATATGGTATGGTACACTGATTTATTTTCATATACTACCCTGACATTCCTAGAATAAATCTCATTTGCTCATGGTATATCTTGTTGAAAATTTTTGTATCTGTACTTACAAGGGATATTGGTGTGTAATTTTCTTTTATTGTGATTTAAAAAATATATATATATTTGGCTCTGCCAGGTCTTAGTTGTGAGTGGGATCTTTAGTTGCAACATGTGGAATCTTTAGTTGAGGCATGTGGGATCTAGTTCCCTGATCAGGGATCAAACCTGGGCCCCCTGCATTGGGAGCACAGAGTCTTAGCTACTGGACCACCAGGGAAGTCCCTCCCTAATCTTAATTATAAAGATTTTAAGTGCTTGTTACATCTAAGATGTGAAAGGTGCGCAAAAGTTTCACTTGGTTAGTCTAATTGGAGTAACTAATAAGGTTGTGTAAGTAAGGACCTTTTTTTTAATACATTTTAAAAATTTGTTTTATTTATTTTTGGCTGCATCGAGTCTTAGTTGCTGCACGTGGGGGTTTTTTTGGTTTGTTTGTTTGTTTGTTTTTTGAGGCACTTGGGCTATTTCATTGTGGTGCGCCGGCTCCTCTCTAGTTGTGGCATGCGGGTTTTTTTCTCTTCTCTAGTTGTTTTTTCTCTTCTCTTCTCTGTCGCAGGCTCCAGGGTGTGTGGGCTCTGTAGTTGTGGCGTGTGGGCTCCAGAGCACGTGGGCTCTGTAGTTTGCGGCATGCAGGCTCTGGTTGAGGTGCGCAAGCTCAGTAGCTGTGGCGCTCAGGCTTAGTTGCCCCGTGGCATGTGGAATCTTAGTTCCCTGACCAGGGATCGAACCTGCGTCCCCTGCATTGCAAGGCGGATTCTTTACCACTGGATCACCGGGGAAGTCCCTGTAAGGCCTTTCTTGAAAAGAGTATTACCTGTATCTCTCTTTAAAATTAAAAGAAGAATAATACATGCATTTGGGGAATAAAAACTTGAAAGGTAGAAAGGATTCATAGGAAAAAAAAAGTCTCCTAAACACCCCTATTTCTGATGAATCCCTCCATAGATTACCTGTGTGTATACAGATATATTTTTTATTTTTATATAAATGGTTACATATTACTTATACACCTATATCTTGTTTTATTAAAAAAATTGAATCTTCATATCTTTATCAATGCTCAAAAGTAAACAATATTCATAATACTGCCCTATGCATTCTCTCCTACCCAACAACCCAGTGACTTCTTTAATAATATTATTTTTGCTTTTCACCTTTCTCTTCATTTCAGTTTGAAGTAGTAAACAGTGGTTCAGGTAATTGATTCTGTATTTCCCACCACTAATTTGCCCTGTGATTTTGAGAAAAGGCATGTGACCTTTTGAAACCAAATACTCTCTTAATTTCTTCCAACCTTAAACTTTTTTAATTATAATGTATAATATTTACAAGTAGGTTGAAGCACCAGGCATCAAATCAGTTCTCTGTCAATTAAGGTTGATGTGAATTCCTGTAATGTCAAATTTATCTTACTGATGACATTTCTCAGTTATTGGTAAAGTGATTTGTGTATATGTGTGTTTCTTTTGAGGGAAGACATAGTAGACAGTGTAATCTGTCTCTGCCAATTCTGTGTAAAGAGACAATTTTTCTTTCTCTAAAGTAATTGAACATTTGACTAAGTTGGCTGGTTTCTAAGCCTGAACCCTCTGAGTAACATGTAGGGAAAAGGGCGTTATGGTATTGAAGCAGTTGCTTAAGACCAACAATGTCCTTTTTGTGAAAATCTGAAGGTTCTTAAAAGATGGAATACTATGACATCATCACCGTTCCTCCAAGGAGCATTCCTCAAGTAATACTGAATATGCTGTGATTATCAGCACCCTTCCCCCATCTTCTTTCTGTGGCTTGACTGATGTTATTGTCAATTATTTGACTGTGGTTTGCAAATGTGGAGCAGTTACTTAATTCTGAAAATCCTTTTGGGTCTGAGATTTTAAAGTATATTGGGTTTTTATTCTAGTTTCATCAGCTTTCTTAGCGATCTATGTTTTAGGATTGAATAAAATGGTATCACCTACAAAAATTATGTATCTTTTACATTCAGCCCTCAGTAGCTTAATAAATGATATGCTTCTCTGATCTGTTTTTGTGGAACCAGAAACAAATTAGATCTCATTTGCTGTTTATAGGATTGTTAATGTCTCTTTTAGTAGGAAGGATATGGTGAGTTACAATAATGATATTTTCCCCGAAGGACAGATTAGGTATCTTTAAAATGTAACCTAATAGCCTATTTTTTGTTTTTTTTTGAAGAAGAAGATTGTATATGCAGTCTCATAGTACCTTTAAGAACTTTTTACAAATATTTATATCTTTTAAGCCTGATCTGTAGTTTATCAGGCTATATTAGTCCTGTACTTAGGGTATTCATGTACCTGATATTCATTTTCAGCAGAAATTATGGAGTTTATGATTAGGGTTGCTGTGAAAGTTCCTCTGTGCTGTTTTCTTTTCCTAGTTTTTCATGACAGCTTATAAAAATGGACAAGATTCAAATCAAGTACCTTTGTCAGTTTTACATTGATGACTCTATTGTAGCAATGTTCTGCATGGGTACAGGGCAACCAGTATGGTGCTGATTTTTATAATAAAGTACTTTACTTTTGGAAATTTGAGGATGTATAGAAAAGAAGCAGTTATGCAGTGGGTACTATTAACTCTAGCTTAACAGTGTAATGATATATTTCAGGGATTTCTAACTTTATTGGCGTTCTCACTTTTTATACATTTTATGTTCATCTCTTCTGTCTTCTAACAATCCAAAGAATATGCACAAATGTTGTTGGATTTTTTTAAATCTTTTTTCCTGGTTGTAGAAATCAAACATATGATTATTGTTGAAAATTTGGAATGTAAGAAAGCTATAGACTTGTGAATGTTTTTCAAAATACTAGCCATAATTAACTAAAAATAATCCATATGATTTTGTTGTATTGCCCTCTTTGCAAAAACTACAGTTGAGTCTCAAACAACGTGGACTTGAACTGCACGGGTCCACTTCTACGCAGATATTTTTCAGTAAATACATGTATGTACTGTCAATGTATTTTCTCTTCCTCATGATTTTCTTAATAACATTTCCTTTTCTCTAGCTTACTTCATTGTAAGAATATAGTGTATAATGTATATAACATACAAAGTGTGTGTTAATTGACTTTATGTTATCAGTAAGGCTTCTGTTCAACAGTAGGCTATCAGTAGCTAAGTTTTGGGGGAGTAAAATCAAACATAGATATAGAAAATTCACAAAATAAATGAATTTGTTTAATGAACTATTGTAAATGAAATCCCGTATCTAAGGCAAGAAATAGAACTTTGCCAGCCAGTCCAGAATTTCCTCCATGTGTCTCTTCCCAATCACAACTCCCCCTTTCCCCTAAAGTAACCACTATCATGACTTTTTTTTTTTTTTTTTTTTTTTGCGGTACGCGGGCCTCTCAGTGTTGTGGCCTCTCCCATTGCGGAGCACATGCTCCGGACGTGCAGGCTCAGCGGACGCGCACGGCTCACGGGCCTAGCCGCTCCGTGGCATGTGGGATCTTCCTGGACCGGGGCACGAACCTGTGTCCCCTGCATCGGCAGGCGGATTCTCAACCACTGCGCCACCAGGGAAGTCCTATCATGACTTTTTTTTTTTTTTTTTTTTTTTTTCTGTACGCGGGCCTCTCACTGTTGTGGCCTCTCCCGTTGCGGAGCACAGGCTCCAGACACGCAGGCTCAGCGGCCCTGGCTCACGGGCCTAGCCACTCTAATGCATGTGGGATTTTCCCGGACCGGGGCACGAACCCGTGTCCCCTGCGTCAGCAGGCGTACTCTCAACCACTGCGCCACCAGGGAAGCCCTATCATGACTTTTATAGTGATAACATCTGGGAGTTTCTTTATAGTTTTGTCATTCAAGTATGCATCTCTGTACTCCATTATTGAGTTTTGAGAGTTCTTTATATATTTATATATTTTATCTATTTTGAGATATGTGACTTGAAATAATGTTTCCCAGTCTTTGGCTTGACTTCATTCTTTTCTTTTAAAAGTGTCCTTTGCAAGAGTAAAAGTTTTTGATTTTGATTAAGTCCAAATGATCAGTTTTGACTTTTATGGATTATGCTTTTGGTGTCAAATCTAAGAACTCTTTAACTAACCTAAGGTTACAAAGATTTTCTCCTGTGATTTCTTCTCAACGTTTTGTAGCATTAACTTTTTAACACTGAGATAAATGAACCATGTTTGGACTTAATTTTTCTGTAAGGTATGAGGTATGAGTCAGAGTTCATTTTTATACATATGGATGTCCAGTTGCTATGACACCATTTTTCAAAAAAGATTATCTTTTTTCTGTGTTGTACCTTTGTCAAAAATCAATTGACCAGGGACTTTCCTGGTGGCGCAGTGGTTAAGCATCTGCCTGCCAGTGCAGGGGACGCGGGTTTGATCCCTGGTCTGGGAAGATCCCACATGCCACGGAGCAACTAAGCCCGTGCACCACAACTATTGAGCCTGCGTGCTAGAGCCCGAGAGCCATAACTACTGAGCCCACACGCCGCAACTACTGAAGTCTGCACACCTAGAGCAATGCTCGGCAACAAGAGAAGCCACCACAACGAGAAGCCTGTGCACCGCAATGAAGAGTAGCCCCCACTCGCCACAACTAGAGAGAAGCCCACATGCAGCAACGAAGACCCAACCCAGCCAAAAATAAATAAATAAATACATTAAAAAAAATTGTCTTGACTAATTTGGATTCTTTGCCTTTTTATGAACATTTTACAATCAGTTTTTTGATATGTACAAAAACATTCTGTTGGATTTTGATTGAGATTGCTTTGAATCTATGAATTGTCAAATTTTTAAATCAGTTGGGAAGGATTGACCTTATAACAATATTGAATCATTCAGTTCATGAACATGGTACATCTGTTTAGTCAACTTTGATTTATTTCATCAGGGTTTTATCGTTCTTACTATATAAATTCTACTCAAATATTTTATTTTTTTTATTATTTATTTTTTTTGTGTGGTACTTGGGCCTCTCGCTGCTGTGGCCTCTCCCGTTACAGAGCACAGGCTCCGGATGCGCAGGCTCAGTGGCCATGGCTCATGGGCCCAGCCACGCGGCATGTGGGATCCTCCCGGACCAGTGCACGAACCCATGTCCCCTGCATCGGCAGGCGGACTCTCCACCACTGCGCCACCAGGGAAGCCCCTACTCAAATATTTTAGACTTATATCTGAATATTCCATTTTCTTCCCTTGCTGTTTTGTATGTTCCTTGGGGGTTTTTTGTGTACACAGTAATGTCTGCAACTAGAGGTGTTTTTTTTCTTCCTTTCTGTTATTTATTCCTTTTCTTTCTTTTTCTTTACTTATAAAACTTCTAGTGTGATGTTGGATAGGAGTGATTATAGTGGAGATTCTTACCTTGCTTTCCCTATATCTTTAGGGGAAAGCTTTCCGTCTTGAATCATTAAGTATTGTGTTAGTTGTAGTTTTTTGTAGATAGCATTAACCAGGTTAATGCCGTTCCCTTCTATTCCTAGTTTTTTGAGAGTATTTGCCATGAATGGATGTTGAATTTGTGAAATCCTTTTTCTGCCTCTGTTGATATGATCCTGTGTTTTTTCTTCTTTAGTCTGTTTAGAATGGGAGAATTATGTTAATTTTTGACTGCTGAATCAGCCTTGCATTTCTGGGATAAATGCTACTTAGTTGTGATGTAGTATCATTTTTATATATTTCTGGATTTGATTTGCTAATTTAAAAACATTTTTTATTGAAGTATAGTTGAATTACAATGTTGTGTTAATTACTGCTGTACAGCAAAGTGACTCAGTTATACATATATATACATTCTTTTTCATATTCTTTTCCATTATGGTTTATCACAGGATATTGAATATAGTTCCCTGTGCTATACAGTAGGACCTTGTTGTTTATCCATTCTATATGTATCAGTTTGCATATGCTAATCCCAAACTCCCAATGCAACCCTCTCCCATCCCCCTCCCCCTTGGCAACCACCAGTCTATTCTTTATGTCCCTGATTCTGTTTCTTTTTCATAGGTTCGTGTCATCTTTTATTTTTTAGTTATTATTATTTTTTAAATTTATTTATTTGGCTGCACGCAGAATCTTTGTTGCGGCATCCAGGGTCTGTTTCCCTGACCAGGGATCAAACCCGGACCCCCTGTATTGGGAGGGCAGAGTCTTAACCACTGGACCACCAGGGAAGTCCCTGTGTCATCTTTTAGATTCCACATATAAATGATACTATATGGTATTTGTCTTTCTCTTTCTGACTTACTTTGCTTAGTATGATAATCTCGAGTTGCATCCATGTTGCTGTGATTTGCTAATATTTTGTTGAGGATTTTAGCTATTATCTTCATTAAGGATATTAGTTAGAAATTTTCCCTTTTTTTTCTAATGTTCTTGTCTGGTTTTGATAGGGTAGTTGTGGCCTCATAAGATTAATTGGGAATGTTCTCTCATAATTTGAAGAGGTTATGTAGAATTGGTATTATTCTTTTAATGTTTGATAGAATTTGACAATGAAACTGTCCAGTTTCAATGGACTGGAGTTTTCTATGTGAAAATATTTGAATTTAATTTCTTTATATACATATGTCTATTCTTACCTATTCTTGATTATTTCTTCTTGATTGAGTTTTGGTAGTTTATATCTGTCAAGTACTTTACTTCATCTATATTATCAAATTTATCAGCTTAGAGCTGTTCATTGTACTTCCTTATCCCTTTTAATGTCATAAGGTGTATGGGAATATTCCCCCCTTTGATTTCTGTTTTTGGTAATTTGATTCTGTTCTTGTTTTCGTTGGTTAGTTGGGCAGAGGTTTCAGTGTTATTGATCCCGCTGTCCTGTCCCCCCGACCCACACACCAAAAAACAGCTTTTGGTTTTATTGATTTTTCTCTATTGGCTTTTTGTTTTCTAATTTCATTGATTTCTACTCTCTTCTTTAGTGTTTACTTCCTTACATTTATTTTTGGTTTTATTTGCTTTTCTCTTTCTAGATCCTTAAGGTGGAGGCTTAGATTATTGGTTTGAGATCTGTCTTGTTTTTCCAATACAGAATCAGTGTTTCTATGTAAACACTGCATTAGCTGTATCCTACAAGTTTTATGTTGTATTTTTATTTTCACTCAACTCATTCTTTTCTAATTTTCCTTGAAACTTCTTTATTGAACCATGGGGTTACTTGGGGAAAAACCAAGTCTTTATGTGATAATTCCAACATGAGTCATTTCAAAATAAATTTTTTTTTAAGTTATCTTTCTGTTACTGATTTTAAGCTTAATTACACTATGGTCAGATTACTTATTTTATATGAATTGAAAATTTTCACGCTTAAGATATGTTTTATGGCTCAGAATATGATCTCTCTGTGGGACTATCATATATGCACTTGAAAAGAATGTATATTCTGTCAGGTGTAGTATTCTGGAAATGTCATTAGGTCAGGTTGATTGATAGTGGTGTTCTACAGTGTTGTTCTGTGTGTTTTCAGACTGCTTTTTCTTTAAATTTCTGAGAGGAGTGTTGGTGTCTCTCAGTATAATTATAGACTTGTCTTATTTCTCTTTTCATTTGTATCAATTTTGCTTCATTTTATTTGAAGCTCTTTTGTCAGTCAGGTGAATACAAATTTAGGATTTGATAGTGGAATCCTCTCATTATGTAATGTCCCTCCTTATCCCTTGTGATTTTCCTAGTTCTCAAGTCTGTTTTGTCTGATATTAATGTAGCCACTCTAGATTTCTTTTGTTTAATATTTTGCATTTCTTTTAGAGCAGATCTGCTGGGAACAGATTCTCTTTGTTTTCCCTTAGGTAAGAATCTCTCTCTCTCTCTTTTTTGGCTTTCATTCGTAAAGAAGATAGATAAAGGATTCTGTTCTGGGTTGGCAGTTCTTTCCTTTTATCACCTTTAAAAGCTATTATTCTACTTTCTGTGGACTTCATTGTTTTTTATGAAAATCTGTGGTCATTCAAATTTTTGTTTATTTTTGTTTTTTAGCATTTTGATTATGATGTGTCTAGGCCTGATTTTCTTTGAATTTTTCCTGTTTGGGGTTTACTGAGCTTCTTGAATCTCTAAATTTATATCTTTTGTCAAATCTGGGAAGTTTTCTGCCATTACCAAGAAAGTTTTTTTTCTCTACCAATTTATTTTTCCTCTCCTTATATGAATGCCAGTAATGTGAAACTTAAGACAATTTGATATAGTCCTATGAGTTACTAAGGCTCCATTCATTTCATTCAATCATTTTTCTTTTCCTCAATTTAGATAATTTCATTTGCTCTCTCTCCAAGTTTACTGACGCTTTCCTCTATCATCTATGTTCTGTGGTTGACCCCATGCAATGATTTTTTTTTTTTAATTTCTGATACTGTATTTTTCAGTTCTGAATTTCCCATGAGGTTCTTTTTTTATAGTTTCTCTTTCTCTGCTGAGAATTTGTCTTTTCAGTTGTTTCAAGAGTGTTAACCATCATCTCATTTATTATGATTATAATAGCCACTTTAACGTCTTTATGTGGGGATTTCCCTGGTGGTGCAGTGGTTAAGAATCCGCCTGCCAATGCAGGGGATTTGGGTTTGAGCCTGTGTCCGGGAAGATCCCACATGCTGCAGAGCAACTAAGCCAATGTGCCACAACTACTGAGCCTGCGCTCTAGAGCACACGAGCCACAACTACTGAGCCCACACACCACAACTACTGAAGCCCGTGTGCCCTAAAGGCCATGCACCACAACTACTGAGCCCACGTGCTACAACTACTGAAGCCCATGTACCCATAGCCTGGGCTCCACAACAAGAGAAGCCACCACAACGAGAAGCCCGTGTACCGCAACAAATAGTAACTCCCACTCGCTGCAACTAGAGAAAGCCCGAGCACAGCAACGAAGACCCGATGCAGCCAAAAAGAAAAAAAAGTCTTTATGTGATAATTCCAACATGCATCATCTCAAAATAAGCATCTGTTGGTCCTCTTTTCCCTTGATAATTTGTCACATTTTCCAATTGTGTGTGTGTGTGTCTGTTTTGTGTGTTTATTTGTTTTTGCATGTAGAGTAATTTCGGATTTTATCTTGGACATTTTGAGTATTGTCATTTCTGATCCTGTTACTGTCCTCTGGAGAGTGTTGATTTGTTTGTTTGTTTTAGCAGACACTTACCAGTTTAGATGGCAAGTTGTCTCACTTTCTGTGGGTGGTGGCTCTAATATCAGTTCTGTTTACAAAGCTTTGTTGTGCTCTTTGGATTTGCCCTGCATTGTGCCTCTCAGTGATAGTCTGGGACTTGGGCGGTGGTTTATATCATAGATTAGTTCTCTTTAGCGTAGCCTCTGCTGCACCTCTTTGAGACTGTTTTACACAAACGTAAATCATTATTTGTATTGGTTTGTACACAGAATTAGGGGATCTCTTTTCCAGCTCTCTCCTCTCCATGATTTCCCCCATACTCTTCAGTTTCCAGTGGCCTTTTTCCCAGTTCCAGAAAGACAGGTTTCTCTCAGAGCTTTTACACCTCTGCATTGTACAGTTCGCCATAACTGGGGCTGCCCTTAAGTGAAGTGGGGAAAGAAGAGAGAGGAGGAAAAAAAATAATGGGAATTCCCCTAGTACTTTTTGGATGACAGAGAGTCTGTTTTCCCAGTTTTTCTGGCCAGAGAGATTGGTTTTCTCATTGGGTTTTTCTGTTGCTGGGGCAGTGCAATTCTATGGCTGAGGAGAGAAAAGAAAAGACCAAAAGAAGGCATTTCCCCCCACAATCTCCAGATCACAGGGTTCCCTTTTCCTGCTCCTTTGGACAGGGGGAGAATTTCTTTAAGTGTTTTCTTGTCAGCACCCTGAACATAGTTTTGTAACTGAGGCCACACTCTTCTGTCAGAGACGGGAGATAAAGGAGGAAAATGGAATCAGAAAACTCGTGGCCATACCCATTATTCTTCAAGTTTTGACTTCTCTCCCCAATCATTTGTATTGCCTGTTTATGGCATGTTGATATATATATCCTTTGGCCATTTATATTTTGGTGGATTAGGTATTTGATTAGTGATTTGGATGACATCTCTATCTTTAAGGAATAATAATAACGCTTAATTTTGGGTGCTCTGGATGTTTCAGTTTTTGCTTTCAACTCAATTTTTTGATATACAGATTTTTTTAATGCATTAGTCTTTTGTAAGTTAAAGTACTAATAGCCTTTTGGATGTTCTCTCTATTTGGAGTATGTATTCTTCTAGTTTAAAAAGTATTCTATTTTATTTTTCTCAAATTTAAAATTTTTTTAAAACGTTGAAAGTGGTTGCTATAAAAATTCAGGTAATATAGATGTCTAGGTTAACAAGTAATGTTCTTCACAGCCCTACTTTATCAGAGAAAATAATAACATTTTAATACATATCTTTCCATACCTTGTTTATAAATTTGCTATATATATATCTTATATATATAAATATGTATATATACACATATTTATATACTTATATATACACACATATATATATTTAAAATTAATTTTTAATATTTGGCTGTGCTGGGTCTTCGTTGCGGCACGTGGGCTTCTCTACTTGTGGTATGTGGGATTTTAAGTTCCTGACCAAGGATCGAACCCGGGCCCCCGGCGTTGCGAGCATGGAGTGTTAACCACTGGACCACCAGCGAAATCCGTACATATATTTATCTTAGATTTTAAGACATTTATTTAATTTTTTTAAAGTTATTACTTTAATTGAGGTATAATATACATAAAGCCATCTATTTTAATATAGTTGGAGTTTTGACAAGAGTAATTCACTGCTGCAGTCAAGGTAATAGAAGATTCTATTACCCCAGAAAGTCCTTGTGAGCCCTTTCATGGTCAGTTCCCCTTTTCTTCCCCCAACTGACCCCAAACAACAGTGACTCTGTCACAATACTAGTTTTGCCTATTTGAGAATTTTTCAGGGGAATCATACAGTTTTTACTGTTTGGTTTCTGGTTTTTTTTGCTGGAGCATAATGCTTTTGAAATTCATCTAGGTTGCTGCATGGATCAGTAGTTTTATTCCTTTTTATTGCTGTGAAAAGAATTTCATGGTGTGAATGTATCACAATTTTATTATACATATATTTGTTGATAGACGTTTGTATTATATGCAGTTTGGGGCTATTATGAATAAAGCTGCTGTGTACAAGTCCTTTTGTATGCCTTTGTTTTCATTACTTTTGAGTAAGTGATAACTAGTTAAGGAACTGTTCCATCTCATAATAAATGTTTATTTAACTTGATAAGAATCTGTTAAACAGTTTTCCAGAACAGTTGTATCATTTCAAATTCCCATCAACAAGGTAATGAGTTCCAGTTCTTCACTTTGGTTTTTTTTGATCTTTTTATTTTTTTGGACATCTGCATGGCTTATGGGATCTTAGTTCCCTGACCAGGGATTAAACCTGGGCCCCCTGCAGTTGGAAGTGAGGAGTCCTAAGCACTGGACTGCCAGGGGATTCCCCTAGTTCCTCACTTTGTACATTTATCATTTCTTATATTTTGTATAAGTATTTTTGATATGGATTCTTTAAGTGGGAATTTTGTGTGAAATGGTAAGTGCATATTTGATTTTGCTAGATTTTTCTCCACAGGTTTTGTACTGTTTTTGCATTACCACTGCTACTATATGAGAGTGCAGATTTCTCTTCCATCCCACCATCAGTGTGTGGTGAATTTTTGCCATTCTGATAGGTACAAAATGAAATCTTAGGATAGTTTTAATTTGTATTTCTTATACTTTGAGTGATGTTGAATGTATTTTCATAGATTTCATGGTTGTTTCTTTTCTTCCTTCCTTCCTTCCTTCCTTCCTTCCTTCCTTCCTTCCTTCCTTCCTCCCTTCCTCCCTCCCTTCCTCCCTCCCTCCCTTCCTTCCTTCCTTCCTCACATATCTCCTCCCGGTTGTTGTTGTTGGTGGTGGTGTTTTCTTGGGGGAGGGGTGCTGTTTTTAGAAACTACCAATTAAGAATGTAAGAATGTTAGGTTATTGTCTTTTTTTGCTTGTTTTTTTGAAATTCTTTACATATTAGGAATACTAACCCTTTGTAAACGTAAGTTTCAGACATTTTTTTTCCAAGTTTATCATTTGTCCTTTTTGTCTGGAGTGTCTTTTTCCATGGCCCCTTCTCCCAAGTTTTTTTTTTTTAACCTGTTAAATATATCTGTCTTTTTCCTTATTGTTTTGGATTTGGATCATGGTTAGGAAAGTTTCTACATTCCCTGATTACAGAGGAACTTACATTTCCTACTAGTACTTATATAGTTTCGTTTTTCTAATTTTTGCATTTCTGACCCATATGTAATTCTGATATTACAGTTTGAGGAACAGGTGTTATTTTATATTTTTCCAAATAGCTATTGGGGTCTCCCGGCAACACTTATTTTATCAAATACTTTTTTTTCTTCATTGATTTGAGAGGTTTGTTTAAGCCATTTAGCAGTAATGGTTATGTAAGGTATGTGATAGGGATATCATTATATAATTCTTATAATTTTTTCCGAATGGGTTCTTAGTTTTCTTAACAAAATTTATTTCTTCTCCTTTAATTGTATGCTGAATTCCGAGATACACATACATGGGTTTGTTTCTGGACTCTTTTAGATTAATGGTTTACTTGTCTTATTTTAACATTCTACTGATAGCAATAGATTTGTATTATCTTTCGGTATGTGGTACAGCAGATTTTCCAGTTCCTTCATTTCTTTTTTCTCTGATTTTCTGGAGGGTGCTGTCCTTATGAATTTACTCTGTTTCTCTACTATTAACTTAAATATTTCGCATATCATATTCTCATGTATACTATTTGGTAAATATTTGTGGAAACGAAATCATTTTAAGGGGTGTTAGAGAAGAATTAAGTGTGTTCTTTTAGTTCAACAAATATTTATGTAATATTAACTGTTGGAGGTATGGTGTAGGATGTAGACAGGTAATATAAAGATGAATGAGACACATTGTGCCTACCTGTCTAGTTAAAATTTTACACATTACATTTAATCTAAATCTTGAAAGATTTTGAGTGGGAATTTGTTAGGCAGATAGGAATATGCAAATCATGGAACTGGTTAGAGAATTTTAATGTAAAATAATTCTGGTAATAAAGGTACTATAACTTGATCATTCAGAGTTCTTAAATAAGTCTTAAGTAACACTGCAGGTTTTTAAAAAATAGGTGGATTAATTGAATAATAATACTTTGTATGGAATTTACTTCAATCTTCTGTGATCACATATTCTTAGAACTATAATTGAAACACTTTGCAGGGAACTTGCAGAGCAGGAAAATTGGTAAATGTATATGGAGCAGCCTAGAAAGTGTGTTAGAAATGAAATACAAATTAATAATTTAAATGTTTTTATTGCAGTGGAGTGTTAATTTAAGGAGGTACAAAAGACATGTAAATATGTTTTGTGTAGTTACAAGGAAGTTTTCTACCAAAAATTAAAATTGGTTCAGTTGACTTCACTAAAAATGAGACCAGTAGTTACCTGCTTAAAAGTTATGTGAAGTGGGGGAGAATTGACTAGAGTCTAATGAAATCAATTAGGAGGCAAATGAAATACATTTTGGAGGGTTTTCTTTTTTTTTTTTGATTGGTGAATTTATTTAGGTTAAAATAGCTGACATTTAATGTAGTGCTTACTATGCCTGAGTACTAGTCTATGCTTGTATTTATTAACTGATTTAACCTTTACAACCACTGTATTAGGTAGGATATTATTTTCACTTTACAGATTAGGAAAATAAGGCTACTCAAGTTCGCAGTTTATAAATAGTGTTGCTAGGATTCATATCCAGGTAGTAACATTCCAGAACCTAGGTTCTGAAGTTTCTCAGTAATGACAGCCATTTTTTAAATTGGGTATCTGATATAGAGGAACTGATAGCAGAACCACCGGGGAATTTATTGGTTATCTGTAATGTCTACTTATCTAATGCAGCAGATTTGATAAAGGCCATATTTTAATGTGAATCAGGTTTACAGGGGAAGCAGTTGTCGGCATTAAATTCATTACTTTCTCCTACTGCATTTTTCTTTGGAATGTTTGTGTTAGAGTTGATTGAACACTGGCATATGGTATCTGAAAGGAAAAGAAAGACAGCTAACTGAGTTAAATCCTTTGTGTATTTTCTTATATTTGAAAATCATCCTGTTGTTAGAAACCTATTACTGGTACATCTTAAGTTGTCATGCATGTTTTTTTAATGGTCTGTGTGTTCTATTATCTCTTCTGCCAATGGGCTCACTACCTCAGAATTAGATAAGGATTAGATAAGCCTTCCAAGATACAAAGATTTAGTTAATTTTTAAAAGTATATGTACAGTAATACCCTATGTATGGTAGGACTCATTTTTTTAAGCACCACAGGTGATCGTGATGATGAGCCAGATTTAGGAACTACTGCACTAGTAGATCACACTTCCTTCTCAGTGAAATTCTAGGCCTGAGATAATTTTATATATATTATCAGAAAATGATCTTATACTAATTATTCTTAGCAGCTTTTGGTTTTCCTGACTTTTTTCTTTTCTTATTTCTCTACAATAGTTTATGCCAGCGTGGCTTCATTCATACAGATGAACCAAGGATTGGGATAGCAATATAAAATTAGAATCAGACAGCTGATTGCCCAGCAGGATGCCATCAACTAACCGTGCGGGCAGCCTGAAGGACCCTGAAATTGCAGAGCTCTTCTTCAAAGAAGATCCAGAGAAGCTCTTCACAGATCTCAGAGAAATTGGCCATGGAAGCTTTGGAGCAGTGTATTTTGTAAGTGTTAAAGGCTTAATGTCAGTGACCAGGATTTACTTAAAATCCAGTCCTGGCAAAATGAAAAACAATAATATAAAAAGACAGACAGAGGCCATAGTCCATTATATAGTTACATGCATAGGTGTGTGTGCGTATAATATGAAAATAGCTTTATTTATTGAGTTTCTTGGATTATTGAAAAAATGGAAACGAATATTATTTGACTTAGTGTTTAGAATTTTTAGCACACTGTTTTTAGGAGTCATATGACTTGCATTGCTATAGAATTAAATATTGCAGAACACTGACTTCTGTAAAGTTCCATACAGAGTCAGTTTTAGTTTTGTGGAAATCTAGGATTATTATTTGGCAGAAGGATATGTACCAAAGTTTTTTTTCTTGTGTGCGTATGTGTGTATTTTGTACTTAAAAAACCCCAGAAAACACCAGATTTGCCATTTTAACCATTTTAACTGTACAATTTGTGGCATTAATTATAGTTACAATGTTTACAACCATTACCACTATCTATTTTCAAAACTTTTTCATCACCCCAAACAGAAGCTCTGTATCTATTAGCAATAACTCCTCATTTCCCCCTCTACCCAGCTGGTGGTAACCTCTAATCTACTTTTTGTCTCTATGAATTTGCCTAGTCTAGATATTTCATATAGTGGAATCATACAATATTTGTACTTGCATGTATAGCTACTTTCACTTAGCATAATGTGTAGCATAATCACTTGGTGGGTCTTTGATGTTGTAGCATGTATCAGTACTTCATTCCTTTTTATAGCTAAATAATATTCCATTGTTTGTATATGCCATGGTTTGTTTAACCATTCATCTGTTGATGGGCACTAGATTATGTCTACCTTTTGCCTATTGTGAATAAATGCTACAATGAACATTGGTGTACAAGTATCTATTTGAGTCCCTGTTTTCAAATTTTGGTATGTACCTAGAAGTGAAAATACTGAATTACATAGTAATTCTATGTTTAACTTTTTGAGGAACTGCCAAACTGCACCAGAGTGGCTGCTTCATTTCCATTCCCATCAACAATGTACCAGTGTTCCAATTACTCCATGTCCTTGCAAATGCCTATTATTGTCTGTTATTTTGATTTTAGCCATCCTACTAGGCCTGCAGTAGTATCTTGTAGTTTTGATTTGCATTTCCCTAATGACATATGTCGAGCATTTTTTCATGTGCTTATTGGCCATTTGTGTATCTTCTTTGGAGAAATGTCTGTTCAAGTCTTTTGCCTGTTTTAAAAGTTGGGTTTTTTGTCTCTTTGTTGTTGAGTTGTAAGGGTTCTTTATGTATTTTGAATATTAAATTATTGGATACATGATTTGAAAATATTTTCTTGCATCTGTAGTTTATCTTTTCTCTTTCTTGATAATGTCGTTTGATATACAAAAGTTTAAACTTTGAATGAAGTGCAGTTTATCTATTTTTTCTTTCGTTGCTCATGCTTTTGCTGTCATGTCTAAGAATTCATAGCCAAATCCAAGGTCATAAAGATTTACCCCTGTGTTTTCTTCTAAGAGTTTTATGGTCTTAACTCTTCTATTTAGGTAATTGATCCATTTTGAGTTAATTTTTGTATATGTTGTGAGGTGGAGGTCCAACTTCATTCTTTGCATATGGAAATCCATTTGTCCCAGTACTATCTGTTGAAGAGACTGTGTTCCCCACTGAATTGTCTTGACATCCTTGTCAAATCACTTGGCCATATTGTATACATTTATATCTGAACTCTCTGTTCTATTCCATTTGTCTTTATGCTAGTACCACACTAGCATACTAGCATGTTTTGATTACTGTAGCTTTGTAGTGAGTTTGAGATCAGGAATAACTTTATTATTCTCTTTAAGGACAGTTTTGGCTATTTGGGACCCCTCTCGATTCTGTATGAATTTAAAGAGTAGCTTTTCCATTTCTGTGAAAAAGCCTGTTGGAATTTTGATAGGGATTGTTTAAATCTGTAGATCATGTTTGGTAGTATTGGCATGTTAACAATATTAAGTCTTACAATCCATGAACACAGCATGTCTTTCTAAACATTTATTTAGGTCTTATTTAATTTTGTTTAGCAATGTTTTGTACTGTTCAATGAACTATGTTCTGATGAACCTACATTGACGTAGCATACTCACCATAGTTTATATCAGGGTTCATTCTTAGTGTTGTACATTCTTTGGGTTTGGACAAATGTATAATGACAAGTATCATTATAGTATCATATAGAGTATTTTCACTGCCCTGAAAAAAGCTCTGTGTGCAGGTTTTTGTGTAGACGTAAGTTTGCAATTCCTTTAAGCAAATACCAAGTGTTATTGCTGGATAAGTAAGAGTGTGTTTAATTTTGTAAGAAACTGCCAAACTATGTTCTGAAGTGGCTGTACCATTTTGCATTCCTACCAGCAGTGAATGAGAGTTCATGTTGTTCTGAATCCTAACCAACCTTTGGTGCTATCAATGTTCCAGATTTTGGCCGTTCTAATTAGTATGTAGTGTTATCGCATTGTTATTTCCATTTCCCTGATAATATATGATGTGGACTATCTTTACAAATGCTTATTTGCCACCTGTATATATTCTTTGATATATACAGATATATACCTGGTATATAGACCTCTGTTAAGGTCTTTGGCTCATTTTTTTAATCAGGTTGTTTTCTCATTTAAGCACCCAGTGGGTCCAGGGCTTTTCTTTTTTGGGAAATTTTGGTTTTTTTTTTTGGGTTCGTGGGCCTCTCACTGTTGTGGCCTCTCCCATTGCGGAGCACAGGCTCCAGACGCGCAGGCTCAGCGGCCGTGGCTCACGGGCCCAGCCGCTCCGCGGCATGTGGGATCTTCCCAGACTGGGGCATGAACCCACATCCCCTGCATTGGCAGGCAGATTCTCAACCAGTGCGCCACCAGGGAAGCCCTTTGGGAAATTTTTGATGACTTATTCAATCTCTTTACTAGTTACAGTAAGTAATAATAATAAGTAATATTATTCAGGTTTTCTATTTTTTCATCCTTTAGTCTTGGTAGGTTTTGTTTTTAGGAATTTGCCCATTTTGTCTAATTTGTTGGCATAGTACTCTCTTATAATGCTTTTTATTTCTGTAGAATCAGTAGTAATGTTCCCACATCCATTTCTAATTTTAGTAATTTGGGTCTTCTCTTTTTTCTTAGTGTGTGTAGGTAAAGGTTTATCAATTTTGTTGATCTTTTTGAAGAACCAACTTTTGGTTTCAATTATTTTGTCTATTTTTTGATTCTTTCACTTATCTCTGCTTTAATCTTTATTATTTCCTTCCTTCTGCTAGCTTTGCATTTAGTTTTTCTTTTTCTGGCTTTTAAGTTGTAAAGTTAGGTTAATTTGAGATCTTTCTTGTTTTTTAATGTGTTTATAGCTATAAATTTCCTCCTGAGCACTTCTTTCACTTGGTTCCATAAGTTTTGATATGTTGTATTTTTGTATTAATTCAGCTCTCAGTATTTCTAATATGCCTTGTGACTTCTTTGATACATTGGTTGTTTAAAAGTGTGCTGTTTAATTTTTACAATTTTGTGAATTTTCCATTTTTCCATTTTCGTTATTGATTTCTGACTTTATCCCATTGAGGTCAGAGAAGATACTTTGTATGATATCTATCTTTTAAAATCTACTGAGACTTGATTTTTGGCATAACATATGGTCTGTCCTGAAAAATGTCCCATGTGCACTTGAGAAGAATGTGTATTCTATTGTTGTGTATAGAATGCATATTCTGTTAGATCTAGTTGGTTTATTGTGTTAAGTCCTCTATTTCCCTGCTTATCTTCTGTCTGGTTGTCCTCTGCTTTATTATGAGTGGGTTATTGAAGTCTCCAACTATTATTGTAGAACTGTATATACTTACTGATCTGTCCATAGGTGTGTAAATGTTTATAATTGTTATATTTTCTTGCTGTATTGAACCTTTATTAATAAATAATGTCCTTCTTTGTTTTTTATAACCTTTTTTGATTTAAAGTCTTGATTTACAAGTCTTTTTGTGGACCCAATTTTTCATTTCTTTTAAGTAAATACCTAAGATTTGTTGGAGTTGTTGGATCATAGGGCAGGTGTATGTTTAGTTCTATGCCAATTGCCAGACTTTTTCACTAAGTAGAAAGTTTACATTCCCATCTACAGTGTATGAGAATTCTTTTTGCTTCATATCCTTGCCAGCATTAGATGTTGACAGTCATTTTAATTTGAGTTATTCTGATGGGTGTGTAATTGTATTTCAGTTAGGTTTTAATGTACACTTCCCTGCTGATTGATGTTGTTGAGCTCTTTTTCATAGACTTAATGATCATTCACATATCTTTGGAAGTATCTGTTCAAATATTTTGCCCATTTTTTGAAAATCAGGCTTTCTTTTTAAATTGAGTTTGTAGAATTTCCAGGATACTTGGTCAATCAATATATGTTTTGTGAATATTTTCTTCTAGTATGTGCACTGGAAAATTATATATATTCTGCAGTTTATTGGGCGTGATTATCTATGTATGTCAAGTAGGTAACATTTGTTGGTTATATTCTTCAGATCTTTTGGGTCCTTTCTGATTTTACTAGTTTGTTTTTGGTCTGTGTGTTCTATCAGTAACTGAAAGGTATTTAAAAATCTCCACTGATAGTGGATTTATCTAATTTGCTTTTTAGCTGCATCTTGTTTTACTTTATACATTTCTGATCTATGTTACTGGGAATGTACAAATTTAGGATTATTGTATCTTGTTGAATTGTCCCACTATCATTAAAATTCCACTCTTTACCTTTCTTAGTATTTCTTGCTTTAAAATCCACTTTTTTGTGTGTGTGTGTGTGTGTGTGTGTGTGTGTGGTACGCGGGCCTCTCACTGTTGTGGCCTCTCCCGTTGCGGAGCACAGGCTCCGGACACGCAGGCTCAGCGGCCATGGCTCACGGGCCCAGCCGCTCTGCGGCATGTGGGATCTTCCTGGACTGGGGCACGAACCCGCGTCCCCTGCATTGGCAGGCGGACTCTCAACCACTGCCACCAGGGAAGCCCTAAAATCTACTTTGATATTAATGATAGCTTTCTTTGGTTAATGCTTATGTAGTGTATTTCTTTTTCCTTTTCATTTATTATTTCTGGAACTTTATTCTAAAGTATTTCTCATCTTTGTTGTTTTTTCCCCCACGAATTTTTTTCCACCTTTATTGTGATATAATTGACATATAACATTGTGTAAGTTTAAGGTGTACAGTGTGTTAATTTGATACATTTATATATTGCAAAATGATTACTACTATATCATTAGCTAACACCTCCATCCTGCCACATAATTACCATTTCCTTTTTGTAGTGAGAACATTTATGATCTACTCTTTTAGCAGCTTTCATGTATATAATAAAGTATTATTAGTTGTAATCCCCATGTTGTACATTAGATTCCCAGAATTTGTTAATCTTATAACTTGTACCCTTTGGCCATTATCTTCCCTACCCCCAACCCCTGGTAACCATCACTCTATTCTCTGTTTCTCTGAGTTCAGCTTTTTTAGATTCCACATATAAGTGATAATAAACAGTATTTGTCTTTCTCTGTCTTACTTATTTCATATAGCGTGATGCCCTCACGTTTCATCCAGGTTGTTGCAAACAGCAGAATTTTCTTCTTTTTCATGGCTGAATAATATTCTGTTGTTTGTATGGACACACACTACATCTTCTTAATCCATTTATCCTTTGATGGACACTTCAAGATATGGTTGTTTCCATGTCTTGATTATTGTGAATAATGCTGTAATGAACATGGAGGTGCAGATATCTCTTCAAATCGCAGTTCCAATTCATTTGGATATATATCCAGAAGTAGAATTGCTGGATCATATGGTAGTTCTATTTTTAATTTTTTGAGGAGCCTCCATACTGTTTTCCATAGTGGCCATACCAGTTTATGACCACTGCACACTCTTGCCAACACTTGTTATCACTTGTCTTTTTCATAATAGCCATTCTGACAGGCGTAAGGTGACATATCATTGTGGTTTTGATTTGCATTTCCCTAATGATGAGTGATATTTTCCTGTACCTGTTGACATATGTCGTCTTTGAAAAAATGTCTATTCAGGTCCTCTACCTATATTTTAATTAGGTTGGTTTTTTGTTTTTGTTTGTTTGTTTTTTGCTATTGAGTTTTATGAGTTCTGTATATATTTTGGATATTAACCCCTTATCAGATACATGACTTGCAGATATTTTCTCCCATTCCATAGATTACGTTTCCATTTTGTTGATTGTTTCTTTCACTGTGCAGAAACTTTTTAATTTGATGCAGTCCCACTTATTTAATTTTGCTTTTGTTGTTTGTGCTTTGGGTGTCATATCCAGAAAATTGCTGCCAAGACCAATGTCAAGGAGCTTTTTCTCTATCTCTGTTTTAACTGGAGTGTTTTGCCCATCTGTATTTGATGCTGTTACTAACATAGTTGGGCATAAGTCTGTTTTCCTATTTGATTTTTGTTTGTCCTATCTGTTCTTTCTTTATTCCTCATTCTTGCCATCTTTTGAATTAATCAAGTGTTTATTGTTTTTTTGTTTTAAAATATAGGTTTTAATTCAGGTATGGAAAGACCAAAGACCAGGTAACAACTGCCATTGAAAAGATAGTTTAGGGATTTCTCTGATCGTCCAGGGGTAAAGAATCCCCCCTTTCAATGCAGGGGACACGGGTTCGATCCCTAGTCAGGGAACTAAGATCCCACATGCCGTGGGGCAACTATGCCTGTACACCACAACTAGAGGGAAGCCTGAGTGCTGCACAACTAAGACCCGATGTAGCCAAAAATAAATAATAAGTCTTTAAAAAAAAAAGAAAAGATAGTTTATTATACTCATAGATTCCAAGAGAAGAGGGCATGCCATGCCAGAGAGGGCCACTTGGGGAAGCACTGGTATAAGTGAGAAAGCAAGGGAAAAAGCATGGGCAAGAGCCTTGTGGTTTCTGTGGGAATAAACAAGTGAAGCAGGGTAAGCAAGTTTTGGATTAACTACTTTAATTTTAGCAGGCCGTGGGTAGAGGGGCTGTCCCTGGTTGTCTGGCTCTTGGCCCTGTGGTGATTAGAATATGGTGTAGGGGCTCATAGTGTGAAGGCATTGGAGATACAGGCTCTGGATTTGTGGTTTGTATATGAAAGAAGTGCTTGTTTTTTCTCTCTAGGAATTAGCTAGCTCTGGGAGTATAGTCTCTTCCTGTTAGCAAGGCCCTAGCTGTCAAAGCGTCAGATTACAGCAATTTAGAAGATATGATTAATATATTTTTTCTCACAATTAACCTTTTGGTTATACAGTCCTTTATTATTATTTTAATTGTTACCCTAGAGATTGTACTATATATTCTTGACTTATTATAGTTAACTTAAATGAGCACTTTTACCACTTCTCAAACAATGTAAAACCTGTACAGTATTTCAACTTTCTCCTGTTTTTTGTGCAGTTTTTCTCATACATTTTACTTCTAAAATGTCCATTTGATTCCCTTTTTTTAAAAAAAAAATATTTTATTTATTTATTTGGCTGCTCTGGGTCTTAGTTGCAGTGTGTGGGATCTTCATTGAGGCATGAGGGATCTTTTTTTTTTTTTTAGTTGCAGCATGCGAGATCTTTTAGTTGTGGCGTGCAGGATCTTTTAGTTGTGGCATGCAGAATCTTTAGTTGCAGGATGCAGGATCTTTAGTTGTGGCATGCAAATTCTTAGTTGCAGCCTGTGGGATCTAGTTCCCTGACCAGGGATCAAACATAGGCCCCCTGCATTGGGAGCTTGGAGTCTTAGCCACTGGACCAACAGGGAAGTACCCCCCAACCCCCCGCTTTTTTTTAAGACTCTGTCAGTAACTCCAGTATTTGAGTCTCCATTGGGCCTATTTATATTTCCAGTTTTTTCCTTTTCAGTATTTGGTCCACTTTTTAGCATGCCTTACAATTTGTGATTGGTTACTCTTCTTTTTAGAGGAGAATTTGTAGATGTTTTGGATGGTTCTATTTTTCTTCAAAGACAGTTGTGGTTTCTTTTGGTAAGCTGATAGTATAGTGTTGAATCACCTTGAGGCTTGGTTTTAGGCTTTATTAGGGCTAGTTGATGTCAGTTTTGCCCTTATTACTAGGCCTTTGCCCTTACTCTTAAACCATGGCTCTTCTAGAATCCCAACTGACTGTCTAGGGTGTTTATCAAAGCTCAAGCAGGGCTTCCCTGGTGGTGCAGTGGTTAAGAATCCGCCTGCCAATGCAGGGGATATGGGTTCGAGCCCTGGGCCGGGAAGATCCCACATGCCGCGGAGCAACTAAGCCGGTACACCACAACTACTGAGCCTGTGCTCTAGAGCCCGAGACCCACAATTACTGAAGCCCACGCGCCTGGAGCCCGTGCTCCACAAGAGAAGCCACTGCAGTGAGAAGCCTGCACACTGCAACGAAGAGTTGCCCCCACTCGCTGCAACTAGAGAAAGCCTGTGCACAGCAACGAAGACCCAACACAGCCAAAATAAAATAAATAAATTAATTAATTAATTTATTACCAAAAAAAAAAAAGCTCAAGCAGTTTGGTGGGGTTTGAATTCCAACCTCCTCTCCAGCACTTTTTGTCTTCTGAAAGCTCTGCTTATCTTTTTAGTCTTCCAACTGCTGTTTTCTTTTGGGTTTCTGGGAGTTTTAGGCAGTACATACTTAGGAGTTGACTGTTCACTTGAGGAGAATTCGCAGATTTTTGAGCTGCTTCTTTTCAGCTCCCTCTTCTGTGATTATGCCTTTTTTTCCAATATATTAACCTTTACAAAAAATTGAAATATTGTTGATTTACAATATTATGTTAGTTTCAGGTGTATAGCAGAGTGATTCAGTTATATATATTTCAGATTATTTTTCATTACAAGTTATTGTAAGATATTGAATATAGTTCCCTGTGCTATACAGTAAATCCTTGTTGCTTATCTATTTTATGTATAGTAGTTGTATGTATTAATCCCACACTCCTAATTTATCCCTTCCTCCCTCCCTTTCCCTTTTGGTAACCAGAAGTTTGTTTTCTATGTCTGTGAGTCTGTTTCTGTTTTGTATGTAGATTTATTTGTATTATTTTTTAGATTCCACACATAAGTGATATCATATAATATTTATCTTTTTCTGTCTGACTTCACTTTGTATGGTATTTTCTGCATCATTCATGTTGCTGCAAATGGCAATATTTCACTCTTTTTATGGCTCAGTAATATTCCATCATATATATACCACATCTTCTTAAACCATGATTGTGCTTTTTAAGTTCCAGACGCTTTGGAAGCTCCTGTCTCTGGCCTCTCTCCTCAGCCTAGCTTCCTCCTTGGACTCTTGTTTTCCTGTAATACCACAAGTTCAAGGATGAAGCTGGAGTAAATTTATTGCTCACATTGGCTACTGTTCTTCTCTCAAGGCTTCTGGTCTCTAAAGCTTTGCCTACATTTGTTGCTCTCCAGTAGTTTCATACAATTGTTTTACATACATTGACTGCTTTGATTCTTGTTTGGGCTTTTGGGACAGTCTAACAGAAACATGGCAAAAATTAGTGGTGAAGTTTCCCTTGATTTATGTTTGATATTATTTGTACTTGCGTAGACTTTTCATATATCCTACTCTAAAGATATGTGGTTTTGTTTTTTTATTTTTATTTATTTATTTATGGCTGCATTGGGTCTTCGTTGCTGTGCATGGGCTTTCTCTAGTTGTGGTGAGTGGGGGCTACTCTTCATTGCGATGCATGGGCTTCTCATTGTAGTGGCTTCTCTTGTTGCGGAGCACAGGCTCTAGGCACGCGGGCTTCAGTAGTTGTGGCGTGCAGGCTCAGTAGTTGTGGCTTGTGGTCTCTAGAGTGCAGGCTCAGTAGTTGTGGTGCATGGGCTTAGTTGCTCCACAGCATGTGGGATCTTCCCAGACCAGGGCTCAAACCCGTGTCCCCTGCATTGGCAGGAGGATTCTTAACCACTGTGCCACCAGGGAAGCCCAAGATATGTGTTTTTGGAGCAATTGGTCTTTCATTGTTGATATTGAAAAGTAGAGAATTTCAGTAGGTTTTCTGTCTTCTTCAGACCTGCCCATATGATCTATCCAGTGAGGAAAGTTATTGTCCTTTTCCTTTCGTTAAAGGGACTGAATTAAATCACGTATTAGCAAATTATCAATGATTTTAAAATTTTAAATAAAACTATAAAATTGCATTATCCAAAATCCAGAACTGAAGTGGGTGTGTTTTGAATTAAGGTTGTAATGAGAACTAAGGATGGGATTAGAGAAAGGTAAAAAGGAAAGACAAGCAAGGCTCCTGAAGGGAACCTCCTCCACTAAATACTAAAAAATGTAGGCTTTAATCTGAAGTCTTGAGGGAACACTGAAGTGCAACAGAAATATTATATTTCCATTTGTGACATAGAAAGTTTATTTTTGTAGCAGTGTAGAAGAGAGATTGGCAAGTGTCAAAGATAAAAGAAGGGAGGCTGATTATGAAGATTTTATAATTGGAAAGAAATGCTGAGAGCTCAAACTAGATAGTGGCAGTGAATTTAAAGCTTAAATTGATAGAATCAAAAGAACTTGTTTTCTGCCAAGATAAGAGGGTGGACACTGTGGTGCCTCACTCACGGAAGAGAATTATTTACTGAGGATGGGGGAGTGGTGGGCAGGGAGAGATTCTCTAGTGCTTGGACCTCCTTGTGCAGTATTTCTGGGTTTGTCCTACCCAGGCTGGATTATTTTAGAGAGCTGTGGTTGGGAGAGAAAGTCTCATAGTCCCAGAGTTAAGTATAGCAGGGGCAACAAAAGCTAATTGGTCTAAGCTAGATATCAGGAGCTGGCTTAGGAGAGACCTGGTGGTTAAACACAATGGGTGATCCTGGATTGGGAAAAAATTCCTGTAAAGTACATTGAGATAGTTGGTGAAATTTGAATATGGACTATATATGCACTGTATAATAGTATTATATCAATGCTAAATTTCCTAAATTTGATCTTTTGTTTTTCAAGAGAATGTTCTTGTTCTCAGGAAATATATGAAGTTCTTTGGAACCAAGAGTAGGAATTTATCTCAAGTCCTATTCAGTAATAAAAGAATGATAATGTAATGATAACAGTATATATTTTTAGATAAAGAGTTTCAAAGCACATGTGGCAAAATGTTAACCAAGGATTTATCTATAGTAGGTGCCATGGTCTATATCTATAGTATAGCTCATGGTCCAGCCTGTGAACTATTTTCATTTAGCTTTCAAACTAAGAATGATTTTTACATTTGGAAAAACAAAAGGAAGAGTATGCAACAGAAAAAGAAGAAATGTATTTGGCCCACAAGGCCTAAAATGTTTAATATCTTGTTCTCCACCCTCCCAACGCAGGGGGCCCGGGTTTGATTCCTGGTCGGGGAACTAGATCCCACATGCGTGCTGCAGCTAAGAAGTGTGCCTGCCACAACTAAAAGATCCCACACGCTGCAACTAAGACATGGTGCAGCACCCCCCAAAAAATGTATATATATATGTATGTATGTATATATATAAAGAAAAGAAACCTAGGTTCTGGTTAGGGCCGCCTGAGGAACCATTGCATGGAAGCTTAGAGGGGTCAGGGACAACTGCTCAGAGCAGGTGTTTTCTGTTAATTGTTTTGATGTCTGGGAAACATGTACCATATAGATGAGCAAAGTTTAACTGTAGCTCACAACTGACTAACTTTGCTGTCATTCTATTTCTAGGTCACTAACATTCATATTTTGTAGTATCAGCTAAACCCATGTGGCAGTGTGTGTATGTGTGTGTTGCATATGTGAGTGTGCACACCTAAAAGTGTGCTTCTGATTTTATGTGCTCTCTCACCCCAGCCTCATGACAGGGCTAAATGTGCAGTGTCTTTCTATAGAGTATATACAGGAAGGACCTTCTCATCAAATTTTTTTAGGTGACTAAAAATAGTTCTTAAAATATAGGTCTGAAAAAAAAAAATATAGGTCTGAATTTTCATTAATTGACAGTAGGGGTCACCTTAAATTTAAAAATACTTCAATTGAGCCAGGTATTCTGGCTGTCTTCAGACAAGCTAATCAAGGACTGGCATCATAATAAAGTGTTTGAAACCAAACCAAAGAGTCAGATATCCAAAAGGACCACTATCTCTAGATTGCCAGGAAGATAAACGTTCTCTTTTAGTTTCCAGTACCTTACATAGAACCAACATGATGTCTGTAGATGGGCCATAGAACACTGGCTTTGGAACCAAGCTTCCTAACAAATGTGGCAGACCATGTATGATCCCAGTGAAGTCATTTATTTACTTTGTAAAAGTTTTTTTCTTTATTTTAAAAACAGATGTAATATTTACCTCTTATTTCCTAGTGTAAGATTTTATTAATGTGTATTCTTTTAGGGGCTTGGCAAGTTTTATATTTTCACTGGTACAGCAAATTGTTTAATGTTTTAAGAAAAAAGATATAAGTATAAAAAAGAAGGGCTTCCTTGGTGGCGCAGTGGTTAAGAATCCGCCTGCCAATGCAGGAGACAGGGGTTCGAGACCTGGTCCGGGACGATCCCACATGCCGTGGAGCAACTAAGCCCGTGTGCCACAACTACTGAGCCTGTGCTCTAGAACCCGTGAGCCACAACTACTGAAGCCCATGCGCCTAGAGCCCGTGCTCCACAACAAGGGAAGCCACAGCAATAAGCCTGTGCACCACAACGAAGAGTAACCCCTGCTTGCCACAACTAGAGAAAAGCCCGTGTGCAGCAACGAAGACCCAATGCAGCCAAAAATAAATAAATAAATTTATTTAAGAGAAAGAATTATAGAAAGACAATTTACATATAATTAATTGATATGGTGATTTCAGATCATTCTTATTAATTCATTAAAATAGCTCCCAAATGGATATTCACAGTTTCCTGGTCTGTAACAAAATGATTGGTTGTATATATTGTCTTTTTTTGCTCTTTACAGCATGAAGTTTGTCCTTAGGCCTGTAGCCAATTTTGCCTTTACTCCTTTACTTTCAGATGGTGAGAAGAGATAACATGTAGTATTGTGCTCTTATTTAATTACTCATAGCTCATTTAATTCTGTTCTAAATAGTATTTTAATTTTTTTATTTTTTGAATTATAATGGACCTACAATACTATGTTAGTTCCAAGTGCACAACATAGTGATTTGATATTTCTATATGTTACAAAATGGTTACCATGATAAATCTAGTTACCATCTGTCACCATACAAAGTTATTACAGTATCATTGCCTGTATTCCCCATGCTGTACATTTCATCCCTATGACTCACTTAGTTTCTAACTGGAAGTTTGCACCTTTTAATCTCCCTCACCTGTTTCACTCATCCCCTCACCCCCATCTCCTCTGGCAAACCACCTGTACCTTCCCTGTATCTATGAGTCTGTTTCCATTTTGTTTGTTTTGTTTTTTAGATTCCACATGTTAAATGAAATCATATATTTGTCTTTCTCTGTCTGACTTATTTTACTTAGCATATAATTATTTTAATTAGCATAATTATTTTACTTAGCATAATATCCCCTAGGTCCATCCATGGTTTCACAAATGGCAAGATTTCACTCCTTTTTAATGGCTTAGTAATACTCCATCACACACACACACACACACACACACACACACACAGACATGCACCATTATATATATGTGTGTATGTATATATGCAGCATATCTTCTTTATCCATTGGACACTTAGGTTGCTTCCATATCTTGGCTATTGTGAATAAAGCTGCAGTGAACATGGGGGTGCGTGTAATATTTTCAAATTAGTGTTTTTGTTTTCTGTGAAAAAATACACAGAAGTGGAATTGCTGTATTGTCTAGCAGTTCTATTTTTAATTTTTGAGGAAGCTCCATACTGTTTTCCATATTGACTGCACCAGTGTGCATCCCCAGCAATAGTGCACGACGGTTCCCTTTTCTCTATATCCTCATCAACACTTGTTACTTGTTGTCTGTTTAATAGCCATTCTGACAGGTGTGAGATGATATCTTACTGTGCTTTTGCTTTGCATTTCCCTGATGTATCTGTTGGCCATCTTTATGACTTCTTTGGGAAAATTTCTATTTAGGCCCTCTACCCATTTTTTAATTGGGTTGTTTGTTTTGATGTTGAGCTGTATGATTTCTTTGTATAATTTGAATATTAACCCCTTATCACATATATCATTTGCAAATATCTTCTCCCATTCAGTAGGCTGCCTTTGCACTTTGTTGACAGTTTCCTTCCCTGTGCAAAGCTTTTTAGTTTCATGTAGTCCCATTTGTTTATTTTTTGTTTTGTTTCCCTTGCCTGAGAAGACATATCTGAAAAAATATTCCTAAGACTGATTTCAAAGAGTGTACTGCCTATGTTTTCTTCTAGGAGTTTTAATCCATTTTGAGTTTATTTTTGTATATGGTGTGAGAGAGTAGTCCAATTTGATTCTTCTGCATGTAGCTTTCTAGTTTTCCCAACACCGTTTATTGAAGAGGCTGTCTTTTCCCCATTGTATGTTCTTGCTTCCTTTGTCATGGATTAATTAACCATATAAATGTGGGTTATTTCTGGGCTCTCTTTTCTCTCTTATTGATCTGTGTGTCTGTCTTGTGCCAGTATCATAGTGTTTTGGTAACTGTAGCATTGTGGTACGGTTTGAAATCAGGGAGCATGATACCATCAGCTTTGTTCTTTCTTAGTATTGTTTTAGCTATTTGGGGTTTTATGTTTCCGTACAAATTTTAGAATAATTTGTCCTAGTTCTGTGAAAAATGCCATTGGTATTTTGATAGGGATTGCATTGAATCTGTAGGTTGCCCTGAGTAGTATGGGCATTTTAACAATATGAATTTCTCCAATCCATGAGTAAATACATCTTTCCATTTGTGTAATCTTCAGTTTCTTTTATCAATGTCTTACAGTTTTCAGAGAAAAGTCTTTTACCTCCTTGGAGGAATTATTCCTAGGTAATTTTTTTTTGACGTAATTTTACATAAATGGGATTGTTTTCTTAATTGCTTTCTTTTTTTGATAGTTGTTATTTGTATAGAAACTCAAGAAACTTCTGTACATTAATTTTGTATCCTGCAACTTTACTGAATTCACTGTTGCGTTCTAATAGCTTTTTGGTGGCATCCTTAGGATTTTTTAATATATAGTATCAGGCCATCTGCAAAAAGTGATAATTTTGCTTCCTCCTTTCCAATTTAGATGTCTTTTATTTCCTTTTCCTTCCTAATTGCACTAGCTAGGACTTTCAGTACTATGTTGAATAAAAGTTACGAGAGTAGTCATCCTTGTTCCTAATCTTAAAAGAAAGGCTTTCAGCTTTTCACCATTGTGTATAATGTTGTCTTCAGGTTTGTCATATATATGCCCTTTAATATGTTAAGGTATATTCCCTCTATACCCACTTTGTTGAGAGTTTTTATCGTAAATGGATGTTGATTTTTGTCAAATCTTGCTGGCCTTGTAGAATAAGTTCAGAAGCATTTCTTCCTCTTCAGCTTTTTGGAATAGTTTGAGAAGGATAGGTGTTAACTCTTTAAATGTTTGGTTGAATTCACCTGTGAAGCCATCTGGTCCTAGACTTTTGTTTCTTGGGAATTTTTTGATTACTGATACAATTCATTACTGGTAATCGGTCTCTTCCTATTTTTTATTTCTTCCTGATTCAGTCTTGGGAGATTGTATGTTTCTAGGAATTTATTTATTTCTTCTACGTTGTCCATTTTATTGGACATTGGACATTTATATTGTCCATTATAATATTATTTATTATAATTGTTCCTAGTAATCTCATTTGTAATACATTTGTAGTCTGTGATGTCAGTTGTAACTTCTTTTTCATTTCTGATTTTATTTATTTGGGCCCTCTCTTTTTTTCTTAACGGATCTGGCTAAAAGTTTATCAATTTTGTTTATCTTTTTGAAGAACCACCTCTTATTTTCATTGATCTTTTATATTGTATTTTTAGCCTTTATTTCTGCTCTGATCTTATAATTTTTTTCATTCTACTAACTTTGGATTTTGTTTGTTCTTCTTTTTCTAGTTCCTTTACATTTAAGGATAGGTTGTTTATTTGAGATTTTTCCTGTTTCTCGACGTGGGCTTGTATTGCTATAAACTTCCCTCTTAGAACTGCTTTTGTTATGTCCCATAGCTTTTGGTTCATTGTATTTCCATTTTCATTCGTCTCCAGGTATTTTTTTATTTTTTCAGTGACCCACTGATTACTTAGTGTTTAATATTATATAGTTTAGCTTCCATGTGTTTGTGTTTTTGCAGTTTTTTTCCTGTAATTGATTTCTAGTCTCATACTGTTGTGGTTGGGAAAGATGCTTGATAATAATATTATAATATTTATATATGAATTTTTATTTTATTATTTATTATTATTATTTTTTGGCTGCATTGCGTCTTCATTGCTGCATGCGGGCTTTCTCTCTAGTTTCAGTGAGCGGGGGCTACTCTTCATTGTGGCGGGTGGGCTTCTCATTGCGGTGGCTTCTCTTGTTGCAGAGCACAGGCTCTAGGTGCGCAGGCTTCAGTAGTTGCAGTATTGAGTATTCGTTACTCAATCCTCTTTTTTTTTTTTTTTTTTTTTTGTGGTACGGGGGCCTCTCACTGTTGTGGCCTCTCCCGTTGCGGAGCACAGGCTCCGGACTCACAGGCTCAGCGGCCATGGCTCACGGGCCTAGCTGCTCTGCAGCATGTGGGATCTTCCCAGGCCAGGGCAAGAACCCGTGTCCCCTGCATCGTCAGGCAGACTCCCAACCACTGCACCACCAGGGAAGCCCCTGATTGCTATTCTTTGCCTTTAGCTCAGCTTTCATCTCAGCAAATGAGTTTTCTAATTTTAATTGGCTCCTCTTTATAGTTTCTAATTCCTTGTTACAGTGGGTGGCATTTTTATCAATAGCTTTCTTAATTCCTTCAGTATTTTTATTACTTTTTGAACTCGGGATCTCATAGACTGGAGAGGTCTGTTTCTTTTTTTATTAATTTAATTAAATTAATTTATTTATTTACTTATTTGGCTGCGTTGGGTCTTCTTTGCTGTGCGTGGGCTTTTTCTAGTTGTGGCGAGCGGGGGCTACTCTTCATTGTGGTGCGCGGGCTTCTCATTGTGGTGGCTTCTCGTTGCGGAGCATAGACTCTAGACGCGCGGGCTTCAGTAGTTGTGGCACGCAGGCTCAGTAGTTGTGGCTTGTGGGCTCTAGAGCGCAGGCTCAGTAGTTGTGGTGCACGGGCTTAGTTGCTCCGCGTCGTGTGGGGTCTTCCTGGACCAGGGCTCGAACCCATGTCCCCTGCATTGACAGGCAGATTCTTAACCATTGTGCCATCAGGGAAGTCTCGAGAGGTCTGTTTCATTGCTTGTTCTTTCAGGAGATTTTTCTTGTTCTTTTAATTGGGAGTGGTTCCTCTGCTTCTTTATTTTACTTATATTTCTCTGACTCTGTGCATTTAAGAGAAACCCTTATCTACTGTGGTCTTGAAGGGCTGTTTTTATGTGGGAGCATCCTTGTGTAGCCTGTGTGAGTCTGATATTTTTGGTGCGAGGACTGTTTTTAATATGGGTTCCTGCCATGTCTTTCTTCAGTGTGTAGTGGCTTTTATCCTCTTGATAGGAGGTGTGATTGGTGGTGTAGTGAGCAGATAGCCTGCACTGGATGTTGAGTGGGGCCTCCTATTTGCTCTGTAATTGTCACAGCCCTTTCGGGGGTAAGGTCTGCTCCTCAGTTGTTGTAATAGAAGCCCCTAGATCGGTTTCTGAGCTGTGATGTGAGGTAGGTGGTACTGGAGCACCTCCGCTGGGAGAGGAGCCACTGAGTATTCCTCTACAGGAGCTGTCCACGAGGAACTGCACTCTGTGGTGTTGCCTGCCACGTTATGTGCACTCACAAAGTACACTGTTGTTGGCACTACCTTCAGCCTTGCCTCAGTCAAGGGAATGCAGGCAGTCAGCCTGGGTATCCCTCAGGCTCTGTGCTCACAAAGCCAGTAGGGCAGATCTACTGAAGTCAGGCACCTGGATGTTCCATGGGGGCTACAGAATCAGCCCAGGTCCTGGCCCTGCCTCTGCATGCCTGTGTCCGCAAAGCCTGTAGCTACTAACACAGGACCACCCCAGCCTTGGAAGCAACAGTAATCCACTGGGATGTCCGGCAGGCACAGAGCTTACAAAGCTGCCAGTAGCCATGTAAATCCACCAGTCTCACAGCCCCTGAGGGTAGGCTCAGATTTCAGCCCCACTTCTGCATGGGGACAACCCACCAGCACAGAGGTGGTAGAGGTGGAGCCACATTGACTGTGAGCTCAGGTGAGCTCGTGGAGAATGAGGCTGCTATGGTGGGGCCCCGTCCCTCCCTTTACATGTGTGTTTAACTATGTGGCTTCTATTGTGGCCCCAGGCTCTATCCTGCGCCCACCCCCAGTTGCAGCCCAGAGCACCCTCCAGCTCCTTCCGTCTGTCTCCACACAGCCATCCCCAGCCCTTTCCCCAGGTCTGTCCACTGAAGCCCAAGTTGCAGCACTCAGCCCCTGCACGCACCAGCAGATGTGCATCTCGGGCTGGGAAGTGCAGCGAGGTGTCCAGGACCATCTGTGCTGGTTTCTCTCTGTTCTGCCTCCCACAGTCTGGTTGCTGCACTCTCCTCTGAGCCTGTGAAGCTCCGTATCTGTCCCAGCTGATCTCCCAACCAGTGAAAGGGGTTCCCAGACTGAGGGAACCTTCCTCTTTCATAGCTCCCTCCCAGAGGCACAGGTCCCATCCTGATTCCTTTTTTTTTTTTTTTTCCTTCATTCGACTCTGTTACGTGGTGCTCTTTCTTGCAGTTTTAGTTGTATTAGATATTCTGCCAGCGTTCAGTAGGTATTCTGTGAGAATTCTTCCACATGAAGATGTTTTTTTGTTTTTTGTTTTTTTTTGGCGGTATGCTGGCCTCTCACCGCTGAGGCCCCTCCTGCTGCGGAGCACAGGCTCCGGACGCGCAGGCCCAGCGGCCGTGGCTCACGGGCCCAGCCGCTGTGCGGCACGCAGGATCCTCCCGGACCGGGGCACGAAGCCGTGCCCCCCGCATCGGCAGGCGGACCCCCAACCCCTGAGCCACCAGGGAAGTCCTATAGATGTATTTTTGATGTATTTGTGGGAGGAGGTGTGCTCCATGTCCTTCTCTTCTGCCATCTTTATCTCGAGAAGCGGTTTTCTTAATGTCCAAGAAAGAAGTAAGGAGTAAGGAAATGAGGAAGGCTAGAAACAACCCTGTTGTATGTTGGATTGGAATTGGAGGTATCAGTAGGAACTCCTCTCTCTCTCTCTCCCTCTCTCTCTCTCTCTCTCTCTCATGCGCACTCCTCTCTCTCTCTCTCTCTCTCTCTCTCTCTCATGCGCACACACACACACAGATATACACATATTTATAAAGAATAAAAATTCCTTTTATTAAATGTAGAAGAACTAAGGGAAATAATTGTTGCAGCCAAGATCCACTAGTAGATGCTAAAATTAGTAGGTTAAAGTTTGAGATGAAACAGGATATATGCATAATCTCAAGTATAGCCCCAAAGATATTTATTAATTAAAATGGAAAAATCGGGCTTCCCTGGTGGCATAGTGGTTGGGGTTAGTAGTTAATAATTTTACCAGTGTTAATTTCTTAGTTTTGATAATTTTATTATGCAAGATATTAACAGTAGGCAAAAGCTGTGTGAAAGGTATATGGTAACTCTCTGTACTATATTTGCAGCGTTTCCCTAAGTCTAAAATAATTTCAAAGATAAAAAGTTTTTTTAACTCACTAGTAACCAGAAAGGGACTTTTTCCCAAAAAGTGGGGAGGATGTAAGTTGACTCTTTTTTTTTTTTTTTTACTTCAGAAAGATAATATACACTTCAGAAATTAAAATTTCTAGGAAATAAAATTGGTAGTTAAAGGAATATATTTTATTATTTTAAAGACTGTAACTTTAAGATTGAGCCAGCGATATACTAAAGTCATAAAACATCTCTAAGTATTCCTTTCTTAATCTATAGTGGAAAACTCCACTCATTGATTTCTTCTTTGTATAAAAATTGTTTTTTCCCCCTCAAACAGTAAGTATTGTACAGATGTTTAATATTTTGGCAGTATTATGGGTTTAGTCTTTTTTTATGGGCACCTTAGGAATGAAACTACAATTTATTAATTAATAAATTTAGTAATTTATTAATAATAAAATGTTATTTCCCTTGAGAATATATGGTTCAAATTCTTAACAATTTGAGCTTTTGGTTTATACCCCAATTATAAATTGGAGACAAAAATAATAAAAACTCCATCTATAATTTCACTACCCACGGACAGCTACTATTAACATTTAGGTATATAAGTTGTAGAATTTTGTGTACACATGTGTATGTGTGTGTTTGATGTTGCTCACGTTTGTTTAATTTCTGGATTGGACACAAAATAGAGAAGAGGGACCCAGGATATTGATATTTTAGAAACAACCCTTTTTCTATATTACAGTTTTGTCTGAATTTATGCTTATACCTTTCCTCTCCAAATACACTAATATAGAGAAATATAGAGAAAAGGAAAAATATACATAGAATCTTAGAAATGGGCCCAATAAAAGAACCCCACTGAGAAAATCCCTGAAAAATAGCCATTCAGTATGCTGGTAGGAATTTTTAAAATTGATTTTATTTAATTTAATTCATATATAATAAATATCCAGATATTAAATATATAGTTTGATGAAATTATACAACCAAGTTCAACATATAAAATGGTGATAGTTGTAGGAATGGATATGAAGAGATAGAGGATGGAATGATTCTTGTTTGAATATACCTCTTTGGATAATAAATACTTTATATACTTAAAAATTAAAATTAATATGTATGGGGGGAAGGTTGTCACTGACATCAAAGGCAAACAGGAACAATGAACCCAACTGTATTTCAGACATAACCACATTGAAGGGAAAAATAGAACTAATAGGAGTAACTTTTGTACGTAGTATTTTAACTGTATACTCTCAGTCTGGTTGGGAGAGGGAAACTGTAGGCAAATCTTGAACCCTTCTTAATAGACTTGTTTCATATTTGTATGGGTGTGACGGATCTGAAACTATATGTTAAAGGATTAAGTGGGAATTCATTGGTGGTCCAGCGGTTAGGACTGGGCGTTTTCACTGCAGTGGCCGGGGCTCAATCCCTGGTCGGGGAACTAAGGTCCTGCAAGCCACGTGGTGTGACCAAAAAAAAAAAAAAAGAAGGAGGATTGAGTAATGAATAATGTTGATGTTGTTTGGGGTCAGGATCCTAACTGTGAAAATATGGAAAGAAATATGGAAGTGGGGAAGGTAAGGAAGAACCCTGCGGGTTTGATTGGATAGGAATTAACAGTGTTAATATGAAATAATTATATCTCATATATGTGTGTGTGCATCTCCTAGCTCTGTCTGCTGCAAGATTCTATTTGTAATGACACCCAGTAGTAATGAGCACACTTAGCACTCAGATCTCGAATTTAATTCCTAACTAAAAGGAACAAGAACTTATTGGAGGAATGTCTCATTTTGTTGCAGTGGGCAGGGAACATAAATGATAAGCCTTAGAAGACCTTGTGCCAGAAAGTTAAAAAGTGCTTTAAAGAAAGAAAAAAAAAATGGGGCCTGTCAAAAAGACATTGGAGCCAGCTTAGAGGGGCTCCCACTGGCCAAATCTGGAACAATTTGAACATCAGTATATAAAGATAGTAATGGATTATAACCCATTTAATAAAATAGGACTTCATAATTTCCATGATAGATGATGGATGGATGGATGAAAGGGGGGTGTTTTCCTTATAATAGAATGCCTGACTGATAAATGTGAAGGGAATGGTAGAGGTGGGGGGAGGAAATGAGCATTTTGTAATTGTCATAGTGAAGATTGTTTTGGGCTATTATCTTTAATGTTTGCTAAATCTAAGGGAAAATTTTGATGAGCAGGATGTTTACATGGTTTTAAAGTATCTCTCCACAGATTGTTAGATACAAGGTAGGAAACAGTAACTTTAACTATACACATGGGAAAAACACAGACAGCACCTTTAGTGGGTGATGAAAATTGGTAACACCAATGAGGAGTGGACACATTGTATACCTCCAGATATGATACCCTGGGAAGGACACAATATCACTCTTATAGTATTCTTGCCAGAGGTGTATAATCAGAATCTAATCTTGAAGAAATGTCAGACAAGTACAAATTTAGTTACATTCTCTAAAATACCACTGTGTATTCTTCAAAACTGTCAGTATCATGAAAGATAAAGAGGGGTTATGGAATTGTTCTAGATTAGAGAAGACTAAGTAAGCACAATATGTGATCCTGAAGGGAGGGAAAAACATGTTTGTGAACATTAAGTATTTTTACTTTTTGCTTTTTAAAAACATGAATAAGCAAAAGTCGTATCTCCTTTTAACTTGGTCATTTAATTTTAATCATCATTACTAGTACATTTGGATTTTAATAGTCAAATTTTAGTTTAATTTAGTATTTTAAAATAATATTAGATTTGCAGATTTCACAGTTAGTACAGTGTTTTCCCCTATAATCTTCATCTAGTTCCCCTAATGTTAATATGTTACGTAATCATGGTACCTTTATCAAAACTAAGAAATCAACATTGATAGGATACTAGTAACTAAACTATGTACTATATTCTGTGTACTAAATTTTACCAGTTTTTCTGCTGTCTCTTCTCTGTTCTAGAATCTAATCCAGTATACTTCATTGCATTTAGTATACCCGCTTTTAAATTAAGCTTTGTCTTAGGCTAATTAAAAGTGTAGCTGTTTAATGCAAAACAGTGGAATTAGGTCCTTACCTCATACTATAGAAACTATAGAAAAATTAACTCAAAATGGATCAAAACCTCAATGTCGCAGTTAAAACTATAAAACTCTTAGAAGAAAACATAGCGGTAAATCTGCATGTCTTTAGTTTTGGCAGAGCATTCTCAGATGTGACACCAAAAGCATGAGCAATAAAAGAAAAAAATAAATTGACCTTAATCAAAAATAAAAATTTCTGTGCTTCAAAGTAGTGAAAAGACAACCTACAGAATAGGAGAAAAAATTTTGTAAATCATATATCTAATAAGGGACTTGTGCCTAGAATATGTAAAGAACTCTTATAACTCAATCAAAAGACAACCCAATTTAAAAATGGGAAAAGCATCTGAATTGACATTTCTCAAAGAAAGATGTACAAATGGCTAAGGAGCACATGAAAAGATAATATCATTAGTCATGAATCTTGAAAAAAGCCAGTCACAAAAGACCACATATTACATAGTTCCATTTATATGAAATGTCCAGAATGGTCATATCTCTAGAGACATGGAAAAGTAGATTAGTTGTTGCTTAGGGCCGAATGGGTTTTTTTTTTTTTAATGAAGAAAAGAATTTTATTATAAAATACACATAAAATTTACCGTTTGACCATTTCTAAATGAACAATTTGGAGTTTCTTTTTGAGGTGATGAAAGTTGTAAAATTATAATGATGGTTGCATATATCTGTGAATGTTCTAAATGCCACTGAATTGTACACATTAAAATGGGTGTATTGTATGGCATGTAAATTATATCTCAGCTCTTATAAAAGAGCGCAGTATAGCTGTTTAGACATGATTAAAATAAAGAGGTTCGTAGATAGATAAGCAGAGAACATTTTGGAAAAATAAATTTATATTCAAGCAGGATGTCTGTGGATAGATCCGCTTCACCCATTACAATAAGTGGTGCCAGTTTCCTAACCAGTACACCGGTAATTGAAATTGGAATGTGATTAAGTTTCCCAGGGCCCACTTAACTGAGTGCCTTTTTTTTTTTTTCCCCAAGCCACTCTGTTGAGATAAAATTCACATATGTGCTGTCTTTTTTTTTAACAAGTTTTAAAGTATAAATTACATACCATAAGTTCACCAATTTAATGCCTACATTTCAACGATTGTCAGTAAATATGAGTTTTGCAGCCATCACCATAATCTAATTTAGAACATTTTATCTTTGGGAACTCATTAAAAATCTGAATTGAAGATGAGTTCTTCCAACAGATGATTTGAGGTGGTTCTGATACTTTTAGTGAACCCATTTAAAATATTTTGCAGCTAGTCTCATGTGCCTTCTTAATATATAATCATTTTTTTAACACATGGAAGTTTAGCTTTTCTAGTTAACTGTCGTGTTTCTGTTACATTTTTATTACCTTTTTTCAGGATTACCTCAACAATGTTAAGTAATAATTGTGATAGCATTTTAGCATTCTTAAGCCTGATTAGCAGTAGTTTACAATAGAGGTGATTTATCATGTTAAAGAATTACCTTTCTAATTTGTTTCCTAAGAGTTTGGCCTTCTTTGCAATTGAATACATTTAGAGTTGGGCACTTCTTCATTTTCAGGATTTATTGAGCATTTATAAATATGTGTGTGTGTGTGTGTGTGTGTGTGTATTATTTGTTTGTTCCCCCTTTAACTTTTACAAATTGTGGTAAATTATGAAACGTTTTTTTCTAGTATTAGAATCTTTTGCATTTCTGTAAGTTTATCCAAATGAAAAACTGTATATATTTGTGTATTTTATCCAAATGAAAAATTATTTTAATGCTCTATAATATTTTAAAAATTTTATTTAGAGTTTTCTTGTCTATATTTACAAGTGAAATTGATACCTAACTTTCTATTTTGTGCTGTTTGTGAGGTTTTAGTTATTGGGTTATACTGCCTTCTTAAAATTAATGGGCTAACTTTCCTTTTTTTCCCCCCTTACATCCTGAAAAGTTCACCTGGTAAAACTATTTTCCACTGAAGAGTAGTTTTTTTGTTGTTGTTGTTTTCTTTTGTTTTTTTGGTACGCGGGCCTCTCACTGTTGTGGCCTCTCCCATTGCGGAGCACAGGCTCTGGACGTGCAGGCTTAGCGGCCATGGCTCATGGGCCTAGCCGCCTCGCGGCATGTGGGATCTTTCCGGACCGGGGCACGAACCTGTGTCCCCTGCATCGGCAGGCGGACTCTCAACCACTGCACCACCAGGGAAGCCCACCACTGAAGAGTATTTTATATTTGTTTGTTTGTTTGTTTAATATTTGTTTATTGGTTTGAGTTGGGTCTTCGTGTGGCGAGTGAGATCTTTGTTGCTGTGTGTGGGATCGTCATTGCAGCATGTGGGATCTTTAGTTGTGGCATGCAAGATCTTTAGTTGCGGCATGCGAACTCTTAGTTGCAGCACATGGGATCTAGTTCCCTGACCAAGGATCGAACCCAGGCCCCCTGCACTGGGAGCTCGGAGCCACTGGACCACTGGGGAAGTCCCTATGTTTTGTTTTGCTTTTTGGCTGCTTGCGGAATCTTAGTTCCCTGACCAGGGATCGAACCCGTGCCCTCGGCAGTGAAAGCCGGGGTCCTGACCACTGGACTGCCAGGGAAATCCCCACTCAAGAGTATTTTAAAGACAATTCATTGGTGTTCTTTTCAGTCTGCCACCATTGTTTGTTTTTCTTACATTTTCTTCTTTAGATCAGTTTTAGTAATTTATTCCTTCCAGAAAATTGTCCATTTCATTGAGATTTCAAAATTGATTAGCGTAGGCTTGTACATATACTAGTCTTGTTTTGTCTCTCTGTTATAGTACTATTCAAATTTCTGTTTTTTCCTCTTAACTAGATCTCTCAAAGATAAACCCTGCTTTATATTTCTTTCCAAAGTACCAGTTTCTGGATGATTTGATAAGTTTCACTATATGGTTATTGGGTTCTTTTGTTTTTAATGTTCTTTAAAGGCAGTTTCGATGTTCCTTTTGACATGGTAGCTCATAAATGCTTTTATTCTCAAAGAAATTATTGCCCAGATTTAATCTGTTAATTTTTACAATAGTTCTTTCTTTGTTTTTTTAGGCACGAGATGTGCGCACCAATGAAGTGGTGGCTATCAAGAAAATGTCTTATAGTGGAAAGCAGTCCACTGAGGTAGGTGAAATATTTATATTCCTCTTGGCATGTTAGAAAAAGACATACTGTTTTGTTTTTTTTTGTTTTTTGTTTTGTTTTGTTTTTTTGCGGTACGCGGGCCTCTTACTGCTGCGGCCTCTCCCGCTGCGGAGCACAGGCTCCGGACGCGCAGGCCCAGTGGCCATGGCCCACAGGCCTAGCCGCTCCGCGGCATGTGGGATCCTCCTGGACTGGGGCACAAACCCATGTCCCCTGCACCGGCAGGCGGACTCCCAACCACTGCGCCACCAGGGAAGCCCGACATACTGTTTTTAATTGAGGGTAGCTGGGAATTTTTTCAAAAAAGTGTAGCATACCTAAAAGTATATGAATATTAAGAATATATCTCAGTGTATTTTCTTTCACAAACTGAGTGTACCTTTTTAACTTGTACCTAGAGCCATAAACAGCATATTACTGGCATTCCAAAAACCTACCTGTCCCCCTGCTTTTAATTTTTTAACTGTGGTATAATATATTACTTTATCTTTATCATAGAAGGCTTATCAGTTTCTAAAAGAGTAAACTAGAATAAGATGCATTTAACAGTAAATTATATTGGATGTAATTTTTTTAATGATTCAGACTTTAAGGGTTGATTTAAGCAAACTTTAATCAGCAGATAATATATATCTAGTCTGAAAAATAAAAAAAATACAATTATTGATACTACACTGAGTATACTTTAGTTCACTAATATTGTGAGTAGTGCTTTTTAGTATATTTATTTTGTTTAATTGCATAAATTTATTTTATGAAATATAGTCTACTTTTAAAAACTAGGATCTGTCAGTCTTTAATTTTTCAATGTAATTATTTTTAATTGTGGTAAAATACACATAACAAATTTACCATCATAACCATTTTCTAGTATGTACTTCAGTGGCTTTAAGGACATTCACATTGTTTTGCATCCATCACCACCATTCATCTCCAGAACTCTTTTCATCTTGAAACACTGCAGTTCTTTACCCATTAAACAATAACTCCCCACTCCCTCCTCCCCTCACCCCCTGGATATCACTCTTCTATTTTCTGTCTCTATGAAGTTGACTACTTCAAGTATCTGATGTAAGTGAAATCATGCAGTATTTGTCCTTTTGTGACTGGATTATTTCACTTTACATAATGTCCTCAGAGTTCATCCATGTTGTGGTATGTGTCAAAATTTCTATCCTTTTTAAAGCTAGTGTGTGTGTGTGTGTGTGTGTGTAAAACACTACATTTTATTTATCCATCCATTCATCTGTCAATGGATGCTTAGGTTCCTACTGCCTCTTGGTTATTGTGAATAATGCTACTGTAAATATGGGTTACACAAATATTTTTTTGAGTCCTTAGTCTCAGTACTTTAGGTATATGCCCAGAGTTGGAATTGCTGGATCAGTCTTTAGTTTTTAAAGAGTTTGGTTTTCTACTTTTTTGGAATCTCTTTATTTTATGATAAATCTTGTTTTTGTAATGATCTTACTATGAATATGATAACACTATTATGATTGTATCACTGTTCCATCATTTTGATACCTAAAAAACTCAGTTTCTTACAGGATTACTCTCATTTATATTCTATTCTGTAGCACAACTTCTGAACTAAGCTTTCATAGGCAAACTTGTACTGTGTTGGAGTCTGTTTGATTAGTCACACCTAGAACAAAAAGTTTCATTTAGGGCATCATCTTTTCACATCTAATATTAACGTCTTTCATGAAATTTTTTTCAATTGAAAATTGCAGGGTTTTGTTTTGTTTTGAAAGTTTCAAATATCATTCAGACTTGAAATTTAAAGGCCATGAAACATTTTCTCAGTTTAGCATCTTATATCTTACACATTTTATATAAAACACTGTGAACATATTTTGCTGTATTTTGTTGAGGGCTTGTGAAATAACATCGGCGATGTATGATCTTACATTCTAGTACAAAACGTTTTTTAAAGTTTCCTATTATGCCAGTTTCCCTGCTTTTAGAAATCTGGCCCAAGTCAGTGGTAAAGGTTGAAAAAACGAAAACAAGAACAAAAAATAGATTCCTCATTCTCACCCCACAGCTGCTAAGCCTCTAGAGTCTATGGGTGTAGACCCAGTAAACAGTATTTTTAGAGTTCTCTGGTTGCTTCTTAAGAGTAACTATGTTTAGGACATGGCCTAAGTGTCTAAGGTTGTCATGGAGTAGCTTATGGCTGAAGGTTTATCTGTATTTCCTGGTAGGTGTCATTGAGGAATGCTCTTAGTAAAATATGTAGGGAAATGTTTTCATACTGTTTCTTTTTTTTTCTGTGAACTTTCCCATATAATAACTAATTGTTCTCTAGCATTTTATTTTAGGAAGTGTGCACTTACGGGTTTAAATCTTCGTTTGAATTTAAAAAGCAAACAAAACCTTAACGTTTGGTAGAACACATAACCCAAAAACACAATAGATGAACTTTATGGTATGTAAATTATACATGAAAAAGCTGCAAATAAGAAGGGAAGATGAACTTTTGAAGAAAAATCACTAAATATGGTATATAGTTTTCATCAGCATGTTTGGTGTGTGGTTATAAAATTTTAATAAGACTCACTGATGATAAGTTTTACCAAACTAAAATTTGTCCTACCTTGAATGAAACAATTTTATAAATTATGTAATTGAGTTATAAACTATATGAACATAACTTTTTAATTTATTATTTATATATTTACATATTACAAATGAAATATAATGTTCTCAATAACCCTTCTTAATCTGATAACTTTTTTCTTATATAACTTTCTCAGGAAAAGCAGCTGTTCATAATTTTTTCCTTTATTCGTTTTTTTCCTCCCCATAGAAATGGCAGGATATTATTAAGGAAGTCAAGTTTCTACAAAGAATAAAACATCCCAACAGTATAGAATACAAAGGCTGCTATTTACGTGAGCACACAGCATGGGTAGGTATATGCTTCCTCCTTGCTGTAATTTTAGTTGGTTTCTGTTTAGAGTTAATTATTTCAAGAATGTCTCAAAATGGTTGTGTAAGGCCATGCAGAAACACCTTGAAATGTTAGTTCATTCTGAGAGGGAGAGCAGCTTTTCCTAGAGCTCCTAGGCAGGAGAGGGAATGTATGATTTGTGAGTTTACTGCAGAGATTTAGCTGACCTTTATGTACATTTCTTGTACTCATTTTTTAAGGTAAATGGTGACTAGGGTTTGTTTTACTTCAAACACTCTTCTTGATCTCCTTGGTGAATTTATTTTATCTCAAGTAGAATCTTTTTAATAATATATTACATGGTACATGGTAAAATGTTCTCTGACATTTTTTAGTAGTATCATTCTTCAAATGGTTTATCAAACATTGTGAAAGCAATCCTGTTACTTGAGGATGAAAGGTAGCCTATCTTTGACATAAACATATTGTAATCTATTTAACCACAAAGATCTTGGTGAAGTCCTGCTGAGTCCTGGTGAAATTTGAACTGATTATGATTCCTTGGCTGAATAATACTAATGCTAGAGAATTGAGACACTTTGTTACAAGAAGTGGTGATTAATATTGCCCCATTGTTACTGCTGAGGTGACACGGTAGTAATACTGTAGCATTGTGGGCATAACTGTATCTTTTAAGAGAGAGGCTAAATTTTCTTTAAATGGGAATGATCCCTTATTTTGAATAATTAATAAGTCACAGCTAATTATCATTTTAGTATCCTGAACCTAGATTTGTAATGTTTGGTGCATTTTTATCCAGTTTAATTTTGGTGGTGATGGCAATACTCCTAAATACAAGGCTGTGGTTAAAGAAAAAGCAGTGACATTGGGGAGATTACCTCTCTGTCTCTCATGTTTCTCCATTTGTAAAATAAGGATAGTAATAGGGCCTACCTCATAAGGTGGTTGTGAGGATTTAATTCGTTTTATTTTAAATATTTATTTGGTTGCACTGGGTCTTAGTTTCGGCAGGTGGGCTCCTTAGTTGTGGCTCACTGGCTCCTCAGTTGTGGCTGGCAGGCTCCTTAGTTGTGGCATGCGAACTCTTAGCTGCTGCATGCATGTGGGATCTAGTTCCCTGACCAGAGATCGAACCCGGGCCCCCTGCATTGGGAGCGTGGAGTCCCAACCACTGTGCCACCAGGGAAGTCCCTTAATTAGCTTTAATATATATAAAATATCTGGCACATAGAAGGTGCTCTGTGTTTGCTTTAACTATAACCTAAGCTTTGTATATATAGTTCCAAAGGACAGTTTTTTGCTTCTTAGCGATTACTGAAGTATTGCTTTAGTACTATAGATTAATAGTAACAGAATGTGTATATTCCTTTATAATTTTAGTAGTAGTTATATATGAAATACACATCTTATACAAATGATTATATGTTGGTATTGTAAAAGATTAATGTATCATTAGCTTAACTTTACATATGCACTTAATATATTACTAGATACGTAAATACTCATTTTTTAAGGTAAATGGTGACTAGGGTTTGTTTTACTTCAAACTGTCTTCTTGATCTCCTTGGTGAATTTATTTTATCTCAAGTAGAATCTTTTTAATAATATATTTTAATACTTATATAATTTTTCTTCCCATGTAGCTTGTAATGGAATATTGTTTAGGATCTGCTTCAGATTTACTAGAAGGTAGGTTCCCTTTAATCATTAAGAAAAAATAGTATTAGCAAAATAAAATGAGAATTCAATAAGAGGTTTCTTAAGTAATATACAAATTTTCCAGAAAGAATAAAAATCTTAACCTTTCTATATTCTCTGCATAGTATGCACTATCCTCATTAAATGTAATGTAATAGCATAAAAAAGGGATTTAAAAAAAAAGGGATTTTTCTCTCATTTTGACTCAAGTTTTTTTGGAATCTTTGTCATTCAGCTCCATCTGTTCCTTCTGTTCAGAATGAAGATATTAGAATAAAGGGAGAACTTTTATTACTTTTGTTTTTGTAATCACCAAATAATTGCTTAATGTTGTTAGCTTAGAGGAAAATTGGCTGTGGACTATATACTTTAACAGCTAGGCACAACTGTATACTAGTTGAAAAGTTCAATAGCATTATTTTCTTATCTTTGGAAGGAAATCCCGTCTTGCTAAATGTTAGTTTTTAAAAATTGCCCTATATATTAGGTATGTATTTTTAAACAAAAATGTTCTTTATAAAAATATTTTCAAATAACTTTCTTATTTTAAGTTCACAAAAAGCCATTACAAGAAGTGGAAATAGCAGCAATTACACATGGTGCTCTCCAGGGATTAGCCTACTTACATTCTCATACCATGATCCATAGGTAAGCACTTTGAAAATTATTATATATTAACAAGCAAATGGCTTGTTACATTATTCACTTATTAACCCTGAAATTTTTGTTGGTTATAGCCAAATAAAACCATTTCTTATAAACTGAGGTGTTTTAGATTGTCCATGTTTAAAAGTACATACTAGTACACTTGATCTCTTTGTTTAGGATAATTTTTATCTTTGTCTACACATGTTGCTGGATTTTCCGAAGTTCAGGCATACCTCATTTTGTTATGCTTTGCTTTATTGCACTTCACAGATACCTCGTTTTTTTACAAATTTAAGGTTTGTGGCAACCCTGTGTCAAGCAGGACTCTAGGTGCCATTTTTCCAACAGCATTTGCTCACTTTGTGTTTCTGTCACATTTTGGTAATTCTCACAGTATTTCAAACTTTTTCATCATTTTATTTGTTATGGTGATCTGTGATCATTGATCTTTGATGTTACCATTATGATTGTTTTGCTATTTATTAGCAGTAAAATATTTTAAAATTAAGGTATATACAATGTTTTTTTAGAGATAATGCTACTGCACACTTAGTAGCCTACAGTATAAACATAACTTTTATATGCACTGAGAAACCAACAGATTCATATGACTTGCTTTATTGTGTATTCTGTTTGTTAGGGTAGTCTGGAATCAAACCTGTAGTATCTCTTAGGTATGCCTGTATGTGCACTTTATAGATTTGTGCACATTTAATTGAAATTAATTGTAGAATCATTTAATTTGGGGAATGGAAAAGACATTAGGGATTATATAGTCTTACTTTTTTCATTTTACCAGTGAAGAAACTGATGCCCCAATTTGTGACTAATTTCCCAAAGTTTACAAAGCCAGGTGGATTTAGACTAGAACTAAACCTAGATCTTGTCTTCCTGGTAACTGATAATGCCAGATTTATTCCATGATAGGGATAAATAAATGATACTTAATACTTTTTATGCTTTGAGTATTAATCCTTGATGATCCTTGATAATGAATAGTAAAATTAAGCCATTCCATAATGCATTTTTAGCATTGGTATTGGTTTTACCTGTTTTAGAAGGAAATTAACATTTTTTGATTATATATGTGAATCAAGCAATACATGTTAAACTATATAGTAGAGTCAATTGTGAGTTAATGTGATTTTTTTTTTTTTAAGATTAGGATTGTAAGGTCCAAGAGAAATTTACATACTAGTAAGTAAGTGAATAGAAGATTTAGAATTATAACCTAAGGTCTTAGCACCGCACAGCTTGTGGGATCTTAGTTTCCTTACCAAGGATTGAACCCAGGCCCAAGGCAGTAAAAGCGCTGCCAGGGAATTCCCTAAAATATCTCTTCATTTTTAAAAAACAAATGGAAGGAAAATAGATTAATTTAGTATTATGTCCATTACAATAGTAAGAATTGACAAGTGCTCGGAAGCTTAGTTTTTCTGTTTTTGAAAGGTTAAGTGTATGTTATGGTGCCCGTTGGACATACAGTCCCATTTTATAAATATCCATAATTTTCTGGGATCATGGATATTACATTATCCATATGTTTGTTTTCATTTCATATCCTGAGGGTGGAAATGATATGAATAATCCTTTTTTAAAAATTGGGGGCATGAAATTCTTTTTTTCTTTTTTTTTTTTACATTAAGTAGGTTACTCAGAAATCTTAAAATTATGAAGGAGTGGTCTGCTATTTAAATTTAATTTTTAAAACCATTATTTGTACCAATAAACAGGACCTCAAATGAAGACTATACACTTTAATGACCTGATTTTCTGTCTTGTTTTTACTGCTATTTTGCCTTCTCTTTTACAAAATTGTTACTATATATGAATTCTGTATTTTTTGTATGCTAATTTGGATCTTAATTCTCATCCCAATTGAGAGATTATCCTAGGACTTAATTATTTTGATTTCTCCTTCTCTGTTTTACAAATTTTTATTTGATTTTTATCATTTTTTTACACAACCCAGTGAAGGAAAGAGAAATAATTTTCTGTGTTCCTTAAATCCAGAGATATCAAAGCAGGAAATATCCTTCTGACAGAGCCAGGCCAGGTGAAACTTGCTGACTTTGGATCCGCTTCCATGGCATCTCCTGCCAATTCTTTTGTGGGAACGCCATATTGGTAAGAATAATCTTACCTGGATTTGATCTTCATAATTGATATTGTGTGTGGTTGTGCGTCTTTAAGATGTCTTTCTCCTGAAAATACTATGTTATTTTGGACATTTTAACTTTAAGCATTACAGTTAGTTTCAAATATAGATTTGGAGTGCTCCCCTTACATCCCCCATTTTTAAAATTTGTCCCCCCTACAGTTTCCTTCCTATGATTATCTGCATCATATATTGGGTGTGGGAGTGAAAACATTCAATAAAAATTCAAGTGGGGAAAAGATAGAAATGCTAAGTGGAAATGTGTGTGTTTTCTTTAGATTTATATTTACTATATATCATTGATCTTCAGACTAGGAGTACCTAAAGACTGGTAGTGGACTTGGAGTTCTCTGGGGTTTTTTGTTTTTATTTTTTATTATGGAGAATTTCAAATATAACACTAGACAAAAGTATAATGAACCCTACGTATCATTCATTCAGCCCAGCAACTTTATCCCCATGGCTAGTCCTGCCCTATGCACTCACCTCTCCCTTTGTTCCTCTCCCCTCAGTTATTTTGAAACATTCTAGACATCATCTAATTTTATCCATGAATAATTCATTATTAATGTCAGCAAGTTTGAAGGGAATAATTTTCCAGATCTTCAACTTTGAAATGTATCCTCTTTTTCTATGTATGCTGAGAGCTGTGTCTTAGGCCCACTACGTCATCTTTCTCACCTGCCTTTCAAATCTCCCTTCTCCTGCCTCATAAAAGAAAGGCTTCTAACCCACCCTGAATATTACAGTGATGCATTGCTCTGTGGTGTAAAAGCCTCAAAGTAACACCAGAGGAACAATTTGAGAAGATGTAGCATCTGTCAGATATTGAAGAGTCAGGACAAAACTCTTGGCAGGTCCTTGTACCTTTCCAGTCATCTGCCTTCCATTCCTTTTACCCTTTGCTTTTTCTTTCTCCCCAATTATCTTCCTTCTCTTTTTTTCTAGTGCAGAATTCATAACTGACATGGTTGTCGTGGGGACACATAAACATGTTATTTGCATTGAATTCAGACTTTTTTCTGGCAGAAGGTGATTCTGATTTGACTGATTGATATGACCATGAAGACTGATTTTGCTAACTAGATTATAGGGCAGTGTTTTTAATAAATTGAATGAACTAATTCTGCAGCTCCAAGTTTTTAATATCTTTAAAGCACGTACACAATATACATACATACACTGTGTATTATATCCTTTGCAGCTATTAAATTTATAAAATTTACATATCAACTCAAAAGTGTGCAAGGGATACACAGTTTTTATAAATTCATGGAAGGTAAATAAATGAATAAAAAATTTGAAGACCACTGCTCTAGATGACCAAAAATTTCTATGTAAAACCCTAGTTTAGATAGAGTCCCCCCCATAAAAAAGGGTTCTGTGAGTGTATAATATTTCTCAGTGCTTCCCCTCTTTAGATATTAATGATGAATATTAGATATTAAAAAGGCCCTCAAAAGTTCTGCAATAAAAAAACAAATTACTTGTTTAACTTTTCTTGATAATTTCTCAAACTTCCTTCAGCATCTTAAAGAACACATTGACAATTGAAAGTTTACAATAAAGTAAACATATTGGTTAATTTGTATATAGTGTACTTGGAACAGAGGAACTAGGTTCATATTTATATGTCTTTACACAAATGCACATGTGCACGCACACACAAACACACACACAGGGATACCTGGTAATAATCTTATTGAAGCCGTCAGCAACTGTTATAAGTACCTATCTGTGCTTAATACCAAATACATATGAAGTATAAGGTAAAGTATCATCAAGAACCACAGACTCTAGTTGAAGACGTGAATTAGTGTTTCGTTTTTTGTAGGCTTTTTTGGGGGTTTTTTGTTTTGATTTTTGTGTTTTTTTGGCTGCGCCAAGTGGCATGTGGGATCTCCCCGACGAGGGATCGAACCTGCCACCCCCGCTGCAATGAATGGAAGCGTGGAGTCTTAACCACTGGACTGCCAGGGAAGTCCTGTGTTTCATTTTATCACCAAGACACCATCGTTGGTTGGTTATAAAGTTGATAATTTTGTGATTGTTTTAGTTGTGAGCTGCCCTAACCACTTTTATCATGGGACACTATTCTAATTTGAAAGAAAGGCTGACAAGCTATGCTTATTCAGCGTTGGATATTGTGATAGGTACTTCCTGAAATAAATGGAGTGAGTTTGTCATTTCAAGGGAAACAACTGATGGTATTCAATGCCAATGGTAAAATTCCATCTTTCAAGCAAAAATTAGATGGAATCCTGAGACCAAAGTGTTTGAGAATCACTGGCCTAAAGGCTATACAGTATTAGAATTTGCAGACTTGAACGGATGCAGAATACAGCCCTCCTCTAGGGCATCCTTCCTTTAGGATGCTGTTATATGATCATGACACATGGTGAGAATGAGTCTCACACTGTATATGCAAAGGTAAATATTTACCTCACAACCTGTAATACATTTATTTCATATTATAAAAATTCTTAATGTCCAGATATATTGCCTGGAATTCACACCAGGTGTTCTCCATGTAGATAGTCATTACATTTTAAAAGAATAGTATACATTTTTTTAACTTTAATTTAAATGACACTTTATTTTTTAGGATGGCCCCAGAAGTAATTTTAGCCATGGATGAAGGACAGTATGATGGAAAAGTAGATGTATGGTCTCTTGGTATAACGTGTATTGAACTAGGTAAGCATGTTCTTTATTACTATGTAGTAAATTTTGATCAAAGTTTTACCTCAATTTCTATACCAAATTACAGCTTTTTATTTTTTATGTTGGTTGCTAAGGGGAGCAATATGTTTATTACATAGTTTTCATTTTGGTTATCTGGTAATTTTTATATATATTAGCTTAGGTATATTGTATTTGCTCTGTTAAATTAGGTCTAAAATAATTTCCACTATAGTATTAATTAAATTTGAGGTATCTATGTCTTATTATTAATGAGTATTTGTTAAACACTTGGAATATGTATGTGATTAGTAGATTTACCATCTATAGATGGTCTCTGAAGCATTTATGAGTTACTTACCTTTACCTAGGATACTTACTACTTTGAGTTAGATTTAAGAATTAGCTGTCAGGCTGCATACATATTGTAGTAGTTTAATTTTATGCACACATTCTGTTGCCCATAAATTGAACTATGCTTAAAGCAGCGGACCACCATAACTTCACTAACATTCCCAATGTAAGTGAGCCAGGTGGGTAATTGAACTGTCACTGTAACTGAAGATGATGGCCATCCTCTTGCTCTTGATTCCCCAGGCTTCCCCCCACAAGCCCAATATCCTTTTCTTTTTTCCTTCTTATAAGAGCATTCCATTAAACTTTATTTAAAAACAAGAATATTTAATTGAACCATTCTGGGAGTGACCAAGAATTGAAAACAACACATTAAAGTAAAAATCCATGTGTAGGGCTTCCCTGGTGGCGCAGTGGTTGAGAGTCCGCCTGCCGATGCAGGGGACACGGGTTTGTGCCCCGGTCTGGGAAGATCCCACATGCCGTGGAGCGGCTGGGCCCGTGAGCCATGGCTGCTGAGCCTGCGCCTCTGGAGCCTGTGCTCCGCAACGGGAGAGGCCAGAACAGTGAGAGGCCTGTGTACTGCAAAAAAAAAAAAATCCATGTGTAATTTTGACAAATCATATTTATTTTAAAGTTTGATAACAGCAGTAAATAGAGATTTGGCGATTACCATAATGCCATTCTCCTCTGATCTCTTCATCTCAGTTTGAGGTTTGCAAAATGTTTCTTCCATTTGAAAGTATCCTTAAGTGTCTTAAATTCTTTTTCTCTTGATTCTTCTTCCTACTGGTAGATCCTAATTACTTTCTTAAGAAACCTGGGTATAAATGTAAAAAAGCTGGTTAATATATTCTGCCCATGGGTTATTTTTACACTCTTATGCTGGTGATGCATATATGTGCCCCTTGGTGATAGCGAAATTGCATTAATGGTCCTGTTAGATATCATTGATATATTTTAGTATTTATCTGATTAGAAAGTATTCATTGGCTAATTGTACTGCTCGGAAAGAAACCTCTCTAAACTCTGCAGTTTCTGTGAAATGGTTTCTTTTTTCCAGACTTTTCTAGCTTCTTTTTATTGTAGTTCACAAGATAGAATTACTTTACAGTGAGAGTTTTTATGCTTATATAATAAAGCAACTTCAGAAGATGTGACTGCCTTTGGATAATTTCAAATGAGTGAGATGTCTTAAAGAAATTCTTAGAGTTTTAGGCATACATTTGGCATCTTCAACTTTTATAAATAGTCTTTCATAATCACTTTAAAAAATTTTACTTACAAATGTTTTGAATTATGAAGTTGTTCTAAGTTCAGGAACTATATTTTAAGCCTGCTTTGGGTTCCAAGGGAAAGGTCTAGAGGAGCACAAGCAAATAAAACTCTGCATTGGTAGAAATGTTCTGTGTCTCCATGCCTTTTGAGCACTTGAAATGTGGCTAATGTAACTGAGGAACTGAACTTAAAATTGTATTTTTCTTTTTTTTTAAAATATTTATTTATTTAGTTGGTTGTGCTGGGTCTTAGTTGTGGCATGCAGGCTCCTTGTTTCCACGTGTGGGATCTTCGTTGCGGCATGCGGAATCTTTAGTTGTGGCATGCGGTATCTTTAGTTGTGGCATGCAGGATCTTTTAGTTCTGGCATGCAGGAACTAGTTCCCTGACCAGGGATCAAACCCGGGCCCCCTGCATTGGGAGCTCCGAGTCTTAACCACTGGACCACCAGGGAAGTCCCTTAAAATTGTATTTCATTTCAATAAGTTTACATATAAATAGTCACATGTGGCTAGGGGGTACCCTGTTAGACAGTACAGGTCTATAGGCATGCAAATTAGATTTGTAGTCTTGGGAACTAAATCTGTTACATGCTTTTACTTTAAAATAGTTAAAGATAGTGAATTAAAGCAAACTGTTTTCTCATAGCTTGGTTATGTCCTATGACCAAGAAATCTTAAAGTGCAGGATTTTTCATAGGTGAGTTTATATGTTTGATTACAGTTAATCTGATGGAAAAGATCCCTGGTTTGTTGTTTTCAGGAATGATTGTACAATCGTGTTTATAAAAATAAATTTACCACTTTTTTCTGATTATAAAAGTATATAGGGCTTCCCTGGTGGCGCAGCGGTTGAGAGTCCACCTGCCGATGCAGGGGACGTGGGTTCGTGCCCCGCTCCGGGAAGATCCCACATGCCGCGGAGCGGCTGGGCCCGTGAGCCATGGCCGCTGAACCTGTGCATCCGGAGCCTGTGCTCCGCGACGGGAGAGGCCGCAGCAGTGAGAGGCCCGCGTACCGCAAAAAAAAAAAAAAAAAAAAAGTATATATTGAGGATGTAAAATTTCAGAACTTTAAAAGGAGTAAAAGGAAAATAAATCAAAATAAATATAACTACAGTAATTTGTTAATGTGTGCACAGGATAGAAAGATGTAAACTGTGACATCAAAAATATAAATCAGTGGTGCACCTTGCAGCTATGGCGGCCTTGTGGTGGTGCTGTCCATTCAGCCACTGGTGGTGGTGGCGACTTCCTCTCAGGAAGTCCGGTCTCCACCTCCTGCTCCCACCACGCTTGCTCGGTGGCGGCAGAGGCAGCGGTTGTCCCTGCCTCTCCGCCTCCTCCACCTTGGCCTATCCACCAGCTGGCATTGGCGGAGAGGGAGATGGTAGTTGTAGATGGCCACCCCTGCCTCAGAGAAGATACCACATTGAATGAGCAAAGAATGAACTTTTTACAGATACCTTTTATAAAAGGCTTATAAGGAATAGTGCCATAATTTGAATCACAATGGATTTCACATTATGAGGTGAATGGGAGTGAAGTATTGGACAAAAATAGATTTTTTAATCTCTACATCATGGTTTTTAGCTCCTCAGTTGTTGCACAGTCTCACTATTTGGGGAAAGTTCGTGCTAAAAAACTGAAGCAATTAATGGGTGAATATGATCAAATTTTTCCACCAAGTTCTCAACCTGATAAGCAGAATCCTTTGTCAACCTAATGAAGTATTCAAGGAAGACATCTGACTCTTTTCAAGATGAACTTGAAGATTATATCAAAGTGCAGAAAGCCAGAGGCTTAGAGCCAAAGACTTGTTTCAGAAAGGTGAGAGAGGATTATTTGGAAACCTGTGGATACAAATAAGAGGTTAATTCTAGACCCAGGTGTAGAATGTTTGATCAAAGACTCCCTTATGAACCCGTCCAGACCTACCGAAGACCGTGCAATATTTCACAAGCAGTGGAGAAGCGGTTACCTCAGTGACTACCAGCTCATGACAGCAGGCTGAGACTGGACTCCCTGAACTACTGTCAATTCACCAGGGACTGTTTCTCAGGAAAACCAGTATCCCTGAACTTTAGTCAACAAGAGTAAAACTGTGGCTCATACAGTGTACGATCTGGAGTTTACAGGCACCTCTCCTCAGAAAACAGTGCCAAGCTAGTTATAAACAGATACATCAGAAGAGAGAAAGATACCCAGAGGAAGGCCAGGAAAAACCAGAGGAGGAGTGGTCCAAGCATAAGAGGAAGAAAGCTTATGAGGAAATAGATTTAGACAAACACAAGAGCATCCAAAGAAACAGAGGTGGAAACAGTCAGAGTCAGTACAGAAAAGCTTAAGAACCGAAAGGAGAAAAAAAGCTGAGGTGTAGCCTCTAAGAAAGAGGAACATAAGCGTAGAAAAGAGAAAAAGGAACAAGGGAAAGAAAGGACAGAAGAGGAGATGCTTTGGGACCAGTCTGCCCTTGGATTTTGAAGCTCTTGCATTGGTTCTCCTGAGGTTAAACTGAAGAAATAGTTAAGGAGCTTGGTTTTATGATGTTTATGTTCATATCGCTCTTTTCATGTGAACAGGTACAAAGGCTAAGTGAACAGAAAACATTTAGTGTGCTTGCTCTCCAAAATGGAAATTACTTTTCTGCTCCTAAAATCATTACTACATTTTTCTTATACATAATGTAATTTCCCTTAATGAGGGTGGCTCTGCTTTTATTCATCAAATTGCTATGATGGTGGAAGTATTTTTCCCTTGGGAGGTCATTTATTTTAAATTGGAGGATTAATAGGCTTTATAGAATCTATTTCTTGATTGGGTGTTAGTTTGGGGTGGGTGTTTTTATATTCATTAGTTTTCTCTGTGAAGCAGCTTACATTGATTTTTTTTTTCTTCATTAGATCTAACTTGCAGTCTATTTTCTAGATTGGAAAGTGGAAAATGACATACATTATATAATAAGCTTAAGTTACATACAGTTTTAAACGTTTCAAAAAGTCTTGATACAAAATGAGTTTATATTCTGGAAATGTTTATAATATAATAAAGTTCTAATTTCTACAAAAAAGTACATAAATCAAAACCAACAAACAAAAGATAAAACATGGTGGTGGGGAGTAAAAATGTAGAGCTTTTTTTTTTTTTCTTTTTTTTTTTGCAGTACGTGGGCCTCTCACTGTTGTGGCCTCTCCCGTCGCGGAGCACAGGCTCCGGACTCGCAGGCTCAGCAGCCATGGCTCATGGGCCCAGCCGCTCCGCGGCATGTGGGATCTTCCCGGAGCGCGGCACGAACCCGCGTCCCCTGCATCGGCAGGCGGACTCTCAACCACTGCGCCACCAGGGAAGCCCTGTGTAGAGCTTTTTTTAAACTTAAGTTGTTATCAACTTAAAATAGACTATTATAAATATGTTGTTTTATATATTTTGTAAGCTTCATATCAATCACAAAGCAAAACCTCTAGTAGATACACAAAAGATATAGAGAAAGGAATCCAAACTTAACACTAAAGATAGTCATCAGTTCACAAAGGAAGAGAGTGAGAGGAGAAGAAAGGAACAAAGGAATTATGAAACAGCCAGAAACCGATTAACAAAATGGCAATGAGTACATATATTTATCAATAATTACTTTAATTGTAAGTGAACTAAATTCTCCAATCAAAAGAAATGGAATGAATAAATGGATAAAAAAACAAAACCCATCTGTATGTTGCCTACAAGAGAGTCACTTCAGATATAAGGGCACATAGAGACTGAAAGTGAGGAATGGAAAAAGATATTCCATATAAATGGAAACCAAAAGAAAGCTAGGGTAGCTATAGTTTTGTCAGACAAAATAGACTTAAAAAAAGACTGTAATAAAAGACAAAGAAAGGCATTACATAATGATTAAAGAAGTCCGTTCAGCAAGAGAATATACCTTTTGTAAATATTTATGCACCCAACATAAGATCACCTAAATATATAAAACAACATAAACAGACCTAAAGGGAGAAATCGACAGCAATACAATAATAGTAGGGGACTTTAATACCCCGTGTTCATCAGTGACTAGATCACAGACAAAAAGTCAATATGTGACATTGACCTTAAATGACACATTAGACCAAATGGACTTAACAGACACACACAGAACATTTCATCTCAAAGCAACAGAATACACGTATTTCTTAAGCGCATACGGAATGTTCTCCAGGATAGATCTTATGTTAGGCCACAAAACAAGTCTTAATAAATTTAAGAAGATTAAAATCACATCAAACTTCTTTCCCAACCACAATCGTATGAAACTTGAAATCAGTTATAAGAAGAAAACTGGAACATTCACAGATATATGGAGATTAAACAAAACAGTACTGAACACTCAATGGGTCAAAGAAGAAATCGAAAAATATCTCAAGACAAATGAAAATACCTGGGACTTCCCTGATGGTCCAGTGGTAAAGAATCCACTTTCCAATGCAGGGGACGTGGGTAAGATCCCTGGGCAGGAAGATCCCACATGCTGCGGAGCAACTAAGCCCATGCGCCGCAACTACTGAGCCTGTGCTCTAGAGCCCATGAGCCACAACTACTGAGCCCACGTGCCACAACTGCTGAAGCCCGCACGCCTAGAGCCTGTGCTCTGCAACAAGAGAAGCCACCGCAGTGAGAAGCCCGCACACCACAATGAAGAGTAGCCCCCGCTCACCGCAACTAGAGAGAAAAGCCCACACGCAGCAATGAAGACCCAACGCAGCCAAAAAAATTTTTTTTTAAGTTTTTTTTTTAATTATTAACATCGCATCAAACTTCCTTTCCAACCACAGTCGTACGAAACTTGAAATCAATTATAAGGAGAAAACTGGAATATTCACAGATACATGGAGAGTAAACAAGATGGTACTGAGCACTCAGTGGGTCAAAGAAGAAATCAAAAAATATCTCAAGACAAATGAAAATAGAAGTACAACATACTAAAACATATGGGATTAAGCAGGGACTTCCTTCGTGGTCCAGTGGTGAAGAACCCTCCTTCCAGTTGCAGGGGACGCCGGTTTGATCCCTGGTCAGGGAACTGAGGTCCCACATGCCTCGGGGCAACTAAGCCCGCACACCACAACTACTGAGCTCACGTGCCTCAACGAAAGAGCCCATGTGCTGCAATCTACAGAGCCCACACACTCTGGAGCCCATGCACCACAACTAGAGAGAGAAAACTCGCACACCACAACTAGAGAGAAGCCCGCGTGCCACTGCAACTAGAGAGAAGCCCGTGCACTGCAACGAAGATCCCACATGCTGTAACTAAGACCCGATGCAGCCCCCCAAAAAAACCACTAAGGGACAATGGAAAATCAAAGTAATAAATGGGATTTCAAAAAAAAAAAAACAGCGAAACATGGGATGCAGCAAAAGCAGTTCTAGATAACTAATGAGAACCTGCTGTATAGCATAAGGAACTTTACTCAATACTCTGCAATGGTCTATATGGGAAAAGAATCTAAAGAAAAAAAAAACGAGAGAGAGAGGGAGTGGATATACATATATGTATAACAAATTCACTTTGCTCTACACTTCAAACTAACACAACATTGTAAATTAACTATACTCCAATAAAATTTTTTTAAATGATTAAAAAAGGCAGTTCTAACAGGGAAGCTCATAGTGATAAATACCTACTTTAATAAATAAGAACAATCTCAAATAAACAACCTAACTTTCCACCTCAAGGAATTAGTAAAAAAAGAACAAGCTAAGTCCTAAGTTAGTAGAAGGAAGGAAATAAAGATCAGAGCAGAAATAAGTGAAATAGAGACTAAAAAGACAATAGAAAAGAACAGTGAAACTTAAGAGCTGGGTTTTTTTTAAAAAAGATAAACAAAATAGACAAATCTTTAGATAGACTTTCCATAAAAGAAAGAGAACTCAAATAAAATAAGAGATGAAGGAGACATTATATCTGATAACACAGAAATACTAAAGAATCACAAGAAACTACTATGAACAGTTATACATCAACAAATTGAGCAACCTAACAGAAATGGACAAATTCCTGGAAATATTCAATGTACCAATACTGAATCATGAAGAAACAGAAAATCTAAACAGACTGATTATTAGTAAGGAGATTGAATCAGTAACCAAAAACCTCCCAACAAACAGAAGTCCAGGACCCAATGGCTTCACTGGTGAATTTTACCAAACATTTAAAGAAGAATTAATACCAGTCATTCTCAAATTCTTCCAAAAAACAGAAGAGGAGGAAACACTACCAAACTTATTTTACAAGGTCAGCATTACTCTGATACCAAAACCAGACAAGGACACTATAAGAAAAGAAAATTACACGCCAATATCCCTGATGAACATAGATGCAAAAATCCTCAACAAAGTAGTAACAAACAGTATTCAACAATACAGTAAAAGGATCATACCCCATGATAAAGTGGTATTTATTCCAAGCATGTAAGGATGGTTCAAAATGCACAAATCAATCAGTGTGGTACATCACTTTAACAAAATGAAGGATAAAAATCATATGATCATCTCAGTAGATGCAGAAAAAGCTTTTGACGGAATTCAGCATCCATTTATGATAAAAATTCACAACAAAGTGGGTATAGAGGAAACATACCTCAACATAATAAAGACCATATATGACAAGCTCAAAGCTAACATCATACTCAACAGTGAAAAGCTAAGATATTTTCCTCTGAGATCAGGAACAAGAAAAGGATGCCCACTCTTGCCACTTTTATTGGAAGTCCAGATAGGCAAGAAGAAGAAATAAAAGACATCCAGATCAGAAAGGAAGAAGTAAAACTGTCGCTATTTGAAGATGACATGGTATTATATACAGAAAACCCTGAAGATTCCACCAGCAAACTGTTAGAACTAATAAACAAGTTCAGTCAAGTTGCAGGGTACAAAATCAGTATACAAAAATCAGTTGTATTTCTGTACACTAATAACAAACTATAAGAAAGAGAAATTAAGAGAACAATCCCATTTACAATCATATCAAAAAGAATAAAATACCTAGGAATAAATTTAACTGAGAAGGTTAAAGACCTGTAAACTGAAAACTATAAGACTTTTATGAGAGAAATTGAAAAGAACACAAATAAATGGGAAGATATTTTGTGCTCATGGATTGGAAGAATAAATATTGTTAAAATGTCCATATTATCCAAAGCAGTCTACAGATTCAGTGCCATCTCCATCAAAATTCCAATGGCATTTTTCACAGAAATAAAACTAACAATCCTAAACTTTGTATGGAATCACAGAAGACGCTGAATAGCAAAAGCAATCTTGATAAAGAAGAAGAAAGCTGGAGGCATCATACTTCTGTTTTGAACTGTATTAGAAAACTTTAGTAATCAAAACAGTATGATATTGGCATAAGACAAACACATAGATCAATGGAACAGGATAGAGAGCCCAGAAATAAACCCATGCCTATATGGTTAATTAATTTACAGCAACAGGTCAAGTATAGACTATGGGGAAAGGACAGTCTCTTCAGTAAATGGTATTGGGAAAACTGGAAAACCACATGCAAAGAGTGAAAATGGACCAGTATCAGGAATTCCCTGGTGGTCCAGTGGTTAGGACTCAGCACTTTCACTGCCATGGCACGGGTTCAATTTCCTGGTTGGGGAAATAAGATCCTGCAAGCCACATGACATGGCCAAAAAACGAAAAGAAAAGAAAATGGACCACTATCTTATATCATACACAAAAATCAGCTGGTTACATACAGGGGAAATTTATCAAATAAGAAAATATATTAAAGATAATGAGAGTGAGGTTTTTCATTGTCAGAGAGGGGTATTACAAATCATGGGAAGAGGATAAGCTGGAATAAATACTATGGTATTGGGTTGGATTTGTGATATTATGGTGAACTCAATTGTTTTCAATAAACAAATATAGATATTTAATGTGCATGTATGCCCTAACTCTATCCACTGAGAGGATCTAAGAACAGTGACACCTCAGTAGCAGTGAGTACATCCGTTGCCATAGTTTCTTGGAGTGGGGAAAGTACAAGGTGCTCCTGGAACATCTTAGTGTGCCAGAAAGCAAGGAAGGATCAAGGAGTGATGGGGCCACGTGAAAAAAATAGAAGCCATCATAAAAAGGTTCTTAATGCTCAAATGTGAGGCAGTTTGAACATCAAAATAAATGATAATAGCAGGTTATAACTTATTAAATAAATAGAAGTCTGCAAGTCCATATAATAAAGAATAAAATGAAAGTTTTATGAAAAACAGGATATTTATATAAGTACCTTCTCACAAAATACTTATTAATTACAAAGACAAAAAGAGAAACTACTGTGAAGAAGCCTGGTAGACACCACCGTAAGTGATCAAAGTGAACACCATCAATAATGAAACCATTTGAAATCATACATCATCTTATAGAATAAATTAGAAAAATATAACATTTACTTCTGTGATATTCCTGCCAAAGTTGTATAGCCCAAATTTAATTATTAGGACCAACCCAAATTGAGGGATATTCAAGAGTCTTTTATACTTCAAAATTGTCAAGGTCATGACTTCAGCTCACCTTAAGAGACTGGAAAAAGAAGAGGAAATTCAACCCAAAATAAGCAGAAGAAAGAGAATAAAATATCAAAGCAGAAATCAGTTAAATAGAAAGCAGAGAAGCAATAGAGAAATCAGTGAAACCAAAAGCTAGTTGTTTGAGAAAATTAATAAAATTGGTAAACCACTAGCCAGATTGATCAGGAAAAGAAGAGAGAAGACACAATATCAGGAATAAGAGGTGACATCACTACAGATTTTACAGGTATTAAAAGAATTATAGGGACTTCCCTGGTGGTCCAGTGGTAAAGAATCCACCTTCCAGTGCAGGGGACGCAGGTTCGATGATCCCACATGCCGTGGGGGCAACTAAAACCCATGCGTGACAACTACTGAGCTCGCACACCTCAACGAGAGAGCCCGCGTGCCACAAACTACAGAGCCCCCGCACACCACAACTAGAGAGAGAAAGCACAAATGCCACAACTAGAGAGAAGCCTGCACACCACAACGAAGAGCCCATGCGGCAATGAAAGATCCCTCACGCTTTAACGAAGACACCCCACCCCACCCCCCCACCCCCCCCGGCCCTGTGACGCAACTAAGACCCAACGCAGCCAAAAAATAAAGACAAGAAAGGAGGGAGGGAGGAAGGGAGGGAGGGAAGGAGGAAGGAAGGAAGGAAGGAATTATAAGGAAATACTATGAACAACTTTGTTAATAAATTTAACAAGTTAGATAAAATAGATAATTTCCTTGAAGGATGCAAATGACCAAAGGACGCTTTTGCTACAGAGGACATTATCGGGATACTCGATTGAAACTTGAATGGGTTTTGAGGATTTAGATGATAGTCATGTATCAGTATTAATGGTCGGTTTAATGGCTGTGTTATGGTTTTTTAGTATGAGAATATGTTTAGGAAATATACACTAAAGTATTTAGGAAGGGTGGGGCATCATGCCAGCAATTTACTGTACATTGACTCACTTGAAAAAGTTCTTTGAACTCTACTTGAAATTTTTTTTGCTAAGTTTAAAATTATTTCAAAACAAAAACAAAAACAAAAAAACTTTAACAATACTTGTATGTCCCTGTATAACAGGCACATATTTTAACAGGAAAGTTTTCTTTCTTTTACAGCGGAAAGGAAGCCTCCTTTATTTAATATGAATGCAATGAGTGCCTTATATCACATAGCCCAAAATGAATCCCCTACACTACAGTCTAATGAATGGTGAGTATTGCTAAGAGATATATTACTCGACATTGTATAAATTAAATGCTTTTTCATAATGTTATCAAAGTGATTTCATTTCAATTAGGTAAAATGTATTACCTGAAAAGATATTAAAATAGGTTATATCATGTTTATCCTTTATTATGTCTGCTTTCTTAGCATATATATAACTTAGTTCAGAAACAAAGGATAGATGATGCCACATGGAAACAAAAAGTATTTGCTTTTCACAAAAAAATTATATTTAGTTTTTTGAACTTTAGGAACATACATAACCCTGATTATATAATAAATAGCATGATTTAAACATAATATTTTATAACTAAAATATAGATTGCCACAACCTGTAGTGAAGTTCAGTTGGAGAATGGTTTATAATTTATATAGTATAAGACATAGGTAAAATGGTTTGATTTATCAGAATTACCAGATAATTCATAACTTTGGAATCATTCTAATTGTTATTATGACATTTGTTATTCAGACTGCTTAATGTTTTTTTTCTTCTAGTGCTTCCTTGTTGTGATAAAATTACATTCATTCATGTAAAAAAGTTTATGGAGAACTGATTGACAGTTTTAGAAAATGAGGATTTTTATCAGAAAATTTTACTGGGAAATTAATTCCTCAGGTGTATCTAGCATTTGAAAAATTCCAGGGGTATATGTAGCATATTTAATAAATATTTTTAAAAAGGTAGATGCATAAGTTAGCAATACTTTATTTTTTAAGGATTAATTAACACACATTCATAGTTCTTAGTACTTTTGTAGATATACATAGAAGGAATCTTTTGGCTCAGACTTTAGTATTATGGTACATATAAGTAATAAATATATTGAACACAGACTGTCTTCACACTGTGTTCAATTGATACGTTGGGGATTCAAAAAAAGAGTTCCTTTTTTGCTTGTAAAGAACTTAAGGTCTTCTTTGAATATTACAAACATCGATGGAGAAATTATTACTGGCTTACTCATTGAACTCTCATCAGTAACACTATATAATAATAATGTGTTAAGACTTCTGATGTTTTAAAAAAATATCTCAATTGGTTTTCTGGATTTAATGGAAGTTTTATCCATTTGCTCTAGGACATCAAATACTTAGGTATACAAAATGCTCCCTTCAAAGCAAATGGAGTGATATTCTGAATCACTCTATACAGAAGATGATCCAGGGGGCAAAGAAGAAAGAAAGGTGGCTTATAGAAAGGAAAAAAAAATAAAGTTATCTTAGATTTGAATGCTAAAAGGAAAATATTGGCTTTTCTAATTTTCCCTCAATATAGAATGAGTTATGATATTTTAAATGTGGGAGCAGAATTTTAAAATAATCTGTGCAAATTTATCTTCGGAAAATGGTGAAGATTCATTGGTTGCTTTAGATAACTTTTCATAGATATATATGAAATGTATATAGTATCTCCTTTTTTTATCATTTCTTTTCCATCCCCCCTCCCACCAGTAGGCACATGCCTTGTTTTGTGGATGTTTTTAAAGGAAATAGCAATATGTTCACTTGATACTTTCCTTTACAATAGGTCTGATTATTTTCGCAACTTTGTAGATTCTTGCCTCCAGAAAATCCCTCAAGATCGCCCTACATCAGAGGAACTTTTAAAGGTCAGTTCAATTATACTCTGTTTTCTACCCCTAAGAAATTATTTAAGAATGTGTTTTATTTTTCTTTGATTCTGCATCAGTATTAAGTATTCTCTACTAGTTTTTAATTAAAATGCTAATTTTGTATACTGTTCTCTCTTGAGACTCTTCTTAGATGCTAAATTTTTTCATTTATTTTTTGAAAATTGATTGTTTTTACTGTGTCTGGATAGTTATTTTGGATATAGTTAAATATCCAAAATAGTACCAAATGGCTAAATTTTTATATGTGCAATAATATATTCATGAGTTATAATTACAAATTTTAATTCATGTGGAACAATATCATATTTCAAAGTTGGTAAAGCGTAGTTTAACTTTGGATCTAATTTTTATATCTACCATACTTTATGTATTTTTCTGTCCTGTATTAAAATAATATGAAAGAAAGAAATGACATGTAGTATATTTACAAAAATATTGTGGGAGGAAAGAGATTTTAAAAGAAACTGTTAAAATGGATATCATTTATCCTTTTTGGAAATACATTTTTCTAACTTAGCAATGAAAATATTTTTTAAATCATGTAAATTCTATTCAGTTTTCACTAACTTTCATTGCCTAATTTAAATAAATGATTGGTATATGCTTCCTGTTCTCAAAAATTTTATTTCATTTGGCAGTTGACTGTCTTATTAATAGCAGTAATAGTATTGTTGAACTTAATATAGTTCTTAAAACATCTACATAAAGCAATAGTAAGTAGATTTGATTCTCTTTGTGACCCTAAGAAATCTTGTTGATTTTTCACTCTAAAATTTAAGTAGCCTATTTTTATATGAATGTTTTAGAATTTCAGAGGGATTCAGTTTATTTTCACCAACGCACATCAATTAAAGATACAAAGAAATTGAAAGGATCTTATATATATTCAATAGTATTATTTGCAACTTTAGCATGTAGAAGAGCAGTATAAAGTTTCAGTAATGCTTGGGGAATTTTAGGCAGTAAGCGCACTCATACCGTCAGAAATGAAAGCTTGAATAAATTGGTACTCACAATAGCAACAAAAGATTTAGTAAAGCTAGGAATTATATTAGTGAAAAATAAGCAAGATCTATATGTAGAAAACTGTCAAACTTAGAAATATTTCTAAATATATTATTTTTGGGTAAGAAGACTGAATATTGTAAATAGGGGTACATACCAAGCTAAGGCTTAGGAAAAAGGAAGAATGTGATTTGCTTCTTACACTTGTCTAATATAGGTGAAAGAAGCTCTTTGGGTATAACCCAACCCACCAGGCCTAGGTATTTGGTATTTGGTGATTAGGTCCCAAGTCTGTATATAGTATTCATTTACCTGGTCCATAGTGTGTATTGGCACAGCCTTATTGGAAACGATAAGAAGTAGCTATCAAGTGCTTCTTTCCCTTTGGCCTAATGACATTTCTTTCACAATCCATCATAAAGAAAAAAATTAATAGAAAAAAGGTGTTTTTTACATATGAAGCTATTTATCTCAGAATTAAAAGTTGAAAATAAACTGTCCAGAATTAGGGTAATGTTTAAATAATTATGGCATAAAGATTTGATGAAATATTCTGTAGGCATCATGTTTATGAGTTTGAAATAACAATACTTATGATAGTGAAAGTAGAATCAAATATGATATAGTTAGGACTCTGCATAGAGAAGAAATAAATTTGGCTAACAAAGGACGTAAAAGTGTTACAAAAATTCAAGGGTATCTCATGAACTCAAGGACAGAAGGTATCTTTCTGCAATCTATATACTAACTATCTACAAAACAAAAGTCTATACATAGAAAATTTCTGAAAAGAAAGGTATCAAAATGTAGCAGTGATATTCTAAAGTTGGAATTGTTCTTTCTACTTTATTTGATAACGTTAAGCTTTATTAAATGTTAGTGGTAAAAATCACTAATAATATAATGGCTTTTAATCAACTGCTAGTGTTTTATGAAGAGTATTGTTTATGCAACATACAAAGAAAACCATAATATCCAGGTTTATATTACATAATTCACCATCAGTAAATGCATTTCTGTTGAAACCTAATAAAACTCAGAACTGACGTGCCTTTTCTGTGAAATCAACAGTTATAAGAATATGTAAACCTTTATTTAGCCTTTGTTTAGGGCTCTAACTGGACTTACCTCTTAGTGTTTAATTAAACCCTTTTATCATTTCAACTCTGCATTTTCAGTTGACCAACAAAAGTATGATGTGCAAAGTTTTTATAAAATGTACGGGGGTAGTTACGTAGGCAGAGAGTGAATATATGTAAATGACAGTTTCATAAATATAAGATGTCAGAAATGTAATAGAATTAAATAGCTATAGATTATATGCGTTATCTATCATGATTATTCAGGATAGTATCTCTAGGGTCTAAGAAGGGGTACATTTGTACTAACTGAAAAATATATAGATTTCAACTTGACTTTTACATTCTCTTATCCAGCACATGTTTGTTCTTCGGGAGCGCCCTGAAACGGTGTTAATAGATCTTATTCAGAGGACAAAGGATGCAGTAAGGGAGCTGGACAATCTGCAGTATCGAAAGATGAAGAAACTCCTTTTCCAGGAGGCACATAATGGACCAGCAGTAGAAGCACAGGAAGAAGAAGAGGTAATAATTTAGAAATGATGCAAATATTGAGCTCTCTTCATTGGCTTCTTTACTTATGCAACTTGTCTTTTACATCACGAATCTCTTACATCAGTGGTTCTCAGGTTGTGTTTTCTTAACACTGGTCCTGTAAGATCCCAGGTGGGAAAAAAGGGTTTTGTGTTCTTTAAATCCAGTCCCTTCATAGTGCACATTGGCATACATAGTAAAGCTCTGAGAAGTCTTGTATTAAAGAAACTGGTTCAACTTTGTTTAATCTGGTCCCTCTCAAATATCTTGGACACTGAACCCTTTTTTTTGCCTGCTTGTCCAGTTGTGTGGGACATGCTTTTGAAAGTATTTGAAACTATAGACTCTGGAAGTTGACAGTACTCACTCACAAGTCATTAGAAAGTTACCAAGCATTCTTCCAGGGACACTTCTTTTCAGTTCTGCATACTTTGATTCCATCTACGCAGTTCTAAAATACTCATTTTACAAATGAGTAAAAGCAAGGGTCAGTGGTTAACTCACTGTAGGTAGAGCCATATGGGTTCAAATTCAAATAGCTGTCACTCTTAAGGTCAAGTTCTTTCCCTGTTGCCTTTTAGGGAGAATGGAAATATAAATTTGCAATGGATATGTTACAGAACTTTCTCACATGGAAATATACATATAAAGCTATCTTTTTTACTGTAAATATTTTCAGTTTTCTTCTTTGCTTCTGTCAGAATTCCAGAGCTTTGATTTGTTTTTTCTGTTTTCCAGTGAGAGAGATCACTTTGCATTCTGAAACTAGGAGCAGCAGTTAATTACTTTTATTTTTAATAGTGCTACGTAATTAATGAACTATAAAATGCAAGATTTTATTAACCTACAGTTTTGGGTATTTTTGTTTTATTTTTTAGTTCTTTTGATAGTCTTTTGAAAATTGTTTTGGGTTATTCTAGATATATGAAACAAAGTTGTGGTAAAGTAAAGTTGTGAAATTAATAAGATTCTCATGTAGTTTAATCTATAACAGCATCTCTGTTAGGCTAGAGACATAAGAAAAGTTCCTCTATATATACCATGTGTCCATATTTATTAAATTCTGCATATCTTATAGAATTTTGGTATGGTAAGACTATTGTAATGTTGGTACCCAGATACCATGGCTTGCCTGGTTACTTCACAAAAACATTCTTGTGATTGTGATTAAATATATATGTAATACATAATTTTTAATTTACAGAAAAATAGGAATTAAATTATTTGGTGGTAGAAGGATAGGCTAGAGACTATATTTTAAATAAGAAAGAAAAATACACTTCAAAAGGCTTCAACAAAAAAATAACAACTAAAAGGAGTTGTTTCTAGGATTTTTTTTTTTAAAGGTTGGGGCTTGTCTTTTGTTTCTTGGAAGCGCAGAATCCTAACCACTGGACCGACACGGAATTCCCGTGTAAGATCCCAGGTGGGAAAAAAGGGTTTTGTGTTCTTTAAATCCAGTCCCTTCATAGTGCACATTGGCATACATAGTAAAGCTTCTTTTAACGATGGGAATCATTGAGAAATGAGCAGAATCTCTCTATATAACCCATGAGATGTGTGGTAAAAATGAATTTCAAAAAGTGTCAAACAATTTAGAGAAAATGCTGTACTTTGGAAATAACCCAAAACTGATAAACTGCCTTTTTCACACAGTTGGTTTGGTTTTTGTTATTTACCTGTTGGTCATTTTTATTTGCTTATTTTTCTGTTAGCAGTTGGTTAACTTCCTGGTCTCACCAAATAAAGGAAATGTCTCATGATACACCTCTGACTTTCTAAAGACTGTGTGCCAAGCAGTGTGCTTGGTGCTTATGTTCAAGAAATCGGAAGAGATACAGATATTTGAACCTAATGCTCTTTTTCCTTAGGAACAAGATCATGGTGTTGGACGGACAGGAACAGTGAATAGTGTTGGAAGTAATCAGTCTATTCCCAGTATGTCCATCAGTGCCAGTAGCCAAAGCAGTAGTGTTAACAGTCTTCCAGATGCCTCGGATGACAAGAGTGAGCTAGACATGATGGAGGGAGACCACACAGTGATGTCTAATAGTTCTGTCATCCATTTAAAACCTGTGAGTATTTGGATTTCAGTGAAAAAAAATTTCAACTTTGGTAAATAATTTTCTTCATCTGATTAGTTTAAGAGGAGTTTTTTTTTTTCTGGATTTTTGTATTTTATTTTATTTATTTTTTTATACAGCAGGTTCTTATTAGTCATCAGTTTTATACACATCAGTGTATACATGTCAATTCCAATCGCCCAATTCAGCACACCACCATCCCCACCCCCCCCTGCGGCTTTCCCTCCTTGGTGTCCATACGTTTGTTTTCTACATCTGTGTCTCAACTTCTGCCCTGCAAACCGATTCATCTGTACCATTTTTCTAGGTTCCACATACATGTGTTAATATACGATATTTGTTTTTCTCTTTCTGACTTACTTCACTCTGTATGACAGTCTCTAGATCCATCCTCGTCTCAACAAATGACCGAATATCGTTCCTTTTTATGGCTTAGTAATATTCCATTGTATATATGTACCACATCTTCTTTATCCATTTGTCTGTCGATGTGCATTTAGGTTGCTTCCATGACCTGGCTATTGTAAATAGTGCTGCAATGAACGTTGGGGTGCATGTGTCTTTTTGAATTATGGTTTTCTCTGGGTATATGCCCAGTAGTGGGATTGCTGGATCATATGGTAATATATTTTTAGTTTTTTTAAGGAACCTGCATACTGTTCTCCATGGTGCCTGTATCAATTTACATTACCACCAACAGTGCAAGAGTGTTCCCTTTTCTCCACACCCTCTCCAGCATTTGTTGTTTGTAGATTTTCTGATGATGCCCATTCTAACTGGTGTGAGGTGATACCTCATTGTAGTTTTGATTTGCATTTCTCTAATAATTAGTGATGTTGAGCAGCTTTTCATGTGCTTCTTCGCCATCTGTATGTCTTCTTTGGAGAAATGTCAGTTTAGGTCTTCTGCCCATTTTTGGATTGGATTGTTTGTTTCTTTAATATTCAGCTGCATGAGCTGTTTATATATTTTGGAAATTAATCCTTTGTCCATTGATTTGTTTGCAAATATTTTCTCCCATTCTGAGGGTTGTCTTTTCGTCTTGTTTATAGTCTCCTTTGCTGTGCAAAAGCTTTTAAGTTTCATTAGGTCCCATTTGTTTATTTTTGTTCTTATTTCCATTACTCTAGGAGGTGGATCAAAAAAGATCTTGTTGTGATTTATGTAAAAGAGTGTTCTTTCTATGTTTTCCTCTAAGAGTTTTATAGTGTCCGGTCTTACATTTAGGTCACTAATCCATTTTGAGTTTATTTTTGTGTATGGTGTTAGGTAGTGTTCTAATTTCATTCTTTTACATGTAGCTGTCCAGTTTTCCCAGCACCACTTATTGAAGAGACTGTCTTTTCTCCATTGTATATCCTTGCCTCCTTTGTCATAGATTAGTTGACCGTAAGTGCATGGGTTTATCTCTGGGCTTTCTATCTTGTTCCATTGATCTATGTTTCTGTTTTTGTGCCAGGACCATATTGTCTTGATTACTGTAGCTTTGTAGTATAGTCTGAAGTCAGGAAGTCTGATTCCTCCAGCAAGAGTGGAGTCTCTGTTTCCCCCAGTCCTGTCGAAGTCCTGCAGTCAAATCCCACTAGGCTTCAAAGTCTGATTCTCGAGGAATTCCTCCTCCCGTTGCCAGACCCCCTGGTTGGGAACCTGACGTGGGGCTCAGAACCTTCCCTCGAGTGGGTGGACTTCTGTGGTAAAAGTGTTCTCCAGTCTGTGAGTCACCCACCCAGCAGTTATGACATTTGATTTTACTGTGATTGTGCCCCTCCTACCGTCTCATTGTGGCTTCTTCTTTGGATGTGGGGTGTCTTTTTTGGTGGGTTCCTGTGTCTTCCTGTCGATGATTGTCCAGCAGCTAGTTGTGATTCTGGTGTTCTCGCAAGAGGGAGTGAGAGCGCGTCCTTCTACTTCGCCATCTTGGTTCCTAATCCCCTTCGAGATTTTTCTTTTGTTTTCTTTGCTGTTTCAGAAGTTTTGAACAATTTTAGGTAACTTATTTTAGAATGGCAGTAGGCTTGTTAATTCCCAATGTAATGTCTGCATTTGGGAAACTAATGTTTTGAGAATACAAAAAGAATATTTTTAAAAATCTTAGAAGAAAAAATACAGAAATACTATGTATAATGTATTATTTGAAGTTACTTAGATGGAAAATAAAGTATTTAAAAATAGTAGATTAAAAAAAAACTAGTAGGTTTACTAATGAAATTCATTATAATGTAACAGTTGCCTTTGAAGAGTGGGAGAATGGGTTAGGATGGGTGGTGACCAAAAGTGACTTTTGCGTTATCCATAATGTTTACATCTTTAAGATATAGTGTAATTAAAGAAAAGTATAAATTCTGGGTTTAGGAAATACTGGTGTTTAGTACATTAGTCTTCATACTTTCAAATGCAACATTTTGAATTTTCTTGAAAATATTTGAAGATCAGATAACTCCTTTTAGCAGTTAATAGGAATGCTTCCTTTTAAACTTCACAGCTTAGTGTTACCTAGAAAGTTATTAGGAACAATAGCTAAAAGGTGGAACCAATCCAGGTGTTCCTCAACAGATCAATGGATAAACAAAACCATGGTATATACATACGATGAATATTTTTCAGCTGTAAAAAGGAATGAAATTCTGATATATGCTACAACATTAGTGAACCTTGAAAACATTATGCTAAGTGATATATGTCAGATGTAAAAGGACAAATAATGTATAATTCCACTTATATGAACTATCTAGAATAGGCAAATTCATAGAGACAGAAAGTGGATTAGAGGTTACCTGGGGCTGACTGAAGGATGAAATGGAGAATTTTTGCTAATGGATACAGAATTTCCATTCGGGGTGATGGAAAAGTTTGGGAAATAGTGGGGATGGTGGCACAGCATTGAAAATGTAATCAGCGCCCCTGAATTGTATACGTAAAAATGGTTAAAATGGAAAAATTTATATTACAAATGTTTTAACACACAGTTTTCAAGAATGATTTAGTTAAGTAGTGTTATTTAGGGAAAAACCATGTTTAATTTTTATATTCTTAGGTAAGAGGATTAGCTGTAAAAAGATTATTCCCACAATTAGTTGGTTGCTAGTTGACTTCCTCTTCAGTTAATGAACTAAGGTATATGTCAAGAAAGACATAAGTTCTCAAAATTTGTATAACTATTTTTTGTTTACTTGGACAAATGGCAGAAGTATTATAAAGATCTTTTTAAACTATATTATTACTTTTAAAGCCCAAGAGCCTTAGAGTAATTAATTTTATTACTGCTGTTTAAAATACTGGCTGCATGCTTTATTATCTTCGTTTTTAAGTTATGTTAAAACTTTTTAATTTTGCATTTAATGACTGTTAATAACTCTAGCCATATACATTTCCTTATCATGAATCTGTGTGCTATTTCATACACTGAGGAAATAATGTCTCCTGATTCAAATTGTGTTAAAAATAAAATGTCAGCATTCCCATTTTTTGTTTTTGCTTTTTAAGATTATGTCTTTGAGATTTATTGATCAAGTTGTGTTTAAACTTTAACTTTCTTGAAAGTTCACGTGAACTGTGTTGGCCTTAGGTAGTAATGTCTGTTTCTTTGCCTAGGAGGAAGAAAATTACAGAGAAGAGGGAGATCCTAGAACAAGGGCATCAGATCCACAATCTCCACCCCAAGTATCTCGTCATAAATCACACTACCGTAATCGAGAACACTTTGCTACTATACGGACGGCATCACTGGTATGTACTACTGCAAATTAGAAATATATTTTTCATGTTGGACCTTGGCACCTATACTCAAGTATAATTATCTCTTTTTTTTTTTATTCTGGGTTTATTTTGCAAAACATTTATTTAACATTTAATTACCTCTTATGAGAAAGATATTATACAAAGCACTCTGAGAGATGTGTACACAAATAAGAAATATATTTGAATATATTGAATTAGCTTGAGAGGGCTAAAAAGGTACTAAATAGGAATTCAGATTACCTTTGAATCGGGGCATAAAGGGAGTATTTATAAAATAAATCATCTGAGCCTTTAATAATTAGTTGGTTTTAGGCACAGGGGAGAGGAAAAATGTAATTTCCACCTAAGAATTGACCAAAATGAGGGAGGGGATGTTTGGGAAATAGCAGGTAATCCAATTTGATGTACTCAAAATGTAGTTCTTCTGATTTCCCAAATAATAAAAATGGATTATTTGTTCATTACAAGGATGTTGTTATACTGGGGTACTCATAACCCTAATCAGTTAGATATGTAAGTCCAAAACATGATAAAGGATACTTACTAGGGATAGAAAGAAAATACGTTAAGATATCAAAGGGAAAATAGGTTAGTAGAAAATATGACAGAAAGAAAAAAATATATGGGAGTTATCTGAATTATCAACTACATAGCAGATCTTATAAATCCCATGCTGTGGCCCATGAATCTGAATGATGTCTAAGGTCAGGAACACCATCCCCTGCCATAAGTCAAGTCATTCCTACTATTCTACAACATGTAAATAATTCTTTGAAGAGAGCAAGTAGCAAACAATGATTGCTTAATTTTTTCATGACTGTTTTAATAAATACCTGGACAGGGGCCAGCTTGTGGGAAAACATCTTTGTGACTGGGCACATATTAAGTGTTTCCCAAGCAAGCCTTCTGTCTCAAATTTTGGCTCCCTCAAATTAATTAAGGACACTATTTATTTATTTAGTCAGTTAATTAGTTAGTTAGTTGTGCTGCGCTGCATGACTTGCAGATGTTAATTCTCCAACCAGGAGTCCTAACCACTGGACCGCCAGGGAGTTTCGTAAGGACAGTCTTAAAAAGTTATGGCTTTAGGGCTTCCCTGGTGGCTCAGTGGTTGAGAATCCGCCTGCCAATGCAGGGGACACGGGTTCGAGCCCTGATCCGGGAAGATCCCACATGCCGTGGAGCAACTAAGCCCCTGCGCCACAATTACTGAGCCTGTGCTCTAGAGCCCGTGAGCCACAACTCCTGAGCCTGTGTGCTGCAACTATTGAAGCCTGCGTGCCTAGAGCCCGTGCTCTGCAACAAGAGAAGCCACTGCAATGAGAAGCCCTCGTACCGCAACAAAGAGTAGCCCCGCTCACCACAAGTAGAGAAAGCCTGTGCGCAGCAACAAAGACCCAACACAGCCAAAAATAAATAAATTAAAAAAAAAAAGTTTTAGCAAACTTAAGATCCATATCCTTAAACCTAGTAAGTCCATTTATTTCAAGTAAAACATTCAGAGAGTAGGTATATTTGTGTACAAAGATATGAGTAACTATATTATTCAATATGATTACCACGTACCATAACTCAGGCTGACTTATGCCTTGGATTTTTTTCATACAATAAAATGCGTAGATCTTAGGTATTCAATTTGAAGTATTTTTAGTGGTACACATTATGTTAACCATCGACTAAAAAAAAAAAAAAATTAAAATTTATTGTCATCCCACAAAGTTCCCTCATACCCCTCTTTAGTCAAGTCTCCACTCTCATGAGTTTCTTTCTGTTGTATATCCTTGCCTCCTTTGTCATAGATTAGTTGACCGTAAGTGCATGGGTTTATCTCTGTTTCTTTCTGTTTCTTCACTATTGTTAGTTCTAACTGTTTTTGGATTTTATATAGGTGGAATCACACAGAATGTACTCTTTTGTGTCTGGCTTATTTTGCTCAGCTTAATGTTTCTGAGATTCGTCTATATTGTGTTCATCAAAGTTCATTCTTTTTTATTACTGTAAATATATTTCCATTGTGTGAATATACCACAATTTTTTAATCCATTCTTCTATTGAGGAACACTTGGTTTGATTCCTGTTTGGGGCTATTACCCATAAGATTGTTATAAACATTCTTATACAAGCCTTTATGTGAACATTATGTTTTAATTTCTTTTTGGTAAATACCTAAGAGTAGAATTGCTGAGTCATGGGGTATATATATGTTTAACTTCCTCTGTCAAAAAGTTTTCCAGGGCTTCCCTGGTGGCGCAGTGGTTGAGAGTCCGCCTGCCGATGCAGGGGACACGGGTTCATGCCCCGGTCCGAGGATCCCACATGCCGCGGAGCGGCTAGGCCCGTGAGCCATGGCCGCTGAGCCTGCGTGTCCAGAGCCTGTGCTCCATGGCGGGAGAGGCCACAACAGTGAGGGGCCCGCGTACCGCAAAAAAAAAAAAAAAAAAGTTTTCCAAAATGGTTGTACCATTACACGTGCCTATCAGCAATGTGTAAGAGTTCCAGTTGATCTATATCCGCTCCAGCATTTGGTGTTGTCACTTTTTTTAGCCATTGTAGTGGGTGTGAAATAGAATCTCATAGTGGATTATTTTGTTTGTTTTTTGCATTTCCCTGTGACTAAAGATGTCACCATAATAAGCACCTTTTCATGTGCTTATTGTCTGTTCATATATCTTCTTTAGTGAAGTGTCTCTTCAACTCTTTTGCCTGGTTTCTTACTCAGATGTTCACATTATAATATTGATTTGTACGAGTTCTTTGTATAGTCTGGATACAAGTATTATATCTCATATATATCTTGCAAATGTTTTCTCTTCATCTGTGGTTTACCTAGTCTTTTTCTTACTGTTGTGTTGATGAGAGGTTAAAATTATTTAGTTTTAAATTCCAATTTAAACAACCAAATTAAAACGTAGGTAAAGGACTTGAATAAACATTTCTGCAAAGAATGTAATACAAGTCTCTAACAAGCACATGAAAAGTGCTCAATATCATTTGTCATTTGGGAAATGCAAATCAAAACCACAAAGAGGTACCACCTCACATCCACTAGGATGGCTATTTTTTAAAAAAAAGAGGGCCTTCCCTGGTGGCACAGTGGTTAAGAATCCGCCTGCAAATGTAGGGGACATGGGTTTGAGCCCTGGTGCGGGGAGATCGCACATGCGGCAGAGCAACTAAGCCCGTGTGCTACAACTACTGAGCCTGTGCTCTAGAGCCCATGAGCCATAACTACTGAGCCTGCATGCTGCAACTATTTAAGCCTGCACGCCTAGAGCCCATGCTCCGCAGCAAGAGAAGCCATTGCAGTGAGAAGCCTGCGCACCACAAGAAAGAGTAGCCCCCACTTGCTGCAACTAGAGAAAGCTTGCGTGCAGCAATGAAGACCCAATGCAACCCAAAATAAATAAATAAATAAATTTTAAAAAATAATAATAATGCTGCAGTGAACAGGAAGGTACAAATATCTTTTAAAAAAAGGAGGGCTTCCCTGGTGGCGCAGTGGTTGAGAGTCCGCCTGCCGATGCAGGGGACGTGGGTTCATACCCTGGTCTGGGAGGATCCCACATGCTGCAGAGCGGCTGGGCCCGTGAGCCATGGCCGCTGAGCCTGCGCATCTGGAGCCTGTGCTCTGCAACGGGAGAGGCCACAACGGTGAGGGGCCCTGTGTACCACAAAAAAAAAGAAATTTAAAAAATAAATAAAAATGAATTTAAAAAGGAAAAGAAAAGGAAAAAAAACAAAATAACAAGTGTTGGAGAGAGTGCAGAGAAATTGGAACTCCTGTATATTGCTGGTAGGAATGTAAAATGGTTCAGCTGCTGTGGAAAACAGTTGATGATTCCTCAAAAAGTTAAACATAGGTTTACCACATGACCCAGCTGTTCTACTACTAGGTATATACCCAAAAGAATTGAAAACAGTTACTCAAACAAGTACACTACACACATGTTCACAGCAGCACTATTCACAATACCCAAAAAGTGGAAACAACACAGATATTAATATTCACCAGTGGATGAATGGATAAACAAATTATGGTATATGCAAATAATGGAATATTATTTAGCTATAAAAAGGAATGAAATACTGATACATGCTATATACAACATGGATGAACCTTGAAAACATGCTAAATTAAAGAAGCCAGACACAAAAGGTCACATATGATGCTATTTATATGAAATATCCAGAGTAGATAAATCCATAGAGACAGAAAACAGGTTGGTGGTTACCAAAAGGGGAGAATGGGGAGCAGCTGCATAACAGCTGTCTTTTAAGTATATAGAGGTGGTGGTTGCCTAACATCGTGAATATACTGAATGCTGCTGGGTTGTTCACTTTAAAATGATTAATTTTATATTATGTGAATTTCACCTTAATTAAAAAAATCAGTTTATACATTTTTGTCTTTATAGTCAGTGCTTTTTGTGTCCTGCCCAAGAAATATTTGCCTGCGCTATGGTCATGAAGATATTTTGGTTTTTTTTCTACTTTATGATTCTGGATTTTGTGTTTATGTCAAATCATTCTCAATTTTTGTATATAGAGTGATACAGAAGTCAAGATTTTTGTTTTTGCTTTTATATACAGAGAACCAGTTGCGTCCGCAGAATTTGATGATAACACATTTTTTCCTCTTTGAATTGACTTTTTGGTGGAAAATCAATTGACTAAATATATTTGGGTCTATTTCTAGATTTTATTCTGTTCCTTTGATCTGTTCAGCCTATTCTTCCACCAATTCCACATTGTTTGGATTACTGAAATGTGTGTCTTCCAACTTTTTTTCCCTCAAGATTGTTTTGGCTATTGTAGGTCCTTTACATTCCAATATAAATTTTAGAACCAGCGTGTCTATTTCTTTAGGAGACCGCCTGGAAATTTAATTGGAAACTGCTCACTGGAATCTCTTACAGTGATTGTCTACTTGGCTAAGTAGTAGAGTGCTCTAAAATGCTTCTGAAATAAAAATGTTTTCCTTAATTTTATTCTTTTCTCTCCATTGTTTGTGTGTCTAGGTTACAAGGCAAATGCAAGAACATGAGCAGGACTCTGAGCTTAGAGAACAAATGTCTGGCTATAAGAGAATGAGGCGGCAACATCAAAAGCAGCTGATGACTCTGGAAAATAAGTTAAAGGCTGAGATGGATGAACATCGTCTCAGATTAGACAAAGATCTTGAAACACAACGTAACAATTTTGCTGCAGAAATGGAGAAACTTATCAAGAAACATCAGGCTGCTATGGAAAAAGAGGTGGCCAATTCAGTATTACTATTTTATTTACTCTAGATTGTAACCATCTCAGAATTAACCAAGATGGCATTGTGATGTTAGGATATATCTTCCCCAGAACCAAGCAAATCAGTTGGGGAAAAGAAGAAACATTTATATAAATTGTGTAATATTAAGTACTGAGTCTGGGAAGCAACAGATGTGGGATTATTTCCTGACACTGATAGTTTTATAGTATCACAGTGGGTAAATCATGCAACCATTCTAGGCCCTAGGTACCCTGATTATCTGAGGAGTTTGTTAATCACCTATCAATAGGTGATTTAGGTCTCGAAAAATCATTCATGATTCTCTTCTCTGTGATTTTTGGAGACCTATCTTAAATTTATAGCAGCATTTTAATATCAGAGAATAATTGAAGATTATAGAGAATGTTAGAGATAATAAAAGAGGTTCAGATTAAGATTTAGCCCATTTGTGGGTTTTTTAAAAAATATTTATTTATTTATGGCTGCATTGGGTCTTCATTGCTGAACGCAGGCTTTCTCTAATTGCAGCGAGCGGGGGCTACTCTTTGTTGCAGTTCAGGGCTTCTCTTGTTGCAGAGCACGGGCTCTAGGCATGCGGGTTTCAGTAGTTGTGGCATACAGGCTCAGTAGTTGTGGTTCACAGGCTCTAGAGCTCAGGCTCAGTGGTTGTGGCACACAGGCTTCGTTGCTCTGTGGCATGTGGGATCTTCCCAGACCAGGGCTCGAACCCGTGTCCCCTGCATTGGCAGGCGGATTCTTAACCACTGCACCACTAGGGAAGTCCCAGCCCATTTGTTTTTTGGTGTTTTTTTTTCATTTATGGCTGTGTTGGGTCTTGGTTGCGGCACGTGGGATCTTTCGTTGTGGCGCCCGGGGTCTTTGTTGCGGCTCACAGGCTTCTGTCTGGTTGTGGCGCATGGGCTCGAGAGTGCATGGGCTCTGTAGTTGTGGCACGTGGGCTCCAGAGCCCGTGGACTCTGTAGTTTGCCATACGCGGGCTCTCTAGTGGAGGCACGTGGACTTAGTTGCCTTGCAGCATGTGGGATCTTAGTTCCCCAACCAGGGATTGAACCTGCGTCCCCTGCATTGGAAGGCCGATTCTTAACCACTGGACAACCAGGGAAGTCCCAGCCCATTTGTTTTTTTACAAATAAGTGTCATTTTACTATATGATTTAAGTATATTTTTTTAGGATTCTTGTTACGTGAGACCTTTTCTTTTAATGTTTTTGATGTCCCATCAGTTAAATTTTATTTTGATAGTCACACTTGTCAGGTAAAATGTAAGCTTCTCTGTAAATTCACACAATATCTAGAAATGTGTCTGGCTTGTCCACATTGAGGCATTATTTATTATAGTTACCCTGTTCAGCCTTTCCCCCTAAAATAGAAGAACTACTCTCTCATAATAGAGAATTTGGCAAAATAATTTACAGAGTAAATAATTATTTGCTTTTGAAGTAATTTGATGAAAGAATGTATAGATATTTAGAATCCTGTTGGACATTGGGTAGTATTTTTAATAACTCGGGAAGAGGTAGATACATATTTAGAAAAGCAAATCATGAAACAGGATGTGCAATATGATTACAGATTTATTTAAAATGTATGTATGCATAGAAGTAAATAGGAAGGGTGTGCACCAAAATGTTTATATTGGTTATCTCCAGGTGGTAAAATCATACAAGATTTTTTTGTGTTTTCCTGTATTTCCTAAATGATCTACAATGAATATGCATTGCCTATATAATCAAAAATAAAACAGTATGATATGTATCTAATATTTAATATTTTCATATTACTTAATATATAAGTTAAAGGTCAGGGTTTTGGGGCTTCCCTGGTGGCGCAGTGGTTGAGAGTCCACCTGCCGATGCAGGGGACACGGGTTCGTGCCCCGGTCCAGGAAGATTCCCATATGCTGTGGAGCGGCTAGGCCCGTGAGCCATGGCCACTGAGCCTGCGCGTCCAGAGCCTGTGCTCCGCAACGGGAGAGGCCACAGCAGTGAGAGGCCCGCGTACTGCAAAAAAAAAAAAAAAAAAGGTCAGGGTTTAATTTGAAGAGGAGTATATTACATTATTTAATATACAAATCAATCTAGATAAAAGGTCATTACTTAATTATATTTGTGGATAGATATATATCTGTTTTATTTTCTTGGGGGAGGACATGTAAAATTTTTAAAAAGGTGAAAACATTTTGATTTTGTAAAAGATCAACATATTAAAGATGAGTTCCATTTTACTGGTTCTCTGAAATTCAAATAATAAGATGCTGAGTAATTGGTATTGGTAATGCTTATACTGATTTTATGTTCTTAAGGGTAAAAATATCCTTAGTGGTATATATTAAACTGTTGCTTTGAATCTACTTAACTAATTTGATCCATTTTTTAAATTTCCCATAGGCTAAAGTGATGGCCAATGAAGAGAAAAAGTTTCAGCAACATATTCAGGCCCAACAGAAGAAAGAACTAAACAGCTTTTTGGAGTCCCAGAAAAGAGAATATAAACTTCGAAAAGAACAGCTTAAGGAGGTATCTATTTTATAAAAATTTTCACGCCAGTTGTCTACTTATTGATTTTATCTATTGATGTTGATTGACTCATAGAACCATTAGGATAAATTCTTCTGTTGTTTGTGGCCACTAAATGTTTACCAGTTTGAATGAAGGCAAACTTTAATCAGTTATTCTTCAACAGTTACTCTTCAACAGATATCTTCAATTGAGTAGGATCTAAAAAGAATCATCTCCTAAAAATAGAAATTATTTTATTTATAATAGTTTTCGTATGCACTTACTAAATAACTGACTCACGAGAAATAAAATACTTGAGCTGTGATCGATGTGGAAGCAACTTAAGGGCGGCTGGCCTGGGCTCAGGGCTAGAATCCCTGAGGACCCAGGAAAGGGCAAGGAGGCGGGTGGCAGGCTCCCCAAGGACGGGTCTGAAATCATCAGGATCTAGACGGGTATTGGGCTTCAGGACATTTATTTCATGTCCCTCCGTACAGGCCCTGGGGCCAGGTGTGGGGGCAAGAGACCAGGCAGGGGTAGCAATAAATAATGCGGACAGACAGAGCTCCCCTCGAGACAGATGAGATTAAAGGTTACAGGGGAGCCACAATGCCGAGGTGGGGACTGGCAGGGCAGGGGCAGCTGAGAGAGGGAGGGTGAGACCAGGCCCTCATTGTCACCTGCAGCATCCCTTTCCTGCCCCAGCCCCCGCTACTTTGGGGAGGAAGGGAGTCCCCCCCAAAATATACTTGAGCTGTGAAAGGAAGCCACACATTTCTTTTTCTAAAAGTAGACCATACCAGGCTTCCCTGGTGGCTCATGGTTAAGAATACGCCTGCTAGTGCAGGGGACACAGGTTCGAGCCTTGCTTCGGGAAGATCCCACATGCCGTGGAGCAGCTAAGCCCATGTGCCACAACTACTGAGCCTGTGCTCTAGAGCCTGCGAGCCACAACTACTGAGCCTGTGTGCTGCAACTACTGAAGCCCACGAGCCTAGAGCCCATGCTCTGCAAGGAGAAGCCACCGCAATGAGAAGCCCGTGTACCGCAACGAAGAGTAGCCCCTGCTTGCCTTAACTAGAGAAAGCCTGCGTGCAACAACGAAGACCCATCGCAGCCAAAAATAAATAAATATATTAAAAAAAAAAAGAAAAACTTAGACCATTCCTTCTTACTTTTGGCTCAGAAGATTACAATAATTTGTTCATAGAGTAAGGATAAGAGGCATATTTGCTCATCACATTTTCTTTAATAGCAAAACATGCTGATTATTTATTTACGATTCCACGATTTCATATTTATTTGCTCTCCATGTGCTGCATTTTTGAACTTCTTTTAAAAGCAGATGTAGTCTGACTTTGAAGAACACCTTGATTGTTCCAAGGCAGTTTCTGAAAGGGGGTAACTATTCAGGATAGTAGTCAGGAGAGAGAAATGATATGTCTCAATTTAGACCCCCTTTTACAGACTGATTGACTGAAATTTTTAGTCCATGTAATTAATTATTAGGGCACTGATAAATTAATTGGTCTTGATAAAATAATAGTAATCTCTTTGCTAGTAATGCTTTTGTTTGTGTAGGAATTTATAGTCACTTATTTAAATGTTATTATGGACATATTGTTGGCACAAAAGCTTGCTCTGTATACGCTGCCAACCGAGCTTCATTGAAAAGATTTTTCTAACTCTAAAGGGTATAACCTGTAATATATTCCTGTGACTGTAATACAAAAGCCAAACTCTATATTGGCACATTGGGTTTGAAAAGACTGTAAATAGGTCCCCAACTGTAAATAAATATCCAACAAAATGCAGTTTTACAGATCCGTTTCCCAGTGAAATGAGATTTTCGTTTTATGGGTGCATTGCTTTAGGTAATCCTTTAAGCATATAACAGGTAGTCCAGCTAATAAATTCGTTTTCTTTTAGAAGCCAAATTAGTGTGTATTTATGTGTGTGAGTTCATTTAAAACAATCATTTTTAGCATAGAGGAAGGGATATACTAGAATCTTAGTGGAGAAGTTCCCTGGCAAAAGATTTTGAAAAATATACCCAGGTGATTATTTATGTGCCCTTTCTCTTCCGTGTGTACACATATACCCTTAAGTTTAGAACTACTAAAATTTTTTTTATGTTTGTATATCTTATGAACTAAAGTTATAAAGAACTGATCTCTTTCTTGAAAACCAGGGGAAGGACCATAAGGTTAGTAGTCTTTGAAAAATTATCTTATACCTAGGAAAGATGGCTTATTTATATACTGTGCAACATTGTTGCTTTTTAGGTTGAAGATATATTAGTATTAATTATCATCCTAGAGTTTGCCTCATTGAGCGCATTGTCAGTGTTCTCATCTGGCCCAATATAAATGCATTTTCATTTAGATAGTTTGTAAGATAATATATATATATTTTTGAAGTATAGTTGATTTACAATGTTGTGTTAATTTCTGCTGTACAGCAGAGTGACTCAGTTCTACATATGTATATTCTTTTTCATATTCTTTTCCATTATGGTTTATCACAGGATATTGAATATGGTTCACTGTGCTATGCAGTAGGACCTTGTTGTTTGTCCATCCTATATGTAATAGTTTGTATCTACTAACCCCAAACTCCCAGTCCTTCCCTCCCCACCACCACCAGCAAGTCTGTTCTCTATACCTGTGAGTCTGTTTCTGTTTGTAGATAACGTTCATTTGTGTCATATTTTAGATTCCATATATAAGTGATATCATATAGTATTTGTCTTTCTCTTTTTGACTTACTTTGCTTAGTATGATAATCTCTGAGTCCATCCATGTTGCTGCAGAAGGCATTATTTCATTCTTTTTTATGGCTGAGTAGTATTCCATTGTATATATGTACCACATGTAAGGTAATATTTTATTTTCACTTTTATTATTTTTTTATTGGAGTATAATTGCTTTACAATGTTGTGTTAGTTTCTGCTGTACAATGAAATGAATCAGTTATATGTATACCTACATCCCCTCCCTCTTGGACTTCCCTCCCACCTCCGCCCCCCACATCTCCCCCATCTAGGTTTTCACAGAGCACCGAACTGAGTTTCCTGTGCTTTATAGCATGTTCCCCACTAGCTCTCTATTTTACACATGATAGTGTATATATGTTAATCCTAATCTCCGAATTCTTCCTACCCTCCCCTTCCCCCCCCTTGTGTCCACAGGACCGTGGAAGGTGATATTTTAAATGCTATAGAAAAGCACTGGTTTTGATTTGTTTAGTTAAATACGATTCATAAAAAGGGTTTCTGTTCTCCCATGGTTTTGTTGATTTTCCATTTAATTTCTAAGTCTTTGATACTGAGTCTATCCATAATTTTGCCAAAAACTTAATATTTAGAATGTCAGAAACCAAGAAGTGACACATTAGATGTATATTTGCCCTAATATTAATTCATATAAATAATTTTTACCTGAAAGCACTGCCGTATGTCTCTTCTTGGGAAGCATTTAAAGAATGATGTGTTTTACTTCATTTACCAATATTGTATTCTTTTAAAACTAGTAACCATCATAAATGTAGCTGTGTAAAGCTAAAAGGTATGCATGTTTTCTAGCATACATTTCTCTTTCCTGTCCTACTTCACCGGTTAACTCAAGAAAAGGAAAATATTACCTACCTCCTTAAGGTCATTGCCCTGCCTTGAGCATTAGAAAGGACACAGATTAAGTACTTTTATTTAAATGCACCAAATACCAGATGATATATTCATGCAATTAATTTTTATGTATTTTGAACAGAGTTTTGGTTTTTTTGGGGTTTTTTTTTTTGCGGTACGTGGGCCTCTCACTGTTGTGGCCTCTCCCGTTGCAGAGCACAGGGTCCGGACGTGCAGGCTGAGCGGCCATGGCTTACAAGCCTAGCCGCTGCGTGGCACGTGGGATCTTCCCGGACCAGGGCATGAACCCGTGTCCCCTGCATCGGCAGGCGGACTCTCAACCACTGCGCCACCAGGGAAGCCCGAACTGAGTTGTTTTTTATGTTGCCAGGAGCTGAATGAAAATCAGAGCACCCCAAAAAAAGAAAAACAGGAGTGGCTTTCAAAGCAGAAGGAGAATATACAGCATTTCCAAGCAGAAGAAGAGGCTAATCTTCTACGGCGTCAGAGACAATACCTAGAGCTGGAATGCCGTCGCTTCAAGAGAAGAATGTTACTTGGGCGCCATAACTTGGAACAGGACCTTGTCAGGGAGGTACGTTTGAAACGAGAATATTTCCTGAAAGTATGTTTGTCATTTCCCAGACTCAGGGTCTTTGCACTTGTACCTCCCTCAGCCTGAATTCTTCTTCCCTAGATTATCTACATGGCTTGCTTCCTCCCTTCATGTCTCTCCTCAGATACCACCTCCTCAGAAGTGCCTTCCCTAATGTCCAAATCCTTCTTCTCTAAATGTTCTTCTCTGCACTTCTCTCTCTTACACATACACACTTTTTGGGGGTAAGTTTCTCATCCTGCCTAGAATGGAAATTTTCTAAAGTCACTGGTTTTGTTCCGGTCTTTATATCCCCCTAGTATCTGGCCCATAGTAGGTATTCAATAAATATTTATTAAATACATATTAAATCTGTGAATGAGAGGGGTGTTCATTTTTAAATACCATAAAATTATTGGATACTTTATACCTTTTGAACTGAAATGGGTGCCATTAAGTATGTGTTATCATTTAACACATTTTTTATAATCATGTAATTATTAATTGAGCAAATGTAGAAACTCTTATGCCAGTGAAAACATATTCTCACTATCAGGGATACCTGTGAGCACAGATTAATTTATTTACAAGAGTGGCTTAAAATAAACTTCAAGTATAGCATAATTGTTCAAATTCACTAATAATTAAATAAATTCAAATTAAAACAGTTGCATCAATTAAATAATATAAAGACTAGCAACATTGAATCCTAGTAGTGGCATTGGGAAATGTGCAGTGTTGCTAAGAATATAAATTGATACTGATATATTGATAGATATGCTTTTATCTATCAAATCCACTCCTAGAACTCTATCCTAAAGAAATAATAACATGATTATATGATGCATCATGAATAAACATTTAATGAAAATTTCTTTATCAAGCAAAAAATGGAAAATTATGGTATTGCAAAGCAGAAGCTTACTATGAAACTTAAAAAAAAAAGATCTGTATATACTGATCTGATCTGGATGTATATCCATTATATTGTTAGGTGAAGAAAGCACATTATATGCCTATAATGTATGTTATTCAGTTTTTAAAACTGTATGTTTTTGTGTAATAGATGTTTCACGATAAGCATGGGGAAGGTTGGGAAGCATTTGCACCAAACTCTTGGCCTCTGGAGAAGGGGTTTGCAGGGGCAAAGGGGGTAGGTTTGACTTCTGTGTGTGTGTGTGTTTTATGCTTGTTCTTTTTAATCTGAAAAAAAAAAAAGAATTAGAACATTTGTTGAGCAGCATGTGTGAGGTATTGTTCTGAGAACTTTGCATTTGTGAACTCACTTCATCCTCACATTAAATCTGTGAAATAGCAATATTATTATCTTCATTTGAAAAGTGATGAAACTGAAGCACAGAGAGTTTAAACAATTAACCCAAGGACTGCTCATAGGTAGCAGAGCCAGATCCATGTTCTTATTCACTATACTGTGCTGGGTATACTGCCTGTAATAGAATTGAATAGGATACTCTGAAGAAATTCAAAGAAAGGCTTACGAGTTCTCTTCAGATATAAAATTGGGAAACAAGAAAGAAAGAAAAGAAAGAAGGAAGGACATTCAGCCTACTGAGATAGATTTGCTATGTCTTAAGCTTATTGCATAAAATAGTATTAATGAATAGTAAATGAATAGAATAAGGAAATTGGTGCTACTAATTGCCCATTTACTGCTGTAAAGGTCATAAAATCTAATATTTACTATGCAGTCATTATTGAATCTGAGGATTACATCTACTTCCTGATTAATCTATTTCTTAGGAGTTTTTTCCCTAGCATTGTAAATTATACCTTTGTCTTTTGTGTTATGGATTAGGAGTTAAATAAAAGACAGACTCAAAAGGACTTAGAGCACGCCATGCTGCTGCGACAGCATGAGTCCATGCAAGAACTGGAGTTCCGCCACCTCAACACAATTCAGAAGATGCGCTGTGAGTTGATCAGACTGCAGCATCAAACTGAGCTCACTAACCAGCTGGAATATAATAAGCGAAGAGAACGAGAACTAAGGCGAAAGCATGTCATGGAGGTTCGACAACAGCCTAAGAGTCTGAAGGTACCTTTAGCCTAAGCTTCTTGACAAAGGGGAATAGGGATAAAAGGCATCCATATAAGCAGTAAAAGTCTAAGACAGAAATCTGTCGTAAAGAAATTGAATAAACCTCTTTCTTTTCATTTTAAGCATGTTTAATTAGTTTTGACATGGAGTGTCTGTAGCTACAGACTTTTGCTCATGTATTTCTCAGTAGAGTACCGAAAAAAATTTAACTGTAGCAAATGCCATAAATAAGAATCAAAGTTCTTATTTTAATGTACCCAAATGTCCAATGCTGACATTACAGTCTACACGTCAACATGCTAACTAACCTGTTGGCTTCTCTTTATTGTTCCAAGTAATACAGTTTTGGAATCTTATTTGCTCCTAGTGTGATTTGTATCCAAAAAAGACAGTAAATTCCTAGTCAGTACAGAAGCCAGTGAATGAAAAAAAATGCCTTTTTACCCCCTCTCCCTTCACTGTGTGTGCTTATCTTAAGAGGAATAGTGGAATCACCACAGTGTTACTCCCATTCTGCTTATTTTCGTTATGTATTTGGTAGTGTAGGTGAGACCATGGCGTGGTAGTTGGGGTATGTTTTGTTTTTTTGTTGTTTTTTTGTTTTTTGTGGTACGTGGGCCTCTCACTGCTGTGGCCTCTCTTGTCGCGGAGCACAGGCTCTGGACGCGCAGGCTCATCGGCCATGGCTCACGCGCCCAGCCGCTCCGCGGCATGTGGGATCCTCCTGGACCGGGGCATGAACCCATGTCCCCTGCATCGGCAGGCGGACTCTCAACCACTGCACCACCAGGGAAGCCCAACACAGTATTTTCTTTTAAAACCCTACCCCCTTATCTGAATAACTGTCCTGGAGTGAAGTGAAATTCATTCACAGGGGTAATCTGTGTCAAAATCTAGAAGCTACACCACACCGAATGGTACCTATTGATTCCCACTCAACTCCATTCAAACAAGCTGTCTTGAACAAAAGTATAGAAGCAAAGTTAAGATGTTTTTACCCTTTCCTTGTGAACCTGAGTAAAATTTCACTTTGTTTTCCGAACAGCTAATTAACATCATTTACAGAGTAGCTTATGTTGACTACTCACATAATCTTCATTAGTCATTGCTTAGAAAATTGGAATTCATAATGATTTTTCAAATTTATTTTGTCTTTGTAGTGGAGAGGTATATACTCTTTTGGCTATAGAATAGACAATTTCCCACCAAAAGATTAGTTAAATAACATGTCTGTGAAATTAATGACTGTTTTAAAGTCAGCAGCACCCAGAAATAAACCAGACTGAAAACTTGTTAGTTTTCTATCATCATACCATAAATTTAATATGACTGCATTTCTGTAGGGCTTGGCATAGAGTTGTTTGATGTTTAACCATTCCTGTTTTTTGTTTTTGCCTTTTCAGTTTGAAAGCTTGTAAATACTAGTGTAATCTTCACAGATACTATACAAAACGTGAGGCAAAAAATAATGTTTCACAATTGTAGTCAGATTTAGAATAGAATGTCTCCTTCTGATGACAGATGAGCTCAAGATTTTCCATAAAGGAGATTGTTCTGTTACTTTACTAGGGAAGAAAACCATCATGTTCCTCTTAGTTATGTATTTCTGTCTGCTTACTCAATTTGAACAAAACTGACTTGATTTTAATGCCAAGTTATCCATTTTTATTTACCTAAGTAATGGTTGCCTCTTCCAACTTTTTCCAGGACTTTAAAGGGAGGTAGGGGGACTTCAGTTTTAGCACTTATGTAATTTGACTAGGATTTGGGGTGGGGGGTTTGGGGTACTATGTCTATGGAATGGGTTGGATATACGCCTGCTCTGTTGTTTCTTCATCTGGCATCCAGATGATGTTTTGTCAGTGTTAAATGAGTAGAAACAACTGTAACTTACATTCATCTTGCTTTCACTTGAGTCAAACATTGAGGGATATAGTTTATTCTTGGTACAAGTATTACTCTTCTTATAGAAAAAACATTTTTCAAGGAGCTTTTCTTTTTCCCTCATTAGGCTAGTGATGTGGAATAATTAGTTTTCTTGGCACAATCCTTTAAAAATAAAAACTTTTAAAAGAATAGAGGCTGTTATACAGAGGTAGAAGAGAATGTCTAAATGTCATTGTCCCATTCCTGGCTAACTTGGAAGAATTTTGTTAACCAAGGACAGTATTTAAGAGTGGTGCCACTGGGACTTCCGTGGCGGTCCAGTGGTTAAGACTTCACCTTCCAATGCAGGGGGTGCAGGTTCAGACCCTGGTCGGGAGCTAAGATCCCACATGCCTCATGGCCAAAATACCAAAACATAAAACGGAAGCAATATTGTAACAAATTCAATAAAGACTTTAAAAATGGTCCACATCGGGCTTCCCTGGTGGCGCAGTGGTTGAGAATCCGCCTGCTGATGCAGGGCACACGGGTTTGTGCCCCGGTCCGGGAAGATCTCACATGCCGCGGAGTGGCTGGGCCCGTGAGCCATGGCCGCTGAGCCTGCGCGTCCGGAGCCTGTGCTCCACAACGGGAGAGGCCACAACAGTGAGAGGCCCGCGTAATGCAAAAAAAAAAAAAAAAAAAGGTCCACATCAAAAAAATCTATAAAAAAAATTTACTTGTAACTAAATGTACTAGTAAAATAATGAGTATGACCTGAAGTCCTATGAAAAAAGTAAGGTTCTTGATATTCTAATGTTTTAAATTAGAGATTTTGTCACAAAAATACATAGAATGCAATGGTTTGACCTAATAACCAAGTGGAAAAGTACTGTACCTGCAACCTTACGGTCTGACCTTTTTGTTTTTCATCTCCTCATCTCCTAGTAGCCTTTATTTTCATATAAGCATAAGGTATAACAAATGCCATACGTTAAAAATTATATACATCTTTTTTTTCCTTCCCAGTCTAAAGAACTCCAAATAAAAAAGCAGTTTCAGGACACCTGCAAAATCCAAACCAGACAGTACAAAGCATTAAGAAATCACCTACTGGAGACTACACCAAAGAGTGAGCACAAAGCTGTTCTGAAACGTCTCAAGGAGGAGCAGACCCGGAAGTTAGCCATCTTGGCTGAACAGTATGACCACAGCATTAATGAAATGCTGTCCACCCAAGCTGTGAGTTCATTTTATTTAAGCAAAACAAATTCAGTGCGCCTTTCATCCCACCACCTGAATGAAATCCCAGCAATTAAAATACTGGTTGGAAGTGATAGCTCTCCTACAGCTTGAGAAATAGTGGTGGTTATCTATATTTTTCCTGTTCTCTGCATTGCTTGGAGGTAGGCATGATTTATATAGAATTCTCATTGATACATTTAGTCATGAGGTTCTAAATAGGCTCTCTGCCACTGCCTCAGGTGTTCAGCACATATCCCAACGGTATAGGAGGATTAGAGCAGCAGCTTTGTTAAGCAGTGAGCAAAAAGTAGTACTGTATTGGGGATCCAAATGGTCACATTTTAGTGAAGGCAAATACAAAATATTTTCTATATGAGTTTTGCAAACTTTTTCTTAAAGGGCCAGATAGTAAATATTTTAGGTTTTGTAGTCCGTGATACAAAATTGAGGATAATTATGTGGGTACTTATATAGCCATTTAAAATGTAAAAGCCATTCTTAACTAGTGGACTATCAAATTAATTAATTAAAACAGGCAGCTGTCCACATTTGGTCTGGAGGCTATAGTTTGCTGGTCCCTGTTGTGTAGTTATTTCCATTGCAGAGAAGAGATTGAGAGTCTTACATCAGCTAATCAGATTCTAGATTTTTCTTAAGAAAAATATAATTATTCAGGCATCCTCCTAATAGATCATGATAGCTTTTATCTTCATATTACCATCACTGGTTACTGTGCCTTCCTTTTCCAGAGATGTTTACTCCAAGATACAAGAGAGAACAATTGTGTATCCTACAAAAGAGTTGTCTGTCTTTTCTCACACCTCCTTTCCATAGGTCATGGGTAAATAGCTCACAGTAGGATATATCTGGGTTTTTTCCTCTCTTTCAGCTGCGTTTGGATGAAGCACAGGAAGCAGAGTGCCAGGTTTTAAAGATGCAGCTGCAGCAGGAACTGGAGCTGTTAAATGCATATCAGAGCAAAATCAAGATGCAAGCTGAGGCACAACATGATCGAGAGCTTCGGGAACTTGAACAGAGGGTCTCCCTCCGCAGGGCACTCTTAGAACAAAAGGTATAGATAATAGAAGGAAGTTAATTGTGCTAGTATTTGCCTTCATCAGAAACATTTTATAAATACATTTTCATATTAGCAGAGGTGGCGTTAGATTGTTTTCACCATACCATATTTCCTTAATTCTAGTTTTGGTAGTGTTTTTCTTTAAAATTATTGTTTCAGTAATAAACCTTATTATAATTAATGAATTCTAAACATCAGAGGAATGTAGTTAAGTAGTAATTGCTAGAGGAAGGATATGGTGTTATGTGAAGACAGTTGAATTGTGAGAGAGTAGCTCTGGCTCCATGTTCCTCACTTTTTTTGTGTACCTAGCTCTACCTAAAGAGATTGGAGAAAAACTTGGATAGTGAAGAAAAAGAACTTTAGTAATTGCCTGAGAGAGGCAGGGGCAAAGGATCTGGAATATATACTTTACTCTTCTATCCTGGGCCTGGAACTATACAGATTGGTGGAAGAGTACTAGGGGACAGAAGGTAAAGCCAGTTCTACACAAGCTGAAAATGTTACTTCTAGATGTATCTTTTTTTCTTTCTTTCTCTCTTTTTTCACTTATTCTTTGCCAGATATATTAGAGAATAGAACTAAAATCCCCAGATTCACTTCCTTTCCATCCTTTAAGGTATTATAGCTGTGCATGTGTGTGTGTGCGTGTGCGTGTGTGTGTATTTTGGGGAAAGACTGATGGACAGAAGATTTTTAGATTTTGAAAGATAAAGAGGAAAGTTTTGCCATGAGAAGTAGTAGAATATAATTGTATCTAGGATTCAGAGCTATGTTCCAGAATTCCTGAGCCATAAGTTCCCAACAGGTGATAGTCTTAGCTCCATTGATCCTTTTGTATGTTAGTACTTGGCTAACTTAATAAAAGTTGTCATGGTTTCTAGACCATTGCTCCATAGATTTTCCTCTGTTTCCTGCAGTTCTTGTGATAAAAATAGAATTCCTTATTAAATTAAAAAATACATTCTTAAAAAAACCCACCTAAATAAGATGTTACTCTTCTTCTGGCATAGCTCTCATTACTGGCTTCTTCAAGAGGTTCTTGCCTCTAAAAATTGTCTCACTTATGTTTCTCATTCAAGATAGGAAAGATATAAACACATATAAATTTTGAGAAAAATCTAGTTTGTCCCATGTACAGATTTCATAAATCTGTCTGATTCCAACTTTCTTATTAAAATTCAACCTAAAGTTCTGTCTCTTATGCTTCAAAAAATTATCACTAAAATGAAAACTCCCTATAGTGTTGTGAGAGAAATATTAGTACTATTTACAGTCAGCCCTCTCATACCTGTGGGTTCTGCATCCATGGATTCAACTAACCTCTGATTGAGAGTATTAGGGGAAAGAAAATTCCAGAAAGTTCCAAAAAGTAAAACTGCCATCTGCTGCATGCCCCCAGCAACTAGTTACAGAGCATTTACATGGTATAGAGTATTGTAAGTAATCTAGAGGTGATTTAAAGTATGAGAGTATCTGTGTGGCTTATATGCAAACACTACACTATTTTAGATAAGGGACTTGAGCATCCTCAAATTGTGGTATCTGAGGAATGGTCCTGGAACCCTTCCCCCAAGGATACTGGGGTAGGACTGTGTATTTGTATTTTTAGCTCCACCTAGTGGTTCAGAGTTAGGGCTGATTAGTGTCTTAGGTACAATCTTATTTCACTATATGAACCAAGCCTGTATGTTCTACAGAGCCTAGTAAAATATGGGCATAAAACTGATACACATTGGTGAAGGTGCAGTGGCACTCTCATATAATGTTAATGCATTTTGCAAAGCAATTTGGAAGTGTGTGTGTGTGTGTATATATATATATATATATATATATATAAAAAACATCTTTATTGGAGTATAATTGCTTTACAGTGGTATGTTACTTTCTGCTTTTTAACAAAGTGAATCAGTTATACATATACATATGTCCCCATATCTCTTCCCTCTGGGAGTATATATTGTACTTTGGAAATGTTAAGTGTTTGAGAATTTATTCTAAGGAAATCCAAATATAGGAAAAGCAAGATGCTAAATATGGTAATTATAGCATAGTTTATAATGGTTTAAAATACATAACCATCTAAGATAGAGATATAATTAAGTAATTATGGCCAAGCCACTTAATAAAATCTTATTCAGCCATTTAAATGATGGCTACAAAGACAGTATTAATATAGAAAAATGCTTATGATGTGTTGAATAAAATAAAAAAGACCAATCACACTTAAAGTGAATTGAAGTAATGCTAGAAGTGGCTATATTAACATGATAGAATAGTTTGTTTTTCTGTTTTACTTCTTTGGTGGGGACTATACCATGCGGCATGCAGGATCTTAGTTCCCTGACCAGGGATGAACCCGTGCCCCCTGCAGTGGAAGCACAGAGTCCTAACCAGTGGACTACCAGGGAATTCCCTATATTTTACTTTTTTAATGTGGTTTATATTACTTTGATAAGGGAAAATACATAAGATTATTTAGTATGACAGATAATAAAGGAACAGTAGGGTGATGAATCTATAGTGCTTTGAGTTGCTACTAGGGCTAATATTTACATTTCAAGTGACATGCATGTAAAGCAGTTTGGGGTCAGTTGGCAGCTACCAAACCCAGGTATCCTCTCTACAGAAACTTTGAAAAATCTTAACTGCTGTATTTTCTGCACTTGGCACTTACTCGTTGTACAGATGAGAAACAGTAATCTGAAAATAAATAGAGGTGGAACCAGAGTGAATATTACTTGTTTCATGATGAATAGTTCTCTTTGAAGTTTGCTTTAATCTCGAAATGAACCAAGAGTTGTTCCTGTAGGTTGGGGCACCAACAAAGTAAAAGTAAGCCTCACTTGACTCACATAAGGTCCTTTTATGACTTTTCTCATATTTCATTTACATTAAAATTTTCAGCAAAATGACAACATAACTATAAATGTTAAATTCCCTATGAATTTAAAAAAAAATTTATTTTTTATTGGCGCCTAGTTGATTCCCTGTGAATTTTATATGTGCATGAAAAGTGGCAGTATTTCCAAAATATAAATGTTTTCATTTTTTAGTTTTATCATTTCAATTAATTTTCTTTCAGTATTTCACTTAAGTATCAACAAACATGGTTGGTAGTTTTTAAGTGAGAATTGACGACTGGAACATCTTACAGGATCTTGCTTTGTGGAACTGAAAATATTCACACAAAAATATCACATTTGATTTCAAAGAAGATAGGTCGAGAGAGCCTCTCAAGTCTTAAGTATGGTAACTTTTATCTACCCAGTGAAACCACCTTTCTAATTTGCAGTAATAAATAACATGTTTTAAAAGAAATGGGGAGCCTCCCTGGTGGCACAGTGGTTGAGAATCCGCCTGCCGATGCAGGGGACGCGGGTTTGTGCCCCGGTCCGGGAAGATCCCACATGCCGCGGAGCGGCTGGGCCCGTGAGCCATGGCCGCTGAGCCTGCGCGTCCGGAGCCTGTGCTCCGCAACGGGAGAGGCCACAACAGTGAGAGGCCCGCGTACCGCAAAAAAAAAAAAAAAAGAAATGGGGATTAGTGTAACCTATCACAGATCTTAGGTTTTATTTTTCTTTAATTGAAAAATGTTCTGAGTTTCTTGAATGGCAAAACTAATCAGCAAATGAAATTGAAGCAGTACTTACTGGATAAAAGGTTCATAAGCATTAATGTGTTTAATATTTTTATCATGAGTTTCCTTCAGATTATATGCAAGGAATTCAGATCAGTTACATGCTGAGTGCTTTCCCATCATTTATTAGATCCTTCAAATTAAAATCCTTCAAATTTAATTTTAATAAAATTAAAATTATATGCAAGGAATTCAGATCAGTTACATGCTGAGTGCTTTCCCATCATTTATTAGATCCTTCAAATTAAAATAATCCTTCAAATTAAAATAACTGATTCAGATCAGTTACATGCTGAGTGCTTTCCCATCATTTATTAGATCCTTCAAATTAAAAATCATAAGTCCCAGAAGCATTCTTGCTTTTAAGTAAATGGATTTAAAATTTTTTACATATAACATACTTTAAAAATTTGAAGTTCTCTGAATCCTTAGAGATAAATAAGTTTAATTCCAAAGAATTGGGTATTTTATCTATAGATATGAAAAGAGTGGGGAAATTATTTTATAAATACACAGTCATTTTTTAAAACCTGGCAAATATAGAGAAACAGAAATGTCCTTAATCCTTCCACTCAGAGATCACCACAGTTAACAATTTGATGTCTTTACCTCACAGGAAGCATTCATGTTTAATCTAAGTTCTCCTTCAATCTTCAAATGAATGGCCCTCTCTAAATCTTTGTAACACTAGTATTTAGAACTTTCGATAATTTTCAAACTCTTCTTACTGGAGTCCATCTGGCCGATCTGTAATTCTCCAAACACTTCTTATTTTTACCATTTGTCCATGTTTTCCCACATGTTCTCTCTGCTGAAAATATTTTCCCCTCTGCTTGTCTTCCTGGTAAACTTGCATTCTTCCTTCAGAATCCAGTCTCTACCACCTCCTCTAAGAAGACTTCTTTGCCCTAGTCTCCTTCTCCTGTAGAGTGAATCACTCCATCCCTTAGTATTTCTGCTATACTTTATAAATCTATTATTACATCTTACCATATTCTATTGTAATTTTTATTTGCATGTGTTTCCCATGCTAAACTGTGTTTTTCTTAAGGGCACTTAAAAATGACACATAGAAAGTAAACATTTATTGAGCTAGATTTCTACAGATAGCAATATGACTATTGGCTTAAGTTCTCAAATATCTTGAAACATGATTATTTAATGCTCCTTTACAAATTCTCTTTTTTCCTATCTTTTAAAAACTTTTTTTCATGGAAATTTTCAAACATATACAAAAGTAGGGAGACTTAGTACAATGAAATTCCAAGTACTCATCACCCAGCTTCAACATTTATCAGTATTTTGCTAATATTTTCTTATCTATTCCCCCCACTACATACACACACACATACACACACACACTCTTGGGGGAAAGAATGTCTGGGATATATATATTTTTTTAATTAGAATAATGTATTATTCTAACAAAAGTACAAAGTATGGAAAATTAGTGTGTTTGAATCATTTCAGATTAGAGAAAGTTTCACACTTAGCAGATTTAGGCTTTTAGCACCTTTGAAAAGAAACATTCAAAGTTAAGACAAGTGTCAGGACAGGCTCCTGACTACCTTCAGTGATGATTCCTCTGACTTAGGATGTGCAGGTCACAGAACAGTGTGGTTATTTGGTTTTTTTCTCTGCATTTTGAGAGTGCCACAAAAACACACTTAAAGAGAGTGAGACAGGTGATCACTGACTAGATGGCTGGTGGTTAGAAGATGGTAGAGAAACGTTGGGACAAAAGGAGAAAATCACAGGCTGGACGAGGTGGTCAAATGGACAGCCTGGGGCTTCCCTGGTGGCGCAGTGGTTGAGAGTCCGCCTGCCGTTGCAGGGGACACGGGTTCGTGCCCCGGTCCGGGAAGATCCCACATGCCGCGGAGTGGCTGGGTCCGTGAGCCATGGCCTCTGAGCCTGCGCGTCCGGAGCCTGTGCTCTGCAACGGGAGAGGCCACAACAGTGAGAGGCCCACGTACCGCAAAAAAAAAAAAAAAAAAAAAGGACAGCCCGAAGGCGCTGACAATGTAGTACATGGTCTTGTTCTCCCATCGCACAGTGCAGCTCCCATCAGTAGAGCTGTCCCAGAAGCAGGAACTTGCCATGTGTAATCCCGCTCTGTTCTTCTGCATGATTACACGGGTCACAATGTATTTAAATGGTTTCCCCAGCTTGGTGAGTTGGCTTAGGGTTTGCTCCACTGTGTTTGTGGTCCACTGATTCACTTTGCTGTGCTGATAGGCATTGCCACCAATGGCTCTTTCTATGGCCTCTTTTACAATGTTGCTCACTTCATCAACAACAAAAGCAGTCTCCTTGGTAGCCTGGTAGTCTTCCATCTTCACTTCAGTGCCTTGCCTCTGCCTTCTGTCTGGGATATTTTAAAGCAAATTCTAGCATAGCATCATTTCATTCCTAAATATAGATAAGGACTTTTTTACTTTAATATAATCATAAGTCCATCATAATATTTAACAAAATTGATAATAAAATTTAAATATTACCTCATACTCAGTCCATGCCTAAATTTCTCCTGTTATCTCAGAAATGTCTTCTTTAAGTTGGCTTATTTGGATTGGGGCCCAAACAAGGTCCAGACATTGCTTTGGTTAATTGTCTTTTAAGTTAATTAGTCTATAATAGGGCCCTCTCCCCTACACTTTTTTTTTTCCCTCCATTTGGATTGGATCATTTGTTCTGTAGGAATTCTCAAAATCTGGATTTGGCTGATTGCGTCCTCATGGTGTCGTTTAATGTATTCTCATTTTTACTTCATATTTCCTATATAAACTGGTAATGAGATCCAGAGGCATGATTATATTTAGATTCAGTTTTTAATTTTTGCAAGGAATTTTCATGAGGGTTACTGTGTACTTCCTTTTGCATCACATCAAAAGATACATAATGTCTAGCTGTCCCCCTTTTAAGTGACATTAATATTGATCAGTGGGTTTAGGCAGTTATCAATTTGATCAGTCATAAAAAAGTTCTCCATCAACTTTTTTTTTCATTCTCTTGACTTTATTATGAATTATTTTACATTTTAAAAAATATATGTATAGTCAACTACATTTATTTGTAATACCTTTCAGTTTTTCAGAACTGATGATGATGGCTACCCAACCACTAATTTCTAGGTATATAGAAACTAACTTTTTTTTTTTTTTGCATGGTACGCGGGCCTCTCACTGTTGTGGCCTCTCCCCTTGCAGAGCACGGGCTCCGACCACATAGGCTCAGCGGCCATGGCTCACGGGCCCAGCCGCTCCGCAGCATGTGGGATCTTCCCGGACCAGGGCACGAACCCGTGTCCCCTGCATCGGCAGGTGGACTCTCAACCACTGTGCCACCAGGGAAGCCCTAGAAACTAACTTTTTAATGAAAATTTTAGTTTTTGTTTGTTTGCTTTTCACTTAAGGCTTTGGTCTATCTGGAATGTGGTATAAGATGGGGTGCCATTTTTATTTCCTTCCAGATGGTTGGCCAATTGTGCCCGTGTCATTTGTTTAAGAATCCATCTTTTCCCCCATTGAATTAATTAATTAATTAATGCTTTTGTCCTGCTTTAAAAACCTACAAATTGAGATCTTTATTTCTGTTTCACTAATAGTCTGTCCCTACACCAATACCACATTTATTTTATTTTTTAATCTTATTTATTTAATTATTTATTTAGTTTTGGCTGCATTGGGTCTTTATTGCTGTGCGCAGGCTTTCTCTAGTTGCTGCGAGGGGGGGCTACTCTTTGTTCTGGTGCGTGGGCTTCTCATTACGGTGGCTTCTCTTGTTTCGGAGGACGGGCTCTAGGCACGCGGGCTTCAGTAGTTGTGGCATGTGGGCTCAGTAGTTGTGGCTTTGGGACTCTAGAGTGCAGGCTCAGCTGTTGTGCACGGGCTTAGTTGCTCCGTGGCATGTGGGATCTTCCCGGACCAAGGATCGAACCCATGTCCCCCGCATTGGCAGGCGGATTCTTAACCACTGCACCACCAGGAAAGTCCCCCACATTTATTTTATTAGAGTGAGATTTTGCTGTGTCTGATGAAGCTAGTTTCCCTTCACCCACTTTTTTTTTATTCAGTGTTTTACCTAATGATTTAGTAGCCATTGGTGATAATTGCCTTGATTTATTATTTCAGTAGAGGTTATTGCCTTTGCTTTTAAGAACTTGATTTTACACATTTTAGAAATATAAATTATGTATTATTTCTATAGTACATCTCTTTGATTTTTGAATGTACAGCCATAAAATAGCCAGAGGGAACTTTTTTATGATTCACTTCAAAGCTGAGTAATTATCACTTCCTTAGTTTGTAGATTTTAAAAAATAAATCAGCTTTCTTTTTGCTTCTCTCCTCCTAACCCCCATCAGATTGAAGAAGAAATGTTGGCTTTGCAGAATGAACGCACAGAACGAATACGAAGCCTGCTGGAACGTCAAGCCAGAGAAATTGAAGCCTTTGACTCTGAAAGCATGAGACTAGGTTTTAGTAACATGGTCCTTTCTAATCTCTCCCCTGAGGCATTCAGCCACAGCTACCCAGGAGCTTCTGGTTGGTCTCACAATCCTACTGGGGGTCCAGGACCTCACTGGGGTCATCCCATGGGTGGCCCACCACAGGCTTGGGGCCATCCAATGCAAGGTGGACCCCAGCCGTGGGGTCACCCCTCAGGGCCAATGCAAGGGGTACCTCGAGGTAGCAGTATGGGAGTCCGCAATAGCCCTCAGGCTCTAAGGCGGACAGCTTCTGGGGGACGGACGGAGCAGGGCATGAGCAGAAGCACGAGTGTCACTTCACAAATATCCAATGGGTCACACATGTCTTATACATAACTTAATAATTGAGAGTGGCAATTCCGCTGGAGCTGTCTGCCAAAAGAAACTGCCTACAGACATCGTCACAGCAGCCTCCTCACTTGGGTACTACAGTGTGGAAGCTGAGTGCATATGGTATATTTTATTCATTTTTGTAAAGCGTTCTGTTTTGTGTTTACTAATTGAGATGTCATAGTATTTGGCTGCCGGGTTTTGTTTTTTTGTTTTTGTTTTTTAACTTTCGGAGAAATTTTGAAAAGGGGAATAGATATGTATGTGTGTATACATATACATACACACACACACACACACACACATACACACACACATATATCTCAAGCATGTGGTTACAAGAAATTGGCTAGTTAGGGGGTATTTTCTGAACACTGCAAAAATAGAATGCAGGAATGTGTCTTGAGTCATCACTTTGGGGCAATTATATCCTAAGAAGGTCGTGAAAAAATCTAAAGCCTTTCTCCATACCCCAAATTCTTATAAGCTACTCACAGCAGGCAGCATATGCTGAAACAAGTTATTATGGAAACACATCTGTGTCCCCTCACCAATGTATTTTCTTTATTAAATTGGTCTGACTTCTCAGCCTCATTTGGAGTGAAAAAGAATGTGGAAATCCATGAACACTAAAGGGTTCCATTGACTTTTTCAGAGAGTAGAAAACAATTTAGTTCTTTTTCTGAATGCTGCATAGATTTGTCAGTGATTTTTTTTTTTTTTTTTTTGGTCCATTCAATTGTGCCTTTTTTGTGGCATGGTGAGATGGGAGGTGTAAGGAGATGACAAGTTGTGTGGGAATTGCATCAACGAACCTGTGAGCCTTTAAAGGGGAAGACCAGAAGGGTGAGAGAGACCCCTGAAAGTTCATATGGTGGGTATGTTCAGCAGCATAGTGAAGAGATGAAGCCTCTATATCCTGACGTTTTGTTGCTTATACTGTGATATCTTATCCTAGCTAAGCTCTATAACTCCCAAGACCCCAAACAGTACTTTTACTTTGTACAGAAACAAAGAACATATAGCCAATACAAATCAAATGCCAGAGAGTTTTGAATGATGCCATATTTGCAAACTGCCATCTATTGGAATTCTCACCACACTACATAGACATAATTTGATTACCCCTTTTGGCTTATGGGATTTCCTGTTTACAAGTAGAATAGCCAATTATTTAAATGCTTAGTTGCCATAGTGAACCAGGAGTCACTGAGCCAATGACTTTACCAGCTGCTGACTAATCCTCATCACCACTGTAGATTTTGCTGCATGTGCAGGTCCTCTTTTTTTTTTTCTTTTTTTTTTTAATTGCTGTTTTTGTTGCTGCAATACTTTACAAACTTCTAGTTCCTTGAGACTTAGTGACCATTTGGCATCATGTTAACATCACACAACAGGAAACACCACTTCCAGAAGTCTCTAGCCTCAGTGCTAAAGTACTACTGAAAAGGAACTAGCAAGTTTGGCAAATTTTAAAAAAAAAGTAAAGTAAGTTATAGTGGTCAGGGAATCTCTTGACAAATGCTAACTTTTTTTTTTCCCACAGAGGGGTGTGTTTTGTTTTGTTTTGTTTTGTTCTGTTTTGTTTTGCAATGAAGGATCAACCCAATGCTGAAAGTTAGATGTTACTTGGTATTCCACTGCTAGTGTGGAAATTGAGTTGAAGGTGGGTAGGAAGCTGTGAGTATGACTTGAAGGAAAAAAACTTTCTTTTCAGTGATAAATCAGAGTTTCTTACAAGTTGTCTTGACCCCTCCCTTGTCTTGAAGAACCCTTGCTGCTGACTCTGGATCCTGCTTTTTGTAATAGTCAGAGAACTCCAAGGTAGAATTTTCTGAGTCCCTCTCAATGATACTCTTCACCTAGACCAGGCTAATGACCAAACAGTAATCTATAATTGTTGAAATATTGGCTTTCTCAACAAAATTTAAGTCTTCCCCAGGTATGTCAGTCTAATCTCCATGAATCCTCCCCTTTAGGAGTTTCTGGCATTCATTTAAAGGTAACTAGAAGAAAAATTAATATTTTAATGTAAATCTTTTAAAAACCAAGATCACAGTAGAATTCACACACAATTTTAGGCAGTGTTTCAGGTAGCACTCCGGTACATTGTCCTCTTGGCCATGCTTGAGATCACCAGTTTTTAGGTGAACGTGACATGTACTTCTTGTCTATCTAATGAAAGGAGCTTTTAATTTTCTGTCATTTTGCATTCACCTATTATACAGTATTTCAAACAAATTGAGATATTTACCTATTTGGAGGAAAATGATAGGAGAGAGCTTTAAAATTAATGTCCAAAAATATGAATTTGATACCTTTAAAAAAATTCTTATTAGGTCTGGCCCCTCTATACTACTGGAGGCATGGAATAGGAGTGCAGCTCAGTTTTACATACAAAACTCTTTAAAATAAAAAATACTACCAATAATACATGTTAAAGTCCACTTGTGGACTTAAATTAGTCAAATTGAGTTATTGAGTTCATGCAGATCATATGTACTTGTAAAATTGTGATTGAATACTGACTCCAAATGTCTATCCAGTAGGTCTTTGTATCTGATTTAATTGTGTGGCAACCAGTTTTACATGTAGGCCATGACTATACCTGGATTATTCCATTAAGTTCATTTTAATTAAAATATATATAGTTTGCAAAAATGGTTCAACTTAATTGATTTGTGTGTGTTTGCAAGATCTAACTTCTGAGGGATATCATACATGGTAGGAATTATCAAAGAGTAAAGCTTGTAGCAGGAAAATTTGAAAGGTTTTGAGAGATTCTGAAGAAAGAAGCAGGCACTTTCTGAATCAGTGTACAGACGTCAACATTTGATCAAATTACTACTACCTCTTCCCCATTGTTGGTGTTCACTTGATATATATGTGTTTAAGAAAATAAAAAGTATGGGATATTTGTCCAGCATATCAGAAAGTCGTAAATGCTATGTCTGGTATCCAGAGCTTGGCAGTAAAAGTTTCTTGTGTTCACTGTCTCTCCCTTTTTTAAGTTAGCATTAGAAAAATGCAAAACCTCATACCTTGAAATATATTGTTCCTAATGGGGTTCCCTTCCTTTTGCACATATTTTTCCCCTTATTAAAGTCAGCTCTAACCCCAAATTAAAGTATCAAAGTATTTTCATTATATAGATAAAGTTAGTTGGAAAATATGTTTTTATTAGTTTTATTCAGAGCTGCCATTCTTTTTAGTCATTTCTGTGCCTAGAGATGAGTAGTCCTGCATTTGAAGCCACACCCACAGATATGATATGCTTGGTACTCTAGGCCAAGGATTTATTGGTAAGTTGAACTTCTTAGCATAGTCATTATGATTTTCAGCTGCCTAGACATCAGGTAAACATCATTCAGTACACTAAAGAAACTGTCCTTGACTCTCTCCCACTCCCACCTATTTTTCCTCACCCCCTTTTCAAAAATTGAAAACGCTATGAGTGTCTTTTTCAGACCATAAGGCAGACTTTAGTAGCTTTCTACTTCTTTAACTAAATGGCATTTTAAACTTTTATAGAATACATTGTGTTGGACACTGGAATAATACTGTTTATTTTCACCTGTGAAAAATGACTTTATTGTACTTGAAACACCTCCTTTGCATTTCTCCATTTGTGCCATTCACTAGTGGAAATAAATTGTATTATACCATAATCTACTGGCTTTTAAAAACTGTGTTAAATATGCACATTTTTGGTATAGTTATTATCATTTGTATGTATATATTGTATATACATATGAGTGTCTATATGTGTGTATAGATTGATGAATATAATTCATACTGTACATTTCCATCAGGGCACTTAAGGTTCTGTTATTTTGTTTCATTATTTTAGTCCTCAGTTAAGGCAAGAATGCATGTGTTTCTTAACAATGAGTACTCTGGGTTGATATTTATGAGAAGGTGGTCATTAGATGCAATCTTTTCTATTTTAATCCCCTCTTAGCACTTGAGTGGGTGGAAAGAAAGTTAAGTAAAATGTGGAACCATAAGTTGCAATGCAGTAAAATAGTGCTGGGGAAGGAGCCAGTTAGTGTTTCTGTGAGTTTGTGTCATGATGCAATGAAAGATAGGTGATGCAGAGAGAAATGAACCATGGAAACTAAAAACACTGGTGGTGATTCCTCTGCAAAGATAAAAAGAACCAATAAGTCACATAATCTTCATGTGCACTCCATGCATATTTCTTAGTAGTGGTGCCATTGATCCTCTTACCCTTTTTACTCCATTGATAATAATTATTATAAATTTTGCTAAGGACCAAAACATCCAAGAAAGGAATTACTGCTAAAGCATCTAAGGTTCTCCTAAACTATAAAATCAACAGGAAATGGCCACTGGGAGAGAAGGATTTGGTATTGGCAAGGGGCTTTCTCCTTTTAGCTGCCTCTTCTTGCTTGCTAATAGTAAGTTCTTCATGCACCTTCCACCCCTTTGGAGGCACTACTTTTCAAGCACAGATTTGGCCCAACACTGCAACCCTTTCCTAAGTAGTTTATATGGCCCTGCATTTTGTTCCATGCTCACAATGTGAAGTGTCTAGTGTATGTTCCAGTCAGAAAATAATATATTTAAGGTGTATAAGTGTGAATCTCCTATAATGATGGAAGAGGAGGCTCTTATTTCTTAGAAAACTGCTTTCTCTAAGGAACAAATCTAAAACTTGGGCTGTCATCTTGGAGCTGCTTACCAAAATACAGATCCTTATTAAAGAGAAACAAATTCTCTGTTTTCCCTCATCTATCATGATAGTGCCCCCCAACCAGGTTGTAGCATTGCCTATTAAAAGGCACTCACTTACTCTTAGTTGTTAAGAACTGGAAATTTTCCATCCTCAGATTCCTTAAAGGATGAAGAGTGTGCTGTACACTTAGCAGACTTGCCTCTTGTATGCAAGGACTACTGATTGAAGTCTATTTTGCTGTGTGTCTGGTTATGTTGTCTGCACTTTTATTAAATCACTACAGTAAGTCTACATTGGAAGTGACTTAATTTGTAAAGAAGTTTTATTAAACACTGTCTAGAAAAAGAAAGTGAAGCTGAGAACTCTTCCTTTATTGTGCATTTATATTTTCTACTGAATTCTGGTAGCCCCCTTTAAAGTCACATTAACTAATTCTTCCCTTGTTTATATTCAGATTTCCAAAATTTCACTCATGCAAGGGAAGAGAATCTATTTGGCCTAATGGTAGTCTTCAGATCATAAGAAATATGTAAATTAGCATGCACCTTATCTGCCTGTTGTGGGTTTCTTAAACTTGCACTTCCCTCTCACGCACCCCAAAATAGATATCCTTTAAAGAAAATAAAGGCAGAGAATTAAAACTGGGGAGCCATTTACTATGTCACCATCACTGTTAACTGTTACCCAGCAATCAGAACTTTTTGAAGTTTCAGAGCTTGTGTGTGTGTATGTGTCTGTGTGTGTGTGTTTATGTTTGATTGGGTTTGTTTTGTTTTTAAATGTACAAGAGAGTCTTTAAATAGAGAAAAAGGTTAATCCTCTCTGAAACAGGATGCCCATTGGATATACTAATCTGGACATCTGTAGGTAGTTTACCATGAAAAAGTAGAGAGAAGATGAGACTTGTGAATGAATGAAAAGGGTATCTTGATACCCCAGAATTCCCCCTAAATTACGGGTAATTCAACCTGCACAGTTTCCTTTTCACTCATAGTTTTTAGCAATTGTGAGTGAAGAAATCATGTAATTATCTGTAAATATTTAGCTAACAAATTGACCTAGTTTCTGTATTTTTTTGTTTTTGTACTAAAGTTTATAAGTCTGTGCCAGCTAGAGAGGAGTTGCTGTCATTGCCAGTTGTGGTCCTAGCATCTAACCCTGAAACCATCCTAGGTAACATTTTTAGAATTAATGCTTCAGTGTTGTTAAACAGGGAGAAATTAAGCTCAACCATTGGTCAGGTTTAAAATCTTTTGAAGCAAAGTCATTTTATTTAATACAATGATTACATGTCCTCAATCATGAATGAGGTAGGGAACCTCCCTCCCCCAGTGGCCATGTTTACAGAAGTGTGTTTTGTCTATAAAGTGCAAGGGTTTTAATGTTTATGTAAATTATGCAGGTGATAACATTATGGCTTGGAATTGTTTATTGGGCTCTCGCTGAATTTTCAAATGAAATGAACTATGCTTATTACTGGCACATTGATCCCATTTCTGGAGCATTTTCCTATTTCCAGAATTACATGTATTCCTTTGTCAATCCTTTGACAATTTCTTTGTCATTAAAGCTGGTAAACATAGATGAGGGAATTGCATTTTTTTAAATCCATGAACCTTCATTTGTGTGCCTTCATTACTCATGTTTCTTTGGCAACTCTGAGGTCAGTGAAGTTTAGAAATGAGATACCAGTGTTAATGAAAAGTGTGTACTCTTCGCTTTTGCATGGCTTGGCTTAGCATCAAGGGTATATTTGGGCCACTTGAAAGCATGAAGACCAGTTGTATGGGAACAGGTTTCTCTCAGTGGCACAGTTCGCTTTTTCTGAGCCCTCAAATACATTGCCTCAGCATGAACATTATTGTTTCTATAAATTACACATGGTCATGGAATGAATTATGTGATTTGAAAGGATGGAACTGCTTAATGTTTGCAGATTCCAGCTGGCCATGTGACTATTGGGCACATATCAAACAAACCTGGGGGGAAATATTGGAACCCTTCTAACCCTTTTTTGGTCATAGACAAGTATATTTAGTTTATTAAGATGTTGGCTGCCCCTGGTATGTTGCCAGAAAGCTCTTTTTTGGTGCCTATTCCAAATGTGCTTTCTTGCATTTCATAGTATCAAAGAAACCACCACCCCTTCTTCCCAGCAGCATTTTATGTCAGACCTTTTATTCCACATTAAATGGGAGTTGTGCCTACTTAGAGTGCCCCTCCAATTAATTACATACACGTGTCCTAAAATAATCCAAGCAGGAGACACAGGTAGGAAAATTTTTTTTAGGAAGTCCACTCGAGGCCAGTAATCTATCTGACAAGGTATTTTACCACGTTATCTTGCCACTTGATAAATGAGCCTATTAGGAATTGCAGGTGGTTTCATAGGGCAAAATCCAAGTAGAGAGGGATATGTGGGATTTCTATTAAGAGATAATTTTGTTATTGTTTTACCTCTCCTTTTATGATCCTTCTCTGCTAGGTTAGAGTGGGTTAATTCTCCAAATTTATTTTGTTTTTTATTTTTTAGGGAAATTTTTACAAAAGTGATGGTCTGATGTAAATAACATTTTGAAGTATAGTGCACATAAGTTCCCGAGACTATTTCAACCTGATAATTTGTAAGTGCTTTAGAGTTTTTTTATTAACACTTGTGTTGCTACATCCTATTTATGTAGGTCTGCTAAAAATTTTAACCCATTTAAAACTTAAACATTTAAATAATGGATGAGTTACTCTGAGCAATTTAGCTTTCAAAACCCCCTTGTTTTAGTACATGAAAAAGATAGCCTAATGCGCATTAATGAGGTTGGAGAGACTATGAGAAATATGTATAGTGTATATTTTAAAACAGCTTTGCTTGTATTGTGAAGATTTAAAAACAAACTTGAGATTTTTAACGTAACTATTAACACAGTTTTAACATAAGTTATCCCACTGGGTTTAAGAGCATCTTGAATGTATAATCCTTTTTGTAACCCAGGTTGGTTTCTGCTTTTACCAGTCATCCAAACATATTATTTATGATTTTAGTTTTATATACTCATTTACTTTTGTTTTCCTCAACCAGCATGATTTTTTTGCACATGTATTGTAGAAATTTTTAAAAAGAAAAATCAGTACATCATTTTCTCTGGATTTTCTTCACTTCTCTTCCTTTCTACTAACCCATTACCTTAAAGGCCATATCGCTCCATTTGCATTATTTGTGCAAATGCCAGGGTTGGTTTTTATTTTTATTTTTGCTATTTACCTAAAAAAAGAAAAATGCTTCAGTCAATTGCTTTTTTATTTAAAAAAAGAAAAAAGAAAAGAAAAAAAGCTGTAACCTTATCATTTCTGAGTAGACCATTGAGAGATGAATGCACACCTGTAATAGCCCAGGACCAGCTTTGGTGGCTAAAGGGAATATTTTAACTAAGCAAGAGGTTCTTTTCTAAAAGTGGTATATATTATTCACAATCTCTTTCAGTTATTCCCACAAGTCAGGGGTCCAGATAAAATGAGGGTTATCAGCTAACTGATATGTTATCATTGAGGTTCATCAATGAATTTGTACATTTCTAGTTCCCTTTGGTGAAGGGAAGAAAAATGATGATTTTGCAAGACCTAGATTTTGGCTTGGTTTCTTGCCTCCTTTTTTGGCAGCCTTCATCTTCTCATCTCCTAAAGCCCTTGAGCCTGTAGGGTTTTCATGGTGGACAAAGGACCTGTGGTCTTTTAAAACTAGGACTGATTTTTTTGGCAAGAGATTATCATGTTGAAAGTGATGTTCTGCCACTTTACCGGAGACTAATTTTAAATATACACAGTCCTCTTAATTTTCGGACCAAACAGACACCCACAGGGGAGGCTTATCAAGGGTTGCAATGGGGAAGAAGCCTCTCCCTCACTGTCAGCACCAGCTGGTAAAGGTGACTGTACAGATGTGCATTTTCCTTTTGGTAGAAATGGTCCGCAGCACTAATTGGTAAGGCTTATTGTACAGTATATTGTCAGTATTCTTCTGGTTCAACATACCTTATAGTTCATATATAACCTGTATTAATTGTATAGATTGTGCATTTAAAGCTGTTACCAAGTTGTCAGAACATAAGAGCGAAAACAAGGTCATATGTAATATTTTGTTTGTAAGTATCCTTTGTATCATAGCAAAGGAAATGTTTAAAAAAAATCAACTGTAATAAAGTAATTTTAGTACACAGAGTGTCTGCTCAGTTTTTTTAAGTAATTGTATTCCCATAAAGATAAAGTATATTTCAGTTCAGTGACTATTTACTAGGTAATTACTGAATCTCAGGCACTGTGCTGTACATTGGGGGGTTACAAAAATGAGTAAGATATGGGTAAGAATGAGCTCCCTAGTGTAGACTAAAACCCTCTAGACTAATTGCCTCGAATTCTGTGTGCCCAGACAGTGAAGCAGCCTACTGTGCTGTGGATGTGAGATGATTCTACTTTAGCTTCTAATGGCTTGTTGCAGGTTCTTAAGTTTTATATAGACATATGTTGTGGTCTGTGTAACTACAGTTCCTCCCAGACACATGGACACATAGATGTATGCAGTTCTTGGACCTTGTACAAAGCTTCACAAGGTGGTTTCACCTGGGTTCGTTTTCCCAGATTTGAAAATCATCACATTTCAGCCCTGAATGGGGTAGAGTATCTAATCCAGTCCTGTTAAAATGACTTTGTCAGAAGGCTTAATTTGGAGGGGAGGAGTTTCTTGGGCTGGGGTTTATATGTTTTTTTCTATTAGAAAATAGTTTTAAGTGTTGTCATTTTAAAAAGTATAGTTGAGATTACCTACTTTATTGAATAGAAGACTATCAGAAAAATGGCACTTTTAACTTTTTAACATAGCTTCTAAACTCCTAGAATGTTGATGCTGAGCTATTTTGAGATTAATTAGCATTTATGTAGTGTTTAATTTGCCTGGGTCAAACAACTACGTGGCAGAGCCAAGATTTGATTCCAGGTGTTCTATCTCCAGCATTTCCCAACATCCCACCTTGAATTTGGTTGAGTTAAAAGGGGGTTTAAAAAACAAGAGTTCTTTCTGCTTTATCCCCACAATTGAGCGGTTCAAACTACAGTGGATGGCGAGTTAGGTGCTTCTACCATGTCAGCAACCCAAAACAAATGCTGTCATTGACTAAACACATCAGAGATGCTCTGAGTTATGCTTAGGGTTTAAAGCCCATCCTACCTGACTATAAAAGAAATTATTTTTTTATAAAAGAAATTTTAACATAAATTAAAAAATCACCACAGTGGTTGGCTAGCTCCACAGCCCCAGGGTTATAAGTTAGTGCTATCATCTACATCTCAGTGATGCCAGCTGCCAAACCAGGGTTTTCCTATATATGTCCTAGGCAATTAGTGACTTTAATTATACTTTCAGATACTTGTTCTTATGGATAAGAGGGAGACAAGGCTGCTGAGGGTGTTGTTTATTGCAGGCTGTGTAATAACTTTAGGGGTGCCATTTATAGATTCATGTTGGCTCCGCCACAAGAGTTGTGCAGCAGCTCTGAAGACAAATTCTTTCTCCTTTTGTTAACACCCTTTACATTATGGAGTTTAAAATGAGCATTATTTACTGTCATCTTAGCCAGTGATTGACTAGGAAAAGGCAAAGTATGGCATAAAGAGCAGTGGTTTAGGGTTCTGGTCTTTAGCCCCATCACTACTAACTGAGATCTTAAAAGTCACATCCTTTCTGACCATCACTTACAAGAAATAGGAAAACAGATAGTTTTTGGCTGGAACAAATGAACCAATGTATAACCTGTTAGCCATAACATGGTTATCAGAGAGAGCGTGTGTGTGTGTGTGTGTGTGTGTGTGTGTGTGTGTGTGTGTGTGTGTGTTTGGGAAGGGGGTGGGGAGAGTTTGTCCTCAATTGGGCAACCCAGCACCCAGTTTGTAAGCCTCAAAGGTGCTGCTCTTCCAGGCCCTTCCCAACTTTGCAGTGGAATTAATAACTGGAAATCCTTGGCCTTACAAGAATCAGAATATAGACTCTGATCTGAAAGCAGATGCCACCTCATTATAGAGGTCTTTGAGCTCTGGTTGAGGAATTAAATGGGCTTGAAGAATGGGATCCATCTGCTTTTACTATTTCATTATAGCCTAACAGACCTTAATTAAGGCCTATTCACAGTCTCAGTCTTTGCATATGGAATAACTCATAACTTGCCCAAACTCATATGAGTCACAAGTGAAGTAGAAACTAGAACCCACATCTCCAAACTATTTCAGTGCTCTATCCAACACACAAATTACTAATTGCCCACTGGAAGATATCTCTGTGTAGGTACCACTGATGATCAGGGAATTTTGAGCCTGCTGGGAAATTATTAGCCCAGAGCAGGAGGCCTGGTTGTTGATTAAACAGAGGTTCCGCTGGTTAGTGTTAGGGGACACAAGCCTAGATCTATAGAAGTGAAGCAACAACCAGCAAATAGAGAATGTGCAGTGAGGCTCCGTTAACTCCACAGGTAGGTAAGCACAGCTCAGTACATAGAGGACTTAAGAAGAAGACAAACAGCACATTTGTTTGTGGAGATTTAAAAAAGAATGACGTTCCATTGTTGCAGGGAGACTGCAATTTATTATTCAGAGGCAAACAAGCTGAGAGAATTTTTTCTTCAATCTCACTAGTGATAGACACTAGAGCAAGATACCTTATTACACAGGAAGGCTGGAGGAGCCAGAGACATTTGTTTTTTAAGTGTTAATATCTTTTATTTTTTGTTTTAATGAAATTCTACTTTTCCTCTAAACTTTTAGCTCTTCCTGGATACTTCAAAGCATAATTATTAGATGTCTTAAAACATCCTCTGGTCACTTTGGTAGGGTTATTTTCATTAAAATCTTTATATCATCTCCCAACTCCCAGAATTTGGATCAGGTCTATGATCTGATCCTCAAGCCCATATACCAACCAGAAGTCTTTACAACCCACTGAGCTCGTTAGCATTATTTCCAGTCACCGACTCTCAGATGAGAAGAGACGTTATATCTAATGTAGGCCACCCTTATTTCTCAGCACATGTCCCCTCCATGATATGTGCCTAGGAGCAGTCTAGCTTGTGTATACCACCAATGATGCGGGACCTTCTGCTTCCTAAGGCATTCGTTCCATCCCTGGGCACTTGGACACTCCCTAGGTATAACTTCTTAATCTTAACTCTACAAACTGTCATAACTAGTGAAAACAGTTTCTGATGCCATCTTTTGTGGCTTGGCTGTAGGATCATTGGTATCATTGAATCATTGGTATCATTGGCAATTTCTGCCAAAGTGGCCAAGTATCTCTGCCTGTTTAAGCAGGGTGGGAACTTTATACTAAAGTTCATTTCTAAAGGAAGAAACCATGGCATTACTGAGGGTGACTGACTGACAAAGGATCCTGCAGTCTGGGTGGAAGATGAGTACAGAGCAACTTCTGACTCTGGGGTGGTTTTGAGGTTATATATAAAGCTAAGATGACACTTCCTGTGTCAAGACCTCTTTTCTAACAGTACTCAAGTCTTAGCAAGGATATCTTCACTCAAAACAGAGATGACATCTCAAAATGAGGATTTGGTGCTATGTTTTTTTATTATTGTCATCTCTGGCCAAGCCACCTTGGAAACCTATGCATAAATACATAAAATACCAAATCTTTAAGAGAATTAAGTTACAGCTTAGCACAGTCTTTGGTATCAGAGGTCAGAACTTAGTAGGACTCAAGAAAACCTTGAGAAGCAGTTGTCTGCTTCCTGCATTCTGATCCAGTGGGTGGAGACAGATAACTCAGGTCTGAGATTATGCCTCCTTTATTGTAATTGGATTGTGTTTTCTTTTCCCCCTTTACCATTTGAAGGTGTTTATAAATAATGAAGAGACCAAAAGGGAGGCAAGCAAGTGAATGAGACCTGAGAGGATTGCTAAAGACTTGCTACCTGGAAAACTCCCAACTCAGTGGTACTTCTTTGGGTTTTGTTTGTTTTGTTGTTTGTTTCTTGCTTCCCCAAACTCATAATTTGTCACTTCGTTTTTAGGGCCATGCCTTCTCTCAGAATGTGTGCCTGGGGTTCCTCCATCTGGTTTCATATAATTAGCTATTAACCAAAGCAGAGCCAATTTGGGTGATTCCTTCATCGTTAGACTGAAGGACAGGGTCACCCAAACCTGCTTGAACAGGAACTACGCTTTCTTGGCAAAAATGGCTTGAAAAGCAGCGATGTCACCAAATGGTGATGAGAAGATGAGAGAGAGGTAGCTTCCTGAGAATGGCTATGGGTACCTCTGGCACAGGGGCATGGAGGAGAAATACTTTAGGGTTTAGGTCATTAGGGCTGTGGATCCAAGGGGATCCAAGGGACAAGGGCTGTTCTGCTGTTCACAGAGCTTTAAGACTATAACTGGAAAAAAAAATTATATATATATATATATATATATGTATATATATATCTCCTCCCCCACCCCACCCCACAAGCTGGCTTTCCTGTAAAAAAGGAACCATGATTTCTCCCAAAGCTATTATCTTAACCAGAGTCCCGTGGTATCTGGCCTAGAGAAACAATCTGGATTTTAGCCCTTAGGGGCCCTTTAATCCTGGGTGGTGAGGGTGGGGGTGGTTAAAAACCACTGGACTGCTCCCCATTTTGCAGTGAGTTCTGAATGGTTATAGGGTCCTGCATATGGGACTGCAAAACCTAATAAGCTGAAATCCCCACTGTACCAGATGCTGGCGGAGGGGGCTGGCCAGATGTCAGTAATTCTTCTTTGCCAAGCCTTATACCCAGGCGTTAACCAGAAGTAGAACAGCTTCTTTAGGGTTCACTTCCTTATTATCTCTCCTGCTCAGAAATGGTGAGAGAATGTTAGATGAGGAACATAGAGGAGGAGGAACAAGAAGTGGGGAAAGGAGGGAGGGGATTTTTTCATGACAGGATAATGTGCCTTAGACAATTGAATGTTGTCTGCATTTCAGTTTAGATTCTTGGATAGTTCAGAGTTTCTTTTTATTTGATCCAGAGGAACAAGGATGGGCTAAAATTATCCAAACCTAAAATCATGGCCCCAGAAGTTCCTCATACCAAGCCTTAGGATATGGCTTTTGGTAAACATCTCTCCTTCTTCAAATTGCTTTGCTATTTGTGAGGCCAGTATGGAGCTTCCTGTCAAAGCAGGTGCCTTCTTTCTTGATGACCAATTAAAATTTCAGGGCAAGGATTTTCCGGGAGGAACTGGATGTCCTATTGTATTGCTTAATGGCCTAATCCAAACCAAGGTGTGGGTCAATCTGTACAATGCCTTATTTTACTCTGATCTTAAGCATTAGTCCTCATAAAACCAAAGAGCCTATCAGTCACTGAGTGGTCAGATCCAGGAGGAAGCTTTTCCTGCATCTACATGGATGGCCTTTTGAATAACTGAGCAGAAAAAGCATGGTAATGTGAAATATTCATAAATCACTGAGTCAGTTCTAGCCAATCTCTTGGAAATTTTGTTTGCTTTCTCTGGTCCCAGATGTCTCTCCAGGGTCAGAAAACAGTAGCAGTGTCAGAAAACAGGGCAGTGTCAGAAAACAGGGCAACTAACCAAAAAAACACCTAAGATATGAGTAGTAGCAGTGTCAGAAAACAGGGCAACTAACCAAAAAAACACCTAAGATATGAGGTTTATACTTTTACCACTTAGAGAAAGCCCACATCTCAGGAGAAAAACACCTCTCACTAGAACTCTCTGGAGTAATCCCCCGAAATGGTACTGGAGGGAGCAGCTAGAATGTCTGAGAGCCTGGCTCCTTGAGCCATGGTCAACCAGACCCTGCGAGGATTTCCTCTTCCTAAAATCATCCTTGGGATCTCTCTAGTGAGTCTTGAGGTCCTAGGCTGAAGCCCCAGATCAGCCCCACTCCCAGTCAGGACTTGCAGAACTCAACCGAAAGACTGGCCCTTGGTATTCCAGACGCAGGCATTCACGCTGTCTAGCTGGTTGCCCTCCCCAACCCAGTCTCAGCACAGCACTTACTGCCTCTGGGCCTATCTCACAGTCAACGCAAGACGCGTTAGCTCTGTGAGCCACTTCCACGTCTGCCACCACATGAAGTCAGCAGAGCGCCACAGCCGCAGAAAAAAACGAGGGAAGTAGCATCGAGACACAAACATCCTGTCCTCACTACATCAAGTGGCTCCAGCTTGAGAACCAGCGTCACAGAGCTGATTATTTATGTGGCACAGACCTGCCCAATGGCTCACAAAACTCATCTCCTTTGTATCTTTGCTGTGAGCGAGCATTTTCTCTTGAGTCCAGGGACGTACATGGAGATATTCTTTGGCTTATGAAGTCGGTGACAGGGGACAGTGACAGGGAATGCCCAGCTGCTGAACCAGGATGAGTTGGCATGTGTAGAGCAGGGCCTGGGCAGGAGTTCTGCTCAGGGGCAAATGAACGCTAGCTTGCTGAAGTTCCATCTCTTTCCACAGACCAGTTTAAGAGAGAAGGGGCTGAATCAGGGGCAAAGAGCTGAAGCTGCCTGCCCCATTCAGTCCTCAATGCCTTTTCAGGACTCAGCCGTGCCCAGCTCTTTCTTCCTCGCAGGGCTGGCGGGTTCTTGGGTCAGGTCTCACCTTGTATACGATCTCTTCCAGCTAAAGATCTCCTCCAGGTTGGAAGAGGGAGAGACCTCCCGCTTTGGCAGGGTTCCCCAGCGACGCCGGCCCCCTAGGAACGAAACTCGGCGCCTGCTCAGCCCTTTCATCCTCTCCTCCGTTCGGAAGAACTCAGTCAAGGCCCGGAAGTACTCCAAGATGACCTCGTGGCTCCAGGCTGGCAAAGGCTCCTGGCGCAGGAAGCCACAGTGGCCTCCATGGCGGCTGAGCAGGAGGAAGAAGTAGGGGTTGCTGTGAAAGAGTTCAGTTGGCAGAAAGTGGTTTGGGGGCCCACACACAGGATCATCGGCGCTACAGATGCATAGCACAGGTACGGCTGCCTCGTCCACATCCCGGAGGGGGTCGTTGTGGTCCCAGTAGGTGTCCCAGCTGATGGGGAAGCTCTTGGTGTGGCAGAAGAGGGTCTCTTCAAACTCTCGCAGGGAGCGGCTCCTGAACAGTTTTCCAGTGTCCACTGTGTCCTCCAGGGCTGTGGCGTACCTGGCAGAAAGAAGTTGAATGGGGAAGGAAGCAAAGAGAGGAAAGAACTGGAAAATAAATTGACAGCAGAAGTTACAGAGTGGCAGCCCACAGGCCAGATTCTGACCACAGAGGCTTTCTTTGGCCATATAATGTATTAAAAAACTTCCATGTCATTGCCATCATTTAAAATCAGATTTCATGTAAAATGCATCTATCTGGCTTCTCGAGGGGATTGGGGAGATCTGGCGACATGGGCTGGCATGGCAACAATCAGGGTATTTCCTCCCTCCTTCCTGTGTTACAGTTTCTACCAGGACAGTCATTCATGGCATTACCTCCCCAGCCCTGGGGCAGCATTTGACTTTACAGCCGCTGAGTTATTGCAACAGCTCTCCTCCAGACCTCATCTTCAGACCCTCTGTAGGGAACCTGCTATGAAATGTCACCTCCTGAACCTCTCTTGGAAGAACTCAGTGGCTCAGACTATCCAAACTAGCAAGTGACATCCCCCAACATTAACATCTTACTTTAAGTTGTATTAGTTTGTTTGCTTTTTAAAAAGATAATATGCTATCCAGCTGATGACAAATGAGTGTGTCCTTGATCAGTGGGGCAGGTATTCCTAGAGAGGACTGAGTGGCGGAGGAAGTGACTGGGAGTGTAATTAATTGGGTGAGGCCCCAAATGGGAGCCTGAGAGCAACTGCTCTGGGAAAGAGGGACATCTTTGCCGTTTCCACCTCCCTGGAGAGGGCCTGGCACCCTGACCAGGAGGCCAGGATGTGCAGCCCAGTCCTTTATTTGGATTAATTCAGCCTTAGCCAGCTGAATTTGGATAGGTGTTTCCTGCAAACATTCAAAGAGGCTTGCCCCAAGTTGGCAATCCCAAAATTCCATGGGCAGGGCAGTTCCTAAAGGCCCAGGTTTCCTCTCCACTTCCCTTACCTTATCCTCCAGCTGGAGCCCAGGGTCAGTACTGAGGGTGGTCATTTGGGGATGGAAACTGGCAGTTAAGCCACGTGAGAGTACCTTGCCCCTGGACTGTTCCAGCGGCTCTGGGTTGCCATGGTAGCACATGGGCTGTTGCTGAGCTCAGGGTTGACCTTCTTAGAACAGGAGGCAAAATAGGGCAAGGAAAGAAAGAGAAATCACAATTGTCACCATGTATTGGTGCCAGGCCCCTTACTTTCATTATCTTATTTCATGCTTATAACCACCTTGGGAAGTGGTTATTATAAACTCCATTTAACTGAAGAGGGAAGTGAGGCTCAAAGGGGTTAGCTAACTTGCTGGAAATTCAGGATTTGAACCCAAGTGGGTCTGACCCCACATCCTAGGTCTTTCTGCCACACCACACTGCTGCCATCATGTCTTTGACCTCGTTCTTCCATCTCCTAGAAAAACAACGGTGTAAGCAGAGGCCTGGTTATTTGCTGTGGGAATGTCACTCAGGCCTTCTCAGTGGAAAATTCTCCCCTGTCACCCTGGTGGTAGATTCTTTTCTTTTTGGAGATTAAAAAAAATGTTAAAATTTTTGCATTAAATATTGAGCATATACCTGGGAATATGCAAAACATCTGTCAGGTCTAAAGAATTTTAATCAATCAAATACCACCAAATTTCTGATTCCTGTCACCTCCAGGCTCAGAGGAAACATTCTGGACAGATAACCAGTCACAATTGCTTCCAGAGCCCTCTTTGCTGATTTGACAAGCTATGGACTAAGCGATGTCCGTGTCAGGTGCTGCCTCTTGTGGCGGGTGGGGCAGGTGCTCAGGTTGCTAGGACACGGTGGGGCTGAGGTGAGTGAGGCCAGGGGGCCCCAGGTCAGGAGTCCCTGCTCTAGCTAATGATGCTGAGTCCGTCTGTGGCTTTTAAACCTGCTTCCCTGATTCTGTCCAGACTAGAGGGTTTGGACGCTTCAGGAAGTGTGTGAGGAAAACTTTGCCCAAATTGCTCTAAACCTGTTTGATTCAAAACCAGGCAGAGCCGTTTCTCAGCCCCAAACCTCTATTCCCCCATTGCTCGTCTGCAGCCGCCGTTACCCACCTGCTGAGGGCGATCTTCTGGTGGAGCAGAAAGCCCCGCTCGTAGGGCCAGGGCAGGCCGGCCTCAAACCACTCGCGGCAGCATAGCACCGGCGAGATGCAGGCTGCACCGGTCATGTAGCTGGAGGAGCCACACTCACCCAGGTAGGACAGCAGCAGCGCCGAGCCTGAGCCCTCGCTCACCGCGAACAGCAGGGCTGCGGGGTGTCGGAAGCGGATGTAAGTGATGGCCTCTTTGAGATCAGACGGGTCCCCGAAAGGCTGCAGCCGGGGGCTGACCAGTGGGCAGCCGTGGTGGCCGCGACGGTGGAAGATGACCGGGTAGTAGCCGCGCTCCAGGGCCAGCAGGCAGAGGCCGAGCACGTTGCGGGTGAGGCGTCCCCAGGCATTGGGGATCACCAGCAGCACCGCCGGGAGGCCCCCGGCATTGGTGACCCGGCGGCCCCGGGCGCAAGGTCCCACGACCCAGTCCAGGGCCACCAGCCCGTCGTCCGCCAACTGCAGGTACTCCCGGGCCAGATCGGACCCCGGCCCCACCGGCAGCACGAAATGGCAGAGGGTCTGCAGGTGGGGCCCGGAGAGCCAGGAGCGCGGGCCCGGCTCCAGCGCTGTCGAGCGTCGCAAGGCGCGCAGCAGGCACTGGGCCAGCGCCGACGGCTTACAGATGAGCCTGCACCCTCCGGGCAGAGGCTCACGCCCGTCGCTGAACTGGTCCGCGGAGCCTGCGCCGTCCACCTCCTCCTCGTGGTCTTGGCCCTGCGCCCCCGGCAGGGTCCTCGCTCCGACGGCGCGCCTCCCGGGGCGCCGCAGCAGCGCGGCGAGCAGGCCAAGCAGGGCGAGCGCGGCCAGGAGCAGGGCGAGGGCGGCGCCCCACGGCGGCATGGCGAGGCCGGAGAGCCCCCGGCGGGCGGCAGCGGCGGGGAGGTCCCCTTGGCGAGCTCCCCGCTCTGGCCGCGGCTCCGCCGGGCCGCGGCGGCTGCCCAGGGCCCTCCCGCGGGGAGGGAGGGGGTGCACTCCGGATTGGCCGCGGCCCCGCAGAGACAGCCAGTTCGGTCCCGGCTCCCCTCACCCGCCCCCCACTCCCGCCCACGGCCCTTTGTACAGTGATTGCGACAAGCAGGAGCAAGAGGTGAAAGGAGCGGAGGCCACGGGGAGGGAGCGAGGACGCGCCGGCGAGACGGAAGGGAGTGGGGAGGGCAGCAAGCCGAGGAGTGGGGTGTGGGGGGCAGAAAAGTGGGGAGACTTGGAGACCGAGGCTTGGGGAACGGGGATGAGTCTCAGAATCCCCGTGGTGTGTAGGGTGTGCAGCTACCGGGGAGACCTGCGTCGCTGCGCCCTCAGGGGCCGCTGTTGAGAAGTAGCAAAAGGGAGAAGTGAATAAACCGCAGCTCCCGGCGCGGGCTCCCGGGCTCCCGCGGGGCGGCTGCAGTGCAGCCGGAGCCACCACCCGCACCTCCGTCGCCGGGCTCGGCTGTGCTCTCTGACCTCGGTGTTTGTCTCGGCCCCGCGGGCACCCGCAACTGCGCAATAACCCGGCCGGGCGGGGGTCCGGCTCAGGGCCAGCGAGGGCCAGGGCCGGCGTCGTGCCCCGACCGCGGGTTAGCAGCAGGAGGCTGGAGAGCCGGGGAATGCTCGTTCCCTTGCCTGCATTAGTGCGCTGTGCCGATACCCCGGGAGCGTGGGGCTCCCCTGGAACCTGGCTTCAGGTAGAGGAAATCCTCACCACCGCTCCCCAGGAAGGACTTCCCCAAAAGAAACAGCCCCAAACCTCCGAGAATAGGCTGGAGGAAAAGACGCACTCAGGTGCCCTTGGAGGGGGATGCCTATCACCCCGCGACCCGGCCGTGGCAGGGGATAGATGGCAGTCCCTTCATCAGCTCAATAACTGGCAATTACCGGGGAATGGGGGAAGGGTAAGAAATACCCCTTGCAAGTCACAGCTATGTGGGAGACGGTCTTCCTCTATTTCAAAGTTTTGGGCTGGGTATTTCAACTCTCATCCTCCACCCACTTTCCCATCTTTCCTCAAAATCCTGAGCCGGGCCGAGGAGAAGGGCACCGGGGAGAGGGCGGCAGAGCGGGCACCCGCTGCAGGTGACGTCTGGCCAGCGCTCCCTGCTGGGGGCGAGGCCTGTGACTCCACCTCACGGTGACCAAAGTCTCCTTGGGCATCTGCTTGTCCCCGCTGGGCTAATTACGAAAGCGGAGGCGGACGTGGGCAAGAAAGCAGCCCCCAGCCCGGCTCCAGCTTCCTGGGACTTCTGGGTCTGGGGAGCGTGGAGGCCTGAGACCCTTGGAGACTCCTCCGGGCTCGGGCGCTATTTGCGAGGGCAAGAGTGGGATGGGATGAAGGTGTAGCTCTAGAGTGGGGACCCTCTTCCTTCTGCAGCTCGGACTTCAGGCTTCGGTCCCTCTTCTAGATGCAGGTCACATTGATAAGTCTGAAGCGGGTTTGCCGAAGGAGCGGACCCGTCTCCCCTCCTGGGCCACACAGTTCACAGTGGAATCCCAATTCCCGCCCTCCTCCCCGCTCCAAGATCCACCCAGGAGCTGCAGCTGCTCCCTGCAGGCCGCGGAGACCCGCTGAGACGAGTGCCCGGGTGAAGGAGGTGGTCCCGCCTGCCTCGCAGCGCTGCGCGCAGAAGACCGGCTTCCGAGCAATTTTTCCGGCTTGGGGTTGAGGACGCTTGCGCGCAATGTCCCGGGCTGTGGGCGGGCACTGGGGCGGGGCGAGGCGAGGCGAGGGGAGGGGCGCGCGAGCCTGGAGAGTCGCGGCGCGCGGTCTGGGGTCGGGGCGGGACGGCGCGCGCGAGCCCGGGGTCTACGTGGGCACGCGGGCGGCGTGGGTGCGCGGGGGCAGGGCCAGGCGGCGCGCGCTCCTTGGCTTGCTGGGCTGCGGGCAGTGCTGGGGCGGGCCGGGATGGCGCCTCCTCCGCCTCCGCCCCAACTGCTGCTCCTGGCGGCCCTGGCGGGGCTCCTGGGTCCCAGTGAGGTAAGGCGACCCGCTCCCGAGAAGGCTTCGGCCCGGGATCTCAAAGCGCTTTGCCAAAAGTTCGTGCTGGAAGGAGTGGCGCGCGGAGAGGGGACTAAGAGTTCTCCCCTTGGAGGGCTGGGCCTGGGAGGGAGAGGGCAGAGCCCGCGCCGAGGCCACACGCCCCAGCTCTTCTGCGCCTTGAACCCACAGGTGGTGGCTGAGCCGGCGGAGGAGGCGGGAGCCCGTTGTCCCGAGGGCCTGTGGCCTCTGCCCCCACAGGTGGGTGCCTGGAGGGCGGTGGGAGAGTGGGAGAGAGGAGTGTGAAGGGGCAGCCCAGTTCCGCCCTGGCCTCGCGGCACCTTCCACAGCCGCCCTCTGAGCACCTCTGCCGGTTCCTCCGGCCCTCAAGCCACCAACGTCTCCATTCCAACGTGACGGCACGGGCCTGCTGTTCTCTCCCCACCCCACCCCCCCCCAGAGTCCCCCATGGGCTCTAAGCTCTCTTCTCTCCCCCTGTATAGGTGTCGCCAAGAGTGACCTACACACGGGTGAGTCCACGGCAGGTAAGTACAAGCAGGAGGCATCCTCAGTGTCTGCACTGGAAACAGCGAGCTCCTCGCAGGCTTTCTCCACCTTTTCTACTCACCAGCTCCATTCTTTACCACTCCCCCCAGTAAGAGGCAATGTTCTTAGTCCCAGGACAGTGAGCCACAGGCCTTGGTCCTCTGCAGTGCTTGTCAGGCATCCTGTTGAGTAGCTGGCTGTGTGGGCAGGAGGCTGCAAGGGAAACTCTGAGGGTAGTAGGGAAAAACAACCTGTGCTCCAGCTCTGCTGTGTGACTTTGGAAGTCTCCTGACTTCTCTGGGCCTCATTTTTCTGAAGAGAGGTTATTAGTAACGTCCCTCCCCATGAGGAGTTAACAAATAGTGTGGGACAGCACTTTGGAAAATAGGAAGCTGTAAGGAGTGTGTGGACCTCAGGTTACCAACCAAACTGTGGGTTCACCTTGTGTGGCTGCCTATTTTCATTGCCAGTGGTTGGATAGCTTCTCTGTCCCTTTGGTTTTCCTTCTGAAATATCTATTTTTTTGATCCTTGTAATAGCTCCAGGCCAAAAGAGCTCATGCCACCCACCTGATTCCTTTTCCCAAACAGCCCTTTCATTCCACTGTTCAGAAACCAGCGGCTCCTTATTTCTCGCCTTATCATGGCCATACTCCCCTGTCTTGTTTTTCAGGCTCTACCTCGTTAAGTAAACCTCATCCAACCTCCCCACGTCTTTGGTTCCTCTCGTTTTGTTGGTCTGCTCACCACACGTATGAGTTCGAGGCTTATTCCCACCCCTGTACTTTTGCACCTGCTTATTCCCCTCAACACCTGGCGTATCCTGACTTGAAGGGAGCAGCTCCCTGCCCTCCTGCCATCCATCCCCATCCATCTTCAAAACCCAGCATAGGAGTCAGCTCTCTCTTGAGACCTTGCCTGATCATATTAGCCCTTATTTATTCATCACCTTCTCCAAATTTGTGTAATGCTTATAACCTATCTCTTGTAATTTAACAACTAATCACTTTGAGTTTTATTAGTTTGCGCTTTCATTTGCATTAGTTCTGTTCCCCTGAGTTTCCTTTGCATTCCCTGCAAGTGGAGTCCAGGAGTTCTCTTTTGGCATCTCCTACAGCATCTGGCACAAGTGCTGAGCGTTAGGTCAGCTCAATCAAAGAATAATTCATAATTGATGAAGTGTTTCCATCCTGAGATTGTGCACCTGCTGCCTTTGTGCCCTGTATTTGGATGCGTTGGGGAGATGAGATTGAATATATAGATGGGGCAATACATAGAAGAGCTGGTCTCTATTTGGGGGGCGCTTACAGTCTAGACTGGGAACCTGTAGAGCCACCGTGGCAGGTCCAGAGAAATACAGCTAAAGAGTGTGGTCTGAGTCTGGCAGGGTTAACCATGCATGCTGTCACAGAAGTTGTGAGCTTTGAGGGGTGGCAGTGCATGGAGAGGAGGGATGAAAGGAATGCTCAGAGGCAAGAGGGGGTGCACGCCAGTATCCAGGGCCCTTTGTCCTTTCCTGAGCCCTGAAGGTGGAAGGGTCATCTGGCCATCCTGGGAGTCCCTTTAAGTTGGCTCCCCAGGATGGGAGAACTTGGGATTCTTAGGGAGGGACCTGGCTTGATGTCTCCATGCCTTTCCTCCAGGCTGAGGATGTCAGCTTCCTCTACCATCCCTGTGCCCACCCCTGGCTGAAGCTCCAGCTTGCCTTCCTGGCCCACATTTGCATGGCCCAGCCCTTACTGGCCCCTGACTCCAGCCTCACCCAGGATCGGGTGAGTGGTTGCTGAAAGGTGGTTGTCTGGCACTGGCAGGGGCTGCAGCCCCACGTGCAGGGCAAGGGGAATTCAGGGCCTCCTCTTGCTTGCTCCCCATCTTTGTCTTAGCTCTAACAGTTACCTCCTTTCATAGCCCCTGGTACTGGCAGCATGGGGGGTGGCACTGGAGATGGCATGGGTAGAGCCAGCCTGGGCTGCCCACTGGCTGAAGAGGAGGAGGCGGCGGAAGCAAAAGAAGGAGAAAGCATGGTTTCGCTCTGACAGTTTTTCTGGGCCCTATCCCTTGGTGCCAACACCGGGCAGAGGGAGGCTGTGCCGGAGAGGGTGTGTGCAGGTGAGGGGTGCTGGCCAGGCTTGATGGTCATTGGGTTGGTGGCCCAGGGTGGTGGTGTCATTGGGTAATCTGGGCAGGGAAAGGGTGACTGTTGTCTCTTCTCCTCCTAGGCCACGGCTTTGGCCTTTACTCTGCGGAGCTGGAGGCCCCCAGGCGTAGAGGTGGCATCTAGAGGGCCTAGGCAGCTCTTCCCTAGTGGTGCCAAGAGGCGTGGGCTGCGGGCTGCCCTTGGTCTCCAGCCCACCCCCTCAGCCCTGAGGTTCCGCTCTGTTTCCCCACGGAGCATGGAGGCCAAGCAGCCTGTGTTGGGACCCCAGGGTGCAAGGGATAATGCCCCATCTGTGCCCACTGGCCCACTGCTGCCTGGGGGGCCTGGAAGCAGTGTCAGCTCCAGGCTAGAGGCTCAGGTGCCCAAAGGGCAAAGCAGCCCAGGGGCCTGTGCCTGTCCAAGTCAGGCTTCCCCGGCCGCTCGGGCAGCAGCGCCTCCGCGGGCAGCCCGGGGCCCCACCCCGCGCACGGAGGAGGCCGCCTGGGCTGCCATGGCCCTGACCTTCCTGTTGGTGCTGCTCACCCTGGCCACGCTCTGCACGCGGCTGCACCGAAACTTCAGGCGTGGGGAGAGCATCTACTGGGAGCCCACAGTGGACAGCCAGGACACAGTGGCTGGTAAGAAGCTCCCCTCCTCACCTGCCCCGCCCCGCTCCCGATGGCTTCCCTGCCCTTGACAGCTCCCCACCCTGCCCATAGCGGTGCTGAAGCGGAGGCTGCAGATGCCCCCTCGCCGGGTCAAGCGCTCCCGCCGGAGACCCCTCCTCCCGCCCACGCCGGACAGCGGCCCGGATGGGGACAGCTCCGAGTGACCTGCCCCAGCCCTGCCACTGTGGCAGGTCCGGCTCCTCCTCCCGCCGGGAGGCTGCGCCACGTGGACCGCGCGCAGGGCCGCCCCCTGGTGGCCAGATGGCGCAGTCCTGCCTAAGCGTTGTAAAAGGGCTGGTCCTTAGTGTGTGGTTTGCTGGGAGGGATGGAGAAGGGGAAAGGGAGGAGAGAAAAAGGAGCTGTCTCAGCCTCCGTTGCAAAAACTCCGTTTTTCTTATTAAATTATTTTAGTAGAGCCTGGAGTTGAGCTTGTGCATCTGCCACACAGACTCCCTCCCACCCAGGGCACTGTCCTAGGCCATTTGGGTCGTGTTTGATGTACGGGGTTGCTAGTATCAAGTTGGGCACTCACTGGCCTGTCTCGTCTTGCCAGCCTGGCCTCAGACACTGGGGTTTAGTAGCGTGATAGACCCCTCCCACCACCAGGGGTGAGCAGGTGGTGGGGATGGTGGTGGTATTTACTGAAACATTGTTATTTCCAGGACTCCTCTAAGAGATGACAGGGGCTTCCCTTCCCTCAAGTACAGGGGCTGGAAGAGTCGTGGTCTTCACTTGCTTCATACTTTTGCCAGGTTGGTCTTTCTCCGTTTCACGTCTGCCACCTCCCCAATCCCTCCCACAGTTCCCTAAGCATCAGAAAGGGCACATGGTCACTTATTTATTTTTGATACAAATGTACATGACACACATCTTGACACTCAGCCCACCACCACCACCACACAGGTAGAGCCTGGCCCCCGGGGACAGAGGCGGGATGGGGAGAGGAGCTGGTGGGCGCTGCCATCTGCCTCTCAGCCTTCCCAGGCTGCAGCCCAGGCTCCAGGGACCCAGATACTGCAGGCACTGGCCTCTCAGAGGTTACAGGGAGGGGGCTCTCAGCTGAGTCAGGGACCCCGGGGAGCCAGCCCCAGGCTCAGGTGCTCAGTTCTCTGCCCCAACCAGCACAATCCCCCTCCACAAGGGAGGGGAAGAGAGATGGAGGCAAGTGGTTTTCCTTTTCCGTTCATAGTGAAAGGGTATGAGTGGGGGGAACAATGAGGGGAGGCAGAGGGCAGGACCCCAGCTGGTTACCCGGCAGTCCCTGGCCCCAGGATGGGGGGGAGGGGCCAACGCCCAACACGGGTCCCGCTGCTCTGGTCCCCTCACCCCCTCACAAAACTCCAGTCGGGCCAGGCCTCTGGAACGGCACTGCCGCCCCGCACACTCACACGCAGGCACGCAGGGACACTCAGTTACCACAACATTAAAATTAAGGGGTGGGAGAGAGGAGAGAGAGAAAAAAGACTTTTCCAGTGTTTGCTGCTGGGGACCCCAGGAGCACAGGTTGGGGCCTGTGCCCTAGGCTGGGGCCGTTTGGCATTGAAGGAGAGCAGCAGGGGGCTGGTGGCTACAGGGTGGGGACATCCACAGGTATTATGTACAAGGGGGGATGCCCCCGCTCAGCCCCCAATAGGGCTGGACTGGCTCATGGGGGTGGGGTGCATGTAAGGGAACCACCCCATTTGGAGTGTCCCCACCCGACCCTTTGCTGAGGGTGCCCTAGAGGGCAAGGGGCTGGGAGTGACGCCTTGTAGGCCCCGGCACACTAGAGGGGGAGGGGACGCTATGTACAGGGAGAGGTGCATGGAATGTAGGGGACAGAAGCTCCTGCCACCTCACCTCCCCATCCTTGGGGGCTTGAGGGGGACGGGCACCAGGGCACCTGGCTGCCAGGTGAGAGTGGCAGCACTAAGGGCACTTGTGCCAGTGGCTCTGTTGGGGTGGGGATTAGTGTCTGGAGTGGCCCAGCTCCCATGGCCAGTGAGGTCCCAGGGTGCGGGTGAGGGTGGAGGGAGAGTGGTCACTGCTTCTTCTCTCGGGTGGTGATGGTAACCAGCTGCTTGGCAGCCTTGGCGATGTCGTAGGCGCACTGGATCACCTGCTGAGTCAGCAGCTGGAAGTCCACAGGGGCGCCAGGCTCCGGGGGCACCGTCTTCCGGCACTCGCTCTGCAGCCGGTAGGCGCTGGCGTTGAGCAGCCGCAGGGAGCTGCGCACTGGCTCCAGGGCTGGCCTCTGGAGGGAGGGCAGAGGGAGTCGGGCCTTGGATTTCAAACCACAAGCCATGATGTGGCCCAGTGTGTCCATGGCTCCTCAGGTAGTTGTCAGATCCTCTACACCCGCCCCGCCCTGAGGCCCTGCCCCACCCTGAGGTGCCGCCCAGTCCTGCTCCCCTCTCTGGCCCCTGTACCTTTGGGAAGAGAGAGGCCATCTCAGTCACAGCCAAGTGGATCTTTTCTGAGCACGGCACAAAGCTATGGGGGGAGGGGAGGGTAAATTAGGAGGGCTCTCAGGGAAGGTTCCCAGGGACAGTGGAACACTGGTCCCTCTCTTACCCTCTGCAACACCCCAGAAGTCCATACGAGCTTCCGCCCACCTCCATACCTGTCATGCTTGAATTCCTGGGCAGCCCGCAGTAATTCCTGAATGTTCTTGGTGACCTGCTCCGTCTTCAGGATGACATCCTCTGTGCTGGGAAGCCCAGGGTCGAGGTCTCCATCCAGGCTTTCCAACTCCGGGTGGAAGTCCTCTTCCTTGCCCAGCTCTAGAAACCTCTTCCCTTCCAGGCTGGGGTTAGAGAGGAGAGAGGGAGGCATTCCAGCCGTGAGGCCGCTTGCCTACACCCTCACAGACGCTCAGGGGCCACTCACCCCCCTCCCCCGGGTGCCTCACCCCAGCAGCGGGTCCCCACTTTGCGTGTTTTCATAGTCACTGTCTGCGCCGCTACCATGGCGGGAAAGCTTGCTCTGAAGGAGTACAGGGAAGGGGTGGCAGGTAAGGAGCACATTCACAGACACACACACACACACACCCCCCCCCCCCGCCCATCACCTCCCAAGCACACATCTCACTCAGCCCATCCCTCGGGCCCTGGGGATGCACATTACCGAGTGGCGGCTTCCTTCCTGGGAGCACGACAGCAGTGGGGAGGAGGGAGTGAAGGGCACAGCTGAGGCCGACACCCCCTTCCGGACCTGAAACCCAGGCAGGGCTGGAGTCAGTCTCCTCCTCCCCACCACCCACCTTGCGGCTTCCCTGTAGTGAGGCTGGGACCATGTGTGTCTAGTCATCCCTGTGCCCAGCTTCCAGCATAGAGCCTGGCACCTGCTGGGGCTCACAACCTATTTGTGGGAACGGACCCACCTCCCTCAGGCCCTGCTTACCCGGTAAAGGCCAGCAGGGACGTGCACTGAATAGATGGCGTCATCCTCCAGCTCCTGGGGGTGGCACAGTGGGCGTCATGGAGGGCCCTGCAGTGGTCCCAGCCCCGTCTCCACCCACCACCCCGAGGCCTGTAGGCAGCTCACGGTGCTGTGGAAAGGCTGGAGCCGGGTGGTGAGTTCATCCCCAGGCGGGCCTCCAAAGGGCTTCAGGGCAGAGCCCGGTTCATACATGGAGAAGGCCTGGCGGTCTCTGCGGTGGGTGCTCCCGCCAGGCCCCATGGGCGCGTGCTCCGCTCGTTCGCTGGGGAGTGGGGCTGTGGGCACTGGCCCTGGAGGCTGCCGGATCTGCAAGTTCTCGGCCTGCAGCTTGTGGATCTGAGAGTGAGAGTGGTGTCAAGACACTCCGGATGGTCCAGGCAGCTCCACCACCTCCAGGAGGGGTAACTCCTCCCCGCACTGGGGCCCTGGGAGGCCCCCATCCTCACCTCCCGCTGCAGCCTCCGGAGCTCATCACTCAAGCTGCTGTTGACTTTCATGAGCTGCTGCACCTTTGCCTCAGAGGCAGCCAGGGCCTTCTTGAGCTCCAGGTACTCCTGCAGCGTCACGGCCCCGTCCGACAGGTCTGAGGAGTCCATGCTCTGCAGAAGGAAACGTGAGCCCGTCAGTCCCCTTGTCCCCGAGGCCCGAGCTACGAGAGGATGGAGCAGGGCCTTGGTGGAGGCGTGGGGAGGGGCAGCGCTCAGACCCGAGCACGGTTGTTCCGAGTGGCACCGGCGCTGCGCAGGGGCTCCTGGTCTGTGTCCTCGTCTGAGGCCACGCTGTCGTAGTCGTGCTGGTCGTCCAGGTCACTCTGGCTCCGCACAGACAGCTCGAGGTTGTCTGAGGGCACAGGCCTGTCACTCAGGGCTCACACGGCCCATCTATCATGCCACCCCCAGAAGGGAGCCATGAGAGAGAATATCCTGGAACAGTGCCCACCACCGCGCCCCCATCCACGCCCTTCCCACCTGTGGGGCTGCTCAGGCTCTTGCCCTGCTGTCTCCGCTTGGCCTCACTGAGAATGTCGATGATCAAGGTGGCAAACTCTCGGGCATTAAAGCGGGCCAACTTCTGTCGCCCCTGAGAGGCAGAAAGGGCCAGGCCGGTGTGAGAAGGCCCTTAGGGCTGACACACAGAGATGGGGACAAAGCAACCAGGCCGTCCGACAGTTGACTTAACCACAGCTAAAACGTGCCAGACCAGCTCGCGGGCCAGGGCAGGGGGTGGGGCATGACACAGATGCGGGGTGCCTGGGGGAGCTCTCAGGAAGAGGCTGGAACGCCTCCCCGGGGGGCTGCTCACCAAATGCTCCAAAGAACAGCCTCCTCCCCATTCCCAAATCCCAGAGCCAGCGGGGCCAGGGAGAGGCCGCAGCCAGGAGTGGGGAAGACTCGGCCCAGACAGCAGCCTGCCAGGAAGGGCAGGACCCATAGAGCTGGTGACCCCAGGAGGGGAGATCATCGCCCCAGCCCACCCCCCCCCCCGCCCCCGGTCCAGCCCACTCACCTGATTCCGCGTGGCTGAGTATTCAGGGTTAACGGGCAGGAAGGGTACGGCACTGCGCTCCGTCACCAGGGTGCTGTGGTTTTGGGTTGCCAGCCACACTGGGGGGGAGGGGCAGGGAGCGGATGGTCCGCGGTGGCCAGGCCCACGGGGTGGAGGTGGGAAAGCGAGGAGCACAGCCTTCCGAGCTCCTCCCCATGCCCACCGAGTGTTGGTGTTCAAGAAAGGGGTGGTCTCCGGACAGGGGAAGTAAGGCTGGGTCAGGGAGAGGCCTGTTGGGGACTGACAAACAGAACGAGGCGACTCCCTCCCGCCAGCCCCTGCCAACCGGGAGTTTGGGCTGGAATCTGGCTGTGGCCAGGAAGAAGGGATGTAGGGGGCGGAGTGGGACTGGGGAGAGAGCCAAAGTGGGAGGCAGCCAGAGCAGAGGAGCCCCAGTCCAGGGCGCTGGGGGGAGGAGCAGGCTGGCCGCGTCCAGCTCAGCATGCTCTGCCTGCTGGGCTGGGCTCACAGCTGGCCCGGGCTTACGTGCAGGCCGGCCGGGCAGACCAGCCCCCGGTACCTCTTCCTAGTCCCAGTAAAAGGACCCCAGAGCCACACCAGGTCCCAGCCCCTCCCCAGCAGGCAGGCACGCTGTCCCCTCTGCCCAAGACTTCGATCCCCTCCCGGCTCACCAGCGTCATTTTCTCTTCGATCCACCTCGTCATACACGTCCATGGCAAGTTCCTCAAAAAGCCGGTTGCTGAGCTGGAGGCGGAGACGGGGACCCAGGCTTTGTCAGATCAACTGGCCCCCCCAGTGCCAAGCAAGCCAGCTCACCAGGATCTTAGAAGATGTCGAAAACGATTTGTGTGTCCCTTGTGCCGCCCAGCCCTCCCCCCGGTCTCAGAACTGGCAACTGGGGTAGGGGTCTGCCTGCCAAGCTCCGAGGTGGGAGAGGCAGAGGGAGACCAAAGCAGACTGGTGAGTGCCCAGGTAGCTAGAGATGCGCCTCGTGCCCTGGGAGCCTTCGGAGGGCAGAGCCAGGGTCAAAGGCGAGGGGTGCGGAGGTGGAGGACAGGTGACTGAGGAGACTAGAGTGAGGGGCAGGTCCAAGACTTGGAAGAGGGCACCAGGTCAGAGAAAGGGGGAGCCGTCGCAGGGACGGGGCGGGTCAGAGATGGAGGGCAGCTCCAAGCCTTAGGGGCCCGAGGAGACTCACCGCCTGCAGCTTCTTCTTGGCAGCTTTGGCCAACTCGGACAGGTCTAGGCTGTGGACAAAGGAGGGAGACGGGAATGGGGAAGAGGGGAGGGGCCAGATGTGGGCGGTGGCCAGGCCCCTGCCAGTGACCTCCCAAACATGCAGGGATCCCAGGGAGACGACACCCCAGGTGCTGCACACCAAATGCCTCCCTGCCCCACCAAACCTCCAGAGCCTGTCCCCGAGCAGGCACCATATACCTCTGAGACATGCACTTTTGCCGAGATCTAAGTCCAGAGGAAGGCAGCAGAGGGAAGAACAGGACAGAGGCAGCAATTACCCAGGAGCAGGGCAGCAAACGCCTTCCCACGTCAAGCTCAGACCCGTCGCCGTGCACACGCCAGACCCAGAGTGTACCAAGCCCAACTCATCTTCCCCCCAGCCCCTCCTCGGCCGGCTCGCTCTTCCTCTCAGTGACCCACCGCACCAGCGGCAGCTCCTGGGGGTCACCTGCAACCTCCCTCACCCTCAAGCCCTAGCCAGGCTTTCCCCAGGTTCTGCCATTCCATCCTCCTGCCTGGTCTTTTGCAACATTTCTTCACCCATCTTCCCGCTTCCAGTCTTGCCCCTGCACCCCTTTATTCACCCAGAAGCCAAAGTATTTTTGACACATCTGGCTGCGCTACCCCTCGCCTTAAGAACTTTTCAATAGTAACAGGTTATGTATGGCACACTTCAACAAAAAGCTCATTTAAAAATATGCTAGGGAATTCCCTGGCGGTCCAGTGGTTAGGACTCGGTGCTTTCACTGCCGGGGGCCCAGGTTGGGGAACTAAGATCCTGCAAGCCACGCGGTGCGGCCAAAAAAATAAACGAAATAAAAACGCTAAATGCTTTGCAGGCGCTATCTTATTTAATCCTCTCAGAAGCCCAGAAAGAAAGTCACCCTTATTTCCAGGAGCAGTAACTAAGGCTCAGAGAGGTTAAGGAGCCTGCCTGAAGCCACACAGCCAGTAAGCGGCAGAGCAGACTCCACACGACCGTGTTGGAACCTCTCTGCTCTTGGGGTGGTCTCAGCTCTTGTCGGGGCTCAGGACCGGCCACTCTCTTGCCCCGTCTCTCTTCCAGTCTTGCTCCTGGGATTCCCTGCCTATCACATGCTTCAGCTACACAGTCTGCCTGTAGTTCCTGGCACAGCATTTCTGACGTCTATGCCTTTGCCTCTTTTGCTGCACTCCCCACAATGGACTACAACTGACTAGGGTGCCTCTCCTCTTGGCTGTGACCTCCTTAAGGGTAGGGATCACGCCTGAGTTACCTCTGGGTCCAGCGGCAAGAACAGCTGGCACTGGGAAGGTGGTCAGTTAACATTTCATTGAGAACACGTTTACAACACACACGCAAGCAGGCAGACACATCAGGCAAAATCAGACCAGAAAAGTAGCGGGGTGTCTTGGGGTCTCAGCAGAGAGAAGATCTGGGCGTTCAGGGATCCGAGGTGCCCAGGTCTGACCATCCCCATCTGGCCACACTGGCTTCTGAAGGAGAGGGAGGGAGCCTCCTCTCCAGATCCAGGCCAGCAGGCACAGCTTGGCCATCGCGGGCAGCCACCAGGTGGCGCTAGCATCCATCTGGTGAGCTGGGTGAGCATCCCCCCACCCCACCCCCCACCCCCACCCCGAGCTTGAGCTCTTGGGGCCTCTTGGATAAGAGGCAGAAACACCTCTACTGGCCTTGGGCCCGCAGCCCCTGCCCAATTTTGGCCTGGCAGAATCCCGAAGTTAGTCAAACTCCTGGGGCCCACCACCTTTTCACTGAAGAGCAAAAATTTGTCTAAAGATTTTACAGTTGGGGTCAGTGCCACTGGGAACAGAACTCAAGTGATCCGCTGCTCCTAGGGGGGCTGTTTCTGGTACTCAAACCCCATGTGCTTGACAGCCATGGGGGTTAGGCTGTGCTGGCCGTGTGCTGAGTCAACATTTCTTACCTGCCTTGGGGCCCAGCATTAGGGAGTGAGGACTGGACTGCGATATGCTTGTGCCTCCAGCCCCGAAGGGGAATGGGGGTGGGGGTCCCAGGCCCCTAAAGCTGAAGAGTTGGGGGGTGGGGGCGGCTCTGGGGGTCTGGCACCCGCAGGGCATCCAGCCGCCTCTGGGAAGGGGTGTCAGGTGGGCACTCACCTGTCTGCCATCTGTGGGATGATGTAATGCCCATTCCTGTGATCTGAATAAAAATAAAAATGCCAAGTCACTGGTGCTGGGTGGCCTTAGCAGCTGGGAGCCCACCTCACTGCCACGAGCAGGGCTTGGCACCCAGAAGTGACAGGGGAAGGGAGGAGGGCAGGCCACCCCCAAGAGCCCTGGGAACTGGCTGGAAGTTATGCCCACCCCCACTCCCTACCCCAACACGCTGCAGCCCAGAGCCTGCAGCAATTTCACAGGAGCCAGTTGCCTAGCAACGTTGTTCCCCAGCCGGCTTTGTCACCATGGCACCTGCTGCTGGGGTGTGTCTGGGTCCCACCTGCCTGGCCCAGCCGAGCCTGCCCCACACACTGCTCACCCGGCTTGCGTCCACAGAGGTAGAAGGCCAACCGGTCAGTGAGCTCATACTGGCACTCGACTAGCCTTTCCGCCAGCTCATGGTGCCCCGCCTGCCTGTGGGGAGGGGGCATGGCTCAGCCCTACAGCCGCAGCCCACTCCCCACACCCACCTGAGCCTCACCCTTCAGCGGACCCTCACCTGGCATAGTCAATGGGTGTGCGGCCGTTAACATCAGGGGAGCCAGGGTCAGCCCCGTACACTACGAGAAGCTCGGCCTGCAGCGTCTGCCCTGCCTTGGCAGCCACATGCAGCGGTGTGGTGCCCTTCTCTGGGTGGAAGAAGTTGGCCTGGGCGCCCAGGGACAGCAGGCGCAGACACGTCTCCAGGTTTCCCGTCCGCACGCTCGAGTGGAGTTGCTGTGAGGAGCAGAGTGTGCCACAAACGGGTGTGGGGGGGCCCCTCCCACCCCCCTCCCACCTCCAGCGGCCCCTGGTCCAGGCCCGCCTGGGACTCCTACCAGCTCCAAGGGGCCCAGCTGAAGTTAGGTTGTCGAGGAGACAGAGGGCTTCCCACTAGGAGTTCATGCCAATTAATCACAGCTGCAGTCAGTCACCACCTACCACAGCTGTTAACTCTGTGGTAGATGCTATTTCTTTCCCATTTTACAGATAAGGAAACCGAGGCTCTGGGAGGCTCAGAAACTGCCCAGAGTTTTCTGCCTTTCGGGCGGCAGCTGAAGAATTTTAGCCTCGTGTGTCCACTTGGGAGCGGAGGGGCCTTATTCACACGCGGCCTGACCACACAATCTCGTCCCTCCACCGTGCCCACCATGCTTGCCTGACCTGGCTGCCTTGGGGGCCTAGGGCTCAGTGGTGATGGCACTGTGGGTGAGGAGAGGAGAGGCCCAGCCCTCCGCTGTGGGGCCCCGCCAACCTTGCTGAGGTCCTTGGCGGTGACTCCGTCGTCGTCCCGGCAGGGCAGCTTGTGCACAAAAGCCAGCATCTGGTACTTGGCTCTGATGAACTCTGACTTGATGGGGCTGCATGGAGCACGCAGGAGGAAATGGGGAGCAGAGCGGGAGAGGCCAGTTGCCCAGCGACCTCCCAGGCTCCTGCCCCTGAGCGCACAACCTCAGCCACCACCCCTCGAGCCCGACTCACTGGACTTTGTCTTGGGGGTTGGCTTTGCGCCGGCCGCTCTGCACCTGCGCGGGGTCCAGCAGGGAATGCTCCCAGATGGAGTTGGCCCCGTTGCTGGCGAGTGTGTGCACCATCTGTAGGGAAGAGGTGCCAGAGTGAGAATGCCCACTGCGCGCTGGGGAACACCTCCGAGCACCAGGCTGGACACAGTACTAAAAGGCCTACTGTGTGCCTGGCACCGCTGCACCCCTACCCAGTCAGGCCATCCCAGCCAAGGATGCGGGTCCTGCTTAGCACTTCGGGTGACATGGTGGGCACACCAAGGCTCTGAGACGTTAAACTCAACACCACATGGCCGAGCTACTAGGTGGCAGAGCTGGGGTGAGAGCCCAGGTCTGTGTGACTCCGGTCCTGGAAGCCTCCTCTCCGCGTGGGCCGGCGCCCGGGTGGAGAGGGTCAGGATTGGGTTCTGCCCTGGGTGGGTGCTGCCCCCGGAAGCTGCGGGATCCAGACAGCTGTGTATGTGGGTGTGGCGGGGAAACGTGCCAGCGCTCAGCACACGCTACGGGGAAGGAAGCACGGCCCAGCACAGCCCGTACCTGCAGCAGAGTGGGGGGCCAGGCGCTGTGGCGAAGGTGCTTGACGATGGAGATGTGGCGTCCCAGGCTCCGGTGCACACTGCAGCACTCGTCACACACCAGCACACCCCTGCTGATGGAGGCCCAGCCGGGGTCTGCCGGGGTGGGGGGAAGGGTCAGCCACAGCCAGACACGGGCGAGGCCTCCTGAACACCGCCCGGGGCCCGCACTACGCTTAGAACTCCACGCACATTTGCTCACTCAGTCCCCCAAGGCTCTGGGAGCTGGACCAGCAATGAGGACGCTGAGCTCTGGAGGTGGGAGGGACTCCCATCAGAGCCAAGCCCCTTCCTACAGGTCTTTGCCCCTCTGGGGAGGTGTGGTCCCCAGGGCCTACTCAGCGGGCAAAGCTTCCTGTCCTGCAGCCACTGCGACCAGTTCCACAGCCTTTCCCCAGGGAACAAGGCTGCCACCCTAGCCCTGCCCCAGGGAGGCAGAAGTCCCCAAGGACTGCACGCCACACATCTCTAGGCACTCCTGTGTCCGGATCAGTGCCACATTTCTCCTACACTCAGGCTTCTTTTAGAACCACTAGCTCACCTGCCTGACCCATCACACCCCTCTGAGGGCTCCTGCCTCTGTCCTCATCCTGGCAGGTAAGAGCCCCTTTCATGACCGAGTCTCCTGACACCACCAGTGATGGGGTGAGCTGGAGCCCCTCTTAAGGGGGATGGAGAGAGCAAAGGAACTAACACTGACTGAGTACCCACTGTGTACCAGTTGGGTGCCGTAAGTACGGTACCTCTAATGACTGTCAGGCAAGGTGGGAAATGCTACCCCTGCTTTACCAATGAGGAAGCAGTGTCTCAGAGAGGTTAGGGTGCTTATTCAAAGCCACACAGCTAATGAGTGGGATTGCTGGGATGTGAACCCAGGCATTTAGACGCTGGAGACCATGCCATGTCCACACCAGCTGCTGCTGCAGCCCCAAGTGGGCGAGGGCCATGGGAGCCACTCTCCACTCCTTGGGGAGTAGTGAACTTTAGAAGCAAGGGGGACCAGAGCAGGATGGGAACTCCTGGGGTCCTTCTCCAGGGCAGGGGAGATGCCACCCATCCCAGGCCCCTTGGGAAAGGGGGAGGAGACAGCTGCATACAGCTCAGGCTGCAGAAAGGTCACGGGGGAGAAAGCAGCCATTGTGTGCCACTGGAGAGTGGGGGCAGGGAGCCTCTCTCGCAGGACACTGTGCTCTGCCCAGGCCCCCGGCCTGTCTCACGAAGCCCTGTCCTGGCGGGGGGTGAGGGGGTGGGGACTGGCTCTCTGCCTCGCCCCTAGTGCTCATGTTGTCCAGAGCGGCCCCCACCAGGGGAGGGGACAGGCTTGGGGTAATGAGAGCTTCTCCAACCAGAAGGCAATTCTCATACCCTTCCCTGCAAGGACTTCTACCAGTGTTCGCCAGAGAACTGTGAGGAAACTGAGTCAGGATACAGCCTGAGCTCTGCCGTGGTGAGTGTCCCCTCCATGGCATGGAAACAGGAGGTGAAAGGAGGAGGGCTCAGTTCTTTGGGTCTGGACTTCTTTAGGGATCCCCCCAAAACAGGGCAGAGGGATGCAGGAGGTACCGGCCATACACCTTCCTCGGAGGCTGAGGGGCCCACGAGGAAAGGACCCGCCATCTGTGCCAAGAGGGGGAGCCCTAGAGCAAACTTTAGTGTTGGCTTTACCCAAACGGTGAGGGCCCCCCAGGCATGTAAAGCTCCTTTCCCCCCCACCCCCAAACACCACTGGGTCAGGGGTCTGCCTGCCAGCCCCCTCCGCCAGCCCAGGCAGGAAGCTGGAAATGACGCAGCCTGAATTCCTCTTGTTGAAATGGTGGGGTTTCCTGTCAGGAGGGAGCCGCCCAGGCCAGGATCATAAATGGGCAGCTCTAAGGCCTCCACCCCAAGCCCGTGGCCCTACCGGAGAAGCCAGACCTGGGAAGGCTGGCCAGATATCCAGGGCCAGACCAGACATGGTGAGCCCCTGAATGAGGCAGTGACCAGGATCTGGGGAAAGGGGTCCAAGGCTCTGCTCGGCACTCCCCCAGCCTGGGGGAGGGGTTCTCCCTCTCTTCCACGGTGACCTGAAATAGGAAGGGTGGGCAGGGGACACTGTCCTGGTCTGGGGCACACTGGTGCCAGCTCAGTTCTGGATGACACAGATGGGTCACCTTACTATCTACTCCCTATGTCCAAGGGGCCTGGGCCTACCCAAGCAGGAGCCCCCAAGGCCCACCTAGGCCAGTTCCTAAGCCAAAGGGCCAGGAAGGGTTTCTGAGAGTCAAATGGCTATTGTAATTTAAGGTTAAGGGACCCTTGCCCCCAAATAGGCTTCCAGGACCAAACTCAGGGCAGAAGGGTAGGGGGCAGAAGGGTTAGGGGATGTGGTCTCCTCCTCAGTACCCTGCCAACCTTCCCCCTGGGCTTCTGCCTCAGTCATGGGGGGGGGGCGTCTGGTACGTGTGAGCAAGTGGCAGGAGGGGTCCTGGGATAATGTTCACCAGCACCAACCCCATGGAGGCCTCTATTAAGGTGAATACATGTCACACCCAAAGCCACTGGTGACCTCCAGGGCCCGGAGCCAGCCTCTTCTTATCTAGGGACCAGATCCTCACTAGACAAGAGAGAGAAGCCCACCATCTTGAAAGCAGGCAAGAGTAATCCATGGGGATAGAGGCCAGAATGGCGGTTGCCTCTGGGGGGCGTTGACACAAGAAAGCCCTATAAGGTGATAGGAATGCTCTACCTCTTGATCGGAGTTGTGGTTACACAAGTATATACACAGGTAAAAACTTATCTGGCTGAACAATAAGATAAAGGCACTTTGCTGTACATAAGTTATACCTCAGTAAAAGAGGAAGCCCATCGCTCACCCCACCCCATAATCTACATTATGAAGACAAATGAGCCTGCAGGTTCCCAAATGTCCCTAGCTGGTGGCCAGCCTTGCTCACTCCAGGTGCCTGCAGGATGGGCATCTTGAGGTCTTCACGCCTGTGCCTGGGGCTGCCAAAGTGGGAAGGCTGCCTGAAGGCCTGTGGGGTGAGGCGCAGGCCCCTGACAGAGAAGCCAGGACTGTGCGGCAGGGTGAGTGGAGGGGCAGGAAACATTCTCCAGGGTTCCCCGACCCCTGGCCCTCTCCTGGATTCCCAAGGCAGGCAGGGACACAGACGGTGCCTAACGAGGTGGCACCAGCTGCCAGAGCAGCCAGGCTATGCCCAGCCGTCTCCGTACTCACACTTGTCCCGTGTGCCCAGGCCTGTGAGCAGAGGGAGGACAGGGCCCTTCTGGGTCAGGCTGCATCTTACCTTTCACCTCCATGACCCTGCAAATTAACCAACCACAAAAAGGCCACGACCCCATTCCTAGGGCTGGGACTGCAGGGCTCCTATCACAATGAGAAGCCTTTGGGTAGGAAGCCACCAAGGAGGTGGCTCTGGGCCTGGGCTCCAAACTGCTGGTTTCCCTCAAGCCTCTTACCTGGGCTGCTACAGGTCCCAAACTGAAAATGCCACGCCATGCATCATAGGGTCGGGGTGTGGGGTAGCCCCAAAGAGTCAGCTGGGGTCCTGAGAAGCATCCAGACACTTGAAGAATGCCTGCGATGTGCCAGACACCATGCTAGGTGCTGGGGTGGGGGGATGAGCAAGACTTCATCAGCACCCTGCACGCCCCACCATCCTGACCTCACCACCTGCCTCTCCCTGATCTGTATTCTGGATCAGGGGAAAAGGAGATTCCGGGGGGGCACAAATGGCTCTGTGGGATGAGGACTGGGGGTGGGAGCTGGGCACCCCAACACAACAGATACACACCACTCCTGCCCATGCCCACTGGACATCCAGAGGCTTCCAGCCAAACAGTCAAATGCAGCAGAGAAAGGACAACTGCCTTGCTAATGCTGCCCAGTGTCCCCCTGGCCCAGAATCAGGACCACAGACTTGGAGGTGGAACAGTCCTCAAAAACCATTTCTACTCCAACTTCTTTGCCTCAGAGTTGAGGAAACTGAGACCCAGAGTGAGGAAAGTCTTGCCATGAGTCACACAGTAAGCTGGAAACAAAGACAACACCAAAATCCAGGCTTCCCTGATAAAGTGTTTACTAAGCAACCCCCTCCCAGTCCTACCTGCCCTCCCCCACTGCTACGTCTGCCCAGCAGAGGTGCAGAACAGCCTCGGACAGACAGACAGAAGGCAAGCTCTCCTCCCAGCCCTTCCATCCCCAGACCTGCCTGCGGCTGGGGTAAGGAGAGAGTTTCTAACTAATCAGGGGTAGGGACACCCCTTCTCTCCTCCCCTCGCCCCCCTCTCAGATAGTTTCTTCAAGGCCCTCTTGACCATGACATGCCCTGAGAGGAGGCCTCAGGGTCAAAACCACCCAGATCACCGTGCCTCTGCCAGGCACCCACAGTTCCCTGTTGGGGTCCTGGTCCTGTCCAAAGGGTGGCTGCAAGTTACGGGCCCACAAAACAGCACCCCACACTCTCACACTTATTTTGTGCCCAGAGGTTCACAGACAACCCCACCCTCCCCCGAGTCTGCCCAGAGGTCTCCCAGGGAGATGGTGCCTTTTCTAAAAAGAAGCCGGTCAAGGGCCAGGGCTTTCCTTTCCCCAGGCCAGCTGCTGAGCCCCATCACTGGCAGTGTCCTCCCACATCAGAATGGAGCAGCCTCTCTGGGTCACTGATCCTCACTTCCTCAGTAGGTCGGGGGGGGGGGGTTTACATCAGCCCGGACCTGACTCTGCTGGGAAGGAGAAGGGAAACACCACGGTAAATATAGCCAAGAGGCAGGCCAAGAAGCCAGGTGGATCCCAGGAATCTAGGCACCCCTCGGCACTGCTCCCTACCCATTTCTGGCCAGACTGGGCTAGGGGATGGGGAGGGGTCTGTGCCCAGGCTGGGGTAACGCCAAGCCCACCTTCCAAGTAGGCCTTACTGGAACCCAGTAAAAGCTGTCTCGTTGCTCCCAGTCACCAGGCCTGGGGACGCCTCGGGGGAAGATGCCCAGGCTCGTGGTGGCCCTGAACACCAGGCCCTGCGAGGAGCCTTGGGAACCCGGGGCAGGGAGTCCTAGGAGTAGCCACCCCGTCATCTGCTCCCGAGGAAACAGTATCCAGGCCCCCCTGGCCCATCTGCCCAGCTCTCTGCCCCTTGCCCTCCGCCACCCCAGCGGGCGCGCAGACCATGCGAGCAGCAGGTGCAAGACGCGGGGGTGGCACTGAGATGACACAAAACCACACTCGCCCCCACCTCCTAAACCCGGCCGGCCTCTGCCACAGCCCTCCTGCCACCCCAGGCTGGCGCTTCCGTTTGGATACTGAGATGGAAGGGGGGCAGCCAGCTGCCCTCCTCCCTCATACTGAGGGGTGGGAGGCGGCGCCGGTAATGTCCTTCCTCGCCGGTCCACGGACGCGAGGAAACAGCGGCCCCCCAAGCCTCCCTCCCGCCAAGGACGCGGCTCCGCAGTGGCCCGGGCGGGGGCCGAGACCGGAGGCCGGAGGCCGCAGCCCCCGGCCCGGTCCCGCCCCGCCCTCCGGCCCCGCAAAGCGCTCCCGCCAGGCCCCGGCGCCCGCCCGGCGGTGCCTCGGTGAGCGGTCCCGCCCCCGGCCCGGCCCCGCTTACCCGGGGCGCTGCAGTCCGCACACACCTCCGCTCGCGGCCCCTTCCGGGACATCCTCAGCGGCGACGCGGCCGCAGCCCTCTGGGCCAGCGTGGGGGGCGCGGGCGGCGGGCCCGGGCGGCGACGGCCCCTGCAGCCCGGCCCAGCTCCGGCAAGGCCTCGGCTAGGCTCCGCGAGCCCGGCCAACCGTCCGCCCCCGAGGCTGGCCCGGAACCCGCCGTGCCCGCCCGCCCGCTCGCCCTCGGGCGCCCTCCGCCCCGCACCGCCCCGCGCCGCCCCGCGCAGCCCCTCCGCCGCTCGCCGCTCTCTCTCTCCGCCCCCTGCGCGGCTCCCGGCCGCTCCTGCAGGAAGCGGCGCAGGCCCGTCCCACCGGGGGAGGGGCAGACTGCACACCCGCCCCGCCGCCAGGCCCTGCCTGCCGCGCCTCCAGGAGAAAGGAAGCCGAGAGCGCGGGCGGGAGGGGGCGGGGGCGCTTAAAGGGGCCACGGCCGCCGCAAGGCCAGAGCCGGCAGTGCCTCCTACGGCCCAGGCCTCGGCTCCGGCGCACCCCTGTCCCCAGACGGTGTGAGTTTGCCTCACAGCCCCATCCCCTTCATTTCCGGGGACAGTGACCCCTGGGGATCAGAGAAGAGAGTAAGGAGCTGGAGGCCCGGGCTCCCCTTCCTCATCAAGGGGCTGTGGTTCAGGGTACCCGCTGTGGTTCAGGGTACCTGTCTCTGTTTGGGGTGAGTTGTGCATCCTGGTCCCCCATGAGTCCGCCTGTGTGTCCAGGTGTATGTGTGGTCACACTCTTGCTGACTACGCACACCGCCAGCAATATGGACGCCCAGGTGCCAGAGGTCATGCAGTGTATCCCCTGCCACCGGGCTAAAAAGACATTTATCCCTCCTCCATGCTTTCATCCAGAGAGGAAAGAATCTGGGCAATTTTTTTTGAAGACCTCCTGAGGAGTGACCACTGTGCCTGTGTGCAGTAATATCCACTTCGCATCGGTCTTGTATATATCAACGATGTTTCTGAGCCACCAGGGGTGTGTGTGTCCAGGGCGTGTGCATATAACATACAGGGACCTTTTTTGTGGTGGCCTTTCTTCCTGGACTTCACACTGAGACTCATTGGAGGTGGGCGGGAGTGGACAGGGAGAGAAGGCGCAGGCCGCACGTGGGTGCACCCCTGGACTGAGCATGCTCCCCCATACACGTGTGCCCCACGTGAACCCAACCCCCATCCCTGCAGCAGCAAAAGGCCAGAGCTCTGTGAGGAGAGGGCAGGGGTGCCCAGGCCCAGGCCCAAGGGCCAGGTCAGTGGTGACACGATTAAGGGACGGTTCCCCAGATTAGGGGAGGGCTCCCCATCGGCATGTAGTCCTGCTGTGTAACAAGGGAGCAGGAGGGGAGTCGTTGGGCAGGGGTGCAGGAGTTGGTTGATTTTATCCCAGCGGTGCCAGAGCAGCAGTGACTTGTGGGTGGCAGGCTGCTTCCCTGGGGGAGACAAGTAATGTTCATGAGTCACACCACCCGAAATATATGCAAAGCTGCCTCCATCGCCTTTCGCTGCAGCCCAGATTGACAAGTTTGTTTGAGATTGCGATCCACGAGGTATATTTATAATCGCACCTTAGAAAAAAATCTTCTTGCAGGCACCCCCTCCCCCCATAGCCAGCAGCTCCTCTGGCAGGGTTTCTGCGAGCTAAGATACCTCGCGGAGGGGGGGGGGGCGGGGGAGGGAGAACACCACCTGCCGCCCTGTGCTGCACTCCACCGAGGAGTCTGTCCATGGGCTTGGTGGCCCCATCCCTGGCGATGGGAGGAGCGGCCTGTCCGCTCTTCCTGGGCGCACAGCCCACGAGCTGTGGCCGCCCGTTCACCCCCGATCGACCCCCAGCTATGGAATTTCATTTATTAGAAGTCGAGGCGGCTGCTGGCAACCCCATTGCTTGACTGTCTTTGTTTCTCTGCTGTGTGGGCGCGTCTCGAGCACGTGGCAGCTGGAGCGCGCAGGCCGGAGGAAAAGCGACCTGAGTTTAGAGTCCAGGGCCGCTTGGCAAAAAGAGAAACTCCGGCTGCCCAGAGGATAGCACCCCCCCCCCGCCCGCCCAATCCAGGCTGAGCTCCCCGCCTCCTTAAGCCCCAAGCCTTTTCAGGGGAGGAAGGATAAGTCACCCCGTTCCCCCCACCCCGCTAGCCCCATCTCCTGGTTGGCCCTGGGACTACCTGGGAGTGGCCGAAGCAGGGCTCCACTCTCCAAACTTTGTTCCCGAAGCCCCCAGCCCCGCCACAGACGAGCTTCTGGGTCTGGGGCTAGGGATAAAAGGGTTTCAGAATTTCCCTTTGGAGACTTGCCACCTCAGGAAGCAGGACAGTTAAAGAGAGATCACAAAAAGACTCTAAAAACAATTTAATGAGGAAATGTACAGGCATTCTCCCGGCCACTCCTAGCCGTCCCTTCTCCGCTCCAGCCTCCTCCCCAACTCTGGCAGCAGCCACGACACTCTGCTGACCCCTCGTGGTGGAGGTGGGCAGCGGTCTCTGGCTGCGGGAGACGCCAGCTGGCTCCTCCCAGCCTGGAGAAAGGGGCGAGGCTGTCCACTCCTCCCTCATCCTTTCCCGCCGGGGCCTGGCACTGCAGGGTGTGGAGGAGGAAGGACCGAAGACCACACAAAGAAACCTGAGAGAGGCTCGGAGAGTTTGCAAACTTTTGGTAGCACCTCTCACAAAAATGCTTCCTGGATTGTTCTAAGTAGGGCTGGTATGGAATCCCTTATTCCTGTCTTGTTATAAGGTGGGCTCAAGAAGGCTCTGTGCCTGGTCCCGCCACCTGTCCCAGTCCGCCTGGTTGGGGGAGGGATGCGCCATTTCCAGGGCAGTCACTATCCTTAGCTCACCCGAGGAGGTAGTATTTAGTGTCACATTTTAGAGGTGAGTGGTCCGAGAAACCAGGAAATTTAAGCAATCTGCTTAAGGTCAGGCAGATAGTAAGGAGGAATTCAAACTCAGGTTCTCTCAGACACCCCAATCCCTATCCACTCCAGGTCCTACCAGCCCTTGCAATAGGCTGTCCCAGAGGGCAATTCCACTTTTATCACGGCATCTGCAGGCACCCTTCTGGAAAGACTTTTCTGCCCTAGGGTTATTCAGGATGGAGTTAGTCTCTGGAATCAGTCACTTCCTCTCCAGAGGGGACCACATGGGGTGGAGGTGGGGAGCTGCCACCTGCTGCTGTCTCTGCCCAGCCCCACTCTGGTCCTTGCAGAGGACAGAGTATGGGGGGAGGGGTCTGTTCTCCCAGCCTTAATAGACATTCTCTTTCTAACGTCAAATGTGGAAGATGGAGTTGAATTTTGAAAGAAGGCGGGGAAGACTCCTACGCAATATTTCAGGTGCCAGATTCCTGGTTGCTCCAGTGACCCTTACTAACGCCCCGCACCTTTCTCAGGATTCCTTCCATCAGTCACTCTTTTCTTGGAATCTGGATCCTGCTCACGTTCCGCTAGGACCCAAACTCAATCCTGAAGGCCACACCTTCCCGCGACCCCTAAGGCTTGAGCAAGGCCTTGTAACCCCCTCCTTCCCCAGCAAAAGGCAAGATGCCAGCGGGTGGCGGTGCGCCCCAGTCCAACTGGCGTCAGGACGCTGCCTCCGTTCCGGCCAGGCCTGACTCCCTCCCCACTCTCTCAGTGAATCAGGGGGCCACTGCGGGACCTTCTCCGGTCACTCGCCACCCCCAGTTCCACGAGGCGGACTACAAGCCCCATGATGCCGCGGGGCCGAGTTATAACAAGCACTGCCCAGGGCACCCACGTCCCCCTCCTCTCTCCCCCGCATCCCCGCATCCCTAGCCGATCGCTCGGGCTGAGGGCCGGGCTATGCAGCTGCGGGCGCGCGTCCCTGCGGCGGCGGTGGCGGCGTCCCTGGGGCCCTCGCCCCGTGCGCCCCCGCGCCCGCTGCGGGCGCCTGCTCCCTCGGCCGAGCAGCGTCTTTGTACGCGGGGGTGTGGGAGGCGAGGCGCGAGTCCGCGCCGCGCCGCCGAGTGCCCGCGCCCTCTCCGGGCGGGTGGGGGCCTCTCCGCGCAGCCCGCCGCCTCGCGAGGACGCCCGCGGCCCGCGCCGCCCGCACCGTTCCGGGCGCGCCACCCCCGCCCGCCGGCGCCGCTAGCACATGCCCGAGCCGCAGCCCTGCGAGCAAGCAGCGCTGGCCCCCCGCCCCGCGGCTCCGGGCCCTGGCTCTGGCGCGGTCCCTCCTCCCGGGCCGGGCGCCGCGGCCCCGGCATGAGGAGCGGGCGATGATCCCCGCCAACGCCTCCGCCAGGAAGGGGCCCGAGGGCAAGTACCCGCTGCACTACCTCGTGTGGCACAACCGCCACCGCGAGCTGGAGAAAGAGGTCCGCGCCGGCCAGGTAAGAGCGCCGTCGGGGCGCCGCGAGGACCCCATGGCCGGGCACGCCCGCCCGGCTTGGGGAGGGGGCGCGGCGCGGGCTGTCCCGCCCCCCTGGCGAGTTTGCAGCGCTTCTTTGTTCGCAGCCGCCGCTTTTGTGCTGTTGACCCGGAGAGGGTGATGGGAGCGGCCCCCGCCCGCTTCCCTCCGGCCCGGACTGGCGGCCCACACGTGCTCCGGACCCTCCCAGATTGGGGTAGGGGACGCCGTGCCCCTCCTCCGCGGGGGCAGTGAGGGCTGCGGGGAGGGGCTGTCGGCTCCATCTGTGTTCCACGCGGTAGGAGAGTCCGCCCCACTCAGCTCGGCAGCAACACCTCCCGCGTGAGTGTGCGGAGGTGGGCAAGGCCTGCGTAGGGAGAGGGTCACGGGTCAAGGATCAAAGAGGCTGTGACACTCCCAGACATTCCAGCCCCACCCAGTGCCCTCTACCCTCACGATGAGCGCTTATCTGTTTGCTCAGACTGGGCAGAGCCCCTGGATCTCTCAGACCCGGCTCAGGAATGGGGAGTAAAGAGAGAGACCCTCTTGGCTTTAGCCCTGTAGGGCCTTGTCCAGGTGCTGAAAGGCGCTCTCCTGCCCTCTGGTGCTGGGGCCTGGCTTCTAGGCGCTGAGGAAGCGAGGGGCCCTTTGGACTCTGGCAGGATTCGAGGGTTTGCACACAGAGCAGGCTACCAGGTTCCTCTAGTCAGTGAGAATGGGTGGGTCAGCCAGCTTTGGCTGGGCGGTGGCCTCCAAGAAGATAAGGTAAGGGATGGGGTCTCCTGGCCGTTCTTTAGGACCAGGGCAGGCAGGCAGGCAGGCAGGCACAGGTCACAAGTAGTTCCCAACTCCGCCGTTGGCCTTCAGGCACAGGTAGGCACTCGTGGCATGGACGACTAACCCTCCAGGGTGGGGAGGCAGGAGCGAGGGCTGGGCCCAGCCTGCCCTGGTTTGTCTCCAGTTGAGGCCTGCAGACTTGGCCTAGATCTGAGATCCTGGGGCCCTGGGCTGGGAGTGGTTTGCTAAGGCGTTGTCCCTTTGGGAATATGCCTTTTGAGGGCCACTTCCTGAGTCACAGGAAGTTCAGTTTGAGGAGCTGTCTGCTTCCCAAGGGAAGAGTGAGGTGGAGAGCAGGACATCCCCAGATGGTGAGCAAAGTGAGGGTCAGAGTGTGTCTCTGAATTCCACCACTGAGCCCTCAGACCAGTGCAGCACCCAGCTCTGCATAGCAGTCCCAGGAAGTGTTGGGGTGACCTGAGCCTCCATCTCTGGTCGGGGTGTCCACTTCCATTCTACCTCTGCTTTCACAAGGATGCTCCAGGTTGCTCCTCAGACCACATCTCTGTTTATCCATCATAAAGGAAGTGGTTTGCAGCCACTGGTAACGGAAGCGAGGTCAGAGTGGTGGATCCTGCGGGACAGAGATGAACAAACCAGGCACAGCCCATGCCCTCCAGGAAACCCCGTTCTGGTGAAGCAAGTGTGAACAGGGAAGTACAGTGTGATGTGCAGGGTGCTAAAACAGTCCAGCCTCTTCTGGCTCATTCTCTGCTTTCCTCCCCTTGAGGGCAAGAGAAGACAAGCCTCTGATAGAGGTTACAGCTGGAGGGATTTGAGTATGATCTGAGAGGAACTTCCCAATGGGATGGTTGATGGTTGGTCGAAGAATTGTTAGGAAGAAGGCTAGTGGCTGAATGTCCGGATCACCTCAGTCACACTCCCTTGCCCAAGGGGTGGGTGGTCCTTTTCTTGCAGAGATTGGAGAGAGGCAGAATGCCTTAGAAGAAAAGGCTTTTTCACCCAGGCCTCTCTGATTGACAGTCCTCAGGTCAGCAGTCATCTTCCTGGGGTGAGGCTGCATGGGGAGCACTGGAACCCGCTGCAGGTAGGGGTGGTCTGGACCACTGAGTGTGTTCCTCTTTGCTCCCCTCAGGCTGCCACAGAAACCAGGGACCAGGTTCACCCCATCCCCACCCACTCATCCCCTCACCCTGGTGAGTTTTTGTCTTCCTGAAACGGATACTGCCTGCCCTGATCCAGGCCAGGGGGAATATAGGGCATTGGTTGAGATTAAACCCTTCTTCAACCATAAAGGAGTCAGGGGTGCCAAGAAGGGGAATGCCAGTCAGTCTGGGTGGGAGAGCCCCCTGGCTGTATTTCGACTCCAGGACTGACCCAGAGTGATGCTTGCATCCAGATGTGCACTGCTCAGTCCCCAGGGCCTCAGACTCCCAGGGAGAACTGAGGATGCCCACCCCAGCCATTTCCTGCAGTGATGGGTCTGGGGGCAGCCACTTAACGTCATAATGAAACCCGGTAGACCCCAGGCATCTCATCTGGGGGTCCCTGATCTCTGGTCCTTCTGGCACCCACTGTCACAGAAAACAGCTGGGTTTTCCTCAAAAACACAGCAGCTGGGTTTCCCTGGTCTTCACTTGTCATAGCTGCCTCTTCTTCACTCCAAGAAGGCCCTGCAGAAGCCCTCCCGTGGGCAGGCTTGGCAATGCTGGCCAAGGAGGAGGGGGGTGGCACGGCAGGCTTCTGAGCAGGTTCATGGGGCCTGGAAGCAGGGAGTGGCGGGGAGATGGGAGGTGCTCAGCGGGTGTTTTTTGGTGAAGGGAAGAGTCCATGATCACCCCTAGCCAATGCCCAGCAATACAATGGTTGCTGGGTGCCCTGCTTCCTGCCACACACCTGCCCTGCCAGGTTGGGAGGGGCAGGGGGTTGTAGGGTAGTGGATGTGCCAGTTCCCCCTTGGCTGGCACGAGGCCTGAGGTCCAGACAGCTGGGCATGGCCTTGGTTTTGGAGTCACGCGTCCCTGGTGTTCCCTGGGGGTGGGAGGTGGAGGTTAGACTGAATAGCTCCCTGTGGGAGGGCCAAGGAGAGCAGGATTCTTCCCAGGCAACAGGCACTCTGGAGGGGGCTGGACTGTGGTCCTAGAGAAACATTTTCTTTCTTCTGGCGGCTGCCTCCACCATGGTCCTCCTTCCTGCTTTCCCTGGTTCATCCTTCTGACCTAGAGGCAGGTGAGATGGGATCGTGGGGCCCCCGGATACTCAGACAGAGGCTGCCTCACCCTAAGTACCTGTTGTGCCAGGAGCACCTGTGATCCCTTCTCCTCGCAAAGTAGGCCGTCCTGGGCTGTCACCACAGCTGATGAGTTGGGAAGCTCAGGAGAGGGAGCCACAAACCCTAGAAACCAAATATCAATGTGTCTGGGATGAGGGGGAGGGGCTGTGTGGGGCAGGATGGAGGGGGTGGGTGGCGGGCGTGGGCGGAGGGGCGGGTGGAGGGGGCAGGGCGGAGGGGGAGTCAGCAGGTGCCACCCCCACTGGCCCAACTCCACTTGGGGAAGCATCTTGCCTCCCTCCCCCCGTTGAGTGAGCTCAGGCCTGCCTGGTGGGAGAGCAGAGGAGCAGTGGCCATACCAGACTCTGGCTGTCTTTCCTGGGGCTGGGGGATGGAGCGGGGCAAGGAAGGGAGACGCAGGCTGAGCAGGCAAGGGGCCCCAGGCTCTGGGCCCCTCACCTTACTTCTCCAGCACCTGTGTTCAGTCTGTACATTTGGAATGTTCTTATAAGATTTCGCCTAACAAAAGGACTCTGCTAATGCTAAACAACTTTGAAAAATACCCTGCTAGCCCATGTGGGTTCAAGGAGTGTGCATGTGCAAATGTGCTACCAAATACGTGTGTTACATGAGTAGAGGCCAGCTGGGCACACATGTGCTTGTACACTTAGGGGTGCACATGTACAGTGAGTGTGGAGGCAGGAGTAAGAGTGTGTGTCCTTATGGTACGAGTGTGTGTGTGCATGCAGGTGTGTGTGTGCAGGCAGGTACGAGTGTGTGTGTGCAGGCAGGTGCCTGAGTGGAAGCAGGGAGACTCTGCTCAGGGAGCCCCAGCTCCTAAGCTCGAAAGACCCCTGCTTTGGGCTCCAGCTGAGGCCCGCTGGGGTGCAGAGTTTCCGCTCTCTTGGTGGGGAGGGCTGGCTATTGGGTTTCCTGGGAAACCTTTTCATTCCAGCAATTAAATAGCAGGCCTCTGCCGAGGAAGTTAATGAATTCTCCCGCCTGGGCCCCCAGCAAGGTGCTTCTGCCACTGCAGGCCCGGCTTGGGACGGGAGGGGGAAACTCCTCTGGGGCTCGGCTGACAGTACGCAGGGCTGATGTCGGCCCCGGAAGACAGCGGTGTCTTGGGGACCCTGGGGAGTCGGGAGAGCTCCTGTGGAGTGTGGGTAGGGAGGGCACCCCTGCCTGGCAGGCAGTGCCGGCCTCTCTGTGGAGCCTGGAGCTGGGGCACCTGAGGGGGAAGGAGGCAGGCGGCATCTGGAGCCCTGGGACCGGGCCCTGCTGGCTCCCTGGGGCCTTGTTAGCGGCAGCAGCATCTGGGGCGGGGCCGGTGGGAGGCATGGGTGGCTGGGCTGCGGCCCCATGGGAAGGCCTCTTCCTGACACCCCCCATGACCCAGCCAGCTCAGGGTCTATGGATCCTGCATCACTCCCACCCCAGGACTCAGGACCCCACCCAGGTCGGACCCTGAGGGGCCCAGCTCAACCAGTAAGAGGCTCTCCTCCCCTCTGGGGAGCTCATGTAGAGCAGCAGCAGGGGGGCCGCTCACAGGGGCCACGCACAGTTTTGGGGTTTTTTTGAGGCTCCCAGTATATTTAGAAATGAAGAAATGCCAACACAGGGTTATACAAATTATATAAACCTGAATTATTTTAAATGTCTTATTTTTGACGAAGGAGTTCCCACTCATGTTTAAAATATGTAACTGTTGCTAGAAGGTAGCAGTCCTCACTACTTTCCCACTCCTCCCAGAGGCAACCACTTTGAACTCTTTAGGCTGTTCTGGTATTTGCCTCCATAATTATAAGCAATATACCTCTACAAATATTTACCGGTTAATCAATTTTACACTTTACTGCCTTGCCTTCCTTCCCCATGTCCCTTAAAAAGTCATCTATGCATTTGTTTAATAAGCATTTATCAAGCACCAGTTATGTGCCAGAGGCTGTCCAGAGACTGGGGAGGTAGCCCTGAACAAGACAGGCCGTCCCTCTGTGGGGCTCACAGTCTAGGAGAGGGAGACAATGAAAAAATAAATAAGCACTTCAATGCTGGGAGAGAACTAGAACAGGATAAGGGACAATAGATAGATAGATAGCAACTGACATTTGAGATGGTTGTCAGGACCAGCCTTTCTAAGGAGGTGACATGTGAGCGGTGGCCTGAATGAAGTGAGAGCAGCAGCTTTGTGGCTGCTAGTACCCAGGAGAAGATGGTTCCGGAGAAGGCTGATATGCAGGAGTGGAGCTTGGAGAGATGGGAGAGCATGTGAGTTCAAAGAGATGTCCAGGATTCTTTTCTCAACTGGATGGGAAGCCGTGGAGAGATTTTGAGCTAAGGGGCGTCAGGACCCGAGGAATATTTCACAGAATGACAGCACCTATGATGGGCCCTGTGAAGAACAGACCTGAGGAACCAAGAGAAGAGTGGGCGGAATGAGGTGACAGATGGGGTGGCCACGACCAGGAGGGTAGCCTGAAGGTGGTGAAAACTAAGATGACTTTGGATCTATTTTGAAGGTACAGCCTGTAAGGTCAAATTTTACTGATGGGTTAGATATGGAAGGTGAGAGAAAAAGAAGAGATAAAAACAGTCCTAATGTTTCTTACCTGGAAAGGGAGTGAACTGAGGTGCCGTTTACTGTGATGGGAGAACTGGGGCAGGTAAAGCTGTCCAGGTATGGCTGGCATAAAGAAAGCAAGGGAGGGCTTTCCTGGTGGCGCAGTGGTTGAGAATCTGCCTGCTAATGCAGGAGACACGGGTTCGAGCCCTGGTCTGGGAAGATCCCACATGCCGCGGAGCAACTGGGCCCGTGAGCCACAACTACTGAGCCTGTGTGTCTGGAGCCTGTGCTCCGCAACAAGAGAGGCCGCGACAGTGAGAGGCCCGCGCACCACGATGAAGAGTGGCCCCCACTTGCCACAACTAGAGAAAGCCCTCGCACAGAAACGAAGACCCAACACAGCCAAAAATAAATAAATAAATAAATTCAAGTACCCTTAATTTAAAAAAAAAAGCAAGAGAAAGAAGTCACAGGTCAGAACGTCCCCTTTTGTTTCATGAATTCAATTTCCTTTCCATATTTTTCTCAGGGTGTAACTTACTGTCCCCCCCCCAAATTTTTTTTCTTCTGTTTCCTGCATTGACAGTTGTTTCCTCTGGGTTTTTAGCATCTATTTGCATGTTTTGGTATCTTTCAGGTTGGCAGCTTTCCTCAAGTGTCCAGTCACCCTCGGCTCTTGGGGCATATTTAAGGATGGGGGGTGTGGAGCTTATTAACGGATGGGTGCTGCTCTAAGATGACTGGCCTGCTTATTGGTAGGATCCCCAGATTTCTGTACCCAGAGGTCTGTGGTGCCTCTGGTTCCTGCAAGAAAGAATTCTCCAGTCTCCTGCTAGGGGTAGGATAGGGGCAGTGTTATGTGCAGTCTGGCTGCCCGTGGTTCAGGACTTGAGGCAGGGAAGGGACTGGGCTTTCACTGTTCACCAGTTTTCAGTCCCGTGACCTCATCCTCAGACCAATGTCCGAGTTCAGTACATCTGAAGCTCAATTTCTATAAAGAATACACCCCTGGCATCCTGTGGAGAGGAAGGGGGGACATCTCCCAGCTTTACAAGATTGGGGAGGGGGTTCTGAATTTTAACCAGACCCCCCTGTATTCAGTCCTGAGCCTTTCTCCTACCCCTGCTGTTCCCACTGCCTGCATGTTCTGCACCTGTCAAGGGTGCTAAGGGGGGAATCTAGCTTGCTAATCACTGGGGTTTCCCTCTGTGAATGCTTGGGTTCTAGTACCTTCTGTTCCCTTAAGTCAACTGTGATGCCCCAGCCACTTTCTTGTGGGTTTTAAATATTTTATTGGCATTCTTATACTTATTCACACATTTACTTTTCTTTATATTTTTAATGTGGTTGTGCCGGGTCTTAGTTGCAGCAGGCAGGCTCCTTAGTTGCAGCATGTGAACTCCTAGTTGCAGCATGCATGTGGGATCTAGCTCCCTGACCAGGGATCGAAGCTGGGCCCCCCGCATTGGGAGTGCAGAGTCTTAACCACTGCACCACAAGGGAAGTCCATCACACATTTACCTTTTGAGGCAATCTTCATTACTTTGTATAGATCTAAGTTTCCATCTGGTATCATTTTCCTTCCACTTGAATAACTTCATTTAACATTTCTTTCATGTCTTCTGGTGATAAATTCTCTTAGCTCTTGTTTGTCCATAAAAGTCTTTATTCCCCCATTTCATTTTTGAAGTATATTTTTCACAGGATATAGCATTCTAGGTTGACAGTTGTTTCCCCAGCACTTCAAAGATTTCATTCTGTTGTCTTCTAGCTTGCATGGTTACTGGTGAAAAGTATGTAGTATTTCCTATATTTGTCCTTATATACATAGCGTGTCTCAATTCTCAAAATCCTTTCCACAACATTGTAAATCAACTATACTCCAATAAAAAAAATTTTTAAATACTTTTAAGATTTTCTTTTTATCATTAGTTTTCAGCATTTGATTATGATGGGCCTTGGCGTAGGTTTTTTGGTGTTTTTCTTCCTTGGGATTCATCGAGTTCCTTGGTTCTGTGGATTTATCATTGTATTAGTTTCTGCAACAAATTACCACAGACTGGGTGGGTTAAAACAACAAAAATGTATTCTCTCATCATGTTAGAAGCCCAGCTTCAAGGTATCAGCTCCACTCCTTCCAAAGTCTCTAGGGGAGAATCCTTCCTTGTCTCTTCAAGCTTCTGGCGGCTCCAAGCATTCCTTGGCTTGTGGTTGCGTAACTTCAGTCTCTGCCTGCATCTTCACATGGAACTTCTGTGTGTGTGTGTTTTATAAACTGGATTTAGGGCCTACCTGGATAATTCAGGCTGATCTCATTTTAAGATCCTTAACTTAATTATATCTGCAAAGACCCTTTTTCCAATTAAGGCCACATTCACAGGTTCTAGCAGTTACGATGCAGACATATATTTTGTGGGAGCACCACCATTCAACTTACTACAGTAGTTTTTTTAAAATCAAATTTGGAAATTTTTTGGCTATTTCTTTAAATTTGTCTTATTCCTCCACTTCCTTATCCTATCCTGTGGACTCCAATTATACATATGTTAGAATGCCTTATAGTGTCTCACAGATTGCTGAGGCTGTTTGAATGTTTTTCGATACTTTGTTTCTCCTCTGTTCTTCAGTTTGTACAGTTCTGTTGCTGTATCTTTAAATTCACTGATTTTCTTTTTATTCCGTAGTGTCTAGTCTACTGTTAATGCTATCCAGTGAAAATTTCATTTCAGATATTGTACTTTTTATCTCCCATTGCTTTCCCTGTGAATGTTGTGTTTTTCTTTAAACTTTTGAGCATATTGAGCCATTCATCTTTGTTTCTATTAAATGATTTTTCTCCTGATTATGGGTTTTATATTTTCCTACTTCTGTGCTTGTCTAGTCATTTTTAACTGGATGTTGGACATTGTAAATGCTGTGATGTTAAGCATCGGGATATTGTTGTCTTCCATTAGAGACTGTTAGACTTTGTTCTGGCAGCCTAACTTACTTTCAAATCAGTTTGATCCTTTGGAGCTTATTTTTAATCTTTACTAGATTAGGTCTGGGTGAGCCTTTTCTCTTGGGATAGGATTCCTGCTCCTAAGGTATAACCCTTCTTGGGTCTCTTGAATACCCTGGGTAATCAACAAGGACTCTCTACTCTAGCAGGTTGGAGCTTGAATGTCTCCCTACCATGGGTGAGCTCTGAGAATTTATCAGCCTGTTGTTCCTTTTCTGCCTGGTTTTGTTGAGTTTCACTCCACACATGTGAAGTTTAGTATTCAGCAAAGACTCAAAGGGACCATATGCAGATTTCTGGAGCTTTTTTTTTTTTTTTTTTTTTACATAGCTCACTTCTTCCTGGAACTCTGCCCTGCAACTTCTAGCTACCTCAGCCTCCCTGAACTCCTCTCTCTCTCCTTAACTCCTCAGCAAGACTACCATGCTCTGCTGGGGATTCCCCTACCTGAACTGCTGTCTGGAATATTCCCCCAAGTAGAAACTTAGGCAATCATAGAGCCCACCTTGTTTGCTTCTCTTACTTCAGGGATCACAGTCCTGGACTAATTGTTGCCTAATGTCTGAAAACAATTATTTCATATATTTTGAAGCAATAGTTTTCTCTGTTTGGTGGGAGGGTAATTTCAGTTATCTCACCATATTGGAGTAGAAGCCTTTTCCTGGCATTTTAATCAAGTTTTGGGGAGGAGAAAAGGAGTTACACACATGTAGTCAGTTCACGTATTTAAGCAGAAGTCCTAGTTTCCTGAAATATATCTAAATATTTATGTTTAACAAACATATGCTTTTATCATGCAACAAAAATCTCATGTAATATAATCGTGTTATTCACAAAACAATAATAGTATTTATAAAAAATGTTAATACATAGTGTCCCATAGGCATAGGACATGGGTTTGAAGCTGTACCATGAACATATTCTTTCATTCTTATCAAGGTATTACTGCAACTGTTTGCTAAACCTCTCAGGGATAATGTCAATGATCTAAATTGGTGGCCCTTCCTGAAGGTGTGGTCTTGGACCCCTAGGATAAGTCCTGTCTCAGGTGCCCTCCCTGGCCAAGGGTCTTTCTAGACCACACTTTGGCCCCAGGCTTACTCTTCACAGGCAGCCCGCTGGGCCTTGGAAGAGTGAACCCAGTCAGGGCACCTAGGTGGACAGGGAAGGAAGTCCTTCCCTTTCTCAGAGTTACTTCCTGCCCTCTCCTGCAAGCCCCTTTCCCCTCACCTGACCCCAGCTCATTGTGTCTGTTTTTTCCATTGCCTTCTGAGATGGGCAAGACAGGACAGCTAGGTGGTTGCTGCCTGCCTAGCGGCTGTTAGGCTTAGATGGGCTACCTCAGAAGTGACCAGGGCAACCTCTTCACCTCTTCCAGGTGGACATCGAGCAGCTGGATCCCCGTGGGCGGACTCCCCTGCACTTGGCCACCACCCTGGGGCACCTCGAGTGTGCCCGCGTGCTCCTGGCACACGGCGCAGATGTGGGCAGGGAGAATCGCAGCGGCTGGACAGGTGGGCACCCCTACTCACCCCTACCCCACAGCCTGGGTCTCCTGGCATCATATCCTCACCTCTGATTGGCTGAAGGGAGCCCAAGGCAGGGTCCTGCCCTGTGACGTCGCCTCTTGCCCACACCCCGCCCCCAGTGCTTCAGGAAGCTGTGAGTACCCGGGACCTGGAGCTGGTGCAGCTGGTGCTGCGGTACCGGGACTACCAGCGGGTGGTGAAGCGGCTGGCAGGCATCCCTGTGCTCCTGGAGAAGCTGCGCAAGGTGAGGTCCAGCTTCTCAGCCTCCCCACCACGGTCTCTGAACACTATCTCTACCGCAGGCTTAGCCACTCTCCTCTTCATCCTCCAGGCCCAGGACTTCTACGTGGAGATGAAATGGGAGTTCACTAGCTGGGGTAAGAGGGGCTGACAGGGGCCTCTCCCACCTCAGGGCTTCTGCACTTGCTGCTTCCCTGTCTAGAGCACTCTTCCCATCGCTCTCCCATGGCTCCTTCTCACCTCTTAGCTCTCAGCTCATTGCTACCTCTTCCTGAGCCCTTTCCACAATGCCTCTATGGATTCCATTATTTCCTTCACTTTGTAATGACTGGCTCATTTGTTTGTTACCTGTCACCCCTTACTAGAAGGTGAGCTCCAAGAGGGCAGGGGTCCTGTCTTGTTCAATGTTGTATCCCCAGTGCCTGGCACATAGCAGGTGTTTAATAAATATTTGTTGGAAGACTAGATGAAAGGTTGAGTGAGTGAATTACATGGTGGATACTAGGGACTTGGTGGTGGCTGAGTCATGCCTGTCCCCAGCCTCAGGTGGTTCATTTCTGAGTGACTGTGGTCTACATTTGTAGGGGGGAACTGGGGCAGGGGCTGCTTTCCCACCGGTTCCCTTCCCCTTTTCCAGCCACACTCCTGACCCTGACCCCCATGCTCTGAGGTGGCCGAGGGTGGTGGGCCAGACAAACTGAAGCCACCTCTGACCTTCTCTTCAACCTAGTGCCCCTGGTGTCCAAGATCTGCCCCAGTGACACCTACAAAGTGTGGAAGAGTGGGCAGAACCTTCGGGTAGACACCACACTTCTGGGCTTTGACCACATGACGTGGCAGCGAGGGAACCGCAGCTTTGTCTTCAGGGGCCAAGGTCAGGCAGGCGGGAAATGGGGCAGGGTGGGGAGGCTGGGGACAGCCCCCTGAGACCCCTGACCCCCTGTGCTATTCTGCGGCTGGCAGACACGAGCGCCGTGGTCATGGAGATTGACCACGACCGCCGGGTGGTGTACACAGAGACCCTGGCTCTGGCTGGGCAGGACCGTGAGCTACTGCTGGCTGCTGCCCAGCCCACCGAGGAGCAGGTGCTGAGCCGGCTCACCGCACCCGTCGTCACCACGCAGCTCGACACCAAGAACATCTCCTTTGAGAGGTGAGTGGGCATGGCCTCGGAAGCCTGGAGCCAGCCCGGTGGATGCCCCCTCACCGAGACCACGCTGCTTCCCTAGGAACAAGACCGGCATCCTGGGCTGGCGCAGCGAGAAGACCGAGATGGTGAATGGGTATGAAGCCAAGGTGAGGTCATAGCTCCCGGGTGCCAGCCCCACCACACTCTTGCCTATAGCGAGCAGGGCAGGGGTTTCCTGACCATGCTTTCTCGGCCTTGGAGGTGCAGAGGCAACGCAGCGTGGAGGCAAGGTCATGAGACTAAGAGGCAACTGATGAGAATGGCCGGCATTTATTGAGCACCAAATATTATGTTCATGCTCAAGGCTCTGTTCTGACATTTTAAATGTATGTACTTGTATGTATGTATGTGTGTCTATGTACACATGCACACACGTCTATGTATATATGTGTGTATGTCTCACACACACACACTCATTTAATCCTCACGACAACCCTTTCGGGTAGATGCTATTATTATTCCCATTTTACAGAGGTTTATCGAGCCCTTTCCACCATTTCCCATTTAATCTTCACAACTCTATGAAGTAGGGTACTGGCCCATTTTATGAAGAAGCAGGGGCTTGGAGTGACTAAGTGGCCAGTACAAGGTTGCCCAGAGCTAACTTCAGACCCAGCTGGCTGACTCCAAAGCCAGGCCTTTACCCCTAAGAAGACTGTTGTGGGGGACGCCCAGCAGTCACTCTGGGACCCCTATATCACCCATGTGGGGCCATGTGGTGAAGGGTCTAACCAATGCAAGTTTCTGTGTCATTGTCGTCTCCTCCTGGAAGCCTTCCCTGGTTCACAGGCTGGGCTGTGGCCTCTGGTTTTTGGTCCCACAGTCCTGTGCTCTCCCCATTAGAGCATGTATCACACTTTGTTATTACTGTCCATTGTCTTCTTGATTGTGAGCCTCAAGAGGGCAAGGATCATGTCTGGCCATGCTTGTTCACCACTGTATCCCTGACGGCTGCCTCAGTGCCTGGCTTATAAAGGCTCCTCACAAAATGTTTGTTGAATGAATAAGAGAACTGAATGAATAACTTCATATAATTACTTGCCCAAAGACCTGGAGATTGGAACTGACAGCACCCCCCTCCCCTGACCGTTCTTTGTAGGAAGTGTTTATAACGCCCTTAGGGGCAGGGTAGGGGTACCAAAGCTGTCTGTGAGTCCTTTCCTCATCTGTCCCCAGGTATATGGGGCATCCAATGTGGAGCTCATCACCCGGACACGGACAGAGCATCTTTCAGAACAGCACAAGGGCAAGGTCAAAGGTAATGAGGCAGAGGTGGATGGGGGAGTGGGGGGGAGGAACCAGCCCCACTCAAGCACCTCCATCGGTATTTCCTCTGACATCCTAGCAAGAGCCAGGATAGCTTATTCAGGCAAATAGGTTTCAATTCAAGTGCCAAATCCTAGTGATTGGTAGTTGTTGCCTAGAGTGCTGTTAAGATTCTAAGGCAACATTTGGGCTCAATGGGAAGGAATGCTACAGTCGATTACTAATATCTGCATTGGATTTGGGGCAGGGGGGGAATGTCATGTACACTGTTTGTTGGCCATTCTAGTCTAGTGGGACATACCCTAGGCAGAAGGACAGGGGCCCTGCCACTGATTCTCTGTGCCCACTGATACTACAACTGACTCCTGGGCACCAGTTAGTCTGTCTAAAGTGGACAGACATAATTCCCACCTCACAAGAGAACAAAATGAAGTTAACATGAATGCACCTGAAGGAAAACACATACACATGCATACCCCAAAATACTTTTGGAAGTTTCTCTTGAGCCCCAGGCCTACTTTTATTCCAGCTGTGCTTATGGTGGTCCTGCCCCTGCCCCTGCCCCTTGGAGTCCTCAATCACCTTCAGGTGAAGGTGCCTGGGTGTGTGGTGTGGGCGAGCAATCCTCCCTCCCCCCAGGGACCAGCCTCCTCCCTGGGTCTTGGGTGCTGTCACTTCTGAGGACTGCAGTGTCCTCTGAAATGCCATATTTCTTGCAGGCTGTAAGACACCTCTGCAGTCCTTCCTGGGAATTGCTGAGCAGCATGGGGGCCCCCAAAATGGGGTGAGTGTGTTCAAGGGGTACCCCTCTGTGGAAGGATGTGGGTGGGGATCAGGAGGAAGTCTGGGAGGCACCCTGTGGGGACTTCCTTTCTTTCCACAATGCCCAAGGCCCTGTCAGCTCCACAGTGGCGGGGGGACAGATCCGGGGCTTATAATACCAAGTGGCTGGCCTGGCCTCGGGGACTGAGAAGGGCTCATAAGCCCCTCCCTGTGTGGTACAGACCCTGATCACTCAGACTCTGAGCCAAGCCAACCCCACTGCCATCACCGCAGAAGAGTACTTCAATCCCAACTTTGAGCTTGGCAACCGTGACATGGGCCGACCCATGGAACTGACCACCAAGACACAGAAGTGAGGCCCCATGGTGGTGCTGGGGAGGGTGGGCAGGGCTGGGAGGCCATGGCTTCTACAATGTCCCTCACCCCTTGGGATCTGGGGTGCAGGTTCAAGGCCAAGCTGTGGCTGTGTGAGGAGCATCCCCTGTCCCTGTGTGAGCAGGTGGCCCCCATCATTGACCTCATGGCCGTCAGCAATGCACTTTTTGCCAAGCTCCGGGATTTCATTACCCTGCGCCTGCCTCCAGGATTCCCTGTCAAGATTGGTGAGGCTCCACCCCCATTTCCCTTGAGCAGCTATTGGGAGGATGGGGCTTAGAGGAGGTAAAGAGTGGGTACCTAAGGTGTGAGGGAGTGGGTGGTGGTGCCTGATGGTTTCTGCATCCTCAGAAATCCCGATTTTCCACATCCTCAACGCCCGTATCACCTTCGGGAACCTCAATGGCTGCGATGAGCCGGTGCCGTTGGTGCGAGGCAGCCCCAGCAGCGAGACCCCTTCCCCAGGCAGTGACTCCTCCAGTGTCAGCAGCTCCAGTTCCACGAGTGAGACCCTGTCCCGCCCTGAGCCCGCCCTCACTTCCCCTCCCCACCGAGCACTTCCCCGGGAGTGGCCGGGAGGGGAGGTCTGGTCCACTCTGACCCACAGCCCGGCGCCCCCAGCCTCGTGCCGCGGCTGCGAGATCTCCCCCGCGTTGTTCGAGGCCCCACGCGGCTACAGTGTGCTGGGCGGCCAGCGAGAGGCCGCCACCCGCGACGACGATGACGACCTGCTGCAGTTCGCCATCCAGCAGAGCCTGCTTGAGGCAGGCAGTGAGTATGACCAGGTGCGTCCCCGCGGCCGCACGGGGCCACCGGACTGCGGTGCCGCCACAGCTAACTGGCTTACCCCCGCCTCCACCCAGGTCACCATCTGGGAGGCGCTAACCAACAGCAAACCGGGCACTCACCCCATGTCCTACGAGGGTCGCCGACAGGACAGGTCAGTGCCCGCCCGTCCGGAGAGGGTTTGGAGACGCCTATTCCCCCACCTCCCATACACATGCACAGAGAACACCAGGGCCCTGTCACGGTGCGTATGGACACTGCCGCATGAGCACCCCTCTTGGCCCAGAGGAACCGTGGTACCGCCATCAGGGACCCTACTGGTTTCAAGATGGCGTCTACCACCACCACCCGTTCCTGACTCAGGGGTGGGTGAGCAGTACTCCAAACGCGGCCTTAGAGCCTTCACAGACCCTCGCCAGACAGAATGTCGGGGCTGGGGTTCTAGAAGACTGGGAGGATGGGCTTCGTAGGAGCTGGCGTCAGCTCCTACCGGGTGGGAGGGAGCCAGGGAGGTGACGCGGGACTCATCGCTTCCACTGGAGAGTGTTGAGGCCTGCGCTGTCCCGGGGCCTCCACACCGTCTCCCGCCCCGCATACGGGCGCCCGGAGCCCTCGACGTATCTTACCTGCCTCCAGGAGCGCTCCGCCCACGCCGCAGCGCCAGTCCACAACCCCCGCGGGCCTGGCGTCGGTCCCCAGCCCTCGGCCGAGCCCGCGCCCAGGCCAAGGCGGCCACGTGTTCCGGAGCTACGATGAGCAGCTGCGGCTGGCAATGGAGCTGTCTGCTCAGGAGCAGGAGGAGCGGCGGCGGCGCGCGCGCCAGGAGGAGGAGGAGCTGGAGCGCATCCTGCGGCTCTCTTTGACTGAGCAGTAGCGCCCACTGCCGGGCCACTTGGCCACGCCCCGCGGGACCCGCCCCGGAGCGAGAGTCGCCCCTCCTGCGCGCTCTCCGAGCTGAGTCCGGAGACCCGAACCGCCGCCTCGGGGGCGTAGCGGCGCACCCGGCACCAGATGGGGAGGGGTTCGGCCCGGCCGTGGGGTACCTTCCTGGAGGCAGCTGGCACGGCTCCCCTGCTTTGCTGTATCCTGACCCCACCCCACTCCCCTGGCCTCGGACCGGTCCAAGGGCGGAGCCAGGCCGTTTGAGGGGGAGACGGTCCTTAGAGGAGCACTGTCTCCATCCCTTGCTCCTTCTGGCCGGTCCTCCTTTCTGCTCACTGACCCCACTCCAGGACACTGCCCGTGAAGCCTTTGCATCTCCGCTCTTCACCCCTGGGGGGCAGCTGAGCTCCCCACGTGCTGTGTGGCTGCTTCGTCCTAGACACAAACCAGCACGTCAAGGGCCCAGCTCCTCCCCCACCCCGGCATTTCAGCGTCAAGTGCACTTAGCGGGGTGCCCGGCTCCCCCAGCCCCCACACCCCTCCCGGGTCTCAGGGTGGTCCCAGCTTCTCTTTGGGTGACCAGAGGTTGGAGTCCCCATCCCCAAGGCACGTTTTTGTGATCAGGGAGGGTGCCCAAGGTGGCCCCAGGTCTGGGCAAGGCCTGGCTCCCTCGTGGTGTCTTGGCGAATGGGGAGGCATAGTGGGCGTGGGGCAAACACCAGACTGGACACAGGGGTCGCCCAGGGCCCTGGCACCACCATCCATCCCTTCCCACCAGCTGCTGCTAGCCCTCTGTGGTTGTGCATCCTACTTTCCCTCCACCCAGGGGCTGACTCCGAAACCCTTCATCCAATGGTGCTAACCCCCGGCTCTCCCCTGCCCCACCCCACCACCCAGAGAAGCACAGACCCCGCCAGGGGCAGGGGCCCACTGCACACCCTTGTCTGGGTTCTCTCGGACTGGCCTTCCTGGCTCAGCCAGTGAGGCTTGGAAGGGACACGAAAGCGATGGAAGAAAACAACAAAGGGAAGCTGTTCCTCTCACCCTCTTCCCTGATGCCAGGGGCACCAGACTGATTCTGAGGCACAAATAAAAGAGGCTTCAAACCCGAGGCTTTTCCTACCTGCCTTTACTGGGGAAGAACGCCCATCTGCGGGTTGAGGGTTCCTTCTGAACCTCAGTGTGGGGAGGGCTCTGAAGTAAGAGGATGTCTGTTGGGTCCTGAGCCGAGTGTTGCATTTGTCAGGGCCCCCAGGAGTCTGGTGGTGGCATTTACAGAGGCTGGGGGTCTGGCATCCCCACCCATGCAGGAGGCACAGACTGAGCACTTGGTAAAATGTTTCATTCAGTACGTCTTGTTTTCCTCCTAGAGTCAAGGCCGCAACACAGGGCTGGGTGTGTGTGTGTGTGTGTGTGTGTGTGTGTGTGTGTGTGTGTGTGTGTGTGTGTGTGTGTGTGTGTGTGTGTGTGTGTGTGTGTGTGTGTGTGTGTGTGTGTGTGTGTGTGTGTGTGTGTGTGTGTGTGTGTGTGTGTGTGTGTGTCTGGGAGGGGGGAGGTGTGAACCTGCTTCCTCATGCCAGTTCTCTGGTTGGTTCTCCTGCGGGAGTGCCGCGAGGAAGCCGTCCTCTCCCCTGCAGATGCAGAGAAGGAAGAGAGCCCTCTGCCGTAGACTGCTGGGTGTAGCCCGTGGGTCCGGCTGTACAGCCAACGTTTGTGTATGTCCGTAGAACTCGGGTGACGCCCGTTGAGTTTACCACTCAGGGTGGTGGAGTCAAGTGAGCTGATTACAGGGAGAAGCGTTGTAATTTTCCCCAGCCAGTCTGGGGAGACCCGTCAAATCGCTACCCCTTTGAGGTCAAGCCCAAGCTCCCCAACATCCCCAAGCATTGCGCTAATACTAAGCACTTTCCCTGCCCTGGGCGGGAAGGGAAACAAAGGGGACACTGCCTGCCGTGCAGCACCATTGTTGAGGCCCCCGTCACCCTGGGCCTTCCAAGGCCAGCTCCTGCTGAGTCCTGTACGAGGCACACAGCCCGGTAGGCGCCAGACGGACGCGAGTGTCCGCAACGCTTCATTTGTCCAGGACTCCCGCGAGGGGCGGAGTTCCCTCCCTAGTCCCGGCCCAGGCCCAGAGAGGCGGGGTCCAGAGGACCCAAAGCCGGGGCGGCGCGGGAGTGCTTGCGCTCCGCCCCACTTTGCCCTCCCGGCTTGGAGCTTCCCCGGCGCGATGCGCTAGTCCGTGCCGTCCACCAGCTCGCACAGCATGTTCTCCAAAGACGTAATGCGCTGCTCCTGGGCCTGCACCTGCTCGCGCAGAGCCTTGATCTCCTCCAGCAGCGTCTCCAGGGTGTGCTGCTGTTGGACGCAGAGGACGGAAGAGGCGGCGTTGGGCGGGGTGCGGTAGGGGGATGTGAAGATTGGGCCTGGGTGGAGCAGGGCGGGGCCTTACCGACAAGGGGGCGTCGCTGGCTGACTGGCTGCGGCGGGGGCCGGGTGGCGGGCGCACGTCCAGGATGTTGCGCTTGGTGACCCGCAGCTCGCGGTGCTTGGGGGGCATGTAACCGTCCCTCAACGAGATGAGCACGGGTTCGGCGTCCTGGCCGGATAGCCATTCATCCGCTTCTAGGGCCGGTTCGGGGCCCGGCGTATCTGGGTAAAGGTCGTCTTGGAACAGGTCTGACTGCAGGTGTAGGGGAACACGAGAACGAGCAGGGTGCCAGGCCTGCTCCGCTCCTTTCCGCCTCGGAGCCCTGCCCAACCCCTCTCCCAGCCACTCACCTTGCGGGGCACAGTCATGATGATGGGTTCACACTTTCTTTCGTGCAACTTGTAGAACCTATAAGGGAGCGGGGATCGGCACACGCTCAGGCTCCGACTCCCTTAACTTTTGCCCGGGACCAAGGGGTTAGAGGCCAACACTTGCTGAGCGCCTACCATGCATTGCACTTTAAACACCCTGATGGGGTGTTTATCATCATTAAGAGATGAAGAAACTGAAGTTCAGAGAATGTCAAGCCTGTAGCATTGGGGCTGGCACTGGAAACAAGCCCGTATGACACCCCCCACCCCCGAAAACCCACTATTTTCCAGAGACTACACTATTGGGGAAGCCCCCGAGTCTTCCCGGATGGGATCTGGGAACAGAAGCAGGTGAGCGGGAAGGGCAAGGCTGCTGACCGTGCAATCTCGCACTTGCTGACATCCAGTCCCCGCTTGGGCATGAAGCCCATGCCCCTCTGCGGCTCCTTGCTGCTGAACGTGTTCAGGTAATGCACGAAAGGTGGTTCCTCGGTAATCTCAAAGTACCGAATGCTGCTGTCGCCCTGCAAAACCAGTCGGTTCGGAGATGCTGGGCGGGCCCCCGATATCTCGGTCCAGCCCCCTCTTCTCCCCTCCCGGCTGCGAGCACCTTGCCACACAGGTAGACGATGCTGGAGTCGGGATCGTAGAAGGGCAGTAGGACCCCGTTGCTTGTGTCCATCTCCTGCAGTGCCACTGGCTCCTCGAAGTTGTTCTGCCCGAGCACAGGAGGCGTGACCAGCCCTGTCCCGCTCGCCGTGCCGCTCTGGATCCCCTGAAGCTCCTTTACGCTTCGTGCCCTCCCCAAAACCCACGCATTCCCACGCAACTCTGGTGAAGAGAGCTGCAGACCCCACACCTGTACACCACTCTCGGTCCCCCGCACCTATATCCCCTGCACCGCCGCATGCAGTCACCGCAAACCACCCCCAGGGACTCGGCATCACCAGGCGGGGGCGCCAGCGTGGGCTCCTTCAGGCGACGCAGCAAAACTGGGCAGAGGGGTGGGTGTGAGGATGGCAGGCGCTGCAAAGAGGGCAGCAGCCTCCAGCCCTGTCCAGGTGGGCATGCCCTGCGGGTGGGGGGCGCCTGGCCCCTCTCCCGTGATGCCAGTCCCCAGGGCACACACCCCAAGCGTCCAGCTGCGTTACCGGGTCCCACAGGCCCAGCTCTCGCTGGCTCATGCGGGTGAAGCCCGTGGTGAAGATATGACCCTGGCGCGTGAAGACGGCCCTCATGGGCCTCATTCCCTCGTGGGCCGCAAACCTCTCCTGGGGGGAGGGGGAGACAGGGAGAGGCGTCACCCAGCTGCCTGCCCTGGGGAGCCTGGAGGGCCGGGCAACCAACTTGCTGACTTGGGTGTGGGGGGCGGAGACAAAAGGGGTCTTAAATATTCAGTTTCCTGGCGTCTCCTGGCTGGCCCCAGGCCTGGAGAGCGCGGGCCTCTCTCTGCAGATTCTGAGCCCTTAAGCGCCCTCAGAGCAGGGGATGCCTGCGGGCTTCCCAGGGGAGCAGAGAGGCGCTTCCCAGACGGGAGCTCCCCGCTCCGCTTCAGCTGTCTTGGGCGCGGGCCACGGTCTGAGAGAGCGCTCCCGGCTGACCCAGCGAAGGAGCGAGCGCGTGCGCCCGGCGCGGCCTGGCCTACCGGGTCCCAGAGCGCGAGTTGCCGCTCACTCATCCTGCTGAAGCCGGTGCTGAGTAGCTTCCCGTCTGCGGTGAAGACGGCCCGCAGCGGGCGGGCGCCCTCGTGAGGCCGGGCTCGCTCCTGCTCGCGGGGTTAGTGGGTTAGAGTGCCCGCCGCGCCGCCCCGCCCCGCTCCGCTCCCGCCGCGCCCGCCGCGCGCACTCCGCGCAGACGTGCACGTGCCCCGCGCATCCAGCGCCCCGCCTTAGGTTGAGGCTGGTGAGGCAGGTGCCGCCGCCCTCCCTGGACACCCAGCTGGGGCAAACAACGCGCGAGGGTTGCCTCCAATCTCCCGCCCAGCGGGTCAGCTAGGTTGGAAAGGGGCCTGCCCGCGAGCCAGTGTCAGGCTTAGGCGCCGGAAGATGGCGCTGGGTGCCGGCTGGGAGGAGAGGGGTCCGGGGGCGCAGGTTCGGTTCATGCAGGTCTGGTGGGAGGGTAGAGTTTGCAGCTTCTCCCCTCCTCAGTCACAAATCGAGCAGCCCTCCTCTGAGCTTCTGAGATGCAGGGGAGGGGAGGGAACAGGAGCGGGGCTGAGAATTGCGGGCTGGGGGCTTACTTAGGACAGGGGCTGTGGCTGCAGACACGGCGGGGCAGGGCTCGTGTCTGGGGTTGAGGTGGAGGAGGTGAGAGCTGGGACGAGGGGCTCAGGGGGTTGTGGGTACAGAGGCCTGACAGCTGCTTCCTGGGGCAGGGGTCGGGACGTAGCCAGGCCAGACACTCACCGCCACCACCTGGCCCTTGCGGGGGTCGATGATGCGCAGGGTCTTGTCCTTGCAGGTGGTGGCTAGCAGCCTCCCGTTGCTGTTCCAGCACACGCTGTGGATGACGTCCGGGTGTATGTCGTCTAGACTCAGAAGCACCTCCCCAGTGCCCACGTTCCAGATGATGATCACATTGTCACCACCTGCCCAGAATGGCCAGGCACCGTCACCTGGCCCTGCCTTTGCCACTCCCCACACCCCCCAATCTATGGTAGGGACCCCTCCCTAGGCCCCCAGACCTGCACTGAGCAGGACATTCCGGGCAGTGGGGTGCCAGGAGAGGATGCCCACACGTTTGGAGTGGCCCTCGAGTGTGAGGATGGGTTCTGTAATGTTGCGCATAGGGGTATAGTCTGGAATCTGCCACACCTAGATAGAAGGAAAAGGCATACGGTAGGTGGGATGAGGAGCCCACTTTGTCACTCTGCTCTTCCCTTACTTCCCCCACCCCCCTTCCCCAGGGTCAAGTGCAGGACAAGATGTGATGCTGCCCACATAGGGCAGAAGCAGCTGGGAGCCAGGAGGTGGCACTGTCAGCTTTCCAGAAACCTGCCTACTCACACGAGCAGGGAGACTTCAAAGCACTGCCCCCCTGCTCTTCAGGCCCCAAGGTAGCCATGGCTAAAATTAGTCCTAAGCAGTTCATCCTGGGAGGGGGCGGACATGTAGCTAAAAATAGCCTGGGAGCTGGACAGGGCAGGGCCCTGGAACTCAGCACCTCCCTCACCACCTTCTGCAGCACAAGTGAGGCAGCCCTCCCTGCTTCCCCTGCCCAACAGCCCAGCAGCATCCACCTGGCTCCTACCATGATGGTGGTGTCATCTGAGGCACTGGCGATGACGTTGTCATTGTGTGGGCACCAGTCGATGTCCAGCACAGGGGCAGTGTGCCCAGTGACCAGTGGGTGGTTCTTATCCACTCGCCCTGTCTGCAGGGGTCAGAGAGGGAGATGTGGGGCCACTGTCCTGTGTGTTTTCAGGGGGTGGGGAGTGGATCTGTTTACATCTCAATTCTCTATTTTCTGTTTTCTCTTTGCAGAACCCACCCCCTTTCTGCTCTTCCAACCCCATCCGGCCTACTTCCTCTACTTCACGGAAGACAGAGTTGAAGTCATTTCACATCAAGGAATCAGACACAGAGAGGTAAGATAACTTAACCAAGGACACACAGCAAGATACTGGTAGAGCCAAGACTTGACTTCTTAGTCCAGTGCTCTTCTGAAAACATCTACTTGGAGGAGACTGTTCTTGGGCCTGTTCCCCCAACTGAAATGTCCATGGGAAGCCCCTGGTGGAATAGGTCAAGGTAAGATGCAATGCAGTGCTTGACAGTCCTTTCCTAGCCACAGTTGGCAGATCTCCCCCTTGTCAATGGCTTTACCTTGGAACCACAAGCAGCAGGCATTCCTTGTGCCTGCCGTCTCCCAACCTGAGCTGGGGCCCATCTATTTTTAATCTTTATGGTATGTTTGTGGGGGCTCTGAGGCCTTTGCAGGGGCTGGCATCAACCCAGACCAGGCGGTAGGGGAGAGGGGTGGCCGTGTGGCATTGGAATGGCACTTGTACTGGGGGAGGAGGTGGCTCCCGCTGAAATTTGAGCCCAGGGGATGATGTCCTTGGATGGTGTCTGCATTGTCCTGGAGTGAGTCACTGGCTATTGCCAGGCCTCATCCTGACCTTGCCACCTGTGGGGCCTCCCCTAACAAGGTGTAGGAGCCGGAATCCAGGTCAAGGTCATGCCTTGGAGTGGCCATCCTGTGGGTAGAGATGGCTGAGGGGCTTGAAGCTACTCAGTAAAGGTGCTGGTCATTGCCTGGCCCCCATCCCTGGAGTAGAGGGGGCTCTGGCCTTATATGTCATGTCCCCTGGCCCTTTGCTCTCATTCTACCTCACTGCAAGAACCAGAATGGGGGAGATGGCCAAGAACTCCTTAGACAGAGCCTGACCCTGTCCTCAGTGTGCTGCTCCGGGGTGTGATTTAATCCAATGCTCACCCTGGGCTGCGTACAAAAATCCTGACACCAAAAACATAAGGGGTGTGGCATCAGGACAGATAGGAACAGAATCTGGCCAGCTTCTGTCTCCACTGCTTCCCAACTATCCATCACCTGCTCCTGGTCCCTGCTGGGAACAGGGTGCTGCATGGAGAAGGGATGGGCTGTGAGTAGGTGGGGGCCGATGTGACGCTGCTGTTCTAGGAGGGGTGACAGAGCCTCCCAATTGGTCCCTGAGTGATTGGGGAACAGGGAGCAGTCAGTCCACATAGACTGCCCTCCTGACTGAGTAATGGAACTAGGTGAGAACACAGGCGGCTATCAGGAGTCCCCAGGAGTCACAGCCAGTGTCCTCCACCTGCTTCCTTCCCCTCATCTCTCACCTTGGCCAGAGGCAGGACGATGAAGGCACCTCCACCTCCAGCCTCCACAATAATGGCCAGGAATTTGGGGTTGACGGCACAGAAGGAGCTGTCCCATGTGACCTTGGACACACGGATGTCCTCGTAGGCCTGGTCAGCCTTTGCCGCCTGTCCAAACACATGGCGGAACTTGCTCTGCCGAACCACGCGCCGGCTCATAGCTGGGGGCAGAGATGGAGGATCTCGGTGCCCAAATTTTGGTCCTTAGTCCCGTAGCTGTGGGAGGGAGGGAGGAAGAGTTGGGGGAGTGGCAAGTGAGAAGGGTTATCTGACCAAGAGTCAGCTATAAATTAATATAGAGTCTGGTCCTAGAAGCAGGGAGTTTTCTTCAAGGTGATGTATGGGAAGGTTCTTTGCTTAGTTCGAGGGGCTAGGATTTGGGGCCTGACTTCTCCTTAGAGAGCCAGGCTGGGGGGACAGTGGAGCCTGACTGTGGCTGTGGGCCTGAAAGCTTCCTGGAAGTTGAAGTGGTTTGGGGAGGAGCCTCAATGCCAGGCTGCCCTCCCGCTGCCAGGCTTGGATGAGCATCTCTTCACGGAAGTGGTTTATCTCCCAGAGGCATCTCGTCCAGAATCAGAGGCTTTGGCTTAAGGCCATTTGTGGGGCTAGGACTGCAGCCACTCAAGATCCTAAACTCAGCATCTGTGGCACAGTTTAGGTGGATGGGGTTTTGCCTTTTTCTAAAAATTTGCCAAGGAAAAGTTCCTCCTGTTAGCTCACCTGAGCTCTTCCTGCTACTGTTTTCATCAGTTTCCTCCCATGCTGTTGGTGGGGGGGACACAGTGTAAGGTGGATCTCTCCTCCTCCCACTTCTCTCTGCACTGGCTTCTCTAAGAGGCCCTCACCACTGTGTTCTGGCTTTTGCCGGCCATATTTCAGCCCCACTTCTCCTCTGGGTCCTCTCTCCTACTAAATTCTCTTGGGGGTGGGGTCCTCGACCCCCCTCCCCCCGGCTTAGAGCCAGATTTTCAGGCGTGGAGTGGGGAGGGCGAGGTGCCTTTTCTCCCGCTTGGGGCTTGAGCTAAGCTCTTCCCCAGGAGACACACCGAGCTCTTCCAAAGCCCCAGCGACTGACTCCAGCCCCTCCCCAGCCCCGGGCATCCTTGTGCCCTTCAAGACGCTTCTGCGGCTCCCGGCCTGAGGCCCGGCCTCCCCGCACCCTTCTCCGGCCTCCTGCCCTGGCACTGCGTTCTTGCGAGACGAGGTGTCTGCGCCCTGCGGGCGCGCGGGCCGCTGTTCGGCCAAATATAGACACCAAGTCCGCCCAGCCCGGGACCGAATTTGGCGGCGGGTGGGGGGGAGGGGGCGCAGACCTCTGTCCCCTCCAGACACCCCGCCCGCTTCACTGGCTGCGGTGGCGGCGGTGGGGGGGTGGGTACCTGGTCCTGGGCCGGCCGAGGGGCGCTCACGCTGCGACTTCTCTGCGGAGGGGGTTGGGGCTGCGCTGGGGACCAAGGGAGGCGTCAGGGCACCGGAACTGCCTCTCGTGGTGTCCGCGGCGTCTGGGGCCCGGGCGTTCGGCTGCGCGCTCCGGCCGCTGCCTGCGACTCTCGGGACCGGGCGTCGCTGCAGTCCCAGCTGCCGCTGCCATCAACCTGCGGAGGCGGACCTAGGGCAGGGGCGGGGTCACATAGGCCCCGCCCCCTCCGGCGGCGGGAAAGTCGAGTGCTGCAGACTCTGCGCGGCCAGTCCGCGGGCCTTCGAGAAGCGTCAAAAGTAATTCTGCGTGTGTGCGCCGGCTGTGCGCTTTCCTCCGCGCTCCGCGCCTAGCGGGTGGGCTGAGGAGGCCCAGGTTCCCAGACCCAGAGCTGGGCGCTGAGAGAGGGAGCCTACGAGGGGGCGCGCTCCCCTAAGAGCCGGCGGCCGAGCAAGATCAGATGCCTTCACGCTGCATTCCTGCTGCAATCACACTCCCAATTTAGACCATACCGGCGGGCCGGGGCTGTGGGACTGCACGTCCAGACACCCCTGAGGAGAGGTCCCGGAAGATGCTCTGGGGGCCCTTGGATGAGGGCCTAGGCTGGCCCAGGGCAGCTGTGAGGGTACCCGACAGGGGCCTGTGAATGTGACTGTTATTAATAGCAATAGCGACCACTGTCACTGTACTAGGCACTTCACCCCGTTAGAGAGGATTCCACGGAACAGGGCACAAAGCAGCCTAAAAACCGGTGATAGGGGTGTGGGAGAAAAAAAAGTGAACACCAGGTTCAAGGGAAAGCGGCTGGCACGGGTCTTTTATTTTTTTTTAATAAATTTATTATTTTATTTATTATGTTTGGCTCTGTTGGGTCTTCTTTGGGTGGGCTTTCTCTAGTGGACACGAGGCATGTGGGATCTTCCCGGACCAGGGCTCAAACGCATGTACCCTGCATTGGCAGGTGGATTCTTTTTTTTTTTATTTTATTTTATTTTTTTAAATTTTTCTTTATTTTTTGTGGTACGCGGGCCTCTCACTGTTGTGGCCTCTCACTGCTGTGGCCTCTCCCATTGCGGAGCACAGGCTCCGGATGCGCAGGCTCAGCAGCCATAGCTCACGGGCCCAGCTGCTCCGCGGCATGTGGGATCTTCCCGGACCGGGGCACGAATCCGTGTCCCCTGCATTGGCAGGCGGACTCTCAACCACTGCGCCACCAGGGAAGCCCTGGCAGGTGGATTCTCAACCACTGCACCACCAGGGGAGCCCTGGCACGGGTCTTTTAGACACTCAGCCTGACTCCTAAAGTCTTGAGGGCCTTGTTTGAATTGGTGCCCGACTGTGTTCCAGGGAAGCCCCTGCCCCCTCCCACTCCCTTCCAGACCCGCGGATCTGAGTATTGACCAGGGTTAAGGAGGAGACAATAAGAAACCTGATCAGAATGCAGCCAGTGAAGAACTAGTCCCTGTAGCTGCTGTCTTTCCAGTGCTCACCCACTGCCTGGATTTCTTCCTTTGGATCATAAGGCCCTGGAGAGCAGCAGGGGACCGGTTATTACTTCTCACTCTCCAGGACACACCTGGAAATCAATGGAACACAGCCTTCCAGAGGGTAGAGATTAGCATTGGGGGTAAATGGAGGGAAGGTGGTGGGAACCTCAAAGGCCCTCACAAGGCTTGTTTCTCAGGAAGAGTCCAAGTATTCAGTGGCTTGTGGGGATCAGAACCAGAAACTGTTACAGGTGCCCCAGAAATAATTATGGCATTGGTGGGGGGGGCATGAGGGTAGATGAGGAATCTCCCTTTTACCTGAAGAGTAGGAGGAAAAGACCTGAGTGACTCAGTAGCTCCTTAATAACAATAGCTAGACACTGTACTAAGGGCTTTACACATATTAATTCCATTCTGATAATAGTCTTCTGAGATGGGTACCGTTATTACCCCTATTTTACAGGTGAGGAAACTGAGGCACAAAGAGGTTAAATAGCTTTTGCATCACTCAACTGGTAGGTAGTACAGCTGAGATTCTTACCCAAGACGTCTGGTGTCTGTGTCCAGCTTTTCAGCACCATGCATTTTTGTCTCTCCCTGAAGGCCACCTTGTCTCACAAGTGCTGATATTGAGAGATACGCTTGTGGCACAGAGGAAAGGATGCCTATACTGATTACAAAGCTGGAGTTTCAGCCGTTGCTCAGTCACCCTATTTTTTCAGCTCTTCTGGGCTGTAAAGCGAAAAGGGCTGGGTCAGGTGCTTTTCAAGTCTGCACCACTTGTTGGCAGAGAAGGGATTTGACATGCTGTCTCCTACCCTGAAACAGCAGTTTTTCTTCTCCCATCTCCTTTTCTTCTCTTTAAAGAGAGCCAGGTACTCCATTCTAGAGGTAAGGGTCTGGGACTAGGAAGCAGGAATCCTTTCTTTCCCTCCCTCCCTCCCTCCCTCCCTCCCTCCCTCCCTCCCATCCATGTTTGGCTGCGTTGGGTCTTAGTTGCTGCACGCGTGTGGTGCGTGTGCTTCTCATTGTGGTGGCTTCTCTTGTTGCAGAGCACGGGCTCTAGGCATGCGGGCTTCAATAGTTGTGACACACGGGCTCAGTAGTTGTGGCTCGCAGGCTCTAGAGCACAGGCTCAGTAGTTGTGGCACACGGGCTTTGTTGCTCCACGGTATGTGGGATCTTCCCGGACCAGGGCTCGAACCCGTGTCCCCTGCATTGGCAGGTGGATTCTTAACCACTGCGCCACCAGGGAAGCCCAGAAGCAGGAATCCTTCAATCCATTCTGCCTTCAGTTCCATGACCTGGGTGGGGGGGTGGTTGCTCTCCAGGTACAAGAGCAGGAACTTACAGGTGTTGTTTAGAGCTGGCATGGCTCAGCCCTGCCCTCTAGCCTTCTTCTGGCTGCCAAGGCCTGGCAGAGCTGGGGGTAGGTGGAGCCAAGGCACAAAGAGCCAATCAGTGGAAGAAGCTACTTGGACTTGGTGCTTTCCCTTGCTGTTATCCATTTGAACTGTTACCCATCTGAATAGCAATCCATAAAAGATAGGCATAGACTTCATCTTTCATAAAGCCGTTTTCTGGAAGAGGTGGCCTGGCAACTTAGACATGATTTGGTCCATTTGCTTTGGCTAGAAAGCCATGACCGATCAGGGTCAGGGGCTCCAGGCACCCCTAGAATATTTTGTGAAATGACCTTGCCTTCACCATCATGCACCCTGGCACTCCAGCCAGAGACCAGTGGTGTGCCCATCTCATTTGATATGGACGATCCAGACGGAAACAGGCTGACTTAATTTTAGTTCAAGGCAGTGTTTTCTCTGGAAACTGAGCTTTCCCTAGATAGTAGGACTGCTTTATATGTGATGAGTGGCACCACTAAATATCTCATGATGGGTCTGTGGAGGGGTGGGAGACGTGGAGACCCCTCCCCCCAGCCTGTTTTTGTTTTTGTTTGTTTTTGTTTTTGGCCATGCCGCAGGGCTTGCGGGATCTTAGTTCCCTGACCATGGATTGAACCCGCGCCCTCGGCAGTGAAAGCACGGAGTCCTAACCACTGGACCACCAGGGAATCCGCACCGCCCCCCCCCGCGCCCGTTTTAGGGAACTGCTCTTTGGCCCCATCTCTCTTCCTCTACCACTGACATCAAGTTCTTCTCTTCTCTTCTAATGATGGGAGAGGGTTAAGCTTTTACTTCTTTGGAAAGTCATGCCCTGTTTCTAGAAACCTTTCAGTGAACTGAGGTGCCTTGTGCCGAAAGCTTGTGAACTCTATCTTGTTAATGTCCAGAGAATTCACCTACCCAAGAAATCCAGTCTCTGCTGGGGCGCGTCACGGCAGCTGTCCCAGAACACTTTGTACCACAGATGGTGGCGGAATTTTGGTCCCTTTGCTTATTCATTCTCCTAACGTTCAGGTGGTGGCTTTGGCAAGAGCCTCTTTGACCAGGCAAGTTCCCAGCGTGGTCACTTGATTGGAGCCACACTGTCTGAAATAATCTTTAGTGATCCCATTTCCCATTCAGTCTTCATTTTGTGAGAGGTAGAAAGTTATATTTTTTCCCAGAGCTCAGCTCTCTCCTAAGGGAGGGAGATCAATCAATGGGAATTGCATCATGTTTACCATCAGTGTTCTCTTCCAGTCCCTCCACCTTTAAGCAACCCCCTCTTTTGTTGCACTTGATCAAGTACACGTTTCATCTTCAAAATAAAAATTTATTCAATCTGTAACAAGAACATTGAATCTGCACATTTGCGCACAAGTTCACATTTAAAAACAGCGGAGCACATCAGTAATAAAAAAACCTATGATACAAGTGGAACATCCCAACCACCAGGAAGATTAAGGAAGGAGATGAGACCACTCTTTATATTCTGCTTCAAACGCCTCAAAAAGGTCCCAGAGATTCCAGGGAGCACCTGCTTTATTTAATAAAATGTGAGCATAAAAGTTTGGGGTGGCCTGGGGCAAAGGTAACAGTCAGTGGGAAAGTCTTTTGGACTTGTTTTCTACATTTAGAACAAGTCCTACAAAATTAAAGTAGAAAGAAAGAAAAGGCACCTTAAGCTATGCCAAGCAAACCAAATTCCAATAAAACATAAAAACCAAACAGTTCCCTGTGGATTTACTGATTGGGAAACATTTCAGGGCCAGTTACCCAGCTTCCAGACTGGGTCATCAGCTTGAGTTAAGCCCTGGGTATTAGCTCTCCATGTGTGCACAGGATGCTGCCACCAGTGTTGCTGTGAGGACACAGATGGCAGCACTAGTCGTATACCCCTTGGGACATCTTCAAGCTGATGAGGGATGATTCCAGTTTAGAAATCCTGTCCCAGATCTCTGGGGCACTGAGAAAGTGAGGCTGGTTCTCTTTTCATAGCAGGAGCCAGGCGCAGGCACCCTCCACTTCCAGGCCAGAGAAGTACAGAAGCACCTTGCAATAGCTCTCCATGGCATCAAGGGACCCCAAGCCCTGGAGAAGGGTTAGGAGTGTGCAGCTTCCTGCTTTGGTAGCAGGAGGCTTTTTCCTGATATAGCCGTCGGATGAGTCACGGCAGCAAATACACTTATGCCTAATACATGCCTTAATCTTTTAGTTTGGAAGGGAAAACAAATCCAAGATGTTTTTAAGTTGGATTGGTGCTGAAATAGCTAAAATTTCATCTCATCTACCATCAAAAAGCAAAACAAAATTAGACAAAAACGACACTAGCCATTCACCATTACAACCATCACTATAAGACACACCATCACTGAGGAAATGATGAATATTTCCATACAGAGTGTTGGATGGGAGTGCAAGACACAGATGGAAGTCAGCTCCAGGTTTTCCCCACTTACCCATAGGTCAGCAAGGCTGACCTTGCTCAGTGTGAGGACTCACAGGATGGCCAGGGCTGGGTGCCTGGAGGAGGAATCTGAGCGGCCATCAAGAGGATGCACGTTTTAATATTCACAATGTAAACAAAATATCCACAAACAGTTCAAAAAAGCCAAAGAATGGCTTTATTTAAAAAATTTAAAATGCCCTTGAAAGAGACCCTTTTTGCATAATGCTTTCTTAAAAAAAAAATAGAGAGAGAGAGAGAGAGAAACAGTTCCCACAAAAACATCTTTACCAAACATGGCTAGATCACTTCAGAACTGAAATCCTCAGATGGAACAAATGATTTCTGTGAGCTGCTATGTCTCAGAAGCTTCAGGTCTATCCAAGAGCCATCTGTCTGGGGCCCTTTAGCAGGAGGGGACCTCAGAGCCTGGGCTGTCATCCTCAGGCTGTCCTTGGGGCTCTTGGTAGTTCCCAAAATGAGAAAGAGGAAATACCAGTTGGGATAAAGGTACAGAACCAGGAAAATGCTAGATAAAGAGCCTGAAATGTTAGGAATGATCCTAAACATTCGGAATCTGAAAGGCAACCAAAATGAGGAGAGATGAGTATCACTACACTACTGTACTGTGTATCTGCTATAGTACAAACTACTCCTAAGTGTTTCTAAAATCAAAAAAGGGGTTTCTCTCCTTCCTACTGACCAGGTAACCATCCAGATTACAGCTCAAAATCTGTGTGCTCCTGGGGCTTTTATCCCATGCACCACAGTGTTACTTTTTACACACACACACACACACAATCCCTCCAGAATAATTCTGAGTCAGACTATGATGGTTTTCAAAATAAAGAGAGGCACTGAGCGAGAGGTCCAAACTTTTCCTACTCATCTCTGTCAATCTACCAGACCTGCTGTTTCGGGTCTGGCTTTTCCATGAACAGAAAAGGGAAACAGGCCACCTGAGATTATCCGTTTGAAGAGAATAAAGTTTAGAAAGTTCTTGATAGGCCGTCATGTACTTCCCCTGGACAGTGCTCAGCTACATAAATAGCACAAGAACACTCGGTTTTGGGAGTCTGAGGGCTGGCAAAACCCTATGGCATGGCTGAATTACAGACCTTGTGTAGAGAATGTTTATTTAGGCAGGTAAATTAAATGATAAAAAGTATAATTATTAAAAAAAAAAGGCAGAGCAAGACCTCTTCTACTCTTTAAAAAAAAAAAAAGGTTTTGTTTTTCTTCACAGCGTTTGAGGTTCCCCCACTCCCAGTCTTTGTTGTTCTTTAATGCAGTGAGAGTGAGCATTAAACACAGTGGCCGGGAAAAGAAGAGAGAACAGTGCAACACTGTCGACCCTGTGTGTACTTCTTAATGTGAGGGATGTCACCATCTCAAGGGATTAACTGAGTGGACGCTACTCTCTTAACCTCCATGCAAAGCCTCCTCTTCCCACCCCTGCCACAGTTTCCTCTCCTTTCGCCAACATATTGGTGATGGAACTGCCTCAACAAGAAAGGGCAGTTTAGATGGATGAGCCCTGGAAATTCATATCCCTGTCCTGCAAGCCTCCTCCCACTGGAACGTGCCACCTAGTAAAACATTTTACAACACATTAAATATCCTGGAGACACAAAGCTGTGTGGATGACACATTTGAACATTTAAGGAAACTATTTAGGGACAGCACAGGTACATATCATTACTACACCATAAAAACACTTAAGAGCAGGAGGTTTCTGTCCAATCTGCCTCCTGGCAGTGATGTCAGACCCAACTACGGCCTCCACCCGGCAACTGGATTCACAGCTCCTCTTGAACACGTACAAGTGGCCTCAGTCCACCTTTTCTCTCTCCTTTGGGTCACCATACCACCTGTCCTCATCGAACTCTGGCCTCTGACATCACTTTGACAGTCTGTGCATCTTTTTCCTCTAAGTGCTGTGATGAACCCCAAACCTAAATCTTAGGTCTGTGCTCGGTCAACCTCTCAGCAATGGGGACAACCACCAAAGCAAACAGGAAGCAAATTTGCAAACCTCTTCAGTTTTGATGAGCTGCAGTGGTGTTCCATCCCAAGCTAAATATGTTTTCTGTAAGAAGCTGAAATAGGCTTGTTTACGGCGGGTGCTCCTGTGTTAAGGACCTCCACAATAGCAGCAAAGCAACAGCATCCTAAACGCGGTCATTTAAGGGTGCCTGCCCTTGGCCGAGGCCTCCCTGCAGCCCTTCAGCCTAATCCATTAGGAGCTTCCACCCTGGGCAGCGGTAACACTCACATATACTCCCTGGCTCTGGTTCAGCTAGTGGTGAACAACGTTCTGGGATTTCAGTCTCAAAGAGAAATCAGCCTTCAGTCAAACTGTGATCTAATGGGAGCCTTTAGGGGTTTCTCTGAGGAGGAAGTTACTAACGCATAATTTGGCAGGAGCTGGTGATTAGAAGTCTCCATTTTAAAAAAAAACCACCATCAATATATACTCTGCAGATTCCTACCAACACCCATCAGTCTTATTTCTGTGGTGTCCGTATGTTTTCCAGTTGCAGCTTTACTATTTCTTAAAATGGATAAGTCAAAAAGACCCTACAACATACAACATTAACAACAAAACAATGTAAGAAAGTGACATTATGTACATAAGTACTGTGTATAAACTAGAGAAATGACAAATCTTCCAGGAAAAGGAAAAAAAAAACTTATGTCAAGTGTTAACAGTGATAATATTAAAAAGAAAACTTTGCATTCAATGGAGGTTATACATATGTAATGTAACAATTCAAATACCTACAAAATTAAAAAAAATAGGCAGCACTGGGAGAAACAGCATGAGGGAGGAAAATAAATCGGAAAAAATATGGCCATTAAACTTAGAAGGCCCACAGAATTATTCAAGTAACGAAAGGGTTAAAACCCTACATATGTATTCATTTTACAAGAACACACTGACTTTTAATTGCTGTTTTTCAAACTTGTCCCTATTGTGTTTTAGTTGGGAGAATGCTGCAGGGCACATTTCCAGGGGATGGGGGGTGGGGTGGGGTAGGATGACCACCTGTGTGGAGCCCGTCCACCTGGAAGATACTGGGCAGTGGTGGCCTCTCCACCCCCAATTTCACCTCCTTCTCTTCTTCTGCTTTCCTCTAGAGAGGACCTCTCAGAAATCCTTTGGAGTTCATTTTAAATTTAATAAAATTCTTTGCTTGGGGTAAAAAAGTATTTGCTTGATAAGTTTACAAAGCCAGCCAATTATCATGCCTTTTTGTAATGATACACTCTGGAGACCAGGAGAAATGAATTCTGGAAGACCCTCTTTGAGAGCAAAGCAGAACCTGCCCATTTCGGCAACTCCAAGGGGCTGGGGCTGGGGCTGGGGACCAAGTCTGAGAGCATGCTGACGTTGGGCTGCCCCCTTCAGTGAATCCAATGCATCAGGTCTGGAGACCTAACCATCATCACACAGGCCTGGGGCAGCATTTCCAATTCCCAGCTTCAACCCCACCTTCCCCATCTGCTTCCTTCCTCAATCAAGCAAGCATGCCTTCCCTCAGGGAGCAAAATGAGGAGCAGGTGGCAGTAGACTGAAAAACAGCAATTTGCCTTTGATAAAGGTGTTCTTTGAAAATGAGTATTCTTTGAGGTTTGCATTTTCCAAAAATAAAAAATGATAAAATGGTCTTGCCGTCCAAATCAAACTCTCTCTCTCTCTCACACACACAGAGGAAAAAAACCAAACCCTGCATGCGCCAGGAACAGTAAAATGACCAAAGTATTATAAAATTAACCAATAAAGTGCATGTTCCTTACATATTACACCTGCCCCTTTTACAAACATTTCTTTCAGAAAGTCACATGTAGAGGCTCAGAATCACATGGTATTATAGAAGGGGTTGGTTGTCCGTTTTTTATCATTTGCTTTTTTCAGTCTCCTTAGGGGGTGAGTTCTGCCGTGCTGCTGACGGGGCACTACAGCCAGCCCTGGAGCTGGGCCTGCACCCTGCAGTCCCTGGGTCTGTACCAAAGGAAGGCCTCCTTCAGAACTAGTCAATTCAGGTCCTGCCCTGGGGAGCAAACACTGCTGACTGGAACCAAATTCTTTGGCATACTGTACAAGGGGCCTCTCCACCGGCTTGCTCTGTGCGATACACTCTGTTGTTTTGAGTTGCTCTATGAACCACTTGGTGGGCTCTAGGTTCTGGGGAGCATCTGGGTTTTCTGGGGGCTCCTGGGCCTCCATTCCCGAGCCCATTCTGAGGAAGGGCTGAAGCAGTTTGAGATGAGGGGACTCAGAGCAGATAGGCCCCCTCTCCGGTAAACAGTCTTTACAGAGGTCCAGGTAACCTAACTTGGCGAGGGAAGCTGAACGCCTCATTTGCGATGGTTTGGGGAGCCCTACCTGGGAAATCTCTTGGGACTCGGTTTCTTTAGCGCGTTCCTTCACCCCACTGGGGCTGTGACTGAGACCCTTTATACCGTCACTACTCGGGCTGTGTGGGAGCTGACAGGCTACAGGTGATGGGTCCAGTTTTTCTTGCTGCTCCCCAACACTGTCACCGAGTCTGCTAATTAAACACAGGTCTTCGCTACTTACCTGGGAGCCCTGATATGGCACTCCACTGCCCCTGGAGAGGGGGCCCTCCTGACTTTCCTCCCAGCTGCCCTTCTCCGCAGAGGGCTCATTGTCTGTGGTGCTGCTTTGCTCTGTGAAGCCTTCCAGGTGAACCACCGTCTGGGGATGCAGGTAAGCCAAGCTGGCACCAAGTACGTGGGCTGAGTGACTGACAGAAGGCGCTGCCGTCTCCAGGGCAGCTGCTGGGCTGTTGCCCCCGTCTCCAGGGCTGCTCAGGGTGGGGGCTGGGTGGGCGGGCCTGCCGTGCTCAGGCTCGGGAGAGGAAGAGTGAGGCAGAGGTAGCGCTCTGGGGTGCAGAGAAGCCTGGTCGGGGCTCAGTGTCCGGTTCAGATTTTCATCCAGTGCACAGAGGACAGTAACGGACTCCTCCACTTTCACTTTCCTCAGTCCCTGCTCCCCACTCTTTTCGCCGGTGGCTGTTTCCCCCTCTGGCCCGTGATCAGGTGTCGTGACTGTGTGGGTGTATTCAACGATTTCTATCTTCTTGGGAAGAGGCAGAGGGACTGCTGGTGTCTCAGGTCCCTGGCATGAGACCGAAGTCCTCTGCTCCTTCAGGACTCCTTCCTGCTGTGTTCTGGGACCTGACCCTGGGCACTTCTGAGGAGCTGGCAACGGGTGAGACTCCGGCAGCTCGGGTGCTGGAACGATGGCATGCTGCTCAGAATGGGGTAGGGAGCCAGCCTCAGACCCACTGCATTTCCCTTTGCCCTTGCTCGTCTCTGGTTCCCTGGGGACAAATGCATGTTCTAGGGTGGCTTCATCACTCCTCCCTTTTGATGCCAGATCTGCCATAGAAGAATCATTCTTGGAATTCTTACGAGTGGACAACGAGGCACAAGCAGGGGCAGCACCGTACTGCTCCTGCTCCTGCCGCAAGCGCTCCTCAAACTCCAAGGTGGCTCGCCTCACGGACCCGGGGCACCACTTGGCACCTGGGGGCATCCCTGGGCCCCAGAGCTCTGGTTCCCCCTCAGCTGGTTCCTCTTCTTCCAACTCTGTGGTGGATGAGTGTGCCACTGGGCACCCTTCTGGCTCCCACTTCCCTGAGTCTTTGGCTAGTTCAGGCTGGGCTGTGCAGGAACCTCCACTGTGCTCCAGATTTCCAGGTTTGTTCTCTGCGGCTTGGGCCCTCTCAAGGGGCAGCTCATGGACGATGTGCTTCTTTGGTGTATGGCATGGAATGGCTAGGATGTCGCCTTTCACTTGAATCTGTCCAACTCCTTGACTGATGGATTCAATCTCAGTGACGATTTCTTTGACTGAAATTGCATTTTCTGAGTGAGACTGCATGAAGATGTCTGGACTGACCAGTTCTGAGATTGCCTAAGAAGAGAAAACAGTGAGATGGTTATGGCTAACTGTAATCTAATTGAAAATGCCAGATTTTTTGCTTACTAATCCTCTGATCCAGGAGAACCTTCTGGCTCTCTGAGGACACAAATCATGGAGTGCCTGGGACTGTCCTCTGCCTGGGGTTGTATTCTGTTCTGTCGTACAAGAAAAAACCGGATTCATCGAAGGCAGAGATACAAAATTAGTCATAGGTTGTGTCACTGTCTAGTAAACTTGTGTTCTGTTGACTCAAATAGGATTCTAATCCAGTATCTTGCTCCAAAAGTAAACAGCAAGTAGCCTTGGAGGCTCCTATAATCCTTATTTTCCTAAGACCATGAGCCTTCAGGATTTAGGCCATACTGGGGTAAATGAAACTTTTCCTCTCTAGCCTATCCCACCTATCCCCTTCCAGTTTGATCCTAACTTGGTTCAAGGGGAAGAGTTCCACTGAAGGGCTCAGTGGCCACCTTAAATATGCCCAGTGTTAGAGGAAGCTGGATGTCTGATTTGGAGACTCACTGCTCTCTTCTGTCCTTTGTCTTGCCAGCTTTCGTCCACATCCTCCCACTGCTTCTCCCAGCAGCCGCATCCCAGCACATGGGGGCACTCTATATCTGACTGCACAGTTCCTAGGTTTCACGTGGCTTCTTCCTTGGCTTATGCAGCCACGTGCCCGAGCAAACTTAGAAACTGCGAATCTGACATTTTAGTGTTCCACCAGTTACATATTCCCAGATGGGTTTAGAACAAGGCCAAAGAAAACTGGCCAATGCAAAATCAAGTCCTACTGTAAAAAAATAAGAATTTCAAAATTTAGAAATGGCCCTTGGACATCTCTTAAAGCAACATCATTATGACCATCAATCTACTTTGTTAACATTTTTATAAACCTTCAAGGTACAGTATTTCCCTAGGAATTGTTCTTGTCTTTCTCCTTCAAAAAGAGTCAGAGCTAGTACAAACTAACAAGATCAGTTATGCCTTTGGGAGAAATCTGCTGGGACATCAGGCAGAGGCAAACTTGCCAAGGCTGGGAGAGAAGCCACAGCGGGCCCAGTGTGTGCATGGGCTGCGGAGAGAGTGCTCATATGACCAGAACTTTGCAGAAAAGCTATTTCTGTCAGAGCCACTACATCCATTAGTCCAAAGGAGAGCTCAGGCATTCTGATTTTCCCGGTAGAAACGAAAAAGAGGCATAGCTTTTGGGGAGAGGAGAAGACAGAAGCAGAGGCAACAACTGCCCTGGAGTAGTTAAGAAGAGAGAGAACAGATGAGTGAACGAGGTGGTAAATATAAGTAGACAGCAATCAGGAGATGTCAAGAATCTAGTCAGCTCCACTGAAATCGTGAAATGACTTCATTTATGTTAGAGTAAATCTGTCCCCACTTGCTTCCCAATTACTGTATTATACTGACATAAGATACCATTGTTTTTTAAGATGTAACCCAATTTCAAAAGTCAAAATGAGAATAAGTGTGAGTCTTAGAGTTGATGATATATAGTAATTCTTTCCCTGGTCTGAGACGGCTCATAAGAACTCATGCCACTGAGACGAATCTTGGGATTCTGTCTGCTCCCAAGTCATTTCCCCAAACCATCCCTCAATTCTTGAATACCACAGCGTCTGCAATGAGGAACAATTCAGAGATGTTATTAATAGCAAGAACTCAGCATGGGAATCAGTTGCTACTCCAACAACTATTAACACACGTTTAGTCTTTGAATTTTCTGAGGCAGAAAGAATTTCCCAAACAAATGCATCCTCTCAGAGAGACACACGTCTCACTCAGGCAACAGATCAGTCCCTGGCACCTCACTGTTGGTGAGATTTGATCTGAACTGCGGAGGTCCACAGGGGACCTTCTCCTTGGTCAGGCAGGACATTTGTTTTGGCTAATCCCTTCTTCCCTCATCCCCTCTCAGAAGTGCTTCCAATGACACCAAAAGCCTGGAAAGATAAATTCCTTGAAAGGCAACTGATTTAGAAAAATATTTAAACCCTAAATTTTCACGCCAGACTGTCTCTCTCACATCGCCTTCCTAAATCTTTAGCAACATTAAAAATATAGTGAACATAGCAGAGTCCCAAATATTTTGTCATTAAAGAGAACTTCATTAGGCATAGAACTATAAAGACAGTTTTTACCTTTGACTGTTCCTCATCTATTGAAGATTCTTCAGATGCATGGGGAGTATTACTCAGAGAGCTGCTTCTCTGGTCATCAGCAGTCGCTTCGGAAGGGGCTACTTCGACCACTGACAGTCGACAGCTCTCGCTCCTTCCTCCACCCAGTTCCTCCATCCTTGAGTGAGAAAAAGATCGGGCCCGGGTTTCTTGGGAAAGCTCTACAAACTTCTCTAGCGCGCTAAAAAAGTCAATGCGATCTGTACTGAAATCTGAGACTTCAGCCTGGCAACTGGGTTGGGGGCTCGGTGAGTCAGGATCAGGGGACATGGGGAGATCTTTCAGGCGGGATGTCAATTCTTCCATGGGCAGTAAGTGGACGTTCATGTCTGCTTTCAGTGCGTCTGTCTCCAAATCTTCCACTGTTAAGTCTGGGAACTTGTTGGCCATTTCTGGGTCCTGTCCAGGTTGGATTAAGGCTTTGGATGCATGGCAGTTGTCAAGAGGGAATTTTGACTCATTGAGACAACACCCTGATGAGCATCCATTGATGTCATTTAGGTTTAATTCATCTTCAATCTGTCCGGCATGAAATTCCCTAGAAGTAAACTCCAAGCAGATCATTCTTTCTTTGGTACACAGGCCTTTCTGATTTTCATCCTGTGGGACGACATGTTCCACGAAGACGGGAGGTATGGGTGGGTGACTCTCCATGGTCTTGACCTCGGCAATCTGGTCTGCTGAGGTGGTGATCTCCTTCTTGTTGAGTTCTAGTCCTGCTTTGCAGATGGGTTCGTGGTGGTCCGAGAGGTCACTATCTGAATGAGATCGCCAGAGCTTGTTATGCCGCTGTTTGCTGTGGAGGACATACATAGGAAACGCCTTACTCTGGTTTGTGAAAACAATCAATACCCTCCCGGGAAACCGCTCCCAGATAAACTTAACCTGCAAGATGCTTTGTTGATGCCCAGTGGAAGTAGGTAATCAACAGTTGAAAAGAGGCTCAATTTCACTAACAGCAAACAACAAAAACAAATGAATATGAGATCTGATTTTTTACTATCAGACTTATAAGAGCTAAGATAGTTGTTAGCTCTTATGAAGCTCTTGATGATGGTTTGGTCAAACTAGCCCTCTCATAATACACAGTTGATAGGAGTGTGAACTGTAGAATTTTAAAGAATGAAATCTGGCAATAGCTCTCAAAATCTAACCCTTTAAACAGCAACTCTCCCTTTAAAATTTTTACTTGGATAAATACTACTACATAAGTGCACAAAGCTATACATATAAGGATGTTTACTGTAATACTGCAACACCAAAAAAAATTTATTTAAATTATGGTCCATACACTTATATGAGGCTATTAAAAACAGTCAAGGGGACTTCCCTGGTGATCCAGCGGATAAGACTCCGCTCTCCCAATGCAGGCGGCCCGGGTTCGATCCCTGGTCAGGGAATTAGATCCCACATGCCGCAACTAAGAGTGTCCTCATGCCGCAACTAAAAGATCCCATGTGCCACAACTAAGACCCAGTGCAGACAAAATAAATAAATAAATACATTTTTAAAGTTAAAAAAAAACCAAAACAGCCAAATATTTTAGTGGAATGATGTTCAAGGTACACTATTAAGTGAAAAGCATGTTGAACACACTTGGAATAGTCAGTCCCCATATTAGAATAAGTATAGTGAAATATCTACAGAACATCACCAAACTGGTAACAGTGTTTCTTTCAAGGAAGGCAGGGCTTTTACTTTTGGGGAGGGCTTTACAATTCTACACTCTGTAGTATGTCTACAACTTTTGAATTAAAAAAATGAGCCTGATTAATATTAATAACTGGGGGGAAAAAACACAAAACATTATCCAAGTAATACAAAGAGAAATAATCAATTGGAGCCCATTATAAGTTCTCATAATTGGGATAAAGAGCTGATATAGGATTAATCACTGATGTGGAAGTGTGAGGAGGGTGGTAATCTTTTTTGAATTAGAAAGCAAAGAACAGGGAGTTCCCTGGCGTTCCAGTGGTTAGGGCTTAGTGCTTTCACCGCCATGGCCCCGGGTTCAATCCCTGGTTTGGGAACTAAGATCCTGCAAGACATGCGGCGCAGCCAAAAAAAAAGAGAAAGCAAAGATGAGGCTAGTAAATCTGGAGAAAAAGGTTGGTATCAGAACGGAAGAGGATAAGCGTAAAGTACAGGCCCTTTCATGAGGATCTGTGGATAAAAACCATCAAGCTAAAGTGACCCCTGGAAAAGGAGGTGGGCCAAAAAGACTATATGCACACATCCATCCTTTGGTTGATTTTATGGAGAGAAGGTCTGATGAGATCTCATTTCAAACCACACTCTAACAAGGAAGCACAGTTCTCAAAGCTCCAATGAAAAAGAGAAAGGTGGCCCTGTGGCTGGGCAGGGAACAGGTCGCTAAATGTGGCATCTGGGGGTATGGTTTCCATGACTTACAAGCTGATGAAGAGCTACCTCGCCGCAGGGTGGAATGGAAACAGCCCAGAACAACTAACCCTGGGCTCAGGGCCATACCTGCCTTGGCTGCCTGTGAATCTCTGCCGAGTCACACGCCTGCACTAATGTGAACCCCTGTTTGTGCTCAACTCTGCACCTGCTCTCAGCTCCCCCGCCTGCCTGCTGCTTGGGTGGGGCTCTCTCTGACTCAGGCCTGCCCAGCAGAAGGGTGCTTTTCTGGGTAGGGCGCAGGTCAATTTGTTTATGAAGACAAGCTATAATCAAGTAGCTGGGTGTAAGGTGGGGTTTTCCCCCTTTCCAAGCTGCACGAACTCCAGCCACCCCTAGGAGGAGACAACGTATCACACACCCCAAACGAGTGAGTGGCTGTGGGGAGGGGCAAGCTGACTGGTTGGATAGGTGGGCCCGAACTATACTTTGTGACCAACGGGTGCCAATGTGCTCCCCTTAAAGCTTCTTCTTTTTCGTCTGACACCCTGTTCCCTGACCTAAATAGGACTGTGTTCTCCAGTTTCCATCCCTCACCTATCATGAGGATGTTCAAACCTGCACCAAGTCCTCTCAGCCACCCACCAAGGCAGGACAAGTCCTGTGATGCAAATCACTGGGAAGATATCTCAGGGAGTAGCTGTTCTCACCCTAATAGTAAAGAACAGCTTATCTCATCAGACAACAGGCAAACGGGAAATTTTCACATGATCCCGAGAACCCTCCAAAGTATGTTTTAAAAAAACTGCCTGTAAATCACTAATAAATTGAGAGGGAACGAGAGACTGATGTTATGCTAATAGGCACCAACAGTGCAAGTCTCAGAGAAAGTAGCTGACATCATAGCTGCTTTACCCAGCAGGGATTTCCTTCTCTTCTTGGGGAAGATATTCATCAGAAAGTATTGGGTCAGGGCTCTGGAATTAAACTGACACCTCTTGTAAAGGAGAAAGAAAAATCCCAATCCAAAAATAAGTCTGATTCTGCTGCCTTTTTCATTTTTGCAGTAAAACCTGCAGGGAGAGTGGCAGGCGGCTCTCTGACATAGTCATGATACTCATTACCACAGCCTGTAAAGCACTGCTATTCCATGTGGCCCTTCCTGATTCCCCCTTCTCCTCCCAGTGCAGGGGTTAGTAGCCAATCACCTGAATTTTGTGCTTATCATTCCCTCCCTTTTCCTTATTGTGTCATCGCATGTTTTGTTCCAACAATATATAGCTTAGTTTGTATGTTTTGAATTTTACATAAATGAAATCATACTGTATGTATTCTTCTACAACTTTTTATGCCTAACATGTTTTAAGACTCATCGATGTGTGTAGCTGTAATTTCATAGAGTGTAGTGAATATGCCACAATTTATTATTCATCCACCCTGCTGATAAGCAGTTTTAGCTATTACGAACAACACTGCCACGGACATTCTTGTGCCTGGTGCACACTTTGGTTTCACAAAGGTGTTAAATACAGGAGGGGAAAAAAGGTGGGTCACAAGGCCTATGTGCATCATGAGTTTTACTTGGTATCACCAAACTGTCTCCCAATGAAGCCCTTTCTCAAGCCAGTTTATTCTAATGCTCCGTCACTGGTAGGAATAGGTGTAAGACATTAGATCATATCTGTTATTTTAAACTGTTAATGTTTATATTCAGCTGACTCCCGCGACCTATTCCAGGTAGGCAGCAAGTGCCAGAAAGAACTTTAGAGCTGGTTTGTGGCCTGGATGATGCAAACAAGTCTCAGGTTCGTGGCCTCTGACCTGAATTTGGATTCACATAAACACACTGACACACGTGAGATGACTGGGCCGTTCTGGGTAAGAATTTGCCCTTTTACTTAGTAAATGAGCAAGAAGGAAAGCTAAATGACAGGATGCACATGATGTCCCATTCTCTTGCCTCCACTTTCTTTCTTATTGTTATATGTTTGGTAAAGTACCAACTCTGAGAAAATTATATAGAGGAAAATACTGCTAAAAATGGAGTATCAGTTGCAGTAAAATCAGACTATTTATGGTTACTTCTTAGGGCATTAGGCAGCCTGTAGAGAAGAGGAGAAGGAAGAGAAGAAGCATCAACAATTGAGCATTTTCATGCACTGTGCGTGGTCCTAAATACTTGAAGATTATTTCACTGAAAAGCTGTTAAGAAAATCCTTTAAACCTTACTTGTGATTGGCTGTCACCTGACCAGGAATCCATGTCCTCTCATTCTCGGGTTCCCTCCTGCTGGCTGACCATTATGTACCAGCTAACTAGACTTCAATGTCTTCACCAGCAAAGCCAGGGTGAAAGACAGCTCTGTCTCCTCTGGCCCTGGTGACAGGGACATTCAAACAATCAAAACTAACATCTATGAGGACATGTGTCACGAACTCTCCCTGGCCACCACCCAGTTTTTCTTCCTTGCCCCTTATACACTGGAACCTAATATCTCAGACACATGGTCCACCTCGCAGATGCATGAAATCTGAACTTGTCTAATGGAACATAAATCTGCCAGATATCTAAACGATCCAACTCCAGAATAACAAACAGGGTTGCTGGTAGTTTAATGGAGGGTTTCAACACGCACACATGCACACACACACACACACACACACACACACACACGCACACACACACACCCCTCCTCCTGCCCTCACTCCCATCCCCCGGCTATAAAAACAGAAAAAATAAAATTAGATATGAACAGTATCAGTGCCTTTATGATACCCTCACTTTTAGGTCTAAAGGAGACTATTAAATATTAGTCTCCCTGAGGCTTCAAGACATACTAAAAGATGCAAAAAGTCTCTTGTATTTCAGAGGGACTGTCACTGTTTGGCCCACCCTCTCACATTCTGATTAAGAGACTGTAACCAATTCATAAATCACTACAGGGGCCTAGAGTCACTTTGTTAAACTTCTCTTCCACCAAGAGGTCAAAGTACCAAGCTAATACCCTCAAACAGAGGGCTGCCACCTCACGTTAAGCACCCAGTGCCACTCTGGACAACCAATGGTGCTTGACAATGCTAGGATCAGAGCTCTATCTCTTTGGGAAAACCACCATGTGCCTTTTGGGAGAAGATATGAAATACAAGATATCTAAGCACCTGGAGAGGAAATGGAATTTCTTTGCAAATACAATGAGTGGGATTTTCCCAAGGCCTTTCCTCTCTTGGTGACCTAAGCTGCAAGGCTTGACAGAGCTTCAGACCGTCACAGGAATCTGGGGCTTCTCCTTCTTTGCTCTTCTAAGCAGACAGACCCTGGAGCAGTACTCTAGGGCTGGGCAAGAGTCTGAGAGGCCCAATCTACTCGGCAGTCAGCCTGGCAGGTAGCCTACAAGTGCTGTTTCTTGACAACACATCATAGATTGCAGACCCTAACAGCTATATACCCAAGAGGCATTCCTACTCTTTTTCCTTACTGGCAGAGGCCTGATTTGGTTTGACTGTTCACTGCCCCACAGTTTCAGGGAATGTGGCACTTCCCTAGCACCAGAGAGTGAATGTGAATTTGTTTTAACCAGTCCAGGAAATTCTATTTGCCTACCCAGTGCTTGGTTTTAAGAATATGACCCTGTCCTGGTCAGTGGTCCTGTGGGGGTGGGGTGGGTGGGTGGCAGTCTAGTGGGGAGCTTCTGGGAAAAGTCTTCTCCTCTAATTGAGATGCCCATTCTTTCAGCCAGACGCGGTGGAATTTACATGTAGATGCCTAGACATGTGGCAGATATCTGGCAATCATGAGGCAAATTCAAGGACCAAGCTATTAACTAAGCAAGGGAGAACACAAAGCAGAGCAGGAAGATGAGAGCACCAAAGTCCCTGATTACATCCCCGAGCCCATTACAGTCTTCTTCGGTGCTTCTTGCTACAAAAGAAGGTAAATGGTCCAACTTTTTAACTACCTACAGCTGGGTGCTGGTTCCTGCCGATGCACTCTTCAGCCTTTCTACCCTGCTCTCTGCCCTGGAGACTGACGTATGAACCACCTCCACTGGTCCCCTTGTCTTCGGACTTCCACAGGGTTTGGCTAATGGGGAGCCCCAGCAGGAGACTGGAGGGAGGAGAGTGAAGGCAGGCCTCTAGTCCTGTAGCTCCTTCCCCGCAGGGCCACTCTGGCTGGCTGGGTCCCCTGACTGAAGGCTACTGCTCCTCTCTGAAGGTGCCTTTTCTCCAGGAGTCTCCGTCCAGGTTCTAGTAACTGCGCCATCCCTCTCTGGGCCCAGGAGCTAGTACCAAACAGCCCTGCTGATATAAGTTCCTTGATTTCACTACAGTCCTACACCTTTGTAAACAGTCCCTTTATAAAGTCTTCCCCATATAATCTGAGTGTGCTGCTTCTTGCTGAAATCCCAGTTGATGAAGATATTCTATTACTTGCAGCTGAAAGCAGCCTAAGTGACACCCCCAGCACTAGATTTTAGTTTTTAAAATTCAGGAAACATCACAATACAGAAAATTCCAGGACACTTCCATTCCAGTTTCTAACACAGTTAGTGTGTCTGTTGGTGGCGGAAGGCAGTGGCTAGAGGAACTGAATGGCACATGCGTGTGTGTTCTCTGGGTAGCCTTGCAGGAGGGGCTTCATGAGAACCACTTCTGAATAACCCTTAACGGTGCATAATATACATTATATACACTTTTATTTACAACAACCCTGTGAGCTAGGTCTCTTGATTTTCATTTTATAGATGGGGTCAGGTGAGGATCAGAACTGTGCAAACTTCTCAAAGTTGCAGCAAGGGGGTGAACCAGGAACGGAAACCACATCTACTGACTCAGATTCTGTGGTTTTCTCACTCCCCAGGGCTTGCCCCTCCCTCCGTGAATCAAGACCAGGAAGGCAGGATGGAACCAAAAGGGAAAGGGAAGAGGCAGGGTGACTTGTGGGTTTATGTTGCCCTTCTTATCCTCATCTAAGATTTTTCTGAAATACCTTTAACATCTAAGAAAAACTACATACGCTAAAAAAAAAAACAAAAAAAACACCACCCCAACCCAACAGCTTGCCTGGGATTCCAGAAAAAATACTGAAATTGGCAGGACACACAGTATCCTTCCTCTCAACGGGTCACGTGAGGACACTGCCTAATATCCGTCATGTGTGCGTCTGGGAATATACAATATTTGTGTCTCATCCAACCCTCAGATGCCTCTTTCTTGTGCCAAAAAGAACTTCTCTGTCCTACCTTCTGATGTAATCTAAAAATGTCATCAAAATCTGGCCCCAAAGACCTACAAATTCTTTTTAAGTGGAGGAGACTTCAGTATCCTCCCAGCCTCCTAAGAGAATGGCTCAGATGAAATCATGCCAAGTACTGAGTAAATGGGAGGGGTTTTTTAGTGGAAACCGTAATGCTATGCTGTGGCCACATTTTCACAATACTTCGGCGGTGGGAGGGTGGTCACTCTGCCTGGTTAGGCTGGAAGGCTATTTACCATTTTGTTCAGGGGAAACACAGCCCAGATTCAAGAGTCGAGACCAAGTCATGAGACTCACTGGAGTCAAACTCTGGCATCAGCCCCGACTGCTTCTAGGCAGCAGTGCCTTCACCCTAACAAAACCACCTAGAATGTGCCTACATGGAAAAACAAAGCAAAATATGGTACTCCACAGCATGTGGCATCTCAGGAAGTTGATCCTTGAATTCAGTTTACTAAGAGAGTAAACTGAATCTTTTTTCTGAGATCAGCTGAAGGTGGCTTTCACCACCAAAGGGTAATAAAAATAATGTAGTGAAATTACTCATTTTATAACCAATTACCAAATTATTGTTGAAACAGCCAGTTCTTATTGATACAGGAAGATGTTCAAGACCTAGCACTGGGTAGACAGAGAAAGACAAATACTCTATGGTATCTCTTATACATGGAATCTAAAAATGCCAAACTCGGAGAAACAGAGTAGAGTGGTGGTTACCAGGGCATGGGTGGGGTTGTTGAGGGAAATGGGGAGATGTTGGTCAAAGGGTACAAATTTCCAGTTATGAGATTATAAAGTTCTGGGGATTTAATGTACAGCATGGCAATTATAGCTAATAATACTGAATCATATACTTGAATGTTGCTAAGAGAGATCTTAGATAGTCTTACCACAAAAAAGAAAGGGCAGTTATGTCAGGGGTTGGAGGTGTTAGCTAATGCTACAGTGTTAATCAGTTTGCAATATGTAAATGTATGAAATCAATACACTGGACACCTTAAACTTATGCAATGTTGTACATCAACTGTATCTCAATAAAGCTAGGGGGAAAAAAGGAACAGTGGCAGTTAAGTGCAGTGTAAGTGTTCAATAAATGCTGCCACAGTTTAAAAAAAAAAAAAAAGACCTAATACTGGGTGAAGAAGTAAGGCTGAAGAACAGGTTTTGTGGGAAAAAAAAAAAAATCCATCAATATATGTGATAAGAGGTAAGATAATGTCAACTGCTCTCTGTGGTTATTGAGTTTCTAAATGATATCTCCCTTTGTAATTTTCTGCATTTCTGCAAAACATATATATATAAAATCAGATTAAAAGATCTTAAAAAAGAAAACAAGTGAGCTATTTCTGGGAAGCCCCTTCATACCTCAAATGGGTTATATATATCCCAATTCTACAGATTTGTCACATGACCAGAATTACTGTTGAAGGTTCAGTGAAACCAAGCACTGAAAAAAAAAAAAAAAAAAAAAATGCCCAAAGCAGCAGCAGGTACTTGTTTTAAGAGAATGGGCCAGGGACTTCCCTGGCAGTCCAGTGGTTAAGACTCTGCACCTCCACTGCAGGGGGTGCGGGTTTGATCCCTGGTTGGGTAACTAAGATCCCACATGCCATGCGCCCCCCCCCCCAAAAAAGGGCCAAAAATTTTCTAAGAATTTCAGCTAGCACTACCCTGGAAGCAATCAGTATCCATTTTGATAAGGCAGCTGCATCTGGCCTTAGAAGCTGTTGAGAAGTATTTATTAAAATCTGCACCTAGGGCTTCCCTGGTGGCGCAGTGTTTGAGAGTCCGCCTGCCGATGCAGGGGACACGGGTTCGTGCCCCGGTCCGGGAAGATCCCACATGCTGCGGAGCGGCTGGGCCCGTGAGCCATGGCCACTGAGCCTGCGCGTCCGGAGCCTGTGCTCCGCGACGGGAGAGGCCACAACAGTGAGAGGCCCGCGTACCGCAAAAAAAGAAAAAAAACCTGCACCTAATTGAGATCTGAGATAAGGGAACAGTATTTCCACCCTTTAGTTTAATGTCTTTAGTTTAGATTAAATGCCTAATCTTCCATGCTGATCTTAAATACTGGTACTTAATTTTTAAAAACTAGATGGATAGAGGTTTCAATTTTCAAATCCTATCACACACTTAAATTAGGTGAGAACTAGCTGCAGAAGACATTTCACTGTGCCCTGGGGAGCATAAAGGAGGGAAAATCTGAGAAAGTCAATTAAGGACTCACCTTGCCAGCAAGATCCCCTGGTACTCTTCCAGCTGTCTCATGAAGCTGGGGTTGGGCTTGGTCACTGTTCGTCTTTCCTTCACGTAGTCATAGGCTCGGTCCAGATTCCAGCCATACTCCTTCATCGCATAGGCAATCACAGTGGAGGCTGAGCGACTCACCCCCATTTTGCAGTGCACAAGGCATTTAGATCCATGTTTCCTAGTTTGGGGGATTGAGGTAAGGAGGAAAACACAATAGTGAGTACACTTTAAGAGCTAGGTTCTAAATGTGTCCACGTCTCCTGTCTGGCCTTTCCATTTTCTTGCTTTGTAATTCACCCCACCTTAGTGCACTTGTGTGCACCTCTAATCAAATGTGTGGGGCAATTCTGGTGCTCTCAAACGATATTCAGTGTTAATATTAAGCCTCTCTAGTTCATTCAGCAAACATTTATCAGGCATTTACCATGTTTAAGACAATGTGCAAGGTCTGGGATGCAAAAATAAGTAACAGTTTTTCCCTAAAGGGTAGGACTCATTGGGAGAAGTAGACAATTAAAATTCAAAAAGGTAATTGCAATGACAGTTGGTCACAGAGCACAGAAGGAAAATTTTCTATTTAGAGACTGGAGCCCATTTTGTGTGTGGCTGGAGGCCAGTCCTCTCAGCCCCAGGGGCACGTTGACGGCTGGCATGCTATTGAATTACAGGTGTGGCAGTGATTCATCTAATTTACCCAAATGTTGTGAGTTGCTTCCAGTTCCAGTTCCAGTAAGAGTTCTGTCCCGGGAGGAAAGTACAAACCAAATGAAACTAACTCTCCTCTTTACTCAGGTGTAGCCCTGGATATTACTTTTCACAACACTTTTCACAACCCGTGTTCTGTCTAGGGACTGGCTGGCTATATAACCCGTGGAGCTGGATGGGACCATGTGATGTACCACATGGCTTTCTCAGCAAGGAGGGTGGAATGAATAATTAGCTGTTTTTGTGTTTTTTTATGGGGTGGAAGAAAGAGAAAACAAAGTCACCATAAAGTGACACTAACAAACGAAACTCCTCAGTCTTATGCCAGAGCTCATTACCTTGTATCTGAGCATTACTCAGCTCTGCTAATTCTGCTAATAACACAGTGTCTGGCCCAGAGTAAGCCTTCAAATATTTGCTAAATGTATGAACAAACTTATGGATCTCCTGATTACACCTGTCATTTGTAAGTAGGAACAACATTTTAAAATCTGGAAAAAAGAACATTTACTCTTATCACTAGTGTACGTGGGCTGGAATCCTTCCCAAGTGGTTATTCCAATAAATTAAAAAATGCACACGTCAGCCTAACAGGGGAAATCTATTCATCCACTCACTCACTCTATTACAGGAGACAAGCTTCCTTCCAGAAGCTTATAATCCTTCTGCGGGAGACAGACACACATGAATGAGTTAAGCACCAATGCAAGGAGGCACAAGGTTAAGTGCCAAAATGAGAGGGCCAGCCAGATAAGCTATGGGAATGGAGAGAAAGGTCTGGAATAAGTGAAACGGTCTCAAAAGAAAGGTACAATCTTAGTGTCCTATGGTTGGTGCGCATATGCGTCTCTGTAAGCTTAGGTGATTCCAAATGACTAGGACATGTTTGTTTTGCTTATGGCACCACAGAGTTTTCACTTAGACTCCAGTTGGGAAGCCGAGTCACAGTGACGCAGATGGAAGTTCAGACATGTGCTCTATATTTTCCCATCAAGCTCTGACTTTAGTACATCGAATTTCAGGTCTATGCCTGCAGGCACAGAAGGTGCTCAAACTTGGACAATCTTAAGAAAAATACAATTATGAAATCCACTCCTATGAAAACATTTCTTCATTTTGAACTGGGCTTTTTCAGTGGATGGCTTCTAACTCAGGTAATGAAGGATCTGCAGTTAGTTCTCACCTAGCCCAATTTCACCTTTCAGGTTCATTGCCCACCCCACCCCCTCACTTCAAGTGCTAGATTGTCCAAATTAAGCCCAGCATCACATTAGGAATGCTAAACTAGAGTGGCCCTGAAAGTGTGGAGTCCTAACCACTGGACCGCCAGGGCCCTGATTAGGGTGAAACACATGAGGTGCCCAGGGTGCCACTTAACGGGAGGCACTCACTCTGAGACGCTGACCTATACTTGCAGGACATGGAGAGTGCATGCCTCTCAGTAAATGTAATGTGGGCGCCTCACGTTATCTCCCTCTAACCCCAGCCCTGCTGAAATCAAGTCTTTCTCTTCACTAGGACTGGGGCCTTGCCTTGATCTCTAGCCTCTTTGGCTGTAACCCTGACAACTTGCCTAGTCTTTTCCAGTCCCCTTTCCTTAAGGAACTAGACTATTCCCATATACTTGATGGACTGAAATGAGACATGATCTTAGGTTCAAGTCCTGTCTCAACCACTAGTTAATATCTCTGAAACTCATCTCTGCAGTCTGTCCTCTTCTGTACAGAAGGAAGACAGCATATGCCTCTCTGGGTTTTGGAACGTACAGGAGAGAATATGTGTAAAGTACATGGCACATAGGAAGCATGCCATGAGTGGCAGAAGCTTCAACAGTATAAAACAGTCTCTCAGGTACTGGTTAGAGACTGAGAAAATGGGCTCAGAGCTGGAGTATGGGGATTCAGGACAACTAAGAGGAAGCATTTCCTGACCATGTAGGTCCTTAAGTGAAGTGTGGTATCATTCTTGAAGGAGGACTTTAAAAACAAAAGTGGGAATTCCCTGGCGGTCCAGTGGTTAGGACTCCACGCTTTCACTGCTGAGGGCCTGGGTCTTCTGAGTGTCACCCCACCTGCAGAGGGAATGTGGCCAACATGCTTACTGATGGTTTTTTCTACTGAAGGGACAAATAGGACTGGTACAAAAATCCCCAGGGACTTAAAAAATCAGTGTTGATATATTAATACTAATACTAAACACTAAATTAATACTATGGAATTGTTTCAGTAAAAGGACCAATTAATTTAAGGAAGATAACAACAGAAGGGCCAGAGGAAAAATTTCACTATTTAGAGTAGCATAAAAGTAAAGTAAAAGAATGGGGAAAAATTTCCAAAGTGTACTGTTTCTCTCCTTGTCTTCAGAGAGCAGGATCAAGTGTTCCACCTGTCTGGAATAATTTCTATTCTGTAACTTTCAAGTGTCCCTATTGGTAACTTAAAATTCTTCCTTCTCTCATTCAGAATTTCTCCTCTATTTCAGAATTTCTTCCTTCTCTCATTTCTATTTCTTTCACTGCAGCTTGAGTTTATTTTCTCTAATTTTGTGCTCAACGGAAATAGCCAACATGAGATCATCTTCCAGGGGCTTCATCTACTTAAAGCAAAAGTACTAAGTCACTAGTCATCTTTTTCCTAGTATTGAGAGCTCAGTCTCCTTTTTTCTCTACTTCCTTTCCTCTGAGTATCATCAGTAAGTTATCTACAGCTTTCAGACCCCAACCATGTGTGGTGCACAAGGAAGAGGGGTCAGAACGTGTGTGTGGGACCATTACTCACTTTGCTTTAGAGATGAATTTGTAAGTGTCATTCCAGTAAGCCAGGAGATCCGTTGCCTCTTCATCATATACCCGAATGTTGTGATACTCAAAGACTCCTGGGAAGAAGTTATCTATCTCTCGAGTGACATTCAAGATATATCGTACCCTGTGAGGAAACCAAGGGAGATTATGAGCCCTACTACTCAGGCGAAATCCAATTCCCAGCACTGGAATTTTTCTTATTTAAAACTTGCTTACTTCTGGGCTTCCCTGGTGGTGCAGTGGTTAAGAACCTGCCTGCCAAGGCAGGGGACACGGGTTTGAGCCCTGGTCTGAGCCCGCATGCCGCGGAGCAACTAAGCCCATGCGCCACAACTACTGAGCCTGCGCTCTAGAGCCCACAAGCCACAACTACTGAGCCCGAGTGCTGCAACTACTGAAGCCCACGTGCCTAGAGCCCGTGCTCCACAAGAGAAGCCACCGCAATGAGAAGCCCACGCACCGCAACCAAGAGTAGCCCCCGCTCACCACAACTAGAGAAAGCCCGTGCACAGCAACGAAGACCCAATGCAGCCAAAAATGAAAATAAATAAATAAAAAACAAACTTGTTTATTCCTGAGGCTGAAATTAAATACTAAAATATTGAAGAAAGCTAAAAAAAAAAAACCCTAAGAGGCTATCCTTATTTAATACAGAAATTGTATAACAGGGTCCTGCACATACCTGGGTATCAGGGAGTTACTGAGAGAAAAGCTGTCTACCAAGTTCAACATCTATATTCCATTTTCAGTTTGTGTTTAGTTATACAATCTCATCTTTCAGAGTCTTTTGAAAATATGCCTTGCATTTTACTCCAAAGAATCAACTTGAGGCCCATGATCTGACAATTTCTCTGCAGTCACTAAAATTACCAGCAACAAAATTTTTTGGAAGTCATCTGTATTAAATCAGACTATTAATATGTACCTTAAGAAAAAAAAATAGAAGGAAACATTCCCTCCTATCTTTCTAAATGCCAGGTTGTCAGTTTTTGCTCTATTACTCTCCTTAAACTACATGAAGGCAAGTGAGGCCAGGCTGGTAGGGTCAGAGGAAAGTTGGACTTAAAGCTCTCTTAACTCTCTAGGCTGCATTCCTGGCTGCTATGGCAGCAGATGTGTCTGAGAGTTCTCCCAGGCTTGCAGAAAATGGTTTCTGTATCAAAAATTTCTTTTGCTATCTCCCTTACTGTGCAATCTCAATAAATGCTTCGGTTTAATCTGCCAAAGGATTACCTTTTCTCAGTGCTGTATGGACTTAGATACCACTGTTGTCAACTCCAACAGCACAGCACAGACTCACTCATTTCCCTCTGCAGAAGCTGCTTCCTGGCTTCCCTGGTGGCGCAGTGGTTGCGGGTCTGCCTGCCGATGCAGGGGACGCGGGTTCGTGCCCCGGTCCGGGAGGATCCCGCATGCCGCGGAGCGGCTGGGCCCATGGGCTGTGGCCGCTGGGCCTGCACGTCCGGAGCCTGTGCTCCACGACGGGAGAGGCCACAGCGGTGGAAGGCCCGCGTGCCGGAAAAAAAAAAAAAAAAAAAAAAAGAAGCTGCTTCCTTCTTAGAACCACACGTGGGGTTCTACAAACCCAATCACTGAAGTCAGAGAAATGACCACAAAAAGGGAGAGCCAAGCTAACCAATTCTGTGGTTAAGGTCAAGCAACCAAAATTTTTCTGGGACATGGTTTGAATCTGTTTTAACTTAGCATCAAAGTTCATTACTAGAAAGGATTTTTTCTTTTTAATTTAAAAAGCAAGCTGGGCTTCCCTGTCGGTCCAGTGGTTAAGACGCGGCGCTTCCACTGCAGGGGGTGAGGGTTCGATTCCCTGGTCAGGGAACTAGGATCCCACATGCCGTGTGGTGCGGCCAAAAAAAAAAAAAAAAAAAAAAATTAAGAAAAAGCAAGCAACATGCACCTGTAGAAAACACTCCAGCAGTTCCCCAAAAGGTTACCACCATATGACCCCGTAAGTCCTCTCCTAGGCATAAACTGAAGAGAAATGACAACATATGTCTACCCAAAGATTCATACATGAATGGTCGTAAGAGTATTCATAATAGCCAAAAAGTGGAAACAACCCAAAGGCCCATCAAATGATGAATGGGCAAATAAAATGTGGTGAGTATATATATCTCCATATAATGGAATACTATTTGGCAATAAAAAAGGAATGAAGAACTAATACATGGTACAACATTGATAAACCTTGAAAATACAATGTTAAGTGAAATAAACCATGCTTAAAGGACTACATATTGTATAATTTCATACAAATGAGATGTCCAGAATAGGCAAATCTATAGAGACAGAAAGTAGGCTAGTAGTTTCTAGGAGCTGAAGGGAGGAAGGGAAATGGGGGTGACTGCTAAAGGGTACAGGCTTTCCTTTTGGGTTGGAAAAAAATATTCTGAATTGATTGTTGCACAACTCTGTGAATATACTAAAAACCACTGAAGTACACATTTTAAAAGGGTGAACGATATATGTGAATTATATCTCAAAACTGTCAGGAAAAAAAGGCAAGCACACTTCCTCTTATCTCATTTAAAATAAAAATGAACAACCTTCCCATCCCCAATCCCATACTTCAGTAATGGATTATAGCAGGACAGGGTTTCCCAATCTTTTTCATTACAGCAGTCTAGTCAGCCACTACCAATTGGAAATGGCACTCCTCGAAACTTCTTTGTCATTCTTACACTTCACTGTAAGCTATTCCTTACAATGCTTTGTAAGGAATAGCATTTTACTTGGAGTTCTAAAGTAAGTGGATTGGGAGAAAATGGCCTTATTGTCAAAATTACACTTGAAAAATCCCTTATATCATCCACAGGGGGCAATATACATGTTTTGTGTACAGATCTCTGAACTATAATTCTTGATCCATTGAAGTTTTTTTTTAAAAATATATTTATTTAATTTTTATTTATTTATTTTTGGCTGTATTGGGTCTTCGTTGCTGCGCACGGGCTTTCTCTAGTTGCGGCGAGCGGGGGATACTCTTCGTTGCGGTGCAAGGGCTTCTCATTGCAGTGGCTTCTCGTTGCGGAGCATGGGCTCTAGGCGCACGGGTTTCAGTAGTTGTGGCATGCAGGCTCAGCAGTTGTGGCTTGTGGGCTCTAGAGCGCAGGCTCAGTAGTTGTGGTGCACGGGCTTAGTTTAGTTGCTCCACGGCAGGTGGGACCTTCCCGGACCAGGGCTCGAACCCATGTCCCCTGCATTGGCAGGTGGATTCTTAACCACTGTGCCACCTGGGAAATCCTTCTTCATCCGTTAAAGTTTAAGCACCAGTGAATTTAAGAAACAAGATCTAAGTAGATGTCTGAGCATCTAACCATACTTGTCTTTTTTCTGTGTTCTATAATTTAGCATTGTAAGTAGTAAATGAGATAAATAGGTCTCATCTCCAGCTGGGGATATAAGTCAAAAGTCAAAGTGAATATATGCATGAAGCGATTCTAATGCATTTGGCAGGCCGTGCTCTATCAAATCTCAGATTTCATATTAAACACTGTATCAGGTGCTAGTTTCCTGCAGGTCACATTCTGTCAATTTTTCTACCATTCCTTCACATTTACCGGGCACCCTTTTGATATAAGGCTCTGAGCTAGGTATGTTTCACACAAAACTAACATGTGGTCTCTGCTTTCAAGAACTTCTGATTCAATCCTTATCAACTTAAATTTTCCAAGTTCTATTTAATTTCATACCTTAATATTAAGTAACCAGATTTCCATCCCCCCCGCCCTAAGAACTCTTTGTATAATCACTTGGCTTCCTTTCTTCTGAGGGAAAAGTAGGAAGTATGCATCTAATCACGTTAAAGACAACCAGAAGGCTGACTTGTAGCTGAGAAAACAGGCAGCCAGCAACCAGTCAGGGAGTCATCACTGTCTCTTGAGTCTCAGTAGGTCTTATCTCTGTCCAAAATGAAGAGTTAGAATGGCCAATTTCCAGACATGATTTTCTCTTCTCTTATTGGAATGATCTGACCTCCTAAGGCTGAATTCAATGAAAGATTTAGGCATTAGCTAAGAAGTGAAAAGGGAAGAATGGCAGCTTTTTGCTTGCTGAATGTTCACTGTGGTCTCAGTTGCTTCAATCAAACTCATAACCATGCCGCTTAGGAACACATTTCCTACTACAAGGTCAGTCTTCTTGTTCAATTTTACACTGTCTCTTTTATATTTATAACCTACTTAGTCTTCATGCACCTTACTATAAAAGGATAGGAACTGAGTCTTATTTTTCTTTGGATCCCTAGCATCTAGCACTGTGCTTGGCCTACAGAAGTTGCTCAGTAAATGTTTAATACAGACCTGTGAACCCAGCATATGCAGTTCTGTGTACTCTTACATAAAAATAGGAACCAAAGTCTAGAGAGACAGTAAAAAGATCAGTGGTTGCCAGGGGGTGGGGGTGGGGAATAAATGGACAGAGCACAGAGGATTTTTAGGGCACTGAAAATACTCTGTATGATGCCATCGTGATGGACACATGGTCATTATACATTTGTCCAAAGCCATAGAACGTACAGCACTAAGAGTGAACTGTAATGTGAACTATGGTCTTCAGATGATTACCAGGTGTCAATGTAGGTTCATCAGTTGTAAAAAATGTACCTCTCTGGTGGGGATGTTGAGAACGGGGGAGACTATGCATGTGTGGGGCAGGGAGTATATGGGAACTCTGTACCCTCCCCTCAATTTTGCTGTGAACCTTAAACTGCTCTTAAAAAAAAAAAAAAAAAAAAAAGGGAGTCAATAACTAGATTTGGTTTTAAACAGCATGAAAGGCTTGCACATTTGTTTTTGAAAGCCTTTCCACTGAAACAGTTGATCTTTGTTCGGAGGTGGGGGGATGAAACAGTGGGAGAATAGCCATTTTAATTTTTATTAAATTATACCCAGTAAGAATCAACTGGAAGCAACTCTTAAGCTTAAAGTTACTCACTGACACCTCTCTGATGGGAAAATGTAAAGATAAAACAGTGATTTCTGAGATATGGGGGTGTCAGCAATTGCTCTGTGTGCTTACCCTCGGTTCTGTAAATCCTCTAAGTTAGAGGCATTCCATTCCGAGCCCTGTGGAACCAAAAAGACAAGGTTAGAGAGTATTAGCCAATGAACCGAATACAATACTTGAAAAGGAGTCCTGTGAGGGAAGAAACAGTTTCTAAAAAGAAGGCCAATAACATCTACCAAGTTTCCTCTCTCAGTGCCAGGTACTTTATATGCTATCATATTCAGTTTCCACAAATGATAGAGTAATAAAGTTACCTTCATTTTTTAGAGATATGAAAACCAACCCTTATAGAATTCAGATAATATCTGCTCAAGATCACATTGCTGGAAAGGTTTCTTTGACCATTCTCCAATCTAAGTTAAATGTAGTCTGTCACTCTTGTTTATAGCAGTCTATTTTATCAATAGCATGCATCACTATTTTTACTTGTATATTTATTTACGTGCTTATTTACTACCTTTCTCCTCCACTATAATACAAGCTTCTTGAGGGCAGCAACCAGGTCTCCTGTTCTCTAAGGAAACTCCTGCACAGTGCCTGGCACCTCGCAGGTATTCTTAAATGAACAAAGTAGCATTATTATGAATTAAAACTGGATTTCATTTTAAAACCCCCACTTTTTCTAGTGCATTATGTTGCATCTAAGAAATTGGGATGGTACGGTGTGTGTGTATGTCTGTGGGGGAGAGAGTGAAATAGTCAAACAAATGAGAGAAACATGATGTGCAAAATTTAAAGGAAAATGTCTCTACAGATTATCTGCAAGATACATCAATTGTTAATATTTTGCCATATTTGCTTTCTTGCTGTCCTTCCCTTTCTTTCAATATACATCATACTTTTTTTTACCCGAACCATTTAAGTAACTTCAGCATCATGACACTTCAATACTTGATCATGTATCATTTAAGAACAAGAATATTCTCCTATATAATTCCATTTTTGCAACCAAGAAAGATAACATGAATACAATAATAATCTAACATATCATCTATATTTGAATTTTAAAAATTGCCCTCAAAATGTCCTTTATATTCATTCAATCAAGAATCATACTGTGCATTTAGTTGCCATGTCTTTAATCTAGAACAGTCCACCCCTGTGCCTTTAGTTATTTTGTCTTTCATGATACTGACATTTTTGTAGACTACAGGTCTGTAATACTGGAGAGCTCCCCACAACCTGGATTTATCTGATTGTTTCCTGATGACTAGATTCAGGTCAAACATTCCTGGCAAGAATATGACAAAGGAGGGCTTCCCTGGCGGCGCAGTGGTTAAGAATCCTCCTGCCAATGCAGGGGACACGGATTCAAACCCTGGTCTGGGAAGATCCCACATGCCGCGGAGCAACTAAGCCCGCGCGCCACAACTACTGAGCCTGCGCTCTAGAGCCTGTGTGCCACGACTGCTGAAGCCCATGTGCCCTAGAGCCCATGCTCCGTAACAAGAGAAGCCACTGCAATGAGAAGCCCGCGCACCAGAACGAAGAGTAGCCCCCGCTCACTGCAACTAGAAAAAGCCCGCGCACAGCAACGAAGACCCAACACAGCCAAAAATAAATAAAATAAATAAGTTTATATAAAAAAAGAATATTACAAGGGAGATATTGTGTACTTCGTACTGCATCAAATCATGAGGCACATAATGTCAGTTTGTCCCATTATTTGTCAGGCTGAGTTTGAATTCTTGGTAGATACCTTTGTGTCTGCCACATCCCTCTATTGTAAAGGTTCCTTTGAAATTAATTAGTAGTCTATAGTAATCTTTGAAGCCGTGTGAAAGGCAAAGTAATCTTTTTGCCCTATGATTTCAGCATCAATTGCCGATCTTGCCCAAATGAATTATTCTACTGGAGGTTACAAAATGGTAATTTTCTAATTCCATCTTTCCTTCTGCAAGTTAGCTGACATTCTTCTGTAAAAGAGTCTCACCTAATCAATCATCACACCCTTTATTGAAGTGTCACTATGGACTCTTGAATTCTTTTTGTATTTAGAAAGTTATAATCCATTACCATCTTTTTTTTTGGACATGCAGATTGTCCGGAATTTGGCCAGTGGGAATCTCTTCAAACAGGTTCCTTTTGATATGATTCCATTAGTCTTTGAGCGCATCCATGCTTTGTGGTACAGAAAGTTGTTCCGGATTCACTTTGTGAGTAGAATCAGCCAGTTCCCCAAGAAGCCCTGGTTTCTTTTAGTGAAGAATGATATTTTGTAACCAAGATCTGGGCAGTAATTAGGTATGCTCCTAACTACTGGGTGTCATTGTTTCTAAAACTTTTCAGTGGTCAGATCTAGGAAATATTTCTAAAAAAATACTGAGTTTATATTTTTACCTTCAACTGAAATTAATTCAACACCACAAGGTTCTTTCTTGCCTCTCCCACACTGTTTATATATCTCCTTACTCCACGGTGAGAACTTTGGTTCCCAACAACTCATTTACTCTACTTACAAAATAGTTTTAACATTATTACACCAATACCAAAACCAATAACAAAAATATTAAGTTCAAATTTTCTTTGCATTTCTTTTTTTTCCCTTATTATATCCCACTAAGGGGTACAATTAGAGTATTATGCTTAAGTTATTTGAATTAATTTCTTTCTGTGAGGTTATCAATTTGACACATATTTGGGTTCATTTGCTCCTGTTTATATTCAATTTTAGGGTGTGTTTTTTCTTCCATGTTTTCCATTTTTTTGAATATACAAGATTTTTTGGGGGGGGGGGCGGTTACGCGGGCCTCTCACTGTTGTGGCCTCTCCCGTTGCGGAACACAGGCTCCGGATGCGCAGGCTCAGCGACCATGGCTCACGGGCCCAGCCGCTCCGCGGCATGTGGGATCTTCCTGGACCAGGGCACGAGCCCGTGTCCCCTGCATCGGCAGGCAGACTCTCAACCACTGCACCACCAGGGAAGCCCTATACAAGACTTTTATAATATTGAAAGTCAAAAGTTTATTAAAAAGTAAACTTGAAGTCTCACTCCCACCCCCATCTCCTCAATCCCCATGGGTAATCGTTTTTATTAGTTTGTGGCTTATTCTACCTATGTTGTATTTTGAAAAAAATATAAGCAAATATATACTTACCACTTCTGAATTACACAAAAGTACTTTACTACACATGCTTTTATTGTTCTTTGCTTTCTTCACTTTGCAATATCTCCTCAGACCCACTCCACATCACAGTGCCACTTTCCCCATAGCGTTGCCAACAAAATGTGTGGTTAAGCTTTTGAATCTTTTCCCAACTGATAGGCGTGAAATGTTATCTCGGTGTAATTTTAATTTGCATTTCTGTTTAACGTAAAAGTGAGCAACTCTTCAATGTTTCAGGTCTATTTTCTATCTTTGAGCTATATGTTCATGTCTTTTGAAAAGGCAAACATTTAAAAATAAGAATTTATCTATTTCAGAATAATGCATTAAGTGGAATTTAGCTTTATAAGACTCAGGTTCAAGTCCCAACTCCCCCTCTGACTGGGGGACCTTGGGCAAACTGCTTAACCTCTCTGTTTTCACTTTCCTTATCTGTAAAATGAAACACTCCTCCCACCCTAGTCCTAGGAATCTAATGGATAGCTTCCCCTCAAACTACAAATATAAAGTTTCTCCCCATTCCTTTTGCCATGTAAGAATACAAAGAGAAGTCTGTGACCTGGAAGAGGGCCCTCACCCGACCATGCAGGCACACTGGTCTCAAGACTTCCAGCCTCTCCAGAACTGTAATAAGTTTCTATTGTTTATAAGCCAACACCTCCCGCCCCTCCCTCACGTTTCTTTCATATTAAAATGGAAAACCCTCTCTCCATCCTAAATCCTCCTCTGGACACTGTCCTTTTCCTTTTCCTGAAAGGAAATCTAATACTCACTTTCTAAAATTCCTCATCTAATACTTTCTAAAATTCCTCATTTCCCATGTATCTCAACCCACAGCACTGTGGCTTCTGCCCTCATCACTCTTGCTAATGACCTCTTCTAATTGTCTAATCCAGAGGTTACCTTTGTAACCTTATTCCACTGGCCTTCTATGAGTATCTATCTGGATATGGTCATCACTCCCTCCTTATGGAATTAGATCAGACTGCACAAATATCTAGGCTCATGCCTGGCACAACGAAGAGGATCAACAAATGCTTGTTGAATAAATCATCAAATGAGATAAGTAAATGAAGCACTCTGAAAACTGTCAAGTGTTATGTAAGCACTATCTTCATATTACAAGTGATCTGTAATTTGGCCATCGAACTTGGAGATCTCAAGGATGCTATGTTGAAGTACATTTAGGAAAACTGTCAGTAAGTGACGGATGACTGATCTTTTCTACAGACCAGGGCTCACCTGACTTGCTTTAAAAAAAATATAAGAGGTTCTAAAGACTCTGTGCTCAAACTTAGAAAACTGGCTCCCATACCAAAGAAAGAGGCAAGAATTATTTTTTTAAAAAAAGGACTTTCAAGGAGACAGAAGCCAGGCAATAAGGGTTGAGTGGCTAAATTGGAGCCAGGGAAATGTGACCACCTCACTCCTTAATTTAGAAATCTAAATCCTCTGCGGAATTCTGTACAGCTAGATGGAAATAACCCTGATGTGATGGTAAAAGTCCATGGTTTTCATCTACCTGTCCAGAGAAACTTCAAACTGACAATCTGAAATGACACATATCCAGAAACAAAATAAATTAAACTCATCAGCTACTGACTCAGTGAAGCCCATGTAAAGTGACTTGGGCTCTGCTTAGGGCTGTTTCAGGTTCAACCTGAAAGAACTGGAATCAACATGGTGTAATTACTTTTCTGTCCTCAATACAAATGCCATGCATATTAGCCCCCTTGGGTCCTCAACAGACTCAATCTCTTTTTTTTTTCCTCCATGCTTCTCAGGCAGTGACATAATTCCATGGGGGTTTTCGATAAGTTCTATGTAATTATGCAGAGCATATTTTAATTGTATGGAAGTGTAAAATGAAATCTTGAAACTATACTGTAATACATTTAAAAAAAATAAATTTATTTATTTTTGGCTGCGTTGGGTCTTTGTTGCTATGCGTGGGCTTCCTCTAGTTGTGGCAAGTGGGGGCTACTCTGCGTTGCAGTATGCGGGCTTCTCATTGCAGTGGCTTCTCTTGTTGTGGAGCACGGGCTCTAGGCTTCAGTAGTTGTGGTGCATGGGCTTAGTTGCTCCGCGGCATGTGGGATCTTCCCAGACCAGGGATCGAACCCATGTCCCCTGCATTGGCAGGCAGATTCCTAACCACCCCGCTCCTATAGTTTTTAAATAAGTTCACTTCCACCTTTCACTCTGGTTCACCTACACTGTACTCTGGCCCAAAGACTGAAGTGACTGATTTCTTTTAAAATGTTATCCTTAGTACATGCACCCCAGTGTTCACTGCAGCACTGTTTACAATAGCCAAGACATGGAAGCAACCTAAATGTCCATCAACAGAGGAGTGGATAAAGAAGATGTGGCATATATACAATGGAAGATTATTCAGCCATTAAAAGGATGAAATAATGCCATTTGCAGCAACATGGATGGACCTAGAGATTGTCATACTGAGTGAAGTAAGTCAGAAAGAGAAAGAGAAATATATGATATCTCTTATAAGTGGAATCTAAAAAGAAATGATACAAATGAACTCATTTACAAAACAGAAACAGACTCAGAGAACGAACTTATGGTTACCAGCGGGGAAGGGTGGGGGGAAAGGATAGTTAGGGAGTTTGGGATCAATATGTACGCACTGCTATATTTAAGATGGATACCCAACAAGGACCTACTGTATAGCACAGGGGCCTAACTCTGCTCAAAGTTATGTAGGAGTCTGGGGGAGAATGGATACATGTATATGTATGGCTGAGTTGCTTTGCTGTGCACCTGAAACTATCACAACATTGTTAATCGGCTATACTCTACCCCCACCTCCCAAAAAAAGGGGAAGAATTCTGTAAGTTCCAAATTGGGATGAAAACTAAAATTGCCTGAAGTAAAAAAAAAAAAAAAAAAAGTTATCCTTAGGAAATAACCTTGTTGGGGTCCAAAAGTTCCAAGCAAAAAGAGGAGAGCACATCTATGGCAAAGAAGGACGACTGTACTGGGGGTTCTGCGAAGATCATACAACTCGAGATAATCTTCAAGGATTGGTATCCCTGTCCAAATCTTTATGATACCATACCTACAGCCTCAATGCTGTGAGTCACTTTACTGTGGCAGCCAGGCACAGGATCAATAACTTTTTCTTCTAAAAAGTTAATGCTACACATCTCCAGTTGAGGGGCAAAAATCATGAATATGAGACAATTTTTCTTTGAAACCAAAACTCTACTTTAAAAGGATTTGTAATGTCAAATCTTGAAAAAGATACAATCAGCAGTAAAATTCGGACTTCTTTCTCATTCACAAACATTACCGGTTGCCTGTCCAATATTACTGTGTTTCCCTAATTTAACTAAGAATGCTGCCTGCCTTTCTGCAAAGGCTCTCTGTTCACATCTAGCATTTTCTCAGCCAAATCGGACAGCCTCCAGGAGAGCTGTTGATACGAGATTTGGTTGGCAAAGGCTTCCAGCTCAGAGAAGTAGTACACTCTTAAGGGTGTGGAAGAACTGCTTTTTCTGGAAATACCCTGGCTTCCAACCAATCAATCCTGGCTTCTCGCTGCAGATTTTCTTTAAACTACGCTCTATACTTTTCTTCTGCATATCAGCTGGACACCTTTCCAAATAAACATCTCTGTGCAGTGCACTACTAAGCCGAGCATTCTTCCAAAGGGAGGGGAGAAATCCTGCTGCATCCGTTCACACAATCTGCTTGCGCTCCAGGCATGGCAGCTACGCACAAGATGAAATGACTTTGCAGAAAATTAACAACACCGCTTACAGTTTGGATAAAACCTCTTTTTCTGTGTCAACTGCTGGGAAAGCCAGCAGAGCACAGACTCACTGGAGAAGAGACAGGGGTTTGGACACAGGATACGGTGGTACAAACAAAGGGAAATACAATAAGATGTTTAGACAACCTGTTCATGTACTTATTTTGTTGGATAAGAGTTAAATTCCAGGATTCTCCAGTTTGAAAGTTTTTTTCCCAAATAAGAAAAATATTCACAATGCAAAGAACATGTCCATTCTCGAGAAAACAGAATTATATCTGAAGCTGAATACATTTTCCTTTTTTCAAAAATATGTACATAGATACATATTAAAAAAGTAAAAAACAACTAGAAGGCAATATTATATAATGAAAGATAATAGTGCTTATCTCTCTTGGTGTTGATTAAATGTCATTTATTGTCTTCTGAAGTTGCCTAAATTTTCTATAACGAACATGAATTATTTTTGTAATAAGAGAAAAACCCAAGACAGAAGACTACACCAATAATCATGAAATAATAGGATGAATTTAGTGATACAAATACTCAAATGCATTTCTAGTTGATTAGCGACTAATCTGGGGAGAACTGGATTGTTTTTTCTGCTTAGAGTACTATTAAAATTTATTTATATGTCCTAAAATAATACCATTTGAGGAAGGGGTAAGGAGAAGGTAGTTCTTGAGGGGGTGGCATCAGAGACACAGGGAAGCATGTCTGAAATTAAACAAGTTAGTGACTGAATTTGATATTCATCATGTCTACCTCCTTTTAGGTATTAAGATCTAAGCTCAATGGGAAAGCAACTTCCAAGTTTATAGCTTTGGTCACTTTCAAACGAGTTATTTTTGGCTACAGGCACTTGCCCTTCATAAAAATTAGTCATGTTACATGGAGACAGTTGGGGGCAGGGTCCATTTGAATGAGTGACTCATAAGTTTTCTATGCACAACACAAAAATTATTTCCAAGGATACAAGAGCAGGGAATACATGAACCCTCATGGAATTACACACAAAAGACAACAAAGCCAGGTGCTACACAAACGGAAAGGTCCATGACAGTTCTGCCGAATGATCTACATTGAGAAATGGCAACACACATTGGTCAAGTTAAAGTAAAGAAAAGAAGCTCCCCTCCCAGCTCACAGCTTTTCATGGGTAATTTCATAGCTAAACACCACCATGAATTACTTGACAAGCATACGTACTCCAAAGTGTCAACAAGTTAATTCAGGGCACAAGTCTTCTATGGCATGAAGTCTGACTGCTTGGTGAAATAAACTCTTATATTCAGGGTGAGATGATGCAGTTTAGTCAGTTCCTGTGCATATTTATTCCTCTTCTCTCCTGTTTCCCACCTTCTAATCACTTCACAAATGTCCTTACCAGAGAAACGAAGTGAAATTAAAACCAATCGATTTAGTTCCTTGTTAGAATTTTTAGTCAAAGTATGTGGGAATTGGAAATAACAGTGAGGTTTTGGTGTTCCCCACTGACTTCAATTATCCTTGTTATCCTTGTTCCCACTACCATGTACAGATGAAAACTAGAACCCTTTAACATTTGGGAGATAAATAGGTCTTAGGATTTTAGAAGCTTTCCTAATCCATCTGTCAGAGAGATCTTCTTGGGCTAATTAGAAGCCACTGAATGTTCAGGTACCATTAAGAACAATTTTAAATCACTGAAGATTTGGTAATCAAAAAGTAACTGAGGGGGCTTCCCTGGTGGCGCAGTGGTTGAGAGTCCGCCTGCCGATGCAGGGGACACGGGTTCGTACCCTGGTCTGGGAAGATCCCACATGCCGCGGAGCGGCTGGGCCTGTGAGCCATGGCCGCTGAGCCTGCACGTCCGGAGCCTGTGCTCCGCAACGGGAGAGGCCACAACAGTGAGAGGCCCGTGTACCGCAAAAAAAAAAGTAATTGAGGGACTAAAAATGTAGCTACAAGGTTCCAAATGTTTTAAAAGTCCAATAGTCTTTGTTATAAGTAGTTTTCTGGGGGGCTTCCCTGGTGGCGCAGTGGGTGGGAATCTGCCTGCCAATGCAGGGGACACGGGTTCGATCCCTGGCCCGGGAAGATTCCCACATGCCGCGGAGCAACTAAGCCCGTGTGCCACAAATACTGATCCTGTGCTCTAGAGCCCGTGCTCTGCAACAAGAGAAGCCACGACAATGAGAAGCCTGTGCACCACTTGCTGCAACTAGAGAAAGCCTGCGCACAGAACAAAGACCCAACACAGCCAAAAATAAAAACAAATAAATAAATACATTTAGTAAAAAAAAAAAAAAAATAGAAAGTAGTTTTCTGCTCTCTTCAGATATATCAGATCTTAGACCCATTTGGCAGATTTAAAAGAGTGACCTCAAAAAGGATCATTCTTTTTTGGGGATACACTGTATAAAACTACTGTGGACTGGTCTGCTTTGTGGCTCTATTATGTAGGACAGATGAGATCTTTAACAACCCATGGGCAAGAAAGGCCTGATCTGTAGCATTTGCCAATTTCCTCGGTGTAAATTTTCCCACCACAGTCAATTGATGTCACTGAGGAATTGGGAAGAGATGAGCAGAAGCACACCATTTCCACCATACAATAGATGTAAATAACCTTAAGAGCACAGATCATTGTAAAATGTAGTAAAATACAGGAAGTGATGAGGTTTGAGTATTTATGACCTTTGTTTTTAATGTAAGTTACATTTTATCTAAATATAATAAAATTTGATAATTACCCCCGCTTCCATGAGTTGGTATGGACTAGCCCCAGCACACCCCTTTAAAGTGGTCCTAGGACTTACCAAGAACACGTGCTCAAATATCTGTGTAGGGCTATCCATCTGACCAAGGATCACTATCATTTCATTATCTATAAATTCCTTGAATTCTCGCAAGTTGCACACCATTTGCATTTCCAATTCAGTTCGAATCTGAAACAGAGATGACATTTTGTACTAATCTCTGAAAAGTCCCTCTGGACTTCCAATCACTCACCATTTCTAGCCCCGCTCCTATTATCTTTCTACCTCTAGCCTTGGAACAATGGGGACTCAAGGTCTCTTACCTCTTTGGATGTGATATTCTCCAAATCCTTCTGCATCATAATCTCCCTTAATTTGGTTTTAATTAGCCTTTCTGTTCGCTCACGTTCAGTTGGTCTGAGAAGAGAGAAATGGTGATTTTTCTTAGGCAGGAATTTGACCAAGTTAATGAATGTGCCACCTGATCATGCTTCCAAACTGGCAGCCCTTCCCTTTGTTACCCTTAAATTTATACTCTGGAGGCACGGGAAAAAGAAACTTATACTTTAAAAAGTTTCTTTTCAGAATGTATAGAATATAAACATGTAGTGATTATTACTTGAAGAGATTGTACATGTCTAAAAGCCCATAAATATATTCACGTATACAGATCCAAGAAGGAGTAAAAGACAAATAGGCTATACTGAGTGTAATACTTTAATGGAGGACCATTTCCCATCAAGTACCCAAGTACCACTTGCTGAGCTAGAATACCAAGCTGGGAAGACCAGTGGTGCGGCCTACTATGGAACTGGGTCTTCTGTAGCTTAAAAATGCCACCCAATGCTGACCATCTGTTGCTACGGTTCTAGAAAAATGCGAAAGAGAGAAGAATGATTTCTGCCTTCTTCAATGAAGCAAATTCTCTTCCAAAATGGATTTTAAAGATTAGCTACCTGGAGTACTCCATCCAAAATGTTTTCTTTTTCACAAAAGCTCTCACCAATATCTCTGTGAAATTATTATCCCCATTTTACAGATAAAGGAAATAAACAGCTGAAAGGTTAAATGACATGCCAACCGTCACCTTCACTGGCAGGAGACCCAGAACTCTCCGTCCAGCCTAACACTCTACCTGCAAGATTATGCTGCTTCCCTTAGTCTTCTGAGTCTCTTAAAAACAAAAATTTCCCTTGGAACCCTACTATGAAATCAAACTAGGAAGCTGATTCTCCAATTACTGGAAAGATACTGGTTCAACATAACTAGATGCTTCTCTCTAAAAGCATTATTTCATATTATGCAGAATTTGAGTGAGGCTAACAGAGAGTACTTTCTGTCTCATCTTTCCCTCCTACCAACTTGAGAAAGGTATCTGCCCTGTACTTCCTTATTTGGAGATGGAAATGGACTAAGCCTTCAGGCATCCTGCCTGCCCTTGCTGCCTACGGCCTTATCACTGGCTGCAAAAATAGCTTCAGTATAATCTCCAAAGATGGATGCTCTGACCCCACAACCTTGGGGCTCCCCACCACTTGTACTCTTAGTTTCTCACGAACCCTGCAGAGTATAGCTAACGCCTCTGCCATTTCCCTGTCAATCGGCCAAAGCATCCCTGTCTTGACTAGGATTAACATTCTTAACCATGCTCCCCACCATTTTTCCTAGACATAGCTAATGGTAGAAAGTTATACATTTCAGTCTTCTACTAAAAATAGATATTGGTAAAAAACAAATTTTAGCACCTGTGTGCATCGGTTCGATTCCCTAGTTTAGCAGACTTTCTCCCAATCCTTCACACTTGTTGGGCCAGAGTGGTTTGGGAGCAGACATACCTGGGTTTTAATCCCAGCCCTGCTACTTACTAGTGGTACGACCTTGAACAAATACCTTCCCTTTGCTGAACCTCTGTTTCCTTTTCTATAAAATGTGAACAGTAATGCTATTTGCCTCACGAGGTTTTTATGAGAATTAAATGAGATACCATGTATGAAGTGCCTGGCATAACATCTGACGTACACTGGAGGCACCATACACCTATGTTCCCTGCTCTACCTTCCTTGGATTTCAAAATATAAACTTTATTCACAGTAGAGCACTTAAGTCCATTTTGGCATACATTCTCCTCTGTAACCTCAGCATTATTTTTTAGGCTTTTCTAGTCAACTTAGGGAAGAAGAGGGAATGGAAAAGGCATTACAACACAAACATACTTTCTCCCTTGATTTCACTAGAGAAAAATCTGGAAAATACATATATACACAAAGAAAATAAAAATCATTGAAAATCCCCATCATTATTAATACTCTCACCTACAGCTCTCAGTCTTTTTCTACAGACAGACATTTGTTTATTAAATATATCTTAAATTGTGGTTATATTGTACCTAGTAAGAATTAACATTTAATGAGCCTTTACCATGTGCCAGGGACTACATTTTACATTACTATTATTTTTTTTTTTGCTCAGGGATAGAGAGAGATTATGGGCAATTTTATTTTCTTTCCTTTTTGTGTTGTAATTTCTAAATCTTCTCTAATAAAATCAGGAAAAATGAAAAGTCTGATTTAAAATGTCCATTTATGAACAAGATGAGACATCCATGTCTCCAATACCCATCAACCAGTCATAAAGCATGAAATCAATAACACTGCCCACGATTCTGAAAGCCATACATACTATCCTTATCTTTTTAGTTACTGTGGAATCTTATTTATTTATTTGTTTGTTTATTTATTTATTTATGGCTGTGCTGGGTCTTCCTTGAGGGCCTTCTCTAGTTGCGGTGATTGGGGGCTACTCTTCGTTGTGGTGCGCGGGCTTCTCATTGCAGTGGCTTTTCACGGGCTCTAGGCGCACGGGCTTCAGTAGTTGTGGCTCACAAGCTCTAGAGCGCAGGCTCAGTAGTTGTGGCGAATGGGCCTAGCTGCTCCATGGCACGTGGGATCTTCTCGGACCAGGGCTTGAACCTGTGTCCCCTGCACTGGCAGGCATATTCTGAACTGCTGCGCCACCAGGGAAGCCCCAGTTACTGTGCAATCTTGAAAGGACTAGAGCTACTAGTACTAACTGGTTCTCGTACCAATAATACCCTATACAAAAAAGCCTTCACTGTTTTTTTTGACTGTTCCATTCACACAATTCTTGGAAATTTCACCTTTCCTAGTAAAAAGCATTTATTATCTAAATTAAGTCTTTAAAAAAAGAATCACGAATTGTTTTGGTATCACTTTAGGAATCTGAAGGTGAAGGTTTGTAAGACCATTTAGCAAGTAGCTACTCTTCTTTCCCAGATGTAGAACACCTTGGAAGTGCAGAAAGATCAATTCAGAGCAAAATAAACATCCTGATTAATTTCCAAAGCAGGAACTAAGTGTGAAAAAATTTCCAAAATAGTCACATAAGTTTCAACACATAGACCTAAAAAGGAAATAAACATCAGCTCCACCTTAGGCTATCCAATTTGCAGTACAGCAGGGAGATTTAATAAAAATGTTACAGACCTAACAAGGCAAATGTGGGGCTGAGTAAGACAGAAATTACAATATATATTTTTAAAATTTGAACAGAAATCAGTTAAAAATTAGCATAACAACGTAGGTATTCTAAATTGACTGGAAACATCTTGTTTTCTTAAGTATTAGCAACATCCCTCTAAAAGCTTCTCTATGTCATTAATTTGCTTAGGAAATGCTTCTTTTAAGATAATGGAAGGTCAGACTTCAGCCTAACTCCTTTAAACTCAAATTTCAAATTAGTGGAATCTGAATTAATGGGATTTTATGGTATTGCAGATCTTAACTATGGAGACTCCACTGTGCCCAGGAGTGAAACTCTTCAGGCCTTTGCACACAACAGAAAGGACAGGTTTCTTTGCGAGGCAGATGTGTAGTGCAGACAATGACTAATATCACTGGTAAGGTTAATTCCCTAAGAGGAGAGATTAGGGAGGAACATGCTGGTTCTGACCCCCAAGAACGCAACAGAGAGGACTTCCATGATCCTCAGCAAGATGACTTACATGTCTGTGAAAAGAGCTGGAGAGTCAGGCCGGTGGGACTGCACATCCTGCATAGCATTCCATTCATTGACTGAGGATTGATCTGAGTTGATATGGCTCTCATAATAACTCACCCAGGTGAGAAACAGGCTGCCAGGGTAGTAGTTATGCATTCTGGCGACTTCACAAGCCTTGTGTAGACTCTGTAATGCAGACCTGAAAGATATGCTGGGAAATGAGCACTGGAGAACTGTGGGGATACCAAAAGGCCAATAATCCATGTGCTCCCCAAACTCTTCCAATTTTTAAATCCTATAGAGTTGGGCCTCTGGAGAATCTATTCCTTGGAATTCAAGAATCTCTGATTCTGATCATACTACATTATCTCTTCATAGCAATCAACTAGACATTTCTTGCTGAAAGATATGATGCATTATTAAGGCAGGGGGTAGAGGGGAGCAGGAGAACTGACAAGCTACCAGTGAAAAATAGGTCTGAGTACCTATGGAGCTCACAATCCTGTAGTTGGAACCACGCTGTGGCTACTGCCACTAGAGAAGTAAAGATCTACTTCATTTACTACACAAACATTTGTTTCTCTTGGCACAGAGTCACGTTAGAACACGTATTCCCTATGACTCTTAGAGGTTCCACAAAGATCACATAGACAGATGTTCCTAAGCCTTGAGGACAAGTCCTTTAATGCCCAGGATGTACTGATCTAATGATATCTGTCATTCTTGCTACCTTAGTCTCCTAGTCTTTTTAAACCATTTATTCATACACTTGAGCTACTTTCTAAGAACAGCTCTGGTTATACTGAGACTAATTAAATCTCTGACTCTGAACTCAGGAACTCAAGAAGGGTAAACAAAACTGAAAAGTACCTTTTTGGTTATATACTTGGGAAAACTAAAGCCAGAAATGCTAGGAAGAGTTATACAAGAGCAGGCATCTTTCTATGTTTTTGTTTACTGATTTGTCTCAAGTGCCTAAAAGAATGCCTTCTTTAAAAAAAAAAAAAAAAAAAAGAATGCCTTCTAGTTCAAAGTTGGAGCACAGTTAAAATTTGTTGAATGAAATGTCTTATTAGCTATAAACTAATGTCTCTCTCCTAAGGGAAAAGGATAGTATGCGAGTACTCTGTGGCCAATCTTTTTCTTAAAAATGCCTTTTTATTGTTTTTTTTCTTTCATAACAAATGTGATCATGCTCATTTTAGAAAATTTAGGGACCTCAGGTAAATGGCAGAAATATCCTTAATCTGACTGCCCAGAAATAACCACTCTTGGTCTCTGCAGAGATCAGCTGATCATATTCTGCACACCATTTAACTTGTTCTTTTACTATACACCTTGTCATCAACATCTTTCCAGGTCAATAAATATTCTTCAACTAGATAATTTTTAATGGTTGCATAATATTTAGAAACATGGATGTACCATAATTTAACTGATTACTATTATTTTAGCCATTTAAATTGCTTTCCTTTTTATTTTATTTTTTTTGCGGTATGTGGGCCTCTCACTGTTGTGGCCTCTCCCGTTGCGGAGCACAGGCTCCAGACGTGTAGGCTCAGCGGCCATGGCTCACGGGCCCAGCCGCTCCGTGGCATGTGGGATCTTCCCGGACCGGGGCACAAACCCGTGTCCCCTGCATCGGCAGGCGGACTCTCAACCACTGCACCACCAGGGAAGCCCCCTAAATTGCTTTCCATTTTTTGCTACTATTAGAACACTGACAAACATTTTTACAGTCAAAAATTTGCACACACCCTTATTACCTTAGGATAAATTCTTAGAAGCACAATTACTATTGTATGCTTCAAAGGGCATACAAAATGATACAGCAAGCTGGCAAATCATTCTCCAGAAAGGTTGTTCCAGTTTATTTTCCCACAAGTAAGTCTATGACAATGTTGTTCCTTAAGTCCTTGTCAACCCCATAAAATGTAAATTAAAAAATAAAATTATGACCAACTTCATGAGAAAAACATGCCAGTCCATTTTTAGTAGGGAAACAGATTTTCCCGTAAGAACAAAGTTGCAGAATCTTTTAAAATGCCTCTTTTTACTTAAAGTAAGCCAAATTCTCAGAATTCTCAGCAAATTTCAGTTTCTTACACAGATTCAAAGGTAAAAGCCAGCTTAGTGCAATGTACAGGATATTCAATGCATGTTTTCTTCATCCAGGAAACACATGCTTCAAAAGCATATGCCACAAGTGTCTGGTGCAAATGTCCTAAACACACTCAAGGCATAACCAGCTCATACTTCAGCTGCAGAGGCTGCAGTAACTACTTTCCTGTGAAGGAAACACCTGGTCTAAATGCTGCTTTGATCCATACATCATCTTTTTCTTTTCTTTTTTTTTTTTCTTTTGTGACTTTCAGTTCACTACTCCTCATGTGGTACACCAAAAAAAGTTTATTCTGCAATAAGCCAGCAGACCTAGGACTAGTCAGTCTACTTTAGAACATCAAAGCTTGAATTACTTGAATCCTTAATTAAGAATTAAGACTGCTTTGTACTCCTCCCCAAAATATAACTGAAAACACTGCATTTATGGGACTTAGGACTTACGGGTTTTACCTGGTATAGGTCAGTTGCTTTTAATGGACCCTTAGTCAAAAGAGGTCGTAAGTTTTCTATGAGAAATTTATCTGTGAAATATGCCCTAAATCTAAAAATTGGTCTAAACACATAACCTGAAACTCTGTCCTACCTCAATTACTGCATGAAATAAGATTTAATTGTTCAGCTTACTCTCTTTTAGGACCGCACCCACTTCAAGCCTATCAATCCTGTTATTCAGGGGTAAGTTATCTCCCTGGAGTCTTTTTCAGGCTCCTTTATTTCTTGTTTGGCTTGCATTCTGCCCATTCTACTCCTCATGGGGACTTCCACTATACAACAGGCAACTGAATGAGGAACTGAAATTCAAATCGCTGACTGGGGTATGACTCTGAATCTTAGAGTCACATCATTCCCTGTTTATACTGGATCATTTTTCTAGATAATCTAGAACAAATGAATAAGAATCTATTCTGTCTAAACGTAAGAGATACTCTTAGGCCAGTTATATAACCTCTCCAAACTCTATGGTTTTCTCACCCATAATAAGGAGCTAATAATACTATTTTGGGGAGTTGGTGTGATGATTAGATGTATTCCATGTAAAGCACTAGGCTCAATGCCTGACATATATAGTAAGTAACCCAAAAGTGTCAGTACACCAGCTGATGGTTATTAACAACTACAATGTTTTTTCTAGGCTTTATTTGCATTATGTAAATAGTCTCACAAACAGTTGCCAGCAATTAAATGGAAACTTATCGATGTATAATATAACTCCATCAATGCTATCCGTGATTACCTGAAGAAAGGGGAAGTTAATGCATAGTTGTGAATGTTCTAGACTTGGCTCTAGACTGCTACTAACTTAGTCAATGTGTCCCTATAAAACTCAGTTCCAACTGGCTATCTGATCCTTTGTCTTCCAGAGTCTAAGAGCACCTCTGAGTTTCACTTGTTCACCAACGCTGAAGGCCTTCCATTGTGATAATCTGAAAACTGAACTTCTAGGTCATCTTTAACTATGATGGCCACACAGACAGATCAAACAAAATCCTATACACACAAACAGATCATACAGCATTTTCATAAAGAACTGTGCCATTTCAAATACTACTTCTCACAAAATATTGTTCTAATAACATTAAAAAAACTTTCATAGAGATATTAAAAGTCCTCTTACCACATTGCCTGCACAGACACAGGTTTGAATATGTGAACTCTGTTATCTGTTGATACGCTGAACCCACTAAGGAAAACAGAATGAGACAAAAATCCATAAATGAGAGTAGGTTATTTCAGTTGTGAGTTTTCAAGGCTGTTTCCCAGGCTAGCAATTGCTGGCGCAGTAGAAGGTATCATCAGGCACTTTGTGTACAAGTTAACTGGAGTATGGGACTTGACTGAAAAGCTTCAACGAATTGTCTGATTTTATCTACCAAGCAAAATGAATGGACTCCCACATTGGAGTCAGGGAATTGCATACTGTTTCCCAGCTGTAGCTATGGACAAACTGTTCTGCTGTATGTTTCTATTTGGAAGTCTTGTGGGTTCTTAGCAAACCTGACCCTGGTTTTATAAACTGGAGCAAACATCTTGGTCTCTTGGGGACACATTCTAAAAACACCAGTAGGTGGGGGTGGGGGGTCACTGGAAAGAACTGGCACAGGAATGGGTTATACTGTAGGCTGACAGCTGGCAGAGGCAGCAAGAGATTATGTGAAACAGAACGTATCATCCTCTGGGAGAGCACTGCAACAGTCCCACGTGCTCAGACTAAAGAGCGAGCCAACAAACTAGCTCTTCTTTGTGTGGATTCTTACCGTAGTCGGTCTAGAGGAGTAGAAGCGAGAGGCTCTGGCAAGCTGTATTTTTACTCTACTTTACAAAACAGGAGTTTAAAAGGACTCACTGAGCTGCTGACATGACAGTTCAGCTGGGCATAATGGGCCTCCCATTCAGCTGAATGAATGGGCACTAAGATGGAACCCCACCCCTTGGCTTTCTGTAGGAGAATAAAAAGGGAAAGCTCTTACCCATCACCATCCAAATGAATTAGGGTGTCACTCCAGAGAGGCAGGACTAAACCCATGGTACAAGTGCTACTGCAAGACAAGAAATAGTCCATAAATTACTTCCTGTTACTCTAGGAAGCAGCTGTTTATTAACTCTTTCACTACAAAGGATAAGTCCCTAAGCTCGAAATTCTGACATAAGTGCAGAAATTTCTATTATATTACCAGTAACCCAACATATGTGTCCACAAGCTGTTTTTAAACAGGTGTTAGTTAGGTCTCTAGGTATTAAACATAGAGAACTTATTGACTGAGCTTCCTTTACTGCTGTCTTGCAAATGGCCACTGTCTAAAAAGTCCAGGTGATCGCTGACTTGCAACTGGCAGGTCTCAGCCCAAGTTCACAGCACCCAATTCAACTCAGAATTATTTCCAATGCCAAGAACTATTGCTAGTTACTGAAGACCTCTGACTATGTGATTTGCTCAATTCTAATCCTGCGGTTTACATAGATTTATTAAATACCAGAACGTACTCAATAGTCTAAAAGGGAAAAGTAATTGTTAATGGTTTGTAATCAAGTTAGAGAGACAAAACAGGCACATTACAACTTAAAAAAATAGAACAGTGCTTGGTGGCTGTGCACTGAAACAGCATTGCTGAAATGCAGAGTGAAGCGGAATGTCAACCACCAAAAAAAGAGTAGCTCTAGTATGGTATGTTAAAATATTATTTAAATCACACCCTATCCCAGGGAGGAAACTAGCTTTAAGTTAATGGAACAGGTTAGGATGGGAAGCCATGGACTCCCAATTGTGTCTCTATCACACCACTTCTCTGGACAACTATAATCTACCCTAGAACTCTGCCACTTTCTCTCCTTAAGGCTGCCATACACCATTTTCCCCTCCATTCAGTCTCCCAAAGGCTCCTACACCCTCTCCCTTCCAATATATCTTAGAAAAGCAGCATGGTATGGTAGAAAGAACACCAGATGTAGGAGGTGGAACAGCGAAGTACGGTTAAGAGCACAGGCTCTGGAGTCAGAGGGGCTTTGGAATCTGGATTCTGGCATTAACTGTATAATTTTAGGCAAATTATTTAATTGCGTTGTGCTCCAGTTTCCTCATCTGTAAAACTGGGATAAAACCACCTCCTTTATTGGGCTGTTTTGAAGGTTAAATTAGATAACACACCAAAAACAAATGTGTACAACAGTGCCTAAAACACAATAACAACTACCACGTATTGAGCAGTTATACTATGTCAAAAGATCTGGATTCGATCTCCTTCAGTATTTCAATTCCTTTTGACAAGTTATTTAACCTCTCACAGCCTTAATTTCTTCATCTTAAAATATAGGTAATGAAACCTAAGCCTCACAGGATTATCATAAAAATTTAAAATATTTAAAGTGAAACAATACATATGAATGTATTGTCATGTAAAACAAATGCTGAATATGAATCTGTGGTGGGTGCTCTAACACAATGGAAAGTGATTTTGGCAGGGCAGGGTGGGGGACATTATGAAAAGTGCATTAAAAACAACATGGGGGAGCTTCCCTGGTGGCACAGTGGATGGGAGTCTGCCTCCCGATGCAGGGGACACGGGTTCGTGCCCCGGTCTGGGAAGATCCCACATGCCGCGGAGCGGCTGGGCCCGTGAGCCATGGCCGCTGAGCCTGCACATCCAGAGCCTGTGCTCCGCAACGGGAGAGGCCACAACAGTGAGAGGCCCGCGTATCGCAAAAAAAAAAATAAAAAAATAAAAACAACATGGGGAATACTGAACTCCCACTGCTGCTGGAGTCACTGCAGGGCTAACAAAGGCCACTCCCTAGTTGGGCTGTATCTAAGGCTCTGCACTGCACTTGCTGCCCCGTGTTACTCACAACTCCACTAGTGATTCCAGAGTTCAGGAGATTCAAATCAAGATTGCAACAGCTTAGGCACATTGTAACCTTGGGCCTGAACTCCTGAACAGCTATCAAGCCAGGCCCTGGAGGGAGGAAGACTGCTCCACCACTGTTTCTGTTGACTAGATGAGGTGAGTACAAGGAAAACCTGTTTTTAAAATGGCTTCCCAAGGTTGAGCGAGTTATTTTTAGAGTAGTTTTTTTTTTTTCCTTAAGTGAATGCTTAGCTAGGTCCTAGCAGCAAGTATAATTTGGGTATAAACATGAAGGATTTATAGCTTAGTGACAAATCTAGAAATTAAGTAACTACAGAAGATACCAAAGGTCCAAAAGAGTGTGATCTATGAGCTTGTGACCAGACACCAGTTAAACTTTAGACAAGTGACAATGATATGCAGGAACCAAACATCACATTTTCTGCTTGTATTCAGGTTAGAATGCTTTTTTACATTAAGAAGTAGCTTTTTCACATGACAGGAAAGAGAGGCCTGAATTAGGCACACCTAGTATTTTTATCTAGTTTATCTTGAGTCTCATGAAAGTTTCTCCATTAAAGTATAGTTACTTATTTTAATAGATACTCATCCCATTAAAAAATTATTTATTGAGTGCCGCTATGTACCAGACATTTCAAGGTGTTGGGGGTATGAAGAAAAATTATAAAATAATACCATAAAACTCTATTACTTTATAACTTGAAATATATACCAAATGCAATTTGGAAACCAAGGTTATACTTTTTATTTAAAAATTTATTACTTAAAATATAACACAATACTCAAAGAACTTATAAATAGGCTAAATAAATTGGCTGTAATATATCTTGAGAATTACTTGGGATGAGCATGTCATAAACAATCTGGGTTCCACTTTGGTTTAATACTGTTTTGAAACATTAACTTTTTATATTCTCAGATACAAAATGATACAGATTCCTTCAAACAGCAACTGAGATAGAAATGATACTAGATTACTTGAGCAACAGTATTCTGAAGTGGGCAGCAATTTTCTTACTGTCCAAGCTCATTCAAACAGAGGATGTGGGGGAATTCATAATATCAAATTTACCAAATAGAATGAAAACTAGTTTCTATAGCTTTCCTTATCACATTTTGTCTTCCATAAACGAAAATTGTCTTTTGTTAGTCAGATATGATTCAGGCAGGACTATTACCAAAGACAGATGCAGTTTATCGGGGATAAATTACTGGGCACCCACATTAATAAGCATTCTTTATGATTTCTGGGAACGTTTAGGACAAAGTGAAAGAGAGATAAGATTAGACATCTGATTTCCCAGACTCTGGGTCAGGAGAATCTGAAGTTGTCGCCTTCTCTCTCTAGGGCAAGACTCAAATGACATTTCCATGCAGCTCCAGTTCCTGTTTTATGGGATTTCCAAAGGAGGAGTCAGGGAGAACCAAACAAAGGAAATGAGATGGAGAGCAGCCCTGTCCACCTGATCTTTCTGCAATGATGGAAATGTTCTATAAGTGTACTGTCCGACAGGGAAGCCACAAGCCACATGTAGCTAGAGTACTTGAAATGTGGCTAGCTGTGGCTGAGGAACTGAAATTTTAATTTTATTTAATTTTAATTTATTTAAATAGTTACAATGTGATTAGTGGCTATTGTACTGGACAGTACAGATCTAGAGACATAAAAACCCAAATCAGAGGTCTTAAAGTACTAATGAATGTAGGCAAGGTAGGTATTCTTACAGGATAAATGCTTATTGAAAGATCTGTGTTGCTTAGGTAACACCAGAGGTTAAAACCATGCAGGAGAAAAAGCTTCCTAAATGTGGTTTACAAGCCTGTGTAATTTCAGAGCGTACAATTAAAGGCTGTAAGTGGTATACAAGGTAACAACTCTGGCCTTGTGATCCTGGTGAACCCACATATCATTTTCAGGTTGACTGCTATGTACAAGCTCAGGTAAACACTAGTTTGGGAATCTTTCTGGTGACAATGTGATTTTTTTTTTTCCTTCCAACATCAGGACAATGAGAATCACTCTTAGTCTCCTCTTCTCTTTGCCACTAAATTCTCCCAGGCCTGGGTCACACCCCTAGCTACTCCACAATCGCATTCTAGTCCTGAACCAGGAAGTCAATGCTTTGAGATATCTGGCAGGATTTCCTGAGGCTTATTATCTACAGTGCAAAGATCTGCTTAGCAGCCACATTCCACAGTCTTCCCAAGGTTTCTCCAAAAAAAAAATGGGAAAATAAAATGGAAAGCAACAAACCTTGGAGGCACAAAAAAGCCAGGTGATACATGGTATCACCTTAGGTATCATCTTAGGATGTATAGTGCTGCTAAAGCCAAAGGTAAATGATTATAAAAGGTTCTGTTTTGAGTTTAAACAATCATCCCCCCTGCCTTTCTTTAACTCAGAAGAAGAAAAAAGGAAGTGTAACATTTGACAAAAGCAAGGTGCAAGGCCATGGATATAAGAGACTGGAATTAAAGTGGGCTCTCTTTGAACCCAGAACCCACTGGTACACTATCACAAAGGGTGTGTGCCCCAGAACCACCAAATGAATCGTTACTGCTTAAAATAAAGAGGACTGTAAAGAAAAGCCAGTTTTTTCCCCCCCTTGGAGATAGAAATTTAAATCATTTGCTTTATATCATTACCATCTAAAGATGAGAGGAAGAAGGTAAGGAATAGTGGTAAATTAGGAACACACAACCAAAGACATTCACTAAACATTTTTGTCTCTCAAGATTGTGTGACTAAGATACTTTTGATGTTCTCTAGTTTAACCCACTGAACTTTTAGAGTAGAACTGCATAAGGTGTTTTTGTCACAACTCAAAAGGTACCTGGAGTGGGTTGTTTAAAAAGAGGTTTTCTCATTCTCCCCTCTGTGGTACCATACCTGTCATTAGAGGAGAAATCCATTCCTAGGACGATGCTTTCTTCAGTGTCTTGTCTACCGTTAGTTGAAACCACTACCATATAGCGTGTTCGATTCTGGTAAGTACTTTCTAGTCTTACAGCCTGGAGGTTAATAGACAATAAAGAAATTAAGAAATTTAGAAGATCAATTTTAGATCATTCAACCCTTTTTACATCACCATTTTAAAGCATACTCAAGGAGATAGCAGAGCCAGTAATTAGGAGACCTAAATTCAAATCCCAGTTCATGGATTAACTATGAAAACTTCAGTAAGTTAACTGGAGGGAAATATAATAATACCTATTCCATTGGGTTGTAAGAATCATATGAAATAATGCATGTAAAGTACAGTGCTTGGCATATACTAAATGCTCAATAAATGTTTGCCATTAGGATAATTTATAACAATAACGATTACCAGGGCATGTTCTAATGATCTAAGAGTGGAATGTGAGGTATATGAATGTGAGCACCTGACTCACAGATCCATGTCCCGCAAACAATTATAATAGGAAGCAAAGTTTAATATCTAAGAGAAATATGCTCTATTGCATTCTTACAGATTATACACTACATGATTTTCTTTAGTTTCAAATATCAGAAGTTTATATTATTTTTATCAAAATTATGGTATTTTAAAAGGTCCTTCAGAAAATTCAAATATGCACATGGTCTCAGATGATATTAAGGATTTACTGTAAGTGTGATAATGGCATTGTGGTTATGCCTTTTTCTTAAATATCTGGAGTGAGATGACCTGAGGCCCAAGTTTTACTTTAAAATCTTCCAACAATGGGAAGCAACAAGATATTCTTCAGTAGGTAAATGGATAAACTGTGGTACATCCAGATAATGGACTAAAAAGAAATGAGCTATCAAGCCATGCAAAGACATGGAGGAATCTTACAGGCATATTACTAAGTGAAAGAAGCCAATGTGAAGAGGCTAGATAGATAGTATGATTCCAACTCTATGACATTCTGGAAAAGGCAAAACTATAGAGTCAGTAAAAAGATCAGTAGTTGCCAGGGGTAAAGGGAGCACTAAGGATTTTTAGGGCAGTGAAATTACTCTGTATGATACTCAAGTGGTAGATACGTGTCATTACACATTTGTCAAAACCCATAAAATGTATAGCACCCAAGAGTGAACCCTAATGTAACTATGGACTTTGAGTAATAATGATGTGTCAATGTAGGTCCATCAGTTGTGACAAATGTTCAGCTCTTGTGGGAGATCGTGATAATGGGGGAGGCTATGCTTGAGTGGGAATAGAGGGTACGTGGCAAGTCTCTGTACCTTCTGCTCAATTTTACTGTGAACATAAAACTGTTCTAAAAAATGCAGTCTATTAAAAAAATTTGCTAAGAGGGTAGATCTTCTATTAAGTTCACCACCGTCGTCATCATCCTAAGGAGGAGGAAGAGGAGGGAGGCAGGGCTGGAGGGAACTTCTGAGGTGATGAATATGTCTATGATATAGACTGTGGTAATGGTTTCACAGGTACATACTTATCTCCAAACTCATCAAGTTGTATATATAAATATGTACTTTTTGTATGTCAACCGTACCTCAAAATAAAGTGGTTTTTAAAAAGTTCCAGCAAAGAAAGAATAAAAGGGAGATAAACGAAAGAAATCTGGCAAAATGTTGATGGTTATTAAAGTTGGATAACAGGTTCATGCAGACATATTTTCTACTTTATATGTTTGGGAATTTTCTTAATAAGAAGGCTCAAAAAGATACTTTATAAACCTTAAAAATAAAGTAAAATGGCTACTAGTCAACATTCATTCAATTATTTACTCTGTATCTACAGTGTATATCATCAGGGCAGCCATGAGGATTCAATGGTGGAAGAGAGAGATATGGTTCCTGCCCTCACAGACTGTACAGTCTAGACTACTCTTCTTTTTATCTGTTAATAAAAAGCCAGGAAGATGTGCACTGGAGGCAATATCCTCTGTATAACATACTCTCCCACCCCCACTCCTTATCTCAGAAGAGAAACGGTTTCAATCCTATCACCTGGCTCAAGAAATCTGTCACAAATTTGTTAGAAATTTCTATCTGGAATTCTTTCAGCGCTACTCTTCTTGGAGTCTCCTCCTTCATTCTGTCACTATTCCAAAAGTGGCCCGCAAAGAAAAAAAAGAGACATCACATGACCCACTTAAAAAGGCAGAGGTGAGTCAGTCTCTCCTGGCTATCTTTTCACCTCTATTCTGATACTCCTAGGAAAAGCTACTTGTAAGCACAATCACCTGAAGTAACTACATTAAGCTTGTCTCTAATAAAGAGCTGATACAACAAGAATGTAATTCCCACCATACTAACTCCATGTACCAGGTAGAGAGCTGTACTGATGACTTTTATGTTCCATGAAATAATAGAACATTTCAAACCAAATTCACTTCTGAGAAGCTAAGAGGAACTACTAGTTAAACTGACGAAGGTCTAGCCCTATTTGGCTGGGACCAAGTGAGCATTATACACATAGAGCTATGAGTAGCAGTAAATGCACATGAGGAGGACTGAAAGGCAGCACAGACTCTATGATTCTAGAAACATTCCACAAAATATTAAACTAACCAAAAACCTGGTGCAGGTAAACTAGAATTTCTTATAAACAAGATCTCAGCTATTATTACATATCTAAACCTGGGCTTGCTTTGGCAAGCTCTGATCTAACTGTTCAGTTTCCTGAATATGTATGTTACAGGTCTTTTATCCTGTCAAAGCTCTGAGAATTTCTGGAAAGGCTCACATGCAAATGACATGGAAACAACTAAACTATGCTTCTGATCATTTATCTATAACTTCTACACCAACTATTGGGGACTGATTGGCTAAGCTGAAGCTGATAAAGGTAAAAACAAAAACAAACAAAAGACCTCCATAAATATTACCTATTATGCAAGTTATCAGGCCAAGTTAGCAGGTGGGTAGCAAGTTTCTTTGTGATATTCAAATAAAACATTAGTTGTTTCTCTTTTAAAAGTGAGGTGTGTATCTGTTTATCTATGTATCTATTTAAAATATAAAGAGCATTTCAAATGTTTGGCCCTCCCTTGCTTAATCTAATCAGAACAGAAGATCCTAAACCTAATGGGAAAGGCCCCAGTCATCTCACACTGATTTAGGCTTGAGAAACTGGCACATCACAGATTCATTCCATTTTAAGCTTCTTAGATGGAAGAATAGCACTTAGAGGTCTTGGGATTTGATCATGGACCTCTACATAGCACCTACAGTTACTACTAAACCTTTACTAAATGGAAGTGGAGCTTTAATCAGTGGGTGAGAAGCCATGACATTAACTTAACACCTACATCCTAATTAGAAGGGCAAGATCAAAAATTTTTTTTTCATTAATTAATTTATTTTTGGCTGCGTTGGGTCTTCGTTGCTGCGTACGGGCTTTCTCTAGTTGCAGTGAGCGGGGGCTACTATTTGTTGCTGTGCATGGGCTTCTTATTGCAGTGGTTTTTCTTGTTGTGGAGCATGGACTCTAGGCACGTGGGCTTCAGTAGTTGTGGCATGTGGGCTCAGTAGTTGTGCCTCACAGGCTCTAGAGCGCAGGCTCAGTAGTTGTGGCGCACGGGCTTAGTTGCTCCACAGCATGTGGGATCTTCCCAGACCAGGACTCGAACCTGTGTCCCCTGCATCGGGAGGAGGATTATTAATCACTGTGCCACCAGGGAAGCCCCAAATCAAATTTTTTTATAAAATTTTTTTTTTGCAATGCCAGGGGACAGACCTGAGGCTTCGAAATTCCCTTTAAGCTTCAAGATTCTAAATTAAGGAAATAAATAAAAATTTAAGAGCCACAGCATAGAGAAAATACTAATACCCACCCTGGTTTGAGGTCTATTTCACTCCTGTGTTGGGGAGATTAACAAAATCTAATAATCTAATTTGATTCATTAAGTCAATCAGAGAAATATAATTTAAAATGGCAGTTTGCACATACCCTAATATTAGAATTGGCAGGAATTCCAATGTTTCCTCAGTTTCCAGAACTCACATGGAATAGATGACAAATAAGGCAACAATTCAGATGCATTTGATTAAAGTTCTCATTGAAAAGGATACTACTGAAGTTTACTCTAATCGCCCAAATAAAATAACATTTTGTTTTTTTAACGTCTTTATTGGAGTATAATTGCTTTACAATGGTGTGTTAGTTTCTGCTTTATAACAAAGTGAATCAGCTATACATAAACATATATCTCCATATCTCCTCAACATTTTGGATTTAAAAAAATATTTTTCTTACCTATCTATCTATCTATCTATCTATCTATGGTTGGGTCTTCCTTGCTTTCCCTAGTTGTGGAGGGTGGGGGCTACTCTTTGTTGTGGTGCACGGGCTCCTCATTGTGGTGGCTTCTCTTGTTGTGGAGAACGGGCTCAGTAGTTGTGGCTCGTGGGCTTAGTTGCTCCACAGCATGTGGGATCTTCCCAGACCAGGGCTCAAACCCGTGTTGCCTGAATTGTCAGGTAGATTCTTAACCACTGCGCCACCAGGGAAGTCCCAACGTTTTGGATTTTAAAACGTGGCAGCAATAGCAACTGAGAAAATTATTCCAAGAAAGTCCATTTATTGCTAAATTTGGAATAGTACAAGTTTCAGGAGAACTGGATCCAGCAATCCTAGGTCTGAGAAGTCATCTCATTTTCAAAGCTCATCTTATCAAAGAATGTTAAAAACTTCCCTTGTTTAAACGCTTAATCTGATTATAAGCAGTTCACAAACCAATACAACAACTTCTCTGCTCAGCATCATCCAGCATCAGGAAATACTCCTTAAGTTTACATTGCACCTTTGTCTTTAATCTATTTCCAACAAGAATCTTACATCATGCCCCTACATGCAATGTTTATCCTGAGGGAAGCCACATTATAAAGTCCCAACGTCAGAAGGCAGCTCACGCAATCCATCAAGAAAGAAAGGTTTCAAAAGTATGCAAATATTAAATTCTAGCCAAAAGAACAAAGTTAATACCTAAAATTAAAATAGACTTCAGATGTGACACTAATGAACTAAAGAACACTGTCTTCAAAAGAAACAGAGCTTGAGGGAGTCTCTGGATTTTATTATTTTAAAAAATCTCGATGAAATTCTTTAAAAAAAGACCCTATGGGAGGACTTCCCTGGAGGTCCAGTGGTTAAGACTCTGCCCTTCCAATGCAGAGGGTGCAGGTCGGGGAACTAAGATCTCTCATGCCGCGGGGTGCAGCCAAAAACAAAAAACAAAAAACCCCTGCAAACCCAATGACTTATATCTGTGCAGGCATTAAAAACAGATTTATTTACTGACATGGAAAGATACCCACAGGAAAGTCTGACAAAAGCAGGTTATAAAACAACATTTAGATTTTCACCTGTTTGTTTAAAAAAAAAAAAGATAAAAAAGGCACTCTCTGACATGACACATACTTTTTTTCTTCTTTCATTTCTGAGCTCAGATCAAGTACAGAAACCTTAATAGTTATAAAGGTCAGTAGTAAAATCTTTTCATCATGGCTCAGAACTGATTAGCCTTTCATACACACACTGCCCCTGCCCGCAACTTCATTCAACCACTGACAAGTCTTCAGTGATCCACTGTCACCTTGTAAGTACATAAGCCCTTACTTATGTTTTAAATTACTTTATACTTTTGCTTCTCAGTACTACAGAGATCATGCATTAGGTAGACTGCAAGGTTTTCTGATGCTCAGATTTGGCTATTTTCATCACTGACCCAGTTCAGTAAGAGCAGATCGCAGAGAATCAGACACATACTCTTACACGTACGCTTAAGACTAGAAGGATACTCATCCAAACAGTAAGAATGGTTTTCTTGGAGTACAGGATACAAAGTGATTTTTACTTTGTCTTTATGCCTCTCTGTACTGTCTGATTAAAAATAAAAAAATTAACCCCTTTTTCTTTTTGGAAAAAAAAAAAACAAAACCAAAAAACTCATTTTCTTAAATTCCCCTGCAAATTACTCAAAACAACTCCTAGTACCTTGTCAGCACCTCACTGCTAGTTAAAAACACTAGCTTAAGTTACTTTAAATGTTAGCAAAGCTCTTAATTTCCCAGTCTATTTTTATTTTTAATTAAATGGGTCTTTGATAATGTGCAAGAGCACTGTAAAACCACTGCCTTCATATTATCAGCTATGGTCTTCCCAAGTACTAAAGCTAACGCTTAAGATTGTATTTACAATGCAGAGCTTCCCTGGAGGAAAAATTAGTTTAGTCCTATTTTCAATGCTAAAGCAAAATGTGGGATTTAGTGCCTTTATTTGTTGTTGGGTTATTAAAAAAAATAAAAGCAGGAATTTCAGTTAACTATCAAACTTTTTAACCTTATGCACAATCCCCAGAATGAGAGTTTCAGCATTTGAAATTTAACTCAAAACAAAAGGCTTTGCTTTGAGTCTACAAATGCTCCTTTCAGTTAGAAAAGTGCTAATTTGCCCAAAGTCACACAATGTATTCACTCATTTTCTTGAAGATGACTCACTCAATAATCTGAAACATAATGACTATGTGTTTGTAACAATTCAAAACAACTGCTGTAAAATGGCTTGTCACTTGAGCTCTGAATTAATTTAAAGGCGTCAGTTACATTTTTTGAATTTATATTTTATAAATGTAAAGCAGCTGAAGCTGCATACTTCAGCAGGAAGGAAAAAATTTAATTGCCAATTCTGCCTTAGTAACTGCTCCCTTATGCTTTCCCAAGTCTCTTGTGGTTGAAATTATTTTAACATTCAGAGGTGCAACCCAAATTCTGGAATTTTATTAATGAGAAAGAGATAAAGTGAGTTATAGACCTCAGCTTTAGCTCTACCAAAGCAAATAATTTTTGGAAACTAGCCACAAATTTCTATCTCTATTTCTAATATATGCAAGTGACCATTATTATGGGTTTTAGAGGAGTTGTTCTCAAAGTGTGACTCCTGGACCAGCACCATCAGCATGACTTGAAAACTTGTTAAAAATGTAAATTATCATTGCCTCCTGCTCCCCAAATCAAACTCTTCAGGTGGAGTCCAGCAAATGTCAGTTTAACAAAGCTCTGGAGGTGATTCTGATGTACTCTAAAGTCTGAGCATCACTGCTTTAAAATACTAATGCTGTAAGAATTGGACCCCACTTTTTTCACTTAAAAAGAAGTGTTTAAGATAGAAGTATATCAAGAAATATAGACAAGATTTATGTAAGTATAATGCTACATTAGGATTAGGATATAAAATAATTTTGGAGGGATTTCTTATTTCAATTCCTTTAAATTTCAAAGTGAGTTTCTCAACAAAAATTAGTGGCCATGTCAAGAAGGCTATAGAGGCAGCATTCAGGAGAAAAAATGACAGAATCTAAACACAGAATGATCAGTGTAATTACCATAGAGTTCAGAGGGCTGATCATCAACTTTCCAATCATTCATGTATTCTACTCATTATCTCTCTTCCCAGACACAAAGCAGAGATCAGCTATTTGGATTTCCACAGATACATTAAGTTCAATTTCCAAGTTATCACCTTAGCCCAGAAGGGCTCGTCACCACGCACCTGGATTATTGCAATAACTACCCAGCAGGCTTCCTGATTTAAGTTGGCTGCCTCCTCCCCTCTACTCTGTATTAGCTTTTGTGGAATAGTTCTTAAATACTGTAGCTGTCAAGTGCTCATGGAACATTCTCCAGGATAGATCATATCTTGAGTAAAAATCAAGCCCTGGTAAATTTAAGAAAATTAAATCGTATCAAGTATCTTTTCCAACCACAACACTATGAGACTAGATATCAATTACAGGAAAAAATCTGTAAAAAATACGAACACATGGAGGCTAAACAATACTAAGTAACCAAGAGATCACTGAAGAAATAAAAGAGGAAATCAAAAAATACCTAGAAACAAATGACAATGAAAACACAACGACCCAAAACCTATGGGATGCAGCAAAAACAGTTCTAAGAGGGAAGTTTATAGCAATACAATCCTACCTCAAGAAACATGGAACATCTCAAATAAACAACCTAACCTTACGCATAAAGCAATTAGAGATAGAAGAACAAAAAACCCCCAAAGTTAGCAGAAGGAAAGAAATCATAAAGATCAGATCAGAAATAAATGAAAAGGAAATGAAGGAAACGATAGCCAAGATCAATAAAATTAAAACCTGGTTCTTTGAGAAGATAAACAAAATGGATAAACCATTAGCCAGATTCATCAAGAAAAAAAGGGAGAAGACTCAAATCAATAGAATTAGAAATGAAAAAGGAGAAGTAACAAATGACACTGCAGAAATACAAAGGATCATGAGAGATTACTACAAGCAACTCTATGCCAATAAAATGGACAACCTGGAAGAAATGAACAAATTCTTAGAAAAGCACAACCTTCCAAGACTGAACCAGGAAGAAATAGAAAATATAAACAAACCAACCATAAGCACTGAACTTGAGACTGTGATAAAAATCTTCTAACAAACAAAAGCCCAGGACCAGATGGCTTCACAGGCAAATTCTACCAAACATTTAGAGAAGAGTTAACACCTATCCTTCTCAAACTCTTCCAAAATATAGCAGAGGGAGGTACACTCCTAAACTCATTCTACAAGGCAACCATCACCCTAATACCAAAACCAGACAAAGATGTCACAAAAAAAGAAAACTACAAGCCAACATCACTGATGAACATAGACGCCAAAATACTAGCAAACAGAATCCAACTGCATATTAAAAGGATCATACACCATGATCAAGTGGGGTTTATCCCAGGAATGCAAGGATTCTTCAATGTAGGCAAATCGATCAATGTGATACACCATATTAACAAATTGAAGGAGAAAAACCATACGATCATCTCAATAGATGCAGAAAAAGCTTTTGACAAAATTCAACACCCATTTATGATAAAAACTCTCCAGAAAGTAGGCATAGAGGGAGTTTACCTCAACATAATAAAGGCCACATATGACAAACCCACAGCCAACATTGTTCTCAGTGGTGAAAAACTGAAACCATTTCCACTAAGATCAGAAACAAGACAAGGTTGCCCACTCTCACCACTATTATGCAACATAGTTTTGGAATTTTTAGCCACAGCAGTCAGAGAAGAAAAAGACATAAAAGGAATCCTAACTGGAAAAGAGGTAAAACTGTCACTGTTTGCAGATGACATGATACTACACATACAGAATCCTAAAGATGCTACCAGAAAACTACTAGAGCTAATCAGTGAATTTGGTAAAGTAGCAGGATACAAAATTAATGCACAGAAATCTCTTGCATTCCTATTCACTAAAGATAAAAATCTGAAAGAGAAATTAAGGAAACACTCCCATTTACCACTGCAACAAAAAGAATAAAATACCTAGGAACAAACCTACCTAAAGAGACAAAAGACCTGTATGCAGAAAATTATAAGACACTGATGAAAGAAATTAAAGATGATACTAACAGATGGAGAGATATACCATGTTTTTGGATTGGAAGAATCAATATTGTGAAAATGACTACACTACCCAAAGCAATCTACAGATTCAATGAAATCCCTATCAAACTACCACTGGCATTTTTCACAGAACTAGAACAAAAAATTTTACAATTTGTATGGAAACACAAAAGACCCTGAATAGCCAAAGCAATCTTGAGAAAGAAAAATGGAGCTGGAGGAATCAGGCTCCCTGACTTCAGACTATACTACAAAGCTACAGTAATCAAGACAGTACAGTACTGGCACAAACACAGAAATATAGATCAGTGGAACAGGGTAGAAAGCCCAGAGATAACCCACGCACATATGATCACCTTATCTTTGATAAAGGAGGCAAGAGTATACAATGGAGAAAAGACAGCCTCTTCAATAAGTGGTGCTGGGAAAACTGGACAGCTACATGTAAAAGAATGAAATTAGAACACTCCCTAACACTGTACACAAAAATAAACTCAAAATGGATTAGAGACCTAAACGTAAGGCCAGACACTATAAAGCTCTTAGAGGAAAACACAGGCAGAACACGCTGTGACATAAATCACAGCAAGATTCTTTTTGACCTGCCTCCTAGAGAAATGGAAAGAAAAACAAAATTAAACAAATGGGACCTAATGAAACTTAAAAGCTTTTGCACAGCAAAGGAAATCATAAACAAGACGAAAAGACAACCCTCAGAATGGGAGAAAATATTTGCAAACAAAGCAACTGACAAAGGATTAATCCAAAATATACAAGCAGCTCACGTAGCTCAATATCAAAAAAACAAACCACCCAATCCAAAAATGGGCAGAAGACCTAAATAGACATTTCTCCAAAGAAGATATACAGATTGCCAACAAACACATGAAAGGATGCTCAACGTCACTGATCATTAGAGAAATGCAAATCAAAACTACAATGAGGTATCACCTCACACCAGTCAGAATGGCCATCATCAAAAAATCTACAAACAATAAATGCCAGAGAGGGTGTGGAGAAAAGGGAACCCTCTGGCACTGTTGGTGGGAATGTAAACTGATAACAGCCACTATGGAGAACTGTATGGAGGTTCCTTAAAAAACTAAAAATAGAACTACCATATGACCCAGCAATCCCACTACTGGGCAAATACCCTGAGAAAATCATAATTCAAAGAGAGTCATGTACCACAATGTTCATTGCAGCTCTATTTACATTAGCCAGGACACGAAAGCAACCTAAGTGTCCACTGACAGATGAATGGCTAAAGAAAATGTGGCACATATGTACAATGGAATATGAGCCATAAAAAGAAATGAAACTGAGTTATTTGTAGTGAGGTGGATGGACCTAGAGTCTGTCATACAGAGTGAAGTAAGTCAGAAAGAGAAAAACAAATACCGCATGCTAACACATATATATGGAATCTAAAAAAAAAAAAAAAAAAAAGGTTCTGAAGAACCTAGGGGCAGGACAGCAATAAAGACGCAGACGTAGAGAATGGACTTGAGGACACAGGGAGGGGGAAGGGTAAGCTGGGACGAAGTGAGAGAGTGGCATGGACATATACACACTACCAAATGTAAAACAGATAGAGCTAGTGGAAAGCGGCAACATAGCACAGGGAGATCAGCTCAGGGCTTTGTGACCACCTAGAGGGGTGGGATAGGGAGGGTGGGAGGGAGACACAAGAGGGAGGAGATATGGGGATATATGTATATATATAGCTGATTCACTTCATTACACAGCAGAAACTAACACACCATTGTAAAGCAATTATACTCCAATACAGATGTTTAAAAAAAAAAATACTGTAGCTGTCCCATGTAACTTCTTGGCTCAAAAACCTGTAATGCTTCACTACAGATTACTGAAAAGGTAGAGGTACTAAAGGTATGAAATATTAGGGGGTCAGATAGGGAATGTAAATGAGTGGAGTAGTCCACGTGAAGATTAAATGGGTAGAAATACTTTTCACTTTCCACAAAGAATCATACTCATCCCATTTTTACTTTCCTACTTTTATTAGATGTTTTACTACAAGGCAACAGTGAAGGAACGATGACAAATGGTGACACTTGACTTTAGTGTGCAGGAGACAACAGAATATGTACAAATTACAGTAAATTAAGAACCCAGGCCATACTGATGCCCTCCCCCTACCAAGTCTAGCCAAGTTTTGCCATGTAAGAATAAGGTCCCAGTGTTGTCAGAATTCTTGATTTTTCAAGAAAAGCCCCAAGTCTGGATTTCTATGTGAAATCATCCAGCTTTAGAATTCTGGCTCAGATTTAAAACAACGACAACAACAGCAACAAAAACCACTGTGTGGTCCAAACAAAACATATCTCTGGCCTGTGGACTGCCAGATTGAGACCTCTAGTTTGGAGCATTAAGTCCCTATTTGCCTGCCTTGTCTTTTGGTATTTTAACTTCCCTGTATTAACAACAGTCCCCATACGTAGGCAGCATTTTATACTCTGATATGCTTTAGTGTCCGTTTGATTCTCTCAACTGTGAGAGGTAGAAAAGAGATAAGGAAGCAGGCACAGACAGACCAAGTGATTTGTCCAACATCATATGGTTGTCACTAAGCCCAGGTCTCCTGACTCTGAGACCAGCATAAACCTCTGGCCACTTAACTCTCTCCCTGTCCCTCTTATGTGTGCTTTTGCTTCAGTCATGCCCTCATCTAGAATGACTGTCTTCTTTCCTTCTGCCAATCTCATCATCTTTCAAGACCCAGCTTAAGCTCTACTGTCTATATAAAACCTTCCTCAACTAGGTTAAGTGGCCCAGTTTCTTTTTTCTGAATTTTAATTGGTGTTATGGTCAATAACTTACAAACTGGCGCTCATCAAGTCTTGAACCAAATTATTTCACATCATTTCAGATTAACTCATATCCCCAGTTACATTCTAAGCTCTTTGATGATGGGGACATGTCATTCTTCTTTTCTATTCCACACAGTTTTTATGCTGAGACATAAAACTGACTGTTTAATGTTTGCTATCTTAGACAGTCTTTTGAGGAAGAAAGTTATAATAATACCTCTAACTTACCAGCCTGATGTTGTCTTCTGGGCGGAGTAATATGAACATTGCTTGGAGATGCTGTTGGAGGTCACCTGGTGAAATTTACAAAACAAAGGATAATTATTCTCCATTGTAATGTTAACAGAGAGGATTCCTTCTACCCTAATAACTTGTGTAAAAGAAAGTTCTGGTTCACTGAGGGACTCTAATTAGACACAGAAATTGAGTGAGTGCCTTCATATGAATGGTAGACTGGATCTCTATACATTCACTTTTAAGTCTACACTACATTAAAATTTGCTTCGTGTTTGTCCTATGGAAGCTGCACTTGAAACCAGTCAGTTTTGTACCATGATTGATGTTGATGAGAGCGATGGTGAAATGTGTTGGGCAGAGAAAGCACTGGCTGTGCTTTCAGGCCCACTGAAGGTGGAATCAAGGGAATCTTGAAATTGGGATGTATGGTATACAGTGTTAGAATTATCTCTAACTTTTAAAAAGCTAACCATTTTGCCATTCCTATCTCTGTAATTGTGATATTCAGTTGCACTAATCTAAGAAGAATTTTAGATTCCCCCCTAGAATAATGTCAACAGTTAAAAATGATTTCCACATCAGTAGCTGATATTAAAAAGATATTAAATCCAGCAGATCTCAAGGGATATATATTCTAGTGAACATATTATTAGGTGCTTTAAAATGGCCAATCAGGGACTTCCCTGGTGGCGCAGTGGTTAATAATCTGCCTGCTGGGCTTCCCTGGTGGCGCAGTGGTTGAGAATCTGCCTGCTAATGCAGGGGACACGGGTTCGAGCCCTGGTCTGGGAAGATCCCACATGCCGTGGAGCAACTGGGCCCGTGAGCCACAACTACTGAGCCTGCGCGTCTGGAGCCTGTGCTCTGCAACAAGAGAGGCCCCGATAGTGAGAGGCCCGCGCACCGCGATGAAGAGTGGCCCCCGCTTGCCACAACTAGAGAAAGCCCTCGCACAGAAATGAAGACCCAACACAGCCGAAAATAAATAAAAAAAAAAGAATCTGCCTGCCAATGCAGGGGACACAGGGTCGAGCCCTGGTCTGGGAAGATCCCATATGCCACAGAGCAACTAAGCCCATGTGCCACAACTACTGAAGCCTGCATACATAGAGCCCGTGCTCCACAACAAGAGAAGCCACTGCAATGAGAAGCCCTTGAACCGCAACGAAGAGTAGCACCTGCTCGCTGCCAACTAGAGAAAAGCCCGTGCGCAGCAACAAGGACCCAACGCAGCCAAAACTAAAATAAATAAATGATAGCCAATCATTATTTCAATCCTCACTTGCTTTTATACATCCTATGAAACTAAGTTGAAATTTCTTTGTATTAAACTATTATCGATTTCCTCAATTTCCCTGTTCTGTACTAGAAAATCGGAAGCTTTGGCTAGTAGGAGATAATTAGATAATGTGCTATCATAAACGGTAACAATCAGAGAACAAAAAAACTTCATTCCTGACCAACCCTTTTTCAAGAGTCTAAAGTGACTAATGTGGCTGCATAATCATGGATGCCACCATAACCTGTTCTCACATTGGTCTTGGAATCTACATACATAATTTTCATCCACGTAACTTCACAGCTGTTAATGATGAGATGAAATGCTGATATGTGCAAGAAGTAGAGAGAGACAGGAAGAAAAAAAAAGTACATTGGCAAACAAGTATGTTTGTCCCTTGTGGCTTGTGGGATCTTAGTTCTTCCACCAGGGACTGAACCCAGGGCCCCTGGCAGTGAAAGTGCGGAGTCCTAGCCACTGGACCACCAGGGAATTCTCCCTTTTCTGTTAAAAATAAAAGAATCAGCGTGGGGAGACAAAGTGTTAGGTATAAACAATGAAGAATGACTACAGTTACAATTGAGGTAAGCTGCTCAGGCTTTTAGAAAATTAAGTTTCCTTTTGTTCTCTCAGGACAAATAACCTAAAGAAAGAATTTTCAGGATGGAGAACTTCTAGAGGAGAAACATTTCTGGGCAAACAGCAGCACTAAGACTCCACTCCAAGCACTAGTGGCCCAAATATCTAGCTGGACCTTCTTAGAAGGTCCGACAAAAGTCAGGGAGCCCTACTCCTACAGTAAGGCTTCCTACGCGAGCTGGGTATGTGGAAGTTCAGGTTCACTAGTGGTGAAAAGTACTGCCATGAGGTATTTCCTCTTGGGAAACTGTCCTTCACAGAGACTAATAGAGGCAATATACCCGTACCATTAAGATCCTTTTCCTACATTTTGTTTTCATATACTTCACTGCGGGTAGCCAAGTTTTAGACTTCAGTTTGATTTTAAAGACTTTTGGTTGTTTCTCTTTAAAATGTTAGCAGACATTCACTTATAATATCACTTTTTGATTACAAAAAAGTACTTGGATATTTTTAATGATGCTCAGATAAAATTCTAACTCGTTCAAGAAATATGCATAAGAAAGTACAATTAGACAGAGTAAGCCCTTGATCTGCTTGCAATTCTGCCATCATCTTTCAGTTACTGCCGGCTCAGCCAAGGGAGCTCCAGCTTATGTGAAGGTCTGGCTCTGTGAGCTGCATTTATACTCACACTGCCTCATCTGTTCTGGTCTGGATCACAAGTAAAGTCCATTCATCCTGTGTTAAATCTGCTTTTCTTTTTGGTATGGAGAAAGCTAAGTGAACAAGGTCAAGTAGAAACCTGGGTGGCAGCTGAAAAGCCACTGACCCCACTTACTATTACATGCCACAGAGCAATTTGCCTAACATCTTAGTCAGACACACTGGATTTAAACCAATATTTTGTCTTCTTTTTACTGTGATAAATATCCACACCAAACAGAAACCCAAAGCTCAGCTGGGTCTACTTCCTCTGTGCATTCAAGTTTTTGTGGCGTTGGAGAGGAAGGTTTTTAGAAAATGTAGTACAAAGCTAATTTTCCAAAGAGTTTTTTCACCTGCCCCTTTTAAAATTTTTCCATGGCTGGAGAGTTTTGGTAGGAGGATAATACTGTCCAATGAGATGGATTATAATTCTGAGCTGCTACATCTGGAACTAGATGAAGGTCCAAACAAGAAGTAGGGCAGCCACTAAAATAGCTAAGATTACCTGCACTGGAGTTAAACTCACTACTGGCTCCATGGGACACAGTACTTCTGGCTTTCACCTCTGACCTACACACTCAAGGTTTACAGTCTTCTTTCTTCTCTCCTTAGTAATTCCAATTGCTTCCACTCCTGGACATCACACGTCATCAAAATGGCACATTTTGGACAATAAGCAAACACTCTTTGTATAGCACTGATTGGGATTTCTCTAATTGGTGTCCTCAGGACAACTGACTTTTTTTTTTCCCCCAAAATGACACAAGTTAGGCTTGCTGTTAGAAGAGAGGCATAAGGCTGATTATCTTCCCTTAAACTGTGGATATCCTATACCTGGAGACCTCTTTCTCTAGACCAACTTTCTTCAATTCTTTCTTAACCTCATCACCACAATGCACCTGACTTTAGAGAAGTCTAACATATGGAAATATTAAATGCGTACACTACTGTTAGTGGGTGTGATACAGTGATTTATAATAATATATATATATATTTGGTCTTTGTCCAGTTCCTGGCACAGAGCTGTTAACATCATTGGAATTTCTTTTTTTTTTTTAACATCTTTATTGGAGTATAATTGCTTTTCAGTGGTCATTGGAATTTCTTAAGTGATGTGGAGCAAAGAAGGTGTCTTTTGTTCTATTAATGACTTGACTCTATGAAAGCACCTAGGGATGGGGGCTGGTTGCCAGGGGAACCAACCGTGTGATTAGAGGGTTGGAACTTCCTTATCTGGGCAGGGGAGAGGGGCTGGAAGTTCAATGGATCACCAATAGCCAACAATTGAATTAATCATACCAGTGTAATGAACCCTCCACAAAAACCCAAAGGGGCAGGGTTCAGAGTGCTTCCAGATTGGTGAACACATGGAGATTTGGGGAGGGCATACACTCAGAGAGGGCACAGAAGCTCCGTGCCCCTTCCCACATACCTTGCCCTACGCATCTCTTCCATCTGGCTGATCCTGAGTTATATCCTTTTATAATAAGCCAGTAATCCAATAAGTAAAATGTTTCTCTGAGTTCTGTGAGCTGCTCTAGCAAATTAAACAAACCCAAGGAGGGGGTCATTGGAACTTCCAATCTACAGACAACCCGGACTTGTGACTGGCACCTGAAGTTGGGGGTAAGGGGGGCAGCCTTATACAACTGAGCCCTTAACCTGTGGAATCTGACACTATCTCCAGGTAGATAGTGTCAGAATTGAGGTGAATTGCAGGACACCCAGCTGGTGTCTGAGAATTGCTTGGATGTGTGGGGAAACAAGCCTCATATTGGTACTGGGTGCAGAATATTAGTGGGTTATTTCAAAATCAGAGTATTACACTTATCCCTAAGTGAACATTTATTTGATGATTCCTTGTTTCTATAAAAGTCCTCTGAATTAAATTTCCAGTCTTTTTAGCGTGAACACAATCAAGAAGTAGACTCTGGTATTTAAGAACTGGTATTTTAATATGTGATATCGTAACTCTTGTTAACACAATAGTGCTACTGAATTTATTTATATTAGTAACATGCCATATTAGTCTCCTCATAACATCACTAGAGAGCAGACAGAAAAAAAAAGTCATCTTTGGTTAATCAATTTTGCATAGAGTCTGAAGAAACATCTGAACATCTTTTAGCTGATTACCAAAACCTTAATCGAGATGTCACATAAGACTTCATTAGCGTATTTTTGTGCCTGATTATTTTTCCAACAAAAATTTATTCTTGAACATCTACTTCGTGTATAAGGTATTCTGCTAAGTGCCAGAAATATGGTCCATGAGAGCGAAAGAAAAGTGATTACAGCATAGTACAATGCTTTCTTTCACCATTACAGAACTGTTGAAGAAATGGCGATGAGGTACTCAAGTCTTTTAGAACAAAAGGTAAAGAAACCAAGAAAAGGAGTGGCATATGTGGAGCTTTACCTGCATGCTTATTGCGTCTGTGGCTGATTCTTGGTGTGGATGAGCCATTTCCCCGTGGCAGAAAAAGGGCAGCGCCTTTGACCGTTAGAAAGCTCTCGCTGATGCTATAAGGAAAAAGTAAAAATAAATAAATAAACCAGTAATTTAAGGAAGAAAATCAAACAGTAAGATGAAGACCGACTTTGGGATTGTTTTCTCTTCCCTTTTCTAAAGTTCCAACCTCATGGGATGAAGTAAAAATAAAATCAAAAGAGCCTCTGATAAACAACAAGGTCCTTCCTACTGTATAGCACAGGGAACTATATTCAATATCCTGTAATAAAGCATGATGGAAAATAATATGAAAATGAATACGTATGTGTGTGTGTATACACACACACACACACACACATGTATAACTGAATCACTTTCCTGTACAACAGAAACTAACACAACATTGTAAATTGACTATACTTAAATTAAAAAAAAAAGAGAGACTCTGGTTACTCACACAGTCTTGTCTACTATAATTTTTCTGAAACAAAACTTACAATATTCTATATACATTACATGGTAGCAGTTAAGAGTGAAGGCTTTGGAAATATAGGGTAAAGGCTCTGGAACCAGACTGCCTGGGTTTGAATCCTAGCTCTACTACTTCCTACTTGAGTGAATTTTAGGGGGCCTAAGTTTCTTTACCTATAAAACAGGGATTAATAAATAAATTGAGGTTGTTGTGAGGAATCAATAAGAATAAGAAGCTTCTTAGAGTGGTGCCCTTAATAAATATTACTTTAACAACTAACAGAGCTAACAGATCTATGGTTATCAATAACTAATAGATCTATGGTTGTCAATAATGGTGTTTCAACAGCATTCTAATCAGACGTGAAATACGATACAATGCTTAGCTACTAATAATAGATCCAAAGTTTGCATAAAAGACTTATATTTAAAATATACACACATCACACTAAAGTGTTACTCAAAATTTTACTTTCACAAACTTGCATTTCCATATGATTGAAAAGGAGTAGTGCACAGGAAGTCTGGTCAACCCATGGAGTTTGCCCTCCATGTTAACATGCTTTATGTGAATGATAGCTCAACAGAGGTGGGGAACTACTGCTCAGCAGAGAGGCTATTCAAAATACAATTACTAGTGGATATCCACAGAAAACAGAAATTGTATCTAAATTATTTCATATCGACAGACTTAGCCTTTCAATGTTATCTACAGAATCTGAAAAGGATAGAACTTCTAAGTCATTAATGGCAAAGTTTAGAAACACATAATGAAGGATTCCAAGATTGCTTGCGAGTACACCATTCAGTGTTAGCTAATGTATTGTAAATTACACTGTGCTCCCTACTCAACATTTCCACTTGGAAAACTAATTGGCATTTCAAATTTACACTGCCAAAACTATTCTCTTGAGTCCCCTGCAAACCTGATCCCTAGCTTCATCCACCCAAGTTGTTTGGTACAAACATATAACAGTCGTCCTTGGTTTCTCTATTTCCAACAATATATATCTAATCCATCAACAAGACCTATGAGATTTACTTTCAAATACATCTTGAATCTGCCCATGTAGCTCCATTACTACTCTGACAGTGGTCCAGGGTACCACTGTTTTTCACTTAGACTACCGTTAAAACGTTTTCTTTTATTACAGAAAATTTCAGACATATACAAAGTAGAGGTAATAATACATGAGCCCCCCACATTCTCATACATTTCAGCTTCAATTCATGGGCAATTCTGCTTTTTCTATATCTTTACCCCTTTCGCCCTATCCCTGAAGTGAAACTAACCCCAGACATTATATCAGCAAAAATCCTCTAAACTGGTCTGTCTGCAACTATTTCTGTATCACTACTATCCACTTACCAAACAGCAACCAGAGTGCTTTAAAATATACAGATAAATATCATATAATGTCACTTTCCTGCTTAAAACCCACCAACAGCTTCCCTTTTTATGTATAAATTAAACCTGAAGTCCTTAGCTGGGACCTCAGGGCCCTGTTAACAGCTGATAAGAAGTTATTTCTCTGGTCTTATACCATCTCCCCTTTTGTTCACTATGACCTGGTTGCACTAGCCTTCTTTCTGTTTCTTCTATATTTCAGCCCCCTTCTGAGGGCCTTTGTGCTCTTTGTTTTCTACTTGGGACACTTTTCTCCTGGCCTGTCACTATTTAAGTCACAGCTCCAATATCATCACCTCTCGCCCCATCCCAATCATACTCTATCCTGTTGTCCTGTTTTGTTTCCTTCAGGATATTTATCATAAGCTAAAATTATATTTATTCACTTGTATACTTGATTGTGGTCATCTCCCTATGATAGAATATAAGCTCCATGAAGAATAAGACTTTATTTTGCTCAGCACTGTTGTATCTTCAACACTGGAAATAGTGCCAAGCACATATTAAGTGCTTGACAGATATTTGATGGGTAAATGAATTCATCCCAGGGGTTTTTTCCCCCCATACTCTTTTATCTGACCCATCCCTGAAACAGGAATTGTAATTTAGGACAAGAAAATAGAAATTCTGTAATCTCACAGGTAAAAAGTAATGATTACAGAATTCAATATATGTGGCAGATTACTGGGCTGTAAAATACAAATGTGTGATGATAAATTAATCGATTAAATGAAATTAAATCATCTCTATAACAGTTGTCCTTGATTCAATTTTATCGTTTAATCATGTGGCATGAAGCTGATATACCTTTAAGGTAACTTGCCAAATAGACTGGAATATGTCTTCTAAAAACAAACACAAGACTCCACAGCGGCCACTTTACAATTGTGCGTGCTGGCTGCCTTTGTTTTGTTTTGTTTTCATCTTTAAATAAAGCATTGCACTCTTGTGGTCTGTTGCACAAGTCTTGTCTCTTGTTACATTTGTGGTATGCACATGTCACCCTGCTGTGGGTCACTCTGTTTCACTCACATTACAGGAACAACCTAAAACAAAATGTCTGAGCGACAGGATGAGTGGGGTACACCACAGACAGGAAATGACATTCACACTGCTGCCAACACAGCAACTGTCTGTTTTACTAAACGAAAATATTTTAAAAATAAAGGCTAAATAGTCTACCTATCAGCAGGCAAGTTACAGCTATGGGCACTTTAGTTTCCAGTACACAAAGGGGTCTCTACATCTACTAAAGAAGTATATTTGTTGAGAGCTTATTTCAGTCATTCTTTTTGTAAGACAAAAGTAGTTTCTCTTTGACAAACACACCAACTTCCTGGTTTTTAGACTTCTGGAATATTATTCTTAGATACATTTGTGGCTTATGCTTTAAAGCATATTTCTTAAGTGTCTTCTTTAAAATGTATGTAGGGCTTCCCTGGTGGCACAGTGGTTGAGAGTCCGCCTGCAGATATAGGGGACACGGGTTCGTGCCCCCGTCCGGGAGGATCCCACATGCCGCGGAGCGGCTGGGCCCGTGGGCCATGGCCGTTGGGCCTGCGCGTCCGGAGCCTGTGCTCCGCAACGGGAGGGGCCACAACAGTGACAGGCCCGTGTACAGCAAAAAAAAATAAATAAATAAATAAATAAAATAAAATAAAATGTATGTAGTGCTTTCACAAGGGGAGGATTGGGGTGGAGGACAAGGGCCCTTGGTTAACTCAAAGCTACCTGGAAAATTTCTGATTATAAAAGAAAAACCAGGAGTCAAAGTCACAATTGGTATAAGGGAAAAGATGCCGTTCTATTTGAGTCATTTATACAAATCTCAATAAACTTTTCTGATACAACAAAATGCACAGCAGGTCCAGCTGGGCCAGGAGACTGCCCTAGTAGGTGCGATCTAGGCCCCCAGGGAGTCATGGCAGATACACTCTGGATGGTACGATCAATCCTCTTTATTCTGTGGCCCCAGATTATGACTCCCCAGTTATCACAAAAGTGGCATAAACTGTTGATCACAAGGGGACCAGGAATGAAAGTGTAGCTAATTACAAAAAACCCTTTTCATCACTGAAAAAAAGTCCAAGTTCTATAAACGCTATCAAAGATGGGATGGCAACATGGTGGCATGGAAGTGAAAAAATAAAATTCGAAATCACCAGAGTTTAGGAGGATCAATTTCAACTTGAAAATTAAATGCTTTATTTGCATATGAAGAAAATAATATGTATATTTAATCACATGTACTTCAGTGTAAGGTAAAGGCTTAGTATATCTTGCTAGAATAGTGAGAGACATTTATGTAAATATTTGTCTTTCTGAAGCATCTGGCTAAAGATTCAATCAACACAGAGTTGGTCTCTAATTTAAAATCTAGAAAGGCAGGTGAAAACTTTTACATGTTTTCTGAACTGACCAGTTATCTAGAGCCTGGCCCAGGAAGAGGAATGCTCCAGTAAATTCTATGGAGCCATCTGTATGTGATTACAGATGTCCAAGTTAAACACAAACCTCAAAGGACTTAAGAACCCCCATATTAAGGAAAACACAAGATAAAGAACATTCTCCAAATCTAAAGTTGGAGAGTCATTAGCTGCTTGATGAGAAAATGACAAGGATCATCTTTCTAACACAGTGACAGTGACATTCTCCAGTTTTTATCAGAATACGTCTGAAGAACATCTACCCTTCTCTTGCCATAAGATCACTTGCTCAACAAATGGAAAGTCATCCCTAGTTTGATACATGAACTGAGCTAATAACAGCTAACTTGAGTAGATGCCAACTGTATGCCAGGCACTGAGCTAAGCACTTTACATTATTTCATTTAACCTTCACAACAATCCTATGAAGTAGGTACTATTTTTTACCCCCAGTTTACACATAAGAGACTGAGGGGCTCAGAGGTGGTAAATTATCTGCCCAAGATCATACAGCTAGCTAGCAATCCTCTGAGTAAAGATTCAAACCAAGTTCTGACTTGAAAGCTCATGCTCTGAATCACTCACTCTCTATTATGCTGTTCTAGTTTTATGATATAGTTTATGGAAGATGAAACACAATGCCTTCCCTACAGAACTTTTCAACAGCACAGAATTGAAAAGTAGAGACAGAAGTGAAAGAAAAGGACTGAAATCCATTCAGATCTCAACTCTTATTCCTTTTTTGTTCCCCCTATCAAGGCCATGAACAGAAAGACTTTACTGAGGGGAATGAAGAACATCTGGCTGAGAGATGAATCCAGATGGGCTGGACAGCAGAGAAAAGAACTGGGAATGACAGTAGCGTTTTAGTCTCAAAAACAGAGGAAAGAGCACTCTGTTTTAAATAATTTGGGAAAGCACTCTGTGCCAATCCCTCCCAATCAAAAGCACTTTGCAAAGCATGAAACTCGTTAACTGGCAGTTTCTTCTCAGGCAAAGTGTAGAGGAAAAGGTCAACTAAGTGAAGAAAATACTTAACTGTTCTCAGGTTAGAATAACCTTTGAGGAATGTGGCCAGGGTGGTCATCCATGACCAGCAGGAAGGCCAAGGAAGCAAAACAAAGCAATGACACACCTGGCCAAACTGCTACATGTTAGTTTGACAGACAGTCTTCTGTTTTACATGTAACACACGAGATGAAATGAATCATTCACTATGGGAAATCAAGTTTCATAAAGTGGGTGTAATGCTTTTACTTTAACATTAAAATGAAGAAAGTAGATTTTCATGTTTATAATGTTTCTAATGCCAAACTCTTGAGTTTGTTTGGCATTTCTGCCCGAAGCCAAAATTCATAGGTAAATTATTGTGTAATACTGATGGCACAAAATGTTATTGCACAAGGTAAGCTAGTTAGCATTTATGTAAAATTCGAATACACATAATCTGAACTGTTATATTTTTATCTTGAAGAATATTCACTTATGGGAAACTTGCAAATACATTCCACTCTCCTAACAACACTCTCCCTTTCCTGATAAGCTTTCTCTGCTAATTTAGTTGCTTAATTTCAGATTCAAGGTACTAGGGCAGCTCTGTCAATCCCATTAGGTGGAAAGGAATTCATGTCCCCACTCAGTGTGACCACATCCCACAGAAAGGTAAGTTCATAATAAAAAGTTTCAAATATCAGACCAGAGGCCAAAGGACTACAAAGCTATCAATACTAGTGCCTACTGAAAAAGTCTGGCTAAATCCAAAAAACAGGAAGGACAAAATCACTGTGCCTTGATGGATGAAACATGGCTACAAAAGTCAAAAGCACACTTCAGGTAGTGAGAAAAGTTTGATTCTGTAATCCTAAAGAAATTTAGATTACAACGGGAGAAAATCCAAACCCAAATACTGTATGCACCATTCTCTGTAATTAAACAATCCCCAACCCCATCTCCAACATACAGGCCATACGTTCAAGTGACAGTGTTGGAATGGCAATGGATACCTGGGACCCTCTCTGCACCCAGGACATAAACTCCCAGATACATGCCTATGAATGCAGGCAGCGGGATTTTTTCTCTATCAGCAGACAAGCAGAGGCTGGGGTACATTAGTAAACCGGTTATTGGCAAAGTGGATAAGAGCTTAAGGCAGTTCTTATTCATTAACTACAACCACCAGACCATTTTAGTTCCAGCTAATCTTCCTCTTAAACTCTGTTGCACAATGCCCAGCACTACCTTCAGATGCAGCTATTTTCCCCCCTTTCCTACTTTTCTACAATCTAAGAGGAAAAAAAAAAAGGTCTGTCTGTTCAAGGCTGAGGGACAAATGCCATCAGGACTAATCTTCCTGGTCCTTTCCCTACAGACGATAAATTGGAGGGGGAAAAACCCCAGAATATTCCTTTTTGAATGTTCATTTACTGATAAGATCTTGTGACTATCCCATTTTTGCCTCAAACATGTACATCTTAGAAATGTCCAGATAGAAACACAATCTAGGATCAATAATTTTATCACTGGCCGTACAATTCAACCTTCCAATTACTACAGATGGCGGCACATCTGAGTTGACATTTGTGGTTTCTGGCTGTCCAGCAATAGAGCTCTCCTTTCTAATTTCACCCTAGTCTCCTTTTGGGAATGTGCCTGGTCATGGTGACCCTCCAACTCTGGAACTGCAAGGGGCCTTGCAGGAAGCTGGCATGTGGTTTAGGCTTGGCCAGTTGGAAACTCTCTCCTGAATCTCAGGCAAGTGACCCAAGTGAGTAGGGAGAATGGGGGATGGTCACATTCATAGTGGGGAGAGTAGCAAGGTACAGCACAGTCGACTCCTGCTCCTGGGCGTTCCTTGAATGCCCTTTGCTCCTGCCTGTTCTCTAAGTTTGGTCTTCTAGTCTCCCATCCATTAGGTAAGCTCTGACATCCTTCTAAGAAATATTTTGCTTAAGATAATTCAAATTCAGGGCTTCCCTGGTGGCGCAGTGGTTGAGAGTCCGCCTGCCGATGCAGGGGACACGGGTTCGTGCCCTGGTCTGGGAGGATCCCACATGCCGCGGAGCGGCTGAGCCCGTGAGCCATGGCCGCTGAGCCTGCGCGTCCGGAGCCTGTTGCTCCGCAACGGGAGAGGCCACAACAGTGAGAGGCCCGCGTACCGCAAAAAAAAAAAAAAAAAAGATAGTTAAAATTCATTTCTGAGCTTGCAACAAAGAATCTGGTACATCAACTGAAGTTCAGAGATGTGAATGACTTGCCCCAAGTCACACAGCTAGATAGCAGTGGAGCATAGACTAAGGCCCATGTCATCTGAAACCCAGGGCGGCACTTTAACCCTTTATCTTAAGTTAGCGGTTACCATAACAGGACATATTTGCTGACTTAATAATCTGAAGCAACCAGAAGGTAAAAACACATCTGGTCAGTTCATCTAAAGAGAACAAAGGCAGGATTTCATGGCAAAGCCTGGTGTGATATTTGTTCTACTTTTCATGGTATCCTGAAAACAAAGTTCAGGTCTGGATAGGGAAATATTTAGACATACTCCCATGAGGCAAATACTTTCATGCTGTTTCTTAAAGTTGCTTCTTTTTTCTTTTTCCTTTAGTATGTTTGTTGGATATTAAACATTGCTTTAAAAAAATATCAAAAACTAGATGCCAAAAACAAGAAGTAAGAAAGACCATGAGGCCTAGGCAGGAGGGCAAGAAAGCCTACATGGGAAAAGAAGTGGATGCCTGACCAGCCCTTGGTTCCTCTGCAGTCTTCTCTCAGAACAAAGGTGCTTCTTTCTAGATGTCGTCTGGTCATATACACACCCGACCTCCTGTCAGGGATTAAAAGTGTTTAGATTTTGGTTTGGAGTTTTGAAGTACTACCAAATAATGAAAGGTCAGAGCTGGAGGGCCCTCAGAGAGGGTCTAGGTCATGGCTCCAACTGGTAGTAGGCGGGCCTAATTCAGCACATTTTGTGAGACCAGCACAGATGTAAAATCATTTTAATTTCTGAATACCTTTGAGAAGAGCAGCCACTCTCTCCAGCTCCTCCAGGCGGCCACCACCCCTGGAATTATACTGAGAAGTCTGGCCCCCAAACACTTCTGAGTTTGAGCTAAGATTCAGAGACCAGAACTTCTCGTGGCACTACTGCCACCTTCTAATCTCTGTCCCTTTGCAGCCACTCTACCAAGTCTCAGCCTCATCTCCAACAGCCATCTGCCAATATTCCACCCACCCCTCCTCAGAGAAATAAAAACAAATACTCCCCCCTCTCCCACCACCACCAAAAAAAAAACAAAAACAAAAACCGCAGGTGCCTATGAAAGGAGTTGGTTTCAGGCACTTCCTAACACAACAGACCCTGGTCTGCCTGATGACTGACAGTGCTGGGGAGTTTTGTTTTCAAGAAGGTCCTCCTCCAAGGAGTGGAGAAACCACCTCAGCTCAAAGGAGCCCATTTCCTTTACAGGCTGAATTAATAAAGCTTCTCAGTCCTGTGGCCCAAAACTCTAGACCTAAATACTTTTCTTTCAAAAAGGTAAAGCCTAAAAGCTGTCTGAACCAAAGACTAAATGACCTAAACAGTTCTTTCTCAGTATTTAAAATGCTGGATGTACTGATCACCAAGAGACATGACCAACATTACTTAGCACCAAATTTTAAATAGTTGGTGGGATTAAACAAAAAACAAAAGGAGATTAACTAAGAAAAACTGTTCAGCATTTGAAATGTTATTTCATTTGCATGATTCAACAAATGCCTTTCCAGGTATTTTAAACACACCTGCAGAAGGAATGTAAGTTGGGCTTTTAAGCACTTGGCCAAAACATCAACCCCTGCTTTCAGACCATTTCTCTTTCACCTTTACGCAAAGCCTCTTGTGAGGCTCAGGGCACCTTCTAGTCTTTGTTGCTGTCACCTTCTGACATCCTTGTCACTAGCTTTAATTTACTCCTTATTTTGCTCAATTTTCTCTCTTTTAACCCTGATTCCTACTACAATCTTAACAGATTCCATTGTTCATAGAGATGAACATCCAACAGCTTGTCCCCAAATTTCTTGTCCCCTTGATCTTCAAACACCTTCACCTGGACTCCATTTAGACTTCTAATTCCCAGAGTCCCTTTCGAAGGCATCAGAGTTTGATGGACTTGATTTCAGAAGCCAAACTCCCACTTTCTGACTACAACCCCCTTTCTTGTGACCTTCATGTGTTCACTCTCTCTTCAACCTGGTTGAGACTCCGGCCCCTTGATTTCTCAATTTTTTCCCAAGCCATCTACCTCTTTTTGGCTTTTCTTCCTTCCCTAACCAACCTAGTCCCATGTCCTATTTCCTAACTGGTTTCCCTGCAATCTGTTCTCTTCGTTTCTGAATTCCCTTCATAATACTTACTACAGCTTAAAATTATAGTATTTTTTGATGACTTATTTATAATTTTCTGTATGAGCAGCAAGCTCCTTGAGTGGGAACAACTGCCTTGTTTAATGTTCTCTCTCTAACGTCTAGCATAGTACCTGACACTAAGTGCACGTGCAATAAATATATATTGAATAAATGAAAGGCAGCCCAATGTTTAAGGAGATTATGAAACCATGCCTCTGGATGCCGGCGCACATCCATGGTCTCAGTGACAGAGATGTCAGAGATGACAGCAACAACGCTGAGTTGACTCAGCTGGGCAGTTAATCCCTCCAGACACAGCCCCCCCGCCATTTCCATCCCTACCTGCTCCAAACCCTCCTCACTCTCAAGTCCCATCACAACTCCTGTTTCCTTCAACTCTCCACTTAACCTTGTCTTCTACACCGTCAAGAAATGGAGGCTAGCTGGTGTGATTTCTCCCAATTATTGATACTTTCCCTCACCTGCGGACTTACCGCCTTTCTCCAATCTGAGAGAATGATGCATCCAGCTGTCAAAAGTCAACCCTCTCACCTGTGTCCTTGACCCCATTCCCTTGTATCCTAGTTTTACCAATTAGTCACCCCTCTCTCTAGTGACCGCTTCTCCTCAGCCCAGAAACATGCTCAACTCTGTTCTTTCACATCCTTAAAAAAAAACCCTGACTTGATCTTGTGTCCCCTTCTAAGTTCTCTTCCTTATTACAGCAAGTCTATACTTGCTGTCTCCATTTTCTTCCCTTGTCAGTCGTTTTTTTTCTGCTGCCATCTTGCTTCTGTCCCACCTCTGAAACTCCTCCCCATCCTAAGTCTGCCAGTGATTTCCCAAGTGATAGATCCGAAGGACAAAGATCCTTGTCTTAGCTTGACACCAATTTCTGTTTTTCATTTAGCACCTGGAGCCTTGATGAGCACTAGCAAATCCCTTTCTCCTCTTTGAGACTCTCTCCTCTTAGTGTCTAAGACACTGAACCAACTTGGTACTTCTCTAAGCATCCCAGCTCGAGATCCTCTGCCAGATACCCTACCCTACCCTGCTCACTGCTCTTACACCAGACAGATTGTCTGACCTTCACAGTGCTCTGAAACTCATTTGCAACTAATTGTACTTAAAAATCAGAATTTCCAGCTTCTCTTGAAAGATGAGAATATCTGAACACATATGTCCACCTTCATGCCTAGCAAAAACTGGCCAGAGCTGCACAGTGGCTGCCCCTTTAGATATCACATGATGGTAAGTGCTACAGAGAAAAGCAGCAGAGTAACAGTGAGCGCTGCTGTATGTATTTGTGTTATAAGGTATGCCCAGGAAAAGTCTCTCTGATGACGTTTGAGCAGAGATGTGTAGGAAGTAAGGGAGGTGGCTGTGTGGCTGTTTGGGGAAACAACATTAAAAGTAGAGGGAGCAGCAAATGCAAAGGCTCTGAAGTGCACTTGGCTGGTTTGGGAAATAGCAAGGAGGTCAACAGCACTGAAGTGTAGTGAGCCAAAGACGTGTGGTAGAAGATGAAATCAAAGAGATAGGGAAGAGCAAGTGGCACAGGTCTCAGTGTCTCCACTTCATTTATAATTTGGCTTCCAAGGCACTGTAGTTGAGATTTTCTTTAGTTAGTCAAATCCAATGGGCATTTTTCAGTCCTAATCTTTCTTGACCATTTGATATCGTTGATGACCTTGTAATATTCTTTCTTTGTATTCCTCCTATGCTTCTATTCCTTCACATTTTCATTTGTGGGCTCCTATTCTTTTGCCAACCTCTTAAATATGTTGTCTTCTATCATTTCCTTGTCATTCCTCTTCTTGCTCTATATATACTCTTTTGGATGCCCTCATCCACTTTTCATGGCCACCCTGTCCTATAAAGGATAAAGGACGACTCCTGACTAGTTAGCTACTGATAGATAACAAATTACCCTAAAACTTGGAAGCCTAAAGCAACAAAATCATGTATTATCTCACACAGTTTCTGTGGGTTAAGAGTCCAGGAGCAGGCCAGCTGGTGGTTCTGGCTCAGGGTCTCTTATGAGAATGAAGTAATCTAAAGCCTAGACCGGGGCTGGGAAGATCTGCTTCGCTTCCAAGATTGCTCCCTTACATGGCTATTGATAGGAGGCCTCAGCTCTCTGCCATGCAATGGTCTGCTTGACTAACCTTATGACATGGCAGCTGTCTTTCCCCTGAGTAAGTGATCCCAGGAGGAACAAGGCAGAAGTGCGGTATTTCATGTCTTAACCTTGGAAGTGACACACCATAATTTCTGCAATATCCTATTAGTTACATAGGTCAGCTCTAATGCAGGAGGGAACTACACAGGGATGTAAATAGTGGGAGGCAAGAATCATTGCGAACCATCACTGAGGCCTGACTGTCTCGCCTCCCAAATTGGTTCTCTAGCTCAGATTTATCACCAAAGCCCCAGACATGTACAGTAAGCTGTCTACTGAATAGCTATTGTTTGTTGATGATAATGGCAACAACTCTGCCATTAACTTCACAAACTTTTTTTGTGAAAACCTGGAATTGGGTACAATGGCATGTCCATCAAAACGTTCTCTCCGGGAGTTGTGTGACGGTGGTGGAAGTGGTTAGGTGCTGGCTCTGAGCACTATGAAGTAAACTTAAAGATGCTGTAACTATCATTTACTGAGTACCCGCCCTGTGTCAGGCACGGTGCCTGGTGCTTTACAATCACCCTCTCGCAACAACTCCATGAACAGAAGTTATTCTTCCCATTTCACAGATGAAGAAACAAAGGTTTTGAGGGTAACTTCCCTAAGCTTACCAATTACACAATCAGCATGACAAAGCAGGGATCAAATTTTGGCCTATTTCCAAGTTATGCTGTTTTGTTTTGTACTTTGAAACTCCACTCCATGGCTTTAGTAGTCTTGAGTTCTTTGCCTGTTTTGTACAATGCAGTCTCACTGTAGCCCACCTAGTAGGGTACCGAGAGGGTTCTAAGAAAGAATTCTCAGATTATCAGAAAACCAAGGTTTTATGTTTTGGTTTTGGTTTTAAATTGAGTTAGTTCAGTACTACTTTACCGCAGCCTTACAAGTAATTCTCAAAATTCACTGGCCACAAAAATTTAACCCAGTCCGTAGAACGTCAGTCTATCATTTTTCCTTGCCTAACCAGTTCTTCTATAGCTGTTCTCTACCTTACTAGGCTAAGAAAATGAAATAATTTGCCAACAGGCACTCTTAAAAGTCTCTCAAAGATACTAATTCTCAAACTATCAAACCAAGGGGAAGAGAGAAAGGCATGGCAAAGTATGTTGACTCTTTTTTAAATCTACTCGCTGGTTTTCTTTACTATCCACTGCACTGTCTGACTTTTTAAAAGTCCTTGGGCAAAATCCTTATATTTGTAACTGTCTTAATGCACATTACAGATCCTTTCAGCCCCATACTGATGCACAGTGAAATCTAGGAAGAACACTGTTGCCAGTGCTTAGGTTCTGACACTTAAAAAAACAGTTAACTTTTGTAAAATAGTAATACTAGTGATGATGATGATGATGACTAAGGAGCAGGAGGAGGAAGAGGATGAGAAGGAAGAGAAAAAAACAAACAGCAAAAGGCAAAGTTCAAAGGACAATTTAAGGAGCTGTCAGAGAAAAGGGAAAAGAGAGAAGCAAATGGCAGGCAGTCTCTGGCCTTAATCAGCTCACATTTTTTAATCGACCTGATGTTCCTTGTTTCCTGTCTTACAGAATCATCACAGAATTGTACCACCGATACAGGTGAAAAAGTTACTCCACTTTTCCTTGCAAATTTAATTTATTGAGCTTTCCTGATGCCTGATTTAATGTTTAATAGTTAATTTTTCAAATTCACTAAATGCACATTTTTAGATAAACTCATGCAGAAGCAATGACCCACAGCACTTTCTTCCCTATTTTCCAGATAGTATTCATAAGAAATTAGAGGGCTAGGGACAAAGAGATCACACAGTAGTATTTTGCAATACTCTAGTGTGCAATATGAAGCAATGAGAATTCCAAACATTTTAGTTAGGATTTGGAAAAACAGGAAAATATTAAAATCAAAATGGTTCAAGAGTAAATTAAAATTTTCCTGTGTGTTTAAATGTGGTGGAGGGAAAAATGGTAAATCATCACATATTTGCTCCAGTGTAGGAACAATCACCTAAATGTCTTTAGGTACTGGTTGAGCTAGGTCCTAAAACTACTCCAAGTGGCAACTCAGGACAAAGGAAAACATAAGGAACAAAAGGAAATTATTTTTAACTGCCAAAGGCAGATTTTTTGCACAATAATTGGAAGGAAAGTTGCAACCCTGAGGAGGATCTTTTAACCTTCTCACATGGCCATAGACAGATAGCAAGGGTGTATGTAAGTGTTGCAGACTTCCTTAGTCATCAGGGGACCCTACACACCACAGAGGTCTACCCTTTAAATACCTAAGCACAGGGGACCACAGGAAGTCTAAAAGGAAGGTGGCTGAAGGTATTCTTAAAAGTGCATATTTTTTTCCTTTTTGGAGGGCTGTATGAATTGAAATGTTTATTTATATTTATGATAAATACTGATATATGGACTAATCTGTTTCTTCTCTTTACTTAGCTTTTACTTTTCTTGTATATTTCATCTATCAAGGTAAAGAATATATATTTCTATTTTTACATGCTTATCAACATTTTAATAAATATATTTAATGCAGCAAATCAATATTTCTAGTTTGTAGATATGTTTCTTCCTAAATGAGGCTTCCCTGGGGTGGGCACAGCAATGTGCCTTGAAAGTCAATATAATTTAAAACACCAGTTTTTAAACGTTAAAATTAAAAATCCTGCACATATATGTGTCTTACTTTTAAGAATAAAGGTTGGATCTCAGCCATACTCTAAACACTAGAATACTTGGATCTAGGAAAGGAAAATAAGAGAAAGAGGACTCACTGACAAAATGCTGATAAGCTGCAATGCCCTTTCAGTAACTCAAGACCAAAAACCAAAAGATGATGCCAGGATCAGGGGAAAAAAAAGAGAAGTGGCTGAATGACAAAGTATCTGAAATTCGGCTTAAGAAAAAGGACGTAACCAGGCAAAACGCTATGCATGTAAACAATAGGAAGGTAATATGGCAGGAGTGGAGACGGCTATTAGTAAGGATGGAGGCATTGTGGGTGATTTTTTTCTTTTTGCAAATTTCTTTTTAATGATGGTTATACTGTGTTTTCAATTTTAAAAAAGAACCCAAAAAAGCGGGGGGGGGGGGAGCAGTACAGGAAAACACACCGTGGGAACAGAGTCATGCACACAGATGTTTTGCGTAAGCTGCATTTTCAGAGACATCTGCCTTTGTACAAGACTTGAGAAAGTAAAGCTGTCGTCAACAAGTTCTCTGAAGTGATGGGTGGGGCCTGAGAGAAAGTGAGCTGTGAAGAAACCAACAATTAGTACCCTTAGGGCTCAGAAACCCACAGTTTCTTAGATTAAGTTCCTCATTTATGAGCCACCTCTCTGCCCAAAATGCTTTGCCACCAGCAATGTCTGCTACTCAACCAAGGAGGACTCAAGCTGCCCATATGTCTTCACTCAAGTGACTGAGGTTCTTTGTCAGCAGCACCACTCAGCTCTTTGCAGAGAGAGGCTATCTCTCTGTGGTAGAAGAGATAGGGCACAACCTACTGTATAAAAATCTGAGTGGGAAGCAAGCTTCCCTACTCCTCCCTTCTTGCTTCAATTCCAAATAAAAATGTTTATCATGTACAGAAAAATTCGTGTAAAAGCAAAGATAATACACTTGTTCTGCCACCTTGCTTTGCTGTATGTTAAACTTTACTTCTGTTTAATGAGATGAATATTCCTAGGTCTGTATTGTTTGTTTTTTTGTGTGTGAGGCACTGAAAGGAAAGTCCGTTGACACTGTTTTATATAGTGCCCGCTCTAACACCATGTACGGAGTATTTAATAAATGTGATCTGAAAATGACAACAGAAACAATGCTGAAGACTCAAGCACATTTCGAAGGATAACAAAGTATGAAAGTCACTCACTGTAAAACCTCTTCTCTGGTGTGTGTACATAGGGTGTGTGAGCCCTGAGGTCTGCAACACACATCACAGGGAGAGCCTGCTTTACTTGTTCTTCTTTGCAGCCTTCAATCATGCCTGATGCCAAGTGGGGAACTTCTATTCACAGAGGAACTTTCAACTTACTTGCAAAGTTCTTAACAAAGTTTTATCTGTTATCCTTTCTTGAACTTCCCTTTTCTGAGAAGTTGGGCGTGCTGTGTGGGTTACTGTCTTACATCTGCCTTCTGAGTGAGTTTACTACAAAAGATTTTAGAAACTTCTTGTTCAAGCATAGTAGCCTCTTCTAGGTTCTATATGAGCTTCCCTTACTGCTAACATGACAATGGAGCTGATAATCTGTATTTATATAAATTTGTTTGGATAAAGCTACCAAAACTGCTAATATAATCTTTTTAAAAAAATATTTATTTATTTATTTATTTTGGCTGTGCCGGGTCTTAGTTGTAGCATGTAGGCTTCTTAGTTGCAGCATGCGGACTCTTAGTTGCGGCATGCGGACTCTTAGTTGCGGCATGCGGACTCTTAGTTGCGGCATGCGGACTCTTAGTTGCGGCATGTATGCAGGATCTAGTTCCCCGACCAGGGATGGAACCTGGGTCCCCTGCATTTGGGAGTGTGGAGTCTTAACTCACTGGACCACCAGGGAAGTCCCTATAATCTTACTATATGGTGAAAGAGTTAAGAGGGAGGGTCAAAGTAAACAAGGGGAGAGGTAAGTAGGTCATAGATCTGAGTGGTCTTATACTACTGGCCAAAGAATTTGGACTTTACCCTGAGGATAACAGAGATCCATAGTTTGCATTTCTAGAAAGATTCCTCTAACTACAGTATGGAGAATGGATTGGAAGGGATTGAGACTTAGAAATAGGGAGACAGATGTTACTTTAGTGTTTCAGGCAAGAAGTAGAGAAGGGTAGTCTGATCTGAGCTAATGGGAATGAAGAGAAGATGGATATCTTGGGGATATTCGTCTAGTTTACTTTCTGGTACTGATGGAAAATTTACTCTGTAAAGAAATTCAAATTCCAAGAAAAAATCTGAGAGAGAAAGCTTTGATATGTGTCAATTCCTTGCAATCAAAGAATGTCTTTTTCTTTGCACCTCCTGACTCTTCAGACAGATCTTTTCCTTTGAACAAATCGCAAAGCTTTACAGACTCTCACGCAAGAGGGTCAAAACAGAAGTCTTACTGACATGGACATTAACTTTCATACCACCTGCTTCTGTCCAAACTTTTCTCAAAATAGATTTTTTTCACTACCTCAACTTTCTCTTAAGTTTTACTTTACTAATCCTTTTGGAGGTCAAATTTGCCTTAACCTATCTGCCAGCTGACAGCCAATCATCCTGCATAAGCCAGGGAAACTTACAGGCAATTCTTCCTCACGTCACTTTGTTATCACACATGTCTAAATCATTTCCTGCCAGGCACCAAACTACCAGCATCAAGGAAGAACAGCTGAAGAGAATACTTTTACACAAAGGACTTCCCTCCTTCCTAATCCCCTACTCAACGGATATGACAGTATACAGATGATACAGTCAGGGCTCAACTTAAATGGAAGATAGTGCAGCTAAGCTGTGAAACCACCATCTTAAACCAATCATAAAGAAAGCAAGGTTAATTGTCTGCACATAATAACAAGCAAAAAATGAATCAGAAACCTGAAGCCAACTTCAACCAAAAGAAGGCAACTGAATTTTACAAATTCATCTGTATTACATTAGAATAGGACATCAGTGAAAACTGCTGAGCTGGTAATGCTAAATCTCTTTGCCTCTCAGCTAAATTAAGTTACCCATTATTAAAGACTATCTATGAGAAGACAGTTCTCATAGATAATTAATTTCCCCACCTCTAAAATCTGTAGTTGTGTAAAACGTAGCTCTGGAGAACGTAGAAAGAATTTATATTAAACATTAACCACAGGCTATCCAGAGGAAAGGACTGGAATAAATCTGGGGAATATACTTAAATCACAGTAAAGTTGCCATGTTATATAGAAGCCAACTAACCTTGCTTCTTATTTCTCTTCTGTTAAGTGGGATCACAACACTAAATAAGATGTTAGAGTGAAAGATGATTAAAAATGTGATGAGGTGGCTGTACCAAACCTTTCTTCGTTGTCTCAGGGAAGACAGTAGGGGCACACCTGGCCAGGACTCAGCTGACCAGGGTTTTCTAATCTCACTTTACATATGGTTTGGTGCCTTTGAGTCAGTTTTAGCACTTTAGGCAGATTCTCTATTTACAAAGAGAAGGCTAGTATCTCACCTGCTGCAGGGAAACATGTAAAGGTAGAGAGGAAAAAGCATGGAACTGAGAGTCAGGTTACCTAGAGTTCTTGCTCTGTCACCAATGAATTGTATAATATGACATGAGACAATCGGATCTCAATTTCCTCATTCAACATTATAAACTCTTAAGTTTGTGATTTTAGGAGATTACCACTAGGAACCTTAAAATCATTCCATTAGTTCAAGATGAGATCACCATATTCCTATTAAACAGTCAAAAATACCAACTAGGTTTTTCACAGCAGAAGAGGTAACTCTCAAAGAATGCCCTTAAAAGGTTATGTCACAATGGGCTGGATGCCTCTGCAAATGTGACGTTAAATCCTAGAGGTTTCTGCTCAGTAACCAAATGGTTAATCTGTCCACTGGATTCCTGATTCCACTGGAAAATTTTTCTGCAAATGGAACCCCATCCCTCCCCCACTCCAGTGTTGATCAATTAAAAAAGAAAAGGATGAAACGGCTGCTTGAGTCGTTTTACACTCATAAAAGAGGGTACAAGTTGCCTGCCTGAGCTAAAAGGTGGTGTACCGGAGTCACCCGAATTGGCCATATTACTGATTCACTTGGCCCTCTAGAAAGCCATTCTACCTCTGAGTTTCTCCATCTGTAAAACAGGATTAGTTCTATCTATCCTGTCTCACATGCTTAGGGATAAAATATCCTTTCTTCTTAGTTGACAAAAGTTTGTGCAAGCTTTCTAAAAAGTATCAAGTACCAGAATTATATAAATACAAGTTATTATCCTAAAGTACATGAAGCTTAGGCTTTACCTTTTAAATTCTGAATAAATGTTAACTTTTGGTCAATGAAAGAAAAAGAAACCACCCCCAGGCATGTTTTTTTAAAAAAATAAATTTATTTATTTGTTTGTTTATTTATTTTATTTTTGACTGCATTGGGTCTTCGTTGCTGCGTGTGGGCTTGCTCTGGTTGCGGCGAGTGGGGGCTACTCTTTGTTGTGGTGCGTGGGCTTCTCACTGTGGTGGCTTCTCTTGTTGTGGAGCACCGGCTCTAGGCTCCTGGGCTTCAGCAGTTGCAGCACGCAGGCTCAGTAGTTGTGGCTCGCAGGCTCTAGAGCGCAGGCTCGGTAGTTGTGGCACATGGGCTTAGTTGCTCCGCGGCATGTGGGATCTTCCCGGACCAGGGCTCGAACCCGTGTCCCCTGCATTGGCAGGCGGATTCTTAACCACTGTGCCACCAAGAAGTCCCATGGGCATGTTTTCACATGGAATGAACTCCTGGCTTCTTTCTGAAGTGATTTACTTTAGCTTTTAAAATAATTTTTTGGTTTAGCGCATAAAACCTTTTAACCCAAGGAGCAGCTGGAAAAAAGCATCTCTACATATAAGCAGAACTAAAATAGTGTCCCTATTTCTTTAAATATAATTGTAACACTAGTAATGAAGACCAGCTAAGGTCATTCTACTGTCTTTTTCCACATTAGCCAAGTCCACACCTTGCTATATTTAGACAAGGTATGCATACCCCACTAAAGATAGGAGACTCAGTCCTAGGTTTAGGGTCAGAACAGTGGGGTTATTACCTCAGCTGAGGGGGAAAGACACTGAGAAAGAAAACCTATATTGATGCATTCCTTGGCAACCAATAGAACAACCAATGCTCAATTTTATCTCACTGTGAACAGATGTATAATCTCTAGTATGCATAGAACAATCTCTACCATACATAACTCCAGCACAGTCATGACTAAAGCAAAGCAGTGAATATCATTTAGATAACTCGCTGGCCAGGATTGCTCACCATGCCTTAGCCAAAGAGCTGTCTAGGTCAACAGGGTAAAATATTCAGCCGTTTGATCTCTTGGGAACTGGAACAAATAGGTTTTCAACTCGGGAATCCCCACTATGTCAAAAACACCAGGGTCTGACTGGTAGAGTCCTCTAGCAGTGTCCAGCTGACAGCCTCTTGGATCCATCGTCCGGCAAAGGAAGAACCAAATGGAGACAAAACTGACTTACGTATTTTTTTTAAAAAGCTTATGGAACATGGATTCTATAATAGAGACTGTGCTGAACTGAGTCAGGGACATGGTAATGCAGGTAATGGAGGAATCTGCTTGGGTGGATATATTCTGTAAGGGGCCCCTAAACCTGGGGTCAAAAGAAAAAGTCTGGGCTTCGCTGGTGGCGCAGTGGTTGAGAGTCCGCCTGCCGATGCAGGGGACACGGGTTCGTGCCCCGGTCCGGGAAGATCCCACATGCCGCGGAGCAGCTGGGCCCGTGAGCCACGGCTGCTGAGCCTGCGCGTCCGGAGCCTGTGCTCTGCAACGGAAGAGGCCACAACAGTGAGAGGCCCGTGTACCGCAAAAAAAAAAAAAAAAAAAAAAAAAGTAAAAAGTCTGAGGAAAATATCTTAAAGAAAAACACAACTGCCCTCAAGAGAAAGCTAAGAAAACCCCAATAACAATCAGATGTTTCTGGTACCTCCTCAACTGTGAGGTGAAAAAAATTAAATACATTTAAAGAATTCAGTAAACATGCTTCTGAAACATAAGTATAACAAATAGAAATCTGTTTATCTTCATTCAAAGGAAACTGCACATTGCAATTATGAACATTTCCACTGCAGGAAAGATAAGCAGATGTTGGATGTTTTCCCAAAGTTTTTTCAGTGTCACTGAAGAGGCATGTTTTTTCAGATTAATGGTTAATGCTAAAAAGGCAACATTTTGAATGCTGTTTTTTCTCTTCCTATATATTTTAACATTTCTACAGTGACATATTTAACGAACAGTCAGCAAAGAGAAAACAACTACACATACAGCTTATACAGTATACTTGTATATTCATTTTCCAATATTTACTTCTAAACTAAGCAACATAGAAAAATATTTTAAATAGTGTAAATTCTGAAAAAAAACTCCATTCTGTTTCCTCTGCATTTAAAATCCTACTTAATGAAAAATAACTACATCTAAATATTCTCAATTGACACTGAAAGACTGAATCCTCTTGTAGGACAAAATTCTAGTATGTAAATAAATAAGCTTTTTTAAAGGGTGTTTAATTTCTAAGAGAGATAAACTGGTCTGAGTTTTCTCACGGCTTTTTATGCAAAACACAGATTTTTTTTTTGCCAAATATGCACTGGATTAGGTCTAAATAAATGAATTACGTGAGATGGCAAGAAAGCAAAAATGGCACATAAAACTTAATTGCTCACACTTCTAAAAATTTGTAACTATACACTGTAGGTGCAGAAACTGGTCTTAAATAGCAAAGAATGGTTTAATGGGTTGGAGAATACTTTGACTCTCAGTGCACAACACATTAAATAGCACACTCATTCCACTAAATATCTAAGCCCAGGGCAGTCATCCCCAAACTTCTCAACAAGCTCTTTATAATTTAATAAGAATCTGGCTTAAATGCATTTAGAAATTCTCCTAATTCTTCTCACGACTTTTACTTTAAAGTAACAACTTTAAGTTATTTCTGCCTTCCTGGATATAGTTCAAAGCACCAGAAATACTTTACCCCAATACTGCTTCTCTTTTCACTCACCACACAGGTTGTGACTATTTGCTGAGGAACAACGAACATTCAGGCTTTACAGTAATATTCCAAATCTTCTTTAGCAAAGCAAATACCATTCTTGGAATATCTACTCCAAGATTATTAGAGAGAGAGAACTCAAAAGGCTGCATAATCCTTCTCAACAGAGAGAAAATGGTAGTTCAAAATCTTTCATTGTGGGGAAAGCATGAGTGATTGTTTAAAAATGGATAAATGAATCTCACTGGGAAGGCCAAACAGCTTAAAAACACCTTACTTAATTTCTAAGTCAAATGCCTAAAATAGTCTATTCCAGGTTCTTAATTTGGGGTGAGGGGAAGGGCATTATGGGCATTACATTCCTTTGAAAATTTGATGAAAATTATGGCTTTTTCCTGCAGAAAAATAAATGTACTAATAATATATACACCCACCTTTGCATATCATTTCATTGTATTCATGAACTTAGTTTAAAACTCTGGATTAAAGGAATCCTGTAGTTGCCCTCAGGAGACTATGAGCTGGGAATTAACAGTCCTCCGACCCCCTCCCCCCCACCTCATCTTTTAGCAGACAACAACTCAGCTTTAACAAGAGGCAAACACTGAATGATTGGTGCTTGGATTTAACTTTGAAACCAGAGGAACAGATAAGGCCTGGGGCTTTCTAAGGGTCTTCTATTAATACTCTGGACTCTTGCCATTCTAAAGCACGCAAAAGGCAAATCCTATGAAAAGGCCCTCTTACCTGCCCCATAACGCTGCCTCCTCTCCTCATTTCTGGAAATCCCTCTACAATAAACTTGCTTATATCACAAAGATTCCCAAGCATTAGGTGAAAGTTCACTTACTGAAGCCCTGTAGTACAAGATATAACAGAATTTCAGTACAATAAAGGATTTTGGACAAGATTTTGAAATTCATTAAAGTCAAATCTGACCAGCAAATGAGGTTTTTACATTTCCTAAGCCTGCTGGATACTCCAGAATTTTTTAATAGCTACCCAGAGCATGCCATTTCAGGTAGCATGCCATTACTGTACTTATATTCTAACAGTGTGAAAAATCCAAGATCACCAATACATTAAACACTGCTTTACATGGTAGTGATTTAGCACGAAGGAAATGACTAGATTTAGAGCTTTTTTGAGCTTATGATTTTATAATCCATGCTACATGGGAGAGGAGATTTAAATGCAAGGTATAAGTGTTACTGTAGGCTAATGTTTATGTAAGTTAACAATCCTTATCTATTTTTTAAAAAAATTAATTTATTTTTGTCTGCATTGGGTCTTTGTTGCTGTGCGGGGGGCTGAGCGGGGGCTACTCTTCATTGCAGGGCGCGGGCTTCTCATTGCGGTGGCTTCTCTTGTTGCGGAGCACGGGCTCCAGGCTCGCAGGATTCAGTAGTTGTGGCTCGTGGGCTCTAGAGCGCAGGCTCAGTAGTTGTGGCACACGGGCTTAGTTGCTCCGCGGCACGTGGGATTTTCCCCGACCAGGGCTCAAACCCGTGCCCCCTGCATCGGCAGACGGATTCTTAACCACTGCGCCAACAGGGAAGCCCCAACAATCCTTATCTACTGCTATTATGTCTGTAAATGCAGTGGCCTCATATTGTTTAGATTGTCATACCTAAAAATTGATTTATACATTTATACCACATGTCCATACTTCAGTTTGTGGCTCAAAAAATTTATCAGTTTCCTGACCATTTTCTCTAAAATAGCACTCCTTCTCCCAGGTTACTTTCCATCTTTTTTGTCCTGCTTTATTTTTTCTTTATAGCCATATCATCAGCTGATTATTTACAATAGTTTATTTACATTCTGGAATGTAAGTTCTAAGAGCTTAGAGTTGGTCTTTTTGGATCATTCCCAGTGCCTAGAACATTGTAGGTGATCAATACATGAATGAACAAGTTATTTACTAAGTGGAGATACAAAATTAATTGGAGGCAAATATAGCATAGTGAAAAAGCATGAGATATAAAGAGGATTTGGATTTTAGTCACCGCTCTTACATTTATTAATTATATAACCCGAATAAGTCATTTAATCTCTTTGAACGTCAATCTCTTTCCTTTAAAATGATGCTAAAGTATTACTACAAAGGGTTATTTGCAAGGGTTATAGGAAATAACAGAAGTAAAAACTTGTTGCAAATATTAATGATTCTATCCCAGCAGTTATTCTTGCAAAATTGGCAGAAAATTCTGTAAAACAGATCAATCTTAAGAAAGCAAGTTATTCTGTCACCTAATCTTTGGTCTTGCAGAACTGTAGAGGCAGAATGAAGTAGTGAGAAAGCACAGCATTACAAGGGATGGACTTGAACCTCACTTACCAGCTGGCTGACCTTGAGAAAATCTCTTAACCTCTCTGAGGCTTACTTTTCTTATGTATAAAATGTGGGGGGAAATGCTACCTCAAAAGTGTAATTGTTTGAACTAAACGATACGTTAATTGTGAAAGCACTTTTTAAACTTTGACACAGAATATGTATTTTTAGTTAAATCAATTAATTACCTTTCCTTAAAGAAAATCCTAACCTTGTTTGTTCCACCAGCCAAATGGAAAGAACAAGCAGCAAGTAGAATAAGTAGCAAAGTTCTGATCAACACTGAGTATATCTGATTTCTTTTTTTCTTTTTTTAAGTTTTTGATGTGGACCATTTTTAAAGTCTTTATTGAATATGTTACAATATTGCTTCTGTTTTATGTTCTGTTTTTTTTTGGCCAAGAGGCATGTGGGATCTTAGCTCCCAGACCAGGGATCGAACCTGCACTCCCTGGATTGGAAGGGGAAGTCTTAGCCACTGGACCGCCAGGGAAGTCTCGAGTCTATATTTAATTTCATATCCCAAGGTCAGGGCCCACTTCATGGACGTGCGATCTGTGCAGCTGCACAAGGTCGGTGCTTGAAAGGGGCTTGCACTTGATTCAATGCTCTGCTGTTGCTGTCTTGAAATTCTTAATGCTTTTCAAACAGGGGGCTCCACATTTTCATTACGTACTGGGCCCTGCAAATTATGTAGCTAGTCCTGCTCGCAATCTTTCCACTAGACTAGAGGACAGGATAATAGCTTACAATCTTAATGACTGCATACAAGGACCACTACTAACTTAAAGGACAATCACTAACAAGTAGACTTTTAATCAGGTTGGTGATCACATATTTGTAGTACCTAAATTCTGAAGTTAACAAAATACTTAGTAAAAGCCAATTTAATTAAAAAGCAGTAGACCAAATCAGAAATGCAAATATTATTTGCCTTTCCCATTTTTGTGGTCCGTCACAATAACAGGCCAAACAGTGACGTCAGCAAATGAAGTACCTGTATCTAACCTAACTGACGTTTCATTGAAACCCAACAAAAGACCCCAGTGATTGTGGATTACCTTCAGTTTTTGATTTAATATCTGCTACCTTACAGTACGCAGAGTGACAGTGCCACAGAAATCATCTCTGAAGTGAAAGCCCTAACACAATTGAGTTCAATTAAAGCACACCCTTTAAATAATGTTTTGTTTCTTTCCTGCTCCTGTGGACTGAGAGACAGCTGGTGGCTTTTCTTTGATTGAAGCTGAAAGGCTGAAGCTGATGAACTGAACATTTCCCATGCCGTGAATTCAATTTTTGATGCCTGCAGGCCAAAAAGATACTTTTCCCCCTTAAAGCCAGACTCACCCCATATTGGTCCATTTTGACCTTTGGACTTCTTATCAGTCACCTTCAGTCTCCGACAGGAGTTGGACTGGCCAACCCACAGAGGTCCACTCTCCAGAGAACAAAGGCTTGCTATGTAAAAGAGATGAGCTGTGGGCAGAGATACCATCTGTAGAGAAGGTGCTGAACTCATCCTCTGTGTTCCAGCAGCATGTCCAGGACTGCTGCCACTACAAAAAAGTGAAACTTCACCCCAAAACTTTCCCCGCCTGTGATTTAAACACACACCTTCATTAAGGAAGGAGCTCGGTTTCAGACAGAGGCAGGCAACCAATACTACTGAATCCAGCATGCAAACGTGGCCTGCATTCTAACATTCCTTTCTCCTTCCCATCTTTTTTCTTTAAGTCTGCCAGAAGCCCCTCTGAGTACTATTTAGATCTGCAGGGACATTCAAAGACTCTTTAAGAGCTTTAAGAAATACGTACACTCTTGGGCTTCCCTGGTGGTGCAATGGTTAAGAGTCCGCCTGCCAATGCAGGGGACATGGGTTTGAGCCCTGGTCTAGAAAGATCTCACATGCCGTGGAGTAACTAAGCCTGTGAGCCACAACTACTGAGCCTGCACACCACAACTGCTGAAGCCCGTGCGACACAACAAGAGCCTGTGCTGCACAACAAGACAAGCCACCGCAATGAGAAGCCTGCGCACAGCAACCAAGAGTAGCCCCTGCTCGTCACAGCTAGAGAAAGCCCGCGTGCAGCAACAAAGACCCAACTCAGCCAAAAATAAAATAAATAAATAAATTTATTTTAAAAAAGAGAAATACATACACTCTTCTCCTTTCTCCTATATTCAATATTCAAATAGCCTCAAAGATGAAAACTTGTTTTTCAAGATTTTAAACGGCTTGTTCCCTAGAAAGTTCACCTCCTCAACTTTGAGAAATATACCCACTGCTTCCTATAAACAAGATGAGGAAATTCTAGCTTTGTAAGTATAGTTACAAGCATTAACAAACTAATGTATATGGTCATCGTTTAAAATTTCAGTATCCTTAATTAAGATAGAACTTTGGGAAATCCCAATGATGCTTAACACTTCCTAAACAGGAAACAATGAAATGTTCAAGGTTAATTTGCTGCAGGACCCTAGGTAAGTGTCAGTTATCTTTTGGCTCAGAAATCTCTAAGTCAAAAATGGTGAAAAAAAAAAAATGGTGATGATTTTAGAATAAAATAAAAACATGGGGAGCAAACCTAAATTCACAAATACTACAGATATATTCAACACCATCTCGGGATAATTAGTTTCTTCATCTTATCAATGCACTATTATTTCATCTTTCCATAAGGTCTACTCAAATAGCTTACACATTTTCCATCAGTGCTTGGGTATGAAAGCAATTCCTGATAGGAAAGACAAATAAGGATCAACTTTTCTGGGTCTCCAACTGGTTCAGATGAATTGAAGGATAAAACTGTATCTACCTTGATTTTATTTTTTATTATTTTATCAGCACTATGAAAATGAATTACTAAAATTCATTTTAGTAATGAGTGTAGACTGGTGCAACATTTCTGGTGAGCAAACCGGCAATCTATATCAAAAACTCTAGAAATATGTATACCCTTTGGTCTAGCAATCCCAGAAATGAGTTTTAGGGTATTTCCTTCAGGGACATGTGTAAAGATTTAGGCACAAGGATATTCGTTCAGTGAGGCTTTGTTTATAACTGCAAAAAACTGAACACAATCAAAATGTGCACCAACAGGGCAGACAGAATTCAGTTCTATGGAAAACAAACAACTCTCAAAAAGGATATGAAAGAAACTCATTTGAGGACAATGACAGGATGTTCCCAATATGCTAAGTGAAAAAAGAAAAACAGAGTACAAAGCAAACGATAGAGGACAATCCCATTTTTAAAAATATATACATACATAAATAAATAAAAGTATACACATACATAGAAATGCCTGGATGGTATTAACAGTAAACATATTTGGGAGATAAGAATAAGGATAATGCTTTTGGGGGAGAGGAGGAATGCTTCAGTGTTTTCTGTTTTTTCTATAATAAACATGCATTATCTGCAGTATTAAAAATAACCAATATTTTTGCTTTGTTTATTTTAAGTACCAGTAAGACCAGTTCCATTAAAAAAAAAAAAATCACTCACCCAGGACACGTTCACTTTTAAGCTGAGTGGGTGGTAAAGAATGAGATATTATCAACTTTACTGTGTATAAGGTAGACAGGCTTTTTAAAGCAAAAGAGATTCTCCATTTGAAAAATTTCCTCAAATGGATTTGTAAGACTGCCATGAAGAGGAGCACTGATATTCAAAATTTATTGGTTGATTTTGATTTTAGTTGAGGAAGAGACTAGATGTTATCATTTCTTTAAAAAGCATAATAAACATTCTTACGACACTATCATTTCCTGACAAACAGGGCATATGGCCTTGCTGAGAACTTCTCCAAGTGTGTAAAATGGCAAGAAAGAATTCTAGCAGTGTGAGCATAGCGGCGGACTACCAAGATAACTGAGACTGACCACAGGCGAGACACAAAGGTGAACAGGCCCCAACTCATGAATAGCCAGGACCAAGGTAGGTTCTCAACGGATATACTCAAGTATATTTCCAAGGAGGTAAGTAATAAAGTATGATTAAAACAACAATGGCTTTCAATCTTTAAGTTAGAGAGATGATAACTAGCCAGACTACAATCTTCAGTTTTTCTTTAACTCTGAAAAACAATTACACTGGGTTTAAATTCATTTAGTTAGAATCACTAAATGGAAATAAATACAGTCTCAGTTTGGCAATTCTCTCAGTGCAGGAGAGTATAATAAGACACAATCTGCTAAATTTTTAGTAGCTGCAGTAACTCTTCTTTGAATCAATATTGTTAAACTATCATTTGGGCATTTATATAGTCCTTGGTCTTTACTGATATACAATTATAGGCTTACTTACATACGTGTAAAAGATCCCCCTGTCCACTAGGATGGTTTCCATGTGTACTTAAACTAAGGAGCTGTACATTGCTTATACAAGTCTAAATAAGATGAGCCATTAATTGACAACCAGGCCATTAAACTGGTAGCCAAGCCATTAAGAACAAAATCAGCACACCCTTCCCCTTATAGGCTCACTCCACTGGAAATATTACAAGCCCTCTGTGCCATGGGAACCACCTTGCCTACCACATGGTGCTGATGTAACAATATCTAGAGCTATGCACCTGGAGAAAGCAGGGAATGAGGTTTTGCTTTGGAATTCTTGAATGTTTCTTTCTTTCCTCCCTCCTTCCTTTCTTTTAACCATAAAGCCACTAGCAGATAGTTTAATGATTTCTGTTCTTATGCTGCCTATGGGGATTTCACACTGCGCTACCAACCACTGGTACTAATTCAACAACAGCCTTGTAAAATTGGCAGCCTTCCTAAATAAGCTATGTAAAGCCTGCAAATGCTGGTTACTGTGCTGTGTAGTCAGTGGGTACTCGATAAAAACGTGATTAAAATTCTGCCCACATGATATATCCCAAATATGCTCATACCTATTTTCTAAAGAACATTATCAGTCTATACAAAAGCATTTCTGGATTCTCCTTCTTACCACAAATGATTAATAGCAGTCATTCACTGAAAACTATCTGTAATATGGCCCGACATCTGCCATATTAGTCTTCCTTTTCTCTCACCACTCAAGTACCCTTTACCTCTGCTTATACAGATCAAGATATTTAAGAGGGCCAGAAAAAAAGGTCAGCATTCCAGCTCAAATCCTACCATAAAGGCTCATTTACAATAACTTTTTGTCCTCTGAATACCTAAAGCACCAACTGCACCATTCATCTGCCACTTAGCATGTGCTAAATTGTTCTTATTTATCCTTTTATTGATCTGTCTCATATCTCTCAACAGACTGAGCATCCTGACTGCAAGAACCATGTCTTATATTTCTTTGTATCTCCCATGACAATTATGCATATGATGGAATTTTTACCACCAGGCTGGCGTACCACTCTAACTCTTTCTCCTATACTTTGGCTCATGTCAAAAGGGCAAAAATATTAGCTACCATTTACTGAGTGCTTACTATTTGCAGTACTTTATAAATATTACATTTAATTAACTTAAATGAACTACATTAATATTAATAGACACTATAAGTTCCATTTTATTGATAAGGAAACCAAGGCTCATGGTGGTTTTATGATATGTTGAACATACTGAAGGTCAAACAGCTTACAGGTGGTGAAACTGATTGGAACTCAGGTCTGTTTCATTCCAAACACCAGACTATTACTATCAGCCACAAGAACAAATGACAAGTAAGATAATGAATACATGACCCAAGACACCTTTTAAGAATCTCTAAATAGAGTATTTAATGAATGGGATACTTTAAGAATTGAATGTGGGATTTTATTGGGGAGGAATAAGCATCACAGGTATGGGGTTGATAGAATGATCTATACCAAATCTGGCCAAAGGGACGTCCAAAAAGTCGAGCTTCACACATCGTCTAAATCTATTTCATTCCCCTCCTAGGAAGAAAAATTTACACTAATTCACATTCTCCCATAGATGTCCCAACTTCTCAAACTAAATTTCCCCCCCAAAATAAAGACGATAAAATAATAGGAAGTTAAAATTTTTTGGTGTTCATGAGAATTGGGTATATTTTAGGAGAAACACAGTAATTTAAAGGTACCTGGGACAGAGGAGAGTCCCAAAGAAATGACATCTCTCTTAAGAGCTCTCTGTTATAAGTGATACTTATTTAAAATCAGTGAAGAAAAATCATAAATACTCTCATTCAGTTTATTCCTTATGAAGATCAACTGGCTTTTATCACACAAAATTCAAAGAACAACAGAGATGAGATGCACAGATAAGATGCTAAGCTCATAAACCTGATCAGCCTTTTGTGGAGGTACTGAAGGCTTCTTGGGTTGTAAACAGGCCTGCCTATCTGTGGCATGAAGTTTTAAGAATACAGACACCACAGAAGACAAGCGATACGAAGTCCACAATTATAATTCTCAGGGCTTGAAATGTCCTGCTACGGATCATGAATATCCACATGAATCTTTGTCAATAAACATTAAGTACAAATGACAAAAGTAACATAATCGTTAACTGAAAATGTTATTGTTCTTTCTTATTAACTATCTCATTTGATCTCCACAGTCCCTGAAATGAGGCAGCTATTATTCCCCCCAAAACATAAGCAACAATTTGAACCATTTCGCTCATCATCCAAAAAAAAAAAAAAATCAAATAATTCTATGTCTTCTACATCTGGAAAACTGAACTTACAATTTAAAAAAACCCCACTCTAGTACAGGCTAACACTGAAGTTTCTCTTTATTTGAGAGGAATACAAGCCTCTGGATTCTGTGGCTTTAACAGACACATACCTAATGCCAAATCCCTCAGGTTACTAAAAGAAGGGTCACACCCCTCTAAAAACAGATTAATGCAAAAAACAAGAGTTGCCCAATTTGCACAACCTGCAAAAAGGAAGTGAGCCCAAATGTGCCCTTTGGTGTGCAGTACTAACAACCTATTTATAAATCATCTGCCACATCCTTTCCAAATCACAGGAACACCTAAAAAGGCCTTGATGTTTTTAGCACATTTCTTCAAGTTAAATCTAATTATGTTAGTGGAAGCAACATCCTGTATAATTCTAACAATGCAAAGCTAACTCTAACTCTATCTGAAAGTAGTTAAGATACTGATTATTATTTTTTTGCTTTCACCTTAGAAATTCAGAAACATTATGTGATAGCATCTACACCACTGTTCTTTAGTCCCAAGGCAATTTTACATAAGGTAATTAAGAAGATTCACATTTACTGGAGAAACCCAAGAAGAGAGGGAGCAAGAGGATCTGTAGTTTAGCCCCTCCATTACTCCAAGGTTCAACAGCTCTTGGAGCCAGAGAATGACAACATCCTTAATTATTTGGCTTTGGGCAATGGTTTCTTAGTGTAAGTCTAAAGAAATTGCCCAATTTCAGGAGTGATTACAGGTGAGCACACAATCTGAAGAACAGTAATTTAGAAAAAAAAATTCACTCAGATTTATCAAAGAAATCTTGCCTTGAGTGCATCACAACCTCGCCATTCCTGTTCATCTTCATTATGCAGAGTTACTCTTCAGTTAACTGGTTTCCAGTAAGGCCAAATTTGAGAGCTTTTTTCCTCTCTGTTCCAAGCCAATTACTGCTCTACTGACTTCAAAGCAGCACAAGTGCGGATAAAGCCACACAAAGTTATCACTGCTAATGAAAACACAAATGCACCTTTTACTCTGACAATTAACTTCTCCTTCATATTTGAAGGCCATAACACCTAGAAGATTAATTCACTTGATGTAAACTTATTTGAGCACCTTTTAAATAATATTCTACCTTTTAAGGGTATATTGCCTATTCAAGGATCAGAAACAAGCACAAAAACAGTACTGATTTAAAATCAAACAGACATCTCATGCCTTTTAAAAATATTATTATTAGTCTCTTTACCCACCAACGAGGGGGAAAAAAGCTCTTAAATCATAAATGAATGCCTGGCTTCAATCACTGAATTATCAATTATTACAATTATGTTTATCCATTTCTGCAGAGGACAAATGTAGATTTTAAAAGTATCATGGACGATAAACACACTTATTCAATAGAACAAGGAAATTTAAGAATTTGAAAGGCAAAACAATTTCACAAAATTATAACATTTGGAGTAGGACTTCTTGGTTCTAGGCTTTTAAAGTACAGAATTTCTGCTAAAGAACTGTTTTAGAGCTAGAAAAAGATGGAAGACTACACCTAAATCATTCAACAAATCATACGTAAGCTGGACAAAGAGAGCACCAAAGATTCAACAAATATTTGAATGAAAAAATCTTAAAATATTAGTAAACCAATTCCAGCGATATGTTAACAAATAATGCAAACAGCGTGAAAGGACAATTCAACTTTTGCAACTCAACGTGTCACTGCATTCCCAGGAAAGGGGGGAAATATTATCCTTCCAACAGATGTCCAAAAAACACGTAATAAAATTCAATAACTATATCTAATTTAAAAATACTTGAGGGCTTCCCTGGCGGCGCAGTGGTTGAGAGTCCGCCTGCCGATACAGGGGACACGGGTTCATGCCCCGGCCTGGGAGGATCCCACGTGCCGCGGAGCGGCTAGGCCCGTGAGCCATGGCCACTGAGCCTGCGCGTCCGGAGCCTGCACTCCGCAGCGGGAAAGGCCACAACAGTGAGAGGCCCGCATACCGAAAAAAAAAAAAAAAATTGAAATTAGGAATAGTAGGAAATATCCTTAACTTGGAAAGTGATCTATGCTGGAACCTACAGCACACAATACATCTATTTAGAAAACATAAAAAGCACCCCTTTTACAATGGAAAACAAGATAAGACCACTAGCATGGCTCCTCTTCAACACTACACTAAAGCCTAAGGCAAAGCAATGACGAGTTACACTTAGAGAAAACCCATTTACAGATGATATAATCATCCACCCAGAGAAGTCAAGAAAATCAACTAAAATATCTATTAGATATTAGGACTAAGAGTTTAGCAAGGTGGTCTGATACAAAAGCAAATACTATAAAAACCAGTTTTACCACACACCTACAGGGACTAATTAGAAAACACCATGGGAAAGAAGAGCTCATTCACAAGAGCAACAAAAACTTTATAAAACACCCATGAATATACCTAATAAGAAATGTGTAACTACTGTATGAGGAAAAGTGTAAAATTTAAATGAAGGACATTTTAAAAACAGTGGATAAACAGACACACATACCACATTCCTCATCGGGAAGGCTCATTTTATAAAGCTGTTAATTCTTCCTAAACCTAGTTCAGTACAATTTAAATCAAAATCCCAATAGGATTTTTAAAAGTAGAAATTGACAATCTGTTTCTGAGACTTACCTGGAAAATAAGCAAGAGTAGCTCAGATATTAAAAAAACACATACACTGAGGTAGGCCTTGTGATACAAGATATCAAAATGTCCACTAAATCTACATTAAGTAAAAATGTGGTATTGGTGTATGAAAGAAAACATGTCAATAGGACTTAATATATAATACGAATAGCATTTCAAATCAGTGAAGTGAGAATGAGCTAAATAAATGGTATTGGAATAAATGACTGTCCATTTGGAAAAAAGGTAAAGTTAAAGCTCGACCTCACACAATAAATACAGGCATACCTTGTTTTGTTGTGCTTCTCTTTATTGCGCTTCGCAGATACTGCATTTTTTTTTTTAAAACAAATTTAAGGTTTGTGGCAACCCTGAGTAGAGCAAGTCTACTGGTGCCATTTTTTCAACAGCATTTGCTCACTTCATGTCTCTGTGTCACCTTTTGGTATTTCTCGCAATATTTCAAACCCTCCACCACCAAAAAGATCAAGACTTGCTGAAGGCTCAGATGAGGGTTAGCATTTAGCAATAAAGCATTTTAAAATTAAGGTAAGCAGATTGTTTTTTTTAGACATAATGCTACCGCACACTTTACAGACTACAGTGTAAACATAATTTTTATATGCATGGGGAAAGCAAAAAATTCGTGTAACTCATTTTATTGTAACATTCACTTTTATTGTGGTAGTCTGGAACTGAACCCGCATTATCTCCAAGGTATGCCTGTGAAGATAAATTACAGTTTTAAAGAGTGAAATACTTTTAAAGTGTAGGCATACTAGGGCTTCCCTGGTGGCGCAGTGGTTGAGAGTCCGCCTGCCGATGCAGGGGACACGGGTTCGTGCCCCGGTCCGGGAAAATCCCACGTGCCGCAGAGCGGCTGGGCCCGTGAGCCATGGCCGCTGAGCCTGCGCGTCCGGAGCCTGTGCTCCGCAACGGGAGAGGCCACGGCAGTGAGAGGCCTGCGTACCACACACAAAAAAAGGCATCTAAAGTGTAGGCATACTAGAAAAATACAAAAGAGTATTTATAATCCTGGGAGTGGGTGGGAAGGGTAAAAGCCAGATGCAAAACTGAAATCATAAGAGAAAATACTGACAGATTTTCCTACATAAAAATTAAAAACTTTTGGGACTTCCCTGGTGGCGCAGTGGTTAAGAATCTACCTGCCAATGCAGGGGACACAGGTTCAAACCCTGGTCCAGGAAGATCCCACATGTCACGGAGCAACTAAGCCGGTGTGCCACAACTACTGAGCCTGCGCTCTAGAGCCCACGAGCCACAACTACTGAAGCCCTCATGCCTAGAGCCTGTGCTCCACAATAAGAGAAGCCACTGCAATGGGAAGCCTGTGTACCGCAACAAAGAGTAGGCCCCCGCTCACCACAACTAGAGAAAGCCCGTGCGCAGCAACAAAGATCCAATGCAGTCAATAAATTAAAAAAGAAAAAAAATTAAAAACTTTATACAAGATGCAAAATTAAAAGACAAGCAATAGGCTGGGCAAAGTATTTTTAAAACATATTCAGAATATACAGAGTACTACATGAAAAAAACTACCAATAGAAAAATGGTTAAAGTACAAACATGTAAATTATAGAAGAAAAATGAGCAAGACCAATAAAAATACAAAAGGATCCTAAAGTTCTTCAATAGTAAGGGAAGTGCAAACAGAGGAGTGTTTAAGAGCAGGGGTCCTGGAGTGAGACTGTCTGTGTTTGCATCCTGGCTGTATTACCTTAGACAAATTACTTAAAATCTCTGTGCCTCTCGTGTGTAACTGAGGATACACCTAAGTCAAAGTTGTTAAGAACAGAGAATGAAGTAATATGCATAAGTACTCAAAACAATGCCTGGCACACAGTAAGAGCTCAGTAAAAAATTAACTGCTATCTAATATCACTAATATTACCAGGGTTGGTGAAGATACCTATGTAAGTATATAAGTAAGATATACTCTTACTTATAGCTTGTAAGAGCAAATTGGCAAAGCAAACTGCAAAGCATTTTGGCAGCATGTATCGAAATTTTAACAGGTACATACCATCAGACCCAGAAATTCCACTGCTAGAATTTTATCTAAAGAAATGTTCCCACATATATACAAAGCATCAGGACTTTGAGTGCAGCATCATTAAGAGCTCTAGATTTGGTGACAGGAAATGCTGCTTCTAGTTTCAGTTCTACCAATAGCAAATCATGTAATCCCTGTGGCAATCACTTCACCATTTTGATTTTTTAGTTTATTTACTCTACAAAATGTGGATAATGACTTGCCCAATCTACCTCACAGGAATACTTTAAGGCAGTGGTTTCCAAAGTGTGGTCCCTGGATCAGCATCATCAGCATCCTCTAGGAACTTGTTAGAAATTTAAATTCTCTAGTCTCACCCCAGACCTACAGAATCAGAAACTCTGGTGGTGTAGGCAGCAGTCTGTGTTTCAATAAGCCATCTAGGTGATCCTGATGCAAGCTTAAGTTCAGAGATGAGCACATGTGAAATCACTTGCATAACTACACAGCAGAACTGAAAAGAGCATTGGTACTATCACTAATAAACACAAAAAATAAAGCTGTTTCTACCTTTCAATTTCATGAAAAGGTACATTTTGGATAATCATCTCAATATGCTCCTCTGTTGCTGAGCTTGACTTCAGAAAGCACTGATGTGAAGCTAGGAAGTCAAACTATATACATAACCAAGTAAATAAATACAAGTATTTTGGGTCAAGGATAAAAAGCTCAAGGTAACCTCATTAACAAATCAAGCAATGTCTCAAGCTTCCAAGACTTTTTTTTTTTTTTTTAAGTTCCAAGACTTTTGATCAGTCGTTTTCATAATGGGAACACTGCTTTAATGATAGCCTTTGCCAGGATTTTATCTACTAATTCTTGATCCTTCCCTGAACTTTTCAGGACACAAAAATAGTCACCTATTTGTCGATAAGCTATTTGTTTGGCATATAACAATAACATTAGAAAAGCCTTGGCCCCTTGCTTAGCAACTTCACTTCTCAGAGATTGAAGGCTGGCTCTCTAAAAATAACATAGGTTTAAAAACAAATAACATAGGTTTAAAAAAAATAACATAGGCTCCCATATTTTTCAGAACTTCAGATTTTTGTTTTATTTAAAAGCATATGTAGATTCTTAAAGGGTATGGAACTTTTCATGATCATTTGAGCAGTCTGATCCAAGACTCTTGAAGTTTGATCAGATGATGCTCGGGGTTGCTCACATATATTTTTCTAGTAGGATTAACACTTATGACAGTAACTATTCTTTGTTCCTGGAGTTAATTCAATCACTTCTTAATGTTCTTCTCTGAATACATAAGAAATAACACTATATTTGGTGAGTTTTACACAATGGTAAGGGGAGACCTTAATCTAATAATGATGATATAATTCCCAATAACATACAGTAATACCCAAGCTATTCTCTAATTTCACCTATATGTATATACACACAGTTAAAAGTCAAGAAATTCGAAAGAGCCTGTGAAATCACCAAAATAGGTATCCAAAGGCCCTACTCTAAAGGTCATTAACTTTCTCCATAGGGAAGCCCCTAAGATCTCACTGTGGTCTTTTTACTCTGACACAGTTCTCATGGGATTTGTTACACGGTTTACTTGGTTTCTAAACCCAGAGCAAATCTGAGGCAGCAAACAAGAAAAGGAAAAAAAGCTCTTATGAATGGGTCCTCAGCAATGACAAGAGAACCACTGGCCTAAGAGTACTCAGGTGTCATGGTACCCCTTGCCCCAAGCATACAGTTAAAATTCAGTCTTCACTTAAGGACCTTAAATCTTCATCTTTTAGTTGCTCCCATTCATCACTGCTATTTACATATCTGGCACCACAGGGAAATGCTCATACCAGTTAAGTTTTTACTGTATCAGGCCTTAAAAACAATACTTCCCTTTAGGAAGGAGATTTTTAAAAACTATTTATTTGTTTGTTTGTTTATTTGGCTGTGCCAGGTCTTAGTTGCGGCATGCGGGATCTAGCTCTCTGACCAGGGATGGAACCCGGGCCCCCTCCATTGGGAACGTGGAGTCTCAACCACTGGACCACCAGTGAAGTCCCAGGAAGGAGATTCTTAACCTTTTATACCACATGACTTTGAGAATATGATTTTTAAAAATATATTTACCCAACATTTTCATATGACCTCAAGGAGTTCATTAAGCTTCTAAGGCCAATTCATGGCTTCAATAACCATAGACCCAAAATTAAGAACTTCTGCATTAGGTGCCAAAAATTTAACACTTATGACAGTAACTATTGTTACTGCTGTGCGCGGGCTTTGCTGCTGTGCACGGGCTTTCTCTAGTTGTGGCGAGCGGGGGCTACTCTTCGCTGGGGTGCGCAGGCTTCTCACTGCGGTGGCTTCTCTTGTCACGGAGCACGGGCTCTAGGCGCAAGGGCTTCAGTAGTTGTGACTCGCAGGCTCTAGGGTGCAGGCTCAGTAGTTGTGGTGCACGGGCTTAGTTGCTCCGCGGCATGTGGGACCTTCCCGGACCAGGGCTCGAACCCGTGTCCCCTGCATTGGCAGGCGGATTCTTAACCACTGTGCCACTAGGGAAGCCCCTAAGGATTTTTAAATGATGATGAACTGGGCAACACTATAAATGTAAAATAAAAATGATGGCTAAAGCAATACTAATAAATACACTTTAGAAGAAGAGAATATTAGCAAAACTCTCTTAAGAAAAAAAAAAGCGGTAAAAGAGAGACAAAAAGGAAAAGAAATATTCTGCAAATTCTTTAAAAGAGTGTCTACCTTAACAGCAAAACTCTTCGTGTAGCAAATGTTTTCACTACTAAGTTGAAGATGTCAGCACATAAAGATAACTCCTAAGACGTAAGTCTCAAAAGTGGCCTTGCAACTACGAAGACAGAAGATCATTTTTCTAGTGGTTAAGAGCACTGGCTTAGGAAACATCTGGATTCTAAGGACATTTTTGTCATTTACGAGCTATATGGTCTTGAGTACTTAACTTCTCTAAGCCTCAGCTACATTATCTGTAAACAGAATAAATTAGTTCATAGGGTGGCTGTGATGATTAAATGAGATAATAATACACATTAAACTTAGCACAATGGCAAGTCATCAATAAATGGCAGCTAATAGTTTTTGTTTAATTTCAATTACATTTTCCTGGGCAGGGGTTTATAGTTTGTAAATTGTTACCACACATATAATCTTTTACGATCCTCTGGGGTAGGAACCACCGTATCCTCATTTTACAGTTTAAGAAACTGAACTCAAATGACTTACCCAAAGTCACTAATTAGTAGGAAAAGAAATCTGTACTTGCTTGACCACACGAGGAAGCAAGATTCAAAACTCCTTTTCCCCACAAAGCTTAGAAGCTCTGCCTTTTAAGTTTTGTTTAACCTTTTTTTTAAACTGTAGTTAAATATATATAAAATTTGCCATTTTAACCATTTTTAAGTGTACAGTTCAGTGCCAATAAATTCATTCACATTGTTGTGCAACCATCAGCACCATCCATCCCCATAACTCTTTCTTCTTCCTCAAATGAAATTCTGTACCTATTAAACACAAACATCTCATTCCCCTCCTCCAACCCCTAGCAACCAGACTACTCTAAGGTCCCTCACATAAGTGGAATCATACAGTATTTGTACTTTGTCACTGGCTTATTTCAGTTAGTATGATGTCTTCAAAGTTCATCCATGTTGTAGCATATATCAGAATTTCCTTCCTTTTTAAGGCTGAATAATATTCATTCTGTTTATCCATGTATCCATTAATGGACATGTGGGTTGCTTCCACTACCTTTTAAAAAGTATTGTGAGCACTTATTTTGAGATTGGTTATCCACTTTCAGATTATTCACTCCAATTGTCTTTTTTTTTTAAAGGGAAAATACAAGTAAACAGTTGATTTAATTCTGTAGAGTTTATAATACAAAACAGTAAAACCACGATACTGCGGGGGGATATTGTTTTTTCAGTGCGCCACCATGAATAAACACAAAGGAAAAAAGTTGAAATGCAAATTTGATTTGGTAAGAGAGCAAAACAGTTAGTTAAAATAATAAATTAGCTTTAAGATTATCTATAAATCACTTTACATGCTATTCTTGGGACCTTTACTAAGGGATAATGGAAAGTTTCTATTGTTGGACATGAAACTAAAAAGTTCCTTAGGGTTGACCTGGGAGGGAAAGAGAAGTTGCTCAAGTGCCAGGAGTCTGGGAAAACCTCAGTAGGCGACTCTCCTTGAAGCTGCTCCGAATGAGTGCTAATACACTACAAAGATCAAACTGCTGCTATCTAAAAGTAACCCTAAATCACTCAACTAGTTTAAGGATGCAACTTGAATAGATGGGAGTTCCTCTACTTCGCCCTTTTTAACTGTGAGATGAGAGTTCCTCTACTTCGCCCTAACTGTGAGATGAGATTAACCACAAGCTTGAGCACACAGTTCTCAGAAATAACTAAACCACAATGGAAGGGAGAAACAACTCTAGAGACTTTGAAAACAGTTAAGATTTAAAGATGCAAATGAATCTTGCACTTTGGCGATTGAAGGTGTGCATACAGGCTTGGGTTGTTAGCACGTACTACTACAGGCGGAGACAAAAAGAAAAAGAGCCAAACTACTAAAATCCAGTTTTATGAAATAATTTCAGACTACAACCAGCGGGTGTTAAGAATGAACTGCCTTTCTTTGTGTGCACGGCTTGTAACAGAAACCTATGGTCACAAGCAAACTTATTTGAAACAAGAAAACAGAACAACAAACACGGGAGCTTGAGCACCAGCAGGACCCGCAAGGGAGTGCTAGCTTTTCCGGCCGGCGGTTCAGGGCTACTGACCGCCCTTCAGCCCAAGTCTCCCGAATGCCATACGGCTGTCACTCAGTCATCACAATTTCCCTGGGGCGACCTCACTTTCAGATTCTCTCAAAGTTTACCAGAAATTCTCCCAAAGGATTTTCTGTCCGCCTCCCCACCCCCAGGACACTTTCTCCCTCCAAGAATTACCCTTCCTCTCCCCCTCACTATGCCCCCAGACGCCCCAAGACCTGCAAGCAAGCAGGATGCGATTTCGCCCTTGCTTGCTCCCAATTGCCGGGGGAAAGCGGCTGCTGAAAAGCAAACTTTCCAAGCGTTCACAGAGGGTGGGAGGGCGCGCGGCGCACTCACAGCTGGTTGATGGCGTTCTGCGAGATGACCGCGTTGGCAGAAAAGTAGGGGATCATGTCGGGGCCACTGAGGCTCCAGGTGCAGGCGGGGGGCGCCTTCCTCTCGCGGGCCAACGTGCTCAGGGTCATGGGGCCGGCTCAAGGCGCACAGCTCCGCATCCCGGCCCCCGCCCTGCTCCGGCACGAGGCGCTCGCTTTGGGCTCCGCCGGACTTGAGGCGCGGGCAGCGCGGACTCCCGGCGGCAGAAGAGGGCCCGCCGGGTCGCGCGGAAGCAGCTGCCGTAGCCCTGGGGCTCGGCTGTGGAGTCCCGGCGTCCGGGCGCCTCCAGCAGCCCGCCCCAACTCGCGTCCGGGGCGGGGCGGGGCGGGGCTGAGCGCGCCGGCGGGGCGGGTCCTGAGACCCGAGAGGGTCGGGCCCCGCGGGCGCCCCGCCCCGGAGCTCTTAGCAGCCGCCAGATCCGCTACCGGCGTCGGAGCCTGGGGAACAGGGTCGGCCCCAAGCCACCTCGGCTTGGGTGAAGGAGTGAAGGGAGCCGGGGGGTGAGCCAGAAAGGCTCGCATTTCATTGGAATGTTTCAACAGAAAGGTCCTGCCTCATAATCTGCTTTATGCATGAACCTCAACCAAACCCCATTTTTCAAATGACCTTAAAACTTAAAGGCTGTACACTCGCAAATGCAATAAGTGTTTATTAACGGCTTCCTATGTGCTACGGACTAGGAAAATGCTGAGATAAACTGGATTTTTTTTCCCCAACAGTTGAAGCTATGATGGGGAAAAAAGTCTATCTACACTGTCGATAACATCTGCTAATGCTGGTAAATAAATTTACTAACCATCCTCCAAACCAAGGATTCCCAGCCTTAACTGCACATATGAATCCACCTGTGGAGATTAAAAAAAAATCCCAATGCCCGGTTGCACTCTAGACAAATCAAATCGTAATCTCTTAAAGTTGGGATCTAGAAGTTAGTATTTTTCAAAGCTCCCCTGGTAATCGCATTGCGCAGCCTGGTTGACAACTACTGTGCCAAATGATCTAGAGAGGAAGACGGGCTAGAGGTTATATCCTTACTGTGCCGATGTGGAAACACTGAGGGTCTAGCCAGATGATCTTATTTGTAGCTGACTTAGAGAGGAACTTAGATAGGAACTCCCGTTTTATAACTCCTGATCTAGGGCTTTCCCCACCAAATCCTATTCCCTGATGCTTTATGATTTTCCTTAACAACTCGCTGAGCAGTGCCTTTCACCTGAACAGGGACCAGCTCTGTAAAAAGAGAATCTCTTTTCTCTCTCACCTACACACTCTGCTATGTGTAGTGGTTTACAAAAGGGACTGGCCCCCTTCAGGCACTCAGTAAAAGTTAGCTCTCTGGGCTTCCCTGGTGGTGCAGTGGTTAAGAATCTGCCTGCAAATGCAGGGGACATGGGTTCGAGCCCTGGTCCGGAAAGATCCCACATGCTGCGGAGCAACTAAGTCCGTGCGCCCCAACTACTGAGCCTGCGCTCTAGAGCCCGTGAGCCCCAACTACTGAGCCTACGTGCTACAACTACTGAAGCCCATGTGCCTAGAGCCTGTGCTCCACAAAAGAAGCCCCTGTAATGAGAAGCCTGCGCACCACAACGAAGAATAGGCCCCGCTCGCTGCAACTAGAGAAAACCCATGTGCAGCAACGAAGACCCAATGCAGCCAAAAATAAATTAATTAATTAATTTTAAAAAAAGTTAGCTCCCTTATCTCTTGTCCTCACTGTCTCATCAGAACAAGTATTTTTGGGCATCAGTATTTTTAGCTTTTATGAATACTTGACTAAAATATACATCGATATAAGTTGCTTTAGGAATTCCAGAGCCAAAAATCAATAATTAAAAAAAAAACGACTTCACTATCATAAGAGATCATGAGAAAAAATTATAAGAGAAAGTAGAACTATAAAAGAGACTATAATTAGGAAGAACTCACTTTACTACTCATAATATACTGAATCAAGAAGAAATAAGTCTTTGTTTTATATAAAATTTCAGACTTCTTTTCCTATTGGGAAGTTTGGCAATTTTCAAAATACTAGTAATGAAATAATCTAAACTATAAATTCTATGTCTACAACCAGAATCCTTCTTTTGTTAGTTGATCCTTCCATAAAACAAAGTTGTTGCCAAGGCACTGAGGGACTGGAAATATTGCAAACTCATGCCAGAAATAGATATCTAAATTAAGAAGGAACTAGTTGGCAAGTGAAGAGTTAATGAATAAAAGGTCTGGACTTCGCAGTCCAGTGCATCATCATCTTCATCCATCTCTAGGAAGGAAAAATTTTGAAAGATTTATTCAGGCTATGTCAGCAGGCACCCAAATGGCAGTGTAAGAAAAAATCTGCTGATACACCCCAAAATAAATTGCTTTAAATATCTGGCAAACTTGCCAGTTTGAAACTTCTTCCAGGCTGTAATTTATTACAGCCTCCTGCAGTGATTAAAAAAAAAAAAACCCAAAAAACAAAAAAACCGTAGCAGGCTGTTTGGAACAGCACTGTTAAGGTGAGTCCAGTTCCTTTCATGACACAGCAGTGATAGGATTTTATTGAAGTCAACACTTAAATGACGCCATTTAGGAAAAAATGATGTCATGGTAATCATTTGTATCTGCCGGAAAAAGAACTCAGCAGGAAATGTATCTTACTCAATGCAACACTTAATATCTCTGGCATTTAAAAACGCTAGAGATAAAGATTTCATAAATATGTATACTTGTCTTTTATAAATAGGTTCCTATAGTGACACCCCATAAGTGCATAGTCCTTTGTTTCTCCTCAAAAGACTTCTGTCAGTGCCCGTCCAACAAAAGGAGACTATTTTAACACCCCCATCGAGGCCTTTTCAAAAGCTTTTCAAAGTTAAATTTTCATTTTGAACTGTAATATAGAAAATTGGTGAAGTGCTAGAACATGCTTCTTGGTTTTTAAGGAAAAAAAAAAAAATCACCTCTGCAGACTGAGGTACCTTTAAGGAAATAGTTCTTTCTACTACTGTTTCAAAAAGTTGAACAAATTCCGTTTCTTTTCACAATCTGCAGAGTGTCAAAATGTCAATCAATTTAGTTTCAGCTCAATTTAATCCTTTACTCTCCAGTGTCAGGAAACAAGGCTCTAGGGAGCAAGTTCTCTGTACCCAAGCATCTGGGAATTCAAAAATGATTCCAAATTAAATTGAGCAGCATGAAATAAACTAAGCTAGTTTTCTACTCCACATGAAGTCAGAAGGGGCTTTCTCTAAAAAAAAAAATCTGCCCAAAGGCCCTGAAGAAATATCACTGCATTTCTTTATACTGCTGCTTGAATTTAGTAGACTTGAAATGAATTTTGTCATGTCATTTGCTGACTATTTCAAGGGTCAGAAATATGAATATTCTAAAATGTTAATTTGGCTCTTGACAGCATTAGCTATGACCAAATTAAATTTTTTGTAGACTCATATATTAATAGCATTGAAAAATTTTAAAGTAATAGATGTCTCTTGTATCTATAAGATACTTCCATTACTATGTTTCCATGTGTCCCTCCATAAGGTATAAACACTGTAAAACTGTATAAAACCAGAGACTTGCATACTGACCTAACTGTACTCCAGGACAGGTCCAAAGGTGAAATGTGAAGGATGTGAACATGCTTTTGTTGCTGTAACAAAATTTCAACATGGGTGGATCACTTGAATTGACAATAGCTAATGAGCGAAAAGGTGACAATGTTATAGTACCAAAAACTGCAGGCTAGAAACCAGAGGACCTAAATTTAGTTCTAACACAGTCATTTAATAATCTAAGATTTTGGCCAAGTCACTTAACTTCATCTGTAAAATGGGATAATAAAACCCTAAGGAAATATCCCAAGATCTGTTTTGGGGAGAGTCGGGAACCTTAGGAAAGAAATTTCATCCAATCTGGAGATCCTGAAAAATGGATTTAATCTACTTAATGCAGTCATTTAGTTCAAAGCAGTACAGCCCAACAGTTAAAAACTCTGGCTGGACTTCCCTGGTGGCACAGTGGTTAAGAATCTGCCTGCCAATGCAGGGGACACGGATTCGATCCCTGGTCCGGCAAGACCCCACATGTTGTGGAGCAACTAAGCCCATGCGCCACAACTACTGAACTTACGCAGGCTCTAGAGCCCATGAGCCACAACTACTGAAGCCCATGCGCCTATAGAGCCCATACTCCGCAACAAGAGAAGCCACCACAGTGAGAAGCCCATGCAGCTCAAAGAAGAGTAGCCCCTGCTCACTGCAGCTAGAGAAAGCCTACACGCAGCAACCAAGAGCCAATGCAGCCAAAAATAAATATAAATAAATTAATTAAAAAAAGAACTTTAAAAATAATTTTTTTTAAGTTTATTAAAAAAAACCAACAAACTCTGGCCTTGGAATTAATCGGCTGAGTTTGAATCCTAGTGCCACCAATAGCTATGAACTTTAAATAGCTACTTAATCTAGGGCTCAGTATTAGTACTTAATTTATGAAGTTATTGGGAGGATTAATTACATTAACACATATAAAGCACTGAAAAGAGTGTCTGGCACAAAAATCTACTTTTTGGCCTTAATGGCTCTGTAAGCTTAAGAGAGCTAAGGGAAAGGTTGAGGAGATTGCCCTTCAGGAATAAAATCAGAGAGTTGGAACGTTCAATGAAGAATCTTAGATCAGAGTGCAGGACTATAATAAATTTTTACATTTTTATTAAAATGTTTCTACTTTTCTAACTCTTCCATGTATCTTACCCTTTGAGTGTTTCTCTAAGGTAAAGGACCTATGTGCTTTTCTTTAGGTTGTTCAGAAAGCGTGTGTGTGCGTGGGGGGGGGCGCAAGGGGACTCTGAAGTCAGTCTGGCAACCTTCAGGTAAAGTCCACTGTGCATTTTAGTTTATTCACTAAGAAAATGAAAACGTTGGACTAGAGATAATCCTCTATGCTCCTTTCCACCAACCTGAAAAACAGCTAAAGCGGGCAACATTAAAATGGCAATGAATCTGATATCAGAAAGTTCTAGACTCTAGCTACTTTGTCCACAGGCAAAACTTACTCTGTTCCAGCCCTGATTCCTTTAATCTTAAAGTGGGATGGTAATGCTTACCTCCCAGGTTTACTAAGATACACAGACACAAGTGCTTTGTAAACAGGACAGCACTAAATTTTTGTATTTTTACCGTCCATAAATTGGCCAGTCAGCTTCCAATAACAGAAAGCATTGTATTTGTTTGTATTTGGAATGAGAAGGTGATGAATGAATGAAAATTAAAATACAAATACACTTCCCCTATATACCACCATTTCATTCAGGAAGTCTTTACTATTATTGTTTGCCAGGCAGTTAATTATATATTGCCATCTTGTAGTAACATGAGATCTGCAGTGCTTACTGGGATTTTGCTTTCTTTTTTTTTAAGCTTTGAAATAATAGTATTAACTTATATAACTTTATTTTTTAAATACCTAGTCATAAGAAAGAATGATCATACCAATCAGAAGACCTATTTGTATTTTTATGTTTTCTCTAAGGGGCTTGATCTAGGGAAATAAATAGTAAATTAATCTCCTGAGGGTCAAAAGGGAGAAAACCAACACTTTAAAGAGTTACAAAACAAAAAGTCTGTTACCTAGAGTAGCACAACAGTCTGTCTCCTGTTAATCTGTAAAATGCTAGGATAAAACTCTCAAGATAATACCCCTAATTTTCAAACTTGTTGCCCAGACAGTACCTAGAGGTATCTTGCTACACTTAGTCAAAGGCACTCTTCATTCAATACAATACACTAAACTCTGTAAACAAAGGCTCTTAAAAGCGATCAAGTTTTGCAATCACCCCAAGGCTAATAGTTTTATTTAAAAGAATATCTGACAATAGTTTTAAACACTGGATTAAACAATGTCACTGAGCCCTTCCAATCCTTTCTAGGGAACTTTCCACCATAAGAGCAATGGGGAATACCGAAAAGATCTGCCTATCAACTCCATGAGAGGCAGATGTAAGGCACTCATCCTTCATAGTCTTAACCATATGCTCTAGTAGGAAGAGATGTTGAAATGCTGCTTTCTTCAGGTTACAAAAGCCTCACACTCTATTGTTTAGTAAAAATAATAGGCATTTATAGATCACTTTTCACATCCACCACACCTTACAAAACATTTAACCATTTAATCCTCACCATCTCTTTAAACATTAAAAAAATTTTTTTAAACACATGCTCAAAAACATTTTTTTTTCAGTATTCAGAAAGATAAAGTAAAAGTCACTCTTCTCATCCCCATCATCCTACTCCCAGGGATGACTGTTAATACTTCCAGAAATTTTCCTTGCATAAGCAAACATTAATATATTGTAGCTGCTCTTTAAGAAACACACATGCACACAAGCCATAATTATATTATGCATATTATTCTGTTTTGTGCTTCCCACACACTTATCACTATATCTTGGACACTTTTCCATGTTTATAAAGATGAACCTCATTTTTTTAAAGGAGTGCATAGTATTCTATTTTACAATTATATATAATTTATTTAAATAGTCCTCTACTGATGAACATTTAAATTGTTTCCAGTTTTTACTATTATATACAGTATCACTATGAACATGCTTTCACACAGTCTTTGGGCATTCATGTGAATATATTTGTTGGATGGATACCTAGAGGTGGAATTGGCAGTTAGTTAAAATATTTTAAACATCTTAGGAATCGGCAGACATTATCAAATTGCCTTCCTAAAGGGTTTAGTTTTTTGTTTTCCACTGGAATCTTTGTGTCTCCTCCCACACTGTGATCTATTAAATTAACTCAGGGCCCAAGATTCTCTTCTACACATGTTTTACATACTGCGTTAAAAAATATATATATATATATCAATATATGTATATATACATACACATGCGTACGTATATGTGTATAATATGAGAAAAGTAAAACATGCTTAAGGAAACTAGAGAAATATACTAAATTATAAAGAAAAATATGAAGAACTATATTATAGACAATTAATTTAAAAGAATTACTTAGACTGTAAAAAATATAGTACATAAACTATTTTGAAGATAACTTTTAATTCAAAAGATGTTTTAAGATCTTGTTTGATGCTAATGATGTAGAAGACATTATAGGTGAATAAGCCAAATGTGGCCTAATACTATCAATGTCCTGAAATGGGGTGAGACAGAGATAGAAAAATGGGAAATAAATTTGGGAGTAACATAATATGGACTCTAGAGGAGCTGAGAAGGTCTTGAAAGTAAAAACAATAACTGATATTTATTGGGCTGACACTCACTGTGTACCAGATCCTCTATTAAGAGTTTACATGCAGTATCTCAATTCTCACAAACAACCCTATGATTCTATTATTATCTTTACGAGGCTCAGAGAGGTTAAATGATTTGCCTAAGGTAATACAGTAGTATTTCAAACTCAGCCAGTTATTCTGGCTCCAGAACCTGTTTTGTTAATCAGTCTTCTACATTGTCTGCATGATTATGTAGGTTCACTACCGAACAGGTTAAGTCTGAAAAGGTCTACTGCCAAAGGAAGAACTCCTGCGGACCTTAAATACCTACCTTCCTGCACCTGGTGTTTTCTCCTCTACTTGATCCTAGCTATAGCTAGCAGGTCCTGACAATAATAGGGACCTAACCCAGTATTAAATATAGCAGTAAGATGATCTTCTGGCTGTTGTATACCATCCTCTTGCTACCAGATCCCTTAGAACTCTGTATTTCAAACTCCTATTCATCCCAAGACATTTTTCAAAGCACTTATATCTAAACATATTTTTGTTTCCCTAGTTTTTTTTTACAGAGCATCTCACATGAAGGAGGCATTTAATGTATTTGTGGATAATCATGGGATCATCATCTCATTTGATGTTTTAAATAAACCTACTAGCTGGGCAGGTATTATTCCTTGCTACAGTTAAGGAAAAGATGAACCAGACTAATGTCTAGGTGACAAGAAGCCTAGACTCTAGGCTAAGGTGTGTCCAATTCATCCAGTCTCAGATCCATTTATCTAAACTGAGATGTGTCCAATTCAATCTGTCAACATACTATTGACAGATTAACTTAAAACAATTGGACTAATCCTGAACACCTTAAGGCCAGGCACTTTAGATACTGATTATCAAAATGAGTTAAACCCTTTTATAATAATCCCCTACTTAAAACCCCCAGATAGTTCCTTATTCCCTTTCAGATCAAGTCCAAGCTCTTCTTCTGGCCTTCAGATCCTCCATAGTTTATTTATTTATTTCCTTTTTTTTTTTTAAATTTACTTTTGTCTGCATTGGGTCTTTGTTGCTGTGTGCAGGCTTTCTCTAGCTGTGGCGAGTGGGGGCTACTCTTCATTGCGGTGCACAGGCTTCTCATTGTGGTGGCTTCTCTTGTTGCAGAGCATGGGCTCTAGGTGTACTGGCTTCAGTAGTTGTGGCATGTGGGCTCAGCAGTTGTGGCGCATGGGCTTAGTTGCTCCGCGGCATGTGGGATCTTCCCAGAACAGGGCTTGAACCCACATCCCCTGCATTGGCAGGTGGATTCTTAACCACTGCACCACAGGGGAGGTCCCAGATCCTCCATAATTTAAATCCTACTGTAATCCAGCCATTATGGCATATTATTCTCAACTCCATCCCTTCTCCAACACAATCGGTGTAAATATTTTTTACCCATTCTCCCAAAACAAATCCTTGCCATAATTAGGTGGTTTCTATCCTGTCCTCCTATATCTGAGTCTCCCTCTCCTCTCTGTTCAAATTATTCCTTCTCTGAGACAAAATTACACAGTTATTTTTATCCAGGTTATCCACGTATAAAATATTTTCAAGGCCTGGTTCAATTCTCAGCTCTTTCATTAATTAAAAACTCTACAGTGTTTTCATATACATCCTCACTTGATTCTTACTGAAATCCTGTGTATAGGTAAATAGAGCTAGCTGGGATTATCAGCTTCATTTTATCGGTGTGGAAATTGAGGCTCAAAAATTAAGGGACCTGCCCAAGTTTACATAGCAAGTGTCAGAGTTAGGATTTGAACTGAGGCCTTCTGATTAAGTCCAATGATCAATTCCTGGTTTATAGTATGCTATGACTCTTTTCTAATGCCTTTAGAATTTATTTATTTATTTTTAAAAAAATATATTTATTTATTTATTTTTGGCTGCGCTGGGTCTTCGTTGCTGCATGCGGGCTTTCTCTGGTTGAGGTGATTGGGGGCTACTCTTCGTTGCGGTGCGTGGGCTTCTCAGCGGTGGCTTCTCTTGCTGTGGAGCACGGGCTCTACGCGTGTGGGCTTCAGTAGTTGCGGCTCGCAGGCTCTACAGTGCAGGCTCAGTAGTTGTGGTGCACAGGCTTAGTTGATCCGCGGCATGTGGGATCTTCCTGGACCAGGGCTCGAACCCGTGTCCCCTGCATTGGCAGGCGGATTCTTAACCACTGTGCCACCAGGGAAGTCCCTCCTTTAGCATTATAATCTGTATTGTTATTCAAGGTCTTATTCTCTATTTTATGTCACATATGCCACATAATTTATCTCTCTGCTGAAGCAAATCATGTACAGTAACTCTCTTTTGTGGACTTCATAGAGCCTAGTACAGTGCCGGGCAAGTCATAAGCATTAAATATATTCTGGTTTGGGCTTCCCTGGTGGCACAGTGGTTGAGAGTCCGCCTGCCGATGCAGGGGACGTGGGTTCGTGCCCTGGTCCGGGAGGATTCCACATGCTGTGGAGTGGCTGGGCCCGTGAGCCATGGCCGCTGGGCCTGCGCGTCCGGAGCCTGTGCTCCGCAATGGGAGAGGCCACAACAGTGAGAGGCCCGCGTACAAAAAGAAAAAAAAAAATATATATATATATATTCTGGTTGGTTGATCCTTTACCCCACACCCCACTATATTCTGCTTAGGGCTCTAGATAAATATTCCCTGAAGGAATCAATATGTTAATGACAGAGGGTCTCTCTCCCTGGGAGCTCCTGATATGGGGAGAAATCCCTAGGACTCCTTTTCATTGCCTCATCTTTCTGCTGCCTCTTGCTCTTTGGGTAGATGCCTCCTTCATACAGAGAATACAGCAGAGGGCCTGGAACACAATCCAGTATGTAAGGGTTTTATTTTTATTTTCAAGCCTGCTCTAGACTTTCAGGAGCCAAAAGTTCAAATCGCAGCAGGATTGATTCAGCCCTTTCACAAGCAATTTAGTACTATGCAGTTTGTTTAGACTGATCAAGTTTCCAGGCCCTGGCTGAGCAGCATCATTATCTCTCCAAGCTTTCATGTATCAGCTTCCCTGGCCATATTTCACTTTCCATGTCTTTCTTCTCTGAAATCAGGTGAACACGCAAAATTACACAGTTATACACAATTTTGTACTTTTCAACAACCTTCAAATATCTTCATGGAATTTAAATACAATACAGGAAGTTTTTTTTTTCTTTTCCCTGCCTCAGGCAAAAATCAAGAAGGATGCAAAAGTTATACTCCTCAATTCTCAGTAGAAAGGGGGTACTCTGTATCATTCTTCAGCTAGTACATCAACTAACTGAGAAGAGATATGGTATTGCTCGATTCTATTCAATCCACCTCAGCTGGAGGCCAACTGGACAATGGATCTTAAGTGAAATGAAAAATACTTTGCCAGGGGAAAAGAAAACTAGGTAGCAACTCTTTCTCTTAATGTTTAATTGTGAAATATTTCAAACATACAGCAAAGAACAGAGAGGATAACACACAGCCAGATACTCAGTAGACAGCAGGATCACGTTCTAACATTTTACTCTTCAGATTTTAAAACATTACAGTCGAAGCCCCCTGTGAACTTCTCTATGAGCACTTTTCCCTTCTTCTAGGCATGTAACTACTCTCCTGAATTTGGTGTTCATCTTTCCATTCATGTGTTTATATTATGCATGTGGAATATTTTTCTTTAATATAAAACTCATTCAGAAAATTACAGCTTATAAGCATTGAACTTTAAAAAATTTTTTTAAGGTTGCTATATAAAATACACATAAGAGAGTAAATAAAAACGTTTTCCTGCTTAAAAACTTGTAGTCCATGGGCTTCCCTGGTGGCGCAGTGGTTGAGAGTCCGCCTGCCGATGCAGGGGACACAGGTTTGTGCGCCGGTTTGGGAAAGTCCCATATGCCGCGGAGCGGCTGGGCCCGTGAGCCATGGCCGCTGAGCCTGCGCGTCCGGAGCCTGTGCTCCGCAACGGGAGAGGCCACAACAGTGAGAGGCCCACGTACCGAAAAAAAAAAAAACTTGTAGTCCAGGGATGGATAGATGAGTAGATATATGATAAAGCCAATATAGCAAAACGTTAATTGTGAATCCAGGGGGGATGTGTATTTGAGTGTTTACTGTATACTTCTTTCAACTTGCTTGCATGTTTACATTTTTTTCCTTTAATTTTATTTATTTATTTTTGTCTGTGTTGGGTCTTCATTGCTGTGTGTGGGCTTTCTCTAGTTGTAGCGAGTGGTGGCTACTCTTCGTTGCCGTGTGCAGGCTTCTCATTGCTGTGGCTTCTCTTGTTGCGGACCATGGGCTCTAGGCATGCGGGCTTCAGTAGTTGCGGCACATGGGCTCTAGAGCGCAAGCTCAATAGTTATGGCACATAGGCTTAGTTGCTCCGCGGCGTGTGGGATCTTCCTGGACCAGGGCTCGAACCTGTGTCTCCTGCACTGGCAGGCGGATTCTTAACCATGCCACCAGGGAAGCCCTACATTTTTTTTTTAATAATAAAATATTAGGGCTTCCCTGGTGGCGCAGTGGTTGAGAGTCTGCCTGCTGATGCAGGGGACACGGGTTTGTGCTCCGATCTGGGAAGATCCCACATGCCGCAGAGCGACTGGGCCCGTGAGCCATGGCCACTGAGCCTGTGCGTCCGGAGCCTGTGCTCTGCAACGGAAGAGGCCACAACAGTGAGAGGCCCGTGTACCGCAAAAAAAAAAATAATAATAATAATAATAAAATATTAGAAAAAAACCCCCAAAATCTCTAGTTCATATTTTGTCTAAAAATCTCAGTGAGGAAGGACATCAACTGGTTTCAGATGCTTAAGGATCTAGTATACTTACAGAAAACAATTATTAGGCTTGATAGTCTAATTACTATTCAAGCTCTTACTTTATGGTATGTAGCAAATAAAAAGAGAAAAGACCAGTTCCTCTAAGATTTATCTTCACAGAGCCACATCTTATAAAGCAGCAATTTCAGCTTTGACCTTTCCATCCTTTTCTGGAGTTCATAAAACAATTTGTTTGTAATCCCTTTCTCACCATGATTTAAGCCCCCAAATGGAAAACTGTTTATGGTTGATAAGCACACCTAATAAAATGAGTGTATTAAAAAATTAGAAGAGCAATACTTTTAAATATTTTTAAAAGATTTTTATAGTCCCTCTCACAAACCTTCTAAATGAACTTATCTCAGGAAAATGCTTTGCTACAAGTTGATCTTGAGAAGAACTAGTACAAAAGACATTCACTGCTGGTAAAATAAATACCACTGTGATATAATATTACACAATAGTACTTTGCCTACTGTTTGAGGTATTTTCATATTTGTATATTATTTTTGCCTGACAATAAGCACACTAATTTTTGTTTTAAGGAAGAGGAAACGGAGTCTCAAAGAATGAATCTACTTGTGTCAAGTCATGCAACCAATACAAACATAGGCCTCCTAACTTCAATACCAGTGCTCTTTTCATGTAACTGAGAACAATGAACTAAAAATCTTTTTGTTTTAGTGGCATTTAAAAAATGACTACATTACCAGAAATTACACTATTTATCATTTGTTTGTAAAGTACTTTACCTTAAGTGGCCTTATTTAATAGTAATTACTCTTTGGGGTCGATATTTTCATAATTTTACAGGTAAAGTAACATATTCAGAGAAAACTAAGCTTAATGAAGACTGTTTTTTTGTTTTTGTTGAGTCTTTTTTTTTTTTTTTTTTTTAGTATTTATTTATTTGGCTGTGCTGGGTCTTAGTTGCAGGATCTTTAGTTGTGGCATGTGGGATCTAGTTCCCTGACCAGGGATTGAACCCGGGCCCCCTGCATTGGGAGCATGGAGTTTTAGCCACTGGACCACCAGGGAAGTCCCATGAAGACTTTTAATTATAGCATACTGCCTTCCAAAAGGAATGTCCTTCAAGGAAAAGGATTATGCTGGGTTAAAAACAGCAATTCCATTTTGGGAAGTGAGAGATATTGTTGCATCAACACAATTCTTGACAAAAAATTTTTAAGAAAAATTGTGTAGTTATTAAAATTATATTTAATTAACATTTTAAATTAGAATTTAAAATATGTACAAGCTGACTTTTGAAAACTGAGCAAATAAAAAGATATGATAAATGATTGTCAAAAATAAAGTCAGTGAAATTTACTGATTGCTGAACACTGCTTATAATTATAGTCCTTTTTAAATCATAGAAAATAAATTTTGGGCTTTGTGTGTGAGCCTAGTGAGAGATTTAGCTAACAGTGAATGAATTACAGTTAAAGAGTTATTTTCTTCTTATAATATTACCAGGTGTAATTTATTCTAGATATTACTGGAACAGAAGTGGATGATTAAATATGATGTTACAGTTAATTAAACGGTAATAAAAACATAGCCTCCCCCCTCCCCCGCCCCATTCTGAAACTCTTACAGCTGAATGTAATCCAAAGTGGCACCTAAATACACATTTAAAAGTTAATTCTTTCAGGGGCTTACCTGGCGGCACAGTGGTTGAGAATCCGCCTGCCAGTGCAGGGGACACGGGTTCAAGCCCTGTTCTGGGAAGATCCACATGCCATGGAGCAACTAAGCCCGTGTGCCACAACTACTGAGCCTGCGCTCTAGAGCCTGAAAGCCACACTACTGAAGCCCACATGCCACAACTACTGAAGCCCGCATGCCTAGTGCCCATGCTCTGCAACAAGAGAAGCCATTACAATGAGAAGTCCGCATACCACAACAAAGAGTAGCCCCCGCTAGCCGCAACTAGAGAAAGCCTGCGTGCAGCAACAAAGACACACAGCCAAAAATAAATAAATAAAATAAATTTATTAAAAAAAAAGTTAATTCTTTTTTTTTGCGGTACGCAGGCCTCTCACTGTTGTGGCCTCTCCGGTTGCGGAGCACAGGCTCCGGACACGCAGGCTCAGCAGCCATGGCTCACGGGCCTAGCCACTCCGCGGCATGTGGGATCTTCCCAGACCGGGGCATGAACCTGTGTCCCCTGCATCGGCAGGCGGACTCTCAACCACTGCGCCACCAGGGAAGCCCAAAAGTTAATTCTTTCAAGAAGAAATTTCGTCACTTAAAAAAAAAAGCACACAAATACCTGTCTTTGTGGGCTGTAAGTGTTCTTTGTAAAGATGCAATCCCTGTTTAAAGGCATCTTAATTCTTCACAGCCACCCCATCTCCAAAGAGCAATATTGATATCGGACTATATAGAGTGATACCGCTTGAATGATGGATGTATTCCATCAAACATTAAGTTCACATCTCTGAAGGGAGTTCAAATTTTGCTCTGCATCAAAAAAAAAAGCCCTTAAGGGGTAGCCACGTTTTCCTCTAAGAACCCTGTTTTTTTACAAAATCTCAAGGGAAAGAGAGTTTTAGTTAGTCAAACTGAAGCATTAAGTACGAAAAAATTTCTGCTTACTCTTTTACATGGGCATAATAAGTACTGGAATGATAAGTACTAAGAATCTAGGGAAAATTCTGTAACAATAAAATAAGGAACCCTAGGAAGCAGAATATTAAATTTCTTATGCTGAACCTTCAAAATAGGGCTTTTACAGTCCTAAATGTTAATTTATGTTTGGACATATACTATACTTATTGATTATATTTTACAGATGGGTAAACAGAGGCATACCAAAACAGTGAATGCCAATTTTGCCAGGTACCATGTTAGTGGGAGATATTCAAAGAAGTATGAGAATATATAATTATATACTAAACAGCTCCCTGTAAAGCAGGGGAGACAGATGAGATATGTGAAAAAAAATGGCCCTCAGTCCACCAAACATGCTTTTTACAGGTTTGCATTTGCAGATGTTGTTCACTTAACGTGAAAAACCTATTCCTCCCCTCCTCTCATCACTACCCAAAGCTGTCTGGTTAATGCTTTTATTCAAGATGCCTTCTGTAAAGGTTATAGTGGGTTATAAATGTTCTTAGTAATAGTAAATAATTTATTGAGCATTTACTGTGTGCTAAGCATCATGCCAAACTATGTAAATGAATGATATCTCATTTCATCATCACGGCAATTTTATGAGAACTGCTAACCAGCATTCACTTTTAAGGAATTTCCTGGAGTAACTGACAGTCTCCATTCTCTCTGTAAAGCATCCTACCATAGTAGCAGAGATGCTCCTGCCTAACAGGTTATTCCTCTCTAGTATACCTGTTCACTTCTGCTTTTACAAGTTGGATGCTCATCAAGAATATTTGTATTTGTTTTAAGAACTGTTGGTTCCGATGTAGAGAATGGACTTGAGGACACGGGAAGGGGGAAGGGTAAGCTAGGACGAAGTGAGAGAGTGGCATGGACATATATACACTACCAAATGTAAAGCAGATAGCTAGTGGGAAGAAGCCACATAGCACAGGGAGATCAGCTTGGGTCTTTGTGTCCACCTAGAGGGGTGGGATACGGAGGGTGTGGGGGGGAGATGCAACAGGGAGGAGATATTGGGATATATGTTTATGTATAGCTGTTCACTTTGTTATACAGCAGAAACTAACACACCACTGTAAAGCAATTATACTCCAATAAAGATGTTAAAAAAAAGAAAAGTGACAGAAACAAATCCTTCCCCCCCCAAAAAAAAAACCTGTTGGTTCCTATTGCAATCATAATTATATAATTTAATGAAACATTATGTAAACCAATTACGTATGAATACAGAAATAACTTATTTCTATGAAAATGAAGTTGGATGCTTTTGAAAAACCTAAAAAGAGAAGAGTTACTTTAAAAATTGCTGTTGAAGGGCGTCCCTGGTGGCGCAGTGGTTGAGAGTCCGCCTGCCGATGCAGGGGACACGGGTTCGTGCCCTGGTTTGGGAAGATCCCACATGCCGCGGAGTGGCTGGGTCCGTGAGCCATGGCCGCTGAGCCTGTGCGTCCGGAGCCTACGCTCCGCAACGGGAGAGGCCACAAAAGTGAGAGGCCCACGTACCGAAAAAAAAAAAAAAATTGCTGTTGAAGCCTCTTCAATAATTGGTGCTGGGAAAACTGGACAGCTACGTGTAAAAGAATGAAATTAGAACACTCCCTAACACCATATACAAAAATAAACTCAAAATGAATTAAACACCTCAATGTAAGGCCAGACACTATCAAACTCTTAGAGGAAAACATAGGCAGAACACTCTATGACATAAATCACAGCAAGATCCTTTCTGCCCCACCTCCTAGAGAAATGGAAAGAAAAACAAAAATAAACAAATGGGACCTAATGAAACTTAAAAGCTTTTGCACAGCAAAGGAAACCATGAACAAGATGAGAAAACAACCCTCAGAATGGGAGAAAATATTTGCAGATGAAGCAATTGACAAAGGATTAATCTCCAAAATTTACAAGCAGCTCATGCAGCTCAATATCAAAAAAACCCCAACCCAATCCAAAAATGGGCAGAAGACCTAAATAGACATTTCTCCAAAGAATATATACAGATTGCCAATAAACACATGAAAGGAGGCTCAATATCACTGATCATTAGAGAAATGCAAATCAAAACTACAATGAGGTACCACCTCACACCAGTCAGAATGGCCATCACCAAAAAATCTACAAACAATAAATGCTGGAGAGGGTGTGGAGAAAAGGGAACCCTCTTGCACTGTTGGTGGGAATGTAAATTGATACAGACACTATGGAGAACAGTATGGAGGTTCCTTAAAAAACTAAGAATAGAACTACCATAGGACCCAGCGACACCACTACTGGGCATATACCCTGAGAAAACCATAATTCAAAAAGAGTCATGTACCACAATGTTCATTGCAGCTCTATTTACAATAGCCAGGACATGAAAGCAACCTAAGTGTCCATCGACAGATGAATGGATAAAGAAGATGTGGCACATATATACAATGGAATATTACCCAGCCATAAAAAGAAATGAAATTGAGTTATTTGTAGTGAGGCGGATGGACCTAGAGTCTGTCATAGAGAGTGAAGTTAAGTCAGAAAGAGAAAAACAAATACCGTATGCTAACACATATATATGGAATCTAAAAAAAAAAAAAATTGTTCTGAAGAACCTAGGGTCAGGACAGGAATAAAAACGCAGACGCAGAGAATGGACTTGAGGACACGGGGAGTGGGAAGGTTAAGCTGGGATGAAATGAGAGAGTGGCATGGACATATATACACAACCAAATGTAAAATAGATGGCTAGTGGGAAGCAGCCACATAGCACAGGGAGATCAGCTCGTGCTTTGTGACCACCTAGAGGGGTGGGACAGGGAGGGTGGGAGGGAGACACAAGAGGGAGGAGATATATGTATATGTATAGCTGATTCACTTTGTTATAAAGCAGATACTAACACACCACTGTAAAGCAATTATACTCCAATAAAGATGTTAAAAAAAGAAAAAGAAAAGAGATGAACAGGGTAAGAATTGCTGGTGAAACCAACTGGGATACTATGGGCAGAGGGTATAAGGAGAACCAGCAAAGAATGATGATAAGAAAGCCAAAGGAGGTGAGAACTGCAGAGCAGAATGGTCAATAGTGTCATTTAAGATGGGGATCAAAAATTATTCACTGGCAGTCTTAACAAGAACAGCAGTTTGAGTATTGGAGGGAAAAAAAAGTCAGATTTCATGGGTTAAACAGTGAATGTGAGTTGACAAAGGAGGCAGTAAATACAGACTGTCCTTTCAAAAAATCAAAATCAACTTGTAGTTTGAGGTGAAAACAAGGTTATGGGATGGTATTTTAAAATTATATTTTAATTTCTTTTAGTCTGATAAAGACCTGACCGTGTTTATAAGATGAGGGAAACAAGCCAATAGAGAGAGATAAAACATTGTATTTAACCCTATGACAAATTAAAACATTAAATAATAGTCATAATAAATCTTGATAAAGGATACAATATTTAAAGAGTCTAAACTCCATGAAACAGGAATATTTTTACCAAAGGTATAGATGCCAATAAGACCATTAGAATGCTTTGCAGATTAAAAACCTTCCACAAATGTGTTCACATACTTGAACCTTAAAGATCCATATCAAGTTGGCTCAGAAGTCATTTTCCAGAAATTTCTAGAATGGCAGAGAAATGTAATTGTCTGTGTGTGTGTGTGTGTGTGTGTGTGTGAGTGAGAAGGATAATTTAATTTCTCATTCTCGACATCTGCTTGACATCTGAAGAGATCTGCATAGGCTTATTTTCTGCTACACGGCATTAAGAGTTTAATATACCCCCAAATAAATTACAGTATGTAAAAAATAAAAGCCTAGAGTGAGGAGAGATTAGGAGGTAATTCAGTTAACGAGCTTTACGTGGTGGAATCTGGTATTCTAAAAATTGAGCTCCTGCATAGTTACCTTATCGCACACAGTTAAGGGACTTGGAATTTCATATGCAACTTCTGGCTAGCAGGTTATTTTTTTTAAAATAAGAACCATTTCCTCTTTTCAATCACAGGTAAAATCTCCAACTTAAAAATAGTAACACACATGAACTTCTTATTGGCACCATATTTTTAAACTAATTATTTGTAATCTTCCCAAATATGCCTTTCCTATATTCTACGTGGCCTGTATTTTCCTGTCCCAGAGTAACAATTATAAATATTTTATGTGGCTAAGGACGCAGCAGAAACGTATGTGTGTGTGTGTGTGAGAGAGAGAGTGTGTATGTAACGTATATATGTTATAGATCATCCTTTTAACAGAAAGCTTAGAGTTTGGTTTTCTTAAAATTAAGTCATTTGGTATTCTGTAGAATTCACATACCAATCTACCTAAGACAATCACCATTTAACTCATTTGAATACTAAAAGTGATTTCATTGATTACACGTTCCAGCTGTTAAGAGGAATAGTTTTGCAAAACAAACAAAAAAACACTGGCCTGCCAGTTATATTTAAATTTAGTTGAAAACCTTAATGTATCAACTGCCTTTTTTTTTTTTTTGGGGGGGGGGGATGAAGAACTAGGCTATAGTGATTCTGAAGGTTTCTGAAATACTGTAAAGATTTACTTGTTTATTATGAACATAAAATTATGATCCTACTTTTAGAAGAGCTCAGTTTATAATAATAAAAAGGAATATTAGTAATAATAATAATAATAGTTACCACTTGTTGAGTGCCTATTATTGTGATAGGCACTTAACCTTTATATCTCAAATCCTTGTTTCTGTTACAGAGTTGATGAAATGGGCTCAAAGAGGCTAAGTATCTTTTCCTAAAGCCTGAAAATGGGTGGAAAGTATGGTTCTACAGAAAACTAGTGAGTACCATCTATGTGCCAGAATTTAAGGATACAATCATGAACAAGATATTGTCTTTGCTCTCACTCAGTTTAAGTGGCAAGAACAGACAAGTAATGTGTAACAACAGTGTTGGAAGTGCTGTGAAAGAGAAGCAGAGAGTTCCATTAGAGCATGAGGTGAGAATTTTTCCACTGAAGAGTAAGGATTATTATAAGCAAAGGTGGCTCATAACCAATTATGTGTTTTAAATTGTTTCTAAATTTCCTGATCTTTTGTTTGGTGTGTCGGCAGAACAGCTGTTTTAGGGTTGGTTTAGGTAATCCATAACAGGTCCTTTCTTCTTCCTCCAAATGGGTCCTTGGCTTGGGGAAATTCTCAGTGAATAATTAATACCAGAATAGTCTGCCAGTTATGTTTATTAATACAATCTTTTTGCCTCAGGATGGTAGAATAGCAGTGAGTCAGAGAAGCAAGCAGATGAGCCTGTGTTTAATAAATATTCATTGATGAATGAAGCAAGATGATCAGTACCTTTAAACAGGGTTTTACAAATAGCATCCAATGGCTGTGACTTTAGGTAATCATCCAGGTGGAATCAGATTTGACTTACTGACACAGAGATGGGAAGCTCCCATTTCTAATTCAATACTAGGCTTGTACTAAATAAGAACTTTATTGGTATATGAAGTGTGACAATTTTTCTTCTTGTTTTTCCTCAGTAAATGATCTTAATATTATATGATGTAAACGGTGTCAGTCATAGTAGAGTTAGAGAAATTAGGCTGTGAGTTTGTGAAATTAAAATGGAACAGAAATTACTAGTGAAAGTACATCACTTTATATCTTGCCTTAATACTTGGTGCTTGATATTCATTTAAGCTTTCCTATAAACAATTTTATTTGCATTTTCAACAATCCTATAGGATAGATGGGCAGATGCTATCCTCATTTTACAGACAGACAGGAAGGCTCAAGCAGAAGTGAATTTTTATCCATAGAAATATTATTATAATGAAGATAGAAAAAATAATGTAGTCCATTTCTCTGCCATTACACAGGTATAATAAAAAATATTTGATGCTTATAATTTATATACATTTATATATATTTCCTGTTAAATTACAGTTTGAAAAACAGATGCTGTGCTGGGGTAAGTTTTCACTTTTACTTGGGAAATCTTTTGGTTTTCAGAAATCTTGTTCTCTAATCACCTGATGAAAGTATAGCAAGCATTTTGAACTATCTTTTCTAAAGACTAATAGTCTACAAATAATACTAATATTCAACACATCAGTTCTAATAAACGCTTTACTCATCTTCTGAGATAATTAAATATGAATGTTGAAGTGATATAGAATTTGATGATGGTGGCAATTTGAGAGTTCATTTGAGTTATAATAGGAAATCTTTCTGTAGTGTTTATTTCCTATAAAATATGTTTAACACAAACGCATACAGGTGATACATAAATACATATCTATAATTTTTCTTACTCTGAAATATGTACTTGTGTGTGTGTATACCCTGTGTGTGTAGATACACATAGGTATGTATATGTAGATATACTTCAGGGTAAGAAAAATCATGAATCTCAGGAGTTCCTACAGTTCATACTGTTTAAACCCATAAGCACAAGAATATCAGAAGGAGAGAAGAAAATAAAAACTTGACCTTATACTGAACTCAGCACTTCTGATATTAAGTGTTCAGAATAAACCTTTCCTAATAGCCTCTTATCCTTTCATCCAAAACAAATAACTTGTAATGAACAAGAAAGGAAGTATATTAAATTTATTACTTTTTTAAAGTTTCCTGAAAATTTTCTCTAGGAAGGTAGATTCTAATTTTGGGAACTGCAGTGGGAGTATAGAGAAGTAGGGAAAAGGATGGGCAAATCTTTGATTCTTTTTTGTAGGCTACTTTTTTAAAAATTGAAATTAATTATACCTTTTATTCATTTGGGAAAATCATTTTTGGAGAAGGTACCAGCACTACAGAAAGTTAATCATCCAGCCCTGAATTACTTTTAAAGACACAAGATGGATTTTTTTATCACGCTTCCCTAGCTTCAACTCATATTTATCATTCATTGGCTCAGTAATTTAACAATTAGGTAATGCACGCCTACTGGTTGCCAGGGCTTGGCCTGGATCTTGGGAATGTAAAACCAAGGCATGCATGGGAGCCAACAGCATATGAGGGGAGACAAACAAGAGTGTGAAAAATGATGAAGTCCTTCCTTAGAGAAAATTACTATGAACTTTTCAATGTTAATTTTATTCACCAAATTAATATACAACAGACTTGCAAAATTCAACACAGTTTTAAAGTAGGATTAACAGCAAGTACACTTTTTCATGAGTGAGTGAAACTATTTTCTTTTTTTGGATATATAGTTGTCTTTTATTTGTATGTTCTGATTTGTTGTTGTTGATGATGAAAAGAAAAGAAAATCCCTAATATAGTAGCTCTCCTGTCCTGGATGTATGCATTCAAACTCATTCCCTGGGTTTCCTTGGTTGCATTGTTTTTTCTGTAGCTAGGGCCTTATCCTGAGATTATATCACTTGATGGTCTTGCTGAATTAGTAAAGCCAATGCCAAAACAAGTTATCTCTGCCCTTGAGTTCTTCACAACATGGCTTTATTTTTAAATTTTAAACATAATCTGGAAAAAGCTCTTCAAATGCCTCAAAAACTATGGTAAGGGGAAGACAGCAGGGCTAGCAGGACTTTGGAGCATGAGCAGCCTCTAGGATCAGGCTATAGTTAGTAGACTCTACATATCTGCCTGTTTAGACTCCTTCCAGCAGCAGCTTGGTTGGCATAGTTTCTGCCGAGATCCACTGGAGCACTGCTGCCCCCAGCCCTGAGGGTTGAAGGCCAGTTCAGCACTCAGGAAGGTTCTTTTGGTGGTCTTGGCAAAAAGTGATAGCCCAAAGCCCAGAGCCTTCCCAGGGTTGGCCCCTTTCACATGGTCTGCATAAATAAAGAAAGAAAATGTTGAAGGTGCTCCCTCAAGTGCCACAATTTAGTTAGTCATCAAAGGTTATACATCTATGGAGTAGCCCTCTAATACTTTTGATTTATCTAGGATCTGTGAGCTGAATAGGTCTCAAGACCTTCCCTATAAGACATGAGAAAAATACTTCGCCACCTCTAGGAGGCATCCCCATTGCATAGTCTTTAGTTAGAAGATTTCACACATCAATCTCAAACTGTTTCCACACAGGGCTGTGGTCATAAAGAGCCAAGCAAAGAAGGCTTTGGAGGTAACAGCCTCTACTGTGATGGGCACTGTAGCTGTGTTCTATTAACTCACCATAGAAAGGCCTAGTTGATAATAAAAGGGTGCACTAATTTGGTTTACTTCCATTGGAAAACCAATAATTGTTTTGTCCAGCAGCCTTATGACATTGGCTTCAAAATCTCTGAGGCCTGGGTTGGGGTCTTTGGCCTGGGTTTTTTGGACCTTGATGGGATGGACAGACTGATGCAAGAAGTTGCAACACACACGGCTGAAAAAGTACATCTGGATTGTCATGTGGGTGCCATGGAGGTATTGTACCCACATACAGAGCACTGGAGATGATGGTAGTACCTGTGGCTTTCTCTCTCTCTTGCAGCTCATTGACAATGTCTTTTTAAAAGGTTAAACTTAAAAAAGAATATTTGCATAGCACTTTGTGATTACTGAAAGTAGACGTTTTCTTTTAACTCAAAAAGGTACATATTGGATTGTGGTTAAAATAAAAAATTCATTGCTATTATCAGTTATTTAATTGTCAGATCTTATAACTTACAGCACTATCTAGTTCTTATAGGGAGATGTCTCCTTGGTTTTAGTAGTTAATACATAAATAATTGTTAATTACTGAGAACTTTTTATTTTGCTAGAGGCATAATTTTACATTTTTAACCTTCCTGTTTGAAGACTCAAGCTTTACCTATAAAATGTTATTGTATATTTGTCAATTATTCCTTAATACAGTTTTTTTTAAAGTATCAATTTTAAGGACAACCTAGGAATTTGTCCATTTCATCTAGATTATCCAATTTGTTGGTATACAATTGTTCATAGTACACTTCTATAATCCTTTTTATTTCTGTAGAATCAGTAGTAATGTCCCCACTTTTATTGCTGATTTTAGTAAATTTTTTTAATAATTTTATTTATTTATTTATTTTTGGCTGCGCTGGGTCTTTCTTGCTGCACACAGGCTTTCTCTAGTTGCAGTGAGCGGGTGCTACTCTTTGTTACGGTGAGCAGGCTTCTCATTGTGGTGGCTTCTCTTGTTGCAGAGCATGGACTCTAGGTGCATGGGCTTCAGCAGTTGTGGCTCGCAGGCTCTAGAGCGCAGGCTCAGTAGTTGTGGCACATGGGCTTAGTTGCTCCGCGGCATGTGGGATCTTCCCGGACCAGGGTTCGAACCCATGTCCCCTGAATTGGCAGGTAGATTCTTAACCACTGCACCACCAGGGAAGCCCAAGTAATTTTTTTTTAATTTTATTTTTTGACCATGTGGCATGTGGGATCATAGTTGCCTGACCAGGGATAGAACCCGCGTCCCCTGCATTGGAAGCGCGGAGTCTTAACCGCTGGACTGCCAGGGAAGTCCTGATTTTAGTAATTTTAGTCTTCTCTCATTTTTTCTTAGTCCATCTAGCACCAGAATTTGTCAGTTTTGTTGATCCTTTTGAAGAACGAACTTTCTGTTTCATCAATTATCTCTATTGATTTTCTAGTCTCTACTTCATTTATCTCTGCTCTAATCTTTATTATTTCCTTCGTTGTGTTAGCTTTGGGTTTGGTTTGTTCTACTTTTTCTTTATGTATAAAACAAGATTTGGAGTTATAAACCAGAGTTACAGTAACACTAGCTTTTACACTAATCATTGGGGGATTTTTAGTTTAAATGTATTAGTCTCTTAAATCACGCAGAAAACAAAAAGTGCAGTTACAAACCAAGGTTACAATAATACTAGCTTTTATAATTGCCCATGTATTTACCTTTACTGAGATCTTTGTATCTCCATATGGCTTTGAGTTACTATCTGATGTCCTTTCATTTTACCTTGCAGGAAGCCCTTGGGCATTTCCTGCAGGGCAGGTCTAGTGGTCATAAACTCCCTCAGCTTTTATTTATCTGGAATATCTTAACTTCTCTTTCTCTTTTGAAGGGCAGTTTTGCCAAATATAGGATTCTTGGTTGACTGTTTTTTTCTTTTAGAACTTTGAATACATTGGTCTTTTGGCCTCCAAAGTTTCTGATAAGAAAAATTTTGGCCTCCAGATTTCTGATGAGAAATCTGCTGATATTCTTCTTGGGGATCTCTTGTATGTGATGATGCACTTCTTTCTTGATGCTTTCAAGAGTCTTTCTTTGTCTTTGTCTTCTGAAAGTTTTATTATAATGTGTCTCAGTGTGTGTCTCTTTGAGTTCATCTTACGTGGAGTTTGTTGAGCTGCTTTGATATTTATAGTGTCTTTCAACAAATTTGGGAAGGTTTTTTTTGTTGTTGTTGTTGATTTTTGGCTGTGCCACGTGGCTTGCGGGATCTCAGTTTCTGAACCAGGGATTGAACCTGGGCCACTGCAGTGAGAGCCTGGAATCCTAACCACTAGGCCACCAGGAAACACCCAAGTTTGGGAAGTTTTTAGCCATTATTTCTTTAAATATTTGCTCTGGCTCTTTCTCTCTCATCCTTCCGCGTTTCCCATGATATATATGTTGGTCCTCTTGATGATGTCCCATAAGTCCCTTAAGTTCTGCTTGCTTTTATTCAGTCCTTTTTCTTTCTGTTCCTCAGACTTGATAATTTCCATTGTCCTATCTTCACGTTTGATGATCTTTTCTCTTGCCTGCTCAAATCTGCCTCTGAATCTATCCAGTGAATTTTTAATTTTAGTTACTGTACTTTTCAGCTCCAGAAGCTCTTTTTTGGTTTCTTTTTAGATTTTCTATCTCCTTATTGACATTTCCATTTTGTTCACACATCATTTTCACAACTTCCTCCACGTTTTCCTTTAGTTCTTTGAACATCTTTAAGATGGTTGTTTTAAAGTCTTTGTATAGTATATCTGCCATTAAATCTTTTTCAGGGACGGTTTCTGCTATTTTTTTCTTTTGAATGGGTCATACTTTACTGTTTTTTGTATGCCTTGTGATTTTTTTGGTGAACACTAATAATGTGGTAACTTTGGAAATCAGATTCTCCACCTTCCCCGGGGTTTACTATTTTTTTGTTATTGTTTTTGTTTTTCTGATTGCTGTAGGCCATCTCTGTGCCAAGGATCAGTCTGAGATATAAGCTTAAGGTCTTCTCAGGTCTTTTCTGAGCCTTTCCCTAGGCATATATGGACATATTCTAATTTTCCCCCTATATGAGCTGTTTTTGAAGTCCTGTCTTTAATGTCTGACTCCCAAAAGGTGGAAAGGCAAAAAGTGAAGGGGGAGAAAAAAAGGGTGCTAGCCCTTTAAATCCCTGGATGTCACTTCAGCATGAGGGAGAGGGGCTTGCAACAAAGGGGAGAGATGCAGCAGTACTGGCTGCCTGCCCCTTTGTCTGAACCTCTATGATCAGAAGTGGCACTCAGCTATCAGATCACAGATCCCTGATATCTGGAGGACAGGGTCTTTTTTGCCCACCCCATCTTATATGAGCCCTGTGCAAGCTACACCAGGAACATGTGCACAGCTGCCTACCATGTGGCTGAGGGGGAGGGATGGATAGCTACTAAGAGCTAAGAGCTGAAATTGACCACAATTTACCCTCCCGTTCTTCCTCTAGTAGTTGCAGGCCTTCAACAGACTCCAGAGTTGGAAAATAGTTAAGTCAGACAGATTCTGCCAGGTCAATTTGTTGTCGAGATAGAGAGCCAGATTCCTGGGGCTTCCTACTCCACTATCTTCCCAGAATCCTCTCCCAGCAGTAATAGGTATTTGACACTTTATTAGTCTCTGGAGTTTTATACTATAAAAAAACAACTTTTCAAAAACTTACTTTGGCAAAGTCAAGAATTGAGGGGTAATTGCTTTCTGTTTTTTTTTTTTTAATACCCTGAAGAATAACATCTGGGGGGAAAAAAGTAAAATTATTAAAAGAAAAAAACCAAGTAAAATTATTTACCTAGCTTTAAAAGATATACCTAATTTCATTATGTCTGCAATAATTAGTTTGCTTTTCAAGTCAGATTTAAGAGGAATGCCTATTGTAGCTACCAGAAGCAGAACATGTCAGATAAATATAAAATAGAATTTGTGAATACATTCTTTAGAAACACAGAGTACTTCAGGGAAGTGAAAATTCTTACTCTTGTTGAGTGGCTAGGAAAAGAACCTTTCAAAGTGTGCACTTACCAATTTAAAGGGGCTACTCCATGCAGTGGCAGAACTCAAGAGGATGAGAGGATAGCTCACTACATCCCCTGGTGGCCACATCAAAATATTTATAAATAGCTGAAAGTTCTCTGGATCAGAATAGTAACCCATACGGTGGGAGGTGGAGATTCAGACTTCAGGAGGGCCAAAAGCAAAAGATGAAGAGCTTCACTATCATCAGTTAGAGACGGTTTTTAAATACATGGAAAGCTCTACTTTTGTAAATCAATCAATCACATACACACATATATTCTGCTATAAGTTCAATAAAAGGCCTCTCCATGAAATATTAATATCATCATTCTGTTTCTTAAAATAGAAAAGTGAGGTGAGGGGGGCATCTTACTATCAAATGGCTCTGAAAAAAAAGTTCCTTGTACTGTATCAGCAATTTTTCTATGAGACTGCTTCAAAATTAAAAAATATACATATGAGGATAAATTATCAGTTCATATTTACAGCAGACTTTTCCTCTTTACCACTTTTTTTAAAAAATTTTAAGTAGAATACTCTTATTCTCTAGGTTAACAAATTCTTTAACTAGAACATATACTCAGGTAGAAGTACATCTGTTTTCCTTCCACAGCCTAAAGACGGGCAATGTAGTATTTACTGTCATTATGATATTTAAATCCATACAAAAATTATTTCACTAAATAGGCTGAAATTAAATGAAGTCGTATCTCAAGAGAACCTGACGAGGTACCAAAGAGAGATCTGGAAGAAAGAGTTGGCCACAAAATGAATGCATTAGTAACACAGTACCATTGTGAAATTATATCTTACACAAAGACATGCCCTGATTCCATGTTTTCTTTCAGCTGTCTTCAAGCTGTTTCCACTTGACTACTGCCCTGTTGCTTCACATGTTCAAAGGTGAACTCTTCATATGTGTTCACAGAAGTTCTCTTTTTCAACTATATCATTTCTAGTAAAGATATCAACCAATATTCTATTCTCTTTCATTCATCCATTCATTAAACAAGCACTTACTGAGTGGCAACTACAGGCTAATTGCTGTGGATACTGAGATAAAAGACACAGTCCCTGTCCTCATGCTGCTGTCAGTTGGAGGTGATTGCCCACCTCTAGCCATTTGCCTGCAACAGCTTCCTGAGTCATTTTCCTGCCTCCTTTCATACTGCATAACACTGCCAGACTCTTTTCTGGCATTCATGCCATTCTTCTAGACAGAGATCTATCAAATCAAAACTCCTCTGCTCTTAAGATATAGACAATTGTCTCCTTATTGTCCCTGGAACACATTAGCACCTACTTCCAGACTTCTGGGGATATCCTCCCACTCTCCCCATCCTCCTATATTTGGAATGCTCTTCTTCTGTTCTCCTATCTAATCCCATTCGTTCAAGACCCAACTCTTCCCAGGATATTTTCTGATACTCCTCTGGCCCACACTACTTGCTCTCTCTCTTCCCCACCTGCAACAAAACTTTCATTGTTAGGTTTGAAGTACTTAAGAGAAAATAACACGTTTTCAAAGGTGCAGAACTTTTTCAGTAGATGGTAAGTAATTCTTTATGTCTATGAAAAACTGAAGAGGAAGAAATTACGTTCTAAAACAGGAGAGGTTTAGGGCTAAACATGAAAAATAACTACACATTCAGAGTAATTAAAAATAGTAACAAATATTATACATGTTGCTTGAGTTGAAGTGAGAAAACATAAAAACTGTCCTGAGTGGCTTAAACATTCATTTGTCTAAAAAAGGTAGAACGGGGGGTGGGTGGGATTTCTTTGAGATGTTTGAAACTATATTATTGTACAATACTATAAATTGCTGAGCCAAAAGACAATTTCCTAAAGGTTATTCTTTCTCTTTACTTTATACAATTCTTAGCTTAGAGTTGATATATACAGAAATGTGAGAATTCTACTATAATTAAAATATTTTCTAAATTTAGATCTAAGGTACTTTGTTTCCTTCCACAACTAGTCACCTTAAAAAAGATGTCTTGGGATTTCAAGATTTATTTCAATGGCATCTTTCTTTTGCTCACTTTTATTTATTATCTTGCAATTTTATTAGGCTGACTCATATGAGATAACCATTTATAAATCAACATGATTGAATATTGGTGTGTTATATGGTTTCATTTTATAGTCACCTTCCTGGCTGTTCCCCAGTCAGCAAAGTGGGTTATGACACAAGAAGACGAAAAGCTATCAGTTCATAAATATGCAAAAGAAAAGACTGGAGGGACTTCCCTGGCGGCACAGTGGTTAAGAATCTGCCTGCCAATGCAGGGGACATGGGTTCAAGCCCTGGTCCAGGAAGATCCCACATGCCACGGAGCAACTAAGCCCGTCAGCCACAACTACTGAGCCTGTGCTCTAGAGCCCGCGAGCCACAACTACTGAGCCCATGTGCCACAACTACTGAAGTCCACATGCCTAGAGCCCATACTCTGCAACAAGAGAAGCCACTGCAATGAGAAGCCCGCACACTGCAACAAAGAGCAGCCCCCGCTCGCTACAACTAGAGAAAGCCTGTGTGCAGCAACTAAGACCCAACACAGCCAAAAAAAAATAAATAAATAAATTTATAAAGAAAAAAAAGGAAAAGACTGGAACTGAATTTCATCCATTTATATTTTTATCAAAAAGGTAATAATACACAACCTGATTTTTAGTTCTACAATTTTTTTTTTTTTTTTTTTTGCAGTACGAGGGCCTCTCACTGTTGTGGCCTCTCCCGTTGTGAAGCCTGTGCTCCGGACGCGCAGGCTCAGCGGCCATGGCTCACGGGCCCAGCCGCTCCGCGTCATGTGGGATCTTCCTGGACCGGGGCACGACCCGTGACCCCTGCATCGGCAGGCGGACTCTCAACCACTGCGCCACCAGGGAAGCCCAACAATTATGATTTTTTTTAATGCTTAACTCCTGGGAACAACAAAGCAGCACCAGAATTAGATATCATAAAAAGGAGCTGGTGTGACATGAGTAGATCATTTGTTTTTTAATTATAGTAAAATATATATAACATAAAATTTGCCCTTTTAAATAACTATTTTTAAGTGTACAAGGCATGAAGTAATTCACTGTTGTTCATTGTTCAATTATCACTACCATCCATCTCTAGAACTTTTTTCTCTTCTAAAAATGAAATTCTGTACCCATTAAATAACTCCCTATCCATCCTCCCCTATCCCCTGGCAACCAACATTCTACTTCCCATCTCTGAGAATTCGACTACAATAGGTACCTCATATAAGTGGAATCATACAATATGTAATCCTTCTGGGACTGCCTTTTTTCACTTAGCATAATGTCCTCAAGGTTCATCATAAATTGCAGGATTTCCTACTTTTTTAAGCCTGAATAATATTCCATTATATGTATATATTACATTTTGTTTATCCATTTATCTGTCTATGGATACTTGGGTTGCTTCTACCCTTTGGCTAATAACGTTGCTATGAACATGGGTGCACAAATTTCTCAAGACCCTGCTTTTAGTTATTTTGAGTATATACTCAGAAAGGGAATTGCTGGATCATATGGTAATTTCTAATTTTTTCCCACACATTAACATTTATTAAACATTTTGAGTACTATAGACGATAGAAATATTGGTTAGTTATTTCTTTATTAATCAACATTTGGGAAGTTTCCAAGTTTAAAAAAAACGTTGCAACAAGTACTCTTGGGTCCATCTCTTTGTTCTGGATTAACTTCTAAAAGTGGAAGTTCTGGGTCCAAATCCAGAATATTTTGAATTTTAATTGATACTGCTAATTTACACTCTAAAAAGGTTGTACCAATTTATAAGGCAGAAAATGCTATTTTTTTGGATACTAATAATCTATATCTTTGCTAACACAATGGTTAAAACGTGTTTTAATTTTTACTTTTTAATTCTGTGAAGTTTAGTTTCTAACTTATTAATTTTGGTTTCTAGCAATATTCACTCTCAATTCATTACCTTTGAATTCTTAATTTTAGCGTGCTTGTTACTAGATTACTCTTTTTTTCGTAAAGAGCAGCCAATTCTTCCATCATTGTAACATCCATGGAATCTCACTGAAGATCAGAAACAGAAAATGAGACAGAATGAAGGGAGGTTGTGAACATCAACATTCTCCAAGAAAAGGGAAGAGTACCCCAAAAAGATTCAGAGATCGTCAAGGTTGCTACTCCCACCACACGCAGAGAGTGCGAGGGCTGACAGGCAAGGCTGCCTCCACGTCAGTTTCAAAGGTGCCAGGTAGGTGGGCCCTTGCAGAACACTGCATGGGTGGTACTCCAAGGGAGCCAGAAGTGCAGGGCTGCTCAGGTGATCCCTGGAGATGACACCACCACTCCAGTGAGTCCTGAAGGCAGGACTACTTCCCCACTGGGTTTAGAAGGCACAATATCAAACCAAAGAGGATTATTCTTGAGCCTTCAGATCTAATGGGATTTGTCTCAGTAAGTTTTGGACTTACTTGGGCCCTGTCATCTTTTCTTTCCTTTCTATTTCTCCCTTTTGGAATGGGAATGTCTAGCCTATGCCTGTCCTACCATTGTATTTTAAAGTGTATAATTAATCTGATTCCACAGGTTCATAGCTGGAGAGGAATTTTGCCGCAAGTCTCTCCCATATCTTATTTAGATGATATTTAAGGATTTTTTTTTTTTTTTTTTTTGCGGTACGGGGGCCTCTCACTGTTGTGGCCTCTCCCGTTGCGGAGCACAGGCTCCGGACGCACAGGCTCCGGACGCACAGGCTCCGGACGCACAGGCTCAGCGGCCATGGCTCACGGGCCCACCCGCTCCACGGCATGTGGGATCTTCCTGGACCGGGGCACGAACCTGTGTCCCCTGCATCGGCAGGCGGACTCTCAACCACTGCGCCACCAGGGAAGCCCATTTAGATGATATTTAGATAAGACTTTGGACTTTAGAGTCGATGCTAGAATGAGTTAAGACCTTTGGGGCTGTTGGGATGTGATGAATATATTTTGTATGTGAGAAGGAGATGAATTTTGGGGGGCATGGGTGCAATGTTATGGACTAAATGTTTATGTGCCCCCCAAGGCTGTATGCTGAAGTCAACCTCCAATGTGATGATATTTGGAGATGGGAACCTTTGGGAGGAAATTAGGGTTAGATGATGTCATGAGGGTGTGGACAACATGATAGGATTAGTGTACATTCAAGAAGAGGAAGAGAGCAGAGCACCCTCTCTCTTACAGCCATGTGAGGACTCTGCAAGAAAGCAGCTGTCTACAAGCCAGGAAGAGGGTTCTCATCAGGAAGCAAATCTGCCAGCACATTGATCTTGGACTACTAGCTTCCAGAACCGTAAGAAACAAATGTCTGAAATTTAAGCCACTCAATCTATGGTATTTTGTTATAGGAGCCCAAGCTGACTAAGACAGGTTGGTTGTTTTTTTCCTTGCTGAGTTGTAAAAGAGTTCTTTTTATATTCTGGATATTAATCCCTTATTAGCTACATGATTTGCAAATGTCTTCTCCCATTCTGTGGGTTGCCTTTTCACTCTGTTGTTGTGTCCTTTGATGCACAGAAGTTTTAAATTTTGATGCAGTCTAATTTATCTATTTTTGTTTGTTTTTGCCTGTGAACATTGGTTTTTAAAGGTAGCATAGTTTGAGCTAATTATACTAAAAGATTACTTTTAACTTATGACTTTCCCAATAAATGATATTTGGTTAAAATAAGAGATTAATGCAACATCTTTTTTTATTACCTGGAATTGGTATTAGTTTCAATGATATACTGTTTTTAGTTCTTAATGGTTTGACAATTCAGTGCTATGAATAAGAAAATAGACTTGCATTGCCTCATCATTATGTAATTTTGGGGGACAATTACCCCAGTAAATGCATAAAGAAATTAACCCAGAGATCTTTAAATCTGGCCTAACAGAAAATTTAAGAATCCTTTGGAATGCTTTTTCATTCTAATGGGAATAAGGTTATGATGTCTCTGGTAAACAATGAGCTAAAATTTCTTCTAGGTTTCTGTCTCGTAGTCCTATGCAAAAGAATGACACTTCACTGTCAGATCTTCCCTAAGAGACAGTGAGAAATTAAGCTTTAAGCCTAAATTTTTGTAATAAGGCAGGAAAAATATTGCCAATAACCTCAGTTACTGATGAAAAGAAACTATTTTTATACTAAGTTGTGGTTTACACAAGCGAGGTATGTATATATATATATCAACAAATACACGATAATTTATCATTAAGGAAGCATGCCCTTTAGCCAGCTTCTCCACAATGAACACATTTATTGTATCCGTTCTCAGTATCATCTAGTGATTGAGTTCAGAGGACACAAATTTGGTAGCATTTAAATGACCGTCTAGAACTTACCAAGACTATTTCTTGTGGGAGGGAGTTGATTTAAAAAAAACATTTTATTTCACAGACATTTAAACAAATATATTTAAAAGGCACTTATTTCTTACAAAAGATGTACCCTATTGTGTCACAGTATAATAATGTTTATAACAGGAAAGTTGAATTCCATGCAATCTTGAGAAATTAAAATATCATAATATAGTTTGTTGCATACAACATTGACATTGCTATTACAGACTTTCAAAGTTCTAAGGATTTCAGTGAATTCTGAACTATTGAATCTTTAATATTACCATAAAAAATTTTAAAGAAGATAACAGAAATGTTATTATATATGTCCTAGATGTCTCTCATAATTTTTTTCTTTTAATGGCAGCAGGTATTGGTATCCTTATAACATGCCCACTATTCCATGAGAGGGAGAAAAAAAGTTTCATTGTATTTTAAAAGATTGGGTAAGTTACTTAGTATATTCTTTGTATTGAGGAAGTGAAATATTAACCAATCTGTAAAAATTGCCAAAACCTATCAAAATGAATGACAAAAATAAGTATAAAACCGAAGGCTGAAATGTTCCTTAGTTGACATTTTCCTAAAAGGTAAGGAAAATTTGCTTTTTTATTACCCAAGACAGTTCTAGAGACTTGGGTCAAAGCTGGGCCAATACTGGCCTTTCTGCATTAAAAAAAGAGAAATCTACCACTTAATTAGTTACTTTATTTACTGAGGTATAACTGACGTACAACATTATATTAGTTTCAGGTGCAAAATATAATGCAGTCTACCATTTAAAATCTTTCTGAGTCAGTAACTGGATTCTTAATTTTTTTTTTTTTTTTTGGCTGCATTGGGTCTTGGTTGCTGGGCATGGGCTTTTCTCTAGTTGTGGTGAGCGGGGGCTACTCCTCGTTGCAGTGCGAGGGCTTCTCATTGTGGTGCATTCTCTTGCTGCGGAGCACCGGCTCTAGGCACGTGGGCTTCAGTAGTTGCAGCACACAGGCTCAGTAGTTGTGGCTCACAGGCTCTAGAGCGCAGGCTCAGTAGTTGTGGCGCATGGGCTTAGTTGCTCCGTGGCATGTGGGATCTTCCCGGACCAGGGCTCAAACCCACGTCCCCTGCATTGGCAGGCAGATTCTCAACCACTGTGCCACCAGGGAAGTCCCAGTAACTGAATTCTTAAAGTAATTCCATTTTGAGAGACCAACTAAGCATCTTGGAAAATGAGGATCAACTAATATGACAAGACTGAGAAAGAATTAGAGAAAACACACTAACTACAGAAATACTATAGGATGTAATGAACAAACATACCTCCTGGGCTGTGATCGGCATTCCTCCTCCCCACTGTCTGCCTCCTGTATAGACAGAAAAATGAGAAAAAAAAAATTAAAATCTGCGGTCTCATATCATAATACCAACAATGTAATTTTACTAAGCTTTACATGTAGGAATATCTCATTGATATCGTGTACTTAAACTAAATTCTCTCCATAAAAAGTGACTTCAACCAATCCAGGGAGTTGATATATATCAACATAATTTATTCCTGGAGGAAACTTTCACAATAGTCTACAAATTTTTTTAACAAAGTGCTCATAATTAAAAGAATTACCTCTGAAAACCAACTGAAGACGCTATGTTACTGTTATGTTACTTAAAATTAAAATGAGTGGGTATTCTGACTTTCACCAACAAATCTCATCAAGATGGTCTATTAATGATTCTGATCCCCAAAGAACCACCTAAACAATGAACACCATCTTGCAAAGTGCTCATGATCACGTCACCATTACCTTAATGGCTACTACTTATTGAGTATTTATAACATGCCAGGTGCCTTGCTCAACACTTTAAGTACATTGTCCAACTTATTCCTTATAAACTCAGAAGGTTGACAGTACCCTAGTTACACTGATTCTAACACATACACATAAATTGGGATAAATTTACAATCAATGTGACTAAAAAGCATTGAATCATAGTTTAATTGCAATATTTATTTTTTTTAGTGGCACATAAAGTAACTGAGGGTGTTATGGCAATTTAGGCTCAATGAAATATGAATATTTTACAGAAACTGAAATTCACAGAAAGGAAAGAAGTTGCTCAAGGAAACTCATGTAGTAAAGCTAGAATTAAAACTGATAAAATACTGCCTCCCCACACATTGAAAAAGCATATCATTCACCCCTGCCTAACCTAGGTTAGGAATTATTATATGTTAAGATACTATACAGATCTTCATGGAGACAAGAATAGCAACACGAAGGAAAAGTGAGAAAAGATGAGATAATTAATGATAGTGAGGTGCGAACTTTTTCTTTAAGTTTGCTCTCTGACATTTTATATTTGCACTCTGGTCACTTTTGCCCTATTTGGCAAACACCAAAATAGGAGGAGCAAAACAATCTCAAACAATACGTGTACTGTCTGCCGATAAGTCACCTACATTTTCGAGTTTATGGAACCATCCCCATTCACCTCTACATCATTCTACCTCCATTCCTGGGCAGCCACAGCCAGCTCTATAACTTTTATTCCCATTTCATTTTCATTATTGATTTCAGGTATGCCCATTATCTTGCACAAAGGGAAGAAGACAGCAAAGATCCTACCCTCGGAAGGAGGACAGGGGAGGTGTCATGGTATATTACACTCTGCCTACAGGGGAAGTTTTAGGTTCAGAAGTATGCCCTTTAGGAAGTGAAAAGAATGGTGCTAAAATGAAAAGAACCGATCGTCTCTACAGTCAATAGTCAGAACCTGGCAAGTTTGCAAGAATGAAAATGAGAAGACTCATAAGCAAAGATAAGTGTTAGATTTTGGAGCCCAAGGGAACTGTAATAAATAGAAATGATTTCCTGGAATCTCATTTAACAAATTATTCTTCATTATTGTTATCAGTGGTTAATAGATCTCTACTTCTGATGTATTCTTCTCATTTTTTAATTGTATGAAAAATTATATGACAATAGATATATTTAAAATATATGTAAATTATAAGGCACAATAATAAAATGAATACCTGTGAACAACATTCTACTTAAAAGCTAGAATAGTACCAATACCTTTGCATTTACCTGTGTGCTTATTTCCTATCTCCCATTCTTATCCTTCGCCCAAGATGTGAGTACTATCTTGAATTTTTAAAAAATATTTATTTATTTATTTATTTTGTGGTACGCAGGGCTCTCACTGTTGTGACCTCTCCCGTTGCGGAGCACAGGCTCCAGACGCGCAGGCTCAGCGGCCATGGCTCACGGGCCCAGCCGCTCCGCGGCATGTGGGATCTTCCCGGACCGGGGCACAAACCCGTGTCCCCTGCATCGGCAGGCAGACTCTCTAACACTGCGCCACCAGGGAAGCCCTTATTTATTTATTTATTTGGCTGCCCCGGGTCTTAGTTGCAGGACGTGGGATCTTCGTTGCCCTGTGCGGGATCTTATGTTGCGGCATGCAGGATCTTTAGTTGTGGCATGCGGGATCTAGTTCCCTGACCAGGGATTGAACCCAGGTCCCCTGCATTGGGAGCGCAGAGTCTTAACCACTGGACCACCAGGGAAGTCCCACTATCTTGAATTTTAAGTTTATAATTTTCTTGCTTTCATTCTACCATAAAAAATTTCATACATACAGAAAAGCTGAAACATCTTATAGTGAACATGTATATCCACCATCTGGATTCTACCAGTAATATTTTTTATATTTGCATTATCACTTCTCTATTCATCTTTCTGCCTCACTGATCAATCCATCTTATTCTTCTGTTGCATTTCAAAGTAGTTTACAGTGTACTTGCCCTTAAATGCACATAATTAGAATTTGGTATTACAGTTCTTTCTTTTCTTTTAAGGTAAAATGTATATACAATGAAATAAATGCACAAATCTTAAGTGCACCATTCAATGAGTTTTGACAAATGTATGTATCTGTGTAACTCAAACTTTTACCAAGAAATGCAACATTTCTATCAGCTCAGAAATTTCTCTCATTTAATACCTGGCACAACCTAGAGGCAGCCACTGTTCTTACTTTTCTTCCACCACAATTTTTTTCCATCAAAAATTAGTATATAGCATATGACTCCATTTAAATGGTTTCCCTGTTCACATAAATAGAATCATATAGTATGTACTCTTTTGTGTGTGGCTTCTTTCACTCAGCATAATGTTTTTGAGATTCACCTATGCTGTTGTATGTAAAAGGAGTTCATTCCTTTTTATTCCTGAGGATTCCATTGTATGAATATACCACAGTTTGTTTATTCATCTCCTATTGATATATATACCCAGGATGTTTGAGTTTTTGCCTATTATGAATAAAACTTTTACATAAGCATTCTTTGCTGTTTTTTTGGTGGACATGTGCTTTTGGTTTTTTGTAAGTCATGGAACACATGCACGTGTAATTTTAGAGAAAATTACCAGGGCTTCCAAAGTGCTTATACCACTTTACACGCTTATCAACAATGTGTGAGAGTTGTAACTGAAGTCTAATTGGAAATTTTTTTCTCCTATAGTTACTGTTTTCTATGTCTTCAGAAACCTTTGCCTACCCTTTAGTCACAAAGACACTCTGTAATATTTTCTTATTAAAACCTTTATGGTTTTATGTATAAGGTCTATGATCTATCCTGAATAAATATTTGTATGTGGTGTGAGATGGGGTGGAGGCTCTTTTTTTTCCCCATATCGATTTCAAGTTTTCAAGCACATTTATTGAAAAGACTTTCCTTTCTCCATTTGATAACTTGGCTCCATGTAAAAAAATCAAATGACAGTGTAAGTGAGGTCTACTTCTGGGTTCTTTATTGTGTTCCATTGATCTATTTGTCATTCTTTATGCCAGTACTATATCTTTATTACTACAGCTCATAGTAAGTTTTGAAAGAAATATAAATCCTTTAACTTGATTCTTGTTTTTCAGGATACCTTTATCTTCTAGTAAGACATTTTATCTTGAAATCTACTTTATCTAATATTAACATAGCTATTCCAGACTTATGCTCACTGATTGCAAGGTATATTTTTCAATCTCTTTATAACTTAAAGAATGTCTTTTATAGACAGAATGTAGTTGGATCTTGCTTTATTTTACCCATTGTGACAATCTTTGCTTTTTAATTGTAGTGGTTAGTCCATTAACATTTAATGTAATTACTGATATAGTTAGTAACATGGTAGAACCAAATCCATTTATTTTCTGTTTGTCCCCTATACCTTTATACCTCTTTTTCTCCTTTTTCTGCCTTATTTTGTATTATTTGAATATTTTTTAGAATTTCATTTTAATTTACATATTGGTTCTTTGCATTATTTTTTATTCCACTATTAAAAAATTACATGATGTCTATATTGTTAAACAATATATTATTTAGTTTTGATTGTTTGGGGGCTTTAAAAATTGTATTACACTTATGCAGTCTTCCCAATATGTTTATTATTTTTTGTCACACATACACACTGTATTTTATTTTTACACCAATATGTTTTTTAAAAACTAAATATTATGCTAATAAGATTCATCCACTTATTTTCTATAGCTACAGTTCATTCATTTTTTTGCTGGGGTAAAAGACTGCATTATAGGAATATATCAAAGTTTACCCATTCGACTCAGATAGATTGGACTGTTCCTGTTTTTGGTGACATCAACCATGCTGCTATAACTTCCTTGAAATGTCTTTTGGTCTACATGCACAAGGGTGTCAATGGGATATAGGTACACCTAAGGCACCTAGGAGTAGAAATGCAGAGTCACAGAATAACTAAAGGTACAAGTTTACCAGGTAGTGACAAATTATTTCCTAAAGTAGTTGTGCCAATCTATACTCTCACCAGGAAGGAGTGAGAGTTTCAGTTGTGCTAAATCCTAGCCAACACTTAAAATCATCAGATGTTTTCTTTTTCTTTTTTGCCAATCTAGTGTTATATGTATCTCACCATGGTCTTAATTTGCTGTGCCTTGACTACTAGTAAGGTTGAGTACCCTTTTAGATGTTTACGGGCTATTACTAACTTAATATCCTTTCCCTCATACATAAAATGAGCTGACCAAAAAGAGATAATTCAAATTATTTTCAGCTTTTTTGGTAGATTTTTCTACCTATGAGAATTGTGATGAGAAATAAAAAGCAAAAATACCCTTGATGTTTCCTTAGAGGCCACAAACAGCTAAAACCAGTTACATCTATAGAGGTAAACTAACATCTATTTTACACTACTATGGGCCAGGTACTTTATATGTTATTTTATTTAATGTGCACCACAACCCTATGCAGCTTGCTAAAGATCACAATGCCAATAAATGCCACGTGGAGTCATGATTTGAACTCAGGTCTACATTTCTGCTATAACCAGCTGCCTCTTAACTAAGAATCTGCATTTGGTACCTATACCCCGGGACAGTGGTTAGGAAGGGAACTGCAGAAAAAAGCATAACTTTTCTCATGGCTTATAATAAAGTAATATCCTTTGTCACCTTTCTTCTATGACTTCTACACTTTAAAATAGTGCCAAAGGAGTGGAAATTCCTTTGGCCCACAAAAAAAGCAAGTCAGAGAAGTGTTTCTAACACAAGATACCCAAATGACTTTTTTCTTTCTTTCTTAGATTAATATTACAATAGTCAGGCCAATGAATGATTTGCTTCCCTTTCATCTTACTTGGAAAAAGAGATTTAGAAAACAAAAACAAAAAAAACCTCAGTATGTCAAGGCATTATAGGCCTAAGGTAAAGTGGATTTTTTTTTAATGAAGAGTGTTGATTATGCTTATTTCAATGGAATTCACTGCCAAAAACGCAAAGATACAACATTGCTTATTCAGCAAGATTAATTACCAGATAATAGTTATCTTGAATAGTGGCATTTAAATGGTAGGTAAAGGGAGAATGCTTACCATTCTATTGTAACAAGTGCATACACCAGACCATATATAACCACCTACCTTGTCAAGTAACTTCACATATTGTTAGTTAAAAAAAAAAAAGAAAAGAAAAAAGAAATGCCAGTAGTCAACATGCTCAGAACATTAGAAATCACAAGGAGAAAAGTGTAGAGATAAACATTAGTTTCTTCTTAGTAAATAGAGTAATTTCTGATGTATAAGGAGAACTAATTAATTAAATGATTAAATATGTTTGTTGACTTTTTTTTAATATTCCAGAGTCCTATTGTTAAGTAGTTTTTATTTAAAGAATATAATTTCTTCTTGATGTTCTTAAGAAAAATTTGACCTATAAACAATATGGTGTGAGATTCTGAATGTGCATTTAATTTTAGGGTATTCAGAAAACACTGACTCAAAAAGACACATGCACCCCAATGTTCATAGCAGCATTATTTACAATAGCCAAGATATGGAAGCAACCTAAGTGTCCATCAACAGATGAATGGATAAAGAAGATGTGGCATGTGTATATGTATATATATATATATATATATATATATATATATATATATAAAATAGAATATTACTCAGCCATAAAAAAGAATGAAATCCTGCCATTTGCAACAACATGGATGAACCTAGAGGGTATTATGCTCAGTGAAATGAAATATATATATATAAAATAGAATATTACTCAGCCATAAAAAAGAATGAAATCCTGCCATTTGCAACAACATGGATGAACCTAGAGAGTATTATGCTCAGTGAAATAAGTTAGAGAAAGACAAATATTCTATGTTATCACTTATATGTGGAATCTAAAAAATAAAATAAACAAATGTTTGTAACAAAACAGAAACACACTCACAGATATAGAGAACAAACTGGTGGTTACCAGTGGAGGTGGGGGAAGGGGGTGGGTAAGATAGGTGTATGGGATTGAGAGATACAAACTACTATGTATAATAAGTAAAAAGAATATATTATACAGCACAGGGAAATATAGCCATTATTTTGTAATAACTTTAAGTGAAGTATAATCTATAAAAATATTGAATCACTAATGTGGTACACCTGAAACTAATATAATATTGTAAATCAACTATACTTCAATTAAAAAATAAAATACATAATTTTAGGGTACTCGGGAACCATTAAGTATGAATTGAAAAATTAATGTATTCTTATTAATCTACTTAATACCTGAGCATAAAAGTAGGTAACTAAGTAAAAGATGTTTGGAAAAAACGTAAGCACCCAAGTCATATTTGCTGAGAAGTAGGCTGGAAGTGCTGCCAGCCTTGAAAAACACCAGGCTAGGTAGGTGTTAAGCAATAATTTCCCAAGCTTTATTGTTGCAAGATTCTTTACACTCTCCATACACTCCAATCCCAGTGGACTCATTCATCAGTTTTCAAAAGCAACTATTAACTTCCTTTGTCTGTGCTGTTTCATCATCCTGGAAGGCCCCTCTCCCCTCTCCCATATCCTTCCCTAGCATTCAAAGCTGGTTTCAAAAGCCAGTAGTTCATGGTATTTCTTCTATCACTTTACTGATAGGCTGTCTGCCTCCCTCCAAACCTGACCGTCACTGTGCATGTTTCCTGTGGCACTACCGAGATCTGTTTCTGGGTTACCACTGGGTTCTTGTTTTATGTTCCATTATCAGACTGTAATCTGCCTTATTTTCCCTTTGCATCTCACTCTGCGTTTAGCACAATGCCCTAGGTGCAGATGGAACTCGATAAAGAGTTGAATGAATGCGTGATTAGAGCGGTGAACTAAAACCATGTGAACACTTGGAGCTAATTGGCTGTGCATTCTCAGCTAGTGAGGACTATGCCAGTTATGTTTTCTCCTTAGCCGGTTAAAAGAATAGTTTTTGTTGCTCAGGAGTTAGCCTGTGACGAAGATCTGGAAGTAATACCTTAGGTTTTCCCTTTGGTTAAACAGACAGAATCATTCACTTGCTCTCATTTATGTATTCATTCACTCATTCAACACTAACTGACTACCTATTATGTGTTAGGAACTAGGCACCAGGAATTAAAATTAAGCAAAACTGCCCTTATCCTTGGATAGTTCACATTGTATTAGGGGAGACAGTTCCATAAGCCAAAAAATTATAATGATATGTCATTTGGCTTACAGCAGCGGATATTCAAAATGCTATAGAAACAACAGAGGAGGAAATGACTAACTGTGGGGCTTGGATATGCTTCATAGAAGTTAATTTTCAGGCTGGGCTTGAATTAGTGGGTTTGTGTTGGATGGAAAATAGAAGGAAAGAGTATTTCAGGCAGAAACGTTGGCAAAAGGAACAGAAAGAGAAGTAAGAGTCTGGACATTTAGGGAATGGTGAGCAGCTATGAATTGCTGGAGCAAAGGTAAGGGTATTGGGGGTTAAGGCTATCAAGTAATATTGATGTTACGAGTCCATAAAGGTAGGAATATTAAGATAACAGTCCTATGATCACAAAAAGTGGTTGTGGATTATCCATTAACTGGACTTCAGATTACCCATCAGTCACTTCTGCCCCTGGGAGAAAATTAATACTGGGAGGTGTCTGTCAGACAGGATAAAGTAATCTGGTAGTCTTCCTAAGAATGGACGTGAGCTTCGAAATCAGAAAAGTCCTGCTTCTGGCTTTTGGAAGAAGCAAACGTGAAGAACACAGCCTTGAGGAGGAAGTAAAGGCACCATTTTGCCACTTGGTTACTGGTAAGAGAAGGCTTAGATTCTCTCCTAGAAACAAGAGACAAAGAAGATGGGGATGGAACCAGCAGTTTGGGTTATCCATTGCTTAATAACAAACTACTAATTTATTATATTTCATGATTTCATGGGTCAGAAATTCAAGCAGTACTTAGCTAGGCAATTCTTCTGCTCCACATGGCATTGCTAAAGGTCAGTCAGTGCTACTCAGGTGGTATTTAGCTAGAAGATGGGCCAGTAGTCAGGGTCCAGGCAGCTTTACTCACATGTCTGACATCTCAGCCTGGAAAACTGGAAAGCGGGGCTCAAGTGGAAAGTCAACTAGAACATCTATGGATTGGGCCTTCTCAAAGTCCATTGTGGCCTCAGGGTTGGTCTTTTCGCATGGAGGCTTAGAACTCCAAAAGGCTAGGCTCAGAGCTGGCACAGTGTCACTTCTGCCATGCTCTGTTGGTGTATTAAAGAAGTCTAGCCCAGGTTCAAGGGGAGGGGAATTAGACACTATCTCTCAGTGGGAGAAATAGCAAAGAATCTGCAGCCATCTTTAATCAACTCTACCAATTCTGGTGACCAGCTAGTAAGTATGTAGGCAAGAGAGTTAATGAAGTAGAACTTCTAAAGACTAGGGCCATAGAGATATCCAGGAGAGTAAAGAATAAAGAAGATGATTCTTATGTCAGTACAAGATGCACTGAAGGCCACAGGGATACTTTTATAGGCTGGTGTCTATAACGAAGTGTCCTCCCATTTGGAAGGCTGAAGATCAGAAAGGACCTGCAAGTGTGGTCACACACACACTCTACTGTCCAGGACCAGAATGAATAACCTGGGCACTCACATCTGAGAAGCTGGTCTGTAAGAAGGTCAGATACCATCAAATCAGCAGTCCCAATATAATTTGACTTTGTTTTAAAGTCTAGCTTAAATTGAGGTGAATAGTACTTGCTGGTATTAGGAAACAAAACAGAGAGTCAATCTAGTCATATTTTAGAGAGATGTAACATGCATTAAAGTAAAATATGGAAGCCAGAATACAGTGCAATACTTATTACCGACATCAAAGCCACACCATGCTCTCACAACAGGGTTTAAGAAGCCCTAAATAAACTTTCTTGCCCATGATTTCAAGCAGTAGAAAACTTCTGTGAGACACCTACTATTTCTCAAGTGTTTCCTTTGAATTCCTTTCAAATACAAATATGTATGAAACACAGTTGGAATGGTTAATGAGGTACTTCCTCAGTGATGAGAAAAACAGCTTGATTAGAATGTGACTTCAATAACTCTGTTTTTGAAGAACACCAAGTCTTTGGTCAACAGCTAGTTTAAGACGTATCACAGTCCAGTCACTGCCCACTAGAAAACCCGAGCTCTGGGTGTAGAGCTGTTATTGGATGCCTTTTGTTTACAATCCTTATTCCACTTAAACATTTTATTTAAGATATGTGACTTAACCCACCCACTTGCCATAATTAGAGAGTTGCTAGACTGTCTTTTCTACCACAGAGATCCAACTCCTTGAGGCTACTTGGTTTTAAAAAGCAACTAGTCTGAATCTGTCACATCTGACAAGCATGCAATATGGAAACTTCATAGGTCACTGGTTCTTAACTCTGGCTCCATTCAAAACCTTTTCAATAACAAAAATCTCCAGGCCTCATGCCTACAGGCTTTTATTCTTTAGCTCTGAGGTGAAGCCAGTGGTGTGCTAGAGCCAATTGCTAGATTTTTAGGGATCTTATGAGACTCACATTGGTAGCTTGAAATTAGCCATGCTAGGAGTATTTACCAAGGAAGTCAGCAAATGATACAAAGCAGCCCTTACCCAGAAAACAGGTTTTTGAACATTTACCAGCACACCATGAGGTGTGGGGCCCAAGGATCTGCACATTTTAAAAGCTCCTGATAACTGACAAGCAGTTAAGATTGAAAACATTTGTCTTTAAGGTCTGGAAAAACATCAAAAAGCTCAGAGTACACAGAGCTACTCCTCCTCCAGATAACTGTGCTAGGTGCCAGGGAGATCAGTGACGATGGGAACTCAGCTCTCCAGAAAGATCTTACGTCTCCCTTCCTAGACAGTAAGCTCTGTAAGAGCAGGACTATGTTTGCATAGTGGCAGTCATACAGAAGATGCTCCGTAGGTATTAGATTAATTAATAAGTATTGACCAAGGTATGGTAACCAGTAAGTGGCAAAATTGGGAATACACTTTAGGTTAACTCAGTATATCATGTGCCTCATCTCCATTCAATTATTGGTCATATCCTTGGTTTGTCAATCCAAAATGAGTGCTTAAACATGGAGTAGAGAGCAAGCAGTATCCGTCATAAGATAATAAGACTCTGCCTGTGTGCCACTCCATAATTTAAAGTCTTTTCATGACTATTATCTCATTTGAGCCAACCTAGGATAAATGCAGCACAGGTATGATTAATACTTATTTTTCAGCTGAAGAAACTGCCTCATGAAAGTGAGATAATTTGCTCAAAGTAACCTAAGAGTAAGGAGCAGTCAGGATTCTGTCTGGGAAGGGTGAATATACCTTCTACTGGAACAAACTGCTCCTCTTGCTTAAAGGAATACTCCAGGTACACCAATAGGGGCCTAAGACCTTGTCTTTATCTCCCTGTCCAGATTCTGTTTCCTTCTATTAAAGTGAAATTCCACATCCCACTCTCTGAAGACCTCACACTTGGTCCATCTCCTTCATTGTAGCCTGAGGCCTCAATACGGACATATGGTCTTACGTTCAGCCAGGACATGGTGGTACAACTGTACTAATTGTTTACACACTGAAATACCGAATGGTAAAGAGTGGTTGCCTAGAGCCCCTCTGAATGTTTCACGATCCAGCAACAATCAGGTTAATGCCTGGTAGAGTAGAGGACCTCCAGGTCTTACTCCTGCCGATTCTGATTGGTTGATAGCTGTGCCATATTGCTAAATATTCTGAATATCACCTCTACCCATGGCAACATCTTTACTGTTCTCTAACCTTTGGTTCAAAATTCTTGACTCTGATCTTAGCTTCACCTTGGAGATAGTGCCTCTATAATCTGTTCTCTTGTTTGTGTGTCCTGCTAGCTACACCCCACTTGCTTAGCTCGGCTTCTGGTTTTATTACTGGTCCTCTGCTATACATGATTAGCATTCCTCCACAAGGAATTTAAACTATAAAAAGCATTGATAACACCTGGGGGAGGCTAAGTACAATCCACGTATGAAGAGTCTTTTAATATTAAATCTTTGAATTGTTTATGGATATAAAGAATTAGACTATGATCAACCAAAGTTTAAGTTGAAACATTATTCAGAAATAAGGTCAAAGAACACATGCAGAAGGATAATGAAGCAACACTGATTACTTACCAAATATTACTAAACTAACAGCATGATTATTTTCAAATTTCCAGTCATTTTCAAACTAAGGAGTTGATAAATACCGTCACTGGTTCTGACCAAAAAGAAAATAGAATATTTAAAACAGATGTACTGCTGTCAGTTTTGATTAGGGGGAAATTCATTGCTTTTTTGTTAATATTTATATTTAAATCTAGACAATTAGCTTTTCAGCCATAAACAGGGGGAAAGATAGAGGCAGGATGCTCAATATCTTTGAATGGCAAATAAATAATCAACATATTCATTTAGAGCTGCTAGAGTCCACCAGAGACAAAAAGAAATACAAGATAGTACTATGCTCAAGGAGCTTATCTGCCTGAAGAGATAAGGCTGTTATATTTGAAAAGTTGATCCAACAAATACAGTGTGAATTTATGGCACAGGAAGTATATTGCATAGGAGTTCAGAAGTGAGAACACTGTGGGTACAGTGTTCACAGGAACAAGAGAGCTTTGAATCCAGTCTTGAAGGAAGAGGAAGATCTGAAGAGGCACAGAGGCTGACAGAGCATTTGAGACATGAACAAAAAGTAAAGGACAGTGGGAATATGTCTGACACACTGGGGTGGTGGTGAACTGACCAGTTGAGTTGAAACCCAGGGCTTGCCTTGAGGTAAGTTGCAAAGATAAGTTGCAGAAGGCAGGGGTCTAGACCTGATCCTAGGGGGAAGCCAGGGAGGGAATTTATCAGCATCTTAGAAAGTAGAATAAAATTATAAATATGTTGCTTTTGTGGTAATAAAAAATTCTTTAAGGAAACAGGCTAAAATTGGAAAGCCAATTGAGAAAACTTAGGTATTTTTCCTAAAGCCGGGAGACACTGGTTAATTTAACCACATATCTCCACTAGAGGGCAGACAATTCAAAGGTTACACTGTGATGGAACTGGAGAAACAGTGCATCCACAGAAAACTAACACTAAGAGTAAACACCATACATTGTTGCTTAAAGACCATTTTCAGTGCCTTCAACCCTGGAAAGAGCCTTTAGCTAGCAGATAAATCTTTCACAGGTTAGCTTTATGTGGTATAAAATGTGTCTTAATTGCAAAATGGACTGGTGGAAAAGTTATACTTTGGGAATCTGGCTTGGCTGACAGACACATGTGCTTATACATGACAAGCATACCTTGGAATGCCAACAGTAGCACTCATCACTGGCTAATTTACCTCAATCTTCCCCACCCATCTCAGGCACATCCTAACCACCACTCAAGACACAGCCTAACAATGTGTATACCACCTGGACCATGATTTCAATCTGGGTTCTCCTTTTGGTCAACTGGGGAGATGCTTGGTCCTAAGGGCTCATAACCCTTTAAAGTCAGAGTAAGGTGAGGCCACCAGACAGAGGTCCTTCTATGTGCATTTGTCTTAGTAGGCTGAGGAGCTGTCATACAGGGGTGTTGGCGGGAGTCCCTCAGGTCTCACTAACTGGGACACAGCATCAATATTAACATCTAAATAAAAGGACTGAGAATTCCATCACACATTCAGATGCTAAAATAGATCTGCAAAGTACTATAAACACTTTTTCTGTTTTTTTCTCTTACAAAATGTCTCTCGTTAAAGGTGCAAGGGCAATTTTCGATTTAGTAGGTTGACTTTCTGCCATTAGCTGGAAGTAGTTTTGACCAATGCTGACCAGTGCTCATATCACAAGAATTTTCTTTTCCCCTGGAAAATGACAACATTTAATTTCAGATATCAGGTACTTCAACTGCAGGTGAATTTTGCTATTCTAAAATTCTTACAGTATTTCCAACAAGCTAGGCCACCTTATCTCTTAGACTTTGCCATATTCTTCTCTCTGCCTGGTACACTTCATTCCCATCTTTGCTTGCCTACTTCTTCTCATCCTTCAGATTGTAGCTTAGGTGTCCCCTTCTCCAGAGGCTTTCCCTGATGCCTCTACACTGAGGCATATTTCGAGAGTATCAATTTTTTTTGTGTGTGGTACGCAGGCCTCTCACTGTTGTGGCCTCTCCCGCTGCGGAGCACAGGCTCCGGACACGCAGGCTCAGCAGCCATGGCTCACGGGCCCAGCCACTCCGCGGCATGTGTGGTCTTCCCGGACTAGGGCACGAACCCGTGTCCCCTGCATCGACAGGCGGACTCTCAACCACTGCGCCACCAGGGAAGCCCCCGAGAGTATCAATTTTACTTGATGCGCAGTAATATTTTTATAGTAACAGAGATACAGATATATAAAAATGTGCATGAAATTTAAAGTAAATCATAAGAACTCAAATACATTTCAGCCTTGTAATAAGCTCCTTTAAACTTTATATATCCACACTGCCAGGGGTTCCGCATTCACACTGTTCTGCTGTTAGAGCAATTTCTCGTGGAAAGGTTTGAGGAGCACTGCAGAGGACTGCTGTATGTAACTCTGAAGTTAAGCTTGTGCCTAATATTGAAAAATTAAGATAGAAGTTAAATTTGGGGGGGTAATGGTAGTTAATAAATACGAAGAGAAGATCAGGTGCTTATGACTCCTTGGACTAATCCCTAAGACTACAGGCATGTCATTAACTTTATCTGGCTTCCATAAACAAAAGACAAAAAAACAGAAGTTCAGAAAAAGCTGATTCAGCACTTAAACAAACCAACAAACAAACGCAAAGCCTCCAAACTTACTTGAAGTGAAACATAGGTATTGAAAAGAAGGAAAAAATATGAAGTTATAAATCAGAGTACGATCTAATTCCTAATATAGTTTAGGCCTAGCTAGTGATCCTTGCTAACACACTGAACATCATAAAGAAACCAATTATTAGGTCTTCCACAGTTAAAACACTCCTTGCTTTTCTTTATTAATGGAAATAAATGACAGAGAAAAAAGTAATTGGCAACTTAATGCAGGAAGATTTTAATTACACTCACAGTCACCATTAACCTTGACAACCCACCAACTAACATGTAACAAGACAGCACCTCCCCCACTAATATTAGTCTAACTAAAACTTCATGAATACCTTCATGAGAAAGGTAAAATCTTATGAGAAGCATGCAATCATCTGAATTTCCCTCCAACGGTTGAAAATCAGCATCATGTGTTGTCAATATATAAACTAACCCACCTCAGAAGCTTCTCAGTTACTCCCTCTTTTAAGTATCTATTATTTTTCTTTAACTACGTTCACATGTCTCGTTTTCTCCTGTAACCTCACTTTTACTTCCCTAAGGCTCCTTCCTATCTCCTATTCCCTTCCATTTTACACAAACCTCAAGTTCTCTCGTTGGTCTTCTTTTTACTTTTATATCTTGAGATAACTTAAGAAAATATTTATGCTCTAAACTTTGGGAAAATACTGATGCATTTCCCCCTGCCACCCTCTCACCAATTAACAGTCTAAGACAGAAGAAACTGTTATAACCAACTTTTCAATGCAATACTTTTCTTCTGCCATCCTCAGGGAGATCAGAATACAACTCACCAGTGATGCTTAAGGTCATTAGAATCTGACAAGTAACTACAGGAAGCCTATAATGATATAGTCAGATTATTTTGCTAATTATCCTATGTTATCTATTAGTAATGTACTCTTTGATCTAGATTTTCCCCAAAAAACTGAACAGAACTAGGCAAGGGAGAAAAAAAGGTAAACATAAAAGGCAAGATGAGTATACAGTAACTGACAGGAAGCCCCCTCCCCTATTTATAGATTCTAACATAAATAAGCTTAACTATGAAAGCATCTATCCTCATTTTCATTGGTTAAATATTTCTTCTTGAGAAACTAGTACAGACCCGATAGGAAGTTGGCGGAATGTGTAAATTCAAAGAACCAATAAAAGGCACCAATAATTGCATAAAAATGCAATTCCTGTAAGCAAAGGTTAAGTATAAAAAGGCATTCCACAGATAATATCCTGGTCAGTAACTACCTCTGAGCAACTACCAGGAAATATTTATTACTTGCCTAATTTCCTAGAACCATAACTTCCCTGATAAACAATGTCTTGAACACCCCATGAAAAGAATAACCAAGGCTACTAAGTGTTGGTAAAACGAAACATTACACACTGCTATTTCATATAACTTGAACAGAGTCAGCTGAAACTACAGAATAAAATAGTAGCTATAAAGTGTGCTGTAGATTAAAAAAAAACAACTCTCAACCTAATAAAGTGAATTGAGATGGCAAACAAAATGCTTTCATGTCATGTTTTCACTTCGATAAAGGAAGCAATCAAACCATCACATAAGCATAACTAAAACTGCAACTACCAATAGCTGGGAGATAAAATAGTACCACCGGTACTTACCACACATACACACTGACAGCATACCCCAGGTCCCAGAAATTATGCTGTCTGCAGTAAAAATCCTAACTCCCTTCTAGAAGTTATTCCTCAAAGCTTCCTTTCGTTCCTCATCACTGGTTTACTGAATAAAACAAATTTAAATAAAACATTTCTACTGATTGTCTGATATAAGGCTGCCCTGGAGACTACCTCAACCAGAGGCCATTAATGTAGACTTTAGATTTCAAATTATAAGGAAGCCTACTGGAAAACTAGTAAATAAACAAATAAATAAAAATTAAAAAAGGTTTTAATTCTTATGAAATTCAGTTTAGATTAAACTCAGCCCCTTGCCACGTCTCTCTTCCCAGGGGTCCTTGGATTGTGCAGCAATTTTTGCCTTTGTTACTTAGGGGAACCATCAACCATGAGAACTCTGGCACTTTCGCTTTTCTTCTGTACCACCTACAAGCATCTGAAAGAGTCCATTCAGAATTCCAAACCATTTCAAATTATTCTTAGCACCATGTCCCACGGAAATGCCTCAGTCAAAAACATATTACGCTTTGACTCTCTTTCATCAAAGACTTGGTTCCTGCTTCTTAGGAGGAAAAATCATGAAAAATCCTAAAGTCTCTGATCTTCCTCAACTGGGTATGAGCTCTCCTTTCCTAAAAGTCCTGTTCTTTCTTCTCGTATTTCTCTTCTTCCTTGAATTATAATTACATGTAATCACATCTTATCCTGATTAAGAGTAAAGCACCTAATAGATACTCTATAAATATTTATTGGATGAGTGAGTCATTGGAAAAAATAAATTATAAAAAAAATGTTTCTAGGTAAGGAAAGGAAAAATGAGTAAACTGGACTTCAAAATAATGAAAGACCATGGAGGGGGAAAATTGTGATCCACTATATAGAAAAAAAGAATTGGAAAAACAAAAACTAACCAGTCAACCAAGCCAATAATAACCAAAAGGATATCTAAATGTGTTATACCTAATAAGCCTTGGAATTCATGATCATAAGAGACTGGAAACAAGAGCTAAATAATAACCTGGGTCAAATTTGTAGCTAAGGGCAAAGGCCACACTTAATATAATCACAGAACCAGAATCACCGAGGCCCTCTTAAAAAACGCTGCTACCTCCCTGTATACTAGCCTAATCGTTCAGCATCTCCAGTGATATGTGACCTACCAGCTCAGTCACCTGAGACTGGCAACTAGTTAACATAAAGTGCTGCACTTCCTCAATCTCATTAAATTCAGCAAATTTTAAGTCGTGTATATTTCTAGATATGAAAAGCTTTTGTTAAAATGATGTCATATAATCATTGAAGAAAAACTTCATATGAGCCAGGTACTCTTACTTTCCTCTCTACTGATCCTGGTTTCTTCCAATCCTCATTCCCATAAAAGCACATTTTAATGTACAATGCATAGCTCTTGGCTTTGCGAAAATCAACCTGGCTCTAATTCTGCCTGACGAGCACAGTGGGATTTAGGTTGGCCATACTTACCACTAATAAAATGGGCTAATCTTGAATAGCTAATCACATTTGCAAAGTGATTGAAATCATATTGTGCTGTTATGTTGGTATTAATGGTGAGCTGAAAGTTCTGCTTACAGAATCAAGAGTTTGGGACATGAGTAAGCTTGATCTCTTTCTCTCAAAGGACTATTTTTATCAGGCTTCCTCTGAAACTTTTAAAAAGTGCCATAGAATCATTGTGAAAAAATTAAATACTTTAGTTCTACTCCACTGAAAACTAAAATGAAAAATATTTTCTATACAGATGAAATGCAGATTATAATTAATAAAATTTATGCATTATAAAAAATAAGCTGACTTGTTGGGAAGGTGAAGTTGCTTTCATCAAACATACAGGTCTTTAAGACATTTCGTGGGATATATTAAAATAAGCAACAGTTTCATATTTTAAAAAGGGGCATTAGGAATGTTAACTTCATGACATTTTCATTAAAAAATGAAAAGAGGTGCATTTTGAACACATATGATTACAAAATCACAGTAGAGTTTCCAGAGCAGTCTAAGCAGGTACTTTCCTCACTCTACTAAGAATCTGACACCTTGCATTGGGCCAATGACTATATATGTCTTCCTCACATTCCTCAGGCTCTACCACCCCCATACTGGGCCGCCCCTCTGGCTTCCCACAGTGACTCCCTGCTTACCATACACACAGGCTCAAACAACCAGCTCCAGGGCACCTCCCTCATGTTGATGCCCCCTCACCTCGCTTGGGCTCCAATATCCCACCCACACTGGGCCTCAGTGCCCACCTGAAGATACCTACCATGCTTAGTCCTATCTAATGGCTTTTGGATTGAATTGTTAGAGAAGAAGAAGGGTGTTTTATCTTTCAGTGCTTTGGTTATAAATACAAATAAAGACAACCACATTTATCTAACACATATTTATTCAACTTCAACTATATACGTACGAGGCACTATAATAGGTCCAGTGGGACTATGTAGCCCTCCAAGAGCTTCTCTTCTCTCTGAGGAGCCCACAATATCTCTACTTATTACTCAGGATGTTTTCCAATCTCAAGTAATAAAAAAAAAAATCCAACAAAAAGTGGCTTAAGGGACTTCCCTGGTGGCACAGTGGTTAAGAATCCTCCTGCCAATGGAGGGGACATGGGTTCGAGCTCTGGTCCGGGAAGATCCCGCATGCCGTGGAGCAACAAAGCCCGTGCGCCACAACTACTGAGCTCGCGTGCCACAACTACTGAAGCCTGCACACCTAGAGCCCGTGCTCTGCAACGAGAAGCCACCGCAATGAGAAGCCCGTGCACCACAACGAAGAGTAGCCCCCGCTCTCCGCAGCTAGAGAAAGCCCTCGCACAGCAACAAAGACCCAACGCAGCCAAAAAAAAGAAAAAAAAAAAAAAGGCTTAAACAATACAGAAAAGTATCATCTTGATTAATTCAGTAGTTGAACTTTATCAAGAATGAAATTTTCCTTATCTTTCTACTCTGCCATCCTGATTGTTTCAGCACCGCTCTTAGGCTAATATGGTCCCAAGATTACTGCCACATTCAAGGTCCATCACATATATACCCAACATCAGTCAGCTGAAGAAAACAGCTCTTCCCCTGTGTCTCTTAAGTACAAGGAAAACTGTCCCAGTAGTTTCCTCCTCAACCTCCTCCCACATTTTCTCTCATCTGAACTGGATACATGCTCATTCTTAAGCCAACCTCCAGCAGGGGGATGGTACCCTCTGATTGGCTGTTACACGAAACAACAAATAACCTTTATTTTTCTATTTAAGCCAGTTTCTGTTACTCTCAACCAAGATTCCTGACAAATATATTATGAACCACATTTTCCCATGTGCACCAAGGAGAGGTAAGAGAAGAAAAAAATTTTATTTCCATTTTATTTGTTTCCAATTTTTTATTTCCACCTTACAGGTAGAAAAATTAAAGCACCGACAGGTTAAAATTACAGATCACTATTGTGCTTTGCCCATGAGAATATGTTGCCCCTCATGTAAGCTGGAAAGTCCAGCATAGATATTGAAGATACAATAATTTACACACACTAATTATATATATATATATATATATTTTTTTTTTTTTTGCAGTACGCGGGCCTCTCACTGTTGTGTCCTCTCCCGTTGCGGAGCACAGGCTCCGGATGCGCAGGCTCAGCGGCCATGGCTCACGGGCCCAGCTGCTCCGCGGCATGTGGGATCTTCCCGGACCGGGGCACGAATCCGTGTCCCCTGCATCGGCAGGCGGACTCTCAACCACTACGCCACCAGGGAAGCCCCACAAATATATTTTTAAAGCAAAATGCTCCCTAAAATTTCAGTGAAAAAAATTTTATATATCTGCCTTTGAAGTCCAGGACAGTGGAGGGAGGAGAAGACAGGATGTTTTGAACAAATGCCATCACCTCAAAGAGACACGGTTAAAGAGGGTGTTCAGGTCCACAGAGCTTATTGCTGCCTGTATCACACACTCACTTTGCAGAGTATAGGCACCTTCCTTATGGTTATCTGTCAAAGGCTCTGTTAATTTCAACACTTCCATACTGATACTACATGGCTGCAAATCAGGCTTTTGTTCAATCTGTCCTTAAACCATTTACTCCTACCTGTCTGGTTTCTTTATTTTCAGATAGCAAGGCCTGGTTACGGAGATGCTATCCTTGTCCTGGCCACATAAGAGAAATTCTCATGGGTAAGGCTAGAGTGTTTACATAGTGTCTGAGTTTTAAACACCCGTCATTAGAGACTTTGTCCTGCCACATAATATGAAACAAGGCAACTATAATTTGGTCAGAGGTCACAGCCCTAAAAGCAGATTTAGTTCCTGTATGGTAAACCAAGAAACACTGCTGTTTGCTTCTAGCCTTGCAGCTTAATACTTAACTGCAGTAACTATGCATACTAAATATTTTAATAGTCTCATTCTGCAGATATTAGTATTTCTAGATGTCATATTAAAAGATTTTTTCACTTGATTTAGAAAATTTTAATATATAAAAATATATTCCAAACAAGTATCATTTAGATGGGCTACAATAACCTACAGCATTAAAATCTTAGTGGCTTAAAATAATAAGTTTCTCATTTATGCTATATGTCTGTCTTAGGTTGCTGGAGATTCTGCTCCATGTTACCCTCTCTCATCTGGAACATGACTAGTCACTATGGCAGGGAGAACTGAATATAATGAGTCATGCATCAACCCTTCAGACTTAAAGGCATCCATCCATCTGGAAGAGACAAAAGTCACATATTTCATTTGCCAAAGCAGTCACATGATCATGCCCCACTCCCAAGGAATTATAATCCTACCATTATCTGGAATAAGGAGGACCAGAAATATTGGCAAACACAAATGACTACTACAATAATAGATAAGGATACCGTATTATACAAGAAGCAATGTGAGTTAAGAAAAAAAAGGTAGTGGTTCATGTAACTGGTAAATCCAAGAGGGATTAAAAAAATGCAATGATGTTATTAGGTCTCTACTTTCTCCTCTCTCTTTGGACTCTGCTTGCTTCCCATTCTTAGGCAGACTATCTCAATGTGGTAGTTAGATGACCACCAACCACACCAAGCATATATCATCCTCTTAATCAGACAGTCCAGAAAAAAGAACTTAAACTTTTTACGCCCAGCGTCCATATCTCTCTCAACATGACCCTGACTGGTCCAGCCTGGGTCATGTGCTACCCTGGATCAATCATGGTATCCAAGGAAAAGGGATACTTTGACCAGCCTGACATGGGTCTATGGGCATATGACCAATCCCAGTGGTAGAAAAGCAGGGCCAAGTGATTGTCAGCCCCACCAGAATCACATGGAATAGAGCAGATAAGCTCCCAAAATGAAAGCAGACCATACCAAAAATGTAGCAGCCATCTACCCAGAGAACTCTGTTATTTCATTTCCTACCTCATTCCCCTCAACTCTGATGACATGTGTGAGATTAAATTCTACAAACATAAACTCATGTGGTCTTGGCTCACATTGTACAAATTGTTGGTGATGTTAAGCCAGATCAGCTGTAAAACACATTAGGGAACATATATAGGTAAATCCTGGGACAAAATTCCTTTATTTTGCATAAAGTTCCTCCGAGTACAAACCCAAGCAATTAACAAGGAAATTCATCTTACAGAACCAATGCAAGGGATGACTATTGAGAAACCCAAATGAACGATAACATGACAACACGATTACTAGGCTTACAAGTAAGAGGGTCAAAGAGTGACTTCCCAAGGTCAGAGACAACACGTAGTCATGCTAGATTTGAACCTAGCACTTCCCTTGGCGGAGGCAGAAGGTGAAATGGTAACAGGCATCAAACTACAAGCTTTACAGGGCAGTGCTTTCTGGTTTTGTTCACAGATGTACCTTAAGCAACTAGCATAGTGTATACTACATGCTAAGTGGTTGATGAAGAGGAGCAAGGATAAAGTTCCTTTTCCTATTTTAAATAATAGTCAACACATAAAATAAACTTGGTTTTCCTACACTGTCAGTCTTCTAAAATTTCAGTAAACAAATTTCTACAGGAATAAAATGTTCAGTTCCCAGGAAGTTCCAGGTAACACACACTGTGACTTGGTACACTCCTCAATATAGCTTATTGAAGCTGGGCAGGAAAAACACAAAACAATGAAAGAAAAAGAAAAGCAGAATGAATGAGTACATTAAAAAACCAACATAGCTATAGCGTCTATATGTGAACATTTTTTTAGATCAACATAAGCCCACTTTAGGGCTTATTACACCACTTTAGGTTTTAGCAGTAATGCTACATAACACATTAGTTAATCATTTAAAAGAATGTAGTTACATATGGTAGAACCTCTGTTTATCTTCCTGCAACAGCTAAGGAAAGCCCTATTTTTGGCCAAGTCCTTCCTTACCCAACACTCTCTCCGCTGCCAGAACAATTTAGCTAATACTTTTGGGTCTTCCATTAGAGCACTGAGTGACAGAAAAGGCAGCTCTGCAGGTGGAGACATCATGTTAGACAAGAGAAAGAACAAAACACAAAGCTCACTTTTACTTTAAAAATGGAATTATCCACCATCTGTGAACCATCTCACCACAGGAAATCTCTGACAAATTCAGTAAGTAAACTTGATTGCAGGGAACTCTCATTGACTACATAAGAAACTTTTAATTTTTCCCTTGGTAGCAAAATTCCCTTTAAAATTCTGCCCTCTTATATTCTCAAGACAGAAGACAAATTTAAACACAAAAGACTTTCCAGGCAGTCTGAATCCACTGCAAACTTTTAGAATAGATTCCCACCTACCCAAACTCCCCAGGACTCTTACATAAAAATGGCATGCTTTAGCCCCTCTCCCTAGTTCCACAAAACAAATCAAAGGCAGAAATGTATAATTTTAGAGGACAGGCTACGCGCTAACAATAACAAAAGTCAGGCAGTGAGAATTTCTATAAGCATGTGATGTGGCAAACTGTAAAGCAGAAGAAAAAACACATTTTCTGCGTACTAATTTCTTAGAAAACATTAAATTGGAAGATCCCAGTTTCCAGGCCTAGAATTACATCTCACTGAATGAAGAAATCAGTGGCATTTAAACCTTTTGTGAAGCTGGAACAATCTATTTTGGAAAAGTAGTTTTAGAGTAGACATTATTAACATTTCAAATACTGTCAACAATTAACCTTGATCAACCTGAGGCTTTGCTCAGCAGCATAATTACAGACATTAGTTACCTAGTATTGCAGGAAACAAAGAGATACAGCCGTTTCCAAGCAACGACTCCATTCTATTGATTTCCTGCAAGTGTTGGAAACCTCTCAAAAGCCAGCTTCAAAGCAAAACCATAGCTAGGGTTAAAGCAAGCTACCATTCCTCAGCTTTCATTTCCATCTCCAAGTGACATTTGTGAAATTAAACCTTATACATGATGTTTCTCTACCAGCTGACTAGGCTAGATTCCTACAGTCCAGTGGTGGTGGCTAGACAAGCCCACATGTGACCTCGGGATGGAAAGCTACTCCATGGACCACCAAGAATGGGTGGTTCTCAGAGCAGCAGCTAAACCCTTCATGAGATTATTAGACTGTAACAGTGGCTAACATTTATTAAAGGCTTACAATGTGCCAGGCCTTAATCTAAGTGTTTTGCAGATATTATCTCATTCAATCTTCACAGTTACCCCATGAAGCAGATATACTATTTATTATCTCCATTCTTTGGATGTAGAAATTGAGACTTAGAGAAGTAAAGCAACTTATCCAGGGTCACACACTCTTCACCACCATATGCCTTTCTGCCAACTTCCCTCTTATTAAGAGCGCCATTGCCCAACGAATGAGTTAACCAAATCAAATCACAAAAAAACAATGCCCCAACTGTCTATGGCATGCATAAATAAATAAATAAATTGGAAGTCCAATCTTCATAGTAAAGCCAGGTAGATCTTTTTAAACGGTACCCTAATTCACACCCCCAGCTGAAAACTCTTCAATGGCTTTTTCTTGTCTGAGGAATAAAGACTAAGATTCTTAATTTAGTTTACAAGACTCAGTACCATCTAGCCTGTGCTGACCTCGCCAGCATCATCTTGTGTTATTTCCTCCCTTATTTTTTATGTTCCAACCTCATTGACCTTTTTTTGGTTCCTTGAATAAGTTTCCTGACGTCTAAGTATTTTCTTCCCCATTCTCTCCACCCAACTTTTCTCTGGTTGACTCTGATTCCTCTTTCAGAGCACTCGAAACACCAGTTCTCCAAGGAAGCCCTCCCTTGACCACTAACCTTAAGCAGGTCAGGTCCTGGCCTGCCATATTCTCACAGTATGGTGTGCTTTCCTCTTTTCAGAATCTATCACAATCAAAATTTTAAAATTCACTAGCTAAATTAGCTGTTTAATGCCACCTTTCTCCACGAGAATGTAAATTTCCAAGGGAGGAACCACGTTTGCTATATGTACCACTATATATCCCCAACAACCAGCACAGTGTCTAGCACATCAGACGTACTCTGTACATATTTGTTGAAAGAATAACTAAGTGAAAGGTAACCATACACACAAAACATGGAAACTAAGGTCATGCCCTTAAGGCATAGGGGCCAGGCAGGGAAGTGTCACAATAGCCAGTGAAGGAAATACCAAGGCCAGTTCTGCTGTGCTTTTGGTGGTTTAAATAGCTCAGGATAGTGCAAAATAGTTCAAAATGGAGGCATGGTACCAGATCAGTGGAAACCAAGAATGGGGAAGAAAATGAAGCAGTAGTGCTTATGACTAAATGAGAGGTGGAGCTGATCACAAGAACTGGGCCTAACTTTGCATTGTAGAATTTAAATTATTAGGACATAGCACCATAACATTGATTAATATTCCAGTGGATTTTAATTTGTATTTACTTGTTATATGTAGCTCATAACAGGAAGGACCATAAATTCTGAGGGCTATAATTGCTTAATACAATACTGGCTGCTCTGTAGCTCACCTTTAAGGCATCTAAAAATGGCTCCAGTGAGGGTCTGCTATATTACAGAAGCTCCTTGAGGAGGAAAAAAGCAGTTAAGTAACAAAAAATTTAGAATTTTTGTTTACACACACACCCTCCCCTCAAAGATCACTGAACACTTCTACACATATGACCTACACACTAATCAGTTCCTGAGTTCGGTACGTATTTTGGATATTAACCCCTAATTGGACATATCATTTGCAAATATCTTCTCCCATTCAGTAGGCGGCCTTTTCCTTCTGTTGATGATTTCCTTCACTGTGCAAAAGCTTTTTAGTTTGATGTGGTCCCATTTGTTTATTTTTGGTTTTGTTGCCCAGGCCTGAGCAGACAGATCCAAAAATATATTGCTAAGACCAATTTCAAAGAGCATATTGCCTATGTTTTCTTCTAGGAGTTTCATGGTTTCACATCTTACATTTAAGTCTTTAATCTATTTTGAGTTTATTTTTATATATGGTGTAAGAAAATGATCTAGTTTCATCATTTTACATGTAGCTGTGTAGTGCTCCCAACACCACTTATTGAAGACACTGTTTTTCCCTATTGTATATTCTTGCCTTCTTTGTCATAGATTAATTGACCATATGTGCATCGGTTTATTTCTGGGCTCTCTATTTTGTTCCCTTGATCTATGTGTCTGTTTGTTTTGTGTGCCAGTATCATACTGTTTTGATTACTACAGCTTTGTAGTGTAGTTTGAAGTCAGGGTGCATGATACCTCCAGCTTTGTTCTTCTTTCTTAAGATTGCCTTGGCTATTTGGGTTTTTTTTGTAGTTCCATACTAATTTTAGGATTATTTGTTCCAGTTCTGTGAAAAATGCCATGGTATTTGGATAGGGATTGCACTGCATCTGAAAGTTTGCCATTTGTGAAAACGTGGATGGACCTAGAGGGTATTGTGCTAATAATAAGTGAAATAAGTCAGACAGAGAAAGACAAATACCATGTGATTTCACTTATATATGGATTCTGAAAAACAAAGCACATGAATAAATATAACAAAACAGAAACAGACTCACAGATACAGAGAACAAACTAGCTGTTGCCAGAGGGGAGGAGAGTTGGGAGAGGGGTGGAATAGGTGAAGAGGATTAAAAGGTACAAACTGCCAGTTATAAAACAAGTCATGGGGATATAATGTACAGCACAGGGAATACAGTCAGTATAACTTTGTATAGTGCAGAATGTATAAAAATATTGAATCACTATGTTGTACACCTCAAACTAATATTCTATGTCAATATACTGCAATAAAATTTTTTTTTAATTTAAAAAAGGACAATATGATATATATTAAATAATCAGTCTCTACCTTACATCTGCTTCCCAGCCAACAAGTTCTTCTCCTTAAAGGCAATTGCTCTTTTTAATTTTTATGTATATTACCAGATACAGTCTAAGTGTTTTTAAGGATCTAAACATATTCTTTTCCATCTGCTATTTTGTTTTTGGGTTTTTTGTTTGTTTTACACAAATGATACACACACTGCTTTGCATCTTGGTGGTGTTGTCTTGGTGTTTTTTGTTGTTGTTGTTGTTGTTTTTTGTGGTACGCGGGCCTCTCACTGTGGTGGCCTCTCCCGTTGCGGAGCACAGGCTCTGGACGTGCAGGCTCAGCAGCCATGGCTCACGGGCCTAGCCGCCCCGTGGCATGTGGGATCCTCCCGGACCGGGGCACGAACCCATGTCCCCTGCATCGGCAGGTGGACTCTCAACCACTGCGCCACCAGGGAAGCCCTTGGTGTTGTCTTTTCACAATAGGAGATAATTTCATATTGGTTCATACAGAAACCCTTTGATGGACATCTAGGATATTTCTAATTTTTTTCTATTACAAATGATGTTGCAATGAATATCTCTGAATATATGAATTTTTACACATATAGGAATATTTCTGGTGGATAAGTTTCTACTAGTGAAATTTCTGGAGCAAATGTTATGGGCATTCAGAATTTTGACAGATATTTCTAAATTATCCTCAGTAGTGGTTATTCTAATATACACCCCACCAACAATAAATAGCAAAGCTGCTTCACCTGTGATCCTGCCAACACAATGCAATTATCAAACTTTTTTGATCTTTGCCAATCTGAGAGGTAAAAAATGGTATTGGTTATGAGAACTATTAAATATCTTTTCATATGTTGAAGAGCCATTTGTATATCTTTTTCTGTGAAAGTCTGTTAATTTCTTTTGCACATCGGTCTATTATGTTTCTGAGCTTTAAAAAAATTATAGAACACATTAGGTATTTTAGAAATTAGATCTTTGTCATGTGTTGAAAATCTTTCTCCCAACATGTTGTTTGTCTTTGACTTTGTTTACAGGATCTTTTAATGTAGAATTTTTGACTTTATTTGAATTCATCGATGTTTTCTTTTATGATTTCTGAGTTTTGTGTCATTATTTTTAAAAGGGCTTTCCTGCTCCAAGATTATAAAAAAAGTTTCTCCTGTATGTTCTAACTTGTAATATCAATTTTTTAAAATTTAATTCTCTGATCTATCTGTTATTTATTTTGTCATAAGACTTAGGTAGAGATGCAACTTAATTTTTCCATTTATTTACTTTTTCACTTAACATTTCATATATAATTTCTCATAGAACGATATATCAATAGTTTTCATGTTTTTCATTTTAATGGCTTCATTGAGTTAATATTACCATAGTTTACTTAACCATCTCCTCTCTCCTATTATTAAACATATTCACTAGTATGTTAGTACATATACTTTTCTTTTAAAAAATTTCCTCAGATGAAATTTTCAAGAATTAGATTTCTGGGTCAAAGACTTTGAACACTATTATAACTTTTGACTAAACTGTCAAGATTGCAAGGATCGAGTCAATTTATAATCTTCACCAATACAATCATCAAGTAAGATGTATATATGAATATCACACACAAATCTTTTCCAAGCAGAAATTTACACTAGGCACTCTTTACATCTAAACAGTTAGGCTTATAATCCAGAATCTAACAATTTGCATCACACTTCTACAGACTCTGACCAGCCTAAGAATTGTTGTTATTGGGACTTCCCTGGTGGCACAGTGGTTAAGAATCCGCCTGCCAATGCAGGGGACACGGGTTCGAGCCCTGGTCCGGGAAGATCCCACATGCCACAGAGCAGCTAAGCCCTTGTGCCACAACTACTGAGCCCACACGCTGCAACTACTGAAGCCTGTGTGCCTAGACCCTGTGCTCCGCAACAAGAGAAGCCACCGCAATAAGACTGCACACCGCAACGAAGAGTGGCCCCCGCTCACCGCAACTAGAGAAAGCCCGCGCACAGCAACAAAGACCAATGCAGCCAAAAATTAAAAAAAAAAAAAGTCTTCTTTGGAGAAGTGTCTATTCAGATCCTTTGCCTATTAAAAAAAAAAATTTTAAAAAAAAGAATTGTTGTTATTTCCTGGGAGGAAAAAGAGCAAGTGAACAAATTCTTCCGGAGCAAAGGGCAATGCAGAGGCCTCTGTTGGAAAACCCTAAGACAGTAACTTGGCACATCAAGCATTGCAATAGTCAGAAGAAGACTGCAGCATTTAAATTCAAGACTGTATTTCACTGTTCCTCTCTGTCCTTTCCCTTCCCAAGAGCAGTTCCCTTTCCTCCTACATTCTTTCCAAGCACCTTGAGGGTCTAGGCACCATCTAACACTTCTTAGCATCTTCCATGAGCAGTCTTCTGCTTGGTTCCTAAATCAGGGCCTTCAAACTAAGTTCAAGTAAGGACAGGAAATAGGATGTTGATCCAAAGTGGAACATCCACCCCAGCCCATACATGTGAAGAGGGCATTTCTTCATGCAAATGTACCTAGCGCATTTACAGCAGAGATTTTCAGCTTCTTTGTGTCTCTCCATCATTTGCTGAAATTCATATACTATTTGCCACCCTGTTTGCTCTCCCTTCTCTATGCTGCCTCCTAGTGCTCTTTTTAAAGAAGCATTTTAGGAAGCAAGTTTCTTTTTAAAAAATTATCTTACTGTTATAATTTCTTTCTTTATGATGCCCTTCTGGAAATCTGGTACAATGTCACGGTATGAATGCTGGTCAGACCAGAGAGGAGAGTCACAAACCTGGGGTGGATTCCAAGCACATGTCTAACAGGCAGCATGCATGGTGAGTAGAGCTTTAGGAATCAGACTTGAATTTCACCACTTACTAGATGTGATGCTAAGCAAACTCTTTAACTATCTTGAGCTAAAATATCACCACGTTAGAGAGGCTCTTCTTGATTATCCTTTATCTAAATGGCAATTCTGCCTTGTTATTCTTTATTATTATTCCCCATTTGTATTTTTCATAGCACTATCACATTTTGTAACTGAATTCTTATTTGTTTTTTATTATGTGTCTTCCCCAATGGACTGTAAGTTCCATAAGTATAGGGTCTGACTTGTTCATCACTGGATACTCATTTCCCAGCACGGTGACTGCCAGAGAGTAGACTCAAGGAATTGTAGAATAAATGAGCTCAGTTTTCTTATCTCTAAAACAGGGATAAATAACACTACTCACATCAGAGATGTAATATGAGATAATGAATGTAAAAATGTTTAGGATAGAGCCAGGCACATGGTTAGTGCTCAACAAATGTTAGCCATTATTTCATTTATAGTTCTCAGAAAGTCATGGCCTTTGAAATTATAACTCAACTTTCTTAATTGTAAAGTGAAAGGAAGAATTACTACCCCTTCCCTACTGCCAGGAACACTGAGATTACAAAAACATGAACAAAAGGCATTAGGAGGAACTCAGAAGACAGGATCCACTGAGATTAAGAATTTGTTAAGTTTACAACTCTCCCACAGCATCTGTCTTAATGAGGGCCATCCACTGCTCTCTCCAAGGTTAGCAGTTCTTGCCTAATAGCTCTGAAATCGTGACTTCACCAGGACTTCACCCCCAGCACTGAGAAAACAGATTACCTGGGAGAGCAAACTAGGGTTGAGAAAGACTGCTTGAGCACAAAAGTGGCAGCACTCTAGAAATGCATAGAAAAGAATGGAGAATCAATCCTTCTATAAAATACCCCAGTGATATATCCAATTTCCAGTGATAAACACTATCTTACCTCCTGAAACATGAAACTTGATTGTTATTAAGCTACCTCCTCCTTCTCTACACTTCTAACAACGATGTGTCTCTACAATATTCCAAATTCAGTCTTCAAATGCCCCCAAATCTGTAATCTTATAATTCCTCTCTAGGGAACTTCTATGAACCACTATTCTTAACTCTGGCTGCACGAAGAAACACCTATGGAGCTTTGTAAAGAATAAAAATGTTGAGCTCATCCAAGACCCACTGAATTAGGAACTTCCTAAAGTGACATTTGAGTGTCTATATTTTTGAAAAGCTCCACAGATTATTCTGCTGCAAAGCCGGAGCTGAGACCCACTATTCCATTTGCTCCTGATCTCCTCGCATGAGAATAACAATATTCTGTTCAAGGGTAAAGGCAATCCAGCATAAGGTTAAGGGCTCAAGCAGGGAGTGTCAGGCAGACTTGGCTCTCAATATCAGCACTGTCACATACATTAGGCAAGTCTCTGTTTCCTCAGCTTTAAATGGGAAATACTAAAAGTACTTAACCTCAAAGACTTGGATTTAAGACTAAATTGTATGAAAATCATTTAACACATCTGGCAAATAGTAAGTGCTCAATAAATTATCTTGCTAACCTTCCAAAGGATAAATTGTTTCCAAACTATAATCTTTAAAAAAAAGTCTGTACAATTTTATTAATGAAAAGCCTACAAGTCCTGCCATCTCCTGTTTTGCTTGTTCTCCTAAACCAAAATAAGGGGAAAATATACCTGAGCAGGCCTGACCTCAGATCATGGAAGCAGAATAACTCAGCTAGTTAGAGCTTTTATTTTGTTGATTTTATAAATTAGGCCAAGATCTTGGTTTCTGCCTGCAATTGTTTAACTGCTACATTCTGTATGTTCTTGTGCTAGATGTCTCAAAAATATGTCTCTGGTCAAAAGGAACAGAATTCAGACCAATACAAATCCAGCACAGGTAAGCAAGATGTGCAGGAAGCATCATTTTCAGATTCCTTTATCCAAGGCACGACACGATGTGCAACTTGTAAATCATTGTGCTAGGTGCTGTGGCAAATATATAGATGCATAAGAAGACGTTTCTGGCCTTTCAGTAATCACTTTATGAATTTAAATAACATATTTTAGAAGTTACCACAAGTTAGTCATGTCACAGGCCAAATCAAGGATGGTGAGGAAAAGGAAAGACGGTCAGGATGCCCACTTTTTCCTCCTCCTTCCCTCCAGAGCTAGACTATGAACTAAATTGTGCCCACGGACCATAGTGGCGTTGTCCTGACTCTGCTGAAGACATGATGACATCAGGGAATACTATATCTGCCTCTGCTCTCAGCACAGGTAATGTGCCAGACCCATAAATTATCTCATTTAATTCTAACAACTCTATGAAACAGGTCCTATTGTTACACCTGTTTTACAGATGGGGCAAGTAAGGCTTAGAGAAGTGGAGTCACACAGCCAGTGTGACTTACTATGAGCTGGGACTTTGACTCAGGCTGTTGGAACCTTGAACCTGAGCTCTTTAAATATTACATGATCCTGACCCCTGATTCTGGAGGTCAGAGAGGTCATCTAAAGGGCATAGCCTCATGCCCACATCAAAATCATATGGTCAAGAAGTCAGGAGAGTAGTTATCTCTGGGGGGTGATAGCCAGAGGGTGAGTAGTGACTGGAAGGAAGCAAGGAGGGGGTGTTGGAGGAAGGGGGAACTGGTGGAGGGGAGTAGTAATATTCCATTTCTTGATCTAGGTCCAGGTTACACAGTTTCTTGATGTGTGTTTGTGAAAACTTCAGTTTGTGAAAATTTACGATATAAATAAAAGTACAAAATAAGTGCACTTTTCTGTGTGTATATTTTATTTTAATAAAGTTATAATACACAAAGTACAAAAGTGCTCTTTGATTCTTTACTATGCCAGCTCCTAGCAGTGTTGACACAGGAAGTGTAAGTCTTAATAACCTCATGGAAAACTTTACCCTTCATTGACACAGGTTTACTGAGGATTTGACTTACCTAATTTCAGTATGTTGCTCCTCTTTTAACAGAAGCCTAGCCAAGGAATTTCACTGAATAAAAGTTAATTGCATTGTACCTGAGGTAGTAAATGCATACAGTCAACTCATTATTCTAATCAATCTCATATTTTATTCTCTCTTCATGTAAACAGATGTTACAAATGTTGCAGATTGGAGCTCTGATTTGGAGGAAAAAAAAGTTAGCATAGCTAGAGATAAAACAGTGGTTCTGAACCCTTGATTCACATTAGAATAATCCTGCGAGCATTTAAAAAATACTAATACCTGGGTCCCACTCACAGAGATCCTGGTTTAACTGGACTGAGGTGAGACCCTGTTATTAAATTATTTTAAAAAGTCACCAGGTGATTCTAACGTGCAGCCATGATGAGAGCCACTGAGTTAAATTATAAAGCTAATTTTTAAAGTAGACTTTGTACCCAAGATTACTACAAACCTCATTTCTCTTCAAATAAATCACTTAAGAGGGTAAGACTTCAAAAAAAGAAAAGTTGAAAACTGTTTCTCATTTGTTATTCTAGGATAAAATAGTCGAGCTATGCTTTATTCTGGAATAAAGAAAAATAATTTTAACATCATAGGAGGCTTTCTACCAGTGTTACCATTTGGATCAGACTCCCTCCAAAGGAAAAAATAGGAATACTGTTCATGGTAAAACTATGTTTCTGCCACTAGCAACACTTTTAACCTCTTTTCTGACCAGGTGCCCTAATCAGCAATCTCTTTACTATGCAGCAGAGGTGAGGCAGAAACAATTCAAATCATCCTGAACTCTGGTCTGACAGCTGTTCGCTGTTGGCTAAATGGCCATTTGAAACTCGTAATAAAAACCACATCTCCTTAGCAACGAATTTTCCTTTTTAAATTCTTTTTACATTTGTGTGCATTGGCTAGTGAAATGGTGTCTCTGCAAGTGAGTCTGAAAAAAGAAATAAAAAACACAGTACAGAGAGCTGAAAGGGAGAGAGAGAGCTGAAAGGAAGAGGGTAAATACAAATCAACAGAAATGACCAGATGCACATGCTCGTTGGCCCACATACCATCACCACCTTCCATCCAACCAGTTGGTTATCATTGTATCTGTAGGTTCATCCACAAGCATCTTGCTTGTGCTTACAATCTCTAGAGATTTACAAAAGTAGATTTCCTGACAACAGCGGTTCTCCCCTTCTAAGTGTAGCTTTACTTTCTAAGCCAACAAATCATTCATTGTTTTGATCATTCCATACACCATATTCTAAAACTTAAAACACACAAGAAAAACAGGATGCCTCCAAAGAATCTTGAAGATTAAAGCTCCTTCTATCTTCAATCCATAGGTTGGCTACTCATTTGAACCAGGGCTTATCTTAATGCTAATAACTTTTAAAAATTCTTAAATCCTTCATCTTGAACTTAGTATTAGCCACGTCATATATTCTTTCTCTCCCAAAGCCATTCTCCTACCCCACTACAGATGAAAACCTCCGCTGAAGTTGCCATCTATTCTGAGACATCTGTCCTGACCTAGAAGAGAATGCAAACCTAAAGTTTAAAAATGTAAAGTATTCTAAACCAAATAGTTTTTACATTTTAGATTTTCCTTTCTTTTCATCTGCCCTCTTCACATTCAATTCTAGAGGGTAGCTTTCCCTTTTTTCTTTTTTTAATAACAGAAGGCTAATACCTTTCCCTTTCACTGGGCTATTCAAACATAAAATCTGTTTTGATCGCACAGAGGGAAAATGCATTCCCTACAAGGATATAATATCCAAGCAAAGGAGCGAAATAGACCATAAAAATGGTATGACCACCTATATCCATCCCTCTTCCTGCTTGGTAGGGTAGGGGTGGGGTCAGAAGAGTAAAGAAAGGAGAGAAAGAATTAAGTTGTATTCTTAGGAGACAAAATAACACAACAAGCATTTTCCTGACCTACAGGCTAGGGAAGAAATAACCCTACAATGGTAATGAATCCAGTTGTTTCTAGCTGAACCCCACAATCACCATAATGGGAATCCCAGCTCAGGCTGAGCTCTTTCTCCTTTAAGGCAGGATAGCAGTAGGTATGGGGATGGGAAATTTGAAGAGAACCCTCAGGAGTCTCAGTAGCTGCTGCAGCCACTAGTAACGGAACCTGCTCTAGTCACTGCCCACATTCTTTCTTATCTGGAGACAAAGTGAAACTCCTGAGCTAGGGCCAGTGTCTTCTTCCTCTGTGACCTCTTCCAGTCACACGGTCACCCTGCTCTAGGGCAGGCAGTCCCTCTTCCCATTATGGAGGCCTCCAACAACCCTGTGCATAGCAGAGGGAGCAAATAGCTTCTTCTGCTTCTACCCTTTATCTGGTTCCCTAGAGGATGAGTGGGACTAGAGAAGGGGCAGAGGTCTCTCTACATTCTTCTCCTCTCTTCCGGGAAAGCCCCAGGAGATGTAAGGCAGCCAGCCCTCTTCCAGAGAGAGCCATCCCTTCTTTGCCTCCAGCCAAATTTCTTTCCACTCACCCACAGATTTCTTCTCTCCTCCCCATGTACTGCATTTCCGTGAATATCCATAAAACTAATCTGTTGAAGAGTAGATTATACATTCTCCTAGAGTAATTTTAATTTCAGCTTTATTGGGGTAAAACTGACAAGTAAAATTGTAAGATATTTAAAGTGTACATTATGGCGATTTGATATATGAATACATTGGGAAATGATTCCCCCAACTGGTTAACTAACACGTCAGTCACCTCATATATTTATCTTTTTTTTTTTTTGGTGAAAACATTTAAGTTCTGCTCTTTTAGCAATTTCAATTATAAAATACAATGTTAACTACAGTCACCATGTTTTACATTAGAGCCTCAGACCTTTTTTACCTTATAGCTGGATGTTTGCTCTTAGGGTCGATTTGATATTTTAGGCCTAACCCCCAATGCCTTGGGCCTGGTAATTTGTACATGAGAGTCAATCAATGCTTGGTGAATGAATGAGTGCGTGCATAAGGGAAGGAATGAATATAGCTAACCAAAGTTCACATTTCTGTTATTCCAAGGTTTATTGAAAAAGTTCTTTATCTTCTACTCTTCATAACAACAGTTAACTTCTATTTCAAATAGTTATCAAGATTCCGTACCACTTCCTTTGAAAAAAATTTGAAGTGGCATTTCAGTCAGTTTGCTCTGCAAAAACTTTGGTTTTCAAGTTTAAGTCTTCAAATTGGGAAGGAGCTTTTCAATCTCCTTCGATGTGGGGGTGGGAATGGGAAGGTGAGAAAAGAAATAAAAAGTATGGGAAACACTTCTTGAGCACACAAAACAGGATGAAGATCCAGTACCTTTACAGGTAAAGCCAGCCAAGTACATGTAACCGCTTTTGCCTCTTGAAGAAGAAAAGACAACAAACCTGACTTAAATGAATGAAAGTTCTGGCGATAAAATCAAGCAATCCTGAGTAATCTGCAAATATATATACCCATCTAATTTTTTCTAAGAGAGAAAACTATTAAAACTAGAGTCTTTTCCCCACGTGTCCAACTTCATAAAAATATTCTTTACGTGGACTGCCATGCACTGACCTCTGTAAGACAAAATCAGCCAAAACAATAAGCCAGTCCAAGTCTAGAAGACTCCACTGCAGACTGAACAGGATAAATCTTGTAAGGCACTATATATAAGGAGACTGGTACACATTCCATCACTGAAGATGCTGGCTGCTGATAATGAGCTCACTGATGGCTGTCAGCTGAGATCTGATGTCATGCTGCCTGCTGATAATGAGCTCACTGATGGCTGTCAGCTGAGACCTGATGTCAGCGCTGCCCCTGATTATCACACAACGTTGGGCAAAGAATATAACATTTCCACCCTCAGTGCGTCATCTGCAAAATGTTGATAATAAATGAGTGTTCATATGAATTCGTCAGTTAATGTTTTCAAGTACTAGGGAAGTGAGCACCACTCCAGCTATTAGTGAGTCACAATAACTGACTTCGTGCCATTTCAGACGCTTCGTCAGTGCTGAATGAAGTGCAACCAGATAAATCAACATAACGGTTGAATGAGGTCTTAAAATAGTGATCACCTTCACTGCGCCATGAAGGTGAAGTAAAGACAGTTTAAAAGCAGGCAGTACTATGGTGATATACTTGAGAGGCACAGCTTCATTCGAGAGAGAGTTTCCATTGATGAAACTTCAGCGATATTTATAGAATACCTACTATGCACAATAAGCCTTCTGGAATAGACAGAACTCAGATTTTATCATCAAGGTTTGTAGAACCTAGTTTTAGCCATGGCTAGCAAAGGCAGTTATCCTATTGGAAGCGATACATAGTTAATTTAAGTCATTCTCTAACTTCAGCCTGATTCTGTGGGTAATTTGCAATAATTAAGCAACTCTGCCGGGGGTCAGATGAGATCAATACAATTTATAACACCTCATGAAATGTAGTGAGATAGTTCTACGTTTGAGATGATCTGGATGACTCTATAGTCTAGGATTTGTAACATTTCTTTGGCTTAACATTATCAACAGCCAGGATATGTTAGGTCTTTGTATGTGGGGAATAAAGGTCCAGTGGCAGCACCAATACCAAGCAGTTGTCACAGGGAAAAGACCATAAAAAAAAATGTGAAAAACCCACAAAAACAATCATATTCCTTAGTGAAGGAGACTCAAGGTTTCAGGGTGCAACATTTATCTACTTTGAGAGATATGCTTTGAATGGAGATTATTACACATACAAATATACCATATATTTATACATACACTCATTCCAAGTCACTTATTTGCCTTCCCAGGCTATTTGAATGAGTGAGGCCAAATAGATAAAATAATAGGCATTATCTCAGATGCATTTAAGAGCCAAATTTACTCAAAAAGCTCTCACTTGAATCACCAAAGGCTGTATAAAGACAAATACCTACGTACATTGGAATCACTAAAGATTTCTGATTCTTCACGTTCACAGCAAAGTAATGCTGCAGATTCACTGTCTTCCAAATGAGAGCTCTGTAATACAAACAAGATCATTTCAGAGATCCAGATAACAGGGCCATAAGCATAAGGGAAAAGGCCAGCAGAAATCACAGTGTCAGTGTTAGCCCATAGGTGAGAAGGTGCAATTCTGATTAGTAACGGCTGTTTTGAAGAGAATAAACAACACGATGATTGGTTAGGAAAACTGAGGAATATTTGAGTAGCAGAAGCATTTTCCATGGTTTCCAAATTGGGCAATGGGATGTCCTTTTTCTGTAAAGATGGTGCTACTAAACCTTCAGAGTATGTACTCTGGACTTTTTCCAGAATGGGGTAGGTTTGTGTTCACTTACCCTCATATTCAAAGGTATATATTTGATGACTGTTTGGAGACAGGCTTTAGAATGTAACATAGCACATGATTAAGGGATCTAACTACTAGCCTGGCCTCGTTAGCCCTCTGCTAACAAGTGTTTATAAGAAGAGCCAAAAAACATGCCCTACCCAAGTCCTACTGACAGATGCCAGAAAACAATTTAAAACATTTCTTCCACTCTCCAATCTCTTTTTCAAAATCTGTCTAGAAGACAGATAAGAAAAATGAGACAAAGGAGTGAAACAATGAGCTGGTAACACAAGAGTATTTTTCCCTTATGACTAACAGCGACACAAAAAAGAGAAGAGAAAAAGCTCCAACTCTGACCCATTAAGTTCCTTCAAATGTTTTGGGTAACAGCTGCTGGAAACTGAGTTACTCCTACATAGAGATATATAAACTTATGTCATCAAAACTTCACACTACCATATGATCCACCAAATCCACTTCTGGGTATAAATCCAAAGGAATTGAAATCAGGATCTCGAAGAGACATCTGCACTCCCATGTGCACTGCAGCATTATTCACAATAACCAAGATATGGAAACAACCCAAATGTCTATTGACAGATGGGTAAAGAAAATGTGGTATATACCTACAATGGGATATTATTCAGCCTTAAAAAAGGAGGAAATCCTGCCATATGTGACAACATGGATGAGCCTGGAGGACATTATGATCAGCGAAATATGCCAGTCACAGAAGGACAAATATGCATGATTCCACTTATTTGAGGTATCTAAAATAATCCAACTCACAGTAGCACAGAGTAGAATGGTGGTTGCCAGGGGTTTGAGGGGAAGGAGGAAAAGGGGAGTTGTTCAAAGGGCATAAAGTTTCAGTTATGCAAATGATTACGTTTTAGAGATCTGCTGTACAACATGGGGCCTACTGTTAACAATACCGTGCATTAAAATTCTTTGTTAAGAGGGTAGATCTCATGTTAAATGTTCTTACCGCAAAACAAAAAACCAACAAAACCCCTAAGGGGCACAAGGAAACTTTTGGAGGTAATAGATTATGTTTATTACCTTGATTTTAATGATGGTTTCATGGGTGTACGCATTTGTCCAAACTCATCAAACTGTATGCATTAACTACGTCAAGTTTTTTGTTTATCAATTACATCTCAATAAAGCTATTAAACAAAAAATGTCTCACTACCGGTGGCTGAAACTTAATCATATACAACTACTTTATTGCTCTCATGGTTGACTCATATTTTGTATTTTCAAAACTGAGACTGTGTTTCATTCAACTCCCAGAATACCTGCAGAGACTGAGTTTTAGAGTGCAAATAAACAAAGTAAAGTTCAGAGTTCCTACTTCTCCTAACTGCCTTCTCCTGGTTAATTTCCTTCTTACTTTTTCCCTACCCTGATCCTTTACCTACTTTTGGTTTCTGTCCTTACAACCCAGTCTCATATTCCATTTCTCCTCCCTCTTCCTCTTTCAGAAAATAAACAGAAACAACTAAATATTTAAAATCATTTTTAGGTCCTGCAAACGCAAAGTCTCTTTATTCCTTACTCCCTTGCATTTTGGAGGAGGAAAAAATAAGAATATTTACTCTGTCTTTTCAAAAAGAAAAAGTCAAGTCTACAAAATATGTGAATACTTCTAATATTACAAAAGCTAAAGGCTTAATAAATAACAAACAAAATACCTGAAGGAATAAGGTAGAGATCAAAGCTGCTTTCAATTCTCCCAAATTCCCATATCACAACAAAATAACATAGATAATATTAAGCATATCAAAAATGGCTTGTCACTGTCAAGGTGTACACAAACTGAAAAACGTACACATTAATTAATCCAAATTATACTAGTTAAGATTTTTAAGTTTTCATTCTTGTATATACATCAACATGTTTACATGAGCTCTTTCAAAATGACCTTTCAAGAAAGAGGTTCGGGCTTCCCTGGTGGCGCAGTGGTTGAGAGTCCGCCTGCCGATGCAGGGGATGTGGGTTCGTGCCCAGGTCCGGGGGGATCCCGCGTGCCGCAGAGCGGCTGGGCCCGTGAGCCATGGCCGCTGGGCCTGCGCATCCGGAGCCTGTGCTCCGCAGCAGGAAAGGCCACAACAGTGAGAGGCCCGCGTACCGCAAAAAAAAAAAAAAAAAAAAAAAGAAAGAGGTTCTTTTATATAAAATGGAATATTACTCAGTCATAAAAAAGAATGAAATTCTGCCATTTGCAACAACATGGATAGACCTGGAGTGTATTATGCTTAGTAAAACAAGTCAGACAGAGAAAGACAAATATGGCATGTAATCACTTATATGTGGAGTCTAAAAAATAAAACAAATGTATATAACAAAACAGAAACAGACTCACAGATATAGAAAACAAACTAGTAGATACCAGTGGAGGAAGGGAAGGAGGAGGAGAAAGATAGGGGTATGGGATTAAGAGATACAAACTACTATGTATAAAGTAGATAAGCAACAAGGATATACTGTGCAACATAGGGAAATTATAGCCATTATTTTGTAATAACTTTAAAGGGAGTATAATCTATAAAATACTGAATCACTACGCTGTACATCTGAAGCTAATATAATATTGTATCAACTATATTTCAATTAAAAAAAGAGGTCCTATAATGACACTTGCATTCCTAAAGTTATTTTAAGACTTCACTGCATACTTTTTTTTTTTTGCAGTATGCGGGCCTCTCACTGCTGTGGCCTCTCCCGTTGCGGCACAGCCTCAGCGGCCATGGCTCACGGGCCCAGCCACTCCGCGGCACGTGGGATCTTCCCAGACCGGGGCACGAACCCGTGTCCCCTGCATCAGCAGGCGGAGGACTCTCAACCACTGCGCCACCAGGGAAGCCCTACTGCATACTTATTAATTGAAATTCAATTCATTAAGATACAAGGTATCAATTTAAGTGTGCTGGTAGCATTAAAAATAATTGGTTCCTGGAACAAGTATTTACTTGCAACCAACGTATTTAATTCTAAATTAAATCCTAAGAATCCTAAAGGAAGACAAAGAATATTTCGATTTCTTTCCTCTGCTTTCTGAGGTACTTGGTAATTCCAATTCCTGAGTTGTTTCTGGGTTCTGCAGATTGAACTGTCTTGCTTATGACTATTCATAGAAGGAACTTTCACATATTGAGTTATGGGGAAGTCATTCTAGCTTGTACATGATTGAACTTGAATTTTATGCTAATTTTATAAGCCTTTTGTGGCCTATCAAACATACATTGTACATACGCTTTAATCACTTAAAAAAAAGGTGCTTTTACCAGAAGTAAGGAATGTCCGTGTTAAAAATAAAGATTAAGGGCTTCCCTGGTAGCGCAGTGGTTGAGAGTCTGCCTGCCGATGCAGTGGATACGGGTTCGTGCCCCGGTCCAGGAGGATCCCACATGCCGTGGAGCGGCTGGGCCCGTGAGCCATGGCCGCTGAGCCTGCGTGTCCGGAGCCTGTGTTCCGCAACAGGAGAGGCCACAACAGTGAGAGGCCCGCGTACAGAAAAAAAAATAATAATAAAAAAAAATAATAAAGATTAAATGCCTCCCTTCCTGCGACGCCAATGCTGGTAACTCCTTCGATGATAACAGTTCCTTCCCAGGTGCCAAGGTCATATTGATTTGCTGTGTATATGCTGATCTGGTTTTTTTTTTTAAAACCTTGAAGAAATATATCTCTGACCTGTCTGATGTTCTTTGTTCTGACAAGATATAAAACTGTGTTGAAAACCATGCTCCTCCAGAGCAGCTCCCCAGGGTTATTTGAGAGGCTGTCTCTTGGGCTATAGTCCTCAGTTTGGTTCAGATAAAACTCTTTTTTATTCCTATTATAGACTGTTTATTGATTATTTTCGTTGACATTATAAAGGGTTTATTCTAAGAATGAATGCTTAGGAACTCTATTAATATAATTTAGCATGTAATTAAGAAAAAAAATAAATGATTATCTAATAGATATCTAATATGGCTCTGTGGAAATATGCCCCTTTGGTCAAGTATCATTTGGAGAAAAACAGGGGCTAAGATTGGTTAGGAAAACACATCCGTATATAACAAGAAGTTTCAATCCAGAACAGCTTCTGAGCAACAATTATTGTAATAAAATGTTGCAATCTTTATATGGAACTTATGACGTAAAGCATCATGTACTACGGAGGATGTTTTGAAGAGTGTTAAAATCTAACTTGCGCAGTTACCTAACAATTTGCAAGCAGAAGTCTTAAAAAATAATCCCAAAAAAGTCAAAACCTATTCCTACTGTTGTCTCTTTTATTCTATTTTTGTTACAGCTTATGTGATTTTAAGAAGTAGAAAAATTAACTATTATTACATTTCTATCTTTCCTTTTTTCCTGCATCTTTTCTCCCCCCAACTCTTTTAGGGGTTCTAATTAAGTGAAGAATCACAGTTGTTCCTTCTTTTCTCTTTCTTTTGACTGCCTGGGGTCTTCATTGCTGTGTGCGGGCTTTCTCTAGTTGTGGAGAGCAGGGGCTACTCTTCGTTGTGGTGTGCGGGCTTCTCATTGCGGTGCCTTCTCTTGTTGCGGAGCACAGGCTCTAGGCACACAGGTTTCAGTAGCTGCAGCACGTGGGCTCAGTAGTTGTGGCTCATGGGCTCTAGAGTGCAGGCTCAGTAGTTGCGGCGCGGCTTAGTTGCTCTGCAGCATGTGGGATCTTCCCGGACCAGGGCTCAAACCCATGTCCCCTGCATTGGCAGGCGGATTCTTAACCACTGCGCCACCAGGGAAGTCCCTGCAGTTGTTCTTAAAGAACTAGAGACTTTGAAAATATACTTTGGACATCAAACAATAAAATACATGTGTACCCTAAAGCCTGATGACCACTTTCCGACTAAAAGCTTTTAACCTTTAAAGGTCAAGATGAGAAGTAGATCTTATTTATCCTGACACTTATGTGTAACTGGATTGAACAAAGCAATTTCATAGCCTAAGGATGACCCAGCTGAGAAAACTCTCCGCAGTCCCTAACCCCAAGTTACACATTTAAAACCATTCTTTCTTTTCTTTCTTTTTAAAAAATTACATTCCCATGACTTATCTATTTTAGAAGTTTGCACCTTTTGACTCCCTCACCCATCCTGCCCACTCCCTGCCTCTGGCAACTACCAACCTGTTGTCTGTATCTGTGAACTTAGCAAAAAACATTATTTCAATAAGTACGTGGTAAACAAGATTCAGAAGGTGTCAGAAAGTATTTATTTTCCTCCCATCATTGTCCCCCACACCTCCTAGTTCTCTACAACCCCATTCCCAGAAGTAGTCACTATGCTAGTTTCTTGGGATATCTTTTCAGAGATACAGTGTACACATACATATATATATATATGTGTATATATGTGTATATATATATATATGTATATATGTATATATGTATATATATATGTATATATGTATATATATGTGTATATATATATATGTATATATCCTTTCTCTAAAATATACAATGGAAACACACTGCACCTATTTTTCTGTCGCTGCCTTTTTAACTAATCTTTGTTTAAAATTTTTTAAATTGTGGTAAAATAACATAAAATTTACCATCTTAAACATTTTCAAGTGTAGAGTTCATTAGTGTTAAGCATATTCACGTTGTTGTTCAACCAACCGCTGGAACTTTTTCATCTTGCAAAACTAAAACTCTACACCCATTAAAAAAAAAATCTTCATTTCCTTAGAAGAAGTAAAACTGTCACTGTTTGCAGATGACATGATACTATACATAAAGAATCCTAAAGATGCCACCAGAAAACTACTAGAGCTAATCAATGAATTTGGTAAAGTTGCAGGATACAAAACTAATGCACAGAAATCTCTTGCATTCCTATACACTAATGATGAAAAATCTGAAAGAGAAATTAAGGAAACACTCCCATTTACCATTACAACAAAAAGAATAAAATATCTAGGAATAAACCTACCTAGGAAGACAAAAGACCTGTATGCAGAAAACTATAAGACACTGATGAAAGAAATTAAAGATGATACCAACAGATGGAGAGATATACCATGTTCTTGGATTTTAAGAATCAATATTGTGAAAATGACTATACTACTCAAAGCAATCTACAGATTCAATGCAATTCCTATCAAATTACCAATGGCACTTTTTACAGAACTAGAACAAAAAATCTTAAAATTTGTATGGAGACACAAAAGACCCCAAATAGCCAAAGCAGTCTTGAGGGAAAAAAACGGAGCTGGAGGAATCAGACTCCCTGACCTCAGACTATACTACAAAGCTACAGTAATCAAGACAATATGACACTGGCACAAAAACAGAAACATAGATCAATGGAACAGGATAGAAAGCCCAGAGATAAACCCACACACCTACGGTCAACTAATCTATGACAAAGGAGGCAAGGATATACAATGGAGAAAAGACAGTCTCTTCAATAAGTGGTGTTGGGAAAACTGGACAGCTACATGTAAAAGAATGAAATTAGAACACTCTCTAACACCATACACAAAAATAAACTCAAAATGGATTAGAGACCTAAATGTAAGACCGGACACTATAAAACTCTTAGAGGAAAACATAGGAAGAACACTCTTTGACAAAAATCACAGCAAGATCTTTTTTGATGCACCTCCTAGAGTAATGGAAATGAAAATAAACAAATGGGACCTAATGAAACTTATAACTTTTGCAAAGCAAAGGAAACTACAAACAAGATGAAAAGACAACCCTCAGAATGGGAAAAAATATTTGCAAACGAATCAACGGACAAAGGATTAATCTCCAAAATATATAAACAGCTCATGCAGCTCAATATTAAAAACACAAACAACCCAATTAAAAAATGGGCTGAAGACCTAAATAGACATTTCTCCAAAGAGGACATACAGATGGCCGAGAAGCACATGGAAAGCTGCTCAACATCACTAATTATTAGAGAAATGCAAATCAAAACTACAATGAGGTATCACCTCACACCAGTTAGAATGGGCATCATCAGAAAATCTACAAACAACAAATGCTGGAGAGGGTGTGGAGAAAAGGGAACCCTCTTGCACTGCTGGTGGGAAGGTAAATTGATACAGCCACTATGGAGAACAGTATGGAGGTTCCTTAAAAAACTAAAAATAGAATTACCATATGACTCAGCAATCCCACTACTGGGCATATACCCTGAGAAAGCCATAATTCAAAAAGAGTCATGCACCCCAATGTTCATTGCAGCACTATTTACAACAGCCACGTCATGGAAGCAACCTAAATGCCCATCGACAGACGAATGGATAAAGAAGATGTGGTACATATATACAACGGAATATTACTCAGCCATAAAAAGGAACGAAACTGGGTCATTTGTAGAGACATGGATGAATCTAGAGACTGTCATAAAAAGTGAAGTAAGTCAGAAAGAGAAAAACAAATATTGAATATTAACGCATATATGTGGAACCTAGAAAAATGATACAGACGAACCGGTTTGCAGGGCAGAAATTGAGACACAGATGTAGAGAACAAATGTATGGACACCAAGGGGGAAAGTGGCGGTGGTGGTGGTGGTGGTGGTGGTGGGATGAGTTGGGAGACTGGGATTGACATGTATACACTGATGTGTATAAAATGGATGACTAATAAGAACCTGCTGTATAAAAAATAAAATTAAGTTAAAAAATAAATAAAATTAAATTAAAAAAAATTAACAACAACAAAATTCTTCATTTCTCCCTTATTAGCCCCTGGTAACCATTATTCTACTTCCTGTTTCTATGAGTTTGATAACTCTAGAGATCTCATATAAGTAGAATCATATAGTATTTGTCTTTTTGTGACTGGCTTATTTCACTTAGCATAATGTCCTCAGTGGTCATACACGTTGTAGCATGTATCAGAATTTCCTTCCCATTTATTTATTTATTTATTTTTGGCTGTGTTGCGTCTTTGTTGCTGCGTGTGGGCTTTCTCTAGTTGCGGCAAGCGGGGGCTACTCTTTGTTGCGGTGCACAGACTTCTCATTGTGGTGGCTTCTCTTGTTGCAGAGCACAGGCTCTAGGCGCACGGGCTTCCGTAGCTGTGGCACATGGGCTCAGTAGTTGTGGCATGTGGGCTCTAGGGCACACGGGCTTCAGCAGTTGTGGCTCGTGGGCTTTAGAGTGTAGGCTCTGTAGTTGTGGCACACGGGCTTAGTCGCTCCACAGCATGTGGGATCTTCCTGCGCCAGGGATCGAACCCATGTTCCCTGCACTGGCAGGCGGATTCTTAACCACTGAGCCATCAGGGAAGTCCTTCCTTCCCTTTTAAGGCTGAATAATATTCCACTGTATGTATATACTACATTTTGTTTATCCACTCATCCATCAATGGACATTTACTTCATGATTTTTGATCACTGCATGATATCCCATTGTATACATATTCCACAATACAGTTCATCAGTCTCCTATTGGTAGATTCAGGTTACTTGTATTTGTTTTCTCATTTGCTATATCGAATAATCACAAACTTGATGGTTTAATCAACATAAATTTATTATCTTACAGTTCTGGAGGTCAGGAGTACTAAAATCAAAGTGGTGGCAGACCCATGTTCCTTCTGGAGGCTCTAGTGGAGTGTTATGGGCTGAACTGTGGTCCCCCCCAACCCCAAATTTATATGTTTAAGTCCTAATCCCTAGTATCTCATAGTGTGACTGCATGTGGAGATGAGGTAATTAAATTAAAATGAGGTTATTAGGGTGGGACTTCATCCAGTACGACTGGTATCCTTATAAGAGAAGATCAGGACACAGATACACACAAAAGAAAGATCATGTGAAGACACAGGGAGAAGACAGACACCTACAAGCTAAGGAGAGAGGTCTCGGAAAAATATCAACCCTGCCAACACCTTGATCTCTGACTTGTAGCCTCCAGAACTGTGAGAAAATAAATTTCTGTTGTTTAGGCCACCAGTCTACAGTACTTGTTATGGCAGCCCTAGCAAACTAATACAGAGAGAGTCCATTTCTTTGCCTCTTCCAGCATCTAGAGGCCACCTGAATTTCTTGGCTTGTGGCCCCCTTCCTTCATCTTTAAAGTTAGCAAAAGTGGGTTGAGTCGTTCTCATATCAGTCCGACCTCTTCTGTCTCCATCTTTGACTTTTAAAGATCCTTATAATGACACTGTCCCCTACTCAGATAATCCAGGATAATCTGCCTATTTTAAAGTCATCTGATTAACAACCTGAATTCCATCCAATCTTAATTTCCCCTTTACCATGTAACATAATATATTCACAGGTTCACAGATGAGGACTCTATTGGGGGAGCCATTATTCTTCTGCCTACCACAGAATCTTCTTTTCTGCAAGTTTTACTGGGGAAAACAATTGTGCTTTAGAACCCAATATTCACACCAGTACAGTGGGAAGCACAAAATTAAGGGACCAAGCAATGCTAGAGCTATATATTTTACACTTAAAGAGGATCCTAAAAACCTAGTAGCAACAGCAGGATGTTTGAAATAGCTTTTTCCAAATGATGAATTGGATTTGATCCAACCACAGTATTTTACACAGGCCTCTTTATAATCAATGGTACAGATCTGCAAGATAATTGGTTAGTATTAAGGATATAATCTATGGCCAGTAATAATTAGACTGGGTCAACTTGACAGATTAAATCAGAACGAATTGGTGATTCCTTCTTCTAAGCATCCATAGTTCCCTGCACATATATTTTCTAATGCTTACCTCACACTGCCACAATTATTTCTATATATATTGTTTCTCTCTCTAGACAGTGAGCTTCTCAAGCTGTATCTCTAGAGTCTGGCACAGAGTAAGCATTCAGTAAATGTTCAATGAATGAGTTAAGTGACAGCATTAGTTGTTACAATTCTTCCTTGTTGCCAATAACAATAACACAAATTAAGATGAGTTATAATCTTTGTGTATAGTTTTGGTTAAGAGACCAATAGTCTTCACTACCCTAAACACATGATGTTTGTCCATTAATTAGTCATAGTAGCAACAGCTCCTATTGAAGAGCCAATTGTTACATGAGACACTGCCTCCCCTGGGCTCCAAGTCAACGTGGAGGCTTTAAGCCAAAAGAGCATCTTCATTTCTCAGAGCTACTTAGCAGCTTGGCTTGTCAGTGGCTGAGACTGTCCAGGTATTCATGCCACAGGACTCCCTGACACTGGCTTGCAGTTAGTCCATTTCATCTGCAAAGGTACTGCTGCTCTCTACACTCTGTATGTAATTCACAGCTCTTTTATGGTAAGCATCACAGGCTTGTTTCTCTACTCACTTCTCCTTTCAGAAGGAATATAATCTTTCAATCTAAATTTTAGCCATCCTTCAAAGAACCTCTCAAATCCCAGAATTTCAGGAAGCTTCAAAATGATGACTTCAGCCTCACTGGCCTTGGCAGGGGTTAGCCATCAACAGCCTGCTTTCATATGGCCAGCAAGCTAAGAATGGTTTTCACATTTTTAAATGGTTGTTTTGTTTTGTTTTCTAAAGAAAAGGCAAAGAAGAATATGCAACACAGACCATTTAAGGCTGGCAGAGCCTAAAATATTTACTGTCAGGCTTTTAACAGAAAAAGTTTGTCAATCCCTGGCCTAGAGCATACAATTTAACTCAGGCTAATGAGAATACTGCCTAGAACTGTCTCTCATCGTTGTACAGATCATAGTTTTATCTCCCTGCGGTTTTATGGAGATATAACTGAAATATAACATTGTATTAGTTTAAGGTATACAGCATAATGATTTGACATATGGATATTTTGTAGATTTAGAGATTTTGCTTTTAATTCTTTGAATATTCACTTATGACAGTATTTCAGATCCTATACAAATGCCACATTACTTGTACCAGCAAATTCACACCCTCACACAGAGATAATCTGAAAATATTTTTTAAAAAGCCCACCAAATCCCATGATCTCCATGAGGTTTGGTTTCCTTTCTCTTCTCTTTTTCTGATATAACCATCTGTCCTACAAGGGCATGTTTCTGAAATAGGAGAAAAATTCCTATTTTGGAAGAAGCAGTGATTCTCAAAGTGTGCTGCCCAGACCACCAGGCGCAGCCTCACTTGTGAACTGGTTAGAAATGCAAATTCTTAGGCTCCATTCTAGATCTATCAAATTAGGAAATCTGGGGTTAGGGCCTAGAGATGTGTTTTTAACAAGCCCTCCAACTGATTCTGATGTACATTAAATATATTAACTATAAGTTAAAGTTTGAGAGCCACTGGACTAAAGTATTTGCATCTGTAGATAGCACATATATCACTGCTTTAGAACCAAAATGATGGAATCGTATCACTCCAAAACTAACTCCTGATAGCAAAACCAACAAAAGGAAAGTAGTGAGTAAAGAAAAGTGGCAAGTGAGATATAAAAGCAGTTATTCATATGCACAGGTTATTCAATTTACATAAAGGGGCACCACCTGTATTTAATGAATGTGTATATAAGGTAACTAAGCTAGGTACCATGATGGATTCCGAGAAGTAATCATCCACAGCAGTAAGAACAAATTAATAAACGAGTAATAAGTCCATAAACACAGAGAAAAGCCAAGAAGCTGGTGGTAGATGCTCAACCTTCGCTGAAAGCCCACAAAAAGAATGAGAGTAAAATAGCTGCTGCACGGACTTCCCTGGTGGTGCGGTGGTTAAGAATCCACCTTCCAATGCAGGGGACACGGGTTCAAGCCCTGGTCCAGGAAGATCGCACATGCCCCAGAGCGACTAAGCCCGTGCGCCACAACTACTGAGCCTGAGCTCTAGAGCCTGCGAGCCACAACTACTGAGCCCACATGCCACAACTACTGAAGTCCGCGCGCCTAGAGCCCATGCTCCACAACAAGAGAAGCCCCTGCAATGAGAAGCCTATGCACTGCAACGAAGAGCAGCCCCCGCTCGCCGCAACTAGAGAAAGGCTGCGCGCACCAACAAAGACCCAACGCAGCCAAAAATAAATAAATTAATTAATTTAAAAAAATAGCTGCTGCAACTCAGAACTTCAAGATCTGGAATCTCAAGATACAAAAGAAAAAAGAAAACTTCTGGATTTATGTCTCTAGTTGATAATTAAGTGGCTCAAAATTGATATGTAATCTACAGAGATGGGTTTGTCTCTATTTAGGCAAACCAAATATTCTATTATTTTCCATTTTCGGTTAGGCTTCTGCTATTAACTAGTTAGCTGCTTACTTCCCTCCTGTTCTGTGTAGGAGTTAAAAAAAACAAACAATTCTGTCAACTTCATGAGCTGAGAGCAAGCTAGCAAAACAAGGAGGTACAGAAAGCTTAACTCCACATCTGTTGAAAGCATACAATTCTTGTTGACCCCATTTATTTGTAAATCATCCTACATATTGTCTTATGGCCTTTAACACCTTAGAATTATAATTCTTTATTTCCCGCCTCAGACCAATGTATGAGAGCTATCTGTGGTTTAAACACAACCATTAATCACCCCCAACTCCCCTCTCACACACACACACACATACACACACACACACACACACAAACACCTTTAAAACTTTTTCGTGTAGCTTGATTTGGAACCTGGGCTATGAAAGTGAATTAGGTTTTAGAGATGCTAATGTGTATGCCATGTAATATGACCACTGCATGCTTCTGTAGAGTGTGCAGAGAGGTGAAGCTCTTTATTCCTTTGGGGAACACAGGTTTGAAGAGCAAAGAGAAGGCTATTTTAGAGAAAGTAGGAGAATTCAGGAAACAAGAGGAATCTGAAGAAGACACTGAGTAAGAAAGGAGAGAAAAGCCTCCCTTGGACAATTGTCTGGGGATGTGTGCCAGGAAAGAAAGATTGCTGTTACTGAGATAGAATCATGAGACATTACCAAGTCAGGTTTCAGACGATTGTGAAAAGAACAGTTTTTTACTGAGAACCGAGGATTAGGCCTATTTTCCAGTAAGTAAAGAGCTTGATTCCTTCTGCAATAAATAAGAGAACTAAAAGATTTAGCTCTAGTACTGGAGGAGGAATCTAGGTTGATCAGCAAGGAAGGCTAGAGATACCTAAAATTAAGAACTAACAGGCTGAACTGGGAGTAAAGTGAGTGATGGTTTTGTATTTGTAATTAATTTCCTATACAAATTCTGACCTCAAGATCTCTTCACACAGCAGAAAGGTCATTTTTGCATTTTAATTGATAAACTGGACTATGATGAGAGAAGCTGCCCAGAAGGAGCTTAAAGGTTGTAAACCTCAGCCTATAATCTTTCAAAGAAATTCTCTCTGGAGAAATAGTTACCACCAACAGTTCAAACTATCCAAGGGGAACCTCACCTGAATACCATTCCAGAGCTCTCCTTTCCTGATCCAAACTTTCAACATGCGCTAAAAAAATCACATTCAGCTTTGGGTATGGCAGAGGTAGGGCCTACCCCTCAAGATCCTTGAATTCTTAAAGCTATTTAAAGGTGAGAGAAGCCCAATTACAAAATCTGTCCTAGTCTTTTTCTCCCCAGTCACCCATATTTCAGAGGCTGACACCATAGTGAGATTGCCAAGCTCCTTGGGGAAAACTCACGCAGGTCAGAGACAAAGTGATCACATAAAATTCAGTTTCCACCAGAGAATTCTGAGAAGGATCCCTATCAAATACTGGTCATGGGCCTGTGAAATCCTCCCCACTCCCCTCAGTGAGGAGAAAAAAAGACGGACTTTTCAGCCTCTCTCATCCTGCATCATAAAAAATAATCTGGAGAAGTGGGACTTTGTACTTTGTGAAGGGCTAATAGTGCAGAGCTGACAACAAGTTGAGCAATGTAAGGAAACGAGCAAAGAGATGAGAGTGGAAGTGTCTCAAGAGATTCCAGACATAAAACAGCAATGCCCCAGAGTGAGAGGAGCAAGAGAACCTGGAGAGAAGAACCCATAAAAGAGGGCACTTCTCTAAGTTTAGTTTCCACTTTAGGAAAAGGATTTTAGAGATCAATTCAGAAATTGCTTCAAGGGCCAGAGATTCCAGGGCGATGGTCAATACCAAGGGGGTCTTATCTCCTAAACCACAATTGGAAGATATCATAAGAGCCATTGTGAGAAACTCCCAAAAGCTGAAGTGGTCTATGGGCTCCAGCAACAAAGCAGTGTCTCCTACAACCAAGAATGCTGGTTGCCCCAAATCCAAGCCAACCATGCTTTAAAAAGGAGATTGCTGGTGAGTCAAAGCTCAAATTTGAGGTAGGGCTCCAGTACCAGTCACTGGGCTGTCCCCTTGCAGTGCTCCTTAATTCAGTTGGGTTGGCTTCTAAGGTCTCAGAGTCCCATCTCCAGAGTATTTCCAATGGGGCCATGGCAGCTTTCCAGGTGCTGTGTGTCCTTATGGAGGCCAAAGGGAAACACCTTGGGTCCCTAAGCTTCAGGCCAAAGGGAAGAGCCAGGACAAGGATTTTGCACCAACTGACAGAAGCAAGGATACTAGACTAGAGACTCAAAGGAGGAGAATATCAAGGATGAATGAAGGATTGGGGGACTCACAAGGGAAGAGTTACCCTGCCTAGGCCAGGGCATTAGAGACCCTTGTGAACAAGGCCCGCTGATTACTGCCACAGAAGGAAGTTCCTCTGAAAAGAAACTTGCAGAAAAGGATGACTTGCTTTTGAGAGTGGCTTTTTCTCAAGAACAGAGGCAAAGTGCAAGGAAGGTCCCCTGTAGAAATCAAAGTCCATGTCAATCTCTGCACAGAGCCCAGGGCCAGTTGAAACCAGAGCTCTTTACATGAGCAGCAGGGATAGATACTAAAGCACAGGAATTTATGAGAGCCACTATCCTGATCCTAGAGAAAAACTGTAGTTTATGCATGGACTTCTTATATTGGACATCAGTCAGCACAAGGAAGAACTCCAGGCCCATGCAGGGACCCTGAGCAAAGCAAAGTGAAAAGTGCCATGTCTCACAGACATCAGTCAAGTTCTGACAGCCAGAGTTGTCTGAGCCTGGTCAGGATTGTCAGAAATAGGGATATTCCAGCAGAAAATCCCCTCCCAGGAGGATAACTTCTCTGAAGGAAAATGTTCATTCCATGTAGAGAAAGATCTTAGTTCTCATGTTAACATATCCTCTAAAGATGATGGTCTCTGTTTCTCATAACCAAGGAATTTCTTTCCAAATACACTAGTTTCTTCTAACTGGAGAAACAAAACAAAACAAAAACCTGAGAAGCCTTAGACTTGGGAACTGTCCTAAGCCCATTTTGTTATTCTCACTATTCCCACTGTCTAGATGGAGAACAAATATTTGTATGAGAACACTGGTATTCTTGGTTGGTATTTAAACCACGTGCATCTTAGAAAATTATTGTTTAAAATACAATAATTTACTATCACCCCTTTGCCACAATAAAATAATTCCATTAGAAAGGGGACCAGCCCATCAGGAAATGCAACGGAAACTTACACCCTCCAGAAACTTTAAATCTGGACCATATTTTCTGTAATTCCTCAAATCAATGTTAATTAGCTTATGTGGATTTGTCAAAGGAAGGTGGTTAGAAAGATTCAAAGTAAAAAAGCACCCTGCTATAGTGTTACACTCCCATTGGGAGTTAAAAAACAAAAATCTCCACTACCAAAAACTCGACTTTTAGGTCCATTCTGAGTAGAAATCAGACTAAAACATGTCACAGAATAAAACTTCCTCTGATTAAAAGTCTCTAATTTCAAATTTCTGAAGCAACATCCTTTCTTCTCTAATCCTCAAATAACTGCAAACTGAGATAAATGGATAGACCCCTCTCATGTTCTGAAGTTCTGAATTGTCTGCTTAAAAGGTAAGAAGCAGTTTTATATTTTGATAAAAAGGTCACTTGTGGTGAGGGTTCATAAAACTCCCTTCTCTGACTGTTCATAATTTATATCCAGCCAAGTAATACCACTCAGGATACCCAGTTTCCTCAATTCCAAACAATCAATGAAGAAAGAAACTTTTAAATTTTCTTACTGAAACAGTTTTTCAGGTTTCTGTGTATGTTTTAGCATTAGTTTGAGTGACAAATTTCCTTAGCTAGTTATTTCCCACTTATTCCTAAATCTATAATGGGCCTCATAATTTTGTGAACAAGAAGAGAAGCATTGTCATTTCCAGCACTACAGAATCTTACAAAGGAAGTAAGTAAGCACTTCCTTTGAAATTTTGAAAGTTTTGGTGTGTTTAGGGGGAAAAAGTATAGTTATACTTACTGTCCCACTTGACCAAAGGGCAGCTGGGAATCTCAAGAAGCAAACACTATATTCATGTTCTCCCAGCAAGCCCCCCGGCAACAAACCATATTCTGTAAGTCTTCCCAAAACACAGTAATGAACCAGCTTCTATTCATTTTTTTTCAAACTGCAGGCTGAGAGACGCATGAGCAGCTTGTGAAATCAATTTAGAGGTCTGTAGCAACATACTTTTTTTGTTTTTTTAAACTCACTAGAATAGAAAATATCAGAGTACACTGACTGCATGAAGGAAAAGGAAGAACTGTTTCATGAAACTTGTTTTAGATATGTATACAAGAACACCTACACAAGCATACCAGGTCATAATGTAAAATGTATTTATTACTGTGAATCTCAGTCATAAGAATTTGAAAGCTACTCCTTTCCAGGGGTCCCCAACCCCCAGGCTGTGGTAGCGTCCTCAGCCTGTGAGGAACCTGCTGCACAGCAGGAGGTGAGCCGCGGGCAAGCAAGCAAAGCTTTATCTGCTGCTCCCCATTACCACCTGAACCATCCCCCCACACCCCATCCGTGGAAAAACTGTCTTCCACAAAACTCGCCCCTGGTGCCAAAAAGATTGGGGACTGCTGCTCTAGACTATAAGTTTCATGAGGAAAAAGATCAAGTGTACCTAATTCATTCATTCTATATACCCAGCAACTACACATAATGCCTGGCATTTATAATAAGCACTCAATAAATATTTGTTGGCTGACTATTCAAGATGCATTCTTACATTACTAATACTGTGGGCCATAAATCAAAATTTGGACTGAATCTAAGTAGTTAGACAATATCTTTTATGAGGCACTAAGAAAATAACATTTGATTTTAGTAAATTTAACAATTTCTCCCTTGCTTGCCCTCTGATTGATGGGCTAAACAAATGGTAGATCCCAGCAGGAAATGAGAGAAGGCAAGGTCTTGGGAACTGACAAACTAAATGATTAGCCTTAGGATATGTCAGACCAGCATGGTTTATGATCTTCCTATGTACATATTCTGACATAATATGCACAAACTTGTACAGCAAGAAAAGCACAGAATTTAGAATTAGTTAGAGATAATGACAACTAATGACTAAATGACCTTGGGCAAATTGTTTTAACTTCTCTGAGCCTAATTTCCTCAACTGGGAAAGCAAGTTGTGACAACTATAAATGGTTACCAAAATATAGGTGTAACTTCTACAAGAACATACAGGAGAAAATCTTTGCAGCACTGGGTTAGGCAAAGATTTCTTAATGACACAAAAAGCACTAACCGTAAAAGAAAAAGTTTGTAAAAACTATGCTCTTTGAAAGACACACTTAAGAAAACAAAAGGTAATCCACAGACTGGGGAGAAATATATGCAAAATATGTCCGACAAAGTGCTTGTCAACACAATATATAAAGACAAATATCTTAATAAAAAATAGGCAAAATATTTGAACAGACCCTTCACCAAGAAAAGATACAGACTGCAAATAAGCATCTGAAAATATGCTAGCCAAGTGTACCATTTATTGATGGGAAAATAAAGAAATAGATAAAGTACAGATCATGATACGTAACACTAAAGAATGAAAAGAATCCTTTCTGAATTTTTGCCCAGATTATAAACTACTAATATAGTTTATATTACTATATTGAGGGCAAGGACAATGTCTTCAAAGATTAGGAACTAAATAAATGTTTATACCTAGTATATTGTGAATGAGTTTAAATCATGATGCTATTTAAAATGTCGATCATTAATTTTTTTTAAACTGCAAAGCAGTATTTAGGATGGTAGCAAGTTGAATAAGTGAACTTTCTTAGAATTATGTAATTGCCTTGAACTATCTGTGGTAATAAGGAAGTAATTTAAAGTGCTGAATTAGAGTTATTGGTCACCACTGAAAAGTAATCATTACTGAAAGTAATCCTTTAGCATTTTCATTGCCTTTTTTACTTACATAAAAATATTTCAAAGCTATCTCATTTAGTGATACAGATCAGAATCTCTGGTCAGTTAACTATGACCTCTGTTTCTTTCCAGGTTTGGTTTTTAAGGTTGAACCCTTGGGTCACATTCTAGCTTTATACCTATTGAAAATAAAACTATACCTTCCCTTTGGCCCAGCAGCTCTATTTCTAGAAATTTATTATAATTATGTGAAATGACATTTTCCTAATGTTATTCACTGCAGCATTTATTATAAAAACAAAAGCCTGGAGACTAGAAATTAAAGTACATCTATGCAATGGAATCCTATCTAGAAATAATAAAAACAAGGGAGCTTTTTATGTACTAATATGGAGCATTTCTAAGCTAGACTAAGTGAAAAAAAGCAAGGTACAGAATATTGTAGATGGTATGGTACTATTAGTATAAAAAAGGGGAAAGGCACGCGCACACACACACACACTTGCTTGTCTATACATAGAGTACTTTTAGAGACACAGAAAATTAATAACATTAGTGGTATGTGAAGAAGAGGAGTGAATGGCTGGGGGACAGAAGTAGGAAGACTCTTCACTGTATACCCTTTCATAACTTCTTGAATTCTGAATCTTATGAATACATTATCTAGTTAAAAAAATTAAAAAATAAACTTAAAAATCAAATAATAATAATGAAGGAATTTAGTCTTTCAGCAGTAAGCAAGTCCAAGAAAAAAAGAAAAGATTTGACTAAACTCTGACATTTGAATGAAGATACTGACAAGTGTCACAGAGGCACCCATCTGGGCCTGTGTGAGTTCCTTTCGAGACCTGAAATACTGATACAATAAACCCAAAACCTGTACGTGGCATCAGACACTGATTCATCAAATTCCTACTGGAATTACCACTCCTTCATCATCCATTTGATTAAAAAAATAGTTTTAAAGTTTCTTTTCATTACCTGTAATTTTTACCTCAATACTATATGAAGAAGCAGGCTTTTTTACGATGGATATAAGACAAATGAAGTCTGGGTATCTTTAAAGGTCAAAATAGAATCTTTCATGGGTGAACTCTAATTGTACACAGAGTCTTCTAAATATGACAACATCATAGGGTGGCAACTAAAGGAGTATCAAGACTTTCTGAAGTTGTGAGAGTCCCTTAAACATTTCTACAACTTCTCACATGAGAAGGAAGGGAAGTAATATATGGAATTTTAGGAATGAAACTCTGGCTAACAGGGTTATGGGGCATCTGAGAAGTCACGGGATAGGTCTGACTTTCTCAGAGGGGAGGCTGCATTTTTTTTTTTACTTTCCATCATCTGCTATTAAAATTAGTTCTGCACAAATGTTTGCAGATGCAGAGCAGCTGGCAGTCTTGCTGCATTTTGCTCATTGGTAGATCATAAGCAAGTCAATGAAGAAGGGCTGTTGAATTTTCCATCTGTGTTCCAGTGTTTTCAGAGAACTGTCAAATTTATGTTCTGGGACACTGGATTCACAATGTTAATATCCTATTGAACACTGGCTAGAGCTTGAAAGTTTACATCTAGTCTCTGAAGATAATAAGATTTGAAAACATACTCTCTTGCAGCCATTTGTAAGCAAATCCTTTTTATACCCATGTGGAATAAACGTATATTATCCTATCTACATTAGTGCTTTCTGATGCATTTGATTTTTTTAAAAATATCAGAACGTAAACATATCCTACTTCATTAGTTAATCAAAAATGCAAAATAAAACAAGATACAATTTTCATTCTTCAGACTGGCAAAGATAAGAGACTATAAATGTTTCCAAAGCTATTAAGGAAAAGAGAAAGAGGAACTCTCACATACCAATGGCTGTGAGTATAAAATAGTAAAATTTTTCTGAAAAGTAATCTGATATTGTATCAAAAAAATCTTGAAGATGTTCATTATCTTCGACTGAGGAAATTCCAGAATTTATTTTAAAGAAATAATCTGAGATGTATATAAAGATTTACGTAAAAAAAATTAAAAAACCAGAAATAAAGTCACAGATGTAGAAAACAATCTTATGGTTACTGGGGGAAAGCGGGGGAGGGATAAATTGGGAGATTGGGATTGACATATACACACTACTGTATATAAAATAGATAAGTAATAAGGACCTACTGTATAGCACAGGGAACTCTACTCAATACTCTGTAATGACATATATGGGAAAAGAATCTAAAAAAGAGTGGATATACGTACATGTATAACTGGTTCACTTCACTATAAAGTAGAAAGTAACACAACATTGTAAATCAACTATACTCCAATAAAAATTTTTTTGAAAAGATTTATGTCCAAAATATTCCCTATAGAATTATACACATTACAACTCAAATATCCAACAACAGGTAAATAGTTAAATTATAGCACATTGAAATGAATACCTTAGTAAAACATAGGGAGACTCTTATTTCAGCCAAATCCTTTAATAAGTCTGATTCTTTTTTTTTTTTGCGGTATGAGGGCCTTTCACTGCTGTGGCCTCTCCCGCTGCGGAGCACAGGCTCTGGACGCGCAGGCTCAGCGGCCATGGCTCACGGGCCCAGCAGCTCCGCGGCATGTGGGATCTTCCCGGACCGGGGCACGAACCGGTATCCCCTGCATCGGCAGGCGGACTCTCAACCACTGCGCCACCAGGGAAGCCCTGATTCATTTTTTAAAAACAGAAAAACAGTGATGAAAAGCAGTGGTCCATTAGACATGCTTGCTTTCTGGTTTTCAAAGTGATAGAAGGATAAAACAATTTCTTTTGAATTATGTACATGTTTGTTTTAGACTAATTCCAGCTCTGATTCTAGAAAACTGAGAGTTTAGAGATTTACATTTGTTTTAGCATCTCACAAAAGGAATTGGTGACTATTAGTACCCACTGGACATAATGGCACAGTACAACATTAGCATGAAGACTTGGCTCCTATCCAAGAAACAATACAATAGCAACAATAAAAATCAGTGTGTATTCCTATGCCTAGAGCCTACACTACAAAAAGAAAAGCCAACGCTCCCTCCCCCAGCAAAAAAGTTTAATAATATTTACATAAGGTTAGGTGGGTATAGGAACAACTAGAGACAGTGCTCTCTTAACATGGTGATATGGAGCACAGAAGGAGGGCCCCTGCCTACTTCTCTAGTTTTTTAAATTCTGTCTCACAGCACGTTGATCTAGAAACACTGGCCTTCCTTCAAATTCTCAAATATGCCAAACTCTCTCCACCTCAGGGCCTTTGAATACGCTATTCTCTTTGCTTACACTACTCTTTTCCTTATTTTCTTATGGCGGGCCCCTCCTCACTAAGTATGACTTCTTCAGGGAGGCCTTTCCTAATCTCCAATTTAAGCACTGCTCCCTGTTGTTTCAGTCAGAGAACCATCACAATTTGTAATTACAAATTTGCATACATTTAATTCTATCTTCACTACTATATAGAATAAGCTTCATGAGAGAAGGAACTGTCTGCTTTATTCATCAATGCATACATAATTGCCTAGAACAGTATGTGCTTATTGCCTAGCACAGTATGTGACACATAGTAGTGTTCAATATATATTTTTAGAATTAATAAATCAATAAATGAAGATATTTTAAAAGCAATTGGAGAAATGTATGAAAACAATGAGAAGATCAAGAGAAACTGGGAGGCAAATACTACCATACTACCTGTTTGGTAGTATGGGAGTATTTAAAATTTCTTCCAGATTTCTACTATAGTAGATATTCCATATTAAATAGTGCATTACTAGTCATAAGTATCAGTGAAGGCATATGGAAAATATGAGATAAAAATCTAGCCATATCCTACTAAATACATTACACTATGATTGTAACTAGTAAACTCTAATGGTGCAATATGATACTCATGATCTCAAATTATTAATTATCTACATAATTAAGAATAGGCATAAGCTACATAAATTATGAATAGGCAGAAAAATAAGCTCAAAGCAGCAAGTGAACAACTGAAAAAGTCTGGTTCAAGACTCGTTGATTTTCTGATGTGAATCATAGGAAATCTTTAAAAACATAGCATTTGGTGTTCTTATTTTTCATAATTATACAAATTGGTGACTAAATTACATTGATTTCCTCTAAATCTCATGTCTGTACATTTCATTTTTAAAAATGTGTCCAGGAGTATATCGTTTTAAAATTCCATGGTGAAAAGTCTAAGAACTAAAATATGATGGCCATATTTTCCAGACAAAAAATCAGAATGTATGTTGACAAATATTTTAAAACAAGAGTATCAAAAATCTTAAGTATCATCATCTCCATATTACAGATAAGAGCACAGGGACTCAGTCAAGTAATTTATCCAAGATGAAAATAAGAGATAGAACCAGTATTCAAACTAGGTTTTTCTTACTCAGAGGCTCATGCTATTTCCACTTTGCTACAATGCTTTCTGCTGTTCATTTTTTCATTTACTCCAATATTAATTGAGAATCTACTAGATGCTACTGTGATTAAGTAGATATAAGAAAGGAAACTATAACTTGTCCTTGAAGCGCGAGAATATTTCCAGAATCAAAATAAACCTAACAGGGGTGGGGGTGGGGGGGGAGGGAAGAAGGGAGGGGGAGAGAGGGAGGCTCCTTGAAACAAAGAGGGATCAACTGTCTGTCTTTTTCTTTGTTAGATCTGCTCAAACAGCATGTGACATCCATTTGAGGCCTCTGGCCCATCAGAAAGTCATCAAAACAAGATGCATTGTTTCCAAGTCCCAGCCAAGGCTCATGAAAATTAAGCTGGTAAAAGCAATGCCATAAATATAATGTTGGAATTCTAAATTTTGATACCTAAAGATGTAAGAGAATTAGAATGTTAGAAAGATGAAGGCTGTTTTTAAAAACTTCATGTTATAAAATAATTTAAGAATCAAATAAAAAAATAAAATGCAAACCAAGTACAAGGCCACACTTAATATAGTTATGCACATGCTGCTAGGGAAAAAAAGACTTCTAGGGCTTCCCTGGTGGCACAGTGGTTAAGAATCTGCCTGCCAAGCAGGGGACACGGGTTCGATCCCCTGTCCGGGAAGATCCTACATGCCGCGGAGCAACTAAGCCCGTGTGCCATAACTACTGAGCCTGCGCTCTAAAGCCCGCATGCCACAACTACTGAAGCCCGTGCGCCTAGAGCCTGTGCTCCACAACGGGAGAAGCCACCGCAATGAGAGGCCTGTGCACTGCAACAAAGAGTAGCCCCTGCTCGCTGCAACTACAGAAAGCCCACACCCAGCAACGAAGACCCAACACAGCCAAAAATAAATAAATTAAATAAATATAATTTTAAAAAAAGTCTTCTAGTCATTCCTTCATTCATCTATCAGTCCATTATCTATCTCACCAGCTGGCCATCAAACATCATTGAGTGCCTATTACATGGGACACTCTGCTGAATGGTACATAAGGATGAATCAAATGTGGATTGCACTCTTAAGTAGTCTTCAGTACTAGAAGGAAAAAATAATTACAAGGTAGAAAGGAAAGCTTACTTTCTGCTTAAGGATTAGGGAGGGCTTTGTGGAGGAGGGGTGTTTAAACTGGACCTTGACACAGAAAAGATGTGGACATATGGAAACGTGAGGAGAGTGTACTTGTGTATTCTGACCTGATGGAGGCAGCAGGTTGAATACGTAAGGAGGTTAGATGGAATCCAGGCTTCATCCTGGAGTCCATGATTTTGCTGTTAACTCAGCCCACTTAGCTCATAATATTAAGATACTTCCCACTTCTAAACTATAAAATGGAGCTAATACTATCCTCCTCCTTGCCTTGGATTTTGTGAGGAGTAATTAATACTTACAAAGGAGTAATATTTATTCTCAGAGGAAGTTTCTTTTCCTGAATTTTAAAAGACAGAAAATCATTTTACACATTACATTTTCTTTCCTAGTTTCTCCTTAATAAGTTTTGCATCAGTCATAGTTAGTTTCTCTAGCCAAGCCAATCTAATAAATAAACCTAAGATAATTCCTCAAAGTATCACAGAATTCTTTGTCTTCCTTGGATCTGTGTCTTAACCCTTATTAGGCTAACAACAGAAGTAAGACAGAGCAACTGCCTAGGAGGGGTAATAGTGAGATAGAAAATACACTCAGGTGAATTAGTTTGCTGCCATCAGAATATAAGCTTCTTAACATAAAAGAAAGTAATTCTCAGAAACTGGAAGGGTTGTTACAGATGGATTTAGTTCAACTTACACAGATGAGGGAACTAAAGCTGAGGGAGATCTAATGACCTGCCCAAGATTGTTCAGCTAGTTAATGGCAGACCTAGGACTTCCATTTCTTGTCCAGCATTCTTTCCTTTAAACCAGAGGTCGAAAACCAGGACTTGCAGGAAGAATCCTGCCTACAGAATTGTTTAGTATAGCCCCCATGGTATTTTTTTTATTAACCTGAATTTTTAAACAAGAGACACACAGAGATTTGTCACAGACTCCATCTATTCCCTAAGTCTTAGATAGTCCCAATTCACATATTCATGCTACCTGCCTGGCTCTGGTAGAATGAATCCTGACCAATTTTCTCCGTGCTGCCTTCTCTAACAGTACACACTGAATTAAATCAAGGAAGTTATTTCCCTACCATCCCAAATCTCAAATGCCAAGTTTTTTTTCTTTTCCCTAGTAGTATTACCTCATATTTGAACAATACTTTGATATAAATTATATTCTTTGTGTAGGACATTTTATGAAAACACAGAGATAAGTGATATGCTCAAGGTTACAAAACTAACTAGTGACAGAGCTAGGGCTAGACCCGAGGACTCAGTTCAGAGGTCTTTTTTTTTTTCCTTCCAGTTTTACTCATATATTTACAGCACTGTATAAGTTTAAGGTGTACAGCATGATGATTTGACTTACATACCTCATGAAACAGTTTCCCAATAAGTTCAGTAAACATCCACCATCTCATATAGATACAAAATTAAGGAAATAGAAATTTTTGTGTGATGAGAACTCCTAGGCTTTACTCTCTTAACAACTTTCATATGTAACATACAGCAGTGTTAATTATATTTATCATGTTGTACATTACATCCCTAGTACTTATTTAACTTATAACTGGAAGTTTGGGTACTTTTGACTGCTTTCATCCAATTCTCCTTCTCCCCACTCTCCGCCTCTGGTAACCACAAATCTTATCTCTTTTCCTGTGAGTTTGTATGTTTTTGAAGTAGAGTTGATCTACGATACTATGTTAGTTCCTGTTATACAAGATAGTGACGTTTTTCTATACATTTCAAAACGATCACCAATGTTGAGTCTATGCTATGTTATCATACAAAGATATTACTTAGTTATTGACTATATTCGCCACACTGTACATTTCATACCTGTGACTCATTTATTTTGCAACTGGAAGTTTGCACCTCTTAATCTCCCTCACCTATTCCTCACCTATTTCTTTCTTCCCCCATCCCCCTCTCCTCTGGTAACCACCTTTTTGTTCTCTGTATCTATAACTGTTTTGTTATGTTTGTTCATTTGTTTTTTAGATTCCACCTGTAAGTGAAACCATACAGTATTTGTCTTTCTGTCTGACTTATTTCACTTCGCATAATACTCTCTAGGTCCACCCATGTTGTAGCAAATGGCAAAATTTCATTATTTTTTATGGCTGAGAAATATTCCATTGTATATATATTCCACATCTTTTTTATCCATTCATCTATTGATGGGCTGCTTCCGTATCTTGGCTACTGTAAATAATGCTGCAATGAATACAGGGGTGCATGTATCTTTTTGAATTAGTGTTTTTGTTTTCTTTGGATAAATACCCAGGAGTGGAATTGCTGGATCCTATGGTAGTTCTATTTTTAATTTTCTGAGGAATCTTCATACTGTTTTCCACAGTGGCTGCACCAACTTACATTCCTACCAACAATGCACAAGGGTTCCCTTTTCTCCACAGCCTTGCCAACACCTGTTAAATGTTATCTTTTTGTTAACAGCCATTCTGACAGGTGTGAGGTGACATCTCATTGTGATTTTGATTTGCATTTCCCTGATGACTAGTGATGTTGAACATCTCTTCATGTGCCTGTTGGACATCTGTATGTCTTCTTCGGAAAAATGTCTATTCAGATCTGTCCATTTTTTTTATTTTTATTTTTTTTTTTATTTATTTTTTGCGGTGAGTGGGCCTCTCACTGTTGTGGGCCCTCCCGCTGCGGAGCACAGGCCCCGGACGCGCAGGCTCAGCGGCCATGGCTCACGGGCCCAGCCGCTCAGCGGCATGTGGGATCTTCCCGAACAGGGGCATGAACCCGTGTCCCCTGCATCGGCAGGCGAACTCTCAACCACTGCGCCACCAGGGAAGCCCTGTCCATTTTTTTCTAATCGAGTTGTTTGGGTTTTTTGACATTGAGTTTTATGAGCTCTTGCATATTTTAGATATTAACCCCTTATCAGATATATCATTTGCAAATATCTTCTCCCATTCAGTAGGTGGCCTTTTTACTTTGTTGATAGCTTCTTTCACTGTGCAAAAGCTTTTTAGTTTGATGTAGTCCCATTTGTTTATTTTTGCTTTGTTTTCCCCTGCCCGAGGAGACATATCCAAAAAAAATATTACCAAGACCAATGTCAAAGAGAGTACGTCTATGTTTTCTTCTCGAAGTTTTATGGTTTCAGGTCCTATATTTAAATCTTTAATCCATTTTGAATTTATTTTTGTGCATGGTATGAGGAGTCCAGTTTGATTATTTTGCATGTAGCTGTTTTTTCCCAACACCATTTATTGAAAAGGCTGTCTTTTCCCCATTGTACATTCTTGCCTCCTTTGTTGTAGATTAATTGCCCGTGTAAGTGTGGGTTCATTTCTGGGCTCGATATTCTGTTCCATTGATCTGTGTCTGTTTTTGATTACTGTAGCTTTATAGTATAGTTTTAAATCAGGGAGCATGATACTTCCAGGTTTGTTCTTCTTTCTCAAGATTGTTTTGGTTATTCCTGGTCTGTGTCTTCATACAGATTTTATAATTATTTGTTCTAGATCTGTTAAAAATGCCCACTGGTATTTTGGTAGGGATTGCACTAAATCTGTAGATTACCTTGAGTAGTATGGTAGCAAGATATACTGTGTTCATGAATTGGAAGAATTAATATTGTTTAAATGGCCATACTAGCCCAGGCAATGTACAGGTTCAACGCAATGCCTATCGAAGTACCAATGGCATTTTTCACAGAACTAGAACAAATAATTCTAAAATTTGTATGGAAACACAGAAGGGGCCTTTTTATTAAGCCTTGAGATCACAGGACCAAACAGCATATCCCCCAATAATTCATCTATAGCTCAATTCCTTATTTTCTCAAAAATATTTATATCAAACTAAAAGTGAACATATTTTACTCAAGAGTATATTTCACACTAGGTATATGGGGTCTAAAATATAGAGAGCAGTATCTATGTGCCCATTATATATTCCAGGTTGTAATTAATGTCTTCAAATACAAATATATAATCAATTATCACAAATGGAATGTAAGATGAACAAAGTGTTAAATGGCTAAAGATTAAAAAAAAAAACCAAAAAAACCCTAAAGACTAGAAACTAGAATTTAATAATACACTGCCAACATCTACACATATGTGAAGTACTGAAGATATCCCAAACCTTAGCTACAGTAGCTATAAGTTTATTGTCAACTGGCCACCAAAAAATAGGATGGTTTTTAAATGAAAAACAGAAATTAAATCCTTATATTAAACGGAATTAGGGAATTGTAAACCATCTGTAGCAGCCACTTTCCCAATTTTTTGTTAATAACAAAATAATTATGTAAAGTACACCTGGGGGATGAAATTAGAACTTGAAAATTCCCTAAAAACTATAAAATGAACTCAAACTTTTAAACGCTTCAAGGAGAAAAAAAACATTAAACATATCCATTGAGAAACAGACTGCAAAACTGGCTTCTTAAGATGTATAGGAAGTAGTTTGGTTATCGAATTCAATGGCTAGAGGATTCTGGGACATACAATAGGTTGGTACACAGCTATCAACTTTGTCATCTGAATAGATATACAGTGACAAGTTTCTTAACTTTTCCTAAAATGAGAATATAATTTTTAAGTTTTGGAAAATGATGTTTGGGGCACACTCACTGTCGTTACTGGTAGAAGTGCAAACTAATATACTTTTCTGGAAAGTAATGTGGCACACTTACCAAAATTCTTTTTTTTTAAAATAAATTAATTTATCTATTATTTATTTTTGGCTGTGTTGGGTCTTTGTTGCTGTGTGCGGGCTTTTTCTAGTTGCGGCGAGCGGGGTCTACTCTTGGTTGCAGCGCGTGGGCTTTTCATTGCAGTGGCTTCTCTTGTTGCGGAGCACGGGCTCCAGTAGTTGCAGCATGCGGGCTCAGCAGTTGTGGCTCACGAGCTCTACAGTGCAGGCGCAGTAGTTGTGGCGCACGGGCCTAGCTGCTCCACGGCATGTGGGATACTCCCAGACCAGGGCACAAACCCGTGTTCCCTGCATTGGCAGGTGGATTCTCAACCACTGCGCCACCAGGGAAGTCCCACCAAAATTCTTTAAAAAGTTATTTGCCTTTTTTCTAGTAAGTCTATCTTGCCATGCCATTTTTCTTCCCTCCTACTATCATCACCATCAAATGAATACAACAAATTTGAATCATCAAGGATTTATAACTGAACAAGCCAGGATTTGTTCCCCCTCATGATATACTCACTGTAGCATTCTATTCTCACATAGAACTTTACAATACTTGCTTTTTAATAAACATGCTTCAAGCTGGAAGTCTACCAAGTTATCATTAATGACAGTTTTTTTCTTAATGGCCAAATTAAATTCTTTTGCCTAGTGACAAGTTGAATTCTTGTATAACAAAAGGCACCTATTAAAAACAGTTTGGTACTAATTTTTAGAGTTAGTAAGTTCAAGGAATGTAAACCCTGAATGATGAGTACCTTTTATATTTTAGGCTATAGGCCTGTAATTCAAACATTCTCCAAATCCTATATGAGGTGCCATTTTTTTGGGGTGTCCAGTATGTGTTGAATGACTGCAAAAAGAAAGGAAGAATATAAAAAGAAAGAGAATACACATTTTCCTACCATGTTTCAGAAAGGTTTTTGCTAATCTGTACAGAAGTCAAGGCAACAGATTAGTATTAACCTAATTATATATGACATACTATATTATCTAAATATTGGTTATTCGTAGGAATTTTTATCTATGTACAGACAGATTGATAAAACCACAAATAGGATATATTTTAAGTTCTAATGGGAGTAAAAGAATGAGAAATGTCATCCTATATAGTAAGATTCAACCATAAGAGGAAATAGATATTTAAATCACAGAAGATGAGGTAGCTCTTTTCCTGGTTCAGACTAACTCCTTATTCAGGGTTCTGGACGTCCCCCCCCCCCGCTTCCCCTGAGACTTGGACCCCATCAATTATCCCCTCCCTCACTTTTATCTTCTATATCTTCCCCTGCTCACAACACTTTGGCTCATTTCCCTCAATATACAAACATTTTCAAGTCTATCTCATACTTTAAAAACAAAAACAAGACGTATCTTCACCATTCTTTTTCTCCTTGCATTCACAGCAGCACTTCTGGAAAGGAGTATTTTATATTCACTGTTTCCACTTGATCAATTTCCTCTTCTACCTACTACAATCAGGTTTCTCTGTCCCACCTCTCCAATGAAACTACTCTAGCCAAAGTCACTGGCGGTCTCCATTCAGAGCACTTTTCTCGGTCTTACTGGATTTCTCAGCTGCATTTGACAGAATTGGACCATTCACTCCTTCCTAAAACTCTCTTTTGGCATTTGTGATACCACTCTCTACTGGTCTTCCGCAAACTGCTTTCCAGTTGTTCCTTCTCAGTCTCTGTCGGATATTTATTTTCTACTTTTACCCCTTAAACATGAGGGCCCTCGGGATTCTGCCCTTGGTATCTATCTCCATGGGCATTCCTTCAGTGATCTCATCTCTCTGAGTTTCAGCAAAAGCCTACAAACTAATTACTTCCAAATTTTCACTGCCAGTCCTCTTGGATATCCTACTGCCTAATGGGAACATATCTGCTTAGATGTTCTACAGGATTACACACTCAACATGTCTACAACTGAACTCATCTTCTTCCCACAGAAGTTTTACTTCTTGTACCTTTGTTAATGGAATCCATCACCTACTCAGCCCAACCAAGCTAAAAATCTTCAAGAGTCAACTTAGACTTCTTCTTCTGCCTCACCTCTCACAATCCACCATCAAGCCCCTACACCGCTTTACTTTTTATATTTTTCTCTCATCTGTCTCATCCTTTCTATCCCAACCACAACTGCCTTAGTTTGGGCCTTTGTGTTTAGTTCTAAGACTTGGCTACTGCAACGATCTACTCTAAGTCGCAGTTCTAACTTTGTTTCTGTGAATAAAGCCCTTTATGTTCTTCATTGCCAAAAGCAGCGTTTCCTGTGTCAGAGTTACCTAAGGATGCTTATAAAAATGCATATTCCTAGGCCAATCTGCAATTTTACATGCTTCCCAAGTGACTGTGATACAATCTAAAGCTTGAGAAATAAAGGCTAAAGTTTAAGTCCAAAATTCTTACCAAGGCACACAAGGCCCTGCAGGACTTGGCTCTTGTCTACTTAGCTCTCTAAGCTAGCATCTCCCTCTCTCTCCCATAAGTGCTTTATTATCTAGAATATTGAAATTTTCTGCACTTATCTCCATGTCTTTGGCTTCCATGCCTTTGTTGTTCTCCCCGTTTCTTCATCAAGCCTTACTCAACCTCTATGGAATTATGAAAGAAGGTCCACCACGAAACTGCCTTTATTCTACCAAGCTGACACTTAGCTCCCAAATCCTATTAACCAAAGACTGAGTTTGGCTGTCATGGTATCACAGAAAGATATCTGGTCTTTGTCCCTGGTTCCAGGCACAGAGCCTAAAACCCTTGTGATTTCCTGAGTGGCAAGGGCGATGGGAGCATCTTTTGTTCCAATGAGGTGACTCTTACTGGGCCTCTAAATAGCTTCAGGATGGGAACTAGTGGCGAGAAAGACCAAGCCTTAATTAGAAGCTTGGAAATTTCAGCCCTACCCCGCAAACACTAGGAAGAGGAGAGAGGATGGAAACTGAGTTAATCATCAATAGCCAATGATTTAATCAATCATGCTTAGGTGTTGAAATCTCCATAAAAACCCCCTAAACGACAGGGTTCAGAGAGCTTTCAGGTTGGTGAATACATCAAGGTGCTGGGAGGGTGAAACACCTGGAGAGGTCATGGAAGCTCCATGCCCCTTCCCCCACAGCTTGCCCTATGCATCTCTTCTTTTTGCCTATTTCTGAGTTGTATCCTTTACAATAAACCGGTAACAGCAAGTAAGGTGCTTTCCTGAGTTCTATGAGTCATTCTAGCAAATTACTGAACCTGAGGAGAAGGGTTGTGGGAATCCCTGACTTTGTAGCCAAGTTGGACAGAAGTGTGAATAATCTGGGGACCTGATACTTGAGACTGGTGTCTGAAGTAAGGACAGTCCTGTGGGACTAAGCCCTTAAACTTCTGGAGTCTGATGCTAACTCTGGGCAGTTAGTGTCAGAATTGAATTGACACCTAGCTAGTGTCCTCAGAGAATCAGAGAGTCAGGAGGAAAAACAATTCTCACTTGTCTTTAGAAGCATATGCATTCTCCGAAGGAGATGGAACTTATGATTAAGAAAATAAGTAAAATTATTATCATTCTCCATCTTTAAGAATCTACTGCAAAAAAAAAAAAGGCATCTCACACTCTAATACAACCATAAACAATGAAGGAAGACTCTCCGGGAATTTCCAGTGACCACATTTTCAAAAACAATTCATGAAGTACCCCCACTTGACCTGCTAAAATTGCTGATAGGAAACTGGAATTCATTAAGAGGAAATGTAACAATGTCTTTCAAAGTACTGAAGTGGATTAAGTCTAATTCTACAGCTTCCTGAGGAAGAAAGCCCATGTTTATGTATGTGTTACTACCACCCTCCAAACTTAAACTCACATCAGTAAATGTTAGATTTGATTAAGAGTAATTTTCACAAAAACTTAAATATCATGATTCAAGTGAATTTTTAAAAGAGGTTTCAACCTTCATCAGAGGGCCTCTTTGTTTTCTCTTTAGATAACTGCTTCTGTTATAAAAATGTGTTGTTCACTGTGAAAGAAAAACATTAAAAATATAAAAGCATATAGAACACATCAAGTATTAAAAACTACCCATGATTCTACCATCCAGAGAGATTCAATGTTTTTATGTATTACCTTCTAGTTACACACATATAAAAGTATTTTATTGGGGGCTTCCCTGGTGGTCCAGTGGTTAAGAATCCGACTTCCAGTGCAGGGGACGCGGGTTTGATCGCTGGTCAGGGAACTAAGATCCCACATGCCTCCAGGCAACTAAGTCCGCGCACTGCAACTACTGAGCCAGTGCGATGCGCCTTAGCTAGAGAGAAGTCTATGCGCCACAAGTAGAGAGAAGCCCAGGCGCCGCAGCGAAGAGCCCACATGCCACAATGAAAAGATCTCCCATGCCACAACTAAGACCCGACGCAGCCAAAAATAAATTTTTAAAAAGTGTTTTACTAAGTAAAAATGATTCCACACTGTAGAAGTGTTTTCAAATATACTTTTTAAAATCAAAATTTCCTATCACCATAATTTTTAAAATTAAGTTTATTTTAAATTAAACAAATGAGACAAGAATACACTGTTTAAAAAATTCCAACTACACTTTAGAAAAAGTCCAACTTTCCCTTTAGAAAAAGCCCAGGCTCAGTCTCCTCCCAAGGTAAGTGCACCTATTAGCCAGATTTTTATTTTTTTATTATTTTTAAAACATTTATTTATTTATTTAGGCTGCCTGTGTCTTAGTTGCGGCATGCAGGATCTTTGTTGTGGCATGCAAACTCTTAGTTGCATCATGCAAGCTCTTAGTTGTGGCATGCATGCGGGATCTATTTCCCCGCGACCAGGGATGGAACCCAGGCCCCCTACATTGGGATCATGGAGTCTTACCCACTGGACCACGGGGGAAGTCCCCAGCCAGATTTTTACATATGTGTACGTGTGTATGTTTATACAACAGAAATGTTTTATTTTACATAAGTAGTATTATATTGTATTTACTGTTCTGTAATTTGCTTTCTTTATTCAGTGTTATTTGGAAGACCTTTCCCTGTTGGTACACATAGATTTATCCCATTCTTCTTAAGCACTACCTGGTGTTCCTGAGTTTAAGCATTCCCCTATGAATGAATATTTAGGTTTTTTGGTTTTATTTTGTCTTGTTTTGCTATTACAGATAATGCTACAACAGTCGTTCTTGCAGCTCATGCTTGTATTACAAGTAAGAATGTTTTTCCTAGGGTAGATAACAAGAAAGGGAACTGCTGAGTCATAAGGTACAGGTATTTTAAGTTTTAACAGATACTACATCAAATTGCCCGCCAAAGTGGCTGTACCAAATTATATGTCCACAAACAGTTTATGACAATACTTCTTTCTCTATCCCCTCATCATACCAGATATTATCACATTAAATATTTTTGCTAAGGCAATGGGTGAAAATTTTTATCTTATTTTTAAATTTCTCTAATTACTAATGAACATATTTCTCTAATTACTAATGAACATATTTTCTTATGAGTCATTTTTATTCCCTCTTCTATGAATTTGTTTTTTACTATTAGGTATATTTTGTATTATTTTTAGGAGTTCTTTATGTATCAGGAGTACAAAGCATTTGCTATGTATATTATGAATACTTCTCAATTATTGCTTGTTTTCTAATGTAATTATGGTGTCTTATTTTATTAAAATTTATATTTTGATATAGTCAGATTTATTAATCTTTTTTTAGGGTTTTGTGTTTTGTCACCTACTTAAGATTTTTTTCTTTCTCAAGGAAACATAAACATACTTTCCTATATTTTTCCTCTAATAACTTTATATATTTAAAAATGTTTAGGCCTGTGATCCATCTAGGATTTATTTTTGAGTTTGATCTAATGTGGAGCTCTAATTTTACTTTATTCCATTTGGAAAGTTAACTACCAACTCCAGTTGTCATTCTTCCTATCACCACTGATTTGAAACATTATTTCTATCATGTAGTAAATCCCTATATATACACATAGATCTGTATCTGTTCCATTAATTTATACTGCTTTAGTAACGGTTTATAATATATTTTGCTCTCTGCTAGGGCACATCTCTCACTCTCTTATTTAAAAGTATCTTGCTATTCTTGAGCATGTCTCTTCCACATGATTTTCAGAATCAAGTTCTAACAGAAAGCCTGTTGGGATTCTGACTGGGATTGCACTGAAGCTGTAAATTAATCGGGGTAGAAATGGCATCTCTGCAATGTTAAGTCTTCTCTTCAAGGAACATGAATAGATCTCTACTTACTCAGGTTTGCTTTTATATCCTTCAATAGGGTTCATACAGGTCTTACAGATTTCTTGTCAAAATGCTGCCATGCACAGTGGGCACTCTGTAAGTGGTAGCTCCTATTATTACTAAGGGTTTATTGGTTACAGTATACTAAAAATAACCAAGGAAGCATATTCTAGAAACCACTGTCAGTTTCCCAGGACAAAACTAAATCTGGATCCTAAATTATCCTTCAACCCCCATCTCGCTTCCTATTCTTACCTCTATTCATACCAAAAGGTCCACTTTTAAGAATTATTTTAAAAACAAGTTTTTAAAAATCTAATTTTAGTCAGTAATATATTAACTCATTAGAGAATATATTTAAGCCTTGAACAGTCTCTGGGCAGATCCTTAATAGAACACTAAGACCAACTAAAAATACATATCCAAAACATAGCATGTAAATCACATTTCCTGTTCAGGAACAGAGGTTTCTACTCCAAGGATCCACAGGTCAGTTAACAGAATTATCTCTCAGCCTGTTCTGCACGCCTGCCAATAATTACCATAAAACCCAAGGAAGAAAACCCAATTAAAGTACTCGTTCAAATTATATTTCATGGTTCCAAAGACACTTTACCAAGAGTACATAGTACCTTTGAATGCTAAAACTGAAAAGGACCTTAGAACTTCAACTCTTATTTCTTACATGAGAAAACTAGGGTCAGACAGATGAAGAGACTGGCTAGGGTCACAGAGTTAAATGGTAGCAAAGCCAGATGAATGGCTCTCCTACCACGCCAATGTTACTTCTTCCAGGTCATGCAGCTTGTGTTACTTTGGGGCCACCTGTTTTATTTATTTATTTATTTAATAAAGTTATTTATTTATTTTTGGCTGCGTTGGGTCTTCAATGCTGCACGCAGGCTTTTTCTAGTTGTGGTGAGCAGGGGCTACTCTTCGTTGTGGTGCAGTGGCTTCTCGTTGCAGAGCAAGAGCTCTAGGCGCATGGTCTTCAGTAGTTGTGGCTCGCGGGCTCTAGAGCGCAGGCTCAGTAGTTGTGGTGGACAGGCTTAGCTGCTCTGAGGCATGTGGGATCTTCCCGGACCAGGGCTCGAACCCCTGTCCCCTGCATTGGCAGGCAGATTCTTAACCACTGTGCCACCAGGGAAGTCCTGGGGACACCTGTTTTATTTGATAATATTCCTATGGACGATATTTTGGTAACAATACCCAGGATTAGTAATTAATGTTATAAAAGCAAACTGTTACCATAGAATACATTTAATACCATAAAAAAATGTCTTGGAGCACATATGGGGATCTTTTACATTTGGGATATTATCATTATGGAACTGTTTAATGAGGATTAATGGAGGATAAGATTGAGTTTTAGAAGGAAAAAAAAAAAACCCCAAAACCCCAGGGCACTTCAGGTGTATTTCCTAGATCCTCTTTCCTAGACCCACCAAAAATGACACATGGAATTCAAGATTAGAGTTTAAGACAGGAAGGATAAAGCAGGCCAATCTTCAGCAGGAGCTGTTAAGACAGTGGGATCGAAGTCAGACTACCTGGATTCTAATCCTGTTCTACCCCTTATCTGTTCCTCAATTTTCTCATCTGTTAAATGGAGATGATAAGAGCACCTATCCTCAGAAGGTTGCTGAGATCATACCTACAAAGAGCTCAGAACAGTGCCTGGCAGAGAGTAAATGCTCAGGAAATGTTGGTTATTCTTATTTCTGTCTCTTTGGAAAGAAGAAACTTTCTGGTCATCACAGAACAGGGAATAGACCTATTTTTAAATGGTCTTCTGCACTGGAAGTTAGGGGACGCTATTGCTAAATATTAATTTTAGGAAAGAAAGAATTTTCAGCTTTGTAATTTTTTAAAAATTAATTAATTTATTTATTTTTTGGCTGCACTGGGTCTTCGTTGCTGTGCGTGGGCTTTCTCTAGTTGTGGCGAGTGGGGGCTACTCTTTGTTGCGGTGCACGGGCTTCTCACTGCAGTGGCTTCTCTTGTTGTGGAGCACCGGCTCTAGGCGCGCAGGCTTCAGTAGTTGTGGCACGCGGGCTCAGTAGTTGTGGCTCGCGAGCTCTAGAGCACAGGTTCAGTAGTTGTGGTGCACGGGCTTAGTTGCTCCACAGCATGTGGGATTCTCCCAGGCAGGGGCTTGAACCTGTGTCCCCTGCATTGGCAGGTGGATTCTTAACCACTGCACCACCAGGGAAGTCCAATATAGTGGAATATTATCCTGCTATAAAAAAGAGTGAAATACTGATACAGGCCACAATATGGATGAAGCTTGAAAATATTATGGTAAGTGAAAGAAGCCAGTCACAAAAGACAACATATTGTATGATTCCATACATATGAAAGTTCAGAATAGGGAAACCTATAGACAGAAAGTTGATTACTGATTGCTTAGGGTTCAGGGGAAATAGGATGGTGATAACCAAAGGGTAAGAGGTTTCTTTCTGAGGTGATAAAAATGTTTAAAAAATTGGGGCTTCCCTGGTGGCGCAGTGGTTGAGAGTCCGCCTGCCGATGCAGGGGACACGGGTTCGTGCCCCGGTCTGGGAGGATCCCACGTGCCACGGAGCGGCTGGGCCCGTGGGCCGTGGCCACTGGGCCTGCGCGTCTGGAGCCTGTGCTCCACGACGGGAGAGGCCACAACGGTGAGAGGCCCGTGTATCACAAAAAAAAAAAAAAAAGTTTAAAAAATTGACTGTGGTGATAGGTACACAAATCAGTGACTATACCAAAAACCAGTGAACACTTTAAATATGTTAACTGAATAGTATGAATTCTATGTCAATAAAGTTGTTAAAAAATAATAAGTCTGAAAAACACTTTAAAAGATCATCCTGGGAATTCCCTGGTGGTCCAGTGGTTAGGACTCCGCGCTTTCACTGCCGAGGGCCTGTGTTTGATCCCTGGTCGGGGAACTAAGATCCCACAAGCCGTGTGGCCAAAACAATAAAATAAAGTATAATAATAATAATAAAATGGATACCTTAAAAAAATATATATATCATCCCATGAAAAGCACCTGGACACATACTCATCTGATTTAGGTTCTAACCATGGATACTTTTGCCAACACTCAGTGGAAGAACCAGGATAGGTCAGACTTAATCACAGGCTGGATCCCCTGCACCAGTAGTTTTCATATGTTTAGTGCCTATCAGAATCACCCAAGAGCCTGTTAACAATACACAGTCCTGAACTCCATCAAGAGAGATTTGGTAGGACAGAGATGAAGACCATGAATCTGCTTTGCTATATACCCACATGTGCCTAGTGTAGATGGATAGCAAACACATTTAATACAAACATTTCCCTGTACTGTGCTATCTGGATGAAACCCATCAGATTTAATCTACATTTCTAAATAAATTCCAAAATGCTGAACATATACCCTAGTTAACAGAAAAAGGGGAAAAAATAGCCTCCAAACTTTTGAAAAGTAGTCCAGAGGTGACTGCATAATTTCCAGATTTCTCATTTGAACAAAAGGGCTAGCTAGCTCTAGAGAAAAAACCATAAATAGCCATAAAAGCACAGAGCAGGACTACATCCTTATATAATGACCCACTTAAATCAAAAGGCCTCAGTATAGACCACACCACAAATACCTGGTACTACTAACTGGAGAATATTTACTCTTGCACATTTTAATGGTTATAATTTAGAACCTTATATCCTGTCATCCCATTACTTTACTAGACTCTAGTTAAAAACCATCTTTAAACTGAAGAGATTTTGTATGAACAATATATAGTTTTTTAAATGAAGGAATGGGCTTTTGGAATTTAAAAAAGTAGAGAAATGAAGTACTAGTAGACATTTTCAATAGAAAATATATAAAAATAAAAAACTTCTAGAAGTTCCTTACTTGGTATTTCATCTGGAAAATGTAGAAATTCCAAAGCAACTCCCTTCCACCACCTCACCTAAAAAAAGGGGGATTCTAAGTCCAGAAGAGACACGTCTCTTATGAACTCCATCCCTTGGGGGTGGGGCGCAACATGCTTTCTAGACCTTCGGTTTATTACTCTTGCTTCCTATTCAAACCTGAACAGCTTATTTCCTGGTTTTCTAGTTGGAAGCAGATACAAAGCAGCAAATTAGAAGTAAAGAACTACTAGAAGACACCATGACAGTAGAAAGCGACAGCCAACTCTGTGACAATAAGGAAGAAGACTCAGTAAGACTATAAAAAGTAGACATAGAGGGCTTCCCTGGTGGCGCAGCGGTTGAGAGTCCGCCTGCCGATGCAGAGGACACGGGTTCGTGCCCCGGTCCGGGAGGATCCCACATGCCGTGGAGCGGCTGGGCCCGTGAGCCATGGCTGCTGAGCCTGCGTGTCTGGAGCCTGTGCTCCGCAACGGGAGAGGCCACAGCAGTGAGAGGCCCGCGTACCGCAAAAAAAAAAAAAAAAAGTAGACATAGAAATACAACCTTACTTGGAAAAGAAGCTGCTAAAGGCATTACTGTATTAGAGCTCAGAGTAAAACTTCCCATTCCTCCAAAGCTAATCTCTCCATCTTCTGGAAACTTCTCCCATGTCCTCCAGAATCTTGCTCCATGAATCATCCTCTCTTCCTTCCATATATTGGCCCTCTTCTTGCCTAAGGACTCCTTCCCTTCATAAGAAAAATATTCTCAAGTCTCTTCCAAATAACACAAAAGAGCCCTTCTTTCACCCACACTCTCTTCTAGTTAACTTTCTTCTTTCCTTCAGAGGCAAGGTTTTGGTAAGAACAGCCTCTACTTGCTACCTCTCCTCCCTCACCACTCATTTATCTTCTAGCTGGCTGCAACACAATTGTCTTCTGACCTCTTACTCCACGGTACCTGCTGCTCTCACACAGGTCACTGGTGCTCTGCTAACTGCCAAAGTCAACTGACTTTCTACTCTTGGCTCCGTTGAGCAGTCTGAGACATCAGATCCAACAGTGACCAGTTCCTTCCTGAAACTCCCTCTTTGCTTAGAGTCTGTGATGCCACACTCAGTTGGATTCTTCAGTTCTGGGATGCCAATGGAATGTACGCAAAAAAGCGGGAGAAGGGTTCATGATCAAATAGATTTAGGAAATATGGTATTAAGTTAAACAGGTTTCTCTACTACAGGATTTCTCATATTTCTCAGGATTTCTCACATCAATACTGATGCGTATTGTGACTCTACAAGATGGGGTCAGCATTTGTAGAGTCAAACTTACATCCCAAACTTACTTGATTCTAGAACCCCCTCCCTTTTAAAGAACTATCTCATAGGACAAATGGAGGAACATATTTTGGGTAACATTGTTCTTGATGTTCTTTTTCAGTCTTATCTGCAGGATCTTCTTCCTCCACTAGCCTCTCAAATGTCTAAGTTTCTCAAAAGTTCACATTTAGTGCTTCACTTATCTCATGCCTTAGTCCTCCACTTATCTCACCTTATACATTCACCGTAAGTGACCTCATTTACCCTCATGGTTTCAACCCAACTCTAAAGTCCACAAGTGACTCTGACGCTTACTAACTTGTGCAACCACGGATCTTGGTTTCATAATCTATAAAATGGGAATAATGATAACTAATTCATAAGGACCAAATGCATGATGTATATAAAGTATTTACCACAGTGTAGTCACACATTTACACCTTTAAGCAGAAGCTCAGTAAATGGTCACAATCATTTTCTCTGTCTCCAGTCTAGATCTTCTTGCTGAGCAGCAGATGGATTTATCCAACTTGGGACTTTCCCTCAGTTGTTTCATATATACCTTAAACTCAGGATACTCACCTCCCACCCTACCATCTAAACTGACCCCTGCACACCCTAGCTGGGTGAACAGCACTATTCTCTCCACCCAGCTGCCCAAACCTGAAACACTGAAGCCATACTCTAGACTCTTCCTTTTCAATTACCATCCTTTCCTCTGCCTACCAATTTAGTAACTAAGTAGACTTGGCTTCCCTCCAATACGTTTTCTGATGGCTAACTTTCAAAAGCACGAAATCTGATCACACCACTCCTCCTCTTAAAATTCTTCAATATTTCCTCATGGTTTTCAGGATAAAATTCAACCTGCTAATGTATTACAGAAGCCTCTTCATAATATGTCCTCTTTAGTTTCATCTCTCTCCATGCCCCATCCTGACATACACTCCCCACTCCAAACAAATCCAATCATGTGTATTTCTACAAATGATCATACTGTCATGTCTTCCCACATCCTATCTTGTCCATAAAGTCAATTCAACCCTACTCCTACCTACTTTATTGATGGTTAATTCCAAATGGTCTTTTTCATGAGTTTATTTGTTATCTCATTCTTATCCTTTAAATTTTCTCTGTAACAAATGTAAAACACAGCCTATAAATTTAAATATCCATCCTCAACCTATTTAATGCTATGAAATACAAGGAATCCATCCAATATGCTTAGGTAAAATTATCAGCCCCAGAATTGTCTTATTTTTGTAATGAGGAAATCTATAATTAAATTAGATCAACATTCCTTCACTGACATATATTTATTACATATTTATTACATTCCGACACTAAGAGGGTTACAAAAAGGAGCAAGAAAATTTCCTTACCTCAGTCTAATGAGAGAGGCTGACCCTTAAACAAATAACCCCAATATAATGCTATAAATATATGTAGTTGTATAAAATTTCTATGAGAAAACAAAGGAAGAAATGACTAACTTATGTGAGGTAGTTTCAAAGAATATTAATGGGAACAAATTCCAAATAAAATATTTTCCCTCTCAGTAAACACTCACCCAATAAATATCAAGATAAATTCCAGTTCTATCATAGAGTGGCCATATGTCCCAGTTCGCACTTCCTAGTTAACATCTGCCACGCAGTGAAATGACCACTAGCACCCCTTTCATTCCCATTATCATCCTGGTTTGGAATAAACTATAAGGTCACTTTATCATCCATTTCCTGTTCCCCTAAAACCAATCTCAATAATTTGGTTTTTTTGCTCTGAAGGTTATTTCTATCATTTAACATCTTTAACGTCTTGAGGGGGGAAAAAAGTATCTAATTTTAACTACTCTGTCTCTGAGATGGATCAGCTCAAAATATTCTTCAGTTTTACTACCTCTTTCTCCCTCTCTCCCCCTCACATTTGCTGTGAAAGGAGACTATCTTCTTCAGCCTTAGGTAGGGAGAGGCATCTAGGAGAGGTAGGAAACAATGGAGGAACTCTATGTTAAATTTACATGTTGAATACTTTTTGAGAATATCTCTTAAGGTAAAAATAGAGAATTCAATTTAAGCCTCCAAAAAAATAAACTAATGAAAGTTTATTTTTTAACCAACACAATGAATGTTCTTTTTAAATGGTCATCTTAAGAGGTTCTACGATATCCCACTATTGGAAATATTTTTGGAATATCTGCTTGGAAACTGTGTTTAAGCCAGTTCATGACTCACAAAAACTTCTCTCACTAACTTATAGACAGGCCTATCTTCATTTCCTTTCTTTTACTAAAATTATTAATTTTGTAAATGGGCTTTAGAGTCCACTTCTCTGCTATGCATCTCCCTGCCAAATCCCTTAAACAGTCTCTCATTGTGCCATCTGCCCCAGGGTTATGTACCAACTCTTGTCCCACAACTTTGAAGGCAGGGCCTGATTATTTTAAACATTCTTACACCCTTAGGGCCTGAAATATGAAAGACACTCAACTAAGCTGTTTTAGATTGGTTAATTAATATTCATCAGATATGGATATGAGTTATTTTTGGCTATTTCCAAAAATCAAATTCACCTTCAAAGGAGATTTGCTACCTTTGGAGATACTTAAAAGAACTGAAGGCAATGCCAAAAAAGGAGCTCCAAAGATACTAAGCAAAGTTGCAACATTTGCACAAATACATTGTCCACTTCCCTTGGGGACTAGACAACAGTCTTTTGAATGTATAAGCTAATCTTATTACTCAAATCCTGGAACTCCTTAACTGAAATCTTCCAGATAAATAAAGAAAAAACTTAAAGTCCAGAGCCAAATTGGCTACTCTTCATCAACATCTGCCTTAAACGTTTTCTTGCTTTTAAAAACTCTCTAATTCTCTCCAAGATAAGACTAGCAATCAAAGTGCATCAACGCTGCCAAAACCTTAATTACGTTTAATCCTTTCCCTAAGTTTTTCATCAAGAGTTTCTCCAAACCTCTCTTAGCTTTAGAAGATTTATTATTAAAAACTATACTCTTCCTTATTGTAAAAACGACTTACGTTTCAATACAACTTCTCTTATAGGAAATTTAAAACATCTCCAAATCTCTGTAAGTAGGAAAAGAAATGTCTAAGTATCTTTCCAGTTATCCATACTTCTCCCCCTTTTACTAGCAAACAGTATTTCCTGGTATCATGGCAATACCTGCACAGCTCTAAAGATACAAAAATCAAGTCTCCATTAGACCTAGTTCCATAACCACAGTAAGATTAAAAAAAAAAAAAAGAAACACCATAAAATAAGACTCAGTAGCTGAATTTAATTAACTCTAAATGGATAAATCATCCAATCGAAAATGAATGGGTCTCAAAGGACATTAGGAGAAAAATAATCACAGATAAGAGAGACTGTTATATATTTGAAGTCTTAAAAGTATAAGCTAATTATAACTCATATATTGTAAATGCCACACAAATTCCCATGGTCATATAGCAGTGATATTTAACGATTCTTACTATTAACCTTCTGGAACCAGGTACCTACCTGTACACAGATTCCTAAGAATTCCCAATGTGAGTTAAATTCTATGGGAAAATTGTCAGTATCTGTTATTACTAGTTCTCATATTGAGCAAAGAAACACCCACCCCATTACTCACATACTACATCACTACATGAGTCACTTTAAAACAAGATTTTCCTCCCTCGTTTAAAAACAAGACAACTCTATACCAAGCAATGAGTGATAAGGTACAAATTTAGACAACTTTACTTCCAGTAGAATATACCTGACAGCACTTGAACAAAAGGATATTACTGATCTTAGAGTTTTACTTTCTATCACGGTTATTCTTACTTTTAAATTCTGGATCCTCAAGAAAAACATTCAGAGGTTGCATCCTTGCCCATAGTAACCTGCAAAATAAGTACTTCCTCTGAGAAAAGGGGGGTCTATTTGTCTTCCTACATGGCAATTTCTTAAGCTATGCCTTACTCTTTATATGATTAATTATATTTGAAGCACCACAATCTGACCCAAGCAACTAAAGTCCCAAAGTATTTTAAGCAACAACTGCATGTTATTCAGAGAGTAAGTGTACAAAGATTATTATATCATTATATACATAATAAGTACTTTTTGTCAGTGGTATAAGATCTTGTCAGACATATGTGTCAATGCTGTAATACAGATCACCTGTATCATTTACAGTTCAGTGTAGCTTTACTTGAATACGATTAACATCCTTGATGATTGACTTCCCACGTGAATTTTATCATTAGGGCTTCCTGACATCTTGCATTCCACTTAATATCACTTTGTCTTTTAAAAACCTTTACATCATAAATTTAAAAGCAAGCAAAAATTTTTTTGCATTAAAAAAATCAAAATATTCTTCTGTGTAAATGACATACATCCAACTTGAACAACAAAAAAGAAAAAATTAGCATATGTGGGGGAATCATGTTAATTTGGGCTTATAAATTTGGAGGCAGTAATGTTAGTTTTCCCTTGAAATACAATTCATAACCCTCATCTTAACCCCTAAAATAGTGACATTATTCCCTTGGCTACACTCATCTGTTATAAATTTTGGCTGGTGTGGCAGGAAAAAAGAATCATCACTGGCCATGTTGCACATCAGGAGTCAAGCTGAGCCCTGGACAACTTCAATTTCTTCATCCTAAAACAGCACATGTTATACCTATGCTAGCAGCAATAGCTACCATTTATTGAAGGCTTAAAAGGGCCAGGTTCCATGCTAAGCATCTCACAAATAATAACTCTCGAGTTGCATCACATATGCATTTAATTTATGCTAAGTTGATTACATGTGCTCATAAGAGAATAAATATGAATGAAAATATAAGTTATGTTACAGCTCACATGACTTTACATGCCATTACATTCAACAAGTTCATGCAGGGGCTTCTCTGGTGGCCCAGTGGTTGAGAATCTGCCTGCCAATGAAGGGGACATGGGTTAGATCCCTTGTCCGGGAAGATCCCACATGCCGTGGAGCAACTAAGCCCGAGTGCCACGACTACTAAGCCTGCACTCTAGAGCCCGAGAGCCACAATTACTGAGCCCACGTGTCACAACTACTGAAGCTCACGTGCCTAGAGCACGCGCACCTCAACAAGAGAAGCCACTGCAATGAGAAGCCCGCGCACCACAACGAAGAGTAGACCCCACTCACCGCAACTAGAGAAAGCTCATGTGCAGCAACGAAGACTCAACGCAGCCAAAAATAAATAAATTAATTAATTTTTAAAAAATGCATGCAACAAAATGAGCATGAGATGGGAGAAACTGTGTCCCCTCAGACAGTCTCAGTTACAGAGTTGTATGCCCAAATCATGAATACTGTTCTTTATGGGTGATTTAAGAGATGTTTTTCAAGGGTAATTTTGACTATAATTTGATTTTTTCCTATATGTTAACTTTCAAACCCTGCTAAGGTGGGACTTCACTGTATCTCATTTGGTCTTCATAAAGAATCTGTGAAATAAGTACAAATATTAACCTCATTTTGCAGAAGAATTAACAAGCAGAGAGACCGTGCAACTTGCTTGGCAGAGATAGGATCCAACTTAGGTCTTTCTGATTCCAGAGCCTCTGCACTTAACCACTATGCTATACCGCAATATTATATGCCCATTTTCCAGATGAAGAATGAGAGGCACAGAAAGATTAAGCAAACTTGTCCAATATTATACTGCTAACAAGTCTTCATACCAGGACTTAAATGCAAGCTTTCTTTTTTAAAAAAATATTTATTTATTTATTTATTTATTTTTGGCTGCTTTGGGTCTTTGTTGCTGCGTGTGGGCTTTCTCTAGTTGCAGCAAGCCGGGGCTACTCTTTGTTGCGGTGTGTGGGCTTCTCATTGCAGTGGCTTCTCCTGTTGCACAGCATGGGCTCTAGGCACGCGGGCTTCAGTAGTTGTGGCACATGGGCTCAATAGTTGTGGCTCTCGGCCTCTAGAGTGCAGGCTCAGTAGTCGTGGCACTCGGGCTTAGCTGCTCTGTGGCATGTGGGATCTTCCCAGACCAGGGCTCCAGCCCATGTCCCCTGCATTGGCAGGCGGATTCTTAACCACTGCGCCACCAGGGAAGTCCCAAATGCAAGCTTTCTAATTTCAACACTCTTTCTGCATTATGAAAAGATATCTCTTTTCCACTAGGCTACCCTGGAAACCTAATAAAATAACTAACTGATAGAAGCCAGAGCAAGTAGTAGAGTACTAAACTAGGGCGGGGCGGGGGGGGCTGTGATAATGTGTCCACAAACTAGTGGCCCACAAGATAAGTCTGTGCCATGGATGTGTTCTGTTTAGCTCTCAAGATACATTTCTTTAAATTTCATTAGTTGTTATGATAGATAAAGTTTGACAACAGACATTCCAAACATCCTTCTCCCTTGCTGCCACTCAATGATTATTATGGAAAGTCATATAACTGCACTTCCCAGGCTCTCTTGCAGCTAGAGATAACCATGTGACCTATGTTCTGGCCAGAGGCTTAAAGAGAAGTCGGCTAGGAATGGGGTTGGTTTCCAGGAAAACTTTTGCTTTCCTAATTAAAAGTAAAGCTAACTGCTGGCACTGTACCTTTCACCCCTTCTTGCATCAAACATGGATGTACTGCCTGGAGCTACAACAGACATCTTTTATGTGGAGACAAGTATAAAAATGGGAATCCAACATACTATCAATGGTAGAACCTAAAGACATAGAGAGCTTGGATCCTTATGGTATTGTTAAGCTGCTGAATGAGTTAGTCCTGAACTATATATCTTTGGATTTCCTGCTAGACAAGCCAAAAATATTCTTATGTTTTAAACGGTCTTTTGTTACTTGTAGCCAAAATATCATTCCCAGACAATTCAGTTGCCAACACTGAAAAATCAAGAGATTTCACGTAACAGTCTGCATTACTAGTGTTTCTTGAAATAGAAGACTTTTGCCACAACACTGGGTCTGCACTCTCACTTGGTCACAATTGGCAGCCCCTGACAATACAGCTTAAAGTCTCCAACTTGCCAGAAGCCTCATTTGGCTAATTTCATTAATTTTGGTCACCTGCATAATCCCACCACCACATTTAAATGTGTGACCTTCTGTATTATACCTCTCAGTAGGTCTAGCCTAGAACCCAGGTGCCTACTTGAATGCCTAGCATTGCAGAAAACCTCCAATCAATTACTACTAAAGATGTAGTACAGAGCTTTTACTATAGCAAAAACTCTCCTGAAACTGCCCAAAAGATGAGTTATTCTGAACTTTATCACTAGAACCAAACTAGAAACTATTTAACAGGAGTTAGAATAGTCAATTTTCTAGTTCTGGAACTCTGTGAAACCCAAGGAAGCAATATTTATGAATAAACCCCAAGATTTCAATAGTCATCAAAGGTCCAAAAAACCTGCTGGATTTGTTCCATAGAAGTAGCAAGGAAATATAAAAATCACTGCATCCAATTCCTCAAACAAGAGACTGGGTTGTGATTCAGTAATCTTAACAATAAGGTGAGCTTGCACCACCACTGTACATTACTGGTAAAAGGTTTAGGGTTCTGATGTCCAAAACTATTAAGCCAGAATTTTACAAAAACTCAAATGTCACAGGTGAGAGATGATGTTGGGGGACATTTCAAAAAGGCTATCATTTAGGATAGCAAAATAATGGAGACTTTCACTAGAAGCAGTCTCAAAAAATGACACACAACTCTCAGAAGAAAATTCCTTGTCAATTCTTTGGACAAATAATATAAATGAATGGCTGAATTATTTTAAATATCACTCATGTGTGTCACTGAGCATTAAATTTTGGACTCATATGCTTAGTGCAAAAGGTCACTGCACCTTTATCCAAAAAGAATTTTAATAGCTTTAAGGGTAGCCGTAGATAACCACAAACTACAGTTTTCACTATCTTCAAGTGCACTTCATTACATATCACTTCATTACCATTACAGAGATGGTTGTGCTAATTTCAATCCAGGGTGTACAACTTCTCATAAAGTGACCCATGTGAAAGTAATACATATTTGACACAATTCAGTAAAGACCCAAATATATCACCTATAATAAGTTCACTTTGGAAGCCAAGCTTCCAAATCATATAATCATATTAAATTTAAAAATTAAATACTATTATATAATAATGTGCAAAAAGCAAAGAATTAAATCTACTTAACATTAGTAATCACTAGCAGCTACCTAACACTATGCTATAGTCCTAGACATTGTGCTAAGCTTTCATTTAGTTATTTCATGAAAGCCAACATAAATCCTGTAATATAAGGAAACTGAAGCTTAGAAAGGTGATTTTCCCAAGGTCTACACCTAATAAGTGGGAGAGCTGGGATTTTAACTCCAGAATCTGGCTCTAGAACTTAGAGTCAATTTAACCACTATGCTACGATACAGCCTACTTCCTTAAGAACAAGAATTTAAGACAGAAAATCATTATTAAGTTAGCCAGAGAGAGAAACTGTCCTTTGAGGTCTGGATTTGGCAGTGAAGAAAAGTATACTCAGGGCCAGTGTACAGAATACTTTTCTTCTGAGGAATATAATCAAGAAAGTTTTAGCAGCATTAAAAAAATTCATTATTTCAATATCACTGTCACATTGGCTACTGATCTTGAAGAAATTCTGCTCTCAATTTCATGAATGGTATTTCAGAAAGTCAATAATAAATCAAGTGAAGTAGGCAAAAAGGAAAATGAGAAAAGAGAACTTCCTAATTTTAGGGAGGCGTCAAGAGATAATTATCTTATAAGGTATTTTCTCAACTATTGACCCAACTATTGTCAACTATTGACATTTTCAAATAACATTTTTGTATATTTGAATATCTTCCAAAGGCAACTGTCCATTTCAATAATTTCTTTCCTTGTCTTTGAATTAGGACCACATGTAATCCCATTCTACACTACAAGGTTTCACTTTGGAGTCCACACAACTATTGCAGAAAAGTTATTTCTAATTAGAAAATCACTATTACAGTTATTTCAGAAATGTGAGCCACAAAATAGAATACAAAATTTTAAAGTACAAAATCAAATGGGAGATTTCAGCATATAAGAATAAAGAATAAAACACAGAACCTCAATCATCCAATTTTCTACATCACACGTTCAAGATAAGGCAAGTTGTTTTAAAAAGTACACTGTACTAGAAGCTTAAATGATATAAAGTCTTATGCACAGCAGGAACTTAATAAATGTTTGCAAGTGAATGCTATTCAGTAAAGTGAAAAAAAATCTATGGAAAAAACAGAACGAAACAAAAACGTAAGCCTGGGACCTGTTAAAACACTATCTTCCTCTAAGTGCCATGAATCACCTGAAAAGACAACTGGAAACAAACCAAAGACTAATTTGGTGAGTAATACCTCTCTTTTTAACTTTCCATGTACTGGCATTCTAAACAAGCTCATGAAACAGAGAGGTTCAAATCATCCTTGGGCCTTTAAACTTCTTCACTTTGCACCACAACTATAGTCTTTTATAAGACAATTTTAAGAAGACTTCTCATGGTTTTGTTTAATAAAATTTTCTTGTTTTAATCTTATAGATTAAAATCCTACAAAAAATGGTGCTTAAATGGAAATCTCCTAAGCATATGTTCTTTCTCCTAAGAGCCCTATATTTAATTTTCAAGGTTCTATATCCCACAAGAATGTTTTGTAGGCAAGTGGAGGAGTTCCTGGATTTTTCAGCCACACCTTGCCTAACCAGACTTCCTTTACAGCCAGCACAATTTTCTTTGAAGTTTAATTGGAAACCACAGAATCAGCATAAAAATGCTGAGTTGAGAAAGTTGAAGCTTGTATAGACAGATCAAAAAGGCAAATCAAAATATTGTCCTTATAGAAATCTTAATGCAATTTTTTTCAGTACTCTAAGAAGAAATAGGTTGTTTCTATTTTCTGACACGTTCAATAATAAAAACTGTAATCAAAGTGCGACCAAAGTCTGAACCAAAGCTCTCTTGTTATACCATATGTGAGTTCATCCAGTTGCTTTAGAAATGCATCTTCAAAAAGCTGCATTCAATTTCTACTGTCAACTGCTTGGTATAGCTGGATTAGACAGATCATTCTTCTCACCTATTGTTTCCTTATACAAAGATATATTTAAACCCATAAATACATTCAGTGTCCTCAGAGTCTCCATATTTTAAAAATATCTATTTACAATAGCCAGGACATGGAAGCAACCTAAGTGTCCATCAACAGATGAATGGATAAAGAAGATGTGGCACATATATACAATGGAATATTAGCCATAAAAAGAAACGAAATTGAGTTATTTGTAGTGAGGTGGATGGATTGGACCTAGAGTCTGTCATACAGGGTGAAGTAAGTCAGAAAAAGAAAAACAAATACTGTATGCTAACACATATATTTGGAATCTAAAAACAAAAACAAAAAATGGTCATGAAGAACCTAGGGACAAGACGGGAATAAAGATGCAGACCTACTAGAGAATGGACTTGAGGAAACGAGGAGGGGGAAGGGTAAGCTGGGACAAAGTGAGAGTGGCATGGACATATATATACTACCAAATGTAAAATAGATAGCTAGTGGGAAGCAGCCGCATAGCACAGGGAGATCAGCTTGGTGTTTTGTGACCACCTAGAAGGGTGGGATAGGGAGGGTGGGAGGGAGGGAGACGCAAGAGGGAGGAGATATGGGGATATATGTATATGCATAACTGATTCACTTTGTTATAAAGCAGAAACTAACACACCATTGTAAAGCAATTATACTCCAATAAAGATGTTAAAAAAATCTTTCAATTTCTGTTTTATTTTGCTACATGATTCATAACCTCGATCATTAAAAACACCAACATATTCAGTCTATGATACAAACTAAGGTGGCCACTTACAGTGGCTACCATATAGCCAAACATTCAACAGATGAATATGCTGCTGGACTTGCCTGGTGGCACAGTGGTTAAGAATCCGCCTGCCAATGCAGGGGACACGGGTTTGAGCCCTGGTCTGGGAAGATCCCACATGCCGCGGAGCAACTAAGCCCGTGCGCCACAACTACTGAGCCTGTGCTCTAGAGCCTGCGATCCACAACTACTGAGCCCGTGTGCCACAACTACTGAAGCCCGCACGCCTAGAGCCCGTGCTCCGCAACAAGAAGCCACCGCAGTGAGAAGCCCGTGCACCACAACGAAGAGTAGCCCTGCTCACTGCTACTAGAGAAAGCCCACGCGCAGCAACGTAGACCCAGTGCAGCCAAAAATAAAATAAATAAATTTTAAAAAAAATGCTGCTAAGCATGGCCTAGAAAACTGATAAGCTCTCAAGTGAAAAAATTTTTTAAAGATTACAGTTACATTATTATTCTGTATGGTGCTCTAGGGTCATTACAAAATCAAACATAACATACTTTGTCATGGAGATTGGCATCTAGAGCTGAGATTCCCCAATATTTAAAATATAGCTATTATTGAGTTAAAAAATACAAAAGAAAGAAAAAAGGTAAAGAGAAACTAACCCTTGAAATAGGCTATTCATTTGAATTATACTGCCATAAAACAAATATCCTCCCCACCAAATTTGTGTTATAACGAAAAATTGCTTAATAACCAAACAGCAACTCTAAATCACCATCATTATAAAAATGACTAATACTTCATAAGTGCATGCTAATTTGGTGCCAGGCATGATGCTAAGGCATTCTCTCATTTAATGCTTATTTCTGTGAAAGAAGTACTATTATTACCCCTATTTTACAGATGGGCAAATTGAAGCATAGAACAGTTAAGTGAGTTGTCTAAGTCTAGTAAGTTGTAAAGGCAGGGTTCAGATCCAGGCAGACTGTTTCCAGACCTTACACTCTTTACCACTATGCTAGACTGCTTCATGTTGCTACAGGCATTTCTGAAGGGCTAAGAAGAGAGAAATGAAAATACTTTTAGGGATTTCCCCACTCCCATGTGATTTATACTAGAATCATTGGCAAATACAATTTTTATTCTAAACCACAATCACTTTCTTAAACTCCAAAGAATCAATGAGCTTCCCTAATAGACTAAGATAATGTGTTATGAGTTGCTAACCTGTGGTTTACTTTAATTCCTGCCTGAGATGTGCTAAATATCGTAAATGTGAAAAAAGGGCTCTCCCAAATTGTTGCTCTTGTTGTCTGAAGCAACAAGTGGAAAATCATTGCTCTAATAATTAACTTGCGCAGAAATGTCTTCCCTTAAAGTTCAATAAATATAATTTCATACATTCACCTATATGAAGCAGTAAAAAAGAGGTGGTTGTTTTTCTTTAAGTGGGGGAAGGTATAGAGGTGGGAGAGGAAGAACAGGCAAGGGGCAAGGTAATATCTACAAACACACATTTTGCAAAGATAGAAGCTTCAGTATCTGGTTACCATGCCTTAGACAACAATATCTTACAATAATCACCCTGTAGAGAAAACTGGCTTCTAATTGTAAATGGAACTGAAAGAGATTAATATTTAGAAGTAATAAACGTATCTTTCATTTTCTTAGCTGCAAAAATCTTTTGCTCCTCCAACTTTTCCAATTGATCTGTTAAATATTCCCTGTCCAGCATGCCCTACAGAATTGGTATCTTCTTCCCATGTTCACACTTGGTTTGTGCCTCTCCTATTGCCCTCACCATACTAGGGTTTGCTTTGTTTTGTTTTGTTTTAATTCATGCTTAGCTTATAGCTGCCTTCCCCTACTAGACTTTTAAATTCTAAGGCAAGGATAATGCCTTATATCATCCCATAGTGCTTGAGAAGGTTCTCAACAAACTTCTGCTGAACTGAGTTTATCAAGTACCAAGGCATAAGCAGCAAAATGACTCAAATTGCAGTGACTTAAACTAAAGGAGGACAAACAGGAAGCGAAATGGTCCAAAAAAAAAAAAAGAAGAAGAAGAAGAAATCAAACGGCACCTAGTAGTTGGTCTCTGAGTGTGACAACCAAAGTTTAAATCCCGGCTTTGCCACTCCTAGCTGGGGGAGTCCAGACACCTCTCTGAAAAATCAGTTTCTTCATCTGTAAAATGGGAACAATTATAGTACTTCTTCAAATCATTGTTGTGATGCCTGTTAGTGCTGAATCCAGTGTCTACAGCACAGCAAACACTTGAAAAATGGTAGCTATGCAGTTATACTTTAAGGTTTCTTGCTCATATCACAAATTTTAACAAATTCACTTTAAAGGAAAGCCAAAGTAAGGGCACATGTGTTACAGTTCAAAAGAAGTTATCTTTGCTTCTTCAGCCCCATTTTCTGCACTTTACACAGCATCAACACTGTACTGCTTGTGGCTTCCAGCACACACGGGCCATTTCTGGCCCTGTGCCTTAAGTTCATGCTTAGAAATGCCTGCCTCCCTCCTGCTACTCACCCTCTAATTGCTGGTCAACTCCACTCACTCGTTAAGGCTCAACTCAGTAGTCCTTGCTGGCCTTCCCTCTCTTCCTCAAGGCTTATACATCAATTGTGATTACTACATTGTAATATAATTACTTATTTAATACCAATCTTTCCACTATACTGTAAGCTTCCTGAGGCCAGGGACTAACTGGCTGCTGGATCCCCAATCTTGGCATGAATAAGTAAAGAAATAGATACCTTCAGAATCAAGTATAGCACAGGATACAAAAAGGTGCTAAATTACCTTTTAAAAAAAATGAATCAAACAGCTCCAAAAAATCTAGGCTGTAACACAGTACATTACTTCTGCCCATTTCTTTCTAAGCATATCCTCTCCCACCAAGTAAGTGAAATTATTTCACTTTCAGAAAATCAAGGGAACCATGGGACTTTCATTACATTTCAGAGCCAAGATCACCTCACCTTACTTTCTCTTGACAAACAGGAAAATGAGGGGCACTGTGAATAGCAGCTATACTGCTCAGCTGCACAAGAAAATGCAGGGCAGTTTGTAAATGTATCTGAAAAAGACACGGTGCTGAGAACCAGAGTAAGAAAATGGATTGCATTACCTGCACAAAACAGCACTCAGTACCTATTTGCTGATTAACAAGATTCCTTAGGTCTCACCTCCCATGTACACCTGACCTCTGGCATATTTCAAATTGGGTAGAGTCATATCAATAATCAAACTGCTTGGTTTTTTTTTTTTGAAATAGTTTCCCTACTACAGCTAGGTTTCTTGAATGAATGAACAAATAAATCAAACACATGGACATGAGAATGCCTACTATGGGCTAGGCACTGTGTAGCCAACATGACAGCAGGCATTTAATGGAAAAACTGCAAAGCTCTAAGCTGCTGGAACCTGGAACGATATGCAATGGTGATACACAGAAAGGTAGTGTGGGCTCTGCATGGTGCCTTTTTCAGACAGGGCATAATCTAGAATCTGCTCCCTCTCACTAAAGCCAGATAGAAAGGACAAGAGACTTGAAGACACATTTTAAGTACCAAAGAACTGCTCTTCCTCTGGACTTTCCAGATACCAGTCAAATTTTAAAATCTAAGCTAGTTTAAGTTTATTTTCTGTCCACACAACTTTTTTTTTTTATAAATTGACTTATTTATTTTTGGCTGCATTGGGTCTTCGTTGCTGCGCACAGGCTTTCTCTAGTTGCAGTGAGCGGGGCCTACTCTTCATTGCGGTATGCGGGCTTTGCACTGCGGTGGCTTCGCTCGTTGCGGAGCATGGGCTCTAGGTGCACGGGCTTCAGTAGTTGTGGCTCGCAGGCTCTAGAGCACAGGCTCAGTAGTTACGGCGCATGGGCTTAGTTGCTCCACAGCATGTGGGATCTTCCCGGACAAGGGATCGAACCCGCGTCCCCTGCGCTGGCAGGCATACTCCTAACCACTGCACCACCGGGGAAGTCCCTGTCCACACAATTTAATGAATACTAAATAATATGTGCTAACCTAACTAAAATCCTGTGGGAAGAGCAATGGAACTTCACTGGAACACACTCTAGCTTATACCCTAATGTAGTATTTCCCAGAGATGGAATTAGAAAAAAGGAGTGATTGTTTCATAAAATGAACTGGGACAAGTTAACTATTTGGAACAAAATTAATTTAATATTTATCTCACACCATGCAGTAAAATTAAGTATAAAAATAATCTATAAAACAATTTAAGAAAATATCAGTGAATATTTCTCTACTCTATTGATGGAAAATTGAACTAAGTAGAAAAACAATGGAAACACACATACACAGAGTTTGAGATGACAGCATTAAAATTTTTTAATGTCTGTACATCAAAATGAATAAAAAACAAATAGAACAGAATGGCAAAGGAAAACCAAGGCAAAATGTGTAACATAACAGAAAAACGTTAATATTATAAGTATACAAAGAATATTTACAAATCAATATGGCAAAAATACCTCCACGAAGAAAGCTGGGCTAATCACATGAATGACTTAAAAGACAGGGACTATAAAATAAATAATGGTAAGTATTTGAAAAATGTTCAACCTCTAACTTAAAAAAAAAAGGTAACTCAAAACAATAATAAAATACTAGTGTTGAAGAGAGTTCTGGGGTCAGACACCAGACCTATAATCTTGGGCAATTCATTTTACTTCCTTGAGCCTCAATTTTCTTTGTAAATTAGAGACAATAATACCTAAACCACAGGAGTGATGTAAAAATTAAACAATATAATGAACGTAAGGTACTTAGCACAGTGTTTGGCACACAGTAAATGTTCAGTAAACAAGAGCTCTTAAAATGATAAAGAAAACAAATGATGACAATATTCAGGGCTGATGAGGGTACAATGAAGCAGACATTTTTATACATAGCTCATCAACAAAATTTGATTCAACTTTTATGGAGGACAATTTAGCAATATTTATCAAAAGTCTTAAGGGTAGGGACTTCCCTGGTGGAGCAGGGGTTAAGAATCCGCCTGCCAATGCAAGGGACACGGGTTCAAGCCCTGGTCCGGGAAGATTCCACATGCCGCGGAGCAACTAAGCCCATGCGCCACGACTACTGAGCCTGTGCTCTAGAGCCCGCGAGCCGCAACTACTGAGCCAGTGCACCACAACTACTGAAGCCCAGGCGCTCTAGGGCCCGTGCTCCGCAACAGAGAAGCCACCGCAATGAGAAGCCCACAACAAAGAGTGGCCCCCGCTCGCCCCAACTAGAGAAAGCTCACGCACAGCAACAAAGACCCAATGCAGCCAATAAATAAATAATTTTTAAAAAAAGTCTTAAGGGTGGTCATATTCTTTGGGCTTCTAGAAACAAATCAGTGCTTAAAAACAATGGAAGAACTCAAAATGGAAAAAATTGCTAAATATGACTATATCCATCGATCCATCCATTGATCCACAGTCCAATATTTTTGACCCTGGTGATACAAAAATATGTAAATAGACCCAGTCCCTGGCTTAAAGGTTAGTTGGAGAGATAAGCAATCAAACAGTCAAGTACAATAAAGAGATAAGAGCCACGACGGTAAGTATAGGGTGCTATGTTGCGCACAGAAGTAGCACCTACCATAGTCTGGGAGTGGAGTCAGGGAAGCTTCCCAGAAGAAGTAACATTTAAGCTGAGACCTGAAGGATGAGCAGGAATTAGTCAGGTAAAGAGATGAAGGGAAGGTTTCCAGGAAAAGGGAACAGCATGTGCAAAAGCCTAGAGATCAAAGGGAGCATGGCATGTCAGCGTGACTTGAGCAGTGTGCAAGGCAGGGACTTGGGAAGAGACAAGGCTGAAGAGGTAAGCAAGTAAAAGCCTTAGTAAAAGTCTTGCTAGCAAAACTCTGGAGTGTAGACTTTATTCTAAGGGCAATACAAACAATTAAAAAGCAAAGAGTTTTAATAAATAAAGGGGTAATATTCAAAACGTATCAAGAGAATACACAGATTGAAAAGAATACATAGCTCATAAAATAGAAATACAGGATTATAGTGAAGGTGGAACAACTCTGTAGGTTTATAAAAAATCATTGAATTGGGGCTTCCCTGGTGGCACAGTGGTTGAGAGCCCGCCTGCCGAGGCAGGGGACACGGGTTCGTGTCCCGATCCGGGAAGATCCTACATGCCGCGGAGCGGCTGGGCCCGTGAGCCATGGCCACTGAGCCTGAGCGTCCGGAGTCTGTACTCCACTATCCACTACGGAAGAGGCCCCAACAGTGAGAGGCCCGCGTACCGCAAAAAAAAAAAAAAAAAAAAATCACTGAATTGCACACTTTTTAAAACAGGTTTATTTTAGGGCCTGTAGTCTATACTTCAATAAAATTATCTTTTAAAAAAGTTAACAAAAATGCCTAAAAAACATCTAAAAAATATTCAACTTGTCTAATAATAAAATGCATATCAAGCCAACTAGGTACTACTGTTTATCCTCAAAAATTACCAATGATTAACAATAAAATGAGAATAAGGCTAAGTGTTAATAAGGCTAAGAGAAATGAGCATTCTTACACTATGTTGGTGGGAATAAATGTTAACTGGGAACAACCATCCTAGGAAGTATAACTATGTAACAGGAATCTTAAAATTGTATATACTCTGTGATCCAGTAATTGTATTTCTTGAAATCTTAATAAATGTTCCAAAATGCAGTCAAATATTTGACTGCACAATGATGGTCACTGCAATGTAATTTATAATAGAAAAAAAAGTTAGGAAAAAACCGAGATATTCACCAATAATGGAATGGTTAGAATGAGTTATAACTACTCAACGCAGCCATTTAAGTGATTTGGCAATACATCTATGATATATATAAAACTTTTAAAAAGCATACAAAATTATACATACAGCAGCATTTCAGCTATGTAAAAATACACGCTCAGCTATATGGCATGTATCTTTTATTCTCTTTTCTGTGCTTTTCCATATTTTCCAAATTTCCTACAACTGGCATGTATTATTTCTACAGTTGAAGAAAGTTTCTAAAGCTGTCTTCAAAAAAATTAAAAAGCGTCACTTTTAAGTATATACATTATATAAATCAATTTCATATTTGCTATGGCTTTATTTTCTCTGACTAGGGAGAGAGGTGTGGTCATATCTGAATATATATAGTTCAATAATACCTATTTATCCCACATCCCCATTTGTTTATATATATATATATATATATATATATGAATTGCCCAATTAATTAAAATGTGCATCTTTTTTTTAACATCTTTATTGGAGTATAATTGCTTTACAATGGTGTGTTAGTTTCTGCTTTATAACAAAGTGAATCAGTTATACATATACATATGTTCCCATATCTCTTCCTTCTTGCGTCTCCCTCCCTCCTACCCTCCCTATCCCACCCCTCTAGGTGGTCACAAACCACCGAGCTGATCTCCCTGTGCTATGCGGCTGCTTCCCATTAGCCATCTATTTTACGTTTGGTAGTGTATATATGTCCATGCCACTCTCTCACTTTGTCACAGCTTACCCTTCCCTCTCCCCATATCCTCAACATCAAGACTTTGGTGAAACTTGGATGTATCTCTATCTGAAAATACACTTCACTGAATCCCGACTGCTTAAACCAAGACAAAACAAGATTAAGCCTTCTTACGATGATTTGGGGTCATCACTATAACCATATAATAGTTGCTCTGAAGGAGTACTGGGTCTTAGAGGGGTATTTGTCCTTACATTAAGTAGTCCCTAACTGCTAAATTTTTTCCTTGGGTCAGCTATTTATAGGTTTTCTTCCTCCTCCCTTGCTGTAAAACCATTCAACTATTATTTCCCAGAACTTTAAGGAGCCTGCCTTTAGCAGCACCTGCCCCTTTCCATTCCTATTTTGCTGCTGGTAATCTTCTATGAGCATGGAAACTAAACATTCAAGTTTATAAGATTTCTATGTAAACCAAGAGATAACAGGCTTCAAATAAGGGTATCACCGAAAAATGATTTGTACAAGACTTGGATGATTCTGTTCTAGACAGTCAAGACAGAAAGTCAAAACAGACAATATATAAATGAACTCAAAAGACAGTGTGAGTTCTTGATTGCATCTCAAGTCTTGATTCCTTTTCTCTATTGGCAGTCAAGTTCTCAGGATCAGAAACTAATATGCTGTCTCTCTTATCACTCCGTGGGCCAGGAGCCAAGGAACTTACTTCTACTGCAGGATCTTATACCAACCAGTTTTGCAATCTTCAGCAAGCCTTTTAACCTTGGTATTTGTCCTGCGTAACTTATGAGGCTATTCTAGGATTAAATTAGACCATGAACACAAGACACTCTGAAAAGCATAAAGCACTTTTACAAAAGTAAAAGATTTTTATGGTATTTCACTGTATTTATATAACCCTGGACCAATATAGGTATCCATTCAGAAAATTCATACCAGATAGAAGAGATAATTCTTAAATTGCCCCCAGTTAGTTAGAAACATCTAGAACAATATATTCCAAGAGTTGGCATCTCTGATTCCTCCTCCCCTATATCCAATCCCAGGTCCTTTGCGTCTTCTCCACAATCCCTTGCATCTGTCCTTTTCCTTCTCTTCTTTCACATTCCCAGTTCATGCCTTTATTATCTCACACCTGGGCTACTGTAACAGCCTCTAACCTGCTCCACTCATGCCCTACCTCTCAACTCCCTCTGGCCCACAGCTGCTAGATCAGTTTTCTTAAAACACCACTGTGATCATATCCGCTCAAAAACCTCTGAGGACTCTCCATTACCTTCTCTATCAAGTTCAAATTCCTAAGCTCAGCAGTCCCTTTGCAGCCCTAGCTGCCTCCCCACCTTTATCTATTACTACTCTTCGAAACAAATCCTTCTTCAAACTGGTCTATTTAATAAGTCCTTCAGATATGCGTTGTACGTTCCTGTCTCTAAGTCTTGGTGTATACAGCTTCTTTCCACCTGGAATACTCTCTACTTCCCAGCTTCTATCTCGGCCTATAAACATTCAACCTATCCTTCAAGGCCTAGTTCAAGAGCCACCTAACTATGTATACTTCTCTTTGATTACCAGGAAGGAAAAAGATGGAAGATTCTAAAGTTAGACACATCTGTGTTTCAATTACATCTTCAACAGATGAGTGTCACTGGGTACATTCCTTAATAGCTCTTTGCCTCAGTTTCATCAGTAAGATGGGGATAATAGCAATTTCCCTTGGGCATACTGTGAGGAGTAAATAAGTTAATCCATGTAAGGCACTTAAATGTTACATATTATTATTACTACTATTGCCATTAGTGAATTTATCTTAATTTGAATTCAGACAATACTTATGGCCATTTACAAACTGGCTGTTCATGTACATACAGTAGCATCCCCTCACTCTCCTTTTCTACTCTCACATGTTTGTTCCTCCTCCAGTCCCTGTCCCTTCCCTCACCCCCTCCCTCCCAAGATTATAGACCCTGATAGACAGGGTCAATATCTTAGATAGGGTCAATATCTTATACATCTTGATACTATAATAGTCATTCACACCCAGTAGATGATCAATAGATTTGTTTAATCTCTAATGAAAGAACACTGAAGAGCTGACGGTATTAAAATGTCTTACCTCCTACAGTGAAAAAGCGTAACAGAATGCTTAATATGATTAATTAAAAAACCCTAAATTTCCAGCCTCACAAAATTAAATCCTCCTTTTGAGGTTCTGTAGATTCTTTCTGTTCTCTTTTAAAACAAACAACTCAACTTATTCATGCAGCAAGAGATGCAACAGCAAATATATTCAAGTCGGACAGCAGTCAAATACTGGAACACAAGGACCATGAGACAACTCAACTGAAAAAGCTCTGGATAAAGTGGAATAGGAAAACAATTTAAAGGGAAAGGTAACTGGGTCATAGTCATGCTAACAATGCTGACTGTTACACACACACACACACACACACACACACACACACACACACATCCCAGGATTCCTTTGCTCCCAGGGCCACATATAAACTGAAATACCCAGGTTACTATAGCAAGTAGATGTAGAAATATCAGCCACTTAGCTCAACAACTGAGCTTACCACATGTCAATTTAATTACCATGTCAAAAGTGCCTATTAACATACCTCCAGATTCTAAAATAACCAAGTGTTGGCTAATTAAGTTACATCAAGTAGATGTGGTACTACTAATCATTCACCTCAAGAAAATTAGTATGATAACGTGATACACATATATTATTATTACAGCATAAACTGCTTCCAACAATGCCCAGGGAAAATCATGTCAATATAATACTGGTTCCTGGTTTGCCTACATGACTCAATTAACCTTCAGTTGCTTTCTCAGCCAAAATCTGGCGTGGTAACTACTTTCTTCCAAAGGTGGGGTGAATTAAGATGGTCTGATGGTATGTTAGTGACTTTCCAAAAACTAGCATAAAATACCACATATAAGAATAAAGTATATTAAATTTCCATTCCTGTGATACTTGTCTTCAGAGGACCCTTAAATATTTTACTAGCTTTCAAGTGCAGTTATTCTCAAATCACATAATCTTCAGAGTTGGAAAGAGCCCTTTTACCACCTCCTAGGCAAAAGGCCCTCCAGCCTTTGCTTGAACCTTTCAGCAATGGGCACTCACTATTTTGCAAGGCAGTCCACCCCACTGTTACAAAATTCCTCCTTAGAATGATTGGAAATCTGCCTCCCTGAATTTCTTTCTATCCAAGGATCCTAGCTAGTTCTGCTCTCTGGAAACAACACGAAGTAAGGTAACCTCTGAAGTATAATCACTTCTAGAATTAGGATACAGCTGCCAATTTGGTCACACAAAGTGCAAAAGCTAGCTCAGGAAAAAAGAAACCACCACTCTACACAACAAAATTTTGAAATTCAGGAAACTACGTTGAAATTACAAACCAGCACACTTTCAAGACGTCAACACTCACACACACCTCAGTTAACATATACATATGAAGAGTAACCCGAATTTTTACAGTGGAAGGTAGTACAGCGTTTACTGAATACGTTTTTGCAAGTTGAAACCACTACATCCACCAACACAGTTTTTTAAATTACTGTTTTGAAGGAAGTTCAAAATGGTTTTTCCAATTTCTCATATATTCATTCCACTTATTCCCTCTAAAACATCTAGTTTTTTTTTTTAAGATCCCATTTCCCCCCACTGGTACAATATTTTATTTAAAAAAATAAATATTTTCAGGAAAAAAAAAGGCTAAAAGAATGGAGCGTAAAGGAGTGGGGGTGGGGCGAAGGTAAAGAAGGGCCCAGCAGGAAAAGGCTGGTTACTGGGTATTTTCCTTCTGGAAGCACGCTTCATTGGCACAGGCATCTGAAGTAACGAGCCATACAAACACGACCCAAGAACAAGAACGATCATGAGCAATGAGTGTAAGGCATAAATGTCTGTGAGATATAAATGAATTGGCACTGGTCATCAAGCAGCGCCAGATGCTTCGGGACCTCGCAGAGGTAAGAGATCCAAAGAGCAGAGACCACGGCCACCCTTTGGAGGAGGGGAGGAGGGGAGAAACCAAGGAGTAACTACCGTTCAGCCGTCCAATGAAGCCCAACGGACAGGGCACAAAAAGACAGCGAGTGACCAGGGTGAAGAAAGACACCCGGAGAGCCCGAAGGGCGTGCAGTGTGCGAATACGGAACGGGTCCCTGAAATGGGCGCGGGTAAGGGGATGTGGGTGTGTGTATGGGGCAACGCAGGAGTCCCAGGGTCCTCTCCCCGCAGCGGAGCAACAGAGGGTAAAGGAAGGGGGAGGGTGAAAAGCAAGAATGACTCATTCCCGAAAGGAAGTGCTCAAGCCAGAGGAAGGCATGCCACAGGGGGGTTCGGGGCGAAGACTGTGAGGCGCTAGGTGCTCAGAGTGATGGGGGCACAAATCGACGTTCTGTAGTTCCTGCAGCTCGTCTTTAAGATGGGGGGGTGTGGGGGGTTCGCGGCAGCAGAGTGCCCAGGCCTGGGAAGCGGCGCGGCGCGTGCGCAGTGGCGCTCGGCGGGACCCGCTGAGGCAAAGCGGAGCCGCAGTGACAGAAGCGAGCAGAGCGGCTGCCGGGAAAGACTCACCGAGGCGCAGGGGCTGGAGGTAGTGCTGGGGGTAGGCGACCGCTGGACTGTGACCAAAGCCATCTAGGCGCTGCTGGGCTGTTCCGGGCAGGGCATTCTTGTCCTGAGTGTGGGGGGCGGGAGGGTGACGGAACCGGGATGAGGCAAGGGGTGTGGGGTGGGGATGAGGGGGGCGGGGAGGAGGAGGAGGAGGAGGAGGAGACCGCGCGAACGGCAGCAGGCTCCGCACCCACCACCGGACTCTCGCAGACTGACGCGCTGAACTGGCGGCTGGCGGGCGGGCGGGCGGGCGATTCGGCAGCTGCGGGGCACAATGAGCGCTCCCAGTGCGCAGGCGCCACCTGTCAGCAACCGCCTCTCCCCTCGGCGCGCGCCGCCGCCTGGCCGTAACCCTTGAGTTGCCGGAAGCCGGCCGGGTGCGTGCGCCAAGGGCCGCCGCCCCCTCCCGGGTTTCCTCCTTGCCTCTGGAATCACGCAGTTTGGCTGCGCCGGGGGCTGTGGAGTGGGTTGGGGGGCGGGGTCTCGGAGCTGAGGGTCGCTGGAGCCCCCACTCCTGAGGGACGACCATTTTCTGAGGTGGGGCGCACAGCTTAACCCACCTTCGTGAGAAGAAACTGAGGTAAAAATCCTGAGGCAAACATGTTTCCGGATGGGAAAGGGCGCCGCGGGGTTTCAACGCTTTCTCTGGGCGTGGGTGGGGCTTCTGGGCTAGAGACCCTCCCTTTGACCCGGCCCTCGGGGAGGCTTTTTCTGAGCTTTCCCACCCTTCCGTCTCCGACTCTATGTTTTAGGATGAGACTTTTTGAAAGTAAGAAAGATTTGTAATTTTATACCCCGGGAGTCTTTATGGTACCCTCGTGCTTCCTCTATTATCCTGGCCCCTGTCTTAGGTCTCATTCATTATTCGTGAGGTGCAGAGAGGCCGAGCGAGCCTGGGAGGCCGAGAAAGCTGGGCTCACGGAGTTGGAAGGGTCCAACCTGCTATTTACCTCCCACTTGCTTCCTGCTGGCAAGAAGTTCTCTTGACTAAACAGGATTTGCTCCTAGGGGTTTCCTCTCCTTCGTCTTTAAATTTCATTATTTCATAGACACATGCGGAATGCCGATTAAATATTTTAAAGAAATCGCTTTCTAAAAGATAAATCAGCTGAACATAAGCCAAGAATGTAATGAAAAATCAAGATTGAAGGTGGGGGGGGATCGCACTATGCAAATGCCATTGATTGATTACACAGGGCAAGAGAGTTGACAAAGCTGTTTCTCAATTTGAGTGGATGTGCTGGTAAATACTACCATACATATCAAAGCTGTAAAACACACACATTCAGGAGTTTGCAGTTATTAACCCACCGCCTTATCGCTCAGACTCTCTTGGATCTTATTGCTTCTTTTAAACTGACAGAGCTGTCGTGAGCTCTTTCTGGCCGCTTTATGGTTAAGTGCCACTAGAGCCCTCTGTGCTGAGCCTTTGTTGTCTCCTTGGGGCCCTGTGGTTGAAATAATTAGCAGGGAGGTTCCATCAAGAATCAGACACTGAGGGTCCCTGTACTGTACAGTCCTATGTAGAATGTACTGCAGAGAAGCTAGCTGGTAGGCTTTTGCCCCCTGGTGGTGGTCAAGAGTGCCTGCGAGCAAAATTAAACAAAGATGTATGGTTCACAGATTAAACAATCTGACTTGTGTTTTTCCCAGAGCTACTTAGTAAACAGGAAAAGAGAAGACAAAGTTCAGAAGTAAGAACTTTGAACCAAAGCTTAGGAGACCAAACAGGAGGCTATATGCGTAGGCAAGAATTATACATAGCTGAAAGCTGAATGAAGGCAAATAAATGAAACGTGATTTATAAACCAAAGTATCATTCTAGAGAAAAGTATTATTCAAATCAATAGGTCTTAGTAATGTACTTATATGTTAATTTTCTTACTGACTCAGGGACAGCAACACTGATTATCTACTTTTATGTAGCATTATGTAGCAACATTATTGGAAGATGATAATCTTACAGTGTAAGATAATCCTACAGTGGGAAAGAGCACTACCCTAGGAATCAGAGACCTGGCTTCTAGTTCCAGCTCTGTAAAACCTTGAACAAATGGCTTAAACTTTTTGAGCTTTAGTTTCTTCATTTCTGCAATGGAGCTCTAACTCACAGGATTCCTGTGATCAAATGAGAAAAAAAATGTAAAGTGCAATATAAACTGTAAAGCCCCATATGTAATTAAGATAACTTTATTATTCTCATAAGTTTGTTCCAAGTTCAGTGAGCCTTTGCTGAGTGTATCCTATGTGTAGAAAATAACATCAAGCAGAAAGGTAATAAAAAAAAGAATGAAAAATACATGATTCCATGCCTTTTCTTAACAGTAGGAGAAGTAGATTAGTGGTCAAGACATGTCTCATTTGTATGTAGGTATAGAACATCATTATTCATCACATCTGAGGTGATAAAAATCCTGGTCAAAATTGGGATTGTAAGGTACCCAAATTCACATAAGGCTTGTAACAGAAAGTTAATTTATTTACAGGAGAAATATCTCTTCCTGGCATATGCCTTTTAAGGAAACTAAGATTTGGAAATTGTTGGTGCATGTTCATTGATTTATTCACCATTAATTGAGAAAATACCAAGAGTGTATTATACACTAGTCACTGTTTTAAAAACAAAAGTCTATCTACCCCTCATAGCTTGTTAGCAGGAAAAAGCTCATCAAATAATTACAGTAAGGTTTAGTGGTACTGTTGCTTCAGTTGCCTCTGCTAGGCCCCAGAAGTACACACACACACACACACACACATATATATGAGAAGTCTAGATATGTACAAAGTGCTTTAGAAACACAGAAAAGGTCTGGGCAAATAAATGTATGCTTTATGATATTGGATTTCAGGCTTTGCCTACAGATCCCAGTATAGCCACGTTGTGAACTGATCTGGATCACATGTGAGCATTTGCAGTCTATGCTCTCTGCACCATTTATACCCATTCTTTCCTGGGCTCCACCCTGCTTCCTACTTGGTCTTCTGGTGATCTGAGGGAAGAGGTGTCATAATATGCTAGCTGAATTCGAGAAGAGAGAGGCCAAGAGCAGGATTCCCAAAAGAGAGAGCCAAAGAGAAAAGTTCTCCTAGCTCTATTTAGAGCACCTTTCTTCTTCCCCCCTGTGATAATGGAGGCCTCCTTGTGCCATTGGAGTTCATTTAACCCTTAACTTGTATTATCACTTCTTCAAGGTGAAATTATAAGGGAGCTTTTGAAATTTCTGAGATCAGCTGGTTCTTAAGCTTTGAGAACCTGATGAAAACTGTTAGCCATCTCTCCAGAAAGATACATTTACATATTTCACACACACACTGAAATCCATTAAGGGGTCCCAGGTTAAGAATCCTGGTTTAAAGGTTAAAGCAGTGCTTCTCAACCTTTTTTCATATCATGACATCCATAGAAATGATATTGTTCAGCACACTGGGATAAATTAGAGGGGATTTGGAGGCAACAATATGGGGCTTGGTGAAAAAAGTTATTTTCTTTTTATAATTATAATGAGAAAAATAACAAACATATTTAAGGGTGATATTAAATATTGAATTTGTATAAGCTTCCAAATAAAGTCTCTCAAAAATTTAATGAAAAACCCGAGATTGCCTCTATAAACATGACATTTTCTATGTAGGGTTTTATGACCGAAATGACTGCATGTAATTTCTGAACAAGACAGTTTAACAGTGGTCAATTAGTAGTCATTATTGATGAGAATTTAGTTCATACAAGTAGGTGATAAATTTAAAATAATTTTCACAACTATTCAAAATTTGCAAGTATAAATTATGTGTGACTCCAGTAGCTCTTACTTTTTTCCCACTAGAAAATGTAATGTGGTAATACCTTATGATAGCATGACTGGATTTAGAATCAAACTTTTTCATATTAAGTATATTTTACAAAATAATGACAAAACTCCCATTTGCAGGGTAGGACTGTGTTACGAGAGCAATAATTCTGCAGCTAACTTGGATGTAACTAAAAGGGCACATCAGCCATAAACAAAGGGAAGAATTCAATATATATTAAGAGAGATTAAGAGCTGAGTCCATGAGGAGTATCTAGCAGACTTCCCTGCCTTTCCTGGCCACACCTTAGGCTCTGAGTCCTGCTCCTTGAGTGCCTGGAGCATGCACTCCTCCAGCAGCTCCAAGGTTCAGTGTTTATGATGAGCAGCAATACACACCGCAACTGGCCTCTGAAAGTGATGTCTTAGAGATAGAACATTCCTTTGCTTTGCTTCTTTATTAGAGGATACTTGCTTTAATAAAGCAAGTCCTCAATTGTGTTTGCCTCCTGTGGAACCATGGGGCACACTAGGACGGATCATCAGACTCTGATTCTTTGGGTTACTCTTTGAGAATCCTTAAGTCAAACTGCTTCTGGCCAGGGGTGAATTATGTAGTGGCACCAACCACCATACTCCTTTCAGGCCACTCCTAGGGCTGAATAGATAACTATCTTGCAGTATGTCTGTAACTGATTGATCACAGGCCAAATGAAGTATGTCATTTAAAAGACTGTATAGCTAAGCTTGTTAAAATGTGGGGGGAAAAATCATTCTTTATAATCCAACCCCTTACATTTGAAATGACTAGTTACAAATTATAAAACAAGTAGAAATATATAGAGATAGAATATAAAATAGCTAAGAGTGAATGGAGTATGATTGAGTCATGTATTGCCTCTACCTGGTTGTAATTCTTCTTAAATTTTAATAATCTTATACTAATTTATTGATAGTCAGTGTCCAGATAGGAGATAAAATTCACACCAGTTATTTGAACAGATAATTTAACAAGAATTGTTAACTAGGTATGAAGTTAAGTAGGTGACTGAAAAACTGAAAAGAGAAATCTAAGGTGTGACAGAGGTAGCAACTGTTATTACCTTTAGGACTGAAAAACAACCTAAACAAAGGAATTAAAGGGAAAAAAATTACAGACTTGGAGGAGTGAGCCCACAGAGCTGAAACTCAGGTCTCTGAGAAGAAGACACTGCCTGGCTGCCGCTGGTGTCTCTGAGCTTAGATGCGGTGCTCCATGGGACCCAGCAGTCTGGGGCCCAGACCTCTGCAGCAGGAACACTGGCTGGCTGATGTCAATGAAAACTACAAAACTTTAGAAAAACTGCAAACTGGATTCAGCTGCTGCTACCAGGTTAAAGAAGCATAGCTGGAGTGAAGCACACTGGAACCAAAACACCACAGGAAGCAGTCGTGAGGTAGACAGGAAGGAACAAGTCTCTTGTCCTTCCTCAGCCTTGTGGTCTCCATCTGATGCCCCCAATTAGCAGAGCTTAACAGAGCCAGCTGGCAAGGCAAAGAAATGTGGTTTTCATACTCCAGCTCCAGCATGAAAGAAAAGTACAAAAGGGTGAATTTGGAGCTGAGAAAATAATCTAATAACTGGCACTTGGCTGATGTAGAAATTGATACCAGAAGTGGAATTTATCTTCCATCCGTTGGTTTTGCATATATTTCATGAAGACAGTTAAAGACCTCGCTCCTTTTGTTCTCCGGATCCAATCAGCATAATGTCATCAATGTACTGGACCAACTTAATGCTGATTGGAAGATGAAGATGCTCAGTATCTCTGTGGACTATATTATGGCAGAGAGCAGGAAAATTGATGTAGCCATGGGGCAAGACTGTGAAGTTATATTGTTGGCCCTGCCAAGTAAAAGCAAATTGCTTCTGGTGTTTCTTGCCAATTTGTATGGAGAAATAAGCATTTGCTGGATCACTAGCTGCATACCAAGTGGCACTGGCTGTGTTGATTTGCTCCAGTAAAGTTACTACATATGGAAGAGCAGCTGCAATTAGAGGCATCACCTGATTAAATTTATAATCACCCACACTCATTCTCCAAGATCCATCTGCCTTCTTCACAGGCCTAACAGGTAAATTAAATTGGCGTGAGATAGATTTCATCACTCCTGCTTCCTTTAACCTTTATTGGTGTCACTAATCTCTATAATCCCCCATTCTGCCATCCCAAGGAAGCAATAATTTTTGTTTACTCTTCTGGTGTATGGGGGAGGTGGGAGGGGGTTCCCAAGGGCTTCAACTTGGCTCTTCATTGTCCTTATTCCAGGATCAAAGAACCAATATGGAAATTCTGCCAGTTACCAGGTATCTATTCTAATTATACATCCAGGAGCTGGTGAAATCACCGCAGAGTGGTTCTATGGGCCTACTCTGCCCACTGTGATACAAACTTGAGTTAAGGGGACTTCCCTGGTGGCGCAGTGGTTAAGAATCTGCCTGCCAATGCAGGGGACATGGGTTCGATCCCTGGTCCAGGAAGATCCCACATGCCGGGGAGCATCTAAGCCTGTGCACCACAACTACTGAAGCCGGCACACCTGGAGTCCATGCTCCGCAACGAGAAGCCTGCGCACCACAGGGAAGAGTAGCCCCGGCTCACAACTAGAGAAAACCCATGCGCAGCAATGAAGACCCAACGCAGCCAAAAATAAATAAATAAATAAATTTTAAAAAGCAAAACACAAACCAGTTAAGACTCCATCTCCCACCTGTCCAATACAGGCCCCACTTAAACTGGTGGAATGCATTTGGGTCCCCAGAAATTAACACCAATTAATGCCAATGTTTAGAAGTCCCTGAAATACCTGAATATTAATCTTTTTCCTCATTACACAGTCATTTTAGGAAATTGCCTAAGGTCTTTGTGGAGAAGACTTGGAGGAAGATTTTCAGTATATGCTATGGTAGTGCTGCAGAATCCTTCCTTAAGGGGATCCAGCCTGCCCTTTCAATTAAGAGGCTCAGCTCTGGAAACTGGGTGAGAGAAGTCAGAACTCTCCACCATGGTGACTAAAGTCATATTTTTGGCTATCATATATAGATTTTTAAATATTATGTGTAGATGATCAATACTTTATTAGGCTGCCCATCTATTTTAATCCTGGGACCACCATAATCATTTAGCTGAATGTCAAAAATAATCTGATTACCACTGTATCTCTACTTCTCTTTATGGTAAATGTGCCTGCCTTGTCTTTGGTGGATAAACACTGACATCTGGCTTCTGCTGCCTGAAATGGGTCATCCCATCATGCCTTGCCTACAGAAGAAAGCCAACATAGAGCTTTTCAAGGATATAAGTACTCCCACTCACTAATGTATTTTTCAGTGCTTTAGTAAAGGGACACCCCCCAGGTTCTCTTGGAGAATATACTTGTGGGGAGTGGATATGCAAGTCAAAATGTGATAAATCTACTCCAACATTCCCATATCCCTAAGACTTTGGATTCCTCTTACATTATCCAAGGAAGTTCCAGTATCTCCACTTAATTAAACATAGGCCACTATGGAGTCCAAGTTTCAGTGAACTTACCAAGTAAATAGTGAGTGTCACTTCCAGCTGTAGGTGCTAATACATTAAATCCTTAATTTCTGATACGGGTACCCATATCAATAAATTCCAGCCAACCCAGTATTATATTTTGTGCTCCTTCCTTTAACTCCCTTATAATATACCCATGTATGTTCCCTGGGCTTCTGCCACTAAACAAGAAAATAATGAAAATATTTTGCCATAAAACCTATTTCCACTTGATTAGACTTTGTATTTGCCCTGCTGGAGCATTTTAATATCTGATTTTAGCTTTTTTCGCAATGGGTTTGCCACCAGAACACAGGTGTCATGAAAACCACCACTAAATTTAAGCCACAATGGGAAAGGAGAAGCCTCACATCAACATCACTGTGGACATGTAGATCTGGGCAAGTCTACCACTACTGGCCATCTGATCTATAAATATGGTGGAATCGACAAAAGAACCATCGAAAAGTTCAGGAAGGAGGCTGCTGAGATGGGAAAGGGCTCCTTCAAGTATGCCTGGATCTTGGACAAACTGAAAGATCACTGTGAGTATGCTATCACCATTGATATCTCCCTGTGGAAATTCGAGACCAGCAAGTACTATGTGACCATAATTGATGCCCCAGGACACAGAGACTTTATTAAAGACATGATTACAGGTGCATCTCAGGCTGATTGTGCTGTTCTGATTGATGCCGCTGGCACTGGTGAATTTGAAGCCAGTATCTCCAAGAATGGGCAGACCTGTGAGTATGCTCTTCTGGCTTATACTCTGGGTGTGAAAGAACTAATTGCTGGCATTAACAAAATGGATTCCACTAAGCCACTCTATAGCCAGAAGAGCTGAGAGGAAATTGTTAAGGAAATCAGCATCTACATTCAGAAAATTGGCTACCACCCCAACACAGTAGCATTGGTGCCAGTTTCTGGGTGGAATGGTGGCACCATGCTGGAGCCAAGTGCTAACCTGCTTTGGTTCAAGGGATAGAAAGTGACCCATAAAAATGACAATGCCAGTGGAACCATGCTGCTTGAAGCTCTGGATTGCATCCTGCCACCAGCATGTCCAACTGACAAGCCCCTCCAGTATGTCTACAAAATTGGTGGTATTGGTATTGTCCCTGTGGGTCGAGTGGAGACTGGTGTTCTCAAACCGGGCATGGTGGTCACCTTTGCTCCAGTCAACGTTAAAACTGAAGTGAAATCTATTGAAATGCACCATGAAGCTTTGAGTGAAGCCCTTCCTGGGGTCAGTATGGGCTTCAGTGTCAAGAACGTGTCTGTCAAACATGTTTGTCGTGGCAGTGTGGCTGATGACAGCAAAAATGACCCACTGATGGAATCAGTGGGCTTCACAGCTCAGGTGATTATCTTGAACCAACCAGGCCAAATCAGTGCTGAATATGCACCTGTGCTGGATTGTCACACAGCTCACATTGCTTGCAAGTTTTCTGAGCTGAAGAAGATTGATCATCGTTCCGGGAAAAAGCTGGAAGGTGGGCCCAAATTCTTGAAATACAGTGATACTGCCATCATTGATATAGTTCCTGGCAAGCCCGTGTGTGTTGAGAGCCTCTCTGACTATCCTCCTCTGAGTCATTTTGCTGTTCGCGACATGAGACAGACGATTGCTGTGGGTGACATCAAAGTAGTGGACAAAAAAAAAAAAAAGTGGGCAAGAAGGCAGCTGCAGCTGGCAAGGTTATCAAGTCTGCCCAGAAAGCTCAGAAGGCTACATGAATGTTATCTCCAATACCTGCCACCCCAGTCTTAATCAGTGGTGGAAGAACGGTTTTAGGACTGTTCACTTCAGTTGGCCATTTAATAGTAAAAGACTGCATCACAAAACCTTCAGAAGGAAAGGAGAATATTTCGTCAACCATTTGTTTTATGTGTGGCAGTTTTTCCTTTATTTTATTTTTCATTTTTTAATTTGTATTGGAGTATAGTTCATTTACAATGTTGTGTTAGTTTCAGGTGTACAGCACAGTGAATCAGTTATACATATACCTATATCCACTCTTTTTTTTAAGATTCTTTTCCCATGTAGGCCATTACAGAATATTGAGTAGAGTTCTCTGTGCTATACAGCAGGTTCTTATTAGTTATCAGTTTTATATATAGTAGTGTGTATATGTCAATCCCAATCTCCCAATTTATCCCTCCCCATCCCCATTCCCTGGTAACCATAAGTTTGTTTTCTACATCTGTGACTCTACTTCTGTTTTGTAAACAAGTTCATTTGTACCCTTTTTTTTAGATTCCACATATAAGTGATATCATATGATATTTGTCTTTCTGTGTCTGACTTACTTCACTCAGTATGACAATCTCTAGGTCCATCCATGTTGCTGCAAATGGCATTACTTTGTTCTTTTTTATAGCTGAGTAATATTCCATTGTATATATGTAGCACATCTTTATCCATTCCTCTGTTGATGGACATTTAGTTGCTTCCTCATCCTGGCTATCGTAAATAGTGCTGCAATAAACACTGGGGTGCATGTATCTTTTTGCATTATTATTTCCTCCAGGTATATGCCCAGGAGTGGGATTGCTGGGGTATGTGGTATGTGTGGCAGTTTTAAGTTAGCTTTTAAAATCAGTACTTTTTTTTTGCGGTACGTGGGCCTCTCACTGTTGTGGCCTTTCCCGTCTCGGAGCACAGGCTCTGGACGCGCAGGCTCAGTGGCCATGGCTCATGGGCCCAGCCGCTTCGTGGCATGTGGGATCTTCCTGGACTGGGGCACGAACCCGTGTCCCCTGCATCGGGAGGCAGACCCTCAACCACTGTGCCACCAGGGAAGCCCTAAAATCAGTACTTTTTTATGGAAACAACTTGACCAAAAATTTGTCACAGAATTTTGAGACCCATTGAAACAAAGTTTAATGAGAAAATAAAAAGACCTGATTTGAGTTAACGAATCTACTATGAGTAAGAGGTGGTTGTGGTGAGTCTTGAGGAAAATGGGCATCCTCTTGCAAGGCAGTTGCCCCAGATGATATTATTACAAAATTTTCAATTAAGAGGATATTCTTCACAAATACAAGAGGACAAACTGCTTTCACTGTCAAAAAAGGCTCAAAGTGACTCAGAAGTTTGAGATTATCAGTCTCCTAGTCCAACTAAATGTCCCTATTCCAAATTTCAGGGTACTCCTTCCCAGTCAATCCCTCAATTTTGACATGAATAACTTGGCTGGAATTTGAATTCAATTAATATTGTAATTCTGCAACCCATAATTCTTGATTAATTGACTCTTTTATCATTAAACGATGACTTCCTTTGTCTCTTATTATAGTTTTTGGCTTAAAGTCTATTTTGTCTGATATAAGTATAGCTATCTCTGCTCTCTTTCGGTTTTCACTTGCCTGGAATATCTTTTTCCATCCCTTCACTTTGAGCCTATGTGTATCCTTAAAGCTGATGTGAGTCTCTTATAAGCAGCATATAGTTGGGTCTTGGTTTTTTATCCATCCAGCCACTCTATGCATTTAGATGGAGAATTTAATCCATTTTATTGATAGGTGAGAACTTTTATTAATCAACATCTAATTAAATGTCATCTTATTGTTTTCTGGCTGTTTTGTAATTCCTTTGTTTCTTTCTTCCTGTCTTACTGCCTTCCTTTGTGAATTGATGATTTTCTGCAGTGGTATGCTTTGATTCCATTCTCTTTATCTTTTGTGCATCTACTATAGGTTATCGCTTTGTGGTTACCATGAGGCTTACATAAACACCTTATAGATACAATGGTTTATTTTAAACTGATGACAACTTAATTTCGATCACATACAGAAACTCTACCTTTCTATATCCTCCCCCATCTTATATTTTTGATGCCACAGTTTACATCTTTTTATATTGGATATCCAATAGCAAATTATTGTTTGCAAAGCTATAGTTATTTTTAATACTTGTGTCCTTTAACCTTTATTCTAGAGGTAAGTGATTAACACACCACCATATTACAGTATTGGAATATTCCGAATCTGACTGTATAGTTATACTTACCAGTGTGTTTTCATGTTACTAATTAGTGTCCTTTCATTTCAGCTTGAAGAACACCTTTTAGCATTTCTTGTAAGACAGTTCTGGTGGGGGTGAGCTCCCCTCAGCTTTTATTTTTCTGGGAAAGATTTTATCTCTCTTTCATTTCTTTTTATTTATTTATTTAAATTTTTAAAAGATTTTTTTGATGTGGACCACTTTTTCTAAAGTCTTTATTGAATTTGTTACAATATTCCTTCTGTTTTATGTTTTGGTTTTTTGGCCATGAGACATGTGGGATCTTAGCTCCCCGACCAGAGATCGAACCCGCACCCCCCTGCATTGGAAGGCAAAGTCCTAACCACTGGACCACCAGGGAAGTCCCTCTCTCTTTCATTTCTGAGGATAACTTTGCCAGATAGAATATTCTTGGTTGACAGGTTTTGGGGTTTTTTTTTTTTTTTCTTTCAGCACTTTGAATATGTCATCCTACTCTCTCCTGGCCTGTAAGGTTTCTGCTGAGAAATCCTGTGGTAGTCTTATGGGGTTCCTTTTTAAGTGGCAAACTTCTTTTCTATTGCTTCTTTCAAGATTTTCTATTTGTCTTTGATTTTGACAGTTTTATTACAATGTGTCTTGGAGAAGATCTCTTTGAGTTGAATTTGTTTGCAGACCTATGAGCTTCATGAACTTGGATGTCCAAATCTCTCTTCAGATTTGTGAAGTTCTCAGACATTATTTGGGGGGGGGGCTGTTAAGGATTCTACATATTAATTTGTGGGGACATGGTGGAGGTTGCACATACAAACATTTAGTATATAATAAGAAGAAAGTTAATGGACCAGGAAGGAGACTTGAAGATGGAAGTATGAGATTTTCTAATCACTTGGAGAAGTTGAGACAACAGCAGTTAATTGGAGAGGTCAAACTTACACCACTGTATTTTTATGGCAGGCTGGTGGTATAGGTCAGACATTATTTTTCAAAAAGTTTTCTGCCCCTTTCTCCCCTTCCTTAGACTCTCATATTGTATAGATTGTTTCTCTTAATGGTGTCCCATAAGTCCCATAGGCTTTCTTCATTCCCCTTCAGTTTTTTCTTTTTTTCTCCACCAGCTGAATATTTTCAAATGATCTGTGTTTGAGTTTACCGATTCTTTCTTCTGCTTGGTTTAGTCTTGTATTGAATCTCTCTACTGAATTATTCATTTCAGTCATTGTATTCTTCAGCTCCAAAATTTCTGTTTGGTTCTCTTTTTTTGTTTTCTCTTTGTGGAACTTATCATTTCATTCTTGTATCATTTCCCTTATTTCATTAAATTGTTTACCTGTGTTCTCTTGTAGCTCTCTGAGCATCTTTAGAACAATTATTTTGAATTCTTTATCAAGCAATTTGTGAATCTCCACTTCCCATTACTGGAAGTTTACTGTGTTCCTTTGGTAGTGTCATGTTTCTCCGATGTTTTGTGATCCCTGTAGTTTTTGTAGGTGTCTGTGCATTTGAAGAAGCAGTTACCTCTTTCAGACTTTATGGACTGACTTTGGTATGGAAAGACTTTCATCTGCGGGCAGGCACATGCTGGAACATGCTGTGACCCTGGGTCTAGTGGTGCGGGGTGCAAAGTGTGAGGGCATGTAACATCTCCGAATGATGGGGAGGGGCGTGATGTCTTGTTGGCTCAGCAGCTGGGGTTCATGACGTCAACAACCGCATAATCTTTGGTGAGAGCTGTAGGCAGTCCACAGTGGCTTCAAGGACTGTTGGAGTCTTTAACAGTACCTCCAGTCCAGTGGCTAGGGATCAGGCCAGGCAGTGGTGGTGTCCAGAGCCAGTGGTATGCACAGGCTTGGCTGCAGGGCTAGTTGTGGGGACTGGCTGCAGAGGCACAGTGGCAGGGGCTGGGGCCAACTGGGGGTGCACAAGCAGTTGCAGTGGCCCTGGCTGTCAGTGTGTCCTTGAGTGACAATGGGGCTAGCCGAAGGCACATGCTGGGCAGTGGTGGCCAGTGACGGGAGTTGAGGCTGGTGTCTTGCAGGTACACAACTGTAAGGTTAACTGCAGGTAAGCAGAGCCATGCAAGCCAGTGACAGGTGTCCACATTGAATCCAGGCCCTCCAGCAGCTATGGGGGCCTTGGCTGTTGGTGTACACTTGTGGGGCCATAGGGGCTTGCTGTGGGCATGTGCATGGCTGTAGCGGCTGGTAGTGGGAGTCAGGCCAGCAGTGTGCAGGTGCACAGCTGCAGTAGTCTCCTGCCATTCTCAGTAGTTATCAGTATCTTTCACTGGCTCTTCTTTCTTAGCCCTACTTTTAAGTGTTCATCAACAAGGGTTTATTTTCAGCCTTTTTTTTCCTTCTCTTAGCTATTATTGGGTGAGCCCCACTAGCATCCTCCTACAAATGTATCTTTCTATCAATACCCAGGGGTTCAAGACTCACACGAAATCCAGGTAAATGACATTTCTTATCCTCTATGAGTCTGAGAAATCAGAATGATGTATGATTTCTCTCATACTGAGAAACTTCTTCCTCGAGGATAATTGGCTACTCTTTCACATGTGGCTGACAGTCTTACTAATGAAGATGCTATTGGAATTTCCCTGGTGGTCCAGTGGCTAAGACTCCACGCTCCCAATGCAGGGGGCCCGGGTTCGATCCCTGGTCAGGGAACTAGATCTCTCATGCCACAACTAAGAGTTCGAATGCCACAACTAAAGATCCTGCATGCTGCAACTAAGACCCAATGCAGCCGAATAAATATTTTTTAAAATGCTATCAAGCAGGTGTCTTAAATGTAATACCTTCAAACTCAAACTCATATCATTCCTCAAACCTGTTTTTCTCTCCTTTCCTTATTTCACTTAATGGCATCATCATCCATTCAGCCTTCTAAATATTAAAAAATGCTCAGTAAGCCTTAACTACTCCTCTTTCACTCCTTAGATCTAATTATGCCCCCAGTCCTGATCATTCTATCTGTTGTAAATAGTTTGGGTTCCCTCAGAACAGACCCTGGTCCAAGGAGTTGAGTGCAAGTTTATTTGGGTGGAAACAATGGTAAGGGAGTAGGGAAGTAGACTACAGTCAGGGGCATTCATCTCAGGTGCAATATTTAAGGTACAAAATTTACCTTCATTCTATCTTTCCCCACTCTTTCACACTTCCAGTCTTTGCCGGCAGAGTCAACTTTTTAAAAACACCGATTTCGTCGCATCTTGTCCTATGCTTAAAAAGCACAAAATAAAATCCAAACTCCTTGATTTATTGTGAAAAGTTAGCCTCATCTTCTGCCACTTTCTATTATATAACTATGCTCTGCTATGAATGCTTCAAACACTTTTTGAACTTTTATACTCCAGCGTATAATGTTCCTTCTGCCTCAAATACTCTTTCCCCCCTCCTTTACACACACACAAAGTCTTATTAGTCACTTAAAATCTAGCTTGGAAATCTATTTTTCTGTGAAATCTTCCCTGACCTCCCTGAGAAAATTAATTGCCATTCCTCTGTGTTCCTTAATATTTTGTATGTACCTCTGCTTTTTTTTTTTTATTCATTTATTTAATTTTTGGCTGCATTGGGTCTTTGCTGCTGCACGCGGGCTCTCCCCAGTTGCAGCGAGCGAGGGCCACTCCCCGTTGCAGGGAACAGGCTTCTCATTGTGGTGGCCTCTCTTGCTGCGGAGCACAGGCTCTAGGCACGCGGGCTTCAGTAGTTGTGGCACACGGGCTTCAGTAGTTGTGGCTCACGGGCTCTAGAGCACAGGCTCAGTAGTTGTGGCGCACGGGCCCAGCCGCTCCGCGGCATGTGGGATCCTCCCGGACCAGGGCCCGAACCCGTGTCCCCTGCATCGGCAGGCGGACTCTCAACCACTGCCCCACCAGGGAAGCCCCTGTACCTCTGCTTTTGCACGTACAGATGGAATTGCATCTGTTTATCCCTTTTTCCTCTCACTAAACTAGGAACTCTACAAAAGCAGATCCTATCCATCTTTTTAACCCCAAAGTCTGCCTGCATATAGAAGGCACCCAGTAAAGGTTTACTGAGTTGAATTTATCTGGGTGCATCCAAACAAAACAAATTTTAAAAGAAATGGGGGGACTTCCCTGGTGGTCCAGTGGGTAAGACTCTGCGCTCCCAGTGCAGGGGGCCTGGGTTCGATCCCTGGTGGGGGAACTAGATCCCACATGCCTGCCGCAACTAAGAGTCTGCGGGCTGCAATGAAGATCCCACGTGCCGCAGCAAAGATCCCATGTGCTGCAACTAAGACCCGGCACAGCCTAAATAAATAAATAAAAATAAGTAAATCTTAAAAGAAATGGGAGGAAGCTTTTTAGCAATTTCAAGAGATGGACACCAGAAGCAAAAACAGCAGTCTGTGAAAATGTACAATTGGGACCTATCAAAGAAATCTATTGTGTATTATTTATTATTTATGAATTGCTTCAAAAAGGCTTTGAGGCAGGCATTTTTGTGTTGGAAGCTGTTGTCTCCAAAGGCCGTACTTTTGGTTCATTCAAGCAGAACATATGTTGATAAAAAGAAAAGTGAATACTCTAGCACATTATAAATAATACCATTTCAAATTAAGAAGTCCCTAGATTGTAACTGCCCTAGCAGCAGAGGCCATGTATATAAAATGCATTACTTTTTACATAGAACCTAGCTTAAATATACACAAAGTCTTAAATATACACAAAGTCTTACATGATTTTTGACACAACAGTGATTTTGATCATCTGTGACTGAATCTATAGTCATTTGCAATTGAAGTAGGGGATGTGGTAATCATCCATTTTTATTCCTTAGCATAAATAAATAAACCAGATAAATCTCATTCCTCTCAGAACTCCCCCCTCCAAAAATACTTTTTAGCAAGGTGATTATTCTAATGTCTGTCTTTCTCACATGAATTAAATAGCAATCAAAGTTTCATTTCACCTCACTTTGTAATTTCAAAAACTAATGAGGATGATGATACTGTTTTAAAAATTCAGTTGCATTACTGTTGCTGTTTTTTTAAACACTAATGGTGATGATTACTGTGGTGACTTTTCCTGTCTCCCTGAACCCTGGCCTAGCACTAATCGAGCTTTGATCAGTAACCACAGTAATAACAGTAGTACAGTCAGAAGTTTAGCAGCTGAGAACTTATTATCATTCAGTAGAATGGTGGGATGAGGTTGGTTGGGGGGAGATTTTGATCTTCCAGAGTATTTCTGTTTGTTAATATTTTCTTTCTCTCTTTTTGTTATAAATAGTGGTCTGGTAATACTTTTCCTTACCATTTGGTGATATCTTTTAGTGCTCCAGATGAGTGAGTCGACATCTCAAGAGGAACCCAAACCTGCTCAGGTACCTGGTCTACATAGGTTTCTAACCATTTAGCCATGAGAGGATTTGAGAGTCAACATTTTTGGGAAAATGGAGATGCAATATCATATTCTGTCATTGAATTATTTCTCTTTTTAGTTGAACTTTTCTGCATGAAGTTTTGACAAAAATGGGGTCAGCTAATAGTTGAGTCACAGTGGCCTGCTTCCAGTTGCTTTGTATTCTTTATACCTAACAAGTCTAATACTGTTTGAGTTTGCTAATACAACTACTTTATGTGATTTTATTTGGTATGATGTTTACTCATTATGTGAATTTTTTTACATAAAAAGCTTGCTACACTAGAGTATAAAATGTTAGTTTTATTTCCGGCTCCTGTTGGATACCATTTACTAACACTATTTCCACTTCAGGAAAATGGAAAAGAAGACAAAGAAAGGAACCAGGAAGCAACCAAAGTAAAAGAGCCTATGAAGGTAGAGTTTTCATGAGTAATCAGATGTTAATGCTTGAGAGTAAACTGGAGAAATTAATTTTCTCACAAAGAAAAAAAAGGAAAAGATGTGGGTATTCAAAAAGATAAAATGGCAAATGGGAAAAAGCAAACCCATGTTGATCATTAAGCTGACTCATTTGAGTCAGTTGCAGAAAACTTCCATTGACAGGTAAATTATTTGTGAAGATCTATTATGAATTGTAAGTAAAGTTTACTTTCTAAAATCAGAACTGTTACCCTGAGTACAGTAACCACCAGTTTTTAGGGGAACTTCGCTATCATTCTGAAAATGTAATCTCCATGTTAATCGTTTAAGTAACTTTGTGTTTAAATAAATAGAAGACTTCAATGAGGAAAAATATTTTATAGAAAAGGGGAGGCAAGTGAAAATAGTTATATGATTCACCATTAAGTTGACTAATGTGAGTCTTAAAGTATTCTATTATCATCCTTTTAAAAGTACATCAGCATGAGTACAAAAAGCTATTTTGTCACCATTTATTCATAAAACTAACCTTTACTTTCTTTAATTAAGGTGAAAACGTTTTTCTTTCCACCACAAACGTGGAAGGTGATTCTAATAGTAAAAGAAACCAGCAGCAATTTCAAATGTCCTATTTCACTGTGTTGTGGTCTCAAATTATGTTTCTAGAAAGTATTATATAATTCAAGGATTCATGTACATCTGGAATAATATTCTTAGCATATTTACTACGTTAGCAATAGAAAGATGTGATGACATTCTGAGCCAATGAACTTTATCTTGTAAATGCAGTAAATAGACTGTGATTACTGCTTTGCTTCTAATATATAGCATTAAATCCTAGCAAAATTAGGGAGGAATGTTTGGTGATTTTTACAAGGGATTTGTGTGCATTCTTTAATTGGGAGAGTTGATGCAACTTTGATGAAAAGCATTTCACTTTTTAATTGGTGTTTCTTTTCTCCTTTCAGAGTTCACGGAGTATACCAGACAGTTTGGCATTAGGCATCTGCAGCAATGTGGCAGGAACAGCAGCAAATAAAGTCAAATCCCAAGGTAGAGAACTAGGCTTTCTCCTACACAACAGAATGCAAAACTATTACTAAATTTTAGTTGGGGATGGGTTCCTCAAGATTTTGCCTTTTAAAGATATAATCCCAGGGATATTTTAAATGCGGTTTGGGAAATAGTTTAAAATATATTCCCGTCATCTTCTATTGATACTTAGAGGCAAGTTTATAACCATTCATCTTGTGCTTAAAGAGAAAATTTAGCTAAGAGAGCTGACTGACACATAGCAGACAACCCATTAATACAAAAATAAAATGAAGAACCCTAGTGATTCAACCTGCCTGCTGTTTTTCTATTTCTTCTTTTTACCTCTGTACTTGACAACACATTTATTCTATTTGACTTCCAGCCCAATCCTTAACCCAAATCCCACATAATTATGCAAGTTGAAAATTTATATGATCAAAAGGCAACAAATAACTGGGCAAGACATTCATCCCTTTCACTACAGTTCTTCTAATTTTAGATACTTAGTGAAATCCTGTATGACAGAAAATTTTCACAATATTTAAAATTTAACAATTTCAACTTATATTTTAGTTAATTGAAATTCTTTTCAATTTGGTTTACAACTATTGAGTGTTTAGTATGTGCTAGGCTGAACTATAATAATAATTTTTTAAAATAAATTTATTTATTTTTGGCTGCATTGGGTCTTCATCGCTACGTGCGGGCTTTCTCTAGCTGCGGTGAGTGGGGGTTACTCTTCGTTGCGGCAGGCGGGCTTTTCATTGCAGTGGCTTCTCTTGTTGCTGAGCACGGGCTCTAGGCGCACGGGCTTCAGTAGTTGTGGCACATGGGCTCAGTAGTTGTGGCTTGCAGGCTCTAGAGCGTAGGCTCAGTAGTTGTGGCACACGGGCTTAGTTGCTCCGCTGCATGTGGGATCTTCCCGGACCAGGGCTCAAACCCATGTCCCCTGCATTGGCAGGCGGATTCTTAGCCACTGCGCCACCAGGGAAGTCCCAATAATAATTTTTAAAGCATTTTCTAAACTATAAATTGCTATATAGATGGTAGTTATAACTTGTAGTTGCTTACTTTTCTCCAAAGTGTTTTTCTGTCTTTTAAACCAATTATAAGTATTATTTACTATTCCTTCTTATTAGTAAATATATAATACATACACATTAAGAACCGAACTTTTCAGCATTTATTTTGCCTTTATTATAAACTTAGTACTGTTTTCACAGCTTCACTAACTTTTAAAAAGTTTCTTGGCAAGTCCCTCCCTACCTGCCCCCTACCACCAGTTTCTTTCTTTCTTTTTTTTTTTTTTTTGCATTTGCCAACATTTTTTTTTTTTTTACATCTTTCTTGGAGTATAATTGCTTTACAATGTGTGTTAGTTTCTGCTGTATAACAAAGTGAATCAGCTATACATATGCATATACCCCCATATCCCCTCCCTCTTGAGCCTCCCTCCCACCCTCCCTATCCCACCCCTCTAGGTGGTCACAAAACACAGAGCTGATCTCCCTGTCCTATGCAGCTGCTTCCCACTAGCTATCTGTTTTACATTTGGTAGTGTATATATGTCAATGCTACTCTCTCACTTCGTCCCAGCTTCCCCTCCCCGCCCCGTGTCCTCAAGTCCATTCTCTACGTCTGCGTCTTTATTCCTGTCCTGCCACTAGGTTCATCAGAACCATTTTTTTTAGAGTCTATATATATGTGTTAGCATATGGTATTTGTTTTTCTCTTTCTGACTTACTTTGCTCTGTATGACAGACTCTAGGTCCATCCACCTCACTACAAATAACTCAATTTCGTTTCTTTTTATGGCTGAGTATTCCACTGTATGTACCACCAGTTTCTTGATTTTACTTCCTCCTCACTCCCACCCTTCACCATCACCCCATAAATACACTTTGCCTTTACCATACTCACTTGAGCCAGGTTTATAAATGAACTCTTGAGTTTTAAACATGCCAAACAGAATCACGATCTAGGTAATTTGCTATAAATTTAATTAGGTGTTCGCTTTAATCAGTTTATGGCCATATTTGCACCTACAAATCTTCACACATATATTCCAACATGTAATTTATTGCCTCTCTAGAAAACATATCAATCAAGAGTTTATGGTCTTTTCTGTTCTTATACTTTCAATTTGTTATCACTTTTCAATGTATGGTAGAGGGAAATGTGTTTTGTTTGTTTAAGTCTGTTCATCCCAGTTTATGATATATACTGAAAACATTGCAGTTGCTTGTTGCGCTATCAAATGCAATGCAATGTACTTATTTATTCAGTGATCAGTCACTATTAATCCTAACATTTCTAAATCTCCCTTTGTAAATACGTGTGTGTGTGTGTGTGTGTGTGTGTGTGTGTGTAAGAAATGGGAAGAGGAACTGTTATTTTAGTCTCAACATGTCAAAGAATGTGTCTTTATCCTTGTTATATACTTGTTAAAATTAAAAGGATGTTATCTTGCCAGGCAGCTCCCAGAATACACTCAAATACATATCTTTGCATAGAAAATATTGTGGTTAAACGTACCATGTGGGGCTTCCTTGGTGGCACAGTGGTTGAGAGTCCGCCTGCCGATGCAGGGGACACGGGTTCGTGCCCCAGTCCGGGAAAATCCCACATGCCATGGAGCGGCGGGGTCCGTGAGCCATGGCCGCTGAGCCTGCGCGTCCGGAGCCTGTGCTCCGCAACGGGAGAGGCCACAGCAGTGAGAAGCCCGCGTACTGCAAAAAAACAAAACAAAACAAAAACGTACCATGGGAATTCCTTATTTCTTTCCCTGGTCATTGTATTTTTTAGGCTATGAGCTTAACTTGTGTTTTGAGAAATCTTATTTCTTTTTTATTAATTTGCTCAGCTTTATTCTTATTACACAGCCCTAAGTTTAAAAACGTTTTGTAGGAAAATGCCTTTTCCTATAGTTATTGAATTTTAATTACAATAGTGTTTAATAGTGCTTCTTTTCTTCCTCCTTTCGTAGTAGTTATTCTACATTATGTACAAATGGTAAGAAATTCTGGTAAGACCAAGACAGCTGAGTTTCAAACAGGACCTGTGTTTAAAGGGAACATCACACATCTGTTAAGTAGCCCTGCTGCGTCAATTTTCACCAGTTTAATCAGCAGCCAGTCCCTGTAATGTTATATGCCTTCTGTGAAGAAAGAGTCTGTTAAAGCTTATTATAATGTGGGTTATAATTCATTCCTATTTATGTCCTTAAATAGGGTTGTACTGAGGCCATGCCCAGCAGTGAGCCATGCACTAAGTGCAGGAAATGATAAAAGTCACTTATAAGATTGGACCTTTCAAAATATGAATAAGGAATTCTTTTGTGTTCCTACTTATTTAGTTGAAAGCATTTGTGCCCATATTGCCTGAATAGGACTTTGTATGTTAGAAGGTGGATTGATACAGGGGTGAAGGTGTGCATATTGGGAAAGAATGTGAAAGGCTCTTAATTCCGCAAGAGTTATGGAAGACAATCCTGAAAAAGAATTTCAGTGCTTAGCATAGTGCCTGGCACTATGACATCAATAATTATTTATTGAGTGAATACGTAAATGAATCTATCTATCTGTAAAAGGTTTAGGAATGTCCAAGCATAGACCTGCTAAAAAACCCAGTACCTATTTGAAATTATATTCAATTAAACCTCTTAATTTTCCCTTGGGGCAGTGCTGTAATTTATGAATTCAGAGATCACCCAATCAAAAGACAGCTACAGATAGGCTTGTTCAGAATTCTGATTTACTGACCCTGCTATTGCTGTGCCTCCTTTTCTTTTCTTGATTTTATGGCTCTAAGACAGAAGTGTTTGACCAGAGCTGTAACCAAACACATATCTACTTCCATTCTGCATATCGGTGGGGACAATGCAAGCACGAGGATTATTGCTTAGCAACCTATAATAGCCAAGCACACTAGAGGAGCACTAGCAGGCTGCAGCAAAGATAAGACAATGCCCCAGTTCATGTGTGAGTTTACTAATGAGCCATGCAGATGGCTAGCTATTAAGTTGCTATAAATCTGTAGCACTCCCCTTAAAGCAGGAGGAGGAATATCTGCCTTGGGTTATGCTAGAGAGGTTAAAAGCAAAGAGAGTACATTAGAACCTGCAGACTTTAAAAAAAAATTGGTCTCTATCACACTTATTTAAAATAGAAGTAAAAGTATTGTATATTAATGAGCATTGTGACAAAACAGAATGGAAACACTACCCGCCCACCCCCCAAAAAAAGAGGTTAACTTGTTTACAAATCCAACTGAGAGGTAACAAAGAGCATTATACTACCCTCCTCATTTCCCCCATATATGAATAAGCCAAGAGGAAATCAAAACTTGGGAGAGATATTCATAAATACTATCCAATATTGGACTTAAGACATTCTTTGAATGAAATGTTGGCTTTTCAAGTGTTTTAAAAAATAAACCACTTAATATTTTTCCTGGTTAGAAAGATGGACACTATGTAGGTAGAATTTTTTTTTAATATCTTTTTTAGAGTATAATTGCTTTACAATGCTGTCTCAGTTTCTGCTTTATAGCAAAGTGACTCAGTTATACATATGTCCCCATATCTCTTCCCTCTTTCATCTCCCTCCCTCCCACCCTCCCTATCCCACCTCTCTAGGTGGTCACAAAGCACGGAGCTGATCTCCCTGTGCTATGTGGCTACTTCCCACCAGCTATCTGTTTTACATTTGGTAGTGTATATATGTCCATACCACTCTCTCACTTTGTCCCAGCTTAACCTTCCCCGTCCCCGTTTCCTCAAGTCCATTCTCTAGTAGGTCTGCATCTTTATTCCCATCTTGCCCCTAGGTTCTTCTGACCATTTTCTTTTTTTTTTTTTTTTTTGATTCCATATATATGTGTTAGCATACGGTATTTGTTTTTCTCTTTCTGATTTACTTCACTCTGTATGACAGTCTCTAGGTCCATCCACCTCACTACAAATAACTCAGTTTCGTTCCTTTTTATGGCTGAGTAATATTCCACTGTATATATGTGCCACATCTTCTTTATCCATTCATCTGTTGATGGACACTTAGGTTGTTTCCATATCCTGGCTATTGTAAATAGAGCTGCAATGAACATTGTGGTACATGACTCTTTTTGAATTATGGTTTCCTCAGGGTATATGCCCAGTAGTGGGAGTGCTGGATCATATGGTAGTTCTATTTTTAGTTTGTTAAGGAACCTCCATACTGTTCTCCATAGTGGCTGTATCAATTTACATTCCCACCAACAGTGCAAGAGTGTTCCCTTTTCTCCACACCCTCTCCAGCATTTATTGTTTGTAGATTTTTTGATGATGGCCATACTGACCAGTGTGAGATGATATTTCATTGTAGTTTTGATTTGCATTTCTCTAATGATTAATGATGTTGAACGTTCTTTCATGTGTTTGTTGGCAATCTGTATATCTTCTTTGGAGAAATGTCTATTTAGGTCTTCTGCCCATTTTTGTATTGGGTTGTTTGTTTTTTTGATATTGAGCTGCATGAGTTACTTGTATGTTTTGGAGATTAATCCTTTGTCAGTTGCTTCATTTGCAAATATTTCCTCCCATTCTGAGGGTTGTCTTTTCGTCTTGTTTATGGTTTCCTTTGCTGTACAAAAGCTTTTACCTTTCATTAGGTCCCATTTGTTTATTTTTGTTTTTATTTCCATTTCTCTAGGAGGTGGGTCAAAAAGGATCTTGCTGTGATTTGTGTCATAGAGTGTTCTGCCTATGTTTTCCTCTAAGAGTTTGATGGTGTCTGGCCTTACATTTAGGTCTTTAATCCATTTTGAGTTTATTTTTGTGTAGGGTGTTAGGGAGTGTTCTAATTTCATTCTTTTACATGTAGCTGTCCAGTTTTCCCAGCACCACTTATTGAAGAGGCTGTCTTTTCTCCACTGTATATTCTTGCCTCCTTTATCAAAGATAAGGTGACCATATGTGCGTGGGTTTATCTCTGGGCTTTCTATCCTGTTCCATTGATCTATGTTTCTGTTTTTGTGCCAGTACCATATTGTCTTGATTACTGTAGCTTTGTAGTATAGTCTGAAGTCAGGGAGCGTGATTCCTCCAGCTCCGTTTTTCTTTCTCAAGATTACCTTGGCTATTCGGGGTCTTTTGTGTTTCCATACAAATTGTGAAATTTTTTGTTCTAGTTTTGTGAAAAATGTCAGTGGTAGTTTGATAGAGATTGCATTGAATCTGTAGATTGCTTTGGGTAGTAGAGTCATTTTCACAATGTTGATTCTTCCAATCCAAGAACATGGTATATCTCTCCATCTATTTGTATCATCTTTAATTTCTTTCATCAGTGTCTTATAATTTTCTTCATACAGGTCTTTTGTCTCCTTAGGTAGGTTTATTCCTAGATATTTTATTCTTTTTGTTGCAGTGGTAAATGGGAGTGTTTTCTTAATTTCACTTTCAGACTTTTCATCTTTAGTGAATAGGAATGCAAGACATTTCTGTGCATTAATTTTGTATCCTGCTACTTTACCAAATTCATTGATTAGCTCTAGTAGTTTTCTGGTAGCATCTTTAGGATTCTCTATGTATAGTATCGTGTCATGTGCAAACAGTGACAGCTTTACTTCTTCTTTTCCAGTTTGGATTCCTTTTATTTCTTTTTCTTCTCTGATTGCTGTGGCTAAAACTTCCAAAACTATGTTGAATAAGGGTGGTGAGAGTGGGCAACCTTGTCTTGTTTCTGATCTTAGTGGAAATGGTTTCAGTTTTTCACCATTGAGGATGATGTTGGCTGTGGGTTTGTCCTATATGGCCTTTGTGAGGAAAGTTCCGTCTATGCCTACTTTCTGGAGGGATTTTATCATAAATGGGTGTTGAATTTTGTCAAAAGCTTTCTCTGCATCTATTGAGATGATCATATGGTTTTTCTCCTTCAATCTGTTAATATGGTGTATCATGTTGATTGATTTGCGTATATTGAAGAATTCTTGCATTCCTGGGATAAACCCCACTTGATCATAATGTATGATCCTTTTAATGTGCTGTTGGATTCTGTTTGGTAGTATTTTATTGAGGATTTTTGCATCTATGTTCATCAGTGATATTGGCCTGTGGTTTTCTTTCTTTGTGACATCTTTGTCTTGTTTTGGTATCAGGGTGATAGTGGCCTCGTAGAATGAGTTTGGGAGTGTTCCTCCCTCTGCTATATTTTGGAAGAGTTTGAGAAGGATGGGTGTTAACTCTTCTCTAAATGTTTGATAGAATTCGCCTGTGAAACCATCTGGTCCTGGGCTTTTGTTTGTTGGAAGATTTTTGATCACAGTTTCAACTTCAGTACTTGTGATTGGTCTGTTCATAGTTTCTATTTCTTCCTGGTTCAGTCTCGGAAGGTTGTGCATTTCTAAGAATTTGTCTATTTCTTCCAGGTTGTGCATTTTATTGGCATAGAGTTGCTTGTAGTAATCTCTCATGATCCTTTGTATTTCTGCAGTGTCAGTTGTTACTTCTTTTTTATTTCTAATTCTACTGATTTGAGTCTTGTCCCTTTTTTTCTTGATAAGTCTGGCTAATGGTTTATCAATTTTGTTTATCTTCTCAAAGAACCAGCTTTTAGTTTTATTGATCTTTGCTATCGTTTCCTTCATTTCTTTTTCATTTATTTCTGATCTAATCTTTATGATTTCTTTCCTTCTGCTAACTTTGGGGTTTTTTTTTGTTCTTCTTTCTCTAATTGCTTTAGATGTAAGGTTAGGTTGTTTATTTGAGATGTTTCTTAAGTTTCTTATTTGTTTCTTAAGGTAGGCTTGTATAAAACTTCCCTCTTAGAACTGCTTTTGCTGCATCCCATAGGTTTTGGGTCATTGTGTTTTCATTGTCATTTGTTTCTAGGTATTTTTTGATTTCCTCTTTGATTTCTTCAGTGATCTCTTGGTTATTAAGTAGTGTGTTGTTTAGCCTCCATGTGTTTGTATTTCTTACAGATTTTTTCCTGTAATTGATATCTAGTCTCATAGAGTTGTGGTTGGAAAAGATACTTGATGCGATTTCAATTTTCTTAAATTTACCAAGGCTTGCTTTGTGACCCAAGATATGATCTATCCTGGAGAATGTTCCATGAGCACTTGAGAAGAATGTGTATTCTGCTGTTTTTGGATGGAATATCCTATAAATATCAATTAAGTCCATCTTGTTTAATGTATCATTTAAAGCTTGTGTTTCCTTATTTACTTTCATTTTGGATGATCTGTCCATTGGTGAAAGTGGGGTGTTAAAGTCCCCTACTATAATTGTATTACTGTTGATTTCTCCTTTTATGGCTGTTAGTATTTGCCTTATGTATTGAGGTGCTCCTATGTTGGGTGCATAAATATTTACAATTGTTATATCTTCTTCTTGGATTGATCCCTTGATCATGATGTAGTGTCCTTCTTTGTCTCTTGTAATAGTCTTTGTTTTAAAGTCTATTTTGTCTGATATGAGAATTGCTACGCGTGCTTTCTTTTGATTTCCATTTGCATGGAATATCTTTTTTCATCCCCTCACTTTCAGTCTGTATGTGTCCCTAGGTCTGAAGTGGGTCTCTTGTAGACAGCATATATACGGGTCTTGTTTTTGTATCCATTCAGCCAGTCTATGTCTTTTGGAGGGAGCATTTAATCCATTTACATTTAAGGTAATTATCGATATGTATGTTCCTATTACCATTTTCTTAATTGTTTTGGGATTATTACTGTAGGTCTTTTCCTTCTCTTGTGTTTCCTGCCTAGAGAACTTCCTTTAGCATTTGTTGTAAAGCTGGTTTGATGGTGCTGAATTCTCTTAGCTTTTGCTTGTCTGTAAAAGCTTTTAATTTCTCCATCAAATCTGAATGAGATCCTTGCTGGGTAGAGTAATCTTGGTTGTAGGTTTTTCTCTTTCATCGCTTTAAATATGTCCTGTCACTCCCTTCTGGCTTGCAGAGTTTCTGCTGAAAGATCAGCTGTTAACCTCATGGGGATTCCCTTATGTGTTACTTGTTGTTTTTCCCTTGCTGCTTTTAATATTTGTTCTTTGTATTTAATTTTTGATAGTTTGATTAATATGTGTCTTGGCGTGTTTCTCCTTGGATTTATCCTGTATGCTCTCTGTGCTTCCTGGACTTAACTATTTCCTTTCCCATATTAGGGAAGTTTTCAACTATAATCTCTTCAAATATTTTCTCAGTCCCTTTCTTTTTCCCTTATTCTTCTGGGACCCCTATAATGCGAATGTTGGTGCATTTAATGTTGTCCCAGAGGTCTCTGAGACTGTCCTCAGTTCTTTTCATTCTTTCTCCTTTATTCTGCTCTGCAGTAGTTATTTCCACTATTTTATCTTCCAGGTCACTTATCCGTTCTTCTGCCTCAGTTATTCTGCTATTGATCCCTTCTAGAGAATTTTTAATTTCATTTATTGTGTTGTTCATCTCTGTTTACAGTTTGCTCTTTAGTTCTTCTAGGTCTTTGTTAAACGTTTCTTGTATTTTCTCCATTCTATTTCCAAGATTTTGGATCATCTTTACTATCATTATTCTGAATTCTTTTTCAGGTAAACTGCCTATTTCCTCTCCATTTGTTAGGTCTGGTGGGTTTTTGCTTTCCTCCTTCATCCGCTGTGTGTTTCTCTGTCTTCTCATTTTGCTTATCTTATTGTGTTTGGGGTCTCCTTTTTGCAGGCTGCAGGTTCGGAGTTTCCATTGTTTTTGGTGTCTGTCCCCAGTGGTTAAGGTTGGTTCAGTGGGTTGTGTAGGCTTCCTGGTGGAGGGGACTAGTGCCTGTGTTCTGGTGGATGAGGCTGGATCTTGTCTTTCTGGTGGGCAGGTCCACATCTGTTGGTGTGTTTTGGGGTGTCTGTGGCCTTATTATGATTTTAGGCAGCCTTTCTGCTAATGGGTGGGGTTGTGTTCCTGTCTTGCTAGTTGTTTGGCATAGGGTGTCCTGCACTGTAGCTTGCTGGTCGTTGAGTGGAGCTGGGTCTTGGCGTTGAGATGGAGATCTCTGGGAGATTTTTGCTGTTTTATATTACGTGGAGCTGGGAGGTCTCTTGTGGACCAGTGTCCTGAACTTGGCTCTCCCACCTCAGTAGCACAGCCCTGACGCCTGGCTGGAGCACCAAGAGCCTGTCCTCCACACGGCTCAGAATAAAAGAGAGAAAAAAAAAAAGAAAGGAAGAAGAAGATAAAATAAAGTAAAATAAAATAAAGTTATTAAAATAAAAATTTAAAAATAATTATTAAGAAAAAAATTTTTAAGTAAAAACAAAAAACGGACAGACAGAACCCTAGGACAAATGGTAAAAGCAAAGCTATACAGACAAAATCACACACAGAAGCATACTCATACACACTCACAAAAAGCGAAAAAGGGGAAATATATATATATATATATATATATATATATATATATCAATCATTGCTCCCAAAGTCCACCTCCTCAATTTGGGATGATTCCTTGTCTATACAGGTACTCCACAGATGCAGGGTACATCAAGTTGATTGTGGAGATTTAATCCGCTGCTCCTGAGGCTGTTGGGAGAGATTTCCCTTTCTCTTCTTTGTTTGCACAGCTCCCGGGGTTCAGCTTTGGATTTGGACCCACCTCTGTGTGTAGGTCGCCTGAGACCGTCTGTTCCCGCTCAGACAGGAAGGGGTTAAAGGTGCAGCTGCTTCGGGGACTCTGGCTCACTCAGGCTGGGGGGAGGGAGGGGTGCAGATGCGGGGCCAGCCTACGGCGGCAGAGGCCGACGTGACGTTGCACCAGCCTGAGGCGCACTGTGCGTTCTCCCGGGGAAGTTGTCCCTGGATCAAGGGACCCTGGCAGTGGCGGGCTGCACAGGCTTTCAGGAGGGACGGTGTGGATAGTGACCTGTGCTTGCACACAGGCTTCTTGGTGTCTGCAGTAGCAGCCTTAGCGTCCCATGCCCGTCTCTGGGGTCCGCGCTGATAGCCGCGGCTCACGCCCGTCTCTGGAGCTCTTTTAAGCGGCGCTCTTAATCCCCTCTCCTCGTGCACCAGGAAACAAAGAGGCAATAAAAAGTCTCTTGTCTCTTCTGCAGCTCCAGACTTTTTCCCGGACTCCCTCCCGGCTAGCTGTGGCGCAGTAGCCCCCTTCAGGCTGTGTTCACGCAGCCAACCCCAGTCCTCTCCCTGGGATCTAAGCTCCGAAGCCCGAGCCTCAGCTCCCAGCCCCCATCCATCCCCACAGGCGAGCAGACAAGCCTCTGGTCTGGTGAGTGCTGGTCCGCACCGATCCTCTGTGCGGGAATCTCTCAGCTTTGCCCTCCACACCCCTGTTGCTGCGCTCTCCTCTGTGGCTCCGAAGCTCCCCCGCTCTGCCACCAGAAGTCTCCACCCGCGAAGGGGCTTCCTGGTGTGTGGAAACCTTTCCTCCTTCACAGCTCCCTCCCACTCATGCAGGTCCCGTCCCTATTCTTTGTCTCTGTTTTTTCTTTTTTCTTTTACCCTACCCAGGTACGTGGGGAGTTTCTTGCCTTTTGGGAGGTCTGAGGTCTTCTGCCAGCGTTCAGTAGGGGTTCTGTAGGAGTTGTTCCACATGTAGATGTATTTCTGATGTATTTGTGGAGAGGAAGGTGATCTCCACGTCTTACTCTTCCGCCATCTTGAAGTTCCACCTGTAGGTAGAATTTAAAAGTATTCTTCAGAGTACTCTCAATAAAGCTAAGAAAGAAATTTTAATAAATAAAAAGAATTTTAAAATATTTATGGATAGCCTCCCCCAAAATGAGAATGAATAAATACATTGCAATGCAGTCATATAATGAAATATTATGGAGCAGTGAAAAACGAACACACTGGATCTGCAGTTATCAATATAGATGAATTTCATAAACGTAATATTAAGTATTTAAAAGGTCACAGAATACACATATGAAATAATTTTTATAAAAATTAAAAACAAGAACAATATTATATTGCTTATATATAATATATACAAATGCAGAAAAATGATAAACATGAAATTCAGAATAGTGTTTCTATCAAAGTAAGGGTATTTGAGAGGTTTTAATATACAGGTAATTTTTTTCTTAAGCTAAGAGTAGATATGTGGCTACTTATATCATCATTATATTTACAAGTCTCAAATAATTCATAATATATAAGATTTATAAAAACACTGCTCTAAGTTGAGGAGGTTCTGGTCTCTTACCCTTTTATTGCACTAGTACTATTTATTGAGAGTTATTAATGATTGAAGCATGGCTCAATAACTACTTTCTGATTATGTTAAAAACAGTGAGTATGGGGACTTCCCTGGCCGCCCAGTGGTTAGGACTTCGCCTTCCAATACAGAGCTAAGATCCCAAATGCCTCGTGGCCAAAAAACCAAAACGAAAAACAGAAGCAGTATTGTAACAAATTCAAGAAAGACTTTAAAAGTGGTCCACATTAAAAAAAAAATCTTTAAAAAAATAATGAGTATCAAAATAATTTACATATCTATTTCTTCTTTTCTCCTGAATCCACGAAGTAATAGAGGCAAAGAACTTTAACAGTGTGTGGCCCTAATCCTATTGTGGTTCAGTTTGACATTAATATTTTTTCAGTGGAGAGAAGCAAATTGACTAGTAGATAATATTTGAAAGACCTGGAACTACTTCATCTCCATGGCCATATCAGAAAAAACCTTAAGATTCTTACTAAGTTTTTCATTCCAATCACCTCAGCAATCGTGGCTGTAGAAAAAAACATCTGATAGCTTATTGATCAGAGCCTGAACTAGCTAGGTCCTGGGAACCTAATTATATTTCTATTATATATTAACAACAAACAATTAGAAAATGAAAATTTTAAAATACAATTTTAATGGCATAAAAAGCACTAAATATCTCAAAATAAATCTAACCAAAAATGAACAAAACCTGTACACTGAAACTATAAAACATTGTTAAAAGAAATTAAAGAAGACCTAAATAAATGAAAAAGTATACCTTATTCATGAAGTAGAAGACTTAATATTGTTAAGAAAGTAGTGCTCCCTCGATTGACCTCTAGATTCAGTGTAATTCTAGCAAAAATTTGTGCAGGGTTCTGTATATGTGTCTGTGTGTATATAAAATAATTTGATTCTAAAATTTATGTAGAAATGCAAAAGACCTAGAAAAGCCAAGGAAATCTTGAAGAACAACAAAGCTGGGGGATTTATATTACTAAATATCAACATTTATAATTAGGTTACAGAAATTAGGACAGTAGGACATTGACATAAGGATAGACAAATAAGCCAATGAAATAGAGTCCAGTTGAAAGTCCTGTATTGAAAACAGGAGGTGTTTTCAATAATGATGCCAAAATGGAAAAGTATGTATTTTTGAGTCCTACCTCACCCCACACATGCAAATAAATTCTACATGTATTGTAGATATAAATGTGAGTGATAAAACAGTAAGTAATTTTAGAAGATGACAGGAGAATATTCTCATGATTTGCTAATATTTTGTTGAAGATTTACATCTATATTCATAAGGAATAGTAGTCTGAAATTTTCTTTTCATGTGGTGTCCTTATCTGGCTTTGGTATCATATCTATGCTGGCCTCATAGAATGAGTTAGAAACTGTTATGTCCTCTTCAATTTGGGGGGAGGAGTGTTGTAAGGATAGGTTTTAATTCTTTAAATGTTTGATTAAATTCACTGGTGAAGCCATCTGGTCCAGGACTTTTCTTTGTTGTGAGGGTTTTGATTACTAATTTAATCTCTTTACTTGTTATGGGTCTGTTAAGATTTTCTATTTCTTTTTGAGTCAGTTTAGATATTTTTTGTGTATTTTTTGTCCATTTATTCTAGGTTATCCTTTTTATCTCTGTGAGATTGGTGGTAATGTTCCCACTTTCATTTCTTATATTAGTTTTTTTGTATCTTCACTCTTTTTCTCTTTGCCAGTCTAGCAATTTGTCAATTATGTTGATCTTTCCAAATAACCAACTTTTGGTTTCATTGATTTTCTCTGATGTTTTTATAGTCTCTATTTTGTTTATCTCCACTCTAATCTTTATTATTTCTTTCCTTCTGTTAGTTTTAGGTTTATTTTACTCTTCTTTTTCTAGTCCTTGAAGTGTAAACTTAGATTATTGATTTGAGATTTTTCATCTCTTTTAATGTAGTCACTTAACAGCTATAAATTTCCCTCTGAGCATTGCTTTCACTGTATCCCATAAGTTTTGGTATATTGTGTTTTCATTTTCATTCATCTCTAAGTATGTTCTAATTTCCCTTGTGATTTCTTCTTTAACCCATTGGTTGTTTAAAGGTGTGTTTTTTAATCCCACAGATTTCTCCTGTATCTTCAAAGAAGACACTTTGTATGATATTTATATTTTTAAATCTATTAGGATTTGTTTTGTGGCCTAACATATAGTCTCTCCTGGAGGATGTCCCATGTGCACTTGAGCAGAATGTGTATTCTACTGTTGTTGGGTGGAATACTCAGTGTAGATCTGTTAGAGCTGGTTAATTTTTGTTTATGGCATGAAGTATGGGTCCAACTTCATTTTTTTACATATGGATACCCATTTGTTACAGCACCATTTGCTGAGGAGATAATTTTTTCCCCATTGAATGATCTTGGCACCCTTGGCAAAAGTCAATTGGTCATATATTTATGGGTATATTTCTGCTCCAGGCTCATCTTGAATATTTCTTGCCCCAGTCCTAGAATCAGCCATTTTTTCAATGAGTCCTGATTTTTTTTAATTGGAGAATGATATTAGAAACCAAGGTCTGGGGACTTCCCTGGTGGCACAGTGGTTAAGAATCTGCCTGCCAATGAAGGGGACACGGGTTCGAGCCCTGGTCCGGGAAGATCCCACATGCCGCGGAGCAGCTAAGCCTGCACGCCACAACTACTGAGCCTGCACTTTAGAGCCCATGCTACACAACAAGAGAAGCCATCGCAATGAGAAGCCTGTGCACCGCAACGAAGAGCAGCCCCTGTTCGCCGCAACTAGGGAAAGCCTGCACGCAGCAACGAAGACCCAATGCAGCCAAAAATAAATAAATAAATAAATTTAAAATTTCAATCCTATTAAAAAAAAAAAAAAGAAAGAAGCCAAGGTCTGAGCACTAGGTTTACAAGCTCTCGTAATTTTTAAAAATAATATAACTATATTTTTAATTTCCTCTAATTGCTCTGAGGATATTAATTACAGCTCTTTTAGAACTCCTTATATTTGTTCTATTAGTGGTGCTTCCTTGGATAGTATTAATCATTGCATTTGTTTAGTCATGGAGTTGGTTTTCGTTAAATATTTGGTGATCCTTATGTGTCTGTTTACATTTGCATTTGGGAATCCCTGTTTGCTTTTCTCTGGATGACGTTTCTGTTTTCTGTAGCCTGCTGCCAGTGATTGTGGAGGAGGGGTAAGATATGCAGATTGTGGAGGAGGGGTAAGATATGCAGACAGTGAAGTCTGTCAGCAATTCATTTTCTCTGTGTGTGGAGGCATTATTCTGCCTCTCTTGCCGGAATCCCCTTGTCCCATTTCAAGGGTGAATGCCTCTGGTGCCCGATGATTAGCTCAAATGGGGATGAAGATAGACAAAAAGGTCAGTCATTCCCCTGCTATCCGTATCTACACCCTTTAAACTTAAGGTGGCCCAGAGCTGCTCCCAAATTTCACAGTCATCTTCTGGATCTTTTTAGTCTTATAGTTTCTTTAATCAATCTAATCCCATCTACCTTATATTTTTCAGAGACCCTCAAAGTTTCTGAAGGCCCTCTTCATAATTGATTGTTAGCATTATTTTTTTTTTTTTTTTTTGGCTGTGCCACCTTAGTTGTGGCATGCAAGGATCTTCGTTGTGACATGAGGACTCTTAGTTGTGGCATGCATGTGGGATCTAGTTCCCCAACCAGGAATCAAACCCAGGCCCCTTGCATTGGGAGCGTGGAGTCTTACCCACTGGAGTCTTTGCCCACCAGAAAAGTCCTTTTTTTAAAATTAATTTTTACTGGCGTATAGTTGCCTTACAATGTTGTGTTAGTTTCTACTGGTTGTTAGCATTCTTATGTTCATATTAAAACACACACACACACACACACACCCTTTTCTATCATTTCTAGAGATTTTGGTAGGGAGGGCATGTAGGTCCTGACCTCAGTCCACTATCTTGGTCTAAAATCTCCAACATGAAAGAAGTTGGAAATATGAGAGTGGGAAGAAATATATTTATTGGGTTGGCCAAAAGGTTCATTTGGGTTCTTCTGTAACACCTTATGGAAAACCCCGAACAAACTTTTTGGCCAACCCAATACACGTACATGTCTGGTAGTCTCTCTTCACTGCCTACTCAGCAGACATTTTCCCACCTTTTGTCTGCCAATGGAACTTCAGTTTTGTAGCAGATGGAAATCACTTGATATCAGAGAATTTGGTCTAAACCCTGACCAAATTTGGTCTAAACCCTGACCAAGGAATAAATTATGATTGATCAAAACTATTCTCAATAACCCTTTTATCTTTACCAGCTATTGGCCTAGGGTGGGCATGTAACCTAATTAGGGCCAATGAAATGTAAAGGAAAGTCTTAGAGTGAGGAGTCTGGGATCTTCTCTTCTTGAATAATATAACAGAACCTCAAGAGGAGAAAGCCCCTTCGTTCTCAATCCTTTTCTCCTGTAAAGAAGTGATGCTTGGGCTTCCCTGGTGGTGCAGTGGTTGAGAGTCCGCCTGCCGATGCGTGCCCGGGTCCGGGAAGATCCCACATGCCGCAGAGCGGCTGGGCCCGTGAGCCATGGCCGCTGAGCCTGCGCATCCGGAGCCTGTGCTCCGCAACGGGAGAGGCCACAACAGTGAGAGGCCCGAGTACCAAAAAAAAAAAAAAAAAAAAAAAAAAGAAGTGATGCCTGGAGCTGCAATAGCTATCTTGTGATCCTGAGATACAAGCACAAAAAATGAATAAAGAACAATAGAAACATGCTAGGTACATAATAAAAACACTGAGCTGTTGAATGGCTTCTGATTAAGAAAACAGTAAATGTCCTTATGGTTAAAGTCACTGCTGTCTGATTTTCTGTTACTTTTAGCTGTGTTCGAATATACCATGTAAATGGATGTAAAATAATTTTCTAATAATATTCTAAAATAACATAGATTAAAATCTACTTCTAATATTTCTTACATTTCAATTTTTGTCCCCTCAGAATTAAACCTGGAGCAGCGAAAAATCTCTACTTGTTCACTAGAGGACTCTAGAATCTCAAAGAATACTGTATTTAGAAAACCTGCAGAAGTGATTTTCAATTTAGATCAAACTGCACAAAATTCAAAGCTAGAACAGTCATGGAAGAAAAATCTTTTTGAAAGAGTGCAGGCAAGAGCCCAGGCAATGCAGCAGAAAATCATAGATAAGGAAAATCTGAAGAAGGAACTAGAAAAAAAGGCTGAAGAAAAACTCCCCACGGATAATTTGGCCAAAGAGTGGTTTCATACTGAAAATATGACACTGAACACTCGTGCGTATTTACTCGACAAACTTCTACCCACCTTAGTTCCTGGAATGGAAAAAATGTTAATGCAAGTGGAAAAGAAAAAGCTTTTGGCAGAAGTTGATATTCCAACCAAGTTTGATCCAATTAACCATTTGGGGGAATACTTAATGAGAAACAACCCTAATTACATCAAAGACTCAGGAATGTCTGGTTATCAGAGGGTGATGAGAAATATTGCAGAAGACCTGAAGATAAACGTTCCAAGCACTACTTACAACAGGTACAGTTTGTTGTATTTTCAGTTGATGATCTAGCTCCTTATGTTGAAAAGCAAGTAGAACAATAACATAATCATACAAATAGGACTTAAAGTAACTTTATAGTTCTTCAAAAAGTATTTATTGAGCTACTACTATGTGCTTCACTATTTATGAGGCACTGTGAAGACTAACGAGGTATATTAAGTAAGTTCCTTGTACTGATGAATTTAGTTATCTCACTAGGATCCCAAGTGTATATTTATTTGTTTATTATTTGTCTTCTTGCATTGGAAAGTAAGCTATATGAGAGGAAGGACTTTTTAAAATTTAACTTTTCAGATAGGTAATATGTTCGCCTGGTTCAAAAGCTGAAACGTATAAAGTGTTATATGTTAAAAACTTTCTCTCCCATTCTTTTCCTCCATCCACGCAGTGCTCCACCTCTGCTATAAATAGCTACTGTTCTTAGTTTTCAATGGATCCTTCCAGAGTTTCTTAGTGCATACATAAGCAAATGCAAATATACATTCTTAATTTTCTTCCTTTTATCCAAAGCATGTGAATGAGTTACAAATATTTTCCTGTTTTTCACCTGTCATTTATCTTGTGTCATGTATAGGATTTTTTATTTCTATGTGGTCAAATTATTTACTTTTATTTTATGGCTTCTGGGCTTTGAGTCATTGTTACATTTCATTTCAAGATGTTAAAAGAATTGTCCCATGTTTTCTTCTGGAATAATTTTAATTTAAAATATTGATCCATTTAGAATTTATCCTAGTGTAAGATTTAAAATATGTATCCAACTTTTTCTTTTCCAAATGGCTACATAGTGAGCCCAATAACAGTTACTGAATAGTCTATATTTGTTCTTTTCTAATCACTACTGTCTATTCTTGTGTGTTTACTTTTCAATATGAACTTTAGGATTCGTTCATCTACCTGAGAAAAAGAAGAGTGGGGGAGAGAGAACACCAAAAGAAACGTTATAGGAATTTTTATTGAAATAAGATTAAATTTATTCATTATCTTAGGGAAAATCAACATCTTTAATAATGACAAGTGTTTCTATATGAGAATGCTTGTCTTTCCATTTGCTCATCTTATTCTGTATCAGTCAATGTTGTCTTAAAGTTGTTAGGAATATCATGAAAGAGTTAAAGTATTTAAAGATGCTTTCTTTGCTGAGATTATCAGAATTAGGGTTTCATCTTCCTCTGGCAAAAATCCAAGATCCATATGTCAACACAAGACAGTTTCAGGCATTTATAGAATATTCAGAAATCCTAGGGATGCTTTACAGCAGCACAATGTCTATTGACTTAAAGCTTGGATACCCAGCAATCTTAGCAAAAACAGTCCTGCTTTTAAATTCTCTGATCTATATCACTGTTTGTGTTGTTCTCAATCCATTAGAGAGCTTTGGAGAAGTCCGTTCATTTTAGGAATGAGTTTTCCTTACTTATGCTCAAGAAAAAGGACACATAATATTTTTGTTTGATTTGTCAAGACTTTATCTTCTGGTGATAATGTTAAAGTGTCTGTTTGACTCAACCTGATCTGAAAATTTTTCATCTGCCTACTTCCCTGGACAAAAATGGATTCATCTTTTTTTGGTGTCTAAGTACGATAGATAGAGAAGACACTTCTTACTGATTCGGAACAATTTATATAGTGGTAGCCACTTATCTAAAAAATAAAATATCACTGCCATTTGTAATTTTACATATGCAATATACTTTCATTGCTTTCCCTCAGGGTTCCTGAAAGACAGGTATAGAATTGAAGTGGACTATAATTCTTACATGTAAATTTGCAAAACTGATAAGGAGGGTAGGTTTGTGTCATTTTGTTTTTCTTCATATTTTCTTTTCTTTTAGCATCTTTTCCCTCTGATTCTTGATCCCTCCAATTCTTGAGAATGCATATTCTATGTCACTACTGCCTTATTGTGAATTGATAATGAAAAATATTTGCACTTAAAGTAAGATTACAGGGCTTCCCTGGTGGCGCAGTGGTTGAGAGTCCACCTGCTGATGCAGGGGACACGGGTTTGTGCCCTGGTCCGGGAAGATCCCACATGTCGCGGAGCGGCTGGGCCCGTGAGCCATGGCTGCTGAGCCTACGCGTCCGGAGCCTGTGCTCCGCAACGGGAGAGGTCGCAACAGTGAGAGGCCCGCATACCGGAAAAAAAAAAAAAAGTAAAATTACAAACTTTTGATAGCTTGATTATGGTGATGGTTACACATATTTATACGTGTTGAAATTTATACAACTATGCACCAAAAAAGGTTAATTTTACTGTATGATATATTTTTTTAAAAGTTAAACATTAAAAAGGAAGTGTAGAGAAAGATTATTAGTGTTAGAATTTTACACTGTTGCAGAGAAGTACACTATTGCACACTATTTTCTATCATATTGCACACTATATTGCATGCCATCTTCTATCATATCTATATTTCCAACACTGAGCGAAGTATTTGGCATGAGTTGGGCCTCAATAAATATTTGTTAGATGAATGAATTAATAACTTAAATTTATTGAGGAGTCTTCACAGTCAATCAGTATTTATGGCATAATTATTCAGTGCTTAATGTTGAGCCATACCTTATACAAAAAAGAAATACAAAATTTGGTTCTTGTCATGAGGAGCTTATACACTCTAGTTGAGGAAATATGACTAAAACATAGCTAAATTTATCAAAATAGTTGTCCAAATAGCACTCTCCCTACTTCCTACACTTTTATCAACCTGTTCCATCTGGTCTTTTTTCCAGGCTCTCTTCAATAAATGTCACTTACCAATATGACAACATTCTCTCTGCTTCTAGGCCCAGTGGAAAGTTTGCAGTCCTCATCTTACTTGACCTCTTAGCAGTGTTCAATTGTGTTGGCCATTTCCTCCTTGAAATGCTGTTTCCCTTCCTTCCATGATATCATTCTTTACTAGTTTTCCCTCTACCTCTGTTTAATCCTTCTCAGTATCCTTTGCTGGTTCATTCTTTGCTACCTGATCTTCAAATATTAAGGTTCCTTAAGGCATAGTTCTCCTATCACTCCATAATCCATCCCTGAGTGCCCTCATTACAACACATGTAACTATCTATTCAGTATGTGCACTTGGATGTTTCACGAGCATCTCAGTTTCAACAAGTCATTGTCTTAATTGATCATCCATCCAGATTTTTAAGCCAAAACCAGAGGGATCAACCTTGACACTTTCTACTTCCTCATTGATCACTTCCAGTCAATCATTAAGTCCTGCTGATTTTACCTCCTTCTTTCAAATCTATTCATTTCTGACCCTCCCCACTGCTGTCACCCTAGTCTAAGCTACCATCATCTGTCACCCGCAATATTGCAATAGTCTCCTAATTGTTATGTTTGCATCCATTTTGCCCTCTTCCACTCTATCATTTACCTGTAACTGAAGTGATTTTTTTAAAGTTTAACGTTTTCATATTTTTCTCCAGTGTGAAACCTTTCAATGGTATCCCTTTATTCTTAGGATAAAAACCAAAATCCTTAACTAGGCCTATACAAACTTTCTTGTATGACCTGGTCTCTGACTTTCTTTCTAGCCCGGGCTCCCACCTCTCTCATTCTCACACTCTATACCCCAGGCATATAGGATTTCTTTCAGTTCTTCAAACATACTGTGCTTCTTTCCACTTCAGGATCTTTTCACATGTTGTTACTTCTTTCCCTTCCTCTTTATCTTATCCTCCCAGTCCTTCAGAGTTCAGCTCAAATACCACTTCGTCATGAATTTGGGTTGGGGTCTTCCCTTATAGGCTCTCTCATTGCATCCTGTGTTTCTTCTTCATCGCACTTATCAAAATTGTAATGGTTGTTTCTCCTGCTGTAATGTGAGCAGGAACTACATCTGTCATATTTACCATTGAATCCCCAGCATCTAACACTGTGTTGTGTAAGTAATGCTCAATAAATATTTGTTAAATGAATTAACTGACATATTCTAATCTGGCTTAGAATGATGAAAGTTTTCTTGGTTTTTTTTGATACATAAGATTATTTTGAGATATGTCTTAATTTGGAGTAATTGAGTATTTAATTTTGAAATCTCTATGATTAATCATCTGTACTTAAGTGGGAGGCTATAATAAATGTTCTTCATCATTTTATAAAATTCCAAATAGGCCTAATTATTTAGCTGTTCAAATATCATTGATTAACCAGTAACTTAGATTTTTCTTAAGTCATTGAACCTTATGTCAGGAACTTCATTTCATAATAAGCTGTATATTGAATAAACAGAAGAAAATGTGTTAAGTATAATAACTAAGTAGACACATATCATATATGTATTTTTATAGGAATACTCATCACAGGAACAATGTGGACATGCTCCAAGAATGGCAAGAAGTCCAATTTAGCTCTGTGAAACTAAGACCATCAGAGCTTAAAAACAAACAAACAAACAAAAGCTGAGTTTATTAACTTGCCAGGCAAAGGAATCTACACCAGTGAAGAATTCACTGACTAGTTTGCTGAAGGGGAAAATTCTGGAGTTTTTAAGTGTTAGGAAGGGAGCTTTATAGTGGTTATAACAACTGAAGACGATCACACTGTATATAGGACAGAGTGAGTCCATAGGTTTGTACATGATTGATTAAAACAAGTTCTATTGTTTAGCAGTTGAGAAAGAGTCCTCCCTTAGGTCTAGTAATGGTCTGGTGTACTGGGGTCACTCAAAGTTCATGGTCAATTATGCACTTAAGCTGGTTAGAACCAGTTTTTATGAAATACAACATTCAGTTTTGATATAATCTAGGCAAATACTCTGAGTGGAAGATTTTCCATACACAGCTTGAATGGATGGATAGGATTTGGATTGTCACAATTAGGGTAAGGAAGCATTTTTACTTCTTTAATCAGTTAGATTTATACTGTACTTTTCTTTAAAAAAGCTCAAAACAATTGTTAAGATGGCAAAACTGTTTCGTTAGTTAGCTTTTGCTGCATAACAAAATACCTCAAAACTCAGTGGCTTAAATAAACAATCATTTATTTGCTCATGATTTTGGACTGGGCTCATGGCTCATCTCTGATCCACATGGTATCAGTTGGACTCACTCATACATTGCAGTAAAATGGCAATGATAGTCTTAGTCATTTGTCTATTAGTTGGCTGGCTGTTGGTAAAAGCAATGGAGGTAACTGGATCATCATCCAGCAGGCTAGCCAAGGCTTATTTCCAAGGTGGTGGTAGAAGTGCTCTTAAGTTCAATACAAGAGAGCAAACCCCAATGTTTAAGCACTTTTTCTTCCAGTTTTATTGTGATATAATTTATAGCACTTTTCAACTTTCTGCTTCCATCATGTTTGCTAATGACCCATCGGCTAAAGCAAGTCACATGGCCACAGACAGACACAAGAGATGCAGAAATAGACTCCAGCTCATAATGGGAAAAGCTGCAAAGTTACACTGCATACAGACAGACATGCATACAGGAATGGGAAGAATCTGTGATAATTTTTGCATTTTACCACACTGCAGGTTTTTTTCTTTCAGGTCTCCTTAAATGTGGATTTATACTTAGAATCTGCTTACAGATTATGGCTACCCTACACTACCCAAAGTTATGAGTTTTGGATGCTATGGAATTCTGTTGATTAATTTAGATATCCTCTTGAGATAATGCAGACCACTAAAGAGAAATTTTATTCAGTCCCTGAATGAGTTACCTAGTAAATTAAAAATCCATCTGGATTATATTTGGAGTCTCATGTGCAGTAGCCCTGAAGCACAAAACTAAGTTTTGTTTCTAAATGTGGGCATTAATAAGAGGGAGGAAATGATGTCTGAACTGAGACCTAAAGGACGTGGAGGATCGAGTCAAACAAAGAGAGGGAGGAAGGCTTTTCAGGCAGATGGAAATAGGACAGAAACTCAATTTTGTTAATCTATGTTGATTAATACACGAGAATCTGGAGACACCGAGTACTTATTACACAATATCACTTACTTATCTGTTCTGCAGTGGACCCTAAGCTTTATAATGGCAGAATCTATAGTAGGTGCTTGATAAATGTTTGTGTAACGAGTAAATAAGTAACTGACTTAGTGAGTGAGTGTGAATGAGTGAATAATGAGAAAAAGCTAGAAGAAGGACGCAGACACAGAACAGAAAATCATGCAGAAAAGACAGAAGTTGAGGAGAGTGCTGTATAGAGACAGGGGAAAGGGGAGAGGAGGATAGAGAGAGAGGGAGAGAGGGAGAAAGATAAAGCAGCAGGGGGAGAAAGAGTAGGGGAAGAGCAGAAGAAGAGCCAGCCAAGAATAGACTGGGGGTTCTGAGATAAGTGATGGCGGTTTGGCTAGTTAGTAGTCGCATTAGAGGAACTTAGCACATCCTTTAAAATGCTAATTAATCTTCCAGCAGTTCAGAAACAAGCCCTTCTGCACTATTTAACAACTTGCCTATTTTTATTTTCAAACTTCAAAGTTTATTTTTGAAGGCTTCTTTTCTTAGAGAATTTTGAAGGCCTTATATGGGCATAAAGTAATGATTTAGATTTTAGTTGTTTCTTTTGGATTATTGGAGTTCTCCAGTTTACCAGTTCTTACTGAGAATTCTTTTGCATTTCCAAATCTGTCAGATTGCCCTAGTCTCTCTTCTTTGAAAGATGAAGACCTGACTCAAACATTACTTGAAAATTGTATTTGAAACCAGCAGCTATTTTTATTATTCTGAACCATTTTGGTGTTTCAATCAAAACCAGTTTTGGGGTTTTGAAGTCCTAGTAGGGATGATAAACATAGGAATGACTAAAATCACATTCTTCCCCCATTTTCAACCTGGGTGATGCAACTCTGTCTAAGTTAGCTATTATGCTCAGAGGCTGTCAAAAGTATTTGACTCCGGCCGGATAAAAGAAATTGACAATAAATTTTCCTAGACAGAAATCAGAAGTTTGGTCCAAGGCATCAGAATTACCTGAGATGCTTTTCATAAATGCAGTTTCCAGGCTCCCACCCTAGACTTGGAATTAGAGTCCTTCCAAGATGATTTACGTGTCCAGGGAAAAAAGAGGCCCACCACCTTGAGGCTTTAGTGCGTTCAACCTTGCTTTTATATGTGGCAGGTTCTAGAGCTATTCTTAGTGCTTCTTAAGTACAGTATTTAGTTGAGTAAAATAAGGCCTACCTCTATAAAAAGTCAAATAATAGTAGAAGGCAGCTTATCATTAATGCCAAATTCAGTATGTGCTGGGGGAAGGAGGGATCCCTACAGGCTTGAATGAAGGAAAATTTCACGGAAAAACACAGATCCAAAGTTTAAATGAGGCTCTGAATTCCTGTATTCTGCCATTTGAACAATCTGAGTCAAATCCAGTGGTCTCAACTTGACATTTCTTCTGTTTCTACATCCTTCAGAGTATCCAGGATGAAGGAGATTATTAAACAGAAACGAGAACAAATAGAATGCATGAACAAAGTCAAAGCCAAGGTGGCCAACACATGGAAACAGGCTCTGCAGGAACAGTTCAATGAGTGGATTCTAGACCCCAAAGGAATGATTCCTATGATAGTGGTAAGGAAGAGCGTATCTGTGAAGGGTAGGTGGAATGGGTGATAAGAGGGTGATTGCTAGATACTGAGCAGAGTGCTAGAAACCTCCCTCTAAATTTTTGGTCCTGCTGATGTAAGTCTAGCCCATGAAAGTCAATTTCTTCAATTTTCTCTTGAACATTAAAAAGAAAATTCTAGGTAGATTTCCAAAATATTGACTCTGGCTGAATTTCACAAACTCTTCCTTACAGACAGACATAGCTTTCGTTTGTTTTTTGTATGTGTGTAACTAATTACTTCTGTGGACTAAAAGACCATATCCTTTTTTGGGGGGGAGGCCGTGCCACACGGCTTGTGGGATTTTAGTCCCCTGACCAGGGATCAAACCCAGGCCCTCGGCAGTGAGAGCACAGAGTCCTAACCACCAGACCGCCAAGGAATTCCCTAAGAGACCATGTCTTTAGCTCTGAAAAATAACTGTACTCTAAGAGTTATATATGTTCTCTTAGGTGTATATAGATGTGAGAATAATTATTGGTTAGATACAATACCAAGCATATTTCCAGTTGCTAAAAATAGACCAAGGAAGACAAGCCACAGACTGGAAGAAAATATTTGCAAAAGACATACCTGATAAAGAACAGTAATATACAAATAACTCTTAAAATCAACAATAGGAAAACAAATAACAGATCTTAGAACGGGCAAAAGACCTGAACAGACACTTCACCAAAGATATACAGGTGACAAATAAGCATATGAAAATGTGTTCCACATATGTCATCAGGGAAATGCAAATTAGAACAGCAGTGAGATACCACTACACACCTATCGGAATGGCCAAAATCCAGAACACTGACAACACCAAATGCTAGCAAAGATGTGCACCAACAGAAACTCTCATTCATTGTTGGTAAAATAAAAAAAGGTGTGGTCACTTTGGAATACAGTTTGGCAGTCTCTTATAAAACTAAACACACTCTTACCATACAATCAAGACATGGTAGATGGTCCTTTGTATTTACCCAAAGGAGTTGAAAATTTATGTCCACACAAAAGCCTACACATGGATGTTTACAGCATAATTGACAAAACTTGGAAGCAACCAAGATGTCCTTCAGTGGGTGAATAATAAATAAATGTGGTACATCCGGATAGTGAAATATTATTCTGTGCTAAAAAGAAATGAGCTATCAAGCCATGAAAAGACATGGAAGAACCTTAAATGAATATTACTAAGTGAAAGAAGCCAATCTGAAAAGGCTATATACTGTATGATTCTAACTCTATGACTTTCCAGAAAAGGTAAAATTATGGAGGCGGTAAAAAGATCATTGGTTTCCAGGAGTGAGGAGGGGAAATAAGGATGAATAGGCAGAGCACAGAGGAGTTTTAGGGTGGTGAAGCAATTCTGTACAATACCATAATAATGGATACATGTCATCATATAATTTTCAAAACCCATAGAATGTATAACACTAATGTAAACTATGGACTTTGGGTTATGAGTTTCCAGTGTAGGTTCATTGATAGTAACAAATATACCATTGTGATGGGGGATGTTGGTAGTGGAGGAAAGCTATGTATGTGGTGGTCGGGGGCAGGGAGTCTATGGAAACTCTCTGTACTTTCTGGTCAATTTTTCTGTGAACCTAAAACTTCCCTGAAAAATAAAGTCTTATTTTTAAAAAATGGACCAAGGAACTTCCCTGGTGGCACAGTGGTTAAGGATCCGCCTGCCAATGCAGGGGACGTGGGTTTGAGCCCTGGTTCAGGAAGATCCCACATGCTGTGGAGCAACTAAGCCCGTGCGCCACAGCTACTGAGCCTGCACTCTAGAGCCTGTGAGCCACAACTGCTGAGCCCACGTGCCACAACTACTGAAGCTCTTGCACCTAGAGCCCATGCTCCACAACAAGAGAAGCCACCGCAATGAGAAGCCTGCGCGCCACAACGAAGACCCAATGCAGCCAAAAATAAATTATAAAAATAAAAATAATAAATAAAATAAAAAAATAAAAAATGGACCAAGAAGAGCTCAGAAATTTTGTTTTTAGTCATTGAAGACTGAAGAATTATAGAGGATTCTTTGGATTGCCAAACTGGTTGCCAAATTTGCCTTAGCTCCGTCATGCCCAATGTCTGAGTGTTGTTAGAAATTTCCTTAGAGGGGGCAAATGGGATCTGCTCAGCATCCTAGTTCTCACACAAAAAGGTTGAAAATCAGTGAGGAAATATATGCAAAAGCATTTTATATACTTTGAAATCTGCTATAAACTAAATGTTAATTATTACTATTTCTGTCCCTGGGTTAGAAGAATTACCTAGGACTTAAATTAAAAGACTACAGATGGCTTTTAGTCTAAAATACTTAATATATGCTAATTGAAAAGTAGTATATGGTCTCTTTTCTTTGATTTGCAGATTCAGAATGTCCTTCATGAATTTTTTCAAAATCCAGATTTCCAGCTTGGTAAGCCTGCCTGTTACTGCAGTGTTTATATTTTTCTCTGTCCTTTTTTTTGAGGGTGGAGGGATGCTGAATAAAGATGAAGAGTCATGTAGTCAAGCTCTTTTGCTCTTTTCAGTTAGAGAATGTAGAAAAGCAGAGATGCAATCAGTGATTTTTAATTCTTTCAGTCAAGTGCCCCATTTTATTACAACTATTTTGTAATAACCCTTTATTATCCTATCAAATTCCTAGAAAATATTGCTTACATACACAGAATTTTAAAAGAAAGATATAATGTCATAACTGTGATATGAAGGAGAAATACAAGTAAAGACATAAGAAAATTAAATTGTGCTGTATTTCAATATATAAATGCTTAGTTACAACTTCGCTAAAAGTCATATGGAATAGTCAGACATTTGTACCTATTTATAATGAATGTTTAGACATAAGAAAAGTAAAATTATATCCAATCAGTCATACTCTTTGTATCTGGCATTTTGAAATAAGAGCAAAATGAATGAATTTTTATATACATGTAGAATCCTCGGGCTTCTCTGGTGGCGCAGTGGTTGAGAGTCTGCCTGCTGATGCAGGCGACACGGGTTCATGTCCCAGTCTGGGAAGATACCACATGCCGCGGAGCGGCTGGGCCCGTGAGCCATGGCTGCTGAGCTTGCGCGTCTGGAGCCTATGCTCCGCAACGGGAGAGGCCACAACAGTGAGAGGCCCGTGTACCACAAAAAAAAAACAAAAAACTTTTTATGTACCAGCCCATAATAGGCAGGAAGAGTTATTCTTAGAAGTAGGAGAGGAAACCAGTGTATTAATTCTTTTATCATGAGCTTTCATACAATTTATGTGTCCTAGTAAGGTCAATAAGGATCATGTAATTGTCATATCAAATAGAGGTTTAAAGAAGTCTTTATTTCAAGTTTTGCTGTTTATATTTTTGTATTATTTGAATCTTTTACCAAAAGAATATATTCATATTTATTTAATTTTTAAAATATTAAAGACAAAATTAAGTATTTAAAAGGAAAGTTTGTGGAAGTGTTGTGTTTTAGGACCTTCTGGCATAAATGCTAGCATAAACCAACACAGATATTTTTGCGGTCTTTTATACTATTGATGAGCCTATTTATTTCTGCTTTATCTTGACATGGTCATTAAAAATGTAGGCATGTTCTTTAGTGTTTGAGTTGCTTAGTTAAATAGAAGTCAGGAAAAATAATAATTTTGTAGTAATTGGAATGTTACCCAACTATATATCATTTACTCTATTATAAATATTGATGGACATTAAGAATTTTATGTTCTTTTGGAGTACTATGATATGAATATAAAATACGAATGTATCACAACCAAACTATCAAATAACCTTTGTTCCATAATTAAAAGCATGCTGCCAACAATTGGATATTGCTGACTCAATGGAACCAAGACTGAACAAAATGGAATTTATAGAAGTAAGTTACATTATTCATTATTTGAATCAAATTATTTTGCCAGTTTCAGTTGTCTTTTGGTGGATGTCACACATACATTAACTTAAATGAAAGCATAAAAACTTATTTTATCGATTCTAAGATGTACACTTTAAAATATTTTAACCCCTCTGAAGTTAGGTTACATCTTATAATCAAAGGCATGTTGCAACTTCTTTCAGTCAGTGGTACTCATGATGTGTGTGAAAAACTTCCACTGACACCTTCGGGTAGGGCCAAGAAAAACCAGCTTGTTCTATTCAGTGAAATCTGGTTCTACAAATAATAATGAGGTTTCAAACTTACAAAGCATTTCCTATGGGCCAGGTGCTGTCCAAAGCTATCCATATATTAACTCAGGTAATCTCAGCAATCCTTATTCCTACTTTTATAGATGAAGACACTAAGGTACAGAAAAGGTAAGTAACTTGTACAAGGTCTCAAAATTAGTGGAGCTAGGGAAATTTGTATTCAGGCAGTTTGGCTTAGAAGTCAACATAAAATTACACCTGAGAAAGTATGATTCTACTGTAGTGGAATAAGCAAAAGAAGCAATTTAATAGTACCAGGGTCCTAAGTCTTCTATAGCCTGCTTTTATATTTTTTCATGTCTCTCCTCTAATTCCCCTTGTTTTTCTGAGTCCCAGAGTCAAGGTAACTTTCTCCTCCTCTCTTATACCCTGGCTCCATGGAAGGTGATGACTATGCACTATATACAATTTCAAGGTTCTATATGAAGGATTTCTGGAATCCTTGAAATGATTATCATACAGATAAGTATTTGTCAATCCTGTCTCAATTATGTTCTGTTTTCTTAGATTCTGTATTTGTCTATTTGGCATCCATTAGTCACAGGGCCAAACTAATGGCCAAAGTTGTTTATATGTCCTCCGTGATCCAGAGCACATACTCTAAACCACCTCCTTATTTAAATCTCACTCACCAAACCAATATTTCCCCTGCACTAAATCAACCCAGGGCCAGATAGATACCAGATAACTAGGGACTGCCCCTGTACCCCAAGGCCTGCTGAGATTATTCAAGCTAGCCAATCCTAAACTGTTTACTCTGCCCTACCTTGCCTTTCCTGAGGAAATCCCAAAAACGGCTCTGGCCTAGGCTTTCCACTTACTCCTGCTTCTGCCTCCAGACCCAAACCTGGTGCTCCCTCTGTGGCTTTGCATGGCATGACATGCTCCCTTCTCTTGGAAACTGTAAATAATAAAAAAAATCTTCTGTCAGTGACATTAGCTTCCCCATGCCAACACTCAGCCATCTCCATAAACTATTGGATTGGCCAAAAACTTCTTTCGAGTTTTTCCATAACCCAAATGAACTTTTTGGCCAACCCAATAAAATCTTGTGAGCGCAAATGAGAAAAGTTACTCAAAGAAAAATATGCAGAAGAATAAACTATAGTATTTAAATGGTTTAGAAAAAGTCAAGGCTTTATCACTTTAATGTAGTAATAAATGTAACTTAAATATCTTTGCAAGACACTGATTCTAGATGCTACTTGCCTTTTTGTCTTATACTAGTTTCCCTAAAATGGGGCAATTTAGAAAATTTTCTTATTTTTTAAAATATATAAGTAATACTATATGAATTTTATGGTATGTGAATTATATCTCAGTAAGAAAGTAATATTCAGTTTAGAAAATTAAAAATATAAAGAAGAAAAAATTTTTAATCCATAATTCATTTTAATGGAAACATTATAATTATTATAATTTATTTAATCATTTATTTATTGTTGGACATTTCTCATTATTCACTATAAATATGATGATTAACATCTGCATATAAACTTTTGTTTACAGCTTGATGTGGACTGAATTATGCCCCCTGCAAATTCACATGTTGAATTCCTAACCTTCCCAATGTGATTTTTTTTTAGGAGATAGGGCTAACAGAGGTAATTAAGGTTAAATGAAGTCATAAAGGTGGAGTTCGAATCCGATAGGATTGATGACCTTATAAGAAGAGAAAGAGAGAGACCTCTCTCTCTTTCTACATGCATGCACTAAGGAAAGGCCATGTGAAGACATAGCAAGAAGGCAGCCATTTGAAACCCAAGAAGAGAGCCTTCACCAGACACCAACCCTGTTGGCACCTTGATTTTGGACTTATCAGCCTGCAGAACTGTGAGTAAATACATTTCTGCTGTTTAAGCCGCCCAGTCTGTGGTACTTTGTCATGGCAGCCCGAGCTAAGACACAGTAATTTCCTTAGAATAGGTTCCCAGAAAGAATTACTAGGTCAAAGAATAAACATTGGAAGGATCTGGGTATCTATTGTCAAACTGTGCTTTTGATTATACTGATTTGTTCTCCCATTAGCAATATGTGAGAGCTTTCGAAGCACCATATTCTCACCAATAGTGGGCATTATTGCATATAAGAAATCTCTGCAATTTAATGGCATTTTGTTTTTTAACTTTTATCTTTTTGATTACTAATGAGGTTAAATATTTTTCTGTGCAATTAAAATTTTTTTCTTCTGTGAATTATCTGTTCACATCCTTTGCCCATCTTACCTATTGATGTTTATTTTTTCTTATGGAATTGTAAATGCTCTTTATGTACTGAAGACATTACCGTTTATGCTGTAAATTGCATGTATTTTTCAAGTTTTTCCAATTGTTTAAAAAATTTTAATGTGCTTTCTAACTTCCAAAAACTTTTTTTTTTTTTTGTGGTACACGGGCCTCTCACTGCTGTGGCCTTTCCTGCTGCAGAGCACAGGCTCTGGATGCGCAGGCCCAGCGGCCACAGCTCACGGGCACAGCCGCTCCGCGGCATGTGGGATCTTCCCAGACCAGGGCACGAACCCGTGTCCCCTGCATTGGCAGGCAGACTCTCAACAACTGTGCCACCAGGGAAGCCCTAATTTCCTGGACTTTTTGAACTCCATGAATTCCCTTTGTTTTGGTAAAGAATTTCCTAATAATCTGTTTCAAGAGAAGTCTGAGAGATAAGTATGTCTAAATTTTTCTTGGTACATTTTAAGGCAGAGATTACCTTGAGTTGTCAAAAAATGCCCATAATTTTTTTTGATAATAGTTCCACAAATGGCTGTATGCCCCTCTCCAAAAAAAGTTTCTGTAGGTTGATTGGTTGTTTGGAACTTGAAACCCATTTTCCAAATAGAAGTAATATTTTATATAGTGGTCGGGGTCCTTGTTTTCAAAGTTCCTGAAATGGAGTTCTTAATAATCATTAAGTAACTATTTCTGTGGGGGAAAGTGCTACCTGAAGAAGAGGGCAGGGCTTCCCTGGTGGCACAGTGGTTGAGAGTCCGCCTGCCAATGCAGGGGACACGGGTTCGTGCCCCAGTCCGGGAAGATCCCATATGCCGTGGAGCGGCTGGGCCCATGAGCCATGGCCGCTGAGCCTGCGCGTCCGGAGCCTGTGCTCCGCAACGGGAGAGGCCACAGCAGTGAGAGGCCTGCGTACTGCAAAAAAAAAAAAAAAAAAAAAGAAGAGGGCATCACCATGCACTACCAGGGAAAGGAACTTCCTTATTTCTAATCCATTGGTGATGACTATATACGAGACCTTTAGTATGACAAGGTTCATGGAGTAAAGGGTAAGGATGGCCTCAGGTAGAAGAGAGCCTCCGAAGACCCCACAGTGAGGAACTGAAGGAGGCTGTCCTCTTATCAATGCAGATCATCCTTTCCCACCTCTGGGGGGTCCAGAGATTGACACACTTCTATTTCTACTGATACTAGCAATCGGCCCTTGACTGATGGATGTTCTTTTCCTGATGCAGTTTCACAGTTAGTCCCCTAAACCAGGGGTCCCCAACCCCCAGGCCGCACAGCAGGAGGTGAGAGGCCAGAGAGCCAGCGAAGCTTTATCTGCCGCTCCACATCGCTTGTATTACCGCCTGAACCAACCTCCCTCCAACCCCCCGCCATGGAAAAATTGTCTTCCACAAAACCGGTCTCTGGTGCCAAAAAGGTTGGGGACTGCTGCAACTGTTGCCTCAAAGTAATACAAAGTATAGATTTCTCAGACAAGAGTGAATCCTTTTAAAGAACTATTCTCTAGGGGTATGTGGCCTACTTATCAGTTCTGCTCACTCTAGGCACCAGAATCTTGACTCAGATTGTCATTTGTTCACCATTCCCAGTTATTTGTAACAAACGTTTAGATGTTCTTTATCTTGTAATTATCTAAATACAACAGAAGTATAAAGAATGGGTGAATGCATACCACAGAATAATAACTCTCTATATAGTTTGCTTTATGTTTGTCCCAGTGGATTGGAGATGAAAAGATGCCACAGACACAACGGCTGCAAAGTTTCGTTTACAGATACTTACAGAGAAAGTTTGTTATATAAAGCAGGATACAACACAGCATGCTTCCAGAGGATCCCTCGAGTTCCCCACAGGGATTAGACTATTGGCACGAATCAGAGTAGAGGGTTTCAAACCATCCTGGTTTGCCTGGGACTGAAGGGTTTCTCAGTATATGGGACTTTCAGTGCTTAACCAGGAAAGTTCCAGGCAAAGTGAGTCAGTTGGTCACCCTAAGTGAGGAGCTTACTTTGCTTACTTTGCTTTTCTTTGTCCTTATCTCCCACCTGATCATCGTGGATGATCTCCACGTATCTACCTGCTCACCAAGGACAAGTGAAAACAACCCAACACCTTCCTGTTTACTGTGGAACCGGCTAAGGTTGAGGATCAGTTTCCCAGCAGCATCCTTCAGTAGACATAGGCTTCAAGCAGTCTGAGGTCTACACCTGAATTATAAAATGGGTTTAAGAATAATTATATACAAAACTGCAATTTACTATACAGTGGGATTCAGATGTTAAGTTTTGATTCTGCCACACTGAGGAACCAGTGTATCCCTTGGCCAGGTGTAAATAAGGGCCAGGCCTCTGCCTAGACTCTCTTTTATGGGATTCTTTGTTCTTGCTCCAAAGTGGTCTGCTTTGAGATGGTCACTTCCTTATGCTCAGTTGTTTTATATCAATCAGACAGTCTGAGGCCTTCAAACTGACACAGCTCAAAGTTTAAACTTTAAATAGAGAGGCTTCATCAGCTATACCCAAAGATTGTACTTTAACATATTCTACTAAGTCCAGGCTGTGCATTTTCCTTGAGATGGTATGCATCTGAGTGGCTTTCTATTCTCCCTAGTTCAACTGTATTTTGTAATTTTTGTTTGTTTTGTTTTGCTCATTTTGTTTTCCATGTGCTTTGAGCTATGGCAGAGAAGGACAGAAGATGGAAGAATGGTGGCTTTGGGAGAGGTAGAGGCAGCAATATGTTGTGAAACTACCTGAGGAAACCTTAGGAGGAAACAAGGGAATTTTAAGCCAGGGAAATGGGATAGCCTATGGTAAACTATCCTCCAAGTTGGTGTGTGTCTTCCCAGGTGGTCTTCAACTGTAAGAAACACACAACTCAAGGAACTGTCTGATCAGCAATTCCTTATTGTTTGTATTAGTTTGCTAGGGCTGCCATAACAAAGTACCATAGACTGGGTGACTTAAACATCAGAAATTTAATTTCTCAGTTCTGGAAGCTAGAAGTCCAAGACAAGAAATTGGCAGGGTTGATTTCTTCTGGGAGTCTCTCTCTCCTTGGCTCGTAGATGGCCATCTTCTCCTTGTACCGTCACGTGGTCTTCCCCTCTGTACATGTTCAAATTTCCTCTTTTAAAAAAAATTTTTTTTGGCTGCACCGTGCGGCTTGCAGGATCTTAGTTCCCTGACCAGGGATTGAAACTGTGCCCCCTGCAGTGGAAGCGGGGAGTCTTAAGCAGTGGGCTCCCCGCCAGGGAAGTCCCAAAATTTCCTCTTTTTTTAAGGGTACTAGTCAGATGAGGGCCCACCCTAGTAACCTCATTTTAATTTAATTACCTCTTTAAAGATCCTATCTCAACATACAGTCACGTTCTGAGGTCCTGGGGGTTAGGCCTTCAACATATGAATTTTGGGGGCACACCACTAAACCCATAACGTTGCCTAAGCCACCTTTCACCAGTATGGGTTAGACTGTGTGTTTCAGTCTGTCACTTTTAGTATTATTGGATATTAAATGAGGCCTTTGTTCAATTCATTTGTTAAGCAAAGTTTTTAAAGATCAGAACATTTTTCTGCTTTGTTGAATATATAATTAGCATTAATTGTTTTTAAAAGTTCCCTGTCTGAGACTGGAAAGCTAATTTTCTGCCCAAATGCTATATGAACATATCACTTCTTCAATGATAGATAGCAAATATACTATGTGTATTTCAATATTCTATAGTTCTTGCTTGCAGACATTTCTGAAAACATTATTTACTACCAAGGCTTCCAAACACAATTTGGAAGTTAATACCTAACATAAATAGTCTCCAAACATAGTTTTCTTCCTACTGCTCTCAGATCACCTACTTCATCAATCTTCCAGTATGTCTATAATTAAATAAGTGTGAATCCCAAGGCTGTAGAATCTAACAGTAGCTACCAACCTGTTGTGTGTGACATTTACTGCATTCTCAACATTGTGATTTTCCTGTCAGAAAGGAAAATCTTAGAATTCATTATGTTGGGATCCAGCACACACAGACAACTTAATTAAGTACAGTTTTAATGTTTAACAGCTCGCAAAGTGATTAAACTGAAGGATATTAATAGTTAATCATATTCTTAAATTCATCTAAGCAATTATTTCAGGACTTATGGATATTAATTGACTCATTCCTTGGGAGGATGTGAAAACACAAAAGCTACCATATGTTTTCATTTTTTCTGTTTTTACAGGAGATACTGGCAAACTGCTATAATTGTTCTATTTGGAATTTGATTTGTAGTTCAGTTGGCATCTGGTTGTCTTTCATGTCATATAGCCCATGCTTACGGAATATGCTCACTCAGAAAAGCCATAGGCTATAAATCTAGAATGTTAAAGTGTCTCTTGGAGAAACAGTTAAACTAATTCTTGATTTAATAGCATTCCCACAGCCAGAAAATTCATATGGCTTTGAGGTCAATTCCCAAAAGCTTAATACAAAACAAGATGAATCTTTTCATGAATCAGTAATTTTTATTTCAGCATTAGAGCACTGAGCCACAATATTGCCAGAAAATGTCAATTATTTGGAAATTCTACCTTATCAGTAATTTAGAAAAGTACCTACTATTCAAGCAAAAAGTCATTAAGGATTGAACAATAGGATCTTAGAATACTGGTATACTTAGGACCAGTTGCCTTAGACCATCTAATTCAAACTTAAGTGAGTTTGAGCATAAGAATCACCCAGAGGGCTTCTAAAAACAGATTCTAGTTCTCACTCCAGAGTTTCTGATTCAGTAGGTTTGGAGTAGCGTCCCCAAATTTGCATTTCTAACAAGCTCTCAAGGGACCACACTTTGAGAACCACTGATCTCATTGAGTTTTTCCTTCTAAGATACGTATGTCAGCTGAGAGGACTTTTATTTTATAAAGAAAACCTTCTTGATCAATTTCTTACCTAGTTCAAAAGGAGACAAGAGCGATGGCTGCAGAGAACTTATTGCATGAAATACCTATACTCTGTACATATACAGGGTCCTCTCCATGACCCAGTGAGATAGCGACTGTGATAGCTATTAGGGAACAAATTAAGGAACTGGGAAGTCCAGCGACTCATCCCAGGTTACTCAACCAGTAAATATGGGAACTGGGATTTGACCCCAGACAAAATGTGAGGTCTTAACCGGTATACTATTCTGCTTCCCAAGTAACAGAAAAGAATTAATTATGCTCACTAATCCATCAAGAATAATGACAATTAGGTTGTTTAGGCAGTTAAGGAAATGAAATATTTAGAAAAGCTCCTTTGCTCTGTTTAAATTTTCTTCTTTTGATCTCTAAGCCAGTTGAATGATGGTTTATGATTCATTAGCATGGATTCAAGTCTAATATTTCTCTTACATAATACATCCTAAATTTGCCTATATGATATTAATGAGGAAGTGAAATATCGACTATAATCTTCATTTCAAAGATTATGTCAATGAAATATGCCAACAAAATGTTCCATTTCAAACAAACTGTATTAGTTGTTATTCTTTAATTGTAAGAAACAGGAACCAACCTGAGCTAACGTAGCTGAAAATGCAATGTGCAGAAAGCAAGGGCAGGAATTTGTTCTGGCTTCAGGAAGAGACTGGAATAGGGAGTTGGAGAACATCAAGACTCTCTTCTCTCTGCTTTTTGTTTCATCTGTCTCTGTGTACAGACTTATTCTGCATCCTTAGTTCACATGGAGAAATCTGGCCCCCCAACAAATCTTAAGTTTACATTCACAGGTCCAGCCCCTCTCAGAGATCAATTGGCCATTCCCCAGTCCTAATTCTCAATTCGCAGTATAGAGAATCTGAATGAGTTTGTTTAGGATAAGTATCCTCCCATGGCCTAATCATTTCTAGCTATGGAAGCAGGGTCATTCAATACAAATTTGACTGCCACTGTGCTTGGGGCAGAGGAAGAAATCATTGACTTGTGAGGTAGGCTAACACCTAAAGAGGAGTTCACTCAGAAACTCTTCCAGTGGTTGATACACTGCTCTCTATCACAAGATACTTACAGTCACGTGTAGATCAAGATTGTAATGTTCCTGACCTATCAAATTAGCAGAAATGTGGAAAGCAATACACACTGATGATGAGGCTGAAGAGAAACAGCCACTCATTCATTAGTGGTGGGAGTGCAAAAGGGTACAAGCCTGATGTCAAAACCTACCAAAAGTACAGATGCGTTTACCTTCTAAGCAAGCAATCCCACTTCTGGGAATCTATTCAACAGGGCTCAAGAGGAATAGCCCAAGAGCACAGGTGTTTTCAGATTCTAGACTTTCAAAAGAAAAAACAAATCATGGACAAAGGATACTTTATTGCAAACTCAGAAGATAAAAAAACCACCCACTCTCCCCATCCCTTCACTCCAATAATTAAATGTAGCCAGTCTTGGAGCACACATGCTCTTATATCCCCTACATCAAAAGAAAAACTACATTCAATTTTTAGAGCTATTCATTTATAGGCCACATTTTATGACTGCTGCTATTTCATACTGTGAGGTTAAAACTGCTCCCATATAAGACTGATGTGATCTAGAGGGAAATTGTTCCAAAAATATCTAGTCCCGCTTGTATATGGTGTTGGGGGCTGTATTGATCACCTCTCTCTGCAGCATAACCTTGTATAATAACACTAACAGGAAAATACTTTATCTAAGTGACAAGCAAATGATATGGAAAAAATTGCAGTCAATAATTTCATGCACATCAACTGAATCCTTGGAAAAAATCCAAGTAAAGAGCACGGTTTTAAATCAATCATTTATCCTCTTTTTCTCCGCAGTTCATCTATTCTCACATTGCAGGCTTTAAAAGTGAAATGTTTGAGGAGCTCCTTAAGCACCTTTGCCACTGTGCAGATGAATTCAGGGAGGTTATAAAAACTGACATGCGGAGACAGATGTTTGCTGAACTCTTCTTACATTGTGACCATGGGAAGGTAAGGTAAGACCCTTAAAGCAGTGCTTCTCAGACTATTTGTTATGAAGGACCCGTTTTTAGGTTGTTGTTGTTGGTGGTGATGTTTTTAATATCCAACCTGTTGTGGACTGATGAAAATGGATTACTAGGAGGGAAAAAGGACATACAAAATACAATTCACGTTTTATTATCAGATTCAAATCTGATTTATTATCATTTACTTTCTCAAGTTGCTATAACATTCTAGATGTTATTCTCAATTTCTGCCTTTCTCATCACAGATTACCGCTCGAGTGGCACTGTATTTCATGATTTATAACTTGTCCCTAAGTTTCTTTCCCATTCTTAAGAACAGGTTGCTTAGAATTGTTTTTGCTTACTCTCTTTGCTGGTGGCTTCCGATAGAAAAGAGCTGCTGGGAATAGAAAGCCTACCACATTTTATTCTGCTTCTTAAAAACAAGAAACATTTATATCATAAAGTATTTCTAGAAATAGGATTTGGGAAGGCATTAGTGTGCCAGGATACCAAATGGATTTGCAAAAATAGATACAAACTTTACTGAAATATATTTGTTTATGAACCTTATATTTATTTGTTTGTATCCCCATGTTACTGAAAAGATTTAAGGAAGCTTATAAGAATAGATAAAATACAACAGAATAACATAGATTAAAAGTAGGGTGAAAGAAGAAAAAAATAAGAGGCAGGATACTAAGTGAAGCTGGGAACAAAGCCCAAAATGCATACCAGAATGACCTAAATATTTGCTCTGGTTGTCTACAGGTCTGAATCTAATCTTCCTAGTAGTGAATGTGAAAGGGAAACATGACGAAACACACTACTGACAATGCTTTTAAGATAAATATAAACTGGAGCTAAGAAGAAGTGCAAAAATTTGGGATAAAAAGTATAGTCAGGAGTTTCTTCTGGAAGTACCCATTAAAGGGGCCCTAAGTGATGAAGTGAACATCTTTATGCTGGACGTACAATAAGTGAAAAAATGACTTTATTAGAACAGTTTCTTTCCTTTTTTTTTTTTTTCCTTGCGGTACACGGGCCTCTCACTGTTGTGGCCTCTCCCGTTGCGGGGCACAGGCTCCGGATGCGCAGGCTCAGCGGCCATGGCTCACGGGCCCAGCCGCTCCGCGGCATGTGGGATCCTCCCGGACCGGGGCACGAACCTGTGTCCACTGCAAAGGCAGGCGGACTCCCAACCACTGCGCCACCAGGGAAGCCCTTTTTCTTTTTAATTAATTAATTAATTAATTTATGGCTGCGTTGGGTCTTCGTTGCTGTGCGCGGACTTTCTCTAGTCACAGTGAGTGGGGGCTACTCTTCGTTGCAGTGCGTAGGCTTCTCATTGCGGTGGCTTGTTGTGGAGCACGGGCTCTAGGCACATGGGCTTCAGTAGTTGTGGCACGAGGGCTCAGTAGTTGTGGCTTGCGGGCTCTAGAGCGCAGGCTCAGTAGTTGTGCACACAGCCTTTGTTGCTCTGTGGCATGTGGTATCTTCGCGGACCAGGGCTCGAACCTGTGTGCCCTGCATTGGCAGGTGGATTCTTAACCACTGCACCACCAGGGAAGCCCAGAACAGTTTCTTAAAACCACCTTACCTGTAGGTAAATGATACCACACCTGACCGCAATTCAGAAAAAGCAGTTCTTAAAGGAGCCAATGCATTACAGTCTAGGTTCTCAGATACCTACTAATTTGGCTTGTCAGGAATATATTTTATAAAATCTGAAATGTCTGTGTGTTTTTCAGGCAATCCTTGAAAATTGTTTCTTTTAACAGAGCTAATAATAAATATTGGGTAACATGGGTCAAGATTTTACTCCCTGACAAATGCCTGGAGAACAACTATTCTCTGTTGGCCAACTTAATACCAACTCATGTGCAGTACAAAACATTACCTCACATAGTGGGATATCCCACACAGTGGGATAATATTTAGAAGAATAACTCAGGTTTGCTTATGCTTTTTGCTTTTCTTCCCATCGTTCAAACAATAGTTATGTGCTGATCTTCGATGGAAGGTAGATACAGTCTAGAGCAAAGAAGTTAATTGAGTTTCTGAAAATTTTCAATGAGGAGCTGAGACAAGAGTTCAAAAGCCTCTACTTTCAATTGAAAATACTGGGATCTTGAGAAAGAATGGAGAATCATAGGGTGAAGACGAATGCAAAATATGACATCAAAGCACTTTTTCTGTCAGTGGGAAGTTGTGACCAGCTGATGGGAGAAGGAGGTTGGAGGGGTTGTGACTACTGCTTAGGGGTTGCCTGGATCCCTAAGTCAGAGTTAATATTTGATATTACACCCTTATACCCCAACCAGGGTTGTATGTTGAAGGCAACATTATAGACACTTAGAAATTCCAAGTAGGTTGAGGAGAAATTTAAGAACACCAGGGCATCATTATGCATAATGATCATTATGCATCATTTCCTGGGTGTAGCTCAGAGACTGCAAGCTTCATTGAGAAGTCCTGAATGCAACATGGCACTAAAGAGGAAGGTTAGCCACTGCAGAAGGAGGGGTCTAGGTGGATGAGCCTGAGGGTAGTCCCACTCCTGTGGCTAGAGGAAAGATAATGAGTGTTCCTAAATACCTGTGTGTAAAGGGGGTGGGTGTGCAGAGATGACAGTAAAAGTTCTGGAAGTACCCCCAGGAAGTGTCCAACACTTGAAGTTGGGACAAGGAGAACCATGGGCATTAACAAAAAACACCAAAAAAAAAAAAAAAAAAGGTCCACTTCCAAATGATTCAGTGGGACGAACTCCATATGGTCAGAATCAACAAGTACTACTGGCACTGAACTAATTGCCCCTTTATTTGATGGTAGGACACTGTGTAAGCCCCCAAAGAAAAATGGGCAAAGGATATGAACATAGAATATGTAGAATCACTGCATACTCAACAGATGAGCAAAAACATTTTAAAATTACAATACCAAAAATAAATAAATAAAACAAAATGATAATACCTATTGCTGGTAGGGATAGAGGAAAGGCATTTTCTCACACATTCCTGGTGAAAATTTAATAGTATAGTATCTTTGTAAAGCAATCTGGATATAACTATTTAACTAAAAATTATACACATCCTTCAACCAAGTGATCCCATTCCTGAAATTTTTATCCCAAAGAAATAAAAGCACCAGTAGATAGAAAATACACATACAAGGATGATTCCTATGGCACTGTTTACACACGAAAAAGAGAGAGAGAGGGATAGATAAAGGGAATGTTTATCTGTAGGGAAATGGTTTTTTTTTTTTGCGGTACGCGGGCCTCTCACTGTTGTGGCCTCTCCTGTTGCGGAGCACAGGCTCCAGACGCGCAGGCTCAGCGGCCATGGTTCACGGGCCCAGCCGCTCCGCGGCATGTGGGATCCTCTCGGACCTGGGCACGAACCTGTGTCCCCTGCATCGGCAGGCGGAGTCTCAACGACTGCGCCACCAGGGAAGCCCGGGAAATGTTTTTTAAATGAGGGTACATCTACATCTTGGAATATCATGCAGCCTTTATACAAATTGAATAGATCTACACCAGCTGAGTTGGAGGATTTTTATATATTATTAATGAGTAAAAAAAAGTAAAAGATGGAGAAATGTATGTAATAAAATCCCATTTTTGTAAAGCAAACAAAAATGTACATATACATTGGTACACATGTTTGTATATCTATAGCTACATGAGCGTAGAGAAATGTTTATAACAAGACATGTGGTTAACTGGAATGAGGCTCAGAATCCACCATTCAGAGTGGTCCTTAAAGGCAGAAATTCTCCTCTGAGATATTTATTCAGTTGAAGTTTTCAGAATTAGGTACAGCATTAAAAAAAAAAAAGCAATACTACTTCTTAGTCAGAGGATGCTATTAAAAATATATATTGGGGCTTCCCTGGTAGCACAGTGGTTAAGAATCCTCCTGCCAATGCAGGGGGACACGGGTTTGAGCCCTGGTCTGGGAAGATCCCACATGCTGTAGAGCAACTAAGCCCGTGTGCCACAACTACTGAGCCTGTGCTCCAGAGCCCGTTAGCCACAACTACTGAAACCAGTGAGCCACAACTACTGAAGTCCACGCAACTAGAGACCGTGCTCCGCAACAAGAGAAGCCACCACAATGAGAAGCCCACATGCAGCAATTAGGACCCAATGCAGCCCAAAATAGATAAATTAATTAATTTAAAAATACATATATATATTTTTTATATATATATATATATATAGAGAGAGAGAGAGAGAGAGAGAGAGAGAGCGCCATGCTTTGTTGAGTGAGGAGCAATGATCTTTTAAGTGTTAACCAGGATCTTGAATCCACAGTGCCATCCACTAGCTTCTTGTTTCAACCAGCCATGTTCCAAATTAAACCCCTAGAGATAAAAAATATATATATGTGAAATTAAAACTTTACTACATAAGATTAGCATGAAATCAGACACTGAAGAAGAAAATATTAGTAAACATAAGGGCATAGCAATAGAAACTATCCAAACTGAAGCAGCGAGAGAGAAAAAGAAAATTCCTGAGTGGTTATAAAAGACTTTTCTCCTCATTTAAAATGTTATTTAAATGATCATTTACTCTTTGAAGCAAAACTAATAATGTATTGTGAAGTTTACAATATATGTAGAAGTGAAATGTATGACAACAATAGCAAAAATAATGGATGGGAGAAAATAGAAATAAGTTTCTTACATTAGGCATAAAGTATATAATATTATTTGAAAGTAGACTGTGATAAGATAAAGATGCATAATGTTAAATTTTAGAGCAATTACTAGAAAAAAGAGAGGTATAGCTATTAAACCAATTGTGGCAATAACGTGGAATATTAAAATATAATCAAAAGAAGGCAGGAACGGGACTTCCCTGGTGGTGCAGTGGTTAAGAATTTGCCTGCCAATGCAGGGGACACGGGTTCGAGCCCTGGTCCGGGAAGATCCCACATGCCATGGAGCAACTAAGCCCATGTGCCACAACTATTGAGCCTGAAAGCCAAAATTACTGAGGCTGTGTGCCACAACTACTAAAGCCTGCAAGCCTAGAGCCCCTGCACTGCCACCGCAACAAGAAGCCCGCGCACCGCAACAAAGAGTAGCCCCCGCTCTCCTCAACTAGAGAAAGCCCACGCGCAGCAACGAAGACCCAACACAACCAAAAATAAATAAATAAATTCATTTTTTAAAAAGGCAGGAAAAGAAGGAGAGAAAGAGGAAGAAGAAGAAGGAGGAGGAGAAGAAGAAGAAGGAGAAGGAGGAGAAGAAGGAGAAGGAGAAAGAAGAAGAGGAAGAAGAAGAGGAAGAGGAAGAAGAGGAAGAAGAAGAAGAAGAAGAAGAAAGAAGAAGAAGAAAGAAGAAAAAGAAGAAGAAAGAAGAAGAAGAAGGAGGAGAAGAAGAAGAAAGAAGAAGAAAGAAGGAGGAGAAGGGGAAGGGGAAGGGGAAGAGAAAGAAGAAGAAGAAGGAAGAAGAAAGAAGAAAGAAGAAATGGGACAAAAACAAACAAAAAACCCAAGTAGCAAGATGGTCTATTTAAAGCTAACCATAGTGATAATTACTTAAATGAATATGGACTAAACACTGCAGTCTAAAGACAGAGATTGTGAAGCTGGATAAAACCAATATAAAGATACAAATAGTTTAAAAGTAAAGGTATGGAAAAAGATAAATCTTTCGGCTACTTTAGTATAAGACAAAGGAGCCTTCAGAACAGGAGTATTACCAAGGATTAAGAGGGCTACAGTATAATGATAAAGGGGTCAATTTGATAAGAAGACATAATAATTCTAATTGTCTATACACCTAATAGAGTTTCAGAGTACATGAAGCAAAATATGACAGAACTGCAATTACAATTGGAGAATTAAACACTACTTTCTTAGCAGTTGATAGAACAAGTAGACAGAAAATCAGCGAGGGTATAAAATACTTCAAAAATGCTGTCAACCAACTTGACTTTGAGTGTTATAGATCATTCAACTCAACAACTGCAGAAAAACATACTTTTCAGTTGCACTTGAAACATTCACAAAGATGATCACATGCTATACCATGAAACAGATCTTGATAAATTTAAAAGAATTAAAATCACACTGTAGGGCTTCCCTGGTGGCGCAGTGGTTGGGAGTCCGCCTGCCGATGCAGGGGACGCCGGTTCGTGCCCCGGTCCGGGAAGATCCCACGTGCCGTGGAGCAGCTGGGCCCGTGAGCCATGGCTGCTGAGCCTGCGCATCCGGAGCCTGTGCTCCGCAACGGGAGAGGCCACAACAGTGAGAGGCCCTCGTACCGCCAAAAAAAAAAAAAAAAAAAAAATCACACTGTGTATGCTCTTTGACTACAGCAGAATTAAGTTAGAAATCAATAAGAGAAAGATAGTTGGAAAATCCCCAAATATTTAGAAACACTTCTAAATAACCCATGAGGAAAAAAAAATCACAGGAGAAATTAGGAAATATTTGAAACTGAGTGATAAGTAAAACACAATGTAATAAAATTAGAGAAATGCCACTAAAGAAGTGCTTAGAAATTTATAGCTTTGAGTGCTTATATAAGAAAATAAGATCAGTCTAAAATAAACAAATGGGTCCTAATTAAACTTAAAGCTTTTGCACAAGAAAGGAAACCATAAACAAGACAAAAAGATAACCCTCAGAATGTGGGAAAATATTTGCAAACGAAGCAACGGACAAAGAATTAATCTCCAAACAGTTCATGCAGCTCAATATCAAAAAAACAACAACCCAGTCAAAAAGTGGGCGGGGGCTTCCCTGGTGGCGCAGTGGTTGAGAGTCCGCCTGCCGATGCAGGGGACATGGGTTCGTGCCCCGGTCCAGGAAAATCCCACATGCCGCGGAGCGGCTGGGCCCGTGAGCCATGGCTGTTGAGCCTGCGCGTCCAGAGCCTGTGCTCCGCAACGGAAAGACAATGGGGCGGGGGGGGACTTTCCTGGCAGTCCAGTGGTTAAGACTCTGCCCTTCCAGGACTTCCCTGGTGGTCCAATGGTAAAGAATCCGCCTTCCAATGCCGGGGATGCGGGTTCAATCCCTGGTATTCGGGGAACTGGGATCCCACATGCCACGGGGCAACTAAGCCTGTGCCACAACTACTGAGCCTGCGTGCCTCAACTAGAGAGCCCACGTGCTGCAAACCACAGATCCCATGCGCTGTGGAGTCAATGCACCACAACTAGGGAGAGAAAACCTGCACGCCACAATTAGAAGAGCCTGCGCCACAACTAGAGGGAAGACCGCATGCAGCAAAGAAAGATCCCGCGTGCCTCAACTAAGACCAGACGCAGCCAACAAAAAAAGGAAGGAAGGGAGGGAGGGAGGGAGGAAGGAAGGAAGGAAGGAAGGAAGAAAATAAATAAGAAGACTCCGCCCTTCCACTGCAGGAGTTATGGATTCAATCCCTGGTCAGAGAACTAAGACCCCTCATGCCGTGTGGCATGGCCCAAAAATATTAAAAGAAAAAAATTTTTTAATAAAATAAAAAGACAATGAGGGAACATTATGAACAACTTTATGCCAATAAATTTGCCACTTAGATTGAGTGGACAAATTCTCTGACAGACACAAATTACCAAGTCTATCTCGAAAAGAAATAGAAAACCTAGATACTCTCATATGTATAAAGAAATTAATGTCATTAAAAACCTTTCCACAAACAAAACTCCAGGCCAAGAGGCTTTACTGCTGAGTCCTAGCAAACATTTAAGGAAGAAATAATTCCAGACCCACACAAAGTCTTCCAGAAAATAGAAGCGAGAACATTTTCCAACTCATTTTATGTGACCATGATTATTCTGATATAAAAGCCAGACAAAATTATCTCAAGGAAAAAAAAAAACCTGTAGGCTAATATCTTCCATGAGCAAGATACAAATATCTTTAAGTTAATTTTAGCAAATTAGTTCAGCAATATATTAAACAAGTAATATATTAAGATCAAGTGGAGTGTAATCCAGGGATGTAAGATTGGTTTAATATTCAAAATTCAATCAAGGCAATTAACCATATTAAGAAACTAAAAAAAGAAAAACTATATGGCCATCTGACCAAATTCAACACACATTCATGATTTTTTTTAAAAACCTCTCAGCAAACTAGAAATAGAATTTTTTTCAAAATGTTAAGGAGCATCCATGGAAAGCCTACAGTTATACTTAATGGTGAAAAAATTAATGATTTCTTCCTTATATCAGGGACAAGGCAAGGATGTCCATCCTCACCCCTTTTATTTAACATTGTAGTGGAGGTACTAGCCAGTGAAATAGGCATGAAAAGAAAAAGAAATCCTCTTAATTCAAGATTACATGATCTTCTATGTAGAAAATCCTAAGGGATATAAAAATTGAATTCACTAGAACATATACATGAATTTAGTAAGGCTTCAGGACATAAGGTCAATACATACAGATCAATTGTATGTCTATATACTAGCAATGAGCAATTGGAAAATGAAAATTTTAAATGCCTAAATCACACACATGAAATACAGATAAATTGAACAAAGTATATACAATACCCATAGACTGAAAACTACCGAACATTACTGAGAGAAATAAAAAACCTAATTCATTGAAGAGACCAGTCCTCATTTCTCTCAGAGACCATACTCATGAATCAAAAGACTCACTGTGTTTAGTCAGTTCCCAAATTGATCTATAAATTCAGCACAATTCCAATCCAAATCCTAGTAAGCTTATTTATAGAAATTGACAAGGCTAATTTTAAAATGTTCATGAATTTCAAAGGATGCAGAGTAGCCAAAATAATTTTGAAAAAGAACAAAGTTGGAAAATTTACACTAGCTGATTTAAGGATTTAGTATATATCTACAGAAATCAAAACAGCATGGTATTGGCGTGAGAACAGACAAATAGATCAGTGGAACCAAATAGCAAGAAATGTAACCACATGTACGTGGTCAGTTGATTTTCAACAGAGGTTCCTAGGATAATCTTTTCAACACATGGTGCTGGAAAAACTGGCTACCGACTTTGGGGTGGGGGGGGCAAGTTGTACTCCAAGCTTTGCCTCACACCAAACATAAAAATAAGCTTGAAATTGCCTTTAGACCTAAATGTTTAAAATCACAAACTTCCAGAAGAAAACATGAACCTTAAAGGAATATTTGATAAAATGGACTTCACCAAATTTAAAATTCTGTTCTCTGAAAGACACTATTGAGGAAATGAAAAGACAGCTATAGACTGGGATAAAATATTTACAATAGATTTAATGACAAAAGTTGTGTGTCCAGAGTGCATAGAGGACTCCTACAACTTAATGAAACAATCTAATCAAAATGCCATGGATTTTATTTTTAACTTTCAGGAAAGAAGATATATGTATGTCCAGTAAGCACATGCAGATATGTTCAGTGTCAATAGTCATAGAGAAATGCAAATTAAAACCACTATGAGATAAAAATTACACCCACTAGAGTAACTAAAATTAAAAAGCCTGACAATACCAAGTGTTGGTAAAGATGTAGAGCAACCAGCATTCTCATACATTGCTGATAGAAATGGAACAACCACTTTGGAAAACAGTTTGGTGGTTTCTTTCTTTCTTTCTTTTTTTTTGTCCACACCACACAGCTTGCAGGATTTTAGTTCCCCGACGAGGGATTGAACCCGTGCCCTCGGCAGTGAAAGCACTGGGAGTCCTAACCATTGGACATCCAGGGAATTCCCAGTTTGGTGGTTTCTTAAAAAGTTAAACATATACTTACCATATGACCCATCAACCAGCAATTCCACTCCGAGATATTTACCTAGGAGAAATAAAATGGAATGAGAGAAACCTGAACATATGTATACCCAAAGACATATTTAATGTTCTTAACAGCCTCATTCGTAACAGCTCGAAACTGGAAACAACCCAGAGGTCCATAACTTGTGGATAAACACACGGTAGTATAGCCGCACAGTGGAATTACTACTCATCAATGAAAGAGAATAACTACTCATATATATTATAACGTTGAGGAATTTTTAAAATATTATGGGGCTTCCTTGGTGGCGCAGTGGTTGAGAGTCCGCCTGCCGATGCAGGGGACGCGGGTTCGTGCCCCGATCCGGGAAGATCCCACATGCCGCGGAGCGGCTGGGCCCGTGAGCCATGGCCGCTGAGCCTGCGCGTCCGGAGTCTGTGCTCCGCAACGGGAGGGGCCACAACAGTGAGAGGCCCTCGTACCGCAAAAAAAAAAAAAAAAAAAAAAATTATGCTAAGTGAAAGAAGGCAGTCACAGAAGAGAACACACTACATGATTTCATTATATGAAAATCTAAAACACAGAAAACTAGTCTACAACAGTAGAAAGCAGATTGGTAGTTTTCTGGGGCCATGAGTAGAGGGGACTGATTGCAAAGTGGCACGAGAGAACTTTCGGTTTCATGAAAATGTTCTTTCTCTTCATTGTGGTGGTAGTTACTTGGGTGTATACACTATCAAAACTCATTAAACTGTACACTGTTTTTAAAGATTTTTTTTGACGTGGACCGTTTTAAAAGTCTTTATTGAATTTGTTACATTATTGCTTCTGGTCTATATTTTGGTTTTTTGACCTCAAGGCATATGGGACCTTGCTCCCCGACCAGGGATCCAACCTGCATCCCCTGCATTGGAAGGCGAAGTCTTAACCACTGGACTGCCAGGGAAGTCCCTGAACTGTATACTTTATTTTTATTTTATTTTATTTTATTTTTGCGATACACGGGCCTCTCACTGTTGTGGCCTCTCCCATTGCAGAGCACAGGCTCTGGACGCGCAGGCTCAGCAGCCATGGCTCACGGGCCCAGCCGCTCCGCGGCATGTGGGATCTCCCCAGACCGGGGCATGAACCCGTGTCCCCTGCATCGGCAGGCGGACTCTCAACCACTGCACCACCAGGGAAGCCCTGTACACTTTAAATTGATGCATTTTACTGGATGTAAATTATGTTTCATTGAAATTGACCAAAAAAATGTTCATAATAGTCAAAAACTAAAAACAATACAAATGTACATAAACAATAAAATGATTAAATAAAATTTCATATATGTATTCATACAGTAGAATATTGTGTAGCAATGAAAAAAGAATTACAGTCAAATGAAACATGAATAACATTCACAGATAAAATGTTGAACAAAAAAAGACACAAAATGTCATATATAACTCCAATTATATGAAATTCAATAACAGATAAACTAATCTATAGTGATAAATATCAGAATAATAACTACCTTTGGGAGAATTATTGACTAACAGAAACCATGAAGGAGCCTTCTAGTGATGATAAAAATGTTCTATATCTTTATCTGAGTAATGTTTACACAGTATATAGATAGGTAAACATTTATTCTGCTGAACATTTAAGATGTATACCCTTTATTGCATATTTATTATTCCTCAATGAAAAAAATTTTAAACGACCACTTATGGTTGCTTGGGATGAAGTGCCTTGGGCTTTAAGACACCAAGTGGCTGCTGCATTTTATCATAATTGTAATAGTGCTGACTACAAGGGCTGTCGGTGGTTGAGCTTCATCTCACTGTATTGGAGAGATTATAGAAAGTAAAAGACAAGCTCAGGGCTTTAAATGCTCAGCTCAAGTTGCAGTCACAAAACCAGAAAATGTCCATGATGACTCTAAAGGAATCTCTATTTCTTGTAGCTTCAGAGCAGATATAGATTTTAATAAATCAGCCCTCAAGTTTAATGGGACAGAATGAAAACATAAGCCAAATTCATAAGTCTCTCATGTGAAAGTCAGCACATTGCTTGGAAAATAGAGAGATCCTGAGACTTGGAATGGTTACATTTGGATGGAAGCTGAGACTTGTGCCACAAACCTCCCTAAAGACTCCCTTGGCAGCAAAAGCAATCCCTTCTCTCCTTTTTTTGAGGATATAAGCTTTTCTTTCCTTACAGAACCTATAACATCACTTGGGGCAATTAGCTATTTTCCTTAAGGCCCACCTGTGTATCATCCATTGCCTTTAGACCCGAAAGTCAGATCTCAGCATGCCCCAAGAGGACTAGTCAAATCTGTAGAGAAAGGTGATTGTTAGTATTCCAGGAGAATAGCAAGTTTTTGCTAATTCATAGCAGCAGAAACTTGGGGAACATGTGTGGGAATTGATTATAACAATTTTTTTTTGGCCACGTCACGTGGCATGTGGGATCTTAGTTCCCAACCAGGGATCACACCCGTGCCCCCTGCAGTGGAAGGATCCATGCCCCCTGCAGTGGAAGGTAAAGTCCTAACCACTGGGCCGGCAGAGAATTCCTGATTATAAACCTTTTAGACTTAGGAGGATGGATATAACTTTGGATTAGCCCAGATTTATCAATATCATTATACTTAGAAGATTTGCTAAGCAGTAATATTTTTAGTATCTTGGAAATGGTTTTAACAGTTTTCTTGGTAGATTAACTATAACCTTGACTCAAATACAGCCTGCATTCAATGAGATTGAGATGCTAGAGCCTTCATGGCATGCTATAAAGGAATAAATCCAAAGGCTTGTAAAATTGACAAAGTTGATTTCTAATAGGTAGCCTACCCATATTTACCTTCATCCTATTCCCCAAGAGTGCCCAGGTGACAATCCCTGAGAAATCCCTTAATGACGGGAGCACTAACATCCCTACAGAGGTAGCTGTCCTCTGTAGGTTGGGAATGATGGTAGGAGATAGTGGCATTGAAGTGGGCTTTCTGGTTTCAATGAACTGATGGGATTCCTAGAAGACAAGTGGCATTTAACTACCAGAGTTAGAGTCTACTGGTCAAAGTTAATATCATAGATAAATGGTATTTTGACTTAATGCCCAAGGTTAAAGGCCATATTATAATAGGCCTTATTTGTCTATGACTCATACTGTGGTTTTTTACCTAGTTCCTGAACGTATGATTGGAATTACCACAATGAACAGCAGAAATTAAAGTGGCCATATGAATGTTTTGACTCATAGATTTTCTGTAGTGATCATGATTTTCTTAGGAATTACATAGGTAGGATATCTACTAAATTATTACTAGAACTATTTACCGAAAAGCTCTAACTGTGGGGCCAGAAACATGAGATGAGACACCACAATGGAGAGTTTTGGCTTCTTATCCAGTTCGTAGACAAGCAGTTGATACACCCAGAAGGCTTTGGTTGAAGTGGAGGCTGGCCTTCTTGAGGAAGAATTCTGCTATGAGCATATAGTCTAGATCTTACTTCAAGCCTTCCTCAAAGGGTATGTAGCCCTTTACTAGGGTGAATATGCATTGGAAAAAAGGAAATATCCCACCAGACTTTCAGAGATTACCAGACTCCAAGTTAACACTAATCCCTGGTATCCCAAAGTGCCCCAGTGGACCATTGGTTAAAGTTAGGGCTTATGCATGTCAGGTGATAAATGCTGTTTTGGTCCAAGGTTATATCATAGACCCAGTTAATCTGCGGGACCTAGCTATATTTATTTCTGGTTCTTGAATGTACAACTGGAATAGACATGTATAGCAACTAGCAGAGTTCTCACAAATTAGGGGCTGAAGGCTATCATGGTGAACTTTCTCTGCCTGCCAAAATGGTAAAAAATAAACGGATAACAAAAACAAATTAAAAAAAAACAATTCCACAAAGATTAGATATGAAAATATATTAGTGATATGAAGGATTCAGAAAATAGCATTCTTATCTAGTTCTTCTGTTTTGCCTATGCAGAAGGTAGGTAGATCTTGAAGAATATTTGTAGATTACACTAACACCATTTGCAGCTGCTATTCAAGATGTGGAACCTTTTTTGGACCAAATTGACACAGATCCATCATTCACAACAACTGATCTGGCAACTACTATTTTCTCTAGAGCAGTTTGCAAGGACCAACAAAAGAAGCTTGATTTCACCTATTAGGAACAGCAGTATCCTTTCACTGCCTTGGCATAGGGCTAAGGCAGCTCTTTTTCTTTCTATCATAATTTAGTATGCAGAGACATTGATTGTGTTGACATATCATAGAACATCATACAGTTCACCACCTTGATGGTTTCCATTGTGGTGATTGGATTGGATGAGCTGGAAGAAGCACTAAATGCCTTGGTAAGTTCCATGTGTGTCAGAGTGTGGAAGATAAAAACCATAAAAATTCAGTGTTTTCTACATTGGTAAAATTTTTAGCTTCCAGTAGGTGGAAGCATGACAGGATATCTGTTTCAAATACGGGGCAAATTGCCATATCCTGTGCCACCTACCACTAAGAAAGAAGCATAATGCTTATTGGACCTTTTTACATTTTAGGAACAACCTTTACCACATTTGTATCAATCTGTGCTGCTCTTTTGTGTTAACTGAGCCATCAGCTGGCAAAGGGGGTCCCAGAGCAAGAAAAGGTCTTGTAGGCTTTCTAGGCTGCATTACAAAGCCTCTTCTTTATCTTGTGCCTTATCACCTAGAAGACCCTACAGTACTTGAAATGAACAGAGCAAATTAGAAAGCTATCGCAAGTTGCAATAGTAGAATCACAATGTAGATCCCTCAAGTTTTGGAGCAAAACCATGCCTTCTACTAAAGTTAACTATTCTCCTTTGAGAAACAGCTCATGTGTATGTTTATACTGTGATAATTCATAAAACCATGCGCTTATTATTTGTGTACTTTATGTTATTTTTCAAAGCTTTAGTTTTTAAAACTTGTATGGAAAAATGAAGGTCCAAATATAGCAAAAACAATTCTAAAAAGAAGAACAAGTTGGGGAGAATTTTCCTGCTTTATAAAAATAAAGCTATATTAACAGAATATTGAACCTGGCATCAGACCCATGAGAATGTGGGAATTTAGTGTATAACATGGATGTAAACTAGTGGGAAGGGACTAATCAATAAATGATATTGGGATGATTGGCTTCCATATTGGAAAAAAAATAAAATTAGATTTCAGTCTCCTTAATGAGGAAAAATAAGTTCCATCTGATCAGAGACCTAGATATGGAAAACAAAATTTTTAAAGTTTTAGAAGCAGATATAGAGCATGCCTTTTGACCTCAGTATAGGTAATACTTCCTAAAGAATACAGCAAGTAAGCACAAACCATAGAGGAAATGATTGATGCATTTGACTACTTCAAAATTTAGAACATTGATATGGCTAAACTCACCAAAAGTTAAGTAAATAAGAGATTAACTGACACTGATAAAGATAAACTGAGAAAGACTATTTGCTATATAGATAACAGAATGATCATTATCAAAAATTTATAAGTTAATAAGAAACAGACTACTCATGCCAACTGAAAAAATGGGAAAGGACAAGAAAAAGCCGTTCACTGGGGGACTTCCCTGGCCGTCCAGTGGTTAAGACTTCCCCTTCCAATGCAGGAGGTACGGGTTCAATCACTGGTCAGGGAGCTAAGATCCCACATGCCTCGTGGCCAAAAAAACAAAACATAAAACAGAAGCAAGATTGTAACAAAATCAATAAAGACTTTAAAAATGGTCCACATCAAAAAAATCTTAAAAAAAAAAGCCATTCATTGATCAGGAAACCCAAGTACATAATAAACATATGAAAATGTAATATATTTAATCTCACTAATAATCAGGGCAATGCAAATTAAAATAATTAGATACCATTTTTTATCCATCAGATTATAAACTCTAACAATATCAAATATTGGCATGGATATGGAGAAATTATATCCTCATTCAGTGCTGGTGAGAATGTAAATTGGTATAGGTGTTTTGTAGAGCTATTTGGCAATAACTACTAAAGTTGAAAATGCACATTATACACAATCCGTTAATTACACTTTTGTTTATTTACCCTAAGGAAATGTTTACATATGTATACAAAGAGATGTATATAAGGATATCCGCTGCAACATTATTTTGGTATCAAAATACTGGAAATAATCTAAATGCTGATCCATAGAGGGGTGTTTTTAAAAATTAGGATGTTTTCATATTATAGAATACCATGCATCAATTAAAGAAATAAAATATATTTCCTTAAATACATGAATCATATCTCAGTGTTGAGTAAATAAAAGCAAGGGAACGTGTATTATATCAGTATTTAAAGTACATACATAAAATGTTAACAAACATAATTTCTGGGTGTTGGGAACACAAGTGTTAGTTTTATCATTTTCTATATTTTTCTCTAATTGAAATTTTTCTTGAAATAAAAACAATGCAAAAAAAGAACAAGTAGAAGCAATTAATTGTTCCGAATGTCATACTCAGGTCAGATTAGATAAGAACTGAACACTATATATTGGTTTTAGCAATTAAGTAAGTAACAACAAGTATTTATGCAGCTACTAAGTGTTACAGAAAGGGGAAGTAGAGTATAAGCTTAAAGGCAAGATATAACTTTCCTGATTTTGACTCTGCAGCTTTTACTTACATGATTACGGTGCTGGTGGTAATGATAAAATCTTCAATATTCCATCTACATAAAAATTTCAAATCTCCTGTAACAACTAATTGCCAACTTTCTGCTTAGGTGGGGTTTTTGGATCGGCAGAGGACATTGGCTTTGCTGGAAACATTCTATGACCAAAGTTCAAAAGTGCTCAGAGGTTTACTCCGAAACCCAAGACAATGTAAGTGCCACCCAGAGGGAGCATGCTCAAGCTGGAGTGATGCAGTACACTGAAATGATAATACAAGGTCATTCTATCCCCATGGAATCCCTTCATATAACATCTCCCTTAGATCATGATAGCTCTATCTAGTTGTTCATTCCACACAAAATTCAGTCTTCATCACAACTAGATGTATTTTTCACTATGGTGTAATACTAAAAGTTGTTAAGTCAGAGCTCAGCTAGAATTCAATTTTAAATTCAGTCAAATGAAGGGGTGCTTTAGTGACAATCTGAATGTTTTGGAAATTAAGTTGGTAGTGGTAATTCCAGTTTTAATGTCCAACTTAGAATTCTAAAGTTTCTAAGAAAAATGTTTCCTTCTCCCAAGCATTTTTAATTGAAATATAGTTGATGTACAATATTATGTTAGTTTCAAATGTACTACATAATGATTTGACATTTTCATGTATTAGGAAATAATCACCGTGATGAGTCTAGTAACAATCTATCCCCCTACAAACTTATCATAATATGATTGACCATATTCTTTATGCTGCATATTACATCCCTGTGACTTATTTATTATATAACTGGAGGTTTGTGCCTTTTAATTCACTTCACCTGTTTCACCCACACCTCAAACCCTTCTGGCAACCACCCATTTGTTCTCTGGGTCATATGGCAGTTCTACTTTTAATTTTTTGAGGAATATCCATACTGTTTTCCATAGTGGCTGCATCAATTTACAATACCACCAACAGTGCACAAGGGTTCCCTTTTCTCCATATCTTTGCCAGCACTTATTATTTGTTGTCTTTTTGATGATAGCCATTCTGACAGGTATGAGGTGATATCTCATTGTGGGTTTTTTTTTATTTTTTTTATTTTTATTTTTTTACGCGGGCCTCTCACTGTTGTGGCCTCTCCCGTTGCGGAGCACAGGCTCCGGACGCGCAGGCTCAGCAGCCATGGCTCACGGGCCCAGCCGATCCGCGGCATGTGGGATCTTCCCGGACCGGGGCGCGAACCCGTGTCCCCTGCATCGGCAGGCAGACTCTCAACCACTGCGCCACCAGGGAAGCCCTCATTGTGGTTTTGATTTGCATTTCCCTGATGATTAGTGTGACGTTGAGCATCTTTCATGTATCTGTAGGCCATCTGTACATCTTCTCCGGGAAAAAAGTCTGTTCAGGTCCTCTGTCCATTTTTTAATCAGGTTGTTTTTTTGATGTTGGTTTGTATGTCTTCTTCATTTTGGATATTAACCCTTTAGCAGATATATCATTTATAACTATCTTTCCCCATTCATTAGGCTGTCTTTTTGTTTTGTTGATAGTTTCCTTTGCTGTGCCAAAGCTTTTTAGTTTGATGCTGTTCCATTTGTTTATTTTTGCTTTTGTTTCCCTTGCCTAAGGAGACATATCCAAAAATACATCACTAAGGCAGATGTCAAAGAGCCTACTGCCAATGTTTTCTTCTAGGAGTTTAATTGGATTCAGGTCTTAAATTTAAGTCTTTAATCCATTTTAATTTTATTTTTGTACATGGTGTGAGAAAGTAATTCAGCTTGATTCTTTTGCATGTAGCTGTCTAGTTTTCCAAACACCATTTATTGAAGAGACTGTCTTTCCCCATTGTATACTCTTGCCTTCTTTGTTGTAGATTAATTGACGATATAAGTGTGGGTTGATTTCTGGTCTCTCTATTCTGTTCCATTGATCTACATGCCAGTTTTGTGCCAGTACCATACTGTTTTGATTACCATAGCTTTTGTTTGTTTGTTTGTTTGGGTTTTGGGGGTTTTTTTTGGCCACACTGCACGACTTGTGGGATCTTAGTTCCCTGCCCAGGGATTGAACCCATGGTCTTGGCAGTGAAAGTGCAACGTTCTAACCACCAAACCTCAGGGAATTCCCTGTAATTTTGAAATCAGGGTGTGCGATAGCTCCAGATTCTTCTTTCTCAAGTTTATTTTGGCTATTCAGGGTCTTTTGTGTTTCTATAAAAATTTCAGTATTATTTGTCCTAGTTCTGTGAAAAATGCCATTGTTGTTTTGATAGAGATTGCACTGAATCTGTAGATTGCCTTGGGTAATATAGTCATTTTAACAATATTGATTCTTTCAGTCCATAAGCACAGTGTATCTTTCCATTTGTGTCATCTTCAATTTCTTTCATCAATGTCTTATAGTTTCCAGGTACCAGTCTTTAAGGGCCCTGCTGCCCTTCAAAGCCAGATGTTCTGGGGCAGGACCTCCAGTCTAGGATCCTGATGTGGGAGTTAGACCCCTTGCTCCTTGCAGAGAACCTCTGCAATTGTAATTATCCTCTTGTTTGTGGGTCACCTACCCAAGGGTGTGGGTCTTGATTATACCACATCTCTGCCCCTCCTGCCTGTCTCATAGTGGTTCCTTCTTTATGTCTTTAGTTGCAGAAAATCTTTTCTGATTTCCTGGATAGTCACTCTGTAAATAGTTGTAATTTTGGTGTGCCCAAGGAAGGAGGTGACCTCGTGGTCTTCCTAATCTGGCCTCTTGGCCACACCTCTCTCTCTCAAGCACTTTTACTTGTACACCTCTACTGTACTTATACAGTAAAATATCTTTTTTATATTACTCCCAAAACAAAAGGATTGTGATTTATATTTTTATTTTTTAAAGAGAAGGTCTTTGAATGGATGAGTTTTCCAAAGAAAGTGAATATTTTACTTGTGTGAAAATTTATTACTTGGATACTTAAAAATCTATGGATAATGTACATAGAGTATCCTGAAAATTGTGGGAATCACAGTTTTAGAACTTAAATACTAACTGTTTTGGGAGGAAGGGGTACAATCTTGTGGCATGAGTCCCATTTTCTGTAGTCCTGGATATAAGGGTTGTTTTGTTGTTTAACAGTGGGATTCTCATGAGTGCTATCCAATCTTTCCCTAGAATTCTGAACCAGGTGTCCACATAAGTTGTGGAGAAAAAGAATTGAGGAATGAAGAAGAAAGAGAGGGAAGAGGGAAGGGAGAGAAAATGAATATTGGAAAAATATAGCTCAGTGAAAGATTATCATAGAACTTTGCTCTCATTTTGGTATTGCAGATACTGAAAAGGTATATGAGGTGAAAGACATTTGTCGCTTTCCTCAGCCCTATGCTATGCTTACTGTGGGAGGACTAAGAGTAGAGGATAAATTCTATTTGCCTTGGAAGTCTAAGCAACTCTCCTAGTAGCAAAAGAAGAATCATGTTCATTTCCAAAACCATACCTTTTAGGAAGGGATTATTTCTAATTTACAGTAGTGAGCATCTTTTATGTTCCTTTAGATACCTTTTTGTTTTTTATTGGGTTGCTGGGAAAGGTAACTGATATTTATTTAAAGCAATAGGTCTATATTACAGTCACTGTGCTGATTGCTTTTTTGTAATTTTTATTTTATAATAGAGTATAGTTGATTTACAATGTTGTGTTAGTTTCAGGTGTACAGCAAAGTGATTCAGTTATACATATACATAAATCCATTCTTTTTCAGTTTCTTTTCCCGTATAGATTTTTTTTTAATTGGAGTATAATTGCTTTACAATGTTGTATTAGCTTCTGCTGTGTAATGAAGGGAATCAGCTATACGTATACATATATTCCCTCCCTATTGGTCCTCCCTCACACCCCTCCCATCCCACCCATCTAGGTCATCACAGCCCATTGCTTTTTTACATTAATTTACTAGCTCTGATTCTACACTATAAGATCAATTGTTTAGGTAAATGTTTTGTTTTCTGTGTTAGGGCCATTTGTTGAATTTGGAGAGATAGACTTGCCTGAGTTCTGGGGAGACATGGATAATCAGAAGCACATTTATGAAGACTTTGACAAAGTACTCTTAGAGATGAATACATTACATGCTAGCAAACATACAAAACATGCTAGCAAAAGCCAGAGTAAATTGTTAGCAAATCCAGAAGATCAACATAAACATGATAAACATAGAAAATCAACACTACCACAAAGCCCACCAGAACAGCAGAGAGGGACAACTGCAAACCAAGAACCAAACAGAATTTCAACCAAAGAACAAGATGAAGAGTCAACTGGAGAGCAAGAACTGAACAAAGAATCAGTAGCAAAACGAGGAACCTACACAGGGTCAACTCCAGAACAAGGATCAAGTAGAGAGTTAATAATAGAACAAAGACCACATATTGAGTCAATAACAGAACAAGGAGAACCACCAGGAATCCACACTGAACCAGCTGCAGAGCAAGGACTTTACAGAGAATCAGTAACAGCACAAGGACAGCATGAAGAGTCAACAACAGGACAAGGATCACACAGAGGGTCACCTGAGGAACAGGGACCACATAGAGAGTCAGTATTAGAACAGGGACCACACAGAGGGTCAGTTGCAGAACAAGGAGCACACAGAGAGTCAGTAGTAGAACAAGGACCACTCAGAGGGTCAACTGCAGAACAACAGCCACCCATAGAGACAATTCCAGAAAAACAAGAGGACATAGACTCAACTTCACAATCAAGAAAAGGTAGTATCTTAAGAGAAAGTGAAAAATCTAGGGAGGCTATTTCCTTTGAGTACACTGAAATCCTTCCACAGGAAGAAAGGACTCAGGGGCAAATCTATGAAGAGCAACTATTCATGAGTCCTGAACTGCAAGAGAAAATTTCAGTATCAAGCAGAAAAGGTCATCTTTCAGGTATATATAGTTCTTCTACATCAGCTCCTTGCTTTGTAGAGTGGTTTTTAAAGTCCTTTCAGGAAATATTCATTTCAATTAGGATCTCTTCCTGACATATAAGGTCATGCAATCTTCAGATATATTTTGCTACTCAACATGAGTCTAGACCTTGAGTAATCAATTACCTGCAAACCAGAAAGTCTCTATTATCAATTTACCTAGAATTGCTTTAACACTAGAAGCCCATTTGTAAGGAAGAAATCTGGTAATGTTACATGTAGAAATTTTCATTGGACCTCTGAAAAGGCAGTAGAAGCCCTTTTATTTTAACTGTGGTGTCTGATATCAGAATAAAAGAAATAAATTTCTTTTATTTCAAATTTTAAAAGTATCTCACTTTTTTCAGTTGTATATAAGAGTTTCTGGAGGTCATATTTAAGACTGAAAGCACCCCACATTTCAAATATTTATTCTGAAGAAGACTTTTCCTCTGAATTGCCTATGCCAATTTATGCCCTTTTTGTTGAAGAATTCTAATCTTTTAGAGAACCAATCTCAATGCCACTTAAGACCTCAGTTAGGCATAATTTTTTAATTCTAAAGTTCTACAGTCCCAAAGAAAATTATTATTTAAAACTCCTAAGAGATGGGTAACCTATGTTCTAGATTCTACACTAACATTAACTAATTTTAAATCTTTCATTTTTTTCAGCATTATATTTATTTCTCCATGAAATAAGACTGCTAATTTCTGGCTCTCCCTGCATAGTAGGGATACAGCTTAAAAAGTTAGTGAAGTTTCTATTCAGTCAGATGTATTATTAGTGAGGACTTAATTTTGACTATCTGTAACAGTGATCTAAAATAACAGTGTCTAAAAAACCAAACAAAAGCAAAACAAAATAACAATGTCTAAACAAGACAGGAGTTTCTTTGTTTCTCATGTAAAAGTCAAAATTTATATGACAGCTCAGCCCCATGAAATCAGCAGAGGCTCAAGCTCTTTCTGTCTTGTGTCTCCTCCAACCACATGGTCCAAGATAGCTCACCAGAATGTCCACATTCTGACCACCAGGTGAGGAGAAAGGATAGGTATTACATCATTTCCCGTCACAACTCATTGGTCGGAATTTAGGCATATAGTGACACCTAGCTGCCAGGGAGGCTAGGAAATATAGCCCTTAATTTGCATGGCAAAATTTGGGTACAACAAATAGCCTTTGTCACAGAGCTGCTCCCAACAACTAAAGTTATTAAGTGATACCATTATGATACAGCATATATAGGAAAGGACCTGAAAGAAAGTTTTTGTGTTCTATATGCAAGGCATTTCTCTCATTTATTAACTTTAGAATATATAATAGAATATATAATGTCCAACTCATAGGCATTTTATTTTGTACCTTTTAGAAACTGAAAAAAAGGAAGTTCAGAGAGACAAATCCTGTGAACCCAAGTCCCAAAAAATAGAAGGAAAATCATGGTCAGGTAACTTCTCATTTAATCCTCCTTTCATTCATACTCTAGAGCAAAACCATTATGAAAGTGAAGTTACGCTGGCTATATTATGGAACGTGTATTTTATAGGTGAACTTTTGACTTGTAACTGGAACACGAAGTATGCCAAATGTGAAGAGGAGGAACAGGCAAACTTAATCTATGGTAACTCCAGGTTCACAGGTACATGTTAACAACAAAACCAGGAAGAATAGATGGCACTCTAATTGATGAACTTAATTTACTGTGGTACACGATGATAAGGACTGGACTTAGCCAAGGCACAATGGCAGAGTGATACTTGCATTATTGTGTCCCTGAGCTGATGGATCTAAACATATTCAAGATGACTGTTTTGGGTGGTAGTGTACATGCAGTGCTATTGATGAATGCTCTTTAACACATATGCATTAATACAGTTGTCCCTCAGTACCTGCAGGGGTTTTTTCCATGGAAACCACCCCCCAGAGCTCCCCCCATGAATACCAATATTCAGGGATGCTCAAGTCCCTTATGTAAAATGGAATAGTATTTGCATATAACCAGTGCACATCTTCCCATATACTTTAAATCATCTCTAGATTACGTTTAATACCTAATACAATGTAAACACTATGTAAATAGTTATAAATACAATGTGAATGCTATGTAAATGGTTGCCAGTATGTGGCAAATTCAAGTTTTGCTTTTTTGGAACTTTCTGGAAATTTTTTTTCTGAATATTTTTGATCCACAGTTGAATCCACAGATGCAGAACCTGCGGCTACAGAGGGCCGTATCCAATTTTCTTTTTCTTTTTACTGTTAAATGGCCCTGAAACCACTTTGAAGCTATCATCAAGGTATACAAAGGGAATCAGATGTTAGATATTAGAAAAATAGAAATCATTCCAGCTATTCCTCTCCCTGGTAGTTCCACATCCAAATATGCGAGGCAGGTGAGGATCTATCTTGTTTTTGAAGACTTACAAAGGAAGATCTACTCAACAGAGACAATAAAGAGTAGATGTTAGCTCTCAGTAAACCATGTCTTTAACAACAATTATCCCAACAAGTACTATTTTATCATTTTACCTTTCATTAACAAGTAGTAGAACTTATAAGATCAAGATATTTTCCACCTATCTGTAATTTTTTTCTCATTTAAGCATGGATCAAATAACAAATTTCTATCCTCCAAATATTTCATGGAATTACATGGCATTGATTAAGCTCTTGTTGCCTGCTAATTCATGTTCCTCTTCCCCTGGTCTTACTTCTTTATCTCAGTTTTGCTTTACCATTTTAACAGTTGCATGGGTGATCCTTTTTAAGTCACGTCAAATCTCATATGGGAAGCATAAGGGCATGAACGATTGAATTAGTTAATAAATCAAACATAAATCACTGGGCTTTTTCATGAAATATCCTTCATATTATAACATTGAGCTTCAAGATAAATATATTAGTCAAGACTCTTTGGGGGAGAGGTGGTAGTGGTGATATTTACAGACTTATTTAACTAGTGAGTCCAGACTGCAGCTGGCTTCAGGCACAGCTGAATCCAAGAGCTCAATAATAGCAGCAGGACAGTGTCTCTTTGCCTCTCAGCCCTGTTCTTCTCTGTGTAACTTTCAGTTTTAGTTTTCACTGTATTGTGGCAAAGATGTCCATGAGAGCATCTCTAAGCCTACATCCTACTAGTTCAGGAATCAGAATATAAGAAGAGTGATTCTCCCCCAGTAGTTGCCCCAAGAGTTCTGGGGCTAATTCTCATTGGCCTATAGTGGATTCCATTGCTGTCCTATGTGAATCATTGGCCGGACCTATATCACATGGCCATCCTTGAAGCAAGGATGGAGGAAGCTCAGAACTACCTGATACATCTAAACTGACAATGGGGGAGAGATGTTTTCCTAAATCAAAAAAGGAGAGTGGGGCTTCCCTGGTGGCGCGGTGGTTGAGAGTCCGCCTGCCGATGCAGGGGATGTGGGTTCGTGCCCCGGTCCGGGAGGATCCCACGTGCCGCGGAGTGGCTGGGCCCGTGGGCCATGGCCGCTGGGCCTGCGCGTCCGGAGCCTGTGCTCCGCAGCGGAGGAGGCCACAACAGTGAGAGGCCCGCATACCGCAAAAAAAAAAAAAAAAAAAAAAGGAGGGTGCTGAACTCATGAAGGGAGCATGAATTCCTGACAGGAAAAAAAGGAGCAGATGTCCATTACAATAAGTACTCGTATATTTTCCAGAACTTTGATAAAATTGTTCACTTCACTGTTTGATGTATGTTTCTTCCTTGATAGACCTACACTCGATGATCAGAAATATTCAGTCTTACAAGGAAATAAAAGGTAGGAGTGCCTTCAATGGAGTTTCCTTCAATCTGCTCCAGTTTGTGCAACTCCTGGAGACATTTGTTGGTGAAGATGCCCCCTTGAGTGTCAGCGAAGCCCTCACCTCCTTTTTTAAGAAGGGCTTTGTTGAAACAAAAGAAGAGAAAAGGAGTGGCTTAGAAGAGGTGAGTAATATTATTTATCAGTAAAACAGGTGAGGTCACTATTATAAATAAATCTATCAATCTCAGTTGCTCCTAGTCTAGCTCTTCTTAAATAACTTACAACCAAACCTATCCCTTTAGTTCAACCAGCATGGCCATTAAATACTTCATTTGAATTTCAAATATTCTAAGATCACACTCCAGAGAACTCATTCTCCTAGTAAGAACATGATTTCTGATGGCAGGTGATGGTTTATTTTACAGCTGTGTTTTTGCTCCTCTGAAGCTGGAAGAGCAGATTCCGAGGAACAGAAATGTGTATATACAAAGATGTGTGTTTGTGTATGTGTGTGTGTGTGTGTGCACTGTCTGCTGTGTGAGTGCATTTGCAAATGCACATACGTAGGGGTACAGTTGTGGCTTGAATATATATTTTTATTCATGTGCACCAAGGTAGTACATATTTCTTAAGAAATTACTACTTACTTAGGTGATAAATGCAAACACATTAGCTGATATAAACAACTTATGTACTCTTATACGAAACACATAAATCAGGTTCACCAGGCATATTCAGTAAACTTATCAGTCTTATGAGTCTTCTCAACCTAATCTAGAGTTGATATTCCTTTTGCCTCCTCAACTGCTATTCCCCCCATTTAATCAAATGGTATATGTTCACTTTCTTTTAGCAACAAAATTAAATTACTGTCTAGTTGACATAATCTAGTAAAAAAGTCTAAACAGTAAATAAAATTAATATCAAGTTAGGTCAATGTTAAATATAAAAAAGAATTTTTGAACACAGTCATTTTTTTGTTGTTTGAACACTGCCATCCAACCCCCTTTACTACAAAACATATTCCATCAAGAAGCCAGGCAGAGCACCCCATGTTTTATCACATTCTTGAACAACTAGTAAGGGAGTGGAAAGGAATGAATCAAAGATTCTCAAGGAGTGAGTCCCCTTCCTAAATTAATGTGTTTTAGCTCAATGCAGAGAATGCCTGCTTCTTGGCTTAAGGTGAAACAAAGAAATGATATTTAGAGAACTAAAATTAAATGCTTCATTTAAAAATTTTTTTTAATTAAAAATTTTTTTAAATAATAAAAAATTAAATGCTTCATTTTACCATTCATATTTATGCTTAGTCCCAAAGCAAAGCTGTTTCTATAAAAAGCGCTGCACTTTGGGGGGAATAAGCCTAAGATGCCACCTAGCACAATACGGTGTATCTTCTGTGCTTTGTTATCCTGTTTGTATCCTAGGCTAGACAAAATGCTTCCCAAGTCCGACGGGGACTTCTCCTAAACGCCCTCTTTCAGAAGTGGGACTGTGATAGCTCAGGCTTCCTGGATCTGAATGAAATTGATGAACTCTTGTATACATACAAGGAGGGAATGGAAAAGGAATCTATGAAGAAAGGTAAAAATGTAAGAATTTTCTTAAGTTGTGGTAACAACTTGGCTTCAAGTTTCCCGGTATTATGGCATATATACAGTTAAAACACTGGTTGGTCTAAAACCATGAGATACCACTTCACACCTACTAGTGTGGCTATAATTTTTTTTGAGCTTTATTGAGATATAATTGACATGTAACATTGTGTAAGTTTAAGATGTACGATGTATTGATTTGATGCACATATATTGTGAAATGATTACCACAGTAGCTTAGTTAATACTTCCATCACCTCACACAATACCATTTCTTTTTTTGTGATGAGAACATTTAGGATCTACTCTCTTAGAAACTTTCAAGTATACAACGCAATATTAACTATAATCACCATGCTGTACATTTAGAATCCCAGAACTTTTCTTATAATGAAAGCTTGTACACTTTGACCAACATCTCCCCATTTCCCCCACCCCCAGCCCCTGGCAACTACCATTCTACACTCTGTTTCTGTGAGTTTGGCTTTTTTAGATTCCACATATAAGTGAGATCATACAGTATTTGTGTTTGTCTGACTTATTTCTCTTAGCATAATGCCCTCAAGGTCCATCCATGTTGTTGCAAATGACAGGATTTCCTTCTTTCCCATGGCTCAGTAATATTCCATGGTATATGTGTCATTCACATATATACATACATATATATATAATTCATATGTCATATACACACACACACACACACACACACACACACCATGATTCTTTATCCATTAATTCGTTGACAGACACTTAGGTTGTTTCCATATCTTGGCTATTGTGAATAATTCTGCAATGAATATGAGATGCAGATATCCCTTCGAGATAGTGATTTTATTTCCTTCAGATATATATCCAGAAGTAGGATTCCTGGATCATTTGGTAGTTCTATTTTTAATTTTTTGAGGAAGCGCCACACTGTTTTCCACAGTAACTATACCAATTTACATTCCCACCAACAGTCCACAAGGGTTCCCTTTTCTTCACATCCTTACCAACACTTGTTATCTCTTGTCTTTTTGATGACAGTCATTCTAACAAGTGTGATGTGATATCTCATTGTGGTTTTGATTTGCATTTCCCCGATGATTAATGATGTTTGAGCATCTTTTCATGCACCTTTGGTAATTTGCATATCTTCTTTGGAAAAGTATCTATTCAGTTCCTCTACCCATTTTTCCACCAGATTTTTTGTTTCTATTGAGTTGTATGAGTTCCTTATGTACTCTGGATATTAACCCCTTATCAGATATATGATTTGCAAATATTTTCTCCCATACTGTACGTTTTCATTTTGTTGCTACTTTTGCTGTGCAGAAGGTTTTTAGTTGATGTAGCCCCACTAATTTATTTTTGCTTTTGTTGCTCATGTAGTATGACTATAATTTTTAAAATGGAAAATAACAGTGTTTGCAAGGATATGGAGAAATTGGAACCCTTGTGCATTGCTGGTGGGAATATAGAAAATGTCAGAGCAATCAGGAGTTGAATTGTTGTCCAAGACCTTAACTGTACTTAGTTAGATTCCTTTTGTGTACCTGGCTACCCATGCTCTTGGGGTTAAAAGAATCCAAACCACTCCACAGTTCTGCCTATTTTCCCTTCTTGTTTTATCTTTCCGCTTCTACAAGGTCTGATTCACCTCTCAAGTCTGAATGGCTTGCAAGTTTCCCCTGAAGTTACTTAACTTCTTATTCTCCTTAATGACTTTTTCTTCTCCTATATTATATTTTTCTCTTCTGATCGATTCTTCTCAATCAAAAGCTACTAAAAATCTTATTCTAATGTAATAAGTTCTCTCCTTCATTTGCTTAGATCCCAGTATAAATGATTTTGCTCTTCACTGGGTTTAAGGATTTATCTGATTACTTTAGCATAACAGATTTCAAATTCTTGAAGTATGTAGTACATGAGGGAAAGAGCAATCAGATGAACGTAACCAATACGTTGATCTTCAAAGGTACCTAAGTTTATCAACTGTCATGTGTTCTTCATTAACTATGCGTTCTACAAACTGTACATTATACTACACTACTTGTCTTAGACTGCCTCCAAAGACAATTTACTTAATGAAGCTTCAAAAGGCATAATGAGGTGGTTTCCACTTACAAGATGGGAAAACTTCATAACAGAGAACTATGTTCCACAGAGGAAAAGATACTACACAATGATCAGGAGAGCTGGGTTCCAATACTGGATCTTTCACTAAATGGTCACATGACCATGGGTAAGTTACTGAACCTCTATAGAGTCAGGTGTCCACATGGGTAAAATGAAGGAGTTGGACACGATGGATTCTAGAATTTAAGGGACCTAAGGATGATGTTATAAGGTTTCACCTGGCTGAGTGGTAGAATTAAAACAAAACAATAACAGATGACATAAGAGTCATCTTGAGTTCAGTATAGGAAGTCACTGTAAGATGTTCCAGTGGACTTGAGGTGCCTTTGATATGCCTGGTTTTCCATGGGAAGCAGTTGTCAGAGGCTTCAATTTGCTGTAAGAGAGGAGAATGAAAATTTCCCCCACAGATGAATGAACTTTTGATTAGTTCTTGGTTTTGTATTTATGTCTTTTAGCTAAACTACACATCCAATTTCCAAAGCCACACCCTGGTCACGAATTGAGGTTGTCTTCCAAACAGTTTCAGAAATACATAGAATTGGTTGTATCTGAACTCAGGGGCAATGAAGATCAAGTTCTGGAAAGCGTTGTGGAGTTCCTGATGAATACTTTAGAAAGGAGCCATGTTGAGAGTCTGAGAAATTGTGCCAGACAAAAGTGGCTGCACCAAATCCAACGTGCTGCAGAGACAAGTGGGGTATCCCTGGAGCCAGTGTACGCAGAGACCTTTAAGGCCCTCACCCAGGTGTGTTTTCTAAAATGATATATAAGAGAAAAATTTTCTTACAATAGGTGATGTGCAATGGTTACAAAGGAGGAACACACTAAATTCTCTTGAGAAATTGCTGCTATAGATGTTTTATTCACTCCGATACTTTACAATGACCCAAAGCCTAGTAAAGTTGCAACTGGAATGATTGCAAGTTGGCAAGCAGAGAGGAAAGGTAGAAGAAATAAAATTATGTCTTGGGATTCCTAATTTCATTTGTGCCAAAAGTCAGATAAGCCTAGAACAGACAATAAACTGACATTAAAAAACAACCGTGGGCTTCCCTGGTGGCGCAGTGGTTGAGAGTCTGCCTGCCGATGCAGGGGACATGGGTTTGTGCCCCGGTCTGGGAAGATCCCACATGCCGCGGAGCGGCTGGGCCCGTGAGCCATGGCCGCTGAGCCTGCGCATCCGGAGCCGGTGCTCCGCAGCGGGAGAGGCCACAACAGTGAGAGGCCCGCGTACCGCCAAAAAAACCCCCAAAAAACAAAAACCGTGAGGAATGTTCATTGCAGCACTATTTACAATAGCCAGGACATGGAAGCAACCTAAGTGTCCATCGACAGATGAATGGTTAAAGAAGATGTGGCACATATATGCAATGGAATATTACTCAGCCATAAAAAGTAACGAAATTGAGTTATTTGTAGTGAGGTGGATGGACCTAGAGTCTGTCATACAGAGTGAAGTAAGTCGGAAAGAGAAAAACAAATACCGTATGCTAACACATATATATAGAATCTAAAAAAAAAAAAAAAGGTTCTGATGAACCTAGGGGCAGGACAGGAATAAACACGCAGACGTAGAGAATGGACTTGAGGACATGGGGAGGGGGAAGGGTAAGCTGGGACGAAGTAAGAGAGTAGCATGGACATATATACACTACCAAATGTAAAATAGCTAGCAAGTGGGAAGCAGCTGCATAGCACAGGGAGATCAACTCGATGCTTTGTGACCACCTAGAGGGGTGGGATAGGGAGGGTAAGAGGGAGACGCAAGAGGGAAGGGATATGGGGATATATGTATACATATAGCTGATTCACTTTGTTATACAGCAGAAACTAACACAGCATTGTAAAGCAATTACACTCCAAGAAAGATGTTAAAAAAAAAAATAGCCATGAGGAGATGCACATGCAGTTTAAGCTACATTTCCCTTGCATGATGTTTTGGGAGTCAGTTTTAAAAGGAACTATTTAAATCATAAAGTCATTATAAAGTAGAATCCAACATGACACTATATTTCATAGCACTGCCTAGAAACAATCTGAGACTATCACAGAATCCTGTCACTTAAAATACATGACCTGGATGGACCACTGTCCACAGCTCTACTGCTACCTCAGACACTCCCAGCTTGCTGCTCTTTCCAGGCACAAATAGCATGGCTGTCTTCTACATATATCACAGCTTCCATTGATCCAAGGAAACTATGTCGTTCATCTCAGCTAAATAGCAGCACTTGATTATGGGAATCATCTCCTGAATGGCTGAATTTTCCAATATAGTTGGAAATGATGTGACCAGCAACAGGAGGACAATCAAGAAAAAAAGATATTGCTCCAACTTGCTTCAGAGATCTGCAGTACCCTAAGATACATCTTTTTTTAAAAAACTATTTATTTTTGACTGTGTTGGGTCTCATTGCTGTGTGCGGGCTTTCTCTAGTTGCGGTGAACGGGGGCTACTCTGTTGCAGTGCGCGGGCTTCTCATTGCGGTGGCTTCTCTTGTTGCAGAGCATGGGCTGTAGGCCTGTGGGCTTCAGTAGTTGTGGCACACGGGCTCAGTAGTTGTGGCTCACAGGCTCTAGAGCGCAGGCTCAGTAGTTGTGGCGCACGGGCTTAGTTGCTTCACGGCATGTGGGATCTTCCCAGACCAGGGCTCGAACCCATGTCCCCTGTGTTGGCAGGCAGATTCTTAACCACTGCGCCACCAGGGAAGCCCACCCTAAGATACATCTTAATACATCTTTGTTAGTTAACCTATTGATCTTCTATGTAGAAAAGGAGGAATCAAGGCAGAAGGGAAAAGAAAAGCACAAAGAGCAAACCCAAGTACACAGAAAGAGGAGACAAATATCAGAGAAAGTGTCTCTCATGTCCCCAATTTATGGGCATATTTAATATATGTGTTAACATATAATATTGTTATAATATTTTAGGTACAGCTAATTCTCAGTTATTTTAATTAGAAATAGTAGTTGAGTAAAGTCTGCAATCTGTATCCACAAGTAATCCTTTCCTAAAATGATGTAAATCAAATGTCATAGCCAAACAAAGTTAAGAATTTCTTGAGAGCATTTTTTCCCATATTCACATCATAGTAGATGGTTAAGAAATATGAATGAAATGAAGTCATCTTGTTGCCCCAGCTCTCTAAAATAAGTACTTTTAACTGAAGCCCATACAACATGAGTATGGTTCAAAGGGATCCAAGTTTTAAACCTCTAAATTTAAGTAGACCTGGCAGGTTTTTTTTTTTTTAAAGTAAACTAGTCTGATTGACATAGTGTATATCTATTCCACTCACTAAATCTCAGGTTTCAGGAACAGCTGTGGTGTCAGCTTTTCTCCCACTGCCTATGAATGGTAATATCTGCATCATTTATTCAGGAAAGTTAAATTATCGGGTTCAGATACACAAACTGGCTAATGAAGGGAGACATGATTAAGAGAATAGCTCTTTGGCTATTGGCAAATAAATGGTCAGAAACATTCTGCCATAGGATGCTGAAGCCCATGGAAATAAGAAGATCAGTGCTCACATTTCCCTCTTAGAAGAAAACCTACTACTGCCTGATAGAGGGAATGTTCTATTGAGGAACATAGCTTGTACTTTAGACGATGCTCCATTTGTACTGAACAAAGTGCTCTACAGGGACATGAAGGGGATCAGGTAAGAATATCTTGAAGAGATTGGTTTCACCCTTCTAAAAAAAATAATTCCTTTTGTGAAGTAAATTAGCATTGAAATCCTAGTTAGCTGCCCAAGAGAGAAATGCCTCAGATCACCAAACTTTCTAGAGCAGGAGGTGATGGGTTTCCAGTCTTGGATGATTTCACCTGGTTTTTTCTAGAGTTCACTCTTAGGCATTAATTTTCCATGTAGGGACTCTGCTTCACAGTTTCAGTTCAATTATTTCTGCCTACTCTGTAAGTTATGTCTCCTGCATCCTTTTTATATATGTTTTCTCTGTTATGATCTAAGCTTTTTTTTTTTACTCTGTGTCAACTTTTATTGATATTATTTTCCTTTGTAGCAGTCTTTCCCCAACAACATTTAGAGTCCCACATCAAATGCAGCTGGATATTGCAACCATTATAACAATATAATCGCTATTAATTCCTTGCACTTTCCATCGTGTCCCCCTAATCTGACTGTATCTGGCTCATCCATCCTCATTTTTTCTGAGCAACATCTTTCTTCTTCTATATACACACCATTAAGCTTATTTTTTAAATCTTTCTCTCAAGTCAGACTCTCCTAACTGGTAATTTTATCTGAGTCCACTTCTCTGACATATAATACTAATGATTATGAATGGTTGGGTCTAGTTTCCTGCATGGTTTAATCTAAAGCCCCCTCCTGTTGCCTTTCTCCCATCCTCATATTCCTATTTCTCAGCTTTACAGTAGTGGATGAAGGGAAGCCAATACACGTCCCCCAAGTTCAGAACCATGGGAACATCTTTTTCTGGAACCATTCCCGCAAGAAGAACGATCAAAATGGGTCATTCCTGGCTCTGCCTCTTCAGGATGCATATATGAGGATCTTTGGGGTCTTGGCTGTCGACACCTTAAGAGATCCCCAGAAAATAAACATCTTCCTACCCCATGAGATCAAATTCTATCAGGTAAGGTACAGAAAAATTCTTCAAGGTCTATGGTAGGGTAGTCTTTCCTTCTATACTTTTTAAAAAACGAAACCTGAAACCAGATGAAAGTGAAGCTATGTATACAGATAGTGTCATCATACTTGTATCAGTCTTTGGAGAGGCTCCCCATTACACATGGAAGGACTCAGCCTCAGTTGTCCATGTATGTCTCAGCCTGTCTGGGAAGATTGTTAATATGTGTCTGATTGCATTAATCATAGGAACAACATTTTCTGCTATAGAACTGAAATCCAACTATTAGACTACTAACTAAAACCCAAAAAGTAGGAATGAACTTTTAGAAGGGACATATTAATGTTTTATTAATAGTGGTACCTTGAAATCCTTTGCTGTTTCCACAAGTGGTTCTAAATATGATATGCCTTCCTATAGTTCTTATTTCAGTGTTATAATTTTTGAGGATAAAGAATGAAGGAAAGCCTAAATGTTTCTCGAGTATTCGTGTTTTCATGTTAGATCTCAAAAAGGAGAGACACTTTTAAGACTATAAAATAACTGGACCATTTCTACAAGCATTTAAATTTAATTTTATGAATAGAAATTTCAGTGAAGGAAGATTGAAAACCTTTATGGAGGCAATGGACTGGGACATAGCAGCAATCAGGAAGTTGCTATCATTTGTTCCCCTGTATGCTCTTGATGTTTATTTACCATTATTTAAATTTTTCTCCTCTCATTTACTGGATGTACAACTGAGGAAAGTGGTAGAATCGTTTTCCCTGGACATCTTTTTTAATAATAAGTTTCATTCTCATCAGACCTAAGAATCATGTGAAGATATTAAGAAGCAAAATGGAAGAGTATGGAGCTCTCAGTGGGTGAACTATATATGGTCTTATTAGAGAATATGTCAAAGTGAATTCCAAATTGACTCTCTAGCCCTTGGAGGTAAAGGCTCCTGGGTTACCCTTAGATGCCTTGGGTCCTAATATAAAATGCAGATATTTTTGAAGAATTTTTGGTTCCTAGAGTTTCTTGACAAGAAGACCACAGATGGGTTCTAAGGACTTCCTGTCCCTTCTCTGTAGAACAGGCTCTCTTTACGTATCTAAGACGATGGAGTACTCTAGCGTGTTGCAGGCCTTGGAACCCAGCACACCTGTACTGCTTGCTGATCTGATGACAGTAGCCTTGTAAAGATGCAGACGTTAATATTGCATCAGATCAGGGCAGCTCTTACCCATCTGTCCAAGGTTGGCATCAGTTCTTGGCTTTTAAACCTTTTTTTCTCATTTCAAAGTTTATCTTGTTCTTCTGACACTATTTTCTGATAGCACATATCACAGATTTCACTGGATGATTGTCAGGAAACACAGTAAGTTAGGTTGATCTTATGGTAGATCTCTCCTTACTTTTGATTTCACTGTGATTGATCCTTTTTTCATAGTAGAATCTGGAACACTGCCTTTTGAGAATTGATGAATAATTTGTAGGAAGTAGATTATCAATTAAAAAGATAATCCAATTCATGCATTACTAATTATTTTGGTGTTTTAAATAGAAAAGGCAATTTAAATTTTCTGTCTCTACAGGGAGTTGCCCATGTTTTTAGTACTGCCTATCACTACGTCCACAGCCGAGAGCATATCCTGCATGTTGTGATCACTGGCATCAGCTGGCTCTACAACATCACATCCAGCATCACTGCCATCACTACATACTTCACTGAGCCTAGCCCAGCGAAGGTAGGCAAGGCTGGGCAGTGTTAGACCGCCCCAGGTTAACAGAGTTTCTAGATACTATTGTCTTGCTCGTATTTTAAATCATATTCAGTTAGCTATTATGCTATGACCCCAACTCAAGATCCTTGGTTGTGAGTGGCAGAAATCCATCAAACTGCCTTAGGCAAAGGGGGGCAGATTGATTAACTCAGGTAACCAAATGAAGAAAGGGCAGGAGTCAGGCTGGCTTCTGGGACGACCGTCTGGGCTCTCTCATGTTATTTCTCTTCCCAGTTCTCACGTTTGCTTCCCTCTGCACTTTGGCTTTGCCCTTCTGGCTAAAGACAGGTTTTTTTCTACAGGGCAAGCCTGATGCTTAGTAACTAAAGAAGAATTTTTCTTTCCTGTTCAAATTTGGAAAAACCAAGGAAAGAAAACTCGTTTTGATCTATCCTGAGATATGCCCCTCCTGGCCAGGGTGGGAAATTTACAGTAACTGGCAGACCCCACCAGGATCATATGGGTGAACTGGGAAGGGATGAGGCACCCCTGTTTTGGAAGGACACCTTGTATCACGCCAATCAAAAAAAGAAAAAAAAAAGGCTCCCTATCTACAATGTGATGAGTTTTTTTTTTTTTTTTTTTTGCGGTACGTGGGCCTCTCACTGTTGTGGCCTCTCCCGTTGCGGAGCACAGGCTCCGGACGCGCAGGCCCAGCGGCCATGGCCCACGGGCGCAGCCGCTCCGCGGCATGTGGGATCCTCCGGACTGGGGCACGAACCCATGTCCCCTGCATCGACAGGCGGACTCTCAACCACTGCGCCACCAGGGAAGTCCTGTGATGAGTTTTTGATGAATGTTTGCTTTGCTTCTTTACACTTAATGTTAGGATTTTTCATGTGATAAGAATGGATGGAAAGGGGTCTTCGTTTCAAGAAGGCTAAACTATTCTGCACGGTGCCTGATCAGGTGGTGGCAACACGTTGATTGTCTTTCAGTCCTTTACCTGGCCGTCCCACAGGTGCCTCTCCCCTTCCTTTTTGGCTTCTTTTCCTTCCTTCCCTCCAGGTCCCCGCTTCCCTCCTTCAGTGGCTGGATCAAGCTGATGAGGCCTTGGCTAAAGAGGGCAGAATCACAGAGCTCTCTGATGGGGTGACCAGGCCAAGGAGGTGGAGAATGCCTAGTTGTGGGTGCTGCTCCTGGGGTGGGGTGGGGGTGGGAGCCTTCAAGTGCCTTCTGAACTGGGGCGGACCACCTGGTGTGTATGTGTTGGGTGGGTGGCGGTGAGAACCTCTCAGTATAGGGGGCAGACCACCAGGTCCCATAGGCCACAGACACAGTGGGGCCATAGCGTGTGGGGTCTGGGGAGCATTCCACTTGGCCAGCGTCTAAGCACTTTATTGGAGCCCTCAGAGAAACAGCACCTAGGGCCCATGAAGAAGGTTAACATCGCCTATAGCAGTCAGCAAGAAGCGCAGCTGAAGGGGCGTGTAGTTTCAGAATTGTAATGCTGTGGACAAGACCACAAGGGTCACTATCCATCTGACCCAAGGCCATCTTATGGAGGTGGAGACCATATCCCGACGGGGAGAGGAGGACCACTCAGCAGCCAGGGTCTGGGTGGGGTCACAGCCAGGTAGAGACCAGTACAGCCTGTCCAAGCCTGTAGTCAGGGGTTTGTCCTAGGTGGGAGATATTAGGTGAGGTTTTGATGTTAAAAATGGCTGAGGATGGCTGTAGGGATACCTTTTTTTAAAGCATTCAACTATGGTAACTTAATAAGCCTCTCCCTTACTTTATGCAGCCCCTCCAGATCTACTCTCCTCTCTTCTCCAGCTCGCTCTGTACCTCAGAAAGTAGGCTGAATCAATGGACTCCTTGGCCTTTAGCTTCTTCTTGGGATTGTCCAATGAGAGGCACCAGTAGGAGATTGGTGGGTAGAAGGAGAGGGAGGCTCTCCTTCTGCTTTTGGCTCTCCCCTCTGCCAGGTTGCTGTGGGTTAACTGTGTTCTTCGACTAAAGGCCACTGTACCTTTAGTCAAGTGGCCCTCTCCCTCTCCTGTCTTCTCCAAGTTCCAGTAATTGCTTCCATCCCTTGCCTCTTCAGGCTAAAAGTGGTAGCAGCTCCCCATTGTTACTAGGCCTGGGATTCTAAGTACTGCCCATGCTTTCATAAATAGTCCCTTTATTAAACTCTCTTCAAATTAGCCAGTACTGGTGTGTCATCTGCTTCCTCCTGACATCCTGACTGATACAAATTATAAAGTAGATTCTGAGACATCCCACCTCACCTCATGCCCATGTTTCTGTAAGGTACAGAGTCATGGAGGAAAAAGAGTTCTCACTCTTTTGACAATAACTATAAATGAGGGAACATAGGAGTTTCAATTTCTCTTAGATATGAAACTCAGGCTATCTCTTTTATTGTGAATAATAATAAATATCATTATTATTATTATTTATTTAGTTTATCACCCCAAAGCACCTATGTCTAACTATTTCTTTGGAGCACCGAATTTGTTAAATATTTAACTGTGGTAGGCTGAATAATGTTTCCCCCCACCAAGACGTCCATATCCTAATTCCTGGAACCTGTAAATATGTTACCTTAGTGGCAAAAGGAATTTTGCAGACATGATTAGTATTAAGGACCTTGAGAAAGGGAGAGTGTCCTGGATTAGCCAGGTAGGCCCTATCGATTATACGTGTCCTTAAAAGAAGATAACCTTTTCTGGCTATGGTCCCTGAAAGGTGAAAAGATGGAAGAAGAGTCAGAGCGATGGCAGTGTGAGAGAGTTGACACTCTGTTGCTGGTTCTGAAGCTGTACAAAGACCCAAGGTCGCTAGGAGCTAAGGGCAGCCCCCAGCTGACAGCCAGCAAGGAGACCAAGACCTCAGTCTCTTACTTTCCTGAGGTCTAACATGTGCCTGGTTTGCTATCTTAAGTTATATCAAGTAGGCTTTTGAAAAAAGAGATTAGCAGGTGATTTCTGCTTTCCACCTCTCCACATTTCTTTTCTTAGGCAGCACAAACTTTCTGCTTGAGTGGGGAGGAGGGTGGTGTACAATACCACAATTAATGTTTCACATCCCACCATACATAATAGAAACCTTTTTAAAAATTTTTCTTTTATTTTGGCTGTGCTGGGTCTTCGTTGCAGTGCGCAGGCTCTTTGTTTCCGGCTTCTCTCTAGTTGCAGCACACGGGCTCTCTAGTTGTGGCACGCAGGTTTAGTTCCCCCACCACATGTGGGATCTTAGTTCCCCGGCCAGGGATCAAACCCCCAACCCCAGCATTGGAAGGCAGATTCTTAACCACTGGACCACCAGGGAAGTCACGAAACCTTTTTTTTTTTTTTAACCTCAGGGACTTCAAAAATGCTGTTACCCTGCCCAGAACATTCCCCCCACTTCACTCCATCACGCTTAGGTCCTACCTGAAGCAAACTACAAACTTTACCAAGGGACATAAATTTTTTTCATAAAGTTAAAAAGTCATATCATGATTATTTTCACAAGAAGACCACTTTTTAAAAATATAATTTCTTACCAAAATTGTTTTTAAATTTAACAAAATTCCAAGATAAATTCCAGCATGATTTTTTTAATTGGCCAAATGATTTTAATCTTCATTTGGAAGAAGAATAAATGCATGAGAATAGCTAAGAAAATGAAGGATAGGAGGGAATTTACAGCCATGGTCTGAGGAAGGATGGCTGATTCTATTTCAAAGATTGAAATGATTAAAGCGAGGTTGATACATTGATGACATAAAAATGTAAAACTTTCCTGCATCAAAGTTATAAACACAACTAATTGCCACATATCTGACAAAGGATTAACAGTGTTATATAAAAGTCAATGAGATTTTGAAAATCCAAAATAAAAATAAGCAAAGGACAATTTTATTTAAACAAAAAACCTCATGCAAATGGTCAATAAACATGGGAAAAAATGTTCAATTGTTCTCATAATGAAATAAATACAAAGTTAAGTAGAAGATAATTTCTTACCTAATAAATTGAAAAAGATTTTTTTAAAATATAATTTGAAATGTCTGGTAGACATCTAAGTGGAGATATTGAATAGGCAGTTGGTTATATGAGCTTAGTGTTTGGGAGAAATCCAGACTGGTAAATAAATTATATTTAAAACTACTCGAGTGGTTACACATTGTGACTGTATTTAATCCCACTGAATTGCACACTTATGAATGGTTAAAGTGATAATATTATGCTGTGTATATTTTACCAAAACAAAACAAAAGTCATGAGACTGGATGGGATGACCAATAGAATGAGTGAGGATAGGAAAAAAAAATTTCTGAGACCCAAACCTTGAGGCCCAAGTGTTTGGCATCATTGTGGCTCAAAATTATATTGACCTTAACCTATAATTTGAAAAACATTTTATATTACCTAAGCTTTTCTAATTTTTTTCTATTTATTTGTCCCCAAAAGTCTTAATGAGAGTATGAAGTCTGGGGGACTTCCTGGTGGTCCAGTGGTTAAGAATCTGCCTTCCAATGCAGGGGACAGGGGTTTGATCCCTGGTCGGGGAACTAAGATCCCACATGCCTCGGGGCAACTAAACTGGTGCACTGCAGTTACTGACCCCACAGACCACAACTAGAGAGAAGCCGACGCGCCACAACGAAGAGCACGCACGCTGCCCATGCACCACACCTAAGACCCTGATGCAGCCAAAAACAAATAAATATTTTTTAAAAAAGAGAGAGAGTATGAAGTCTAAGTACTCCTTTCTCTAATGATATCTCTGCCTCTTTTCAAGGATTCAGACTATGTTTTACGAAATATGATGGTCACAGGGCACCTGGGTCTAACAGAAATCCACAGGAATCCCCCTATCATCTTTAGGAAGACTTGCATCTTCAGGTATGAGACATACCTCATGGTCTGTTTTGTTTGACTGCCAGCTTCTGCCTCTTATTAATATACACTGGCTCTCATTCTGATTGGGTTTTAAAGAAAAATTACTGCAGACTTTTGTCTGCCTGGGTCCTTTCCCCCTCAAGTCCTTTTTAAAACAGATTTCAATTTAGTGTTTTATTTTCTATAATTGTCCTGTAAACATGGAATTAACAAAAACCCACCATGGTTATGAAAAATACACCCACATCACTTAATCAGAGCTCATCCTCTTAATGTTAACTAGCCTGTGGACTTGTATTTTTTATTTAAAGAAGACAGTCTGGGGCAAAGATGGGGAGGAGGCAAAGAATGTTGCCTTTAATAAACCCCCAGTTCTAGATAACCTTGAATGCCTCTCACCTGTGGAATGCAAAGACTATTAAACTGTGGACAGATGCAAAACAGATCTTAACTAGAATACATCTTTTGCAAAAAGGGACCACTGCTTCTTAGAGGGTCAGCATAGTTGAATAGGCGGTAACCTATCTCAGACTAGTAGGCTAATTTGACATTTAAGTACCTATGTTAATTCAATTTCAGTTTGGCCTCATACCAGAATGTTCATTCAGTTTTAAGCTCTTTTCCATACAGTTATTCCTTGTGCTGGTCAAGAGTTCTACAGGAGTCCTTGTAACATCCAGACTTATAACCTCGGATTTCTGTGTGTAACTTAGAGTAGGTGCTATTTTTTTTTTTTTTTTTTTTTTGGCGGTACGCGGGCCTCTCACTGTTGTGGCCTCTCCCGTTGCGGAGCACAGGCTCCGGACACGCAGGCTCAGCGGCCATGGCTCACGGGCCCAGCCGCTCCGTGGCATGTGGGATCTTCCTGGACTGGGGCACAAACCCATGTCCCCTGCATCGACAGGCGGACTGTCAACCACTGCGCCACCAGGGAAGCCCAGAGCAGGTGCTTTTTGAGGACCTCTGTTGACCAAGAAAGCTTAGCATGATGCATCATTACTATGGTTATCATAAAGACACAAAGTGATGGCTCAGCTGCAGCAAGGGGTAGGAATAGCAAAAGAAGGACATAACCTTCCCTATCATCATAGGATTGATGTTATGAACTATAAGTGTGCTTTTTTTTGGCCATGCCCTGCAGCATATGGAATCTTAGTTCCCCGACCAGGGATCGAACCCCTGTCCCCTGCAGTGGAAGCACGGAATCCTAACCACGAGGGAATTCCCTCAACGTGCTTTTGAGGCTATGCAAAGCACCAACATTTTTACAAATACCTCAAAGGAATGACATCTCAATATCATGTAAGGACTTCCCTGATGGTCCAGTGGTTAAGACTCTGGGCTTCCACTGCAGAGGGCGGGGGTTTAATCCCTGGTTAAGGAAGTTCTGCATGCCAAAGTTCGGCCAAAAAAAAAAAAAAGATACACTCAATATCATGTAGATGGGGAAAGAGAGAAAGAGATAAAAAGAGATACCTCACTAGAGAAAAAAGAAGCCACTACATTTCTATGAAAACCGCAGGTCCCTCACTGAAGCAGGTGCCCTGCCCAGATCCCCATGTACCTTCTGCGAGGGGCCAGGTCCTACTGCTAATGACTTACACTGTAACTTTCTCTGGAGGAGCACCCTTGAGCAATGGGAGCCTCTCACCAGGAGGTGCCTAAGAGTTCTGTAAACACCCTCTCCACACACAACCCAAGCAGATTAGAGCTCTAATGACTGACAAAAGGCCTCTCCCCTGCCTCAAGGTGGAGCAGAGTCTGGGCACAATTTGCCTTCCAGAGCTCCCCTTGGGATCAGACTGAGGCTAGAGTTCACCTGAAATCACATTCTTGCTTAGCTCCTCCCCCTTGCCTATCGTGCTTTTCTCAGACCCTTACAGGTTTCTCCTGAGAGCACTCCCTCAATAAATCATTTGCACAGAGCATCGCTTTTCTCAGGCTCTGCTTCTAGGGCACCTGACCTAACACGCTCATTGTTCCTTCAGGCATTCAACCAATACATATTGGACAATATTTAAACAAAAAACAAATACCCTCAGATAAGGATAAGTATATAGTAAAAACAATAAGGCAGAGTATTAGGGTGGAGCGAGACTCAGGTGCAGCTATTTTAGATTGTGGGGTCCGGGAGGGCTTCTCTATGAGGAGCTGAGGGAAAGACCCCTGTGAACTCAAGGGGTGAAGTGGTCCAGGCAGACGAAACAGCAACAAGGGCTGGTGCGGCTGGAGTGTAGTAGGCACAAGAGAAGATGATTCAGTATGTTTGGGTGGAATGTTATGAACAGGCTGTTGTTTTATATCCTTATGCTTATTTGGTTTTGGTTTCAGAGATTTCCTCTTTAAGTGTACAGACAGTTCAGAAGTTGTTTTGGCCTCTGTCTGTGGAGAAAACCACATAGTAGTTCCACTTCGTGAGAGAACAGGAGAAGCTTTGGGAGCTCTTGATGTTAACATTGGCAGGAGTAAGATGTTGTTGTATCGAGAATTTAAAGATCTACAGAAAATGACGAAGGTGATCCAAGTTGCCTGCAATGAAATACTGGGCGAATTATCTGGAGAAATAAAGAAAAACTATATCTTAGGTATTGTACATGTGGCGACCATCTGAATTCATGGATTTAAAAAGTTTTGGGGAAATCACAGACAATGCAATGCAGGATGCATTTTCTAAAATGAACTGTTGCAATATATAGATCTTTCCACATGGAAGGATTTCCTTCTTGCAGTCTTGGGCTGATGAGTATGGGCTATAAATTCTAGCAAAGGGTAAGGAATCACATTTTCTTGGCTAGAGTCATGGTTTTAGAACTGGAAGGACTCATAAAGGCAATATACAAGTAGCATTTATTGGGTTGGCCAAAAAGGTCATTTGGGTTTTTCTGTAACATCTTATGGAAAAACCCGAATGATCCTTCTGGCCAGCCCAATATTAAATGTCACATCATGTGTCAAGCACTTTAAATATGTTATTTCAATTGGTCCTTACCATAACTCTATGAGGTGAATGGTGATTATTTCATTTTACAGATGAGGAAAGTAAAGTTCAGAGAAACAACTTGCACCAAATCACATAGTTAACAAGTGGTGAAGGCTGGATTTGCACCCCAGTTTGGGTGCTCTTTTCAGTACATTACACAGTGCTAACTCTTCGGAACATCTCATTTTACAGATAAAGAAGCTAACGCCTGTCAAAACAAAAGTCCAATAGCAAGCTAGTGCACGACCAAGTACAGGCCCCCCGTCCTTATGATTCCACATCCACTAGGCTACCCTTAGCACAAAATCAGTTTGGGCAGAAGGGAGGGAAGAAGGAAGCATGGAAACCTTTGGCTGCCTAGAATGGAATGACCAGAATTAGTAGAGTAACACTCTGGTGGGGTAAAACTGAAAGGTTTCTAGCCACTACACAGTGTGGGAGAAGAAGAAAAAAGAAAAGAAAACTCATGTCTTTTGAGCATCCACTATGTGTAAGACCTGGGGCTAAGCACTTTTACATATACCATCTCCTGTAATTCCCACAGCTCAACAGGGAAGTAGGGATCAGCTCTATCCTCACAGAAAATGAAAAGGAGGCTCAGAGAGACCGCAGAACCAATAAGAGGGAAAGTAGGTATTCAAACCAAGATCTAACTCCAAAAAAGTTTCCACATTTCCTCAAAGCCTCTTCCTGTGAACTTCACCAGGTGTAATTCCATTTTTGCCTTTTGATTTCGTGACTAGAGAAACGGATTGTTTAAAACCATAGGATATGGTCTTCTTTTTCCTGAAGAAAAAAAAAAGTTTTACTATATTATGTTCAGAATCCTATTAAAAAGTAGTGTGTGTACTAAACAACAATGTGGGATGTCATTCTATCATTCCAGAAATTGAAAATGTGGGAGCAGTCCAGCGGGCAGGCATTCTCTTCTTCCGAGTCATGCTGAAAGAGCTACAACAGTGCCTCCAGCTGCTTACCTCCATGGACTTTGTGTCACTGTTGCTCTATGATTATGATCTTCTGGCAGAGCCAAAATCACCAGACAGCCAGTCTCAGGAGTTGGAAGCCAACATAAGACTAGTACAAGACATCCTAAAAGGGATTATCTTGTTCTTTCATCCAGAATTGGAATTATCAAGTGACTTAGGAAATTGGGATCAGTGTAAACTGGTAAGTTTTTTTTTAAGTACACTTTATTGAAAAATATCCTACACAAGTTTAGATATACAAATCATAATTGCACAAATCCTAAGTATACAAAGGCAAGAATTTTTACACAATGAACATTTGTAACAGGCACCTAGATCAAGAAACAGAACATTAGTGGCATCCCCAAAGCCGTCCTCTGTACCGTACCCTCTCCCATCACCAGCTTCTCACACACACACACACACACACACACACACACACACACATGCACACTCACCCTCGGGTAACCAGAATCCTGACTTCTAACACCATAGACTGGTTTTGCCTGTTTTGAAGTGTATATAAATGGAATTATGTAAACTGATGAATTGGGCACTCTACTTCCACTTGTTGATGATTCCATAACTTTTGTTCTTTGTTCACAGTACGTTAACCAATACTTAGTCGAGAATATTTGTGACTTTGATCCAACTGCTAGGAAACTGAAGGTTAATTTAAAGCTCATTGATGAATATATCAGAGGTAAATTTCCACTTAATTTTGGTCTAAATCTATACCAAGAGCAACAAAACACAGTTGCAATCCAGAGACTTTTATTAGAATAAAGCAAGTGGCTCATACATTCAATTTTTAGGGGAAAATAGTTCTGATTATAGTCTTCTAAAAGGAGGGGCATTGTCTGTAATCTACTGCAATCCCCAAAGTGACTGTCTGTGCCACACGTATGAGAATTCAGAAGCACCTCTGTCTCCCACTTATTGACTACATGTTCATAATTCGCTAAAAAATAAAAGCAAATAGGGGCTGCAGTGAGACTAGGAGACAAGTATGTTAAGCAAAAAGGCAGCTATTATCTTTAGTTCCCATGAAGAACCGAAGAAAATAATAGATTATGAGTCTTTATAGACTAGTAATGTAGACTTTTTGGGAGGAGCATCAGCAGGAATCAAAGCAGTGAGGCTCCCAGGTTGGAAAAGGTGATGAGCTCTTTGACCACAGAGAACTGGTAACATATAAGGGTAAATATGCATATACAAGCACACATTTCTCTATGCGTGTATATTACCCCACCAGAGACCTAAGGCCAGTTTTGTTTTGTTCTGTTTTTGTTTTTTGCTGCTCGGCTTGTGGGATCTTAGTTCCCCAACCAGGGATCGAACCTAGGCCCTCGGCAGTGGAAGCACAGAGTCCTAACCACTGGACGGCCAGGGAATCCCCCTGAGGCCGTTTATATGAATAGAACAGTAAAGAGCGAACTTAAAAATTTGGTTCTTTTTTTTAAACTCATTTAGAAAACTCATCATTAATTGGAAAAATGGCTCTGTAGAAATCTCTTCACTAAGCCTATCCATCTCTCCCCCACTCTCTTTGGAGACTCTGGACCAAGTCACAAGGGTTTCTAGACTTCTGTGACACCTATATTAGGCAGAGTGGCTTAGAATCAGACTCCTAGGACAAGAGAAAGGAAAAGGCAACTCGGGGGAAGACAGCCACACTCTTCAGGCTGTCTGTGGCAGTGGAAGCACGTAGCACAGCGGAAGCACAAAGCAGTGAGCGAGGACGGGTGGATGAGAGAGAGAGAGATCTTCTGGCTTAGGAAGGAGAGATACTCCCAGAAGTTCGGGAGTGCTAGACACGAGATTCACATAAAAGTTAACATGGGGCTTCCCTGGTGGCGCAGTGGTTGAGAGTCTGCCTGCCGATGCAGGGGACACAGGTTTGTGCCCCAGTCCGGGAAGATCCCACATGCTGTGGAGCAGCTAGGCCCGTGAGCCATGGCCACTGAGCCTGCGCGTCCGGAGCCTGTGCTCCGCAATGGGAGAGGCCACAACAGTGAGAGGCCTGCGTACCGCCAAAAAAAAAAAAAAAAAGTTCACATGAATTCATGTGGACCGAGAGTGGTGTGAGTAAAGATTAGAATTCCGTTTGGAAGGTCTTCTGTGTGCCCTCAGGGCCATGGACTGATTCACAGAGCCTCTGCATTCACAGGTGTTGCAGTTATCACTTCTAAGGTGCTGTTTAAGGAAAACAGTAACGGCAGCAACAACAAAAACGAATACGTGTTCACTATATATTTGTATACACTGTACTTGGTCTATACTTGTTCACTGTTCACTGAGGACTTAAAACTCTAGCAGAAATATTTTCTATGTCAGTGCCTAGTTGCTGCTCTTCCCTTTGGAGTAGATTTAGTCCCTGCCTTGGGCCTGGCACTGCCCCACGTGTGACCCGTTTGTCTAATTGAGATTCTCCCTGAGTCCCTACTCCACTTTGGTCCCCATCCAACCTGCCAGCCCCTTGGCCTAGAACCAGATCCTGCTGCCACTTGTGTCCCTTCAGACTGATGTTCCCCTTCTTGGGCAAGGACTCAGGTACCCCCCCAAGTGTCCAGTCCAGTCCCTCTGTCAGATAGGAGCTAGGGATGAGGATCAGGCCCCTCCCCTCTCCACCTTGAAGGCATGTTCAGGAATTGGCTCTCAGCCCTTAATAAAGGCATCATCCATGGCATTGTACCAATGCTTCAAGGGAGTTTCTTCAGGCTCACCTCCGATTTGCCTATCAGAACTACCTCCTGTTGTCATATATAGCTCTTTTGTTTCAGGAAAACATGCAAATTTCTGTTTCCTTTGCTTGCCCCCACTTTGGACTGTGCTAGCTGATTCCTGAGTAGCCTTGATCTCCAATGCTCCCCAGCACTTTCTCTTCCAGCAGTGTCCTCAGGTGCCAGGAATTCCAACTGCAGTTAACAGCTGGATTCAGCCAGAAGCTAATATCCCCTAGGCTCCCCTACCACGGCCACCAAACCTTTAGCATTACCACAGTCTCTGAATCAATCAAGAAAGTTCAGACCACCCAGGTACCAACCCTCTCTCCTTCAGATGCAATTGTATCAGGAAATTCTAAGCTCCGCATTTGGGGAAAGGAAAGAGAACTCTTGGGGCACCCTTCTGCTTGTGCCAGAAAAAGAGGAGTCTTCTGGCAGGGCACTCTGCTGCCCAAGTTTATCTGAGCCTTCTTCTAGAAGTAAGTAAGGCCCCTACTCAATGACTCCACCCAGCATGAAATGCCACGAATACCTATAGGTTCTGCCCAGGATGGGGAGGGACTTTTGGCATAGCTCCAAACTCACCAAACCTTCCAAACTGATGATTTTGCCAAGAAAACAGAGTCAGGGCTGGTGATGTGCCCACACTTTTTTAGGGCTTCTGCTTCCAACTCTCACTCCACTTCATCCTAGCTCTAGCGAGATCATACGGTATTTGTCTTTGTCTGACTCATTTCACTTAACCTAATGCCCTGAAGTTTCATCCATGTTGTTGCAAATGGCAGGATTTCCTTATTTTTTATGACTGAACAATATTCCACTATATGTATATATCACATTTTCATTATTCATTCATCTGTCAGTGAACACCTAGGTTGTTCCCACGTCTTGGTTATTGTAAGTAACACTGCAGTGAACATGAGGGGTGCAGATATCTCTTCAAGATAGTGATTTCATTTCCTTCAGATGTATACCCAAAAATGGAATTGCTGGATCATATGGTAGTTCTATATATAATGTTTTGAGAAAACTCCATATTGTTTTCCATAGTGACTGCACCAATTTACATTCCTACCAACTGTGCATAAGGGTTCTCTTTTCTCCACATCCTGGCCAGCATTTGTTATTTCTTGGGGTTTTTTTGTTTGTTTGGTTTTTGTTTTGGTAATAGCCTTTCTAGCAGATGTGTTGTGATATCTCATCGTGGTTTTGATTTACATTTCTAGAAAGGGTTATTTTATATTCTGGTGGAATTCCAGGCAGCTGTGTCCCACCTTTATATTGAGACAGTCACCTTTGCAGGAGCACTGGGCAACTTTGTTCAGCAGGCTTGGCTTCCTAAGACTATGCCATTGCATGTGAATGTTGCTGACATACTTCCCTGTGGGGGACCCACTGACTCCAGTGACCACTCCCGGACAGCTGTGCATAGTGCATCAAAAGCCTGCTACCTTCTGTTACTCTGCCTAAAGTACTCATGTAGTTAGCCTTCTCTACCTGAAGACCCGTGACCTGACCACCTTGTAATGGATCTGTTCTCCTCACTCCATTTTGGACCTCTGATGCCAGCCTCGCCTGGTTTTTCTGTCCCATGTCGCCTTCCCAGTGGGTTTGGACAGATGTTTTCTACCAGGAAATGTTCTCAGACCTAGAGGTAAGAAGAGCTGTCTCCCATTCCAAGTGTGACCACAATCACTTTGCTATCTAGAAACTGTGTTTCTGCAAGTAGCCATACTTCCTCCCCACACCTAAATCCAAGCGTCTATAGGTGCACAGACACTGGTCTCAGCAGGAGTTCCCCAGGCCCTCCACTTTTCCTGCGAGAGACCCAGGGCTCCTCTTCCAAAGCGGCCACAGCCTCAGTGCTATCACCATCTATAAAGAAACTCACCAGCTTCCTCCATAAAATACCACCATGATCCTCCAAGAATGACAATGGAGGGAGATGCTCTACCATCAGGGGGCAGGACTGCTGGACTCACAGCCCTGATTAACTTCTGTCCTCAAGATTCACCTTTCCCCCGGGAGATCTTTCCCTAATTGCTATTGCCACCACCGTGGTGGCTCTACTGCGTGCTGTTCTCCATCCCTCTCCACTCCCAGAAGTGGGGCAAGACTCTCTCCTTCACCTCCCACTGCACAGCTAAAGATCAGACAGGATTCTACCAACCATCCAGAAATAGCAAATATGAATACAGCACTGAACTGAATCTGCAACTGTGAGGATGTGCCGGGTTCTTTTAAATGAGTCAGAATGAAATGGACAAGAAACCAAGAAAATTGTTTTGTCCTATTTGGCTTGGATTTGGTTACAGTTCCCTACCACCTTTTCAAACCTAGTATTCTTAGATAGTGGCCTCTTCCAAGACTTGTTCCTACTTGTCGGAAAAGAGCTGCTATCACAGTTAGATCTGGGTTTAAGAGGGAGTCTAGAGTGTGATATTTATGAGTTGCTCACGAATTTCAGGCTCTAGAGGTAGAAACATCCATTCCGTTCTAGAATAGATTCCCTTGTCCTGAAAAGAACCGCTTAAAGGGCCTTTTTAGTTAAGATATGAGACAAGTACTCACACACTGTTCAGGAACTATTTTGGAATTTGTTAAAGACCTGGGGCCTAGATGCTTGCCCATTTCCCATGCATTTCCCTTCCAGTTTCAAGTCATCTGGGGGAAAAAAAAAGAGAAAAATTAAATTAGCTATTTTCTTTCGTTCCTTATCACTCCTTCTGATTTTAAATTTTGAAGTTTTCCAATAGTAGTTATTGAATTATGAGAAAAATGGTTTTGTCAAGGTAACATCCCATTGCTTTGATATCTGATAAAGGCTGTTGAAAATCAGTTTAATGAGAACATTTTTCTATTTAAGGCAAACATATTTTCCAAGTTCCTTTGTCACTCATTTTTTTCATTTCAGTGGATGTTAAAACAATCTTTTATCCCAAAAGGATTATAAAAATTATATCATACTTTTTTTTTTTTTTTTTTTTTTGCGGTACGTGGGCCTCTCACTGTTGGGGCCTCTCCCATTGCAGAGCACAGGCTCCGGACGCGCAGGCTCAGTGGCCATTGTTCATGGGCCCAGCCATTCCGCGGCATGTGGGATCTTCCCAGACCAGGGCACGAACACATGTCCCCTGCATCGGCAGGCGGACTCTCAACCACTGCGCCACCAGGGAAGCCCTATATCATACTTTTTATTAAAGTACTTTAAAAGGTCAAATAGAACTAAAAGCCTTCTAACAAAGAAGTCACTAGCCCATCCCTTTCCTCTCTTTTCCCCAGTTCCTCTCACCATGCAATTCTTTTTGACTCTTTTGACTGTTTCTTCTGTTGTTTTCAAATTTTCTATATTTCTAATATTATGCACTATTGCTATCTTTTGAGTCATTAACTTAAGCCTTGTCAAATGATTTTCTTCTTATAGATGAAAGTTTAGTTCTGTTATACCACAATTTTCTTACCTTGCCCTCCCAATGAAATTGTATTACTATTTGGAGTTAAATCCAAATGCAATGTTTACATGATTTTGCCTATTCAGATATCCACAGCTGAGCATTGTAGCATATTTTGATCATTCCTTTTTCATTTTTCTTTTTCCTGAAGTAAATAATTGCCTTTTATTTTTTAAATTGCTTAGTTTTCTTTGTACTTCATAATTATTCTCACCCCTTCTATTTGTCTCTCCGTATTTTTAATTTCCCAAAAGGTCAGTTTTACCAGGTAATTTTTGTTGGTTTCAATTTCTTTTTTTCTTGAAGCCATCCTTTCTAGAGATCTTAATTTTCTTTGAATCTGGGGCCTTCCCCCACCCCAGATCTGCTCCTTAGCTGCCTTCCTGAAATTTATTTTGCTGCCGTCAGAGGCATTTACTTTGCCATTCTCTTCGTTCATTCTTCCTCGATCTACTCCCATGTTTTGAGGTAGCATATCTCTACTAGTTTCCTGAGCACTAGTGCATGAATGGTAAATTTTTTGAGACTTTTCACGTCTGAAGATGCTTTTATTCAACTGTCACATTTGATTTGTAGTTTGCTAGGAAGTGTAATTTTAAAGACATTGCCCCATTGTCTTTTTTTTTTTTTTTTGGCTGCGTTGGGTCTTCGTTGCTACGCCCGGGCTTTCTCTAGTTGCAGTGAGCGGGGGCTACTCTTCATTGCAGTGCGTGGGCTTCTCACTGCGGTGGCTTCTCTTGTTGTGGAGCATGGGCTCTAGGCACGCCGGCTTGAGTAGTTGTGGCACGCGGGCTCAGTAGTTGTGGTGCACAGGTTTGGTTGCTCCGAGGCATGTGGCATCTTCCCGGACCAGGGCTCGAACCCATGTCCCCTGCATTGGCCGGCGGATTCTTAACCACTGCGCCACCAGAGAAGTCCCCCATTGTCTTCTTTTAGAAATTGAGATATAATTCACATACCACAGATTTCACTCTTTTAAAGTATACCATTTAGTGGTTTTTAGTATGTTCACCAGGTTGTGCAATCATCACCACTATCTAATTTTAGAATATTTTCATCACTTTAGAAAGAAACCTGGTACCCATTAGCAGTCACTCTCCTTTGCCCCTCCCCACCCCAGCCCTTGGCAACCACTAATCTACTTACAGTATCTATATATTTGCCTATTCTGGACATTTCATATAAATGGAATCATACAATAGGTGGCTTTTGTATGTGGCTTCTTTCACTTAGCATAATGTTTCAGGGTTCATCTATGTCCAAGCATGTACCAGTACTACTTCATTACTTTCTAATAGCTGAATAATAGTCTATTATAAGGATATACCACATTTTATTTATCCATTTATCAGTCGATGGACATGTGAGTTGTTTCTACTTTTTGGCTATTATAAATAATACTGCTATGAATATTTGTTTACAAGTTTTTTTGTGAGTATATGTTTTCAGTTCTCTTGATACATAACTCCGAGTGGAATTGCTGGGTCATATGGAAACTCTATGGTTAACTTCTTGAGGAAATGGCTCCGTTGTTAGAAGAAACTTGGAAACTTCCAAGCTTGCTGTTGAAAAGAAGTCTGAAGCCTTTCTGATTCTGCGCATGTAACTTTCAGATTCTGTGCATGTTTTGTTTTGTTTCTCTCCAGAAGCTATAGAATTACTCCTTTATCTCCAAGACTGTGAAATTTCATAATGATATATCTTGATGTGGGTCTGTTTTCATCCATTGATCTGAGCACTCACTGGGCCTTTTCAGTTGTGAAACACAGGTTCTTAAGCCCTGATGATTTCCTCCATGGCATCAAGGCTGCTACTTACAGCTGTGCAGTCTGTGCACTGCACAGATGTGCCCTGCTGAGGATGGTGGGGGCTGAAATCTAACCAGAATTCCATACACTAAACTGTGTGCTTCAGCTTAAGGCTATATCTGCTTGGAGGAGGGGTATCTCTTTCCTCACACCTTTTTCTTTCTTTCTTTTTTTTTTTTTTTTTTTTGCGGTATGTGGGCCTCTCACTGTTGGGGCCTCTCCCGTTGCGGAGCACAGGCTCTGGACGTGCAGGCTCAACGGCCATGGCTCACGGGCCCAGCCGCTCCGCGGCATGTGGGATCTTCCCGGACAGGAGCACGAACCCATGTCCCCTGCGTCGGCAGGCGGACTGTCAACCACTGCGCCACCAGGGAAGCCCTCTTTTTTTTTTTTTTTAACTTTTAATTTTATATTGGAGTATAGCCGATTAACAGTGTTGTGATAGTTTCAGGTGCACGGCAAGGCAACTCAACCATACATATACATGTATCCATTCTCCCCCAGACTCTCCCCCATCCAGGCTGCCACGTAACATTGAGCAGAGTTCCCTGTGCTATACAGTAGATCATACACCTTTTTCTCCTCAGCAAGCCGTGTGCTTATAGAGTATATTCATCCATGGTAGGTGTCTTTTTCTTATTTACACAAAAATGACCTAGAGGTTAGTGGAGGCCCTACCCTCCCTTTTCTGTGTTCCCTCTTTGGAACTCCTCCTATTATTCAGACATGGGATCTCCTAGATTCAGCCTCAAAAATCCCTGTATTTTCTGTCCTATTTTCCATCTTTTTGTCTTTTTGTTTCACTTTCTGAGACATTCTCTCAACTTTTAATCCTACTGAATTTTTGTTTCTGTGCATTTTAATGTTTGAGAGCTTTTGTTGCTCTTGTTCTCTAAATATTTGCTTTCTACAACATGTTGTTCATATTTCATGAATGCAATGTCTTATCTCACTGAGAGTATTAATGTTAAGTATTTTTTGAAGTTTTCTTCTCCCTGTTGTTTCTCATCTTTCTGTTTTAGTGTTTTGGTCTCTGTATCTCATCTTCTCTACACCACACCACTGGGCAACCTTCCCTCCCCAACCTTAGAAATTTATTCCTCAGAGAAGGTAACCTAGAATTTCTCTGGACTGGGGGACGTCAGACACAACTGAGAGGGAGAGTACCAGAGTGAAAACAGGGAGAGTATTAGTGTGTTTACTGAATGCAAAGACCCCTGTAGGCTTCCCACACTAAGCTCCAAACAAAAAGGAGCAAACAACTGATACCTGTGCCATTGGAATACAAGAAAAAATATCATTCAACTTTTATTTGTAATGGTTTTATCACATCAATAGCGAGTTTCTATTTTTTGTTTAAAAATGTTTTAAAATAATTTAATTTAAATAAACAGTAAAGGGACTTCCCTGGTGGCGCAGTGGTTAAGAATCTACTTGCCAATTCAGGGGACACGGGTTTGAGCCCTGCTCCAGGAAGATCCCACATGCTGCAGAGCAACTAAGCCCGTGCGCCACAACGACTGAGCCTGTGCTCTGGAGCTCGCGAGCCACAACTACTGAGCCCACGTGCCACAACTACTGAAGCCCGTGCGCCTAGAGCCCGTGCTCCGCAACAAGAGAAGCCACTGCAGTGAGAAACCCGTGCACCGCAACGAAGAGTAGCCCCCGCTCACTGCAACTAGGGAAAGCCCGCATGCAGCAACAAAGACCCAATGCAACCAAAATTTTTTTAAAAAGATACACTGCTTGCTGATCTTGGGTTAGATTTTAGTTGAAAGGAGCAGTTACACTTTAACTTTTGGACTTGAAGCTTAAGGACTTCATTCTTTATTGCTTCGCACATCTTTCTAATTGTCTATAATTCCCAAAGGATTAATCCAGTGTTAAAGCAGAGATCCATAAATGGAATTTTAATTATAAATATCCTATAATACCCCAATGTTTTCAGCAGAATGAATTCCCTATGTAATTAAAAGTTTGATTAAGCTAGACCCTACAAAAATACCATAAAGTGTTTCTGAATTAATAGGTTCATAAACAGAGATTCAAAGTTTGACCCAGCAAGTCTTTAAACTCAGATATATTCAAATAATTTACTATATCCTTTACAAAGGAAGAATTACTAAATCTATGCGCATTGGAGCTCTGCTGAACTGCAGAGATCTGGCGTCTATCCACCACAAGAGGGCAGTAACACTCAACCGTTGTTACTGGGAACCCAGCCGACCGATGGAGGCTTCATTAGAGAAATCATTAGAGCCAGTTGTTAAGGCATCAATCTCTCATTGAAACGGGGCAGGGAAACAGGAACCTCCACCAGACAGGTTCGGAGCTTCTGTCCTCGGTAACAGTAAGACAGGAAATAAGCAACAGGGGCTTGTGAAAGGGAGCGATGTCGCTCCCCGTCCTCAAATCCTTGAATCACCGTGGAGATGGCTATTAGCTTAATAATGGCTGCAGATAGGGGTCTGATCATTTGGATGTCGGTAAGAACACTGGCAGGCGTCAATGCAACAGGGCTCTTAATGGGGATCTGGAAAAGGCAGAATAAAGGCTGTGGGCAGTAGCAGAGCTGTTATATCTCAGAAAATTAGTTAGGACTGGTATTAGGAGTGTTCTAGAGTGAAGTTTTATTTAATTTAGATTCATAACATTGGAATATTATGATAATCAAAGTAATCTTTGCAGCCTATAGCATTAACTTTTAAAGCTTCCAGGAAGCTAATTAATACAAAAAGCGATCAATTATAACAAATGCATCTCAATAGTTTAAGTATGTATGTTATTGGTCTAGTATTACCCATAATATCATATGAATCAGGGTTTTTTTTTTTTGTTTTTTTTTTTTTGTGGTATGTGGGCCTCTCACTGTTGTGGCCTCTCCCGTTGCGGAGCGCAGGCTCCGGACACGCAGGCTCTGCGGCCATGGCTCAGCGGCCATGGCTCACGAGCCCAGCCGCTCCGCGGCATGTGGGATCTTCCCAGACCGGGGCACGAACCCGTGTCCCCTGCATCGGCAGGCGAACTCTCAACCACTGCGCCACCAGGGAAGCCCTGAATCAAGAATTTTTAATGTGCTCTCATGACCAGCATCTGTTTTAATTTTTATTCATAATTGTCACTAATGTTACTGAAAAGACAGTATTTGAAAAGCCTAACTTAATTATTCCACAATTTAATGTTGTTTCAATCAACATTTATTAAACACCTACAACTGAGAGAAGACAGTACCTCTGTGTGTGTGCGTGCGTGTGTTAAAACAGAATTTTAGAAAATTGTACCCACGTGTTTTAAAGTGAGCTTCAAATAAAAATGAGACTTGAGTATGTTTTCCATATTTTATGTGCCTTTCCTGTCCCACATTGTACCTTTGTGGTAGTGATGCCTTCAAAACCATAGAAAGTCTAAGCCTAATTCAGGGAAATTTGTTCCTTCATGTTGATAGAAGATAGGGAAATAATATATGTTCTGTTTTGTCATCCTAATAGATATCCATAAGTGACATAATTGTCAGTGTTGTTAATGAGCTACTGTATAGAAAGCATTTAAAACCTCTTATTCAATTATAAGTATCACTTAATAGTTTGATTCAACTCAAATCAGCAAACATTTATTGGGTTAGGAACTGTATTAGACACTAGAAGTAACAAAAATGAGTAAAACATAGACCTGAGGGTAGAAGGCACCTGAAAGAAGGAAGGTAATTAACATTTTTTTGAGCAACTACTCTGTGACAGATTTTTGCATATCTTTTCTCATTAATCCTCATAGCAATTCTGAGTTATCTCTGTTTTTTGGAAGAAAAAACAGGCTCAGAGCAATTAAGTGACTTTTTTCAAGGTCACAAAACTAGTTGGGGTACAGCCAAGATTAGAACTCAGATCCTTTCAACTTTAAAGTATATTCTCTTTCCATTGGACCATTCTATCTGAATATTAGTCACTGACTGACTCCTGGGAAAAAGTAACTTTTACGAATGGCAGCTTAATAGTTAGCAGTCTAACAAATGAAATGTTTTGGTGTACAGTGATTATATGTTTAAAAATAATTTTTAATTAGGAAATATTTCAAACACAGAAGTTAGAGACTAACACCTGTGTAGTCGTTATGGAGCCATATTCTATATCCAAGCTTAACATTATGCATGGTTGAGTCAGACTTTCTTAAAGAAAGAAAACATTATAGGAACAGTTGAGACTTTCTATACCCCTCCCTGATCCCATTCTCTTCTTTTCCTCCCTAGAGCTAATATTATTATGAATTTGGTGTTTATCAGTTTCATCATGATTTCTTACTTTTACTACATGCCTATGAATCCATAAACAATATAATATTTTCAGGTTTTAAAATTGTTTTTAACTATATCCAAAAGAACATACTATTCTACAACTTACTGTTCTCAACAGTATGTTTTTGAGATTTATCCACAATGATATATGTAGCTCTAGTTCTTTGTTAAATGCTGTGTAGTATTCCAAATTTATTTATCCATTTTCCTGTAATTACATATTTAAACAGGATTCTGCTATGGTTTTGACTCAAAATATATCGAATGAACTTTTGTCATAATTTATATTTTAGTATTAAAATATATTTTAGTAATAAAAGTACAAAACTATTCACACTTTCTTTTTTCTTGGTGCAGATCATTCTAGAATTGAAGTATGGACATTTGGTAATACTGCTATCGAATACTTATACCACTGGGCACACATCTGTTCAGCTCTTATGAAGCTGAACAAAAAAATAAATAGTGCCATTTCACCCCCATTGCCATCCGAGACTGACTCCTATGTGTATGCAAAATGCCAGGGGGAAGCTTGCTAGGGAAATGCTAATGGAACTGCTACTGTATTTACAGTATTTTTGTCATGTTCAGTTTTGTTTGTTAACTATAAAATAAAATATTTTCATTTGGAAAGGAGTGCCGCATAAACATATTCTTCTCCTAGACATTTATCTCAGTGCTTTATAAAACCAAAAGTGCTACCTAAGGAGAAATTTGATCTAAAAAATATCCAGTTAAGGTAGCCATAACGAAATGTATGTTATAGAATATATTTTAAAGTTTCCTTTTAGTTTTAGCATTGTATCTGGCATGGGACTATTACGGTTCGTTGGGCAGAGTTATTTTAATTTTTCTAAAGTACAAGCGAAGAAAGACTGAGGATTTAGAAAAAATGGCAGTTTTTACATCAAAAGAGCACCAAGTAATAAAGATTTTAAGCAATGGACTGGGAATTGTTTTTCTAATTTTTCAAAGACTTATATGAGCACCACTTCCTCCCCATCCCCATCTCCACCCCCCACCCCTACTTACTTTAACAACTTAAAAGTTATTTCAATGAATAGAAATTCTGGGAAAATGTTTGTCCATGACTCACGGAAAAAAGAAGACACTTTTTTAAAATAACAAAATCCTCTCAAGTTCAAGAACTGCAAAAAGAATTTATATTTATTTAAAGCTTCTTACTACAGCAAACTTTACTGCTCTGTTGTGAGATTTCATCTTTGCAATAAGATATCTGATGACAGAGTCCATTTTTAATAAAATTTTGGGAAATTAAACTTCATTTTCTTTATTTGGTTGACAAAATGTGATGTGTTCCAAACATCTTATATTTTGAGATTGGAGGTCCCTTTTTAACCTTTTCTGATAAGATGGCAGTGTTATTACCAGGCCTCATCTCTTGGATGATCGCATGCCCAGTTTTAACCTATAAGCCTGTTTCATATTTGGAAGTGGTCTTTTCAGGGCATTTGCAGCAACATTTCTAGGAACAATGTTCTTGAAGATATTAAACTGATAGCCACATATCGTGATGGCTTCAGATCAAGCTTGTAAAGAGTCCACTGTGAATACAAATGGCATTTTAGGCAGCAAGGAGGGGAAATTTTTGCAGACTGCCACCTGTTTAACCATTATCATGGTTATTATTTTATTAGCTCTTTCTCCATAGTTTATAGGTAACAATGATACTGCATGGTGTAGACCATCCAGACCACTTTCCTTTATCATGGAGTTAACTAAATGGCATCCAGCTTAATGATAAAATTATCACACACTTGCATGGCATTTTAACTTGTTTGAAGTATCAGCATTTTCACATACTAGCTCATTTGATCCTCCTCATAACGTGTAAGGTGGCAGTCTCGATATTACAATACTATGCCCATCTTATAACCAAGGAAATAGGCTCAAAGAGTGAGTTATTTAGGTCACAACAGCTAGTAAGAGGCACACACATGTCCTAATTTCTGTTTTATTGCTCTTGCCAGCATTCCAGACATCTCACCAACACTTTCCAGACTTTACTAGGCTAAAGACTATGCTATTAGTCTTTTGGAAACTACTTTAGAATTAAGCAACCAACAGGGTTGAATTTATCTAACTATCGTTCAAGTAAAATCCTATCCCTTAACACCAGGAGTTTACTCTTTTAGTGAAGAGGATGTTATTTATGCTTGACAAAAATTTAGATGTAGGTTTATATTTAAACTATTTATTTGACTCAATAGATTTATTGATTTATTTGTATTTACATATACTTCAGAAGCTTAGACTTGATTTAATTGGATTTTTTTATTAGCTCTTTCTCCATATTTTATAGGTAACAATGATACTGCATGGTGTAGACCATCCAGACCACTTTCCTTTATAATTACAGCTTTCCATGGTCCAGAAACAACATAAGGTTTCAAGACAATGATATTGGAATCCCAGAAAAGCTCCTATTGGCTCTTTTAACAGCTTTATTGAAATATAACACATATATTATACAATTCACATACTTAATGAAAATGCTTTTTAGTATATTCACAAAATTGTGCAACCATTTACAACTATCAATTTCAGAACATTTTCATCACCCCCATAAAAACTCCATACCTATTAGCAATCACTCCCCATTTTTCCCCACCCCAGCCCTAGGCAACTACTAACCTTGCTTTCTCTATGGGTTTGCCTGTTCTGGATATTTTATATGAAAGGAATCATACATTATGTGGTCTTTTGTGGCTGACTTCCCATTCCTTCATAATCTAAATGTGATCAAGCAACCAGCTGCCCTTAACTTCCACAGACATCCCCAATCTACGGACTCAGAAGACCCTTTGCAGGTAATTTAGGGAATTTTCATTCCTCTTCTGTAAGGTTTTATGCAATGCCACTCCCACCTAACCCCACCCTACATCATCAACTCTATGTTCTTCCCCTCCCCTCCATGACCTTATTATAAAGACTTCTCAGCAGGCAAGATCAATTCATTAAATATTGCCTATGTCTTTCTCTGTAGGCATTGTAATTCCCCTTGGTGGGTGTTCCATCTCCTAGTCATTAACCATATTTTACCTCTCCTCAACCTACTGCCTGAGCTTAAAGGCAATGGGAGAATACAGAAGCTTGCATTATATAGGATATCGAGCTGGATAACTTTGTGTAACTAATTCCCCATCCAGTCTCCATAAGTAAGAGGCAGACAGCCCAGGCAGGAGGCTTTATTTTTACCCTTTATCGATTCTTTTTATTTTAAGCAAAGTAACACATGCTCATAGTTTAAAAAGTCCTTCTGTCATACAAGGTCTATCAAGACCAGAGCATTTCCCAGCTCAACCTCACCCCTACTTTCCTTGCTTCTAAGTCATCTACTTTCAGTTCTTTTATCTCAGGAGTTAATAAACAGCCCACAAGCTAAATCTGGCTAGTTGCCTGTCATGATAAAGTTTTATTGGAAAAGCCATGCCCATATTGTCTATGACTGCTTTCATACCACTGGGCAGAGCTGAGTAGCTGCCACAGAGACCTATGACCCATAAAGCCTAAATATTTACTATCTAACCCTTTGCATAAAAAATTTGCCAACCCGTATTCTGGCTGTAGTTTTGACATGTGCCTCCATATTGCAAAATAACATGCTGTGTGACTTTTTTTTTTCCTGAATTAGGCAATATTTATTAACCTCCCAGTATGCAATACAAAGATTTAGCTCCTTCCCCAGTGTGTGCATCCACACACACACAAACACATACACATTTCCCACTCCTTCCTTCTTCCCAATATAATTACATAGTAACTTAGATCAGAATAGCTGGATATTCAGTGTTTGCATTATCATGATCATGTATGCTATTTAGGGCTTAGCTATGTAGTAAGTTACAATTATTTTCCTTTCCTGAACATCTTTTTGCTTTCCCTGGCGTTTGTGTCGAAAGAAAACTTTTGGAGTGGCTGGAGTGACTATAAAGATATCAGACAAAGTAGATTTCAGAGCAAAGAATATTACTGTGATAAAGGTCATTCCATAATGAAAAAATGGTCAATTAATTAAGAAGACATAAAAATCTTAAATAGTTACACACCTAATAACATAGTTCCAAAACACACAGAGCAAAAACTAATAGGACTGCAGGTCCATAGAGAACAGAAGTAGATTACTGGTTGCCTACTGTTGCGGGGGCGGGGGGAGGTAAATGGGAGTGACTAATGGTTACATGGGTTTTTTTCTGGGTATTGAAAGTATCCTAAAATTGCTTGTGATGATGGTAGCACAACTCTCTGAATATATTAAAAACCATTGAATTGTACGGTTTTGTTTTTTTTTGGCTGCGTGGCATGGTGAACGGGATCTTAGTTCCGGTACCAGGGATCGAACCCATGGGCCCTGCAGTAGAAGTGCAGAGTCTTACCCACTGGACTGCCAGGGAAGTCCTGAATTGTATGCTTTAAATGGGTGAATTGCACAGTATGTGAATTATGTCTCAATAAAGCTGTTTAAAAAAAAGATGTTTATACTAAATAGAAATCTGGTTTTACACAAAGATATGGAGACACTGGAAATGGTAAATATGTGAATAAACATAATATTTTTCTTTTCTTTTTACATTGACCTATTTATTATATAAGGGATATGATAAAGTATACATATAAACAACCAGATAGAGATACATAGGTGAGGTCAGGAAGGGTGCTTCTGTCCTCAAGAAGTTGGGGTGTACCACCCTCTGGGCAGGTGGATATGTTCACCAACCTGGAAGCTCTTAGAATTCCATACTTTTGGGTTGTTTATGGAGGCTTCATTATGTAGGCATGATGGATCATTAATTTGGTTTAAAACCCCTCTCTTCTTCCCGGAGGATGGGAGGTGGGGTAGAAAGTTTCAAGCTTCTAACTATGGTGTGGTCTCTCTGGTGACTAGCCCCCATGCTGATGCTATCCAGAAGCCCACCAAGAGTTACCTCATTGGAACAAAATAACGCCTTTCACCCAGGGAATGAGGAACTAGGGTCAAAGACCAAGTATCAAAACAACAGTTGCTCTTAGTGCTCTAATTACTCAGGAAATCACAAAGGTTTTAGGAGCTCTGTACTGGGAATCTGAGACAGAAACCAATATATGTGTCTATATATGTATATATATTTTTTCCCCCTTATTTCACTGTGCCCCAAGCAGATTTCATATTTGGTTTCTATCTAGCCTTACCCTAATCACTTTGGGGGAAAAAAAGACATTCAGCATATTCCTATATGCAAAGCTATATAATTCCTTTAATAATATATCTCAGCATTAATTCATTTAGAAGAGTGGATATCAAAATGTGGTCTGTGGACTCCCAAAGGTCCCTAAAACACTTTTGGGATTTTCCAGGTCAAAACTATATTTCTAACAATTTGCCTCACACCAGTGTGCAATTGAACTTTGCAGAGGCTTCATGATGTGTGATGATGCCATCGTTCTGACAGCTAATAGAACGTGTGCCTGTGGATTCTTTTGCATTTTCTTTCAACTTTATTTCTTCCAGTTTTATTAAGATATAATTAACATACAGCACTGTATAAGTTTACGGTGTACAGCATAATAATTTGACTTACATACATTATGAAATGATTACAATAAATTTAGTGAACATACATCATTTCACATAGATATAAAAGAAAAAGAAAAAATATTTTTCTTTGTGATGAGAACTCTTGGGATTTACCCTCTTAACTACTTGCATATATAACATACAGCAATGTCAACTATATTAATCATGTTGTACATTACATCCTAATACTTTTTTATCTTATAACTGGAAGTTTGTGCCCTTTGACCATCCAATTCCTCCTCCCACTACCCCACCCTTTCCTGCTAAAAAGAAAAAAAAGAAAAAGAAATCTGGATCTACACATACGCAGCCACGGGAAATGGTAAATATGTGGATAAACATAACATTTTTCTTATTTAAAAATATTTTTAAAAGATAATTGTTTAAAGCAAAAATGATAATTTATTGTGCATTTATAACATAGGTAGAAGTAAAATGTGTGACAAATACAGCACAAAGTCTCAGAGAGGGAAAATGGAACTATACTTTTATAAAGTTTTTATACTATACAGAAAGTGCTTCATTCTTACTTGAAGGTAGACTGTGATAAGTTAAAGATGTGTACCAGAAACCCTAAAGCAAAACCTTAAAAAAAAAAAAAAAGCAAAGTATGGCCAATAAGCCAACAAAGAAGTTGAAGCATAAAAATCTTAAGCAGAGTCATAAAAATTTATTAATTCAAAAGGGCGGGGGAAGGTGGAGGGGGGAGCACAAAAAACAGATAGGAAAAAGAGAAAACAAATTGCAACTATACTAATAACTGCTTTAATGAAAATGTTCTAAATACCCACGTTAAAAGGAACAAATTGCCAGACTGGATAAAAAAGCAAGACCCAACTATATGCTATCAACAAGAGAACCACTTTAAATATAAAGACACAAACTAATTAAAATAGGTTAAAAGTAAAAGGACGGGAAAGGTACACTATGCTAACAATGCTGGTTACATTAATATCAGATAAAGTAGATAAAAATAAATAAAAAAATAAAGAGGATCATTTCTTAATGGTATAGGGGGTCAATGTAAGAGGACACAACAATCCTACATGTTTATATATCTAATAACAAAACTTCAAAATACATGAAACAAAACATGACAGGAGTAAAAAGAGAAATAGACAAATCCACAATTACAGCTGGAGATTTTAACATTCTTCTGTCGGTAATTCAAAAGATCTCTTTGCTGTTACTAGTTTGGAAAGGGCCGAGAATGAGTGGGTCCACAGGTGAAGTGTGACTAGCATTTTTAAAAAAGTATCATATATAATTTTACTTCCTATACCCAGTGGTACCACGGTATTTTATTAATCGTTTCTGTCCTATAATGAGATACTTAGCGTACAGATTTTCATCTTCTGCCAAATTACCCTGAGCCAGGTATACTCACACTGAGTACCTCGGGGGCGGGGGGGGGGGGGGGGAATCGATAGCCTATGGCAGTGGTTTTCAAACTTGAGTATCAGAATTACCTGGAGGGCTTGTTAAAATTCAGATTTCTGGGCCCCGTCCCAGAGTTTCTGATTCCGTAGATGTGGAACAGAGCCGGAAATTTTGCATTTCTAACAAAGTCCCGGGTGATGCCGATTCTGCTGGTCCCAGGACCACTCTCTGCGAACCTCCGGCCTAAAATTTTGCCATTCCTTTCTTCACACTGATTTCGAGGCAGTCTGTCGGTTTTCAAAACAACGCCCAAAACCAAGCATCAGATTCCCAGCAGTGCGGAAGCAACACAAAACGCGAACCCAGCCGGTAGGCGGGGTCTAGGCCGCCCAAACCCGCGCGAGAGCTCACGTTCGACGTCGGCGTCTGCGTCAGCGTCACGTCGGCGTCGGCCACGTTCAGCGGAGACGGGAGCAAGATGGCGATTCCGGGCAGGCAGTGAGTGACCTGGGAGTTAGGGTTAGGCTGGGGAGTGAGACACCACGGCGACTGTGTCTTTGGCCGAGCAGTAGAAGTGCGCTGGAAGTGAAGGGGCTGTGTCGTCAGGGATAGAGATGGGGGAAAGCGAGAAATCCTGAGGAACATATATTCCCATCCCCCCCCACATTTTCCAGGATGGAAGCCCGAAGTTTCAGGGAGAAACTTGTGAGGAAATAAAGGAAGTTAGGCTGAGGGGCAGAGAGCGAGACTTTTCTATTTTCCAAAAGCTCGGTCTGAGGCCCCTCAGTCTTGCTTCCTACCCCGCGCTTGAGTTTCTCCCCGGTTGGATGCTTTCAGGGGCAATGAGAAGAGAGACAATTCCTGGCTTTCTTAGAGGGCCTTGTTCTACTTGGCAGGTCAAGTTCTGATTACCGCCCTCCCTTCTCGGTTTAGGACTGTTGTGCTGAGAAGCCACAGAAAAGGGTAGGCATATAGGGAATTGGGGTATACGTTGCCACAAAAGAGACAAATGTTATATGTTCTTGGAAGTTTTATCTTTGATGTATAATCCTCGCTTGTGATGCGGCCTTCTGTGATTTCTGCGTCTTAAAGGCCAAAACGTGAGAAACTAAATGAGTTGGATCTGATGGGATGGTTCTTTCAGGTGCTCCAAGACAAAGCAAGTGTGCTTAATAAAGTGTAATGGCAATTTGCCCCGTGGCTACTTGGGTTTCTCAGTTAATGTAATCTTTTAAAAAATTTTCATGGGTGACATTAACCTTTATCCAATAACTTCTTTAAAATTGTGTACCCAATAGGAAAAAAAACAAGTATTTTCTTGACTCTTGTTAGATCACAAGGATAATTTAGAGCATTTTTATTTTTAGTGGACATCAACTGAGCTTTCCACTAACATGTTCTTTTTAAAACCTTGCTATCATTTCACCATCTAAAACATTTCTGAACTCTTCATTCACTTCCCTTCTTTGATTAAAATGGTATTTTGATTTTGGCCCACAAATAATCACTTAAAATAATAATTATAAAATCTTAGTGCATATTAGAACTTTTAGATAGTTGAAAATCAGAACCAGTGTTATATGTTCATAGGTTATGTGACATGTTTTGACTTGGTAGCTTCGTCTGGAAGAGGTAGTGGCTGTATTATTGTTTAACATTTAAATATAATGGTGTAATTTCTATTTCAAAAAAAAAAATGCAGGTATGGGCTTACTTTGCCAAAGAAAGCACAGCAGTTGCACCCTGTTTTGCAAAAACCTTCAGTGTTTGGGAATGATTCTGATGATGATGATGAGGTAAGGGAAACTGTTTTTCTACCGCATTGTTGGAAATTTTTTTTTTAAATTGAACTTGTGAATTTAATGTCTTTGCTTGCTTTAGATATTTGTTAATACAGCATATCTGTAGCATTATAATTTACAGAATTATCAAAAAGAATAAAGAAGAAAGGTCTGCTTTTTTTTTTGTAGGTGATACACAGATAATCTAAGAGATTTTTTTTTTCCCAAGGCTATGAACTTCAGTTATTTTTAAGCAGTTATACAGAGTAATTTCAGACAATAATACTGATATATAACAAAATTGTTGCTGTAAAGATCCCTGGAAATAAGCTATTAAGATGTTGCCAGTTTCCTAGAAATTTTTATTAACAAAGTAGTTTCTTATGAGACTACTTTTGTGGTTACTCAGTGTCTGCTAAGTGTAGTTATTCAGTTGTAATATGGTAGTGTATAAAGTTAGCATTGATGATAATGACATCTAATATGAACATTATATGTTTTAGCAGCCAAAACAGTGTTTTCCTATGAAGCCCCAGTTTACAGCAGTTTATAAAACCCCCAAATGTGTGCTTATTTAATACTTCAGTTATTTTCTGTATTTCTAAAAGACTTCGTATCAATTTCATACTTCCTTTGAAAAAATCACTTCTCTTTCAGTTTTTACTAATAATATAATAGCATAGTTAGGTAATTGAACATATTTGATCCTTTGCTTCTTTTCTTCTGTTGAAGAAATAGACTCTAGATGGCTTACATTTTTTAAAGTTGATAATTTACATATAATTTGCATATAAACTTATGGATTTTAAGTGTACAGGTTGGTGACTTTTGACAAATATATACACCCCAGTCAAGATGTATTGTAGAATATTTCTCTCTTCCCTGAAAGTTCTTTAACGCCCCTTTGCAGTTAGTTTGCTTCCCCACATTATGCCCCAGACAACTATCTCATTGTGGTTTTGATTTGCATTTTACTTACGACCAAGGATATTGGCCATTTATGTAACATCTTTAGAGAAATGTCTCTTCATATCATTTGCCTAGTTTTTAATTGGGTTGTCATTTTGTTATGAGTTGTAAGATTCCTTTATACATTCTAGATACAAGTCTCTTATTAGATGTAATTTGTAAATATTTTCTCCCATTCTGTGAATTGTCTTTTCACTTTCTTGATAACGTCCTTTGAAGTACAAAAGTTCAGTTTTGAGAAAGTCCAATATATATTTTTTCTTAGGTTGCTACTGCTTTGGTGTCATACCTAAGAAACCATTGCTTAATCCAGGGTCACAAAGATTTACGCATATGTTTTCTTCTAAGAATTTTGTAGTTTTAGTTCTAAAATTACATCTATGATCCATTTTGAGTTAATTTTTATACGGTTATGAGATGGGGGTTCAGTTTCACTCTTTGCATGTGGATGGATATCCAGTTGTCCCAACACCATTTGTTGAAGGCTCTTCCCCATTGAATTGACACTACCCTTGTGGTTTGTTTTAATATACAAATAATTTTTTAAAATCACTGTAGACACAACAGAAAAATACGTCATGGTTATCTTGTAGTTTCACATAAATCATCCTGGCATACCCATGTAATGCAAAGCAACATATACTCCAGTTTGAGAAAGATGGGTTTATACAAGTGATCTAGAAAGTTTACTGATGTGATTGCTGTTTCTTTTCCATTGTGAAATGAGGCTAGTGGAAGCTGGACGGTGGGTACACTAGAGTCAGAAAAGAAAGGCCTAGGGCCATTTTGCTCTTCCCTCCCTTCCTCCCACCCTCCTTCCTTTTACATAGAGAGACTTTAATGCAGATATTGGTTACATGGGTGATGGAAGACTTGAGAAGCTACAAGAGATGGTGAAGCAACCCAGAGATTAGCAGTAGTAAAAGGCAAGAAGTGATAAATGGAGGGATACAGGTAGGAGTTGGACCTGGAGGCCAGAGGCTAGGGTTACTTGGCGGGAACTGGACTTTTCCAAAAGGAGTTGAAGCCACGGGGAGATTCAGTCTTAGGTAGAGAGAGAGGCAGGGAGAAATACCTCGTCTTCTCCCTTTCTCCTACCCTCCAATATACTGTTTTTGTATTCTGTTGGTAGAACCCAGCCAGAAGCCAACTGACAGGGAGATGCAGTTTAGTTCTTAATGAGCAGAGAATATAAAACCGGTCTTTAGAATAATTTCCTTACCTATAAAACATCAGTCTGGTGAATTCCAGCTTATATTATTTGTATATTATTTAAATGTTTGTGAGCTTTGAATATAAAACTCTTCTTTTTAAAAAATTTATTTTATTGAAATATAATTTACAATGTTATGTTAATTTCTGCTGTACAGCAAAGTGACTCAGTTTATACACACACACACACACACACACACATACATACATACACATACACACACACATTCTTTTTCATATTCTTTTCCATTATGGTTTATCACAGGATATTGAATATAGTTTCCTGTGCTATACAGTAGGACCTTGTTGTTTATCCATTCTATATATAATAGTTTGCATCTGCTAATCCCAAACTCCCAATCAATTCCTCTCCCACCCACCTCCCCCTTGATAACCACTAGTCTCTTCTCTATGTCAGTGAATCTAAAACTCTCTTCTTTAAAAATTAATCAGTTAAGAAATAATAAAATTATTGGTGTTTTGGAAAATACAGAGAAAGATATTTTATGTTTCCCCTCCTGAGGAGGGCATTTGATAAACCTGGCGAGGAGCTTCTGAAGCAAATCCACCTATTCTTATTTTCAGGAATTCAGCAGAAGCAACTAAGAGCCCAAATTTAAGATGAGACTTTTACTCCAGTGGTCAAGCAGAGGGAGCCCTAGCAAGCGAATTCTGTTTCAGTGTGTGTTTGTATCCAGAGTTAGTTTACAAATGGGAGAAAGTGGTAGTCCAGCACTTTAAATTATCATTTAAATAGTCCCTCTTTTTGAAATTATCAGAACTAAATAGAAACAATTATCATTTTGTTCAAAGGTAGAGGAGATGAAGAGTTTTTACTCCATATGAGTAAGGTTTATATTATATCCAAATGCTGCTGTCTGATAATAAGTGTTTGAGTGGTTTTGCTAAGATAGTGTGTTTGTTTCATTTTTTCCCAGTCTCTCCTCTCTTTCCAGTCCCATTGCCACCACCTTCATTACTTCTGTCATGGATTATTATAGCTTTGTAACAATTTCCTTATCACCTCTCTCTCCTCAAATTCATTTCAAATACTGTTGATAGATTGATCTTCCGAAAGCACAGTTCTAATCCCTGTTAACTTCCTTACTCTTGAACCTAATTGTATTTAAAATCTAAACTGCTCATCCTGACATTGAAAGCCTTCCCTATGCTTTGGCTTCAAAGGACTTATTAGCATTTTCTCCTAACTGTGCTTCTCCATGCAAAGTACACTGTTAAGTTTGTATTCTTTCACAACTCTGCTTTTCTTCACACTGGAAGTCTCTCCATCCTGTATGTCCAAATTATAGCCATCCTTTAAAACCCAGTGCAAAAGTTGCTTCCTTCAAGATTTTCCCCACTAGAAAGACTCTTTCTTTTTCTGACACTCTTTACCTTTCTTAGAGCACTTAGCTTTTTATATCTTGTATTATAAGTTAGTTGCATACAAGTCTTTCACTGTACTAGAGTATGAGCTCCATGAGTTAGGATCCGAATGTTTGTGCTGGCTTCTAAGAATGAGTAAAATCATTTACTCAGATGTTTTAGCTGTCTATATTGTAAAGAGCCAGAGAGTAGATGTTTTAGGCTTTGCAAGCTAAGTAGTCAACTTTGATCTCCTAGTGTGAAAGCAGCCATTAGATAATATGTAAATGAATGAGCATGACTAATAAATGTGTTCTAATAAAACTTTATTTACAAAAGTGGGGATGGCTGAGATTTGGCTGTAACTTGCTGACCCATGATGTATACAATTATCCAAAGTATGTGTGACAACCAGTATTTCACAAGTGTTATGAAGTGGCTAGTGACTAAAATAGATGTTGCATGACAAACATGGAACTTCCTTTTAGATATTTCTCCGTGATAAATGCTTGCTCATTTTGCAGAACATAATGAATTTTTCTTTTAGTCTTGGCAATTGAAATGCTCATTTCTAGATAATAATAACCTTGTGAGATCCAGTTTTGTAATATAATTCATATGCCATGAAGAAGTATGATCCATACAAGCTGAGAATAGTCGCTGTTGGATAAAGATGCAAAACTTATTGATCTCTTTAAAAGAGAATATTAAGTTAAAATAGATAGCTTAAGTTCATTAATTTAGTTTTTTGTGTATATATCAAATATGTTAGATAAATGGTAGATGATAATAATTGCACTTTGAGTACTCAGAAGCCATGGTATAGTCCTTTTATAGGTTAAGCTTTCAATTTCATAAACTATAGAACAGTTACAAAAACTATAAGGAAAGCATTAAAACTCCCGCAGAAAACTGAGGAAAATACATAGAGAAATGTAGAAGAAATGGAAATATCTAATAAACATTAAAAATATTTAATCTTAGTATATCTAAGAAATGTAAATTAGGGCAACAGTAAGCTGCCATTTTTTTTTTTTTTACTATGTTAGAAAATACTTTAAAAAATGATAATGGCAAGGTTTTGGTGAAATGGGCAATTCTGAAATTCAAAATTTTGTTCTTGTAAATCATTGCCCCTTTTTGGAAGGCAGTTTTCCAATTTGTATCAATCCTTTAAGAATCAAGTATATTTAACCCACTGTATCAATCAGAAGACAGAGGCTGTGCCAGAATTTTCCCTTCTAAAATTCTCTCCTAAGGAAGTTGCCAGAAGTTTGCATTAAAGATTTATAGGTATTCAGAAGTCTTTATTTCACGGTTGTTTATGATAGTAAAATCTTAGAACCAGTCCAACTTTCAACAGTGAAAGCATGGCTAAGTAAAGTGAGGTGCAGTGTATATTACAGAATTGTTAGAAATAAAATGAAAGGAAAAAAGAGTAAAGAGAGCATTTCAGAATATTAATGGTAGTTGTCGTTGGTGGACTTATGAGTGGTTATTTTGTTTTTTATGCTTTTCTGTGTTTTCTAAATTTTCCACAATAGTTTTTATAATTGAAAAATAATTTTTAAGAAAAATTTATGGTGAATTTTAAGAATTTCCTGTAAGATACTTAGCTTCCAAATCATATTAAAATATAACAGGAAATAACACATTTAATCTGATAGAAGTCATAATGAGAGAGAGTACTGGAACCATTTAAAAGCATGAAAGAAGATGAAATAAGCAGAATACAAAATTGAATATGTATATATGGTTGTACAGAACTATATGGATATATAAGTGGAAAATAAAAGAGAATTGGTTTGGGTTTTTTTGGTGACAGTATGAGCTTTTTTCTTTTTTTTCAAAATTGTATTCATTTCATTGTTATAATTTTTGAAGAACAGAAGGAAATCAGTGCTTTAAAAAATACATGACTGTATTTGTATATCTCCCAAATTAGAAACATTTGCAAATTACCGGATTACATGGTATATTTTCATTGCTTTTACTATTTCTTTTTTTTTAATTTTATTGAAGTATAGTTGATTTACAGTGTTGTGTTAATTTCTTCTGTACAGCAAAGTGACTCAGTTACACACACATATATATTCTTTTTCATATTCTTTTCCATTGGTTTGTCACAGGATTGAATATAGTTTCCTGTGCCCTACAGAAGGACCTTGTTGTTTATCCATCCTATATATAATAGTTTTCCTCTGCTATCCCAAACTCCCATTCCTTCCCTCCCGCCTCCCCCACCCCGCAGCAACCACAAGTCTGTTCTCTATATCTGTGAGTCTGTTTTTGTTTTGCGGTACGCGGGCCTCTCACTGTTGTGGCCTCTCCCGTTGCGGAGCACAGGCTCCGGACACGCAGGCTCAGCAGCCATGGCTCACGGGCCCAGCCGCTCCTCGGCATGTGGGATGTTTCTGGACTGGGGCACGAACCCGTATCCCCTGCATCGGCAGGCAGACTCTCAACCACTGCACCATCAGGGAAGCCCATGTTTTGGGTTTTTAAAAAATATTTATTATTTATTTAATTATTCGGCTGCACCAGGTCTTAGTTGCAGCAAGTGGGATCTTCGTTGCTGCATACGGGATGTTTAGTTGCGGCATGAGAGATCTAGTTCCCTGACCAGGGATTGAACCCGGGCCCCCTGCATTGGGAGTGCGGAGTCTTAACCATTGGACCACCAGGGAAGTCCCTGTTTTTGTTTTGTAGATACATTGATTTGTATCGTATTTTAGATTCCACATATAAGTGATATCATATGGTATTTGTCTTTCTCTTTCTGACTTACTTTGCTTAGTATGATAATCTCTAGGTCTGTCTGTGTTGCTGCAAATGGCATTATTCCATTCTTTTTTATGGCTGAGTAATATTCCATTTTATATATGTACCACATCTTCTTTATCCATTCACCTGTTGATGGACATTTGGCTGTTTGTGAATAGTGCTGCTATGAACATAGGGGTGCATGTATCTTTTCTAATTATAGTTTTGTCCAGATATATATGCCCAGGAGTGGGATTGCTGGATCATATGGTAGTTCTATTTTTAGTTTTCTGAGGAACTTCCATACTGTTTTCCATAGTGGCTGTACCAACTTACATTCCCACCAACAGAGTAGGAGGGTCCCCTTTTCTCCATAGCCTCTCCAGCACTTGTTATTTGTAGATTTTTTAATGATGGCCATTCTGACTGATATGAAGTGGTACCTCATTGTAGTTTTGATTTGAATTTCTCTAATAATTAGTGATGTTGAGCACCTTTTCATGTGCCTAGGGCCATCTGTAAGTCTTGTTTGGAGAAATGTCTATTTAGGTCTTCTGCTGATTTTTCAGTTGGGTGGGTTGTTCTGTTGTTGTTGAGTTGTATGAGCTGTTTATATATTTTGGAGATTAAGCCCTTGTCGGTTGCATCATTTGCAGATGTTTTCTCCCATTCTGTAGGTTGTCTTTTCGTTTTGCTTATGGTTTCCTTTTCTGTGCAAAAGCTTGCAAATTTGATTAGGTCCCATTTGTTTATTTTTGTTTTTATTTCTATTGCCTTGGGACACTGACCTAAGAAAACGTTGGTATGATTTATGTCAGAGAATGTTTTGCTTATGATTTCTTCTAGGAGCTTTATGGTGTCATATCTTGTGTTTAAGTCTTTAAGCCATTTCGAGTTTATTTTTGTGCATGGTGTGAGGGTGTGTTCTAACTTTATTGATTTACATGCCGCTGTCCGACTTTCCCAGCACCATTTACTGAAGAGACTGTCTTTTTCCCATTTTATATTCTTGCCTCCTTTGTTGAAGATTAATTGACTGTAGGTGTGTGGGTTTATTTCTGAGCTCTCTATTCTGTCCCGTTGATCCATATGTCTGTGTTTGTGCCAATAACACACTGTTTTGAGCACTGTAGCTTTGTAGTATTGTTTGCAGTCTGGGAAGGTTATTCCTATTTCTTAATCTCTCACCACTTTAACTCCAGTCTTTTATCTTTTATTTATTTATTTTTTTATAGAAGCAGTTAGGTCTTTAATTTTTTTTAATTTTTTGGCTGAGTTGGGTGTTCGTTGCTGCATGTGGGCTTTCTCTAGTTTCGGCAAGCAGGGGCTGCTCTTCATTGCGGTGCATGGGCTTCTCATTGTGGTGGCTTCTCTTGTGGCAGAGCATGGGCTCTAGGCATGGGCTTCAGTAGTTGTGGCACGTGGGCTCAGTAGTTGTGGTGTGTGGGCTCAGTAGTTGTGGTGTGTGGGCTCAGTAGTTGTGGCTTGCGGGCTCTAGAGTGCAGACTCAGTAGTTGTGGTTCATGGGCTTATGGGCTTAGTTGCTCCTCAGCATGTGGGATATTCTGGACCAGGGCTCAAACCTGTGTCCCCTGCATTGGCAGGTGGATTCTTAATGACTGCACCACCAGGGAAGTCCCAACTCCAGTCTTTTAAAAACACTTTCTTGGGACTTCCCTGGTAGTCCAGTGGTTAAGACTCCGTGCTCCCAATGCAAGGGGTGCGCGTTCGATCCCTGGTTGGGGAACTAAGATCCCACAAGCTGCGTGGCCAATAAATAAATAAATAGTTCCCCCAGATAAAAAAAAATAAAAACACTTTCTTGAATAACTAAAGTAGTCTTCATAAGTCTGTTTTTCCTAAAATGAATCTTTTTTTCGTTGGAAGCCTGTTTGGCTTGCTAATGGTAAGAAAAAGTTAAAATTTTAATCTCTCTGAACATTATAGTACATCTGAATCAAGGAAGTGTTTCAGTTTCAGTTTTTCATCAGTTATCAGTCTCATAATTTCCTGTTTCTCTGGAGATAGTCTTGTATAGTTTGAATAAAATGACAGTTTTATATGGACATGACAAAGCATATTATTTGTGAAAATGGCAGGAAATTTGGGTTATTTTAATGATGGCTAAGAATTTTTTACGTTTTTCTCATATGCTAGTAAACTGAATTCCTAGAGATTCATGATACTGAATATATCTAATAGCAGTATAAGCAGTGAGAGATTTTAAGTAATTGTGTAGCTTTGCTAAAAATTCATCCCTTGGGCTTCCCTGGTGGCGCAGTGGTTGAGAGTCCGCCTGCCGATGCAGGGGACACAGGTTCGTGCCCTGGTCCGGGAAGATCCCACATGCCGCGGAGCAGCTAGGCCCGTGAGCCATGTCCGCTGAGCCTGCGCGTCCAGAGCCTGTGCTCCGCTATGGGAGAGACCACAGCAGTGAGAGGCCCGTGTACCGCAAAAAAAAAAAAAAAATTCATCCCTTAACCTGCTATCCGTGAGTGAAATGGATATGTAAGAAAATGCAAGAAGAGAGCAAAGGACAACATTAAATGATAGAATTTTGTGAGGAGTGGGAGCGACAGCAAGAGGATTCTGTTTTCCTTATGCCAGTAGGATAAGAGCATTACCGAAGTGGCTGAGATCATCCAGATTATGAAGATGAGATGAAGTAGGAATTTTTGTTCTTTTCTAGGAAAGAAATGGTGGTATTAATCATGTGCCCTCATAAACGTAAAGTTGCTTTGTGAATCTCTGGTTAAATCTCTTTAGCCAGATTTACTTATGTTGACACACGGGTGGATTATGTTTTTTACATCTCCTTTGTCTGAGATATAATGCATTGTTGTATTTTCAACTCCTGAGGTTTGTTTTTTTTTTTTGTAAATTCTTTTTATTGGTATTCTCAATTTGGTGAGATATTCTCATAGTTTTCTTTAGTTTTTTAGACAGTTTCCTTTAGTTCATTGAATGTGTTTATTCTGTGTGTGGACTGTACTTTCTTGTTTCTTTGTATGTCTCATAAATTGGGGTTGAAAACTGAACATTTAAAATAATAGAAATGGGGCTTCCCTGGTGGCGCGGTGGTTGAGAGTCCGCCTGCCGATGCAGGGGACACGGGTTCGTGTCCCGGTCCGGGAAGATCCCACATGCCGTGGAGCGGCTGGGCCCGTGAGCCATGGCCGCTGAGCCTGCGCGTCTGGAGCCTCTGCTCCGCACCGGCAGAGGCCACAACACTGAGAGGCCCGTGTACCAAAAAAAAAAAAAAAAAAAAATCTAAAATAATAGAAATGGCAAATGTGGAAATCAGATCTTCCCCTCTTCCCAAGGTTGGTTGTTTTTGCTGGGTTTTATTGGCTGTTGTTTTTTGCTTAGTGACTTTTCTGAGCTAATTGTTTGTGTTTTGGTTTTTTTGGACACACCACGTGGCTTGTGGGATCTTAGTTCCTGGACAGGAAATTGAATCTGGGCCCACGGCAGTGCAAGTGCCGAGTCTCAACCACTGGACTGCCAGGGAATTCCCTGAACTAATTCTTAAAGTCTGTATTCATAGTTGTGTGTGGCCACTGAAGTACACTTGGTTAGCTTCGTGGTCAGCTAAGTGAGCAGACAGAGACTTTCTTAAACACCTGTAGCTAGTAAGTCACAAATCTGCCAAGAGATTCTGTGTGCATCTTGGGGTATGCCTTCAACACATAGCCAGGCATTTTACAACTTTGCCTTATCCTTCAGTTCTTGCTTGTGCAGAGCCTGATGTCAGTCCTCAAGATCTGTCTTGAGAGTTTAGGACCTTCTTAAGTCTTTCCTGATCATGCTCAAAGGTCTGTGTATGCATGTGATCTTCATGATCCCTAGGAATATTTTGGGGATTTCAAGCCCATATGGACATTGTGTTCCTCTGCTTTTCTTCCTTTTAAGCTTTTTGGTTAACCGGTTGTTTTCCCCAACTGTTAAAACTGTTACCCACTGCCTCAGGCCACCCTGAGGTTCAGCAGTTGTCTTTGATCGTTTTTCGACAGATACTCCCAAGGAGAAGGCATCAGCAACTCTGTCAAGTCAGATAAAGACAGCCTTGTGAGTGGTGTCTTCCAGGGAACCACCAGACAGGTCCAATAATTCTCTGGGATGAGGTTTTCAAGGAACTTCATCTGCCCTTTGCAGTGGCTGCCAGACTGCTGATTTTTCTACTGTACTATGATTGTGGTCTCTTGTTTTTAGGCTACCATGGCACTAGGGAGGGGATGATGGAAATAGGGCAAGTTAAAACACCACAGAGTTCTTACCAATATTCAGTTCTTGAATAAATGCTCCCTGGACTACTGTAAGCCTTTGGTTAATTTCCAGAGTTCTAAAAAAGCTGATTCTGACCTTTTTTGCCAGTATTTTCTTGCTGTTTTGGAGAAGAGAATTTCTGTTAGGTCCATACCACCATTTTCAGTGACATCCCAGGTTGTCTTTTGAGCCTCTCCAGTACATTTTTGCACACTTTTGACAAAGTCGTCTTACTTGTTTTAAAATCACTGTTGACTTCCCATTGCTCTTAAAGACCGAAATCTTCATTATTGATCTGCAAAGTCATTCATTGTCTTGCTATTCTGTTCAGCCTGTTCTCTACTGTAGTGCTTTATCTTATTCTTTAAAATTGCCTTAAGTCATTTAAATGTTTTAGTGTCACCTTCAGTTTCATAATAAAACTAGGGATTTTGATTGGAATTGCATTGAATTTATAGATTAGAAGAGAATTGATATTTTAATATTTCACTCTTTTCATATATAAAGATAGCATATTTTTTTATTTGTTCAGGTGTTTTATATGTCCTTTAGTACAGTTTTATTGTTTCTTCCATGAGGGTCACACCCACCTTTTGTTGGATTTATTTCTAGGTACCTTGTAGCCCTTGTTATCGTATAAGGGGATTTTTTCTAATTTATTATTACTAGTATGTGTAAAAGCTTCTGATTTTTTTGTTATTGTTGATTTAATTCTAGTACCTATATAGTTCTAATAGTTTACCTGATGATTCTTTTGGATTTCCTTTGTAGACATAGTGTCTATAAATAAGGATAATTTTGTCTCTTTTCAATTCTTTTACCTCATATTTCTTATCTTTTGTTGTGATGATGAGTGTGTCTTATTACGTTGTCTGAAAACTACAATATATAGAGAGAGGCAATGATAGAAACTTTGTTACATTGCTGACTAATGGAGATTGCTTATAAAATTTCTCAAATGTGATGTTCGCTTTACATTTTAGCTACTATTTCTAGTTTACTACGAATTTTTATCATAAATGATTTTAATTTAATTTTAATGATTTTTAATTTTAATTTTTTTAGCATCAATGTGAGTTTACATTAATTTTTTAACATCTTTATTGGAGTATAATTGCTTTACAATGGTGTGTTAGTTTCTGCTTTATAACAAAGTGAATCAGTTATACATACACACATGTTCCCATATCTCTTGCGTCTTGCTCCTTTCCACCCTCCCTATTCTATCCCTCTAGGTGGTCACAAAGCACCTAGCTGATCTCCTTGTGCTAGGCGGCTGCTTTCCACTAGCTATCTATTTGACGTTTGGTAGTGTATATATGTCCATGCCACTCTCTCACTTTGTCACAGCTTATCCTTCCCCCTCCCCATATCCTCAAGTCCATTCTCTAGTAGGTCTGTGTCTTTATTCCTGTCTTACCCCTAGGTTCTTCATGACCTTTTTTTTTTTTCTAAGATTCCATATATATGTGTTAGCATACGGTATTTGTTTTTCTCTTTCTGACTTACTTCACTCTGTATGACAGTCTGTAGGTCCATCCACCTCACTACAAATAACTCAGTTTCATTCCTTTTTATGGTTGAGTAATATTCCATTGTATATATGTGCCACATCTTCTTTATCCATTCATCTGTTGATGGACACTTAGGTTGCTTCCATCTCCTGGCTATTGTAAATAGAGCTGCAATGAACATTTTGGTACATGACTCTTTTTGAATTATGGTTTTCTCAGGGTATATGCCCAGTAGTGGGATTGCTGGGTTGTATGGTAGTTCTATTTGTAGTTTTTTAAGGAACCTCCATACTGTTCTCCATAGTGGAGAGTCAGTATTTGTACAGTCGCTTGAATTGTATTTCATGAGGTTAATAATCCTGGTTAATCCTGATGTCTCCAACTAGAAGTACTTGAAGTCAGAGAAATTCTCTTGCAAGACTGTTCCCTTTTCTCCACACCCTCTCCAGCATTCATTGTTTGTAGGTTTTTTGATGATGGCCATTCTGACTGGTGTGAGATGATATCTCATTGTAGTTTTGATTTGCATTTCTCTAGTGGTTAATGACGTTGAGCATTCTTTCATGTGTTTGTTGGCAATCTGTATATCTTCTTTGGAGAAATGTCTATTTAGGTCTTCTGCCCATTTTTGGATTGGGTTGTTTGTTTTTTTGTTACTGAGCTGCATGAACAGCTTGTAAATTTTGGAGATTAATCCTTTGTTAGTTGCTTCATTTGCAAATATTTTCTCCCATTCTGAGGGTGGTCTTTTCATCTTGTTTATGGTTTCCTTTGCTGTGCAAAAGCTTTTACCTTTCATTAGGTCCCATTTGTTTTTATTTCCATTTCTCTAGGAGGTGGGTCAAAAAGGATCTTGCTGTGATTTATGTCATAGAGTGTTCTGCCTATGTTTTCCTCAAAGAGTTTGATAGTGTCTGGCCTTACATTTAGATGTTTAATCCATTTTGAGCTTATTTTTGTGTATCGTGTTAGGGAGTGTTCTAATCTCATACTTTTACATGTAGCTGTCCAGTTTTCCCAGCACCACTTATTGAAGAGGCTGTCTTTTCTCCACTGTATATTCTTGCCTCCTTTATCAAAGATAAGGTGACCATATGTGCGTGGGTTTATCTCTGGGCTTTCTATCCTGTTCCATTGATCTGTATGTCTGTTTTTGTGCCAGTACCATACTGTCTTGATTACTGTAGCCTTGTAGTATAGTCTGAAGTCTGGGAGCCTGATTCCTCCAGCTCCATATTTTGTTCTCAAGATTGCTTTTGCTCTTTGGGGTCTTTTGTGTTTCCATACCAATTGTGAAAGTTTTTGTTCTAGTTCTGTGAAAAATGCCATTGGTAGTTTGATAGGGATTGCATTGAATCTATAGACTGCTTTGGGTAGTATAGTCATTTTCACAATGTTGATTCTTCCAATCCAAGAACATGGTATATCTCTCCATCTATTTGTATCATCTTTAATTTCTTTCATCAGTGTCTTATAATTTTCTGCATACAGGTCTTTTGTCTCCTTAGGTAGGTTTATTCCTAGTTATTTTATTCTTTTTGTTGCAATGGTAAATGGGAGTGTTTTCTTAATTTCATTTTCAGATTTTTCATCATTAGTGTATAGGAATGCCAGAGATTTCTGTGCATTAATTTTGTATCCTGCTACTTTACCAAATTCATTGATTAGCTCTAGTAGTTTCCTGGTACCATCTTTGGGATTCTCTGTGTATAGTATCATGTCATCTGCAAACAGTGACAGCTTTACTTCTTCTTTTCCGATTTGGATTCCTTTTATTTCTTTTTCTTCTCTGATTGCTGTGGCTAAAACTTCCAAAACTATGTTGAATAAGAGTGGTGAGAGTGGGCAACCTTGTCTTGTTCCTGATCTTAGTGGAAATGTTTTCAGTTTTTCACCATTGAGGACGATGTTGATTGTGGGTTTGTCATATATGGCCTTTATTATGTTGAGGAAAGTTCCCTCTCTGCCTACTTTCTGGAGGGTTTTTATCATAAATGGGTGTTGAATTTTGTCAAAAGCTTTCTCTGCATCTATTGAGATGATCATATTGTTTTTCTCCTTCAATTTGTTAATATGGTGTATCATGTTGATTGATTTGCATATATTGAAGAATCCTTGCATTCCTGGGATAAACTCCACTAGATCATGGTGTGTGATCCTTTTAATGTGCTGTTGGATTCTGTTTGGTAGTATTTTGTTGAGGATTTTTGCATCTATGTTCATCAGTGTTATTGGCCTGCAGTTTTCTTTCTTTGTGACATCTTTGTCTGGTTTTGGTATCAGGGTGATGGTGGCCTTGTAGAATGAGTTTGGGAGTGTTCCTACCTCTGCTATATTTTGGAAGAGTTTGAGAAGGATAGGTGTTAGCTCTTCTCTAAATGTTTGATAGAATTTGCCTGTGAAGCCATCTGGTCCTGGGCTTTTGTTTGTTGGAAGATTTTTAATCACAGTTTCAATTTCAGTGCTTGTGATTGGTCTGTTTATATTTTCTATTTCTTCCTGGTTCAGTCTTGACAGGTTGTGCATTTCTAAGAATTTGTCCATTTTTTCCAGTTTGTCCATTTTATTGGCATAGAGTTGCTTGTAGTAATGTATCATGATCCTTTGTATTTCTGCAGTGTCAGTTGTTACTTCTCCTTTTTCATTTCTAATTCTATTGATTTGAGTCTTCTCCCTGTTTTTCTTGATGAGTCTGGCTAATGGTTTATCAATTTTGTTTATCTTCTCAAAGAACCAGCTTTTAGTTTTATTGATCTTTGCTATTGTTTCCTTCATTTCTTTTTCATTTATTTCTGATCTGATCTTTATGATTTCTTTCCTTCTGCTAACTTGGGTTTTTTTGTTCTTTCTCTAATTGCTTTAGGTGCAAGGTTCGGTTGTTTATTTGAGATGTTTCCTGTTTCTTAAGGTAGGATTGTATTGCTATAAACTTCCCTCTTAGAACTGCTTTTGCTGCATCCCATAGGTTTTGGGTCATCATGTCTCATTGTCATTTGTTTCTAGGTATTTTTTGATTTCCTCTTTGATTTCTCCAGTGATCACTTCGTTATTAAGTAGTGTATTGTTTAGCCTCCATGTGTTTGTATTTTTTACAGATTTTTTCCTGTAATTGATATCTAGTCTCATAGCGTTGTGGTTGGAAAAGATACTTGATACAATTTCAGTTTTCTTAAATTTACCAACGCTTGCTTTGTGACCCAAGATATGATCTATCCTGGAGAATGTTCCATGAGCACTTGAGAAAAATGTGTATTCTGTTGTTTTTGGATGGAATATTCTATAAATATCAATTAAGTCCATCTTGTTTAATGTACCATTTAAAGCTTGTGTTTCCTTATTTATTTTCATTTTGGATGATCTGTCCATTGGTGAAAGTGGGGTGTTAAAGTCCCCTACTATGAATGTGTTACTGTCGATTTCCCCTTTTATGGCTGTTAGTATTTGCCTTATGTATTGAGGTGCTCCTATGTTGGGTGCATAAATATTTACAATTGTTATATCTTCTTCTTGGATTGATCCCTTGATCATGATGTAGTGTCCTTCTTTGTCTCTTGTAATAGTCTTTATTTTAAAGTCTATTTTGTCTGATATGAGAATTGCTACTCCAGGTTTCTTTTGATATCCACTTGCATGGAATATCTTTTTCCATCCCCTCACTTTCAGTCTGTATGTGTCCCTAGGTCTGAAGTGGGTCTCTTGTAGACAGCATATGTATGGGTCTTGTTTTTGTATCCATTCAGCCAGTCTGTGTCTTTTGGTGGGAGCATTTAATCCATTTACATTTAAGGTAATTATCGATATGTATGTTCCTGTTACCATTTTCTTAATTGCTTTGGGTTTGTTATTGTAGGTCTTTTCCTTCTCTTGTGTTTCTTGCCTAGAGAAGTTCCTTTAGCATTTGTTGTAAAGCTGGTTTGGTGGTGCTGAACTCCTCAGCTTTTGCTCGTCTGTAAAGCTTTTAATTTCTCCATCAAATCTGAATGAGATTTGATGGAGAAATTAAAACACTTTAAATATGTCCTGCCACTGCCTCCTGGCTTGCAGAGTTTCTGCTGAAAGATCAGCTGTTAACCTTATGGGGATTCCCTTGTGTGTTATTTTTCCCTTGCTGCTTTTAATATGTTTTCTTTGTATTTAATTTTGACAGTTTGATTAATATGTGTCTTGGCGTGTTTCTCCTTGGATTTATCCTGTATGGGACTCTCTGTGCTTCCTGGACTTGATTAACCATTTCCTTTCCCATATTAGGGAAGTTTTCAACTATAATCTCTTCAAATATTTTCTCAGTCCCTTTCTTTTTCTCTTCTTCTTCTGGAACCCCTATAATTCGAATATTGGTGCGTTTAATGTTGTCCCAGGGGTCTCTGAGACTGTCCTCAGTTCTTTTCATTCTTTTTTCTTTATTCTTCTCTGCAGTAGTTATTTCCACTATTTTATCTTCCAGGTCACTTATCCGTTCTTCTGCCTCAGTTATTCTGCTATTGATCCCTTCTAGAGAATTTTTAATTTCATTTATTGTGTTGTTCGTCGTTGCTTGTTTCCTCTTTAGTTCTTCTAGGTCCTAGTTAAATGTTTCTTGCATTTATTCTATTTCCAAGACTTTGGATCATCTTTACTATCATTATTCTGAATTCTTTTTCAGGTAGACTGCCTATTTCCTCTTCATTTGTTAGGTCTGTTGGGTTTTTATCTTGCTCCTTCATCTGCTGTGTGTTTTTCTGTCTTCTCATTTTGCTTATCTTATTGTGTTTGGGGTCTCCTTTTTGCAGGCTGCAGATTCGTAGTTCCCATTGTTTTTGTTGTCTGTCCCCAGTGGATAAAGTTGGTTCCATGGGTTGTGTAGGCTTCCTGGTGGAGGGGACTAGTGCCTGTGTTCTGGTGGATGAGGCTGGATCTTGTCTTTCTGGTGGGCAGGTCCACGTCTGGTGGTGTGTTTTGGGGTGTCTGTGGCCTTTGGCGCTGCCCTAGTCTCGAAACTCCCGCCCCTGCTCCTCAGACTGCGTCCCCATCTACATTAATTTTTTGAAGTTAAATCATTTTTGTATTCCTGTATTTTGTATTCCTTGTTTTTTTATTTAATTCAATTCAGTGCACTCTACTAGTCCTTTTACTAGTGTTTTCCATTTCTGAGGTCTTCAGCTTAATTTCATTGTCCCATAGTTTTTCGACATGTGCTTATAGGGGCATTATTTCCGAAATTCTTTTTTTTTTTTTTTTTTTTTTTTTGCAGTTCGTGGGCCTCTCACTGTTGTGGCCTCTCCCGTCACAGAGCACAGGCTCTGAACGCGCAGGCTCAGTGGCCATGGCTCACGGGCCCAGCCGCTCCGCGGCATGTGGGATCTTCCTGGACCGGGGCACGAACCCGTGTCCCCTGCATCAGCAGTTGGACTCTCAACCACTGCACCACCAGGGAAGCCCCCCTAAATTCTTAATTGTTAAGGAGTGATTGATTTCCTGTTGCTTTTGTCACCTAAATAATCTATCTGAATGGTTGTAGAATTTCTAGAATAACAATTTATTTCAAAACTTTGTAGACTGTAGTTATTTTCCCTGGCGCTGAGTATTTTTATGAGCAAGTAAAATACTGTCATTATTTTATCCCACTTTCAATGACTTACTTTTTTATTGGCTTGGACAGCTGGTGAGTATTTTCTTTATATCCTTTAAGTTCAGTGTGTTTTGGTGTAAATCATTTTGAATTACTTTTTCTGGAATACATTGTTGTTTTTTACCTAAATATTTAACTATTCCTTCATTTCATAGAAATTTATCATCATCATGTCAATACTTTTTCTGATCCATTTGCTTTTTATCTTTTATCTTTTTGGAGGATCATCTTTGTCTTCCATATCGTCATGCATTCATTAGTTCATTCAGCTATTTAGTGATTCCCTCCTCTGTGCCAGTGAAACAAAACAAAGCCACTGCCTTTCTGGAGCTTACATTCTGGTGGGAGGAGGAGAGGTGATAAATAGTTAACCTAACAGATTAGTAAATTACATGTTAGTTTAGAAAATGACAAGGACGAAGAAAAAGTAGAGTTGGGTAAGATGAGAGAGTTAAACAGATATTTGGAGGAATTACTCAATCTTTGTCTTTTTCTCTGCATCAAAGATCATCATCTTAAACCTTTGTTAATATTTCAGTTAGATCGTTTCTATTTTTTTGCTGTTTCTAATTTATTTGTTGGTTCTAGTGGTGTTGTTTTAGTCCTTGGTGTATTTTCTCAGTTCTTCAGTCTCCCTTTCCATCCCTTTTATTGTTCTGTTATGTGATCATTAACTTCTTTGATTTAATTCATGGTCTTATTTTGAAAGAGTTTGACCAGGAAGAGAGGAGACGGAGTTGATAGAAGGAATAATGGTAGAGTTGGTGGAAATTTCCTTTTTGTTTTTGTTTTCTTAGGATGAAGGTGTTTTGTACATGTTTAAAATGGAAGAAGCTGAAGGAAAAGGGGAGATTTTATGCTAAGGAATCTGAGGTGTCAAGAAGTTAATTAACCTGTATCACACACAGAGTACTTAGGTAATAGAGCTAGTTTTTGATCCCAGAAGATCTGCCTGTTACCAAAGTCCATGCTTTTAAACATGACAATATATTGCCTCTGAGAGGCAGTTTGTTTGTAATAGAGTTTTTCAAATTTGAGAGAGCAATGGAAAAAGGGTTAGTTGAGGAATTGGCAGAGCTAGAGACTTCAGAGTCAACTTGTTTACTAGTTGGAAAAGGAACACAAGCTTATGTTGAGATGTAGTTTTTATCATGTGAAATTACACAACTCTGCCTTCCAGTGATTTAGGAATATTTTGAGGAGATGGGTCTATTAATTTTCAACAAAATGGATAGCTAGTTGTTCAGTTTTTTTTTTGAGCAGTCTTATTCCAGGGGTTTTCGGCGCTTCAAGAGAGGCATTAAGAAACTTATGGAGTGGCTTTTACTTATCACAGTTACTCAGAGAGAGTGTACTGACAACAGTTTGATGTGGGCCAGGAATTGTAAATATTCTTCCTCTCATTTACCCCCATTCATATAGGTGAAATCCCTCTGAACATGTGTACAGATGAAAAGCTATAATTTTATGAGCCTTGGACCTGTTCTTTTTACACGTAAACACAACATATGTTTTGCACATTCTTTTTTTTTTCTTGGTTGGGGGGTTGGCCCTCACTGCCCTCACTGCGCAGTATGTGGGATCATAGTTCCCTAATCAGGGATTGAACTTGCACCCCCTGCATTGGAAGCACAGAGTCTTAGCCACTGGACCGCCAGGGAAGTCCCTGCACATTCTATTTTTATTAAATAAAAGTTTTGTTTTGTTTTTTGTTTTGGCTGCACCACACGGCTTCTGGGATCCTAATTCCCTGATCAGGGATTGAACCTGGGCTCCCTGCAGTGGAAGCACGGAGTCCTAACCACTGGACCGCCAGGAAATTCCCCAAAATAAAATAAAACTTTAAATACTTTTAAAAAGTATTATTTTTATGTGGCAAAAGTATTATTTTTATGTGGCTAAATTTTCCCCTATTTTTGACTGTCTTATAGATTAAGTGAAGATTGTATCTTATTCTGTTCTTAACTTTACCAAGAGTTCACCAATTTAAGAAAACCAGGTCACCGTCCCCAGTGTCACTTGTGGTATTTGAGTCACCAGTTCTACAGTCAGCATTTGTATCTGTAGCATTAATGGTGATTACAGTGATTCTGCCTGTTAGAAGCATTTGACAACTTACTGTCTTCTAATGTGGTTATGCATTTATATATTGAAATATAGTATAATTCTCCTATAAATTAATTTCCCTTTATTTTTTTAGTTCTGTAAGGATGTATGTGTGTATCCAAAACTGGGTTAGAAAGAAGAAATGGGTGTGTGTATGTATAACTTTTAAGAATTGTGTGTAGATGTTTATATTATCTTTTCATTTTCTTTCAGTATGGATAAGGAGTATTTACAAAGTCTTCCTATAAAAGAGGGGTATTGAGTATGATAGGATGAGAACTACCATTATGTACCTTCCCCACTGATATAAAATGATTCATTTATTATGTATTAAATTCCCATAAATATGCAGGTCTCTTTCTCTGGACTGTTTATTCTGTTCCATTGATTTCTTTCTCTAATCCTGCTCCAATGCCATTTTATTTCTATTACTCTAGCATCATAATCTGTTTTGATAAATATAGTGGGACAAAGAATAAAAAAACTAATATTTATTGAGAACTTGCTATATGTTAAGTACTGCTCTAAGTGTTTCATATGAATTAGCTCATGTAATCATCACAATAATATTAAATATTACTGTATTTTATCAAATGTAAGATACTTTGATATTGATGCTTTCTTGATGTTACCAGAAAGTGACACTGGAAAGTGTTCATATACTATTGATGCATTATTATTGCTTTCTGGGTGACAGCTGTTCTTTCAAGAAGTCATCAGTTTCTGAGAGGTTAAAGTGAAAAATTTGTTTTAGAATCAGTGAAATAGGTTGTCATCTTCATTTCACAGTTGAAGAAACAAGCAGAGTTTGCCTAAGATGACGTAGTTAATTGGCTTCATAGCTCATATGCTTGGTTGGGATCTTTTAAATTTATTGTTACATTTATTTTATTTTCTAAGTGTTTATTGCTGATATATAACAATAGTTATTTTTGCTCTGGGTTCATGGTAAATACCTTTTTTCAAATGAAGGGAGTTCCCCTTTGTTGTAGATTTATCATCCCCAAGTCTTATTGGGCAACCCTCTCTACTGCGTCCATCTCTATGGAGTCCTCCCATCAGATGCCTCTCCCTTTGGGAGAGTATACTTCCTGCCCCTTGATACTAGGCTTATTCATGAGACTTGTTTTGGCAAGTGTGGAATGTGAATGGAAGTGATAAGCTATATCCTGATTTAGCCATTGCTTTTTTTTCCCTTTGCCATATGAACAGCATGTTGCAGATAGGCAGTATGAGCAAGAAATAAACCTTGTGTTGTAAGCCATGAGATTTTCGTGTTTCTTAATGCAGGATAAATTAGTGAAAGTTGGTCAGTAACTCTGGATTGCCAGAAATTTTTATTAGGCATTTCCTCCTCCCCCTAGCTCCTGGAAACCACCATTCCACTTTTGTGAATTTGACTACTCTTCTTACCACATATAAGTGGAATCATACAGTATTTGTCTTTTTGTGACCAGCTTATTTCACTTAGCATAATGTCCTCAAGGTTCATCCATGCTGTAGCACGTCAGAATTTCCTTCCTTTTTAAGGCTGCATAACATTCCATTGTATGTATATAACACATTTTCCTTATCCATTCATCTGTCATGGACACTTGGGTTTTTTCCAGCTTTTGACTATTGTGAGTAATGCCACTATGACATTTGTGTACAAGTATGTTTTGAGTCCCTGCTTTCACTTCTTTTGAGTATATACCCAAGTAGGACTGTTGGATCATACGGTAGTTATGTGTTTTTGAGGAACCACCGTATTGTTTTCCACAGTGGCTGTACCATTTTACATTTCTGCCAGCAATGAACAGTGGTTCCAGTTTCTCCATATCCTTTCCAATCCTTTCAGTAGTTATTGACTATTTTTTTAATAATAGCTATTCTCATGGTAGTGAAGTAATATCTCATTGTGATTTTGATTGCATTTCCCTGATAATGGATGTTGTTGAGCATCTTTTCATACGCTTATCGGTCATTTGTAGATCTATTTTAGAGAAATGTCTGTTCAAGTCCTTTGCCCATTATTAAATTGGGTAGTTGAGGGTTTTTTTTGTTGTTAAGTTGTAGGAGTTTATTCTGGTTATCAATCCCTTATCAGATATATGACTTGGGAATATTTTCTTCTATTCCATGGATTGCTTTCTCACTGTTGATAGTGTCCTTTGATACACGAAAATTTTAAATTTTGTTGAAGCCCAGGTTATCACATTTTCTTTTGTTGTCTGTGCTTTTGGTGTCATATCCAGTAAATCACTGCCAAATCCAGTGTCATGAAGCTTTTCCCCTGTTTTCTTCCAAGAGTCTCAACTCTTAGGTACAGGTCTTTGATACATTTTTAGTTAATTTTTGTGTATGTTATAAGGTAAGTATTTGCTCTTAAGTCACACTGACCTAGTTTTCTTGTTCTGTTTTTACCTGGTATTGGTGTAGCTTTCCATCTTTTTTTTCTTTTCTAGAGCAGTGGCTCTCCAGTTGTAATTTGGAGGCCCCTAGATGTCCTCAAGATCCTTTCATGAGGTCTGCAAAGTCAAAACTATTTTCATCATAATACTAAGACGTTGTTTGCCTTTTTTACTCTCATTTTCTCACAAAGGTACAGTGGAGTTTCCTAGATACTGCAGTACATGTGAATTGCAACAAATTGAACACAGGGCAATATGAGAAAACCCAAAAATCTTCTGCTAAATGGACTTGCAAAAATATAAAACACCGCCACTCTTCTTAGTAAATTTTTTTGCTAAAGTACAGTTTTTTTCATAAGACTGTGGTTAGCATGAAATGAGTTTATTGCTGTTTTTCAATGAATTAATAAGTATTTAAAATTTTCTGTTTTACTTTCTAATGTGATAAATATTGATAGGTATAACTCATATAAACGAAAGCTCTTTGGGTCCTAAATAATTTTGAGTGTAAAAGTTTCCTGAGGCCAAAACATCTTAGAGTCTCTGCTTTAGAACATTTAACAGAGGAAATATGTTCCTTTAAAATATTTTAAAATGCACAGTGATATTTTGCATTTGGTCCTTGACTATTTCAATTTCTTCCTTTTTTAAATCTGTTCCAGTTTCTACATTTTCAGCTAATTTTGTTTTTTTATATTTTCCTAAGTAGTCATTCATTATTCTAGGGATTCAAATTATATTTGTAGAGTATTTTAATAATAGTTAAAATGCTTTCAAAAAATCTCTTCTGCATTTGTAATTATGTCTCTTTTTTTTCCCTGATGTTGTTTATTTGCAATTTCTTTCCTTTTTTCTTGATCATACCTGGCAAAAGTTTACCTATTATATTACCTTTTCAAAGCATTACCTTTTTTTTATTGGTCATCCAACTATCTTTTAGTTTTCTATTTTATTACTTTGTTCTCTGTTATTTCTATGTAATCTTCCTTTGTTCTTAGTCTGTTCTCTCTTACATTCTTCAATTGAACATCTTTTTTGTTTCCTAAGAAATTTATTAATGGCTGTAAATTTTTCCATAGTCCTGCTTTGCATGTCATAGGCTTTGTTATTTGCCTACCTCATTGTATATTTTTTAAAAAGTAGTTCATAATTTCTGTTTTGATTCTCTTTTTTTTGTTTGTTTTTTTGTTTTTGTGATTCTCTTTTTTTAATGAAGGAATCATTTAGAATTGTGTTTCTAATTTCCAGGTATCTGGTCTTTTCCTTCCCACTTGCTATTATTAATCCTAGTGCATTTTGCCTGTGAACATGGTCCATGTGACTTCTGCTTTTTGTAATTTCTTGACATTTTCTTAATGGCTCAATGCAGATTTTGTGACTGATCCCTGTATATTTGAAATGAAAATTTCTTCTGTTTTCTTTAAAGTACTACACATACTTGTACTATAACAAACATTTATGTACATATATATGAATATATATTCATGTTTGTATGTATATTTGTGCATTCATTTATTTAATAGACACAAGCAAGTTGACTGTCTGTCATGACAGTCTTTAAAATTTTTTGAATGTGACTACCTTTAGGTGGGGCTTGTACTCTTTGGTTAGCTATAGTTTCTACCAGTCCCTGTTGATTACTATAGGCTGCATCTCCCTGGCCCGGGAATGAGTTTATATTCTCTGTCCAAACTTAACTGCATTGTTCAAGTCTATACCCTTTCTCACTTGGTATCTATTTGATTTTTCTCTTGAGTATGGTATGGTAGTTTTCCACTATGGTTACAGTTTGTTGCTTTATCTTTTTAAATAAATTTTATTTTTATATGTTTGGAACTATGTTAATTATGTAAAGATTCATTAATATCTCCATGGGTTGTTCCGTTTTTGCCTTGACTTAAGATTTCTTTAAATTAATTTTGCTGGGGTTTTTTTAGCGTGTTCATGCTGTGTCTCTCTTCATCTCTTTTTTCAGCTTTATTGAATTCATCCATTCGTTCGTTACCTTTTTTTGTATCTCTTGGATATAGCTGTGTTTTGTTCTTGTCTTTTAAATAGGTGATTATGATGTTTGTACTTATTCCTGCCATTTTATATCTCTTGTTTACCATGCTTATTAATCATATATTTCTTGTTTTTTCTTCTGTTTGTTGGATTAAGTTTTTGTTGATGTGGTAATGGTGGTTGTTCCATTTTACCCTTCTCTTTGGGAGCTTTACATTCTGTTATTTTAATGTTTACCCTTAAAATTTCAACACAATAATTAAATTATTCTAATGGTGTTTAGAATAGAATATTCACATCCTCTCTTGGACAAGTCAAGAACCTTAGCAATTTGTTTTTAATTTATTTTATTTTTGGCTGCATTGGGTCTTCGTTGCTGTGCACAGGCTTTCTCTAGTTGTGGCAAGCAGGGGCTACTCTTCATTGCGGTACGCGGGCTTCTCATTGCGGTGGCTTCTCTTGTTGGGGAACATGGGCTCTAGGCACACGGGCTTCAGTAGTTGTGGCACATGGGCTCAGTAGTTGTGGCTCTCGGGCTCTAGAGCTCACGCTCAGTAGTTGTGGCCTATGGGCTTAGTGCTCCACGGCATGTGGGATCCTCTCAGAACAGGGATCGAATCCATGTCCCCTGCATTGGCAGGCGGATTCTTAACCACTGTGCCACTGGGGAAGACCAAGCGGGGGCTACTCTTCGTTGTGGTGCACTGGCTTTTCATTGCAGTGGCTTCTCTTGTTGTGGAGCATGGGCTCTAGGCACGCAGGCTTCAGTAGTTGTGGCATGCGGGCTCCGTAGTTGTGGCACGCAGGCTCTAGAGCACAGGCTCAGTAGTTGTGGTGCACGGGCTTAGTTGGTCCGCAGCATGTGGGATCTTCCCAGACCAGGGCTTGAACCTGTGTCCCCTGCATTGGCAGGCAGATTCTTAACCACTGTGCCACCAGGGAAGCCCAGCAATTTTTTACTTTCTTCCATTTTTCTCTTTTTTCCTCTTTCTCTGTTACCTTATGCTGATTACATTTGAGATTTTAGTTGCATGTATTTTTTTTAACAGTACATGCATTGTTGATTTCTGCTTCCTGCTTCTTTGTTTGTACTTCCATTAGTATTTTCTCAAGTAATTCTTTTAGAGAGTATCTGTGGGTGATAATCTTTGAATCCTTGCAGATCTCCAGATGTCTTTATTTTGCCTTCACTCTTGAAAGATAGTTTGGCTACATACAGAATTCCAAGTTCAAAATTACTTTCCTTCAGAACTTTAAAATAACACTTTGTTTTCCTTTTATATCCACTATTTCCAAATGGAGGCATCTGATATCAATCTGATTCTTTGTAAGTAATTTTCACTCCCAGCTTCCTTCTTAGGTGTTAGGATTTTTCTCTTTATTCTTGGTATTATAAAAATTTCACCAGGCTAACTCAAGCTCCTATGTTCACTATTCTCAATTAAGGGCAGAAATGAATCTTTTTACTTACCTTTTCCAAGAAAGGCAGCATGTAAGGATCACCTGCATTGCTGCTTCTAATGCAAAAACCCCAGCTAATTTATCTTTATCGTCTTCTGCTCTTTGTATCCCTTACCTCAGAACATGTAGTGCCCTTGGAACCATTCCCATCTTTTCTAGCATTCAGCCTCTGGGCAGTTTGGTTTCTAGTCTTCTATCTTCCTCAAGTTTCTAGTCTATTGAAAGCACCCTTTCTTGTTTTCCAGCATAATTATGGATTTCTTTTCTGTCACTCTAAGGGTTTGGAAGAGGAGGAGGCTGCAGCGTGTATTTTTTTTTTTTGACATCTTTATTGGAGCGCAGCATGTATTAATTTGCCGACTTAAACCAGAAACTTTGCATTGCTTTCCTAGCTCTGAGATCTTGAGCAGATTGTTTAATCTTTTTAGTTTTAGTTCCACATTAAAGAAAATCTCTATAATATCTAAATGTTTATTTTAAGTATTAGAGGTACCTTAAGTGCCTAGTACAGTGCCTGGCACAGAATAGAAGTATAATAAATGGTAGCTATATTGCTACAATAAAAATGATATCTTCTTTGTGTAGAATAACTGTCATCATTAATCATTAGTCGTCTGAAAGTTACTTGTGCTGTCTCCATGCACTTCGTATTAGACTCATATTTGGTAGCCTGGCTTTTTTGTGACTTTTTAATAGAATCTTGATCTTCATTTTGGGTTGTGGCCATTAGCGAAGAACCATTATATTAGAAAAATTTTCTATAAAGAAGGCAATAATAACCATAATTATATTTTTGCATTATTATTGTTTTATTTGGTTTCTATACAATCTCATTGCACCTTTTTTAGTCATCATTTTTAACTGACAGTTTCTAATTAGATGATGGTAAAAGCCTTACTTCTAAATTTGCTGTTAAATAACAAAATTAGTTTTCTGTTTTCTAAAACCATACACATCTTTCTCATACACTGACAGGCTTTGATATTGCCTATTCTAGCTTCACCATAAAAAACATTAAAAAAAAGTTTTTCCTTTATTTTCATGTTGTGTTTCAGTGTGTGCAGTCAGACAGAAAGCAATAATCCCCCATCTCATTCTTGGATTTATCAAAAGCTGAAAATAAAATAGATCAGATCACTTTCTGAAACAAAATTACTTTATTAGTTTAGTAATAATTTGAGGTTACTTTAAAGATAAGAAGCAGCATTTGGGAGGAGATTCATTTCCTGCCTTTGGGCTTTATCTGTAAGAACTACATCTTCAATGTCAAGAGATTGTGTATTTATAACTGAACTCTAATAAAGTCTGTACTGGGGTTTACTGCACACCTGACTTGGTCATTATGATTATATATTAGGTGCCAAACTGTTGCTTGTCTTTTGAAAAAAATACATTACCAAATATATTTCATTAAAATTTGGCCTGTGTGGGGAGGATTACAAGACCATCAACTATTGATTATAAGTGTGCTGGTTATTACCAACATGGTTAATGATGTTCCTTTGGGAAATAAGTGGAATAAAATGTAGTTTTCCTTTTATTGGTGAATTAAGCAATAATTGGAAGAAGTGTTATTATAATAAATGTTTTTACTAAATCTTATAAAATGTTTTTCTACCACTCTTTTTGACTGTGCAACATAAGATATCGAGAATCATGTTCTGAGTTTTTTTTTTCCTTTAATCCTTATCTGTCACTATATGTGGATATTAAAGAACTGTGTTCTTTTCCTTATGAGCGGTCCAAAATTACCCTCTTATTTACACAACTTTTATGCTTCTCCCATTTTGCTGTCTTGTCATCACAGAGAAATTGTCACATGAAACAGATAAGATTGTTATTTCAGAACAGCATCCTTCACGGCATTTTCATCTTTGTGTTGTTGGTGCACGTGTGTGTATGTCTTTCTGGAACTGTGACATCTCTGACAAGGAAAGAACTGTTAAGCATGTAGTAATGTGCTTTTTTTTTTAAACAATCAGAGAATTCTTAGTCATACTTCTCATTTCAGGGCACACTCACATTATCAGCCTGCACAAGACTCTTACTTTATTTATCAATTTTCCTCTTCATCCCCTCTCCCATTCCCTTTTAAACATACTGTGTTATGTTTGATATATATGCTTGAATATGTGTGTATGCTTTTGTATTGTGTTGTTTTGAGTGTGTATTTTTTTTTGGCCACGCCCTCAGTTCCCTGACCAGGGATTTAACCCAAGCCAGGACAGTGAAAGCTCAGAATCCTAACCACTAGACCACCAGGGAGCTCCTGAGTGTGTATATTTTATATATATATGAGCTTCACTGTATTGTAGATCTCATTTTTTTCAATTAATACTACATTATATTGTATATACCTAGTTGATTCTAACTATAGCATATTACATGCATCATATTTTATCCCATTCCCCCAGAGATAAACATTTAAGTTATCGTCAGTTCCCTATCACAGCACTATAAAAAACATTCTTGTACATGTCCCAGTAAAAGCCAAATAGAAACCAAAGGGTTTCTTTGGATTTCTGGATCAGAGAGTATATAGATACATTATTTCACTAAGTACTGGCAAATTGCTTTCTGGAATGACTGTACCAATTTGCATTCCATTGGTGGTCTCTGTTTCTTCATCTTGTTAACACTTAATAATTTTTCCAATTCTTCATTGTTTTACTTTGCACTTCATTGATTGTTAATTATTAGGCATTTCTTCTTTCTTTTCTGTAAATTTCTCATTCATATCCACTACCCTCCTTTCTATTGTATTTCCTGTCTTTTTTTATGGTATGTAATTTGGATAGTAATCCATTGTTGGTTTTAGACATTGAAAATCTCTCAGTCTGTTACTTCTTTTGTGGTCCCTATGGTGAGGATTGCTAATTATACACATAATTCTATCCTTCCCTAATGCAATGACAGAGTTTAAGCTGGGCACATAGCTGCTCAGTTAGGGGTTGTGTTTTCTGCTTTATCATTAGCTAATTGAGACCACATGACTAATTTTGCCAATCAGACATGGACAAGGTATTATGTGCATTCTTACCTCAATGTGGACTTCTTTTCTACCTTGTCGTAAGTTGGAATATGGATAGGTTTATTATTTCAGGCCATGACCCAACTTTCTCTGTACCCTTGTGATAGCTGGAAAGAGGTTGGGTTTCTGAACGACCATATGGAACAGAGAGCTGTCTTGCGAAACTGAACTGTCCCCTTGGTGGAACAATAATCCAGAGAGAAACTTAATTAGCAGTATTTGAGAGCTAATTTGTTACTGTAACTTAAAGTTGACTATAATATAGTGTCCTTTATAGAGCATAAATTCTCTCTCTTTAATAGAGTCAAATCAATTATTCCTATATGGTTTGTGCTTAAGAGGTCTTCTTTAAGAAGCTCTTCATCACCCTGAGGCTACCAAGATATTCTTCTATCTTCTATTAGATATATAATACTTTTTATGTATAGGTCTTTAATCCATCTTGAATTCACTCTTTATATATGTTGTGAGGTAGGGATCCAACATTATTTTTCTTAAAATGGACCAGTTCTCCCAGTACCATCTATAGACAGTGTGTGCTTACCTCTTGATTTGTGGGTCATCTTTATCATGTCAAGTTCCCATATATTCATGAATCTGCTTCTAATCTCTCATTTTATTACAGTTTTTTTATTATTATGGCTTAGTAGTAAATCTTACTATCTAGTAAGCTGAGTCCTTTATTTTACACCTCTCTTACAAACTTGATTAAACTGTTTTTAGACAATTTAGAGTTGTAAAATTCCTTAAAAATTAAAACTCCAATTTGTATTGGAATTGCCTTGGATTTATAGTTTAGTCTTTAGGAACTACCGATAAATGTGGTATAGTTCTCCATTCATTTAGGCTTTTTAATGAAGTAATTTTTTATTTCATTAATGTTCTATCCCTTATCTTCAGGTTTACTCCTAGATACTTCATAGTTTTTATAGCTATTGTGAATGGTACCTTATTTTCAAGTATATTTTCCAGTTGACTGTTCCAGTGTAGAGCAATGCTGTTGATTTTGTAAATTGATTTTGTATCTGGCAGTCTTTCTAAACTCATTTAGTGTAATAATTTGTTTATACCGTCTGCTTTATCTCTTCTAATCCTTATGCTTTTTTTCCCTCTGTTTTATTATATTAGCCAAGTCTTCCAGTAGTATGTTAGACTACCTCAGTGGGCATTCTTTCTTGTCTGTATTTTAAATGAAATACTTCTGACTGTTCCTGAGTAAAGTTTTATTGGAACACAGCCTTGCCATTTACTTATTTCGTTGTCTGTGACTGCTTCTGTGAAACAGTGACACAAAACTGTTTGCATGTTGCAAACAGTTGCAACAGAGGCCACATTGCCACAAGTCTAAAATATTCACCATCTGGGCCTTAAAGAGAAAGGCCTACTGAATCCTACTCTAGATCTGTGCTAATATGGTAGCCACTAGTCATAGAGACTTTTAATTTTAAACTTAAATAAAATTTAAGTTTAAAATTCGGTCACTGTAGTTACATTTCACATGCACAGTAGCCACATGTGACTAGTAGCTACCATATTGGGCAACAAGTATAGAACATTTGAATTATTTCAGAAAGTTCTGTTGTATAGAGCTGCTCTAGGTTTTTAGTTCTGGATCATTTTGGTTATCTTTTTGCTCAGTTTTAAAAATAATGTTAAGTTTTACTTAATCTCACAGTATTCTTATTGGGAATAGTTCCCTTAATGCATATTTTCAGAGAGAGCCTTTATGTGGCAAATCTTCTGAGACTTTGTGTGCTTAAAATATCTTTACTTTTGATGCTAGTTTATCTGAATATAAACTTTTTGGTTTGAAGTTTTTTCCATCAACACTTTAAAATTACTCCACCCAGTAATTTTAAGAATTACTTATTCTTAAATCTTGTGTGGCTGATGAGGTGTCTGAGAATTTTCTTTTGTCTTTGATTTTCTTAAATTTCATTCTAATGTATCAAGGTATTGTGTATGTATATGTGTTTTATTTATTTTCTGTTCTCTTTGGCATTCACAATCTGTTCAGTTTGACTTTTTATTCTTTAATTCTTGAAAAGCCTCAGTCATTCAGATGTTTCTTTGAATCTGTTTAGTTTATATGTCTTCTTTGTCTTTAATTTTTATGAATGTTGATACTTCTATCTCTCATATCTCTGTATCTTTTAAAAAAAAATCTCCTTATCCCTTCTTCATATGTTCCAGGAGCATTTCTTAGCCTAATAATTCTAGCTCACTAAAACATTTTAGAGCCATATCTTTTAATCCATTCACCCATCTCTTAATATTTTTATTTTAACTGTATTTTCTATACATATTATTTCAAATTGTTTCTTTTTAAAAACTGTTATTCTGGGGCTTCCCTGGTGGCGCAGTGGTTGAGAGTCTGCCTACCGATGCGGGGGACGCGGGTTTGTGCCCCGGTCCGGGAGGATCCCACATGCTGCGGAGTGGCTGGGCCCGTGGGCCATGGCCGCTGGGCCTGCGTGTCCAGAGCCTGTGCTCCGCGACGGGAGAGGCCACAGCAGTGAGAGGCCCGCGTACCGCAAAAAAACAAACAAAAACAAACAAACAAAAACTGTTATTCTGCTTCATGTTGCCAGTGTCCTCTCTCTTATTTCTGAGGATATGTATTATGGTCATTTAAAATTTATATTCTGTCTCGTTCATTAATCTGGTTCTTTTTAATGTACATTATTCAGTTCTTTTGTCCGTTTTTTAATCTTCAGAAAGATTTTTATAATCCTTATACTTCTCCAATGCTGGATTATTATTTTTCTTTCATGAACATATTTTCCATTGGGATTATCAGCCACATTAATTTTGATGGTAATATGTTTGGGAGGAATGGTAAGGTCCGGAGAAAGGAAGAAGAACGTCAGGGCAGAGAGCCTATGATGTTAATCCTAGGCTTCTCTTTGCTGTATCCACCAGGTAACCATATCCCCTAGGGCACTTCCCAGTAACTACATCAGAGTTGCTCTTTATTTGAGAACAGACTCCCATAGAAGTTTAAAGATTGGGGTGCTGCTCTGACATTACCTCAGAACAGTTGCTTTTTTTGCCTCTGGGGAGACAAAGAACATTTCTGAAAAGCTTTCCATCATCCAACCCCTAAGTTGTATGCCCTATCCTCTTTAACTGTGGTTTGCTACTCTGCCCTCCCTCTGTCCAGACTAGTCAGCTTTTTTTCCCCAGGCATTTTTTTCCCCACAGCTTTTATATTTGTTTCTCGTGTCCAACCTCTCTCACCTGTAGAACATCTTCAGAGAAAGAGAGCCTGGCTTAATTTCTTACCAAGAATTGGAAGCTGAGTATGACTAATTCTAAAAATTTTATATATGTGGCTTTTGATTTCATGAGTGTTTATTTATTTATTCTTTATTAGTTTTGTATTTAGGGATCACATATTCTGTTGGCAGTGGTAAAGAACATAGGGAGGGCCTGTGCAATGGAAGGAGACTGGTCTAGGAATATTATTAAGTGGTAATTCAAAAGTAGATAATGGAGATTTCAATAAAAATAATATGTATATATTTTAATGGTTTTCTTGTTCAACACTTTTAACCATCATTATTTGAGCATCTGATGTGTAGAAAATACTGACCTCCTGTTAGTAAATAAAAGGCTGAACAGGACAATATCTGCTCTAAAGGAGCTTTTTATTGTACATTATGAACATGAATTTATAGACGATTCAAGTTAAAACAAAAATATCTTCACTTCTGGGAGAAGTTAAAATTTCAGAAACTATTAAGGGTGTTTTGTTAGAATTAGGGCCATTTCTTATTGAGCCACCAGGAATAAAAGCCAAATGGAGCATCCAGCCTTACTTTGAGAAGAATTTTGTGTGAGCTCCTATTCTTGTGCATAGCTTTGCCTCTTTTGTTTATTCGGCAGTGTACTTGACTCTAAGCACTCTCTAGCTTCACCTGTTTTTGCTGCCTGCTTTCTGTTCTTAAAGTCAGCCTTAAACCATAGTTTGTTTATGTGTTCCAGGAATGATTTGCTTTATATACGTGGACTGTGCTCTTTAGTTTGTCTCTGTCAGTCTGTTCATCTGTTGCATCATAATTTGCCTTTGCTACCAGGTTCCTGCCTCTGAATTTGCTGTGCACCTGTCCTCATATGTACTTGGCTTGGCATATTTTGATTCTTGGCTTTGGTTTCTAAATATGCCCTCACTTCTCTTTCTCCTGAGGTTAACATTGAGGTTTCTTTGCATCTGGTTTTGTAAAACACCTGTCAACCCTGTCACTGGTTCAAATTATCTCTTCCTCCTTCCCAGTATATGAGTCATGATAACCACAGCTCATTTTAAAATTATTGTTACTATATCATTTTTTCTGTTTAAAATTACCCGCCAGAGGTAAATAGTCCACAGTTTTCAGCATATGGCCTGACATTATTTTACTTAAAAAAATACCTTTATTGAGGAATAATTGACATATACATGCACTTATTTAAAGTATACAGTTTGCTAAGTTTTGACCTAAGTTTATACCTTGAAACTGCTCTGCAACAAAGGCAATGAACGCCCATCACACCCAAAAGTTTCCCCATGCCCCTTTGTAATTTCTCCTTTCTGCCCCTTCGCACACACACCAACCCCCAGGCAGCTACTGATCTGGTTTGTATCACTATAGTTTTCATTTTGTAAAATTTATATAAATGGAATCATGCACTGTGTACTTTGGATGGGGGTGAGGGGTGTCTGGCTTCTTTCAGCATAACTATTTTGAGATTAACTCACATTGTGTTTCAGTAGTCTGTTCCTTTTTTCTTGCTTAGTAGTATTCCTTTGTATGAATATACTACAACTTGTTTGTTTATTCACTATTGATCATTTGGATTGTTTCCAGTTTTTGACTCTTACAGGTAAAATGGCTATGAACATTTGTGTACAAGTCTTTGTATAGAGTTATGCTTTAATTTCTCTTGGGTAGAACCTAGGCATGAAATGGTCACATGGTAGATGTAACTTTTTAAGAAACTGCTAAATTCTGGGGACTTCCCTGGCGGTCCAGTGGTTAAGAGGCTGTGCTTCCACTGTGGGGGGGCACGGGTTCTATCCCTGGTAGGGGAACTAAGATCCCACATGCTGCGCAGCATGGCCAAAAAAAAAAAAGAACATAGAAACTGCTAAATTCTTTTCCAAAGTTGTACCATTTTACATTTCCACTATTGGTATATGAGAGTTATAATTGTTCTACCTCCTTTGTACAGACATACTGTTGTTTTACCTTTGAGTAAAATTTTATTCTCTTAATGTTTTGCAACTTCTGTTTGCATTTAAATGTTTAATAACACCTGGCGTGTATTTTGATGTTTGTTATAAGGAATGAGGTGTGAGGAAGGTATCAGTTTTAATTGTTTTTTTTCGTTTTTGTTTTTTTCAAAAGGCTGGATAGTTGTCTCCACACCATTTATTAAATAGTCTATCATTTTCCCACTGATTTGAAATTTGCTTTCCTAAGGAATTGTTTCAAATGAATACACTTTTAGGTTCTTTGTCTATTCAGAACCTATATGTTTAGATATTACAGAAAAATGTAGAACAAACCAGAAAATTCTCCATTTATGATGCAATAAGGTATTTTTAAGGAGGTAGAATTATGAGGATCGCGTCCTTTATGTGAGATGTGAGTTGTCAATGGGCGAACTATTACAATAATACTTCAAAAAATACAATTCATATCTTTTGGATAGGGAGTATAATTTTTTTTTAACATCTTTATTGGAGTATAATTGCTTTACAATGGTATGTTAGTTTCAGCTTCACAACAAAATGAATCAGTTATATATATACATATATTCCCATATCTCTTCCCGCTTGCGTCTCCCTCCCTCCCACCCTGCCTATCCCAGCCCTCCAGGCGGTCACAAAGCACCGAGCTGATCTCCCTGTGCTATGCGGCTGCTAGGGAGTATAATTTTTTTGTTTAATTTAAAACCATTTTAAAAACAGCTCTGGATGAAATGAGCTTTCTATAACATACATATCATTCCACTTCTCATCACTATTTCTGCAGTCTCCTAGCTTAGAAACTTTAATACCATGTTTGATTCTATTTTCTACATTCCTTCTATTTCCAAGTTCTTTTTCTTTTAGAATATTGCCTAGATTTACCCTTTCTGTCCACTCACACCTACCATAGTCTTGTAAACCCTGTGCCCTGAGTCTCCTTATTAACCGTATTGCATTGATTCCAGATCATTTTTCTAAATTACTTTTTCATTAGCTTAAAAAAACCTCTAATAATTCTTTTTCATCTTTGTATCACTTTCAGAGTTCCAGCTGTTTTCATAACATGGTCTTAGTCCAACTTTAGTTCTTAACACCCAAATAGAAGTCATTTGCTATAATCATATTGATTTCTGCATCCTTTGTTTATTTTGTTTTGTTTTTTGGCATGCCACCCATCTTGCAGGTTCTTAGTTCCCTGACCAGGGTTTGAACCTGGGCCCAGACAGTGGAAGCTCAGAGTCCTAACGACTGGACCGCCAGGGAATTCCTGATCTCTGCATTCTTTATTGCCATGTTTATGTCATCATATTTCCTATTGGGGTTTCCTCTATATAATACAATCTGTTTATTTATTTGTTTGTTTGGCTGCATTGAATCTTAGTTGCAGCACGCAGAATCTTCGTTGTGGCATGCGGGATCTTTCATTGTGGTTCGCAGGCTCTCTAGTTGTGATGCACAGGCTCTAGAGCACATGGGCTTATTTGCCCTGTGGCATGTGGAATCTTAGTTCCCCAACCAGGGATCAAACCCACGTCGTCTGCATTGGAAGGCGGATTCTCAACCACTGGACCACCAGGGAAGTCCCCACAATCTTTTTTCACTGTTACCCATCTTTCTAAATTTGGCCTCATCCTTCTTCCTCCATAGATGATTCTTTGATTCTCTCAGACCATGATTTTCCTTTCCCTGAACTCTAATACTTATAGTTTGTTTCTTCACTCACTGTTCCATCCTTGCCTTCCTCCTTGGACGTATCTGGTATGTTCTTGCCTATTGTCTGTGCCTGAAAAGTTCTTCTCCAGATCTCATTGTGACTTGTTTTCTCATCTTCTACTGGTCTTGGTTCAAATTTTATGTTCTCATTGAGACCTTCCTCGAAGATCCTATTTCAAATTCAATCCATTCCTGCCTCTACTCTTCTTTGATTTATTTTTCTGCATAGAACGCAACATACCTGACATAAATTTTGTCTGTTTATTGTCTGTTCCCTTATAAGCTCATTGAGGGCAGGGGTTTTTGTTTATAATTTTTCCTCCAACATCTTGAATAGTGCCTTGAACATGGCATATGCTCCGTAAATATTTAAATGAATGAATAAATGCCATTATGTTGGTATTGATTGCTCTTTAGTTGTATAAAAGTATTAGTTGTTTAATTGTTTCCTTAACTAAATGGTAAATTCTTTAAAAAGTAGAGTATATTCTCAACTCTTTCTTGGTGTTGGCATAGAGTGACCTAACCAACATTAAATACTAACTGGCTGAAGGTGTGGAATTAGAAATTTTGACCACACAAAGGCAGGTGGCACTTCCTATTCTGCAAAATTGGTCAAGATACTAAGCATAATTAACTTTCAGTTCTGAGTAGGGTCTTAAAGATGCTTTTGTTAATTAATAAATTAGAATAACTTCTGTTTACTTAATAAATCAGAATAACTTCTTGTTATATAAAAATACGTAGTCATTACAGACCAGTTAGAAAATACAGAAAAGTATGAAAGAAAAATTAAAAGTACTGTTAATCCCATCACTCAGAAGTAACCACTGTACACGTTTGGGCAGCAGCTCCATAATATTTTATAGTATATTTGGACCATAATTTATTCAGCTGTTTTCTTATTGTTGGACATTTCAATTTTTTTTTTAATACTCTGGTGCTTTTATTTCAATGACATATTTCCATAATGAGGCTTCTTGGTTGAAGAATATGTATGTATATTTTAAATACTAAATAGATTTGCAGGGCTTCCCTGGTGGCGCAGTGGTTGAGAGTCTGCCTGCCGATGCAGGGGACACGGGTTTGTGCCCCGGTCCGGGAAAATCCCACATGCCGCAGAGTGGCTGGGCCCGTGAGCCATGGCCGCTGAGCCTGCGTGTCCGGAGCCTGTGCTCCGCAACGGGAGAGGCCACAACAGTGAGAGGCCCGCGTACCACAAAAAAAAAAAAAAAAAAAAAAAGATGTGCAGTATCATTTTAGATGGTCATATCGCATTCCATTATATGAATAAACCATAATTTAACCATTCTGCTGTTGAATCTTAGAGTGGTTACCAGCTTTTTGATTTTACAAATTCCATTATCCCGCAAGGCATTCTTGTACACATTTGAGATTATTTCCTAGGGATGAATTCTTGAAGTGGAATTGCTGGATCAGAAGCTGAGCAAGTTTTTAAAGCTTGTAATATCACACATAGAAAATGTGATAGTAGTGGAAAATACAACCATAAATTGAACTTATTTATTTAACAGATACTTAATGTGCCGGTCATGTTGCCAGTTTGTGAAGTTACAGAAGTGTTTAAATAAGATGGACAATGTCCCTGTCCTTATGAAACTTTTAGTCAATAGGGGGTACAGCTAAGTAAAATGACAACTTCAGTATAGAATGATAAGTAAAGTGAGAAGATATAGATAGATGTACCTAGGAGGGTACAAATATCTAACACATTCTTTGAGTCAGGGAAGATTTCCTGAAGGAGGCCAAGACTAGAAGGATAAGTCACTTATCCAAGCAGAGGGAGTTAGATACACAAAGTCCTGAAGTGGAAAGAGGACATGATGTGTTCAAGAGAATGAAAGTAGCTAATTAAGAATGGATCATAAACGCTGTAGTGTATACAGAAGTCTAAATAGAATGTTGTGTTTACATATACAATACATGTATAATGTTATAAACCAATGTTACCTCAATTTAAAAAAAAAAGAATGGAGCATAAAAAGAGAGGAACTGATAAGAAATGAGCTTGAGGGAGTTTAAAGCAAGGCCAGGATCAACTAGGTCAGATACTTCTGAGAAGTCAAATAAGATAAATATCAAAACTATGGATTAGATTTAACAACAGAGGTTTTAGAACGATTTCAATGGAGTGGTAGGGACAGAGGCCAGGTTGCGCTGGGGTTGAGGAATGTTTGTGGATAGAGGCAACAAGGGTAGACCACTTTGGCTCTTATGGGATGCCAGGATTCTTACGGTGGCTATAGGGACAGTAGGGTCGGGGGAAGGGAATCTTTGTTTTCATGTAGGAGAGATTTAAGCATGGGTCCTGACGAACAGGTTTTTAGGTTTTGTGAGAGGGAGTTATAGGAGTTCCTATTTGATGTTTCTCTTCAAAGATGCCAGTATCATAGGTGTCATTTTAAAAGGGAAAACACAAGCCATAGGGGAAAGATATTTGCAACCATAAAAATAAGAAAAGATTATTGTCCAGAGTATACCAAGAACTCCAACAAATCATTAAGAAAACAAGAGAACCCAAATAGAAAAATGTACAAAAGACATGAATATGACTAATAAATGTATGAAAAATATATAAATTATATGAATATATAATTCAGCCTCAATAATAAGGGAAATGCAAAACAAAATCATTTTATGCCCATAAAATTGCCTAAAGAATAAAATGTTCCACAATATAAAATGTTCACAAGGATAGAGTAGTGGGAATTTATACACGGTAGGTGGGAGTGTGAATTGGTTAGACTACTTTGGAGAATAATTTGTCAGTATTTAGTGACGTTGAAGATATATCTCCCTACAGTGTAGCAGTTCTCCTAAATGGTTACACATGTGTATCAGGACACATGCATAACAATGTTCATAGCTTCTTTGTTTGCAAAAACAAAGGAAACCCAAATAAATGTTCATCAGCAGAGGCATGGATACGAGTTCAGTTTCTGTAAAGTAAAACATCATTTGGTGAGGTATACTGTAGAAGGAGGTAAGATACTCCTTCATTCTACTAGAGACTCTAGCTGGGGCTGACGTAAAGACAGATGAGCAGGAGAAAAGCATATGAAGTTCTTTTACACATATATGGGAGCCCTCACAAGAAAAAATGAAAACCCAAAGAAGTGAGTAGGCCTAAGTGCTTATATAGTAGGTTAACAAAAAGTAGCAATTGTGGAAAAGTAAAATTTGGGGGAGACTAAAGAAAGAGTTATTCTAACAATGTCTGTTTATAGATTTCTCCTGGCTTTGACTCCCCATCTCTGGTGATAAGAATTTTTCTAACTCCTAGTACAGGGAAGGCACCTTTCACATGGGAATTTTATCTCCTGCTTTTAGGAAGAAAAAGGAAGGTCAGAGTGTCCTTGTATCTGCTGTTTTTCAGGTGTCTTTAACTCAAAACTAATCAATATGCCAAAGCAGCATATTTTGGGGTAGCATGTCCTGAGCCCCTTCAATATCTATGTAGCAAAACTATTTTTAAAAAAATCAAGGAGGGGGCTTCCCTGGTGGCGCAGTGGTTGGGAGTCCGCCTGCCGATGCAGGGGACACGGGTTCGTGCCCCGGTCTGGGAGGATCCGGAGCGGCTGGGCCCGTGGGCCATGGCCGCTGAGCCTGCGCGTCCGGAGCCTGTGCTCCGCGACGGGAGAGGCCACGGCAGTGAGAGGCCCGCGTACCGCAAAAACAAAAAACAAAAACAAAACAAACAAAAAAATCAAGGAGGGGGCTTCCCTGGTGGTGCAGTGGTTAAGAGTCTGCCTGCCGATGCAGGGGACATGGGTTCGTGCCCCGGTCCGGGAAGGTCCCACATGCCGCGGAGCGGCTGGGCCCGTGAGTCATGGCCGCTGAGCCTGCGCGTCCGGAGCCTGTGCTCCACAATGGGAGAGGCCACAACAGTGAGAGGCCCGCGTACCGCAAAAAAAATAAAAAAAAATCAAGGAGACTAAACAAAATTCAGGGTGGAAAGGGTAGGAGATGAGATCAGGGAAGGGATATATAGGGACTTCAGGTGTACTGATAATGTTCTGTTTGTTAGGCTGGATAATAAGTTCATAGGTGTTATTTTTTGTGCAAAATAATTTTTCATAATAGTTTTGAAAGGTGGCAGTAATCTTAGGTAATGTCTGTACAGGGAGTTGACAAAGACTAGGAGGTTTAAAAAGAGAGGAGGCCTGGATATAGTTGGTAGAGAAAGAAGATAGACTTGACTAATGAAAAAGAAGAATTGGTAGGTAGCATTAGGGCCCAGTTACAATTAGAAACTAAGAAATTACATTTTACGGAAGTGCTTGGCAGGCCTAATATAGATAGCAGATGGTTGGATTGATTCAGGGTTTGGGTTTGTCAAATGAGTAATAGAAGATAGGCAGCATAGCAAAGGAGTTAAGATTATTGGCAAGAGTTGAAGATTTACTACTGTAAAGATTCTAATAGAAAATGGAAGAATCAAGGGATTAGGGGCATCCATAGGATCAAAGAAAGGATACGGTGGAAATAAATGATCAAGAGAGCTACTGTATTTCATTGAATTGAAAACATTGTAGGTTGCAGTTATTTTATGTACCACTAAGAAAAAAAGAACACTGTCAATTAAATATGACAGTCTTTCCTGTCACTGAGAATTTTAATTGTATATTTAGTACACGATACAATATTGAAAGGCTTCTTTTAGTCTAAATTAGATACAGATTTTTAAATTTAGGTTACTCTTATACGTACATAAAACAAAATATAAGCAAAATTAATTGGTTAAGGAATTCTTAAAACTTTTTCATATCTAGTATTTTTTGGACTCACTTTTTCACTCAGACAATGTTTTTCCATGCTATATCATTTCTCTCTGACATCAAACGACGTTTATAAGGAGGGTGTTTGGAGGTGGTGAAGTAGGCTTGTTAAGTAATAATCCCAAATGGGAGTCAAAAGTAAATTATCTCCACAAAATTGCATAATTTTAAGAAATGCTACATCAATGAACTCAGTGATGCTCATTCTACAAGTTTTGATGCTGATACTTTTTAATATTCACACATGCAAGCAGTAGTATCAACTAAAGTATTAAGAATACCTCTGGGGCTTCCCTGGTGGCGCAGTGGTTGAGAGTCTGCCTGCCGATGCAGGGGACACGGATTCGTGTCCCGGTCTGGGAAGATCCCACATGTCGCGGAGCGGCTAGGCCCGTGAGCCATGGCCGCTGAGCCTGCGCATCAGGAGCCTGTGCTCCACAACAGGAGAGGCCACAACAGTGAGAGGCCCGCGTACCACAAAAAAAAACCCAAAACAACAACAACAACAAAGAATACCTCTGGTTTGACAGTAATTCGATGATGCCACTGATTGTAAGGTGTATTCAGATTTCAGCAATGTTAAAATGTGAAATAATGCACATCTTATGTTCAGTGAAATATAGTTAGAAGAGTAGTGGTGGTTATCAGGTGGATTGCACAAGTTTATAGTTTCAGAGCTGGGGCAGTTGCAGATAGTAACAAGAGTGACCGTGAGAGAGGGTGGCTGAAGTAGAGAGGAAACAGTCATTAAACTGCAGTCAGACAAATATATGACTAAAAGGGAGACTTAAAAACCATTAAAACATAAGTGGAGATGAGGAAAACAAGGTTAGTGTTTATGCATTATCTGGGATGATGATGGCATGCCAGGGTGATGGCACGATGTAAAGTAGAGAGGAAGACTGAGCTCAAGATGTCAGAGATAGTAAGTAATAAAGGGTTCATGAATTGAGAGAAGAGAAGGGTAAGGGTAACATAGTCATATAGCATGAGCTTCAAAGGAACAGGGATTTTTACCTACAGTGTTTGAGACTAGAATCAGGAGAAACAGCCTCCTAATCTGAAGTACGGGGTATATGAGCCATGAGCAGCCTCAAATGAAAGATGTCTTTAGGGAAAAGCCAGGTTTTAGCCGAGGAAGTGAAAGAGAAGGTCATCAAAGAGGATGAGGATATGGGGAGGTTTGAGTCAAGGTAAAATACGCAAGAAGCAGTGTGGCCATAGTATGAGAGGGAATGATTATTGGGTCGCTTCTTGAGTAGTGAACAAGGACTAGTAGGCATGTAGCCTTAAAGTTTCCCCATACCATTAAATGTTGTTGAAAACAGATTTTCAGTTGGCTGCAAAACTTCCTGTTGAAGAGTATACACTTATTTAACCAATCTTATTTTGTTCAAAGTTTTTCACTAATGTGACTAGCTATCCCATTATATAACACAGTGAATATCATAGTACCTAAATCATTTTGTGCATCTTCTTTTATGTCCTTAGAATAAACTGTAAGTGGAATTACTAGATCAAAAGAAATGGATATTTTTCAGGCTCTTTTGATACATTTTGCTAAATTGAAACTATTTCACATTTTCACAATGTAGGAGTATATCTTTGTTCATTACCTTGCCAGTATTGGATGATATAATTTTAAAAAATCTTTACCAATTTGATAGGTGATAAAAGTTAGTATTTTCATTTTCATCTTTTTAGTTATTGGTAAGATTGAACATTTTTTCATATAGTTAATGGTCATTTATATTTTCTCATTTCTAAATTTTCTGTTCAGAGCCACATCTTTTTGTCTGAGTTTATATAATAAAAATTTTCTGTATTTTTCACAGCTCTTAAACAGACTTTGTACTTAGAAGAGTCATGTGAATGTGGACAAATAAAGCCCATAATACAGATGACTGTGTTGTAGGACCTTTAATAAATGATCTGTTGCTAGGTTTAAAGAAAAAATAACAGGAATTTTTCATTTCTAAGTTCGAAGAGCACAACAGAAGATTGTAGCCATAAGACATTTAAGGAAGGATTGATTCTTTTTTTATATAAATAAATAAATTATTTTTATCCTTTTTGGCTGTGTTGGGTCTTCGTTGCTATGCGCGGGCTTTCTCTAGTTGGGTCAGCGGGGGCTACTCTTCGTTGTGGTGCGCGGGCTTCTGTCGTGGCTTCTCTTGTTGCGGATCATGGACTCTAGGTGTGCAGTCTTCACTAGTTGTGGCACATGGGCTCAGTAGTTGTGGCTTGCGGGCTCTAGAGCTCAGGCTCAGTAGTTGTGGCATATGGGCTTAGTTACTCCGCGGCATGTGGGATCTTCCTGGGAGAGGGCACGAACCTGTGTCCCTTGCATTGGCAGGCAGATTCTTAACCACTGCGCCACCAAGGAAGCCCAAGGAAGGATTGATTCTTGAACTGTTTTTTCTTGTAACTGAGATCTGTTTTGGATAAGTGGATAGGTAAACCTCTTTTTTCAGAAAGAAGCCCATAGGTAATTTTTTTTTCCCTTTGTGGTTTATTAGTTATGGAATAACAGATTAGTTTCTGTAAAAAAAAAAAAACCCTTTTCTGAATTTTCATTTAATTAAAAAAAAGTTTATGACTGAAGAAAGATAATTTAATAATATAAATAATGGTCCAGTATCTGTAATTTTTCCCCAGTGTCATTAAACTATATTTTGTGTATTGATGAAGGAGTTCCAGTAACACATACAGAGCCATTTCTCTTCTGATTGTTACCACAGCTCAGGAGGCAACCCAGTAGTGATGAAAGAAAGGTGTTGCACAACCATGTGCTTTCTCTTCCGTTTATCTGAGCTAACTGCAAAGGTTTTTTTATTTATTTATTTATTTTTTTTCCAGTACGTGGGCCTCTCACTGTTGTGGCCTCTCCCGTTGCGGAGCACAGGCTCCGGACGCACAGGCTCAGCAGCCATGGCTCACGGGCCCAGCCGCTCCTCAGCATGTGGGATCCTCCCGGACCGGGGCACGAACCCGTATCCCCTGCATCGGCAGGCAGACTCCTAACCACTGCGCCACCAGGGAAGCCCTGCAAAGGTTTTTAAAACAGTCTCCCATTTAGTCATGTCATATCTGACTGCAATTTAATGAAACAAAACACTAGTAAATAGTTTTTATTCTCTACAAGAACAATGGAGGTAATAAAGACTAAGAAAATCCAGTTGCAGTGTTCTCCTTAATTCTGCAATCATGGTGCTTATACTTGATGATCACATCTTTTACCCTTTATAATTGTGTGTGTGTGTGTGTGTGTGTGTGTGTGTGTAGAGAGAGAGAGAAAGAGAGAATTGTTGTATATATAAAATGGATGAGGTTTTTATATTCTTTTTCTTCATGTTCATTTTTTATTTGGAATTAAAGCTAATGTGAGTGTACCAACTCTTATATTAGACATAAAAAATTAAGATGTTGACCAAATATGGCTCCTCCTCCAATTTTAGTGCTGTATACATACTGGGTGCTCCGAACATGTTTGTTCAATTAAGTTCAAACATTTTCAAGGAACTACTACAGGTTTTTTAAAGGATATTTCCCTGAGATTTTTGGTACAGAACCTAAATATTTTGAAACACCAGTGTAATACAGTAGTTTTTGTGCTTTTAGGGCAGTCAGAATGTTTGCACTTCAGGACTTCTTTGGTGGTCCAGTGGTTAAGACTCCGTACTTCCACTGCAGGGGACGCAAGCTAAGATCCCGCATGCTGTGTGTGACTCCCCCCCCAAAAAAAAGTTTGTATTTGACCCAATTTATAAATTGAATTTTTTTAAAATTTAAGATAAAGCCCCTTTGTCTTCCTAAATTTAAAACTGATCATAATTTGTGGTTTTATTAGAAGGCACCATTAATGAATACTCTTATTGCTCTGTGAAGTGGTCTTCAGACATAGAATTAAGATAATTGCCTACCTGCTAATTTGGAAACTAATCAGTTAATGACAGTGTTGTGGTTTGGTCACATTCAACCTCCATCATCAGGTTTTTTTTGTTTTATTTTTTAAATATTTATTTATTTATCTTTGGCTGCATTGGGTCTTCGTTACTGTGCGCAGGCTTTCTCCATTTGCGGCGGACAGGGGCTACTCTTCATTGCGGTGGGTTCTCTTGTTGCAGAGCATGGGCTCTAGGCGTGCGGGCTTCAGTAGTTGTGGCACGTGGGCTCAGTAGCTGCGGCTCGCGGGCTCTAGAGCACAGGCTCAGTAGTTGTGGCGCACAGGCTTAGTTGCTCCGCAGCATGTGGGGTCTTCCCGGAGCAGGGATCAAACCTGTGTCCCCTGCACTGGCAGGTGGATTCTTAACCGCTGCGCCACGAGGGAAGCCCCCATCATCAGTTTTTAACAGCTATATTTCCTTAGGTCACTTGCAGGCTAGAATATTTTGTGGCAAGAACTGAAGTGTTTTGTAATATGTGTACTAAGCAAAATACATTCCATTAAAATAATGCTGAGTGAAAAAAAGCTAGTCTCAAAATGATTCCATTTATTTAACATGTTACGTTCTTGAAGTAACATAATTATAGAGATACAGAACAGATTAGTGGTTGCCAGTGATTAAGGTTGGGAGCTGGGAGGGGAGGAGAGGTGGGTATGGCTATAAAAGGGTAGCACTAAGGAATATTGTGGTGATGTTACAGTTAAGTATCTTGATTGTGGTGACAGTTACACGAAACATGTCATAAAATAGCATAGAGCTATACACATACACAAATTTTGCATGTAAAACTGGTGAAATCTGAATAAACTTTGTGGTTTATACCAAAGTCTATTTCCTGGTGTTGGTATTTTACTCCAGTTATGCAAGATGCTCACATTGGGGGTGTGCTGGGTGAAGGACCTTCTTGTACATTTCTTTGCAACTTCCAGTGAGTGTATAATTATTTCAAAATAAAGTTTAAAAAAATATGCTTCTTTAACAAGAACTCCCACCCCAAACGGGGCAGTTATTAAAGCAGGATGTCCATTCATTTGGTCATTCCTTGCTATCAGCTCCCATCATCCAATGATTATTATAGCAGCACAGCAGAGGACTCTCTCAAAAAGAAGAGTTCTTTCTAATCTCATGCTTTGGGGCAATGTATTTTCATTTATAGTTGCTTGTAAAACCACTCTTAGTTCTAGAAAACCCATTTCTAGCTCTGCCATAGCTCCCATGGCTAGTAAAGGATTCAAATGTTTGCATCCTCTATTTTCCTGTGTTTTGGTGTACTAAGTATGAAACGTTAAGGAATCTTAACACACAAAAGAAAACATGTACAGCCTTTTAAATATTCAACAGGATAGACTCTTCTATTTCAGTAGATGCAAATTGAATCATATTGTCCATCTTCAAGTAAGCCAATCTTATGTTTATTAAACACACTGATAAATATACTATAAAGTGGAACATAGTGTACATGCTTTTCTGGTGAACACTTTGGTTTAACTGTAATACTCCAAGGGAAAAAAACTTATAACTACTGTTTTCACATAACTTAATTTTAATTTGTTTAAATATAAACATTTCTTCAGCCCAAAATGTTCTTAAATATGAGCATAGTAATAATAATGGTAGTAATGATAGCTAACCTTTACTGAGCACTTGCATAAGCCAGATACTTGCCAAGTACTTTTTACATGTTATCTCATTTAATCCTCAAAACAACCTTGTGAGATAGGTACTATTATATAGATGAGTAACATATCTGAAATAATACAGCTAGTAAGAGAGAGGGAATAGTTTGAAAGTCAGTCAGATTCCTGAGCCTACACTTTTGACCGTCATTCTGTACTTCCCCCTTATGCCATGCAGTACAGGAACTCTAAAGTTAGAGGCTGACATGTTGGCAGTTATTACATATTTTAGTTTTGTTTTATTCATAGGGCACATGTATGAAATCTGTTTCTTCTCTTGCTGAGTTCAATAAGGTGAAACCTTCCCTGACTTATGCAGGACAACCTGCTTTCCTCATTTTTATCTTCTCTTGCATATCCTTTTTCATGGAAACCAGACTAAATTAAAAGTTGTCTTAACATTTGTATTGGTATTTTAATTTAAGGATATCTCTTAAAACTTAGAAAGACTTGACCTTTAAAATATAAAATCTTATTGCTCTTGTGTTTAATTTTACCAGTTATTTTGTCTCCAGTATGAATCTAGACTACAGTTTCTTATGTTTGTTATGTAGAAGATAAGGATTAAAATGTCATTTAATACATTTACTGATTTTTATATAGGATCACTATTACTGAAACAAAAGTTTTATTGCTACTATTTTCATTTTTAGTTTTTTGTGTATATGTATTTAAACAGGTTGTTGACATTTTAGCCATCACCACTAATAATCATTGTTAGAGTTCCTTTAGCTAGAAAACTGAGACATGAACTTCAGAAGGAGACAGTCCTCCCTGAGTTTTTCAGCGTAGGTTCAGAGTTACCTCTTCATCCACTGATGCTCTTGGAATTCCAGGGATATAAGTTGGTGGATAGGATCTGTAAAATTACTGTCTCCATATGTTATCAACCCCGTAAGTAATAACAACTGATGTTTTTCAAAGGCCAGACTTCATCCTTCTAAACAGCTATAAGCATGAAAACAAAGTCTCTTGAGATATTTCAAAGTATATATCACTTTACATTGGAAGGCCCTTCCCAGTCTGCCTTTTCTATATAATATAAAAGTCTAAAAAGTCACAGGCTTGTGTTTTGTTTTTTCAAGTTCAGTAGTTCAGGTTGAAGCAACCAGTTTGAAAGTAACAGCCTGTGAACTGTGACTGACTGGAGGAGAGGTGGGAAAAAGTAATAAAAATAAGTGAAAGTTCAGCATTTGGGATTTACTCTTTTAGTTAATCCTGAGGACATTACTGACTCAATGATCAAGAAAAATATATTTAGTATACACTAATTAGAAAGACTGAGACATAAAAATGCATTGGAGGGAATTCACTGGTGGTCCAGTGGTTAGAGCTTGGTGCTTTCACTGCTGGGGCCTGGGCTTGATCCCTGCTAGGGGAACGAAAATCCCACAAGCCGTGAAAAAACAAACAAACAAAATGCATTAGAAAAAAAAAAATGCATTAGAATTTCATGAGATATACTTACTAGAATATTTAATATTTTCATGTTTAAAATTTATATTCTAATGAGTGAAAAATGTGTCATATTACATAACAGGGACATTTGAATTAAATGAGTAATACATGTAATACACAAGTAATAAACTTAGCATAATAGCACCTGCTCTATAGATGTTAGCTACTATTATTATTCTTGTTATCAACATCTCTTCCTCTAGTTGGAGTCAATTTACTATAACCTAAAGTAAACTTAGTCTCTGCCTGTACACTTCTTTTAATTTATTAAGTAAGTGTTATGTTATTATTGTCTGGCCTTTGTGTATTAACTTTATTCATCTGCATGGTCATAGAAAACTAGAAATAGGTTTATTTTGTTCTGTTTGTTGCCATGGAAAACAAAGGATGCACCAGTTGATACTGCATAGCTGGAAACAGCAAATGTCAATAGGCTAGAGAACTATAATTCATTAGTAGTCTTTTTTTTAAGATATAATTTACACACCATAAAATAAACCCTTTTAGTGTGTACATTTCATTGTTGGTTAGTATATTTACAAGGCCTTATACTTTTAAGGGAACAGTTTTTCCTAAGTGTTCTAATTATATTTCTTTTCTTAGCTGCAAGTCTTTATTTTCGCCCATGTGGTTACTACTTTCTATACTCTTCTTGTCTTCTCTGAAATTCCTTTTGATTGAGGTCTAATGTCATATTTCTTTTGGGAAGGCTTTCTTTTTTTTTTTTTTTTCTCAGTACGCGGGCCTCTCACTGTTGTGGCCTCTGCCGTTGCGGAGCACAGGCTCCGGACGCGCAGGCTCAGCGGCCATGGCTCACGGGCCCAGTCGCTCCGCGGCATGTGGGATCTTCCCGGACCGGGGCACGAACCTGTGTCCCCTGCATTGGCAGGCGGACTCTCAACCACTGCACCACCAGGGAAGCCCGGGAAGGCTTTCTTGATTCCTTATACATTTAGTCTCCTGCTCTGTTCTCCTGCAGCCCTTTTTTTAATCCCTTTGTTATATTGCCTATCACATTTATATTGTGATTATCTCTTTTAGTTATCTGTCTTCCCTTTCAGACCATTTATCTCTCAAGCACAGAGACTGTTCTTGTTTTTCTGCTGTCTTCAGGAGCTAGAACAATGCCTGTTATGGTAGGCTTTTCAGTACATATTTACTGAATGATAATAATGACAGATAGTCCTGGCTGTCGCTGAGCCTTCAGCATGTACTAAGAGTTTGATATACTATATTCAGTGGTGAATATTAAAATAATGTGCTTTTTGTTGCTGGGAATCATACCATTTTAGTATTGGAAGGGACCAATTTTCCCCCACTCAACACGCGCACATTCACATATGTACACAAAGCAAATTGAAATCCATAGAAGTTGAACAACTTAGTGGTGAAGCTGGGACTGAAAACCCATGTTACCTCATCTTGTCCTGTACCATTTTATTTTCTCTTACACCCTGATGATTTATAATGAAGATTCATTCGTTTCTTAAAGTTTAGGGTGAAGACCTTGAAAATGTTAATTTAATTCATAATATTATCTTTCTGGTTTTTTTTTTTTTTTTTTAATATCTTTCTGTTTTTAACCGTAAGTAAGGGACTAGTTACCAACCAGAATACTGGAAAAGAAGTTTTAAATTGGTTGAAACAGTGACAGCATTTTCCTGTTTTATAGACCTCCGTGAGTGAAAGCCTTCAGAGAGAAGCTGCTAAGAAGCAAGCAATGAAACAGGTAAGGTAGAAGGGTGAATTAAATGCATCTGGTGAAGTAAGTAGTTCAGCTCACATTTTAAAGTATCAGTTTTGGTATTAGGTACCTGAGACTAAAGAGAGTAAGGGTGTATAAGGAAAAATTTTATCTTGACACTTGTTTTCCGAAAATGTGTAAGATGTTTCTTGATTTACATAGATTTCAGGTTTCTTGTATAAATTTTAAAGGAGAAAAACACAGTGAAGAATTAGCTCCTTATTGCTGTGTTGTAGATTAAACCCATTTCTGCTTTCATATGACTTAGTCTGACGATGGATTACATGGTTTAATAATTTCTGCTAATGAGCTTACTTGCTAAAAAAAAAACAAAGGATACAACCAAAATGATTTTGCAGTTTTATAATTATTTCAAACTCATCTAGCAAGGAAGGGGAATGTCAGGTGATTTTCGGTAGACTTGCCAGCACCTTATATTTATGTATACTGTATAGTATTTCCAAGTACTTTTATACATACATTATCTTTTTAAAATTCTCACAAACCTGCCCATGGTCCTGATAAAGAAGTTTGAAACTTCAAAAGGATGTTTACCCCTCATGATCACACAGCTCATTACAGAACTAGGCCTGGAGTTATAGTAATTTTTCTACTACTGTACCAGTGTATTTTAGATTTAGCTGCAGTAGAAAATAATGAAATTAAACAGTGGCAGAGTACCTTTCTTTTCAATTTTAATTCCTTTTCCTCCACATTTTCTTTAATTTTGGGCACCTGTTTTTCCCTTGTGTATCTAGAATCCTGCTTAAGGATAAATTTGTTAAGCACTTTCTATGAGCCAGACATTATGGTAACTCCTTTCTAAGAGTTACCTTTAATTCTTACAGCAGTCCTATTTTAGGATAATTGCTCTTATAATCTCTATTTTGTAGTTGAGGAAATGAAGGCAAAAAATATTTATGTGACTTTCATGAGATCGCATAGTTAGTAAATGGTTAAGTTGTGTTCAAACCCAGGCAGTGAAATTGCAGGGCCCAAGCTTTTAGCCTCTGTGTTTTACTGCCTCCTTGGGGAATGGGCACAGAATTATGTATTTAGTTACTTTAAGATAATATCTTAGTGTCATATGAGATATAACATGTAACTTAGCCTCAAAATGATTTAATACACACATAACATTAAAAACTTTGATTCTTTAGCTTAAGTGCTGGAGTGCTTTGAATTAGAATTTTAGAGCTCAGTAGAATTTTAGAAAGACCATCAAGTTCAGTTTCTTCACTATGTGGATGAGAGAATTAGTTCTAGAGAGTCTGGTGACTTCACCAAGTCATGTAGGTATCTTGTTTTCTAGTGTTCTTTTCACATTTTTTGCTGCCTTTTTTTTTTTTTTTTGCGGTATGCAGGCCTCTCACTGTTGTGGCCTCTCCCGTTGCGGAGCACAGGCTCAGCAGCCATGGCTCACGGGCCCAGCCGCTCCACGGCATGTGGGATCCTCCTAGACCAAGGCATGAACCTGTGTCCCCTGCATCGGCAGGCGGACTCTCAACCACTGCGCCATCAGGGAAGCCCTGCCCTTTTTTTTTTTAATTAATTAATTAATTTGATAGACCCGGCTCCTTAGTTGCAACATGCATGTGGGATCTAGCTCCCTGACCAGGGATCGAACCAGGGCCACCCCTCGAACTGGGAGCGTGGAATCCCAACCACTGTGCCACCAGGGAAGTCCCTGTGTTGCCTTTTCTTATTCACTTAAAGCATAAGTCCCAAATCTGATTTTATTCTTAACTCTGGCTTGTTCAAATCCACTTTTTTGATAGTGGGACTTTTTCATAATTTGCCTGGAAATTGGGAATGCTGCTACAGCTCTTCTGCCTCTCACCTGCCTGCTGCTGCTATACTACCTTTCACCTTATTTTCCCCACTTGAATGATTCAACTCTTCTGCTTTAATCTCTAACTAACTTTTATCATGAAGAATACCACCTTGATTGTATTTACTAAAACTAAGAGAAAATACTCTTAGAAATGGGGTACTTTATCTGTTAGACCTTTCTTCTTTCCTTTTTTAAATTTTTTATTTATTTTTTTATTTATTTATTTTTGGCTGCGTTGAGTCTCCGCTGCTGTGCACAGGCTTTCTCCAGCTGTGGCGAGCGGGGACACCCCCCACTGCAATGCACAGGCCTCTCTCTGCAGTGGCCTCTCCCGTCGCGGAGCACAGGCTGCAGGTGCGCAGGCCTCAGTAGCCATGGCGCACCTCAGTAGCAGTTGTGGCGCACAGACTCAGTAGTTGTGGCACGTGGGCTTAGTTGCTCCACAGCATGTGGGATCCTCCTGGACCAGGGCTCAAACCCATGTCCCCTGCATCAGCAGGCGGACTCCCAACCACTGTGCCACCAGGGAAGTCCTTTTCTTTTCTTTTCTCTTTTTTTTTTTCTTTTGTTTTCTTTTCTCCCCTTCCCTTCTCTCCTCTCTTCTCCTCTCCCATCAGTTTTTTTATCTGGCCATCAGGTGCACAGAACTGATGTTGTCAACATTATTATCTTATTCCCTATTTCACTGGAAAAACTTTTAATATGTCATCATTAAAATAATATTTCCTGTAGGTTTTTGGTAGATATCTGTTTTCAAGCTAAGGAAGTTCTTTTCTGGTCTTGGTTTGAGGTTTTGTTTGTTGTTGTGTTTTATTTTTTGAAAGTCATGCATGAACTATATTCATACCAGTAAAGATCAATTTAACTTTAGAAAATCAGTAATGATCACTTCACATAAATGATATAAACACAATATAGGTATAGAGTATTCTTCTTTTTATGTTCCATTGCTTTTGGTTTACTAAAATTTCATTAAGGATTTTTGTTTTAAGTGTTAAGGAGTTTTTCTTTTTTTTATCATCAGTGAGATTGGCCTGTGATTTTCCTTTTCTTTCACTGTAATTATCCAGATTGAAAAAAATATAAAAGTCTGACAGTCCCAAGATTTAGTGGGTTAAGTTTGTTTCTCATTCATTACTTTCTGTCCTGACAAATTAGTGTTTTCTTCATTCTGCTTTCTTCGGGTTTATTTTGTTATTTTTCTTACTTTTTGAGATGAGTGCATAGCTGTTTTCAAAAGCCCTTTCTCTTTTCTAATGTGTTTAAAGCTATACATTTTCCTCTAAGCACTGCTATAGCTGTGCTTATCTCACAAGTTTTTGGTAAGTAGTACTTTTTATTCAGTTCAAAATATTTTATAATTTCTGTTATGATTTCTTCTTTGATCTGTGGGTTATTTAAAACTTAATTTTTAAACATATAGGGGTTTCTTGTTTCCTTTTTGTTACTGATTTTTAACATGATTTCTTTGTGTTCCAAGATGATGCATTGTATTGTTTCATGTCTTTAAAAAATGTGTTGAGATTAACTGTGTGGTCCAGTAGTTTTTAATAAATATTCCTTTGATGCTTGAAAAAATACTCTAAATGGTGTTTTTTGGCCAGTTGTGTGAATCCATATATATTCATACTAACTTTTTTGGTCTCTTAATTACTAAGAGGCATATGTTAAAATCCCCTATTATAGTTTTGGACTTGTCTGTTTTTCCTTAGATTTCTGTTCAGTTTTTACTTTATATATTTTGGGACTTAAGTTAATTGACAATACCCTATATCTACACACATGCCCTCTTGCCACTCTCCCAGTATACAAAAAAGTAAGTTATCAATTTAAAACAATTTAGTGTCCTGTTTCTCTTGCTTTTTGTTGGTGTGATGGTGATGATTTCTTGGATTCCATGTTTTCCTCCTCTGAGTTTTCCAGGTTGGTTTTGGGCAAGGAGCAGCAGTGCTAATTCACCATATAGGCAGGAGAATTATTGTTTTTCTGAGGTTAAAGTAAATGTTGAAATGTTTTTAAAAATTATTATTTTTTAATATCTTAAGCAATATTCCAGAAAGTTTTTAATTTGGCATGTACATCATTCCAGTCTAATTGTTGACACATAAAAACCTGAGAATATCAGGTCAGTTCTTTGAATAATTTATACTATCCACCCTATCACTTAAAAGAATCACTTTTATGTTCCGCATTGCATTAGGCAATGTACCAATTAAAGAAAAAGTTAAAATGTGTACTTTCGGTACCTCAGGAACTTACAAGTTGGGACAAGAGGCTAAGATTTGTGAAATAATTAGAAAATAATAACATCAGGAGTATTCTTAGGAACTATATATTGCAGTACAGAATGTGCCATCAGACTTCAAAAGAAAGACCTAATTGGGGGTAAAAAGCCCTCAGAGATGGTCTCGTTTAAGAGGTAGAGGGTGAGCTGGCCTGAAACTCTAGATAAGATTTTGATGGCCTGAAAGCAGGAGGAGGAACATTAAAGTATTTCCCCAGAGAGGACCTACAAACAGCCAGAAAACAATTAACAAGTTGGCAATAAGTACATACATATCAGTAATTACTTTAAAGGTAAATGGACCAAATTCTCCAATCAAAAGACATAGAATGGCTGCATGGGTAAAAAAACAAGACTCATCTATGTACTGTATACAAGAGGCTTACCTCAGATGTAGGGACATACACAGACTGAAAGTGAAGGGATGGAAAAAGATATTTCATGCAAATGGAAACTAAAAGAAAGGTGGGGATACCAATATCAGACAAAATATACTTTAAAACAAAGACTTTAATAAAAGACAAAGATGGGTATTACATAATGATATAGGGATCAGTCCAACAAAAGATATAACACTTGTAAATTTTTGTGCACCCAACATAGGAGCACCTAAATATATAAAGCAAATATTAACAGACCTAAAGGGAGAAATTGACAGCAATACAATAATAGCAGGGGACTTTAACACCCCACTTATATCAATGGGTAGATCATCCAGACAGAAAATCAATAAGGAAACATTGGCCTTAAATGACACATTACACCAGATGGACTTAATAGATAGGTACAGAATATTCCATCCAAAAGCAACAGAATACATTCTTCCCAAGTGCTCATGGACCGTTCTCTAGGATAGAACATATGCTAGGCCACAACACAAGTCTTAATCAATTTAAAAATATTGAAATCATATCAAGCATCATTCCAACCACAGTGGTATGAAATTAGAAATTACAAGGAGAAAGCTGGAAAAATCACAAATATGTGGAGATTAAACAACATGCTACTGAGCAACCAATAGGGCAATGAAGATATCAAAGGAGAAATAAAAAATACCTTGAGATAAAAGACAGTGGAAATACAGCATACCGAAATCTGTGGAATACAACAAAAACAGTTCTAAGATGGGTGTTTAAAGCAATACAGGCCTGCCTCAAGAAACAAAAATCTGAAATCTAAAAGAACTAGAAAAGAACAAATGAAGCCCAAAGCGGAAGGAAGGCAATAGTAAAAATTAGAGCAGAAATAGGCACTAAGGGACTTCCCTGGTGGTGCAGTGGTTAAGAATCCACCTACCAATGTAGGGGACACGGGTTTGAGCCCTGGTCTGGGAAGATCCCACATGCCACAGAGCAACTGAGCCTGTGCACCACAACTACTGACCCTGTGCTCTAGAGCCCGTGAGCCACAGCTACTGAAGCCCGCGTGCCTAGAGCCCATGCTCTGCAACAAGAGAAGCTACTGCAATGAGAAGCCCACGCACAATGAAGAGTAGTCCCTGCTCGCCACAACTAGAGAAAGCCCGTGTGCAGCAATGAAGACCCAACACAGCCAAAAATAAATAAATAATAAAAATTTATTTAAAAAAAAGAAGTAGGCACTAAAAAGACAATAGAAAAGATCAGTGAACTGAAGAGCTGATTCTTTGAAGAGATAAAATTGACAGACCTTTAGTTAGGCTCACTAAGAAAAAGAGAGGGCTCAAATAAATAAAATCAGAAATGAAAGAGGAGAAATTACAACTGATACCAAAGAAATACAGAGGAGCGTAAGAAAATGAAAAATTATATTCCAACAAATTGGACAACCTAGAAGAACTGGATAAATTCCTAGAAACATACAATCTTCCAAGACTGAATCATGAGAAAATAGAAAATCTGAATAGACTGATTACTAGTAAGGAGTTCAATCAGTAATCAACTCCCAGCAAACAAAAGTCCAGGACCAGGCTTCACTGGTGAATTCTACCAAATATTTAAAGAAGATTTAATACCAATCCTTCTCAAACTCTTTTAGAAAACAGAAGAGGGGGGACTTGTGCAGTGGCAGTATCATAGCCAATGAGGTTTATCCGAGGTGTGATATTGCTAATTGAAAACTTTTCCCCATACCCTTCCATGACGACTTGAAATATAGTCGGCACTGGCAATTTTTGACAGTCTCTGCAGAGACTGCATAATAAAATTTTAAAAAAAAGAAGGAGGGAACTCTTCCAAACTTATTTTTTGTGAGCAGCATTATTCTGATACCAAAACCAGTCAAGGACCCCACAAGAAAAGAAAATTATGGACCAGTATCCCTGATAAACATAGATGCAAAAATCCTCACCAAAATATTAGCAAACCAAATTCAATAATACATTAAAAGGAGGATATGTCATAATCAAGTGGGATTTATTCCAAGGATATCAGGATATTTTAACACCCACAAATCAATCAATGTAATACACCACATTAATAAAATGAAGGACAGAAATCAATGATTATCTCAATAGATGCAGAAAAAGCATTTGTTGAAATGCAGCATTACATTTTTGATGAAAACTCTCAACAAAGTGGATATGCATGGAGCATACCTCAACATAGTAAAGTTCATATATGACAAGCCAACCACTAGCATCATACTTAATGTTGAAAAGCTGAAACCTTTTCCCTTAAAATCAGGAAGAAGACAAGGATGCACACTCTTGCCACTTCTATTCAACATGGTATTGGAAGTCCTAGCCACAGCAGTTAGGCAAGAAAAAGAAATAAAAGTCATCCAAATTGGAAAGGAAGAAGTAAAACTATTAATATTTGCAAATGACATGATTTTATATATGGAAAACTATAAAGACTCTGCCAAAAAAAACTGTTAGAATTAATAAATGAGTTCAGTAAAGTTGCAGGATACAAAATTAATATACAGAAATCTGTTGTTTTTATATACTATCAATGAACTATCAAAAATAAAAATTATGAAAACAATCTCATTTACAGTTGCATCAAAGAGAATAAAATTCTAGGAATAAATTTAGCCAAAGAGGTGAAAGACCTGTACATGGCAAACCATAAGACATTGATGAAAGAAATTGAAGAAGACAAAAATAAATGGAAAGATTCCATGCTCATGAATTGGAAGACTTAATTTTGATTAAATGTTCATATTACCCAAAGCAGTGTACAGATTTAGTGCATTCCCTTTCAAAATTCTAAGGGCATTTTTGATAGAAATGGAACAATCCATCCTAAAATTTGTGTGGAACCATGAAGATTTCGACTAGCCAAAACAATCTGGAGAAATAACAACAAAACAAGAGGTGTCACACTCCCTGATTTCAAACTATATTGCAAAGCTATAGTAATCAAAACAATATGGTATTGGCATAAAAACAGACACATAGGTCATGGGACAGAATAGAGAGCCCATAAATAAACCCATGCATATACAGTCAGTCAATTTATGATAAAGGAGGGAAGAATGTACAATGGGGAAAGGACAGTCTCTTCAACACATAGTATTGGGAACACTGGACAGCCACATGTGACAGAATGAAACTGGACCACTAGTGTACAGCATGCACAAAAATTAACTCAAAATGGATTAAAGACTTGAGTGTAAGACCTGAAACCATAAAACTTGCAGAAGAAAACAGGTGGTAAGTTTCTTGATATTGTTCTTGGTGATATTTTTTTGATCTGACTCCAAAGGCAATGAGCACAAAAGCAAAAATAAACAAATGAAACTACATCAAACTAAAAAGCTCTACACAGCGAAGGAAACCATCAACAGAATAAAAGGCATGCTACTGAACATGAGAAGATGCTTGCTAGTCATATATCTGATAAAGGGTTGATATCCAAAATACATAAAGAACTCATACAGCTCAAAAACAAAAAACAATCCAATTAAAAATGGGCAGATACATGTATAGCTGATAAACTTTGCTGTATAGCAGAAACTAACGCAACGTAAATCAACTATACTCCAATAAAAATTAATTTAAGAAAAAGGAAAAAAAAAATGGGCAGAGTATCTAAGTAGACATTTTTCCAGAGAAGACATACAGATGGCCAACAAGCACTTGAAAAGATGTTCAACAGCACTAATCATCAGGGAACTAATAATCAAAACCACAATGAGATATCACATCACACCTGTCAGAATGACTTATGAAAAAGACAACATATAACAAGTGTTGGCAAAGATGTGGAGAAAAGGGAACCCTCATATACTGTTGGTGGGAATGTAAATTGGTACAGCCAGTATGGAAGATGGTATCGCGCTTCCTCAGAAATTAAAGGTAGAGCTACCATATGATCTAGCAATTCCACCTCTGTGTATTTATCCAAAGAAAATGAAAATATTAATTCAAAAAGATACATGCACCCGTGTGTTCGTTGCAGCATTATTTATAATGGCCAGGATATGGTAACAACCTAAGGGTCCATTGACGGGTGAATGGATAAAATATTCCATTCCACACAAATGGAATATTACTCAGCCATAAAAAAATAAAAAGAAATCTTGCCATTTGCAACAACATGGATGGACCTTGAGGGTATCGTGCTAAGTGAAATAAGTCAGAGAAAGACAAATACCATATGATTTCACTTATATGTGGAATCTAAAAAACAAAATGATCAAACAAAACAAAACTCATAGAGAAAAGATTTATGGTTGCCAGAGAGGAGGGGGATGGGAGGGTTGGTGAAATCAATGAAGGGGATCAAGAAATACAAAATTCAGGGCTTCCCTGGTGGCGCAGTGGTTGGGAGTCTGCCTGCCAATGCAGGGGACATGGGTTCGAGCCCTGGTCCAGGAAGATCCCACATGCCGTAGAGCAACTAAGCCCATGCACCACAGCTACTGGGCCTGTGCTCTGGAGCCTGCGAGCCACAACTGCTGAGGCCCACGCACCTGGAACCTGTGCTCCACAACGGGAGAAGCCACTGCAGTGAGAAGCCTGTGTACTGCAGCGGAGAGTGGCCCCTGCTCACTGCAACTAGAGAAAGCCCACGCAGGAACAAGGACCCAACGCGGCCAAAAATAAATAAAATAAATAAACTTATTTTTAAAAAAAGAAAAAGAAATACAAAATTCAAGTTATAAAGTAAGTCATGGCAATGTAATGTACAGCATGGTGACTGTAGTCAGTAATACAGTATTCAAATTTGAAACTTGCTAGGGAAGTAAATCTTAGAAGTTTTTATCATGAGGGGAAAAATTTTTTTTTTGGTGACTTTGTATGGTGACAGATGGTAACTAGACTTACTGTGGTGATCATTTCACAATGTATACAAATTTCAAATCATAATGTAAGTTATACTTCAATGAAAATAAATAAGTATTTCCTTATTTATTTTTTTTTTTTTGGCTGCGTTGGGTCTTCTTCGTTGCTGTGCACGGGCTTTCTCTAGTTGTGGCAAGTGGGGGCTACTCTTCGTTGCAATACATAGGCTTCTCGCAGCGGTGGCTTCTCTTGTTGCGGAGCACAGGCTCTAGGTGTGGGCTTCAATAGTAGCAGCACGCGGGCTCCGTAGTTGTGGCCTGTGAGCCCTAGAGTGTGTGGGCTTCAGTAGTTGAGGCGCGTGGGCTCAGTAGTTGTGGCGCGTGGGCTCTAGGGCGTGTAGACTTCAGTAGTTGTGGTGCACAGGCTCTAGAGCGCAGGCTCAGTAGTTGTGGCTCACGGGCTTAGTTGCTCCGTGGCATGTGGGATTTTCCTGGACCAGGGATTGAACCTGTGTCCCCTGCATTGGCAGGTGGATTCTTAACCACTGTGCCAGTAGAGAAGTCCGTATTAAAATATTTTTATGAAAAACGTATCAGAGACAAAATTTTTTTTAAACTACTTGTATTTCTGTAGTGAATATACTGCTTATTTTAAATTCTGAAGGTGACATCTCTAAAAGTAAAGTATTTTTCAATTACCAAAAAAAAAAAAGTATTTCCTACCATTTGAAACTTGAACATTTTATTTGGTAACACAAGTAAAAATGATACGGAAGTTTAATATGTAATATAGGTATCTCAAAATTAAGGTTAGGTGTTTCTAAGTCATACCCTGGTCCTTTTGTAGATAATTCTGTTTATGTACAAGTGAATAGATAATAATGTTTACTGAACACTTAACTCTCTGTCAGGCTCTATTCTAAGTGCTTTAAGTTTAAAATGTGATTGATACAATTTTTATGATATATTTCTGATTTATGATCCTGTCTCAAAAGGATTACTTAGACTTTTTGTAGTATCTATTAGTTGGCTCATATTTTTGAAACATGTTCAATGTTTTCTTTAAAGACCAAACTGGAAATCCAAAAGGCCCTTGCAGAAGATTCTACTGTCTATGAATATGACAGTATTTATGATGAAATGAAGAAAAAAAAGGAAGAAAGTAATCCAAAATTGCTTTTGGGAAAAGACCGAAAGGTTTGTAGCTGAAAATACAAAGTTTCTTTGACCTTGACCTGCATTTTGTAACTTACTCTTATTTCAACATGAGAATGATCTGAGAAAAAGCTTTTAGATATTTGAAGTGTGAAGAGCCCCTAGTTCCAGATAGTATGGATTTGATTGAGAACCTAGGAAACTATATATTTAGTATCCTAACAGGAGCAAGAGAATTATCTAACAATTTTATAAATTTTGGATTTTTGCTTTAAAACTTTTACAGATTATTTTTTGCAAGTTTTTCCTAAGAAAGTCTTTGTACTGCTGCTTCTCCTGTTCATGTTTGTGTCTTATAACTTTTTATTGCTTCCTAGCTGGTAACTGAATCATCTGCGTGTAACATGGTCATATTTTTAGTTTGAAAAAACAAGTTAGGGTGTGGAGATTGAATGAAATAAGTTCAAATTTTCTATCACTCTTATTCTTTCACAAAGCACAGACTGGTATTTAAGGATCTTTACATCTTACAGTATCTACAGATAAAGTGGTGCTCTAAAATGATATTAAAGCTGCTATTTTAAATGATTGTATTTCAACTAATGTGAAAAATTAGTCAGAAGCCTTCCTATTCACGTATCTGTTGAAGTAAGACAATACCGTTTTGTAAAAAGGGAGAGAAAAACAGTGGGAAAATGACCTATTTAGCTTGAGATATTTTTTAAATGACATTTTGAATAATTTTTTGTTTTTATACTTAAATTTCTATTGAGAAGAATTTTATTATCTTGCTAGTAAATTTATATTGAATTTTGAGAAGTTGACAGTCCTATTTATTTGCATTTCTATAGTAATAAATTCATGATAAAAATCGAATATTAGCAGTTAATTATCTTTGACTCTTTCCTAAATAATCTTATTTTTTCCCCCTAGCCCAAGTACATTCACAACTTACTAAAAGCAGTTGAGATCAGAAAAAAGGAACAGGAAAAAAGAATGGAAAAGAAAATACAAAGAGAACGAGAAATGGAAAAGGGAGAATTTGATGATAAAGAGGCATTTGTAACATCTGCTTATAAGAAAAAACTGCAAGAGAGAGCTGAAGAGGAAGAAAGAGAAAGGAGGGCTGCTGCACTTGAAGGTGAAATGGAAGAGGGAGAGGAGTAGCAGGAAACAAACAGGAGAGTTCTGCCCTGTGGTTAACCATTTGCTCATCACTGAACTTTTAGATTATAATGTTGTCATAATTTATGTATATGAATGCAGGGTACAAGATATATGATGTTATGTATATTATAAAACAGGAGATTTTAACTAAAAACACAGTTGCACTCTTAGTAACTATTACTTCTACTGAACTTTTCAATTACATCTCACTTTGTTGCTTAAAACTATGATTATCACAAGTCATTGCCTTAGAAAATGATTTCAAATGTAAAAACATTGATTACAAGGCATGGAAAGTATGACATTTGTCAAAAGCAGTATAAACTGAGATTTAAATCCTAGTTATATTTCCTGGGATGAGAAAACTAGAGTAACATCACCCAAGGAGCATTAACTGGGCATTTACAAAAAGAATAACATTAATTCAAGAAAGAACAAAGATGTGCAGAGGCCAAAGAATACCTTAGTGCTTTACTTCATTGCTTCCTACTCGTGGTCGCTTCTCAAGGTCTAAGTAAAATGTGTACTTACAAATAGCTTAATTGGCAAGTGCTTATCAACTTTAAGTGGAAGAAAACCAAATGTATAAGACTTGGTCTAAGCATGTACTATGTGTTCATCTAGAGCACCACTTCATACACTGTGTTACATACTCTATGCCTGTGAAACTGAACTGCATTTTGCCTTTTTGAATATATTATTCTCACTTTTGCTTTCATTCTCTTAGCACGTTTGGATGTAACCAAGCAGAGCGATCTCAGTGGATTTTATAGGCACCTGTTAAATCAAGCAGTTGGTGAAGAGGAAGTACCTACATGCAGCTTTCGTGAAGCCAGGTGAGATGTGGCATATGGAATATTTAGAAGAAAGATACTGTTCATGATTTTTGATTGTGGGATCATTTTAACTCTCTGGAAGTAGAGGATTGCAGTATTGCATATTGTGTTGTTAGCCAAACCTGACCTAATTGAATGAATAACTAGGGATTTACAGTTTTTTAATTAAAAAACTTTTAGTTCAAGTTTATTTTTATTTTACAGTAATTCTACATGCATGTTCAGATAGTATATAAAAAGAGAAGTGTATATATATATTTTTTAACATCTTTATTGGAGTATAATTGCTTTACAATGGTGTGTTAGTTTCTGCTTTATAACAAAGTGAATCAGCTATACATATACATATATCCCCACATCTCCTCCCAAAAAGAGAAGTATATTTTTTTCATAAATAGGACCTAGCCTCCATAAAACATAAGATTCACATAATCAAGGGCTTAGAAACACATTATCCAATATGTAGCCACTAGTTACATGTAGCTGTTTAAATTTAAATTCTATTAAATCTAAAATTTTGGTCACAACAGTCACATTTCAAGTATTCCGTTGCCACATTTGGCTAGTGGCTACCATATTGGACAGCACAGATATATGGACATTACTATGTAGACATTTTTTTTTTTCTGGCCTTGCTGCACAGCCTGTGGTATCTTAGTTCCCGAACCAGGGATTGAACCTGGGCCCCGGCAGTGAAAGTGCTGAGTCCTAACCACTGGACCATCAGGGAATTTCCCATTTCTGTAGACATTTCTATTAATACTGGTCTAGAAAGTAAGGATTGGAGGATTTTTGAATAAAATTATAAAATATTATGGGGATGGTGAAATGATTATGGTGTAAGTTTATAGCTGAAGGTAAAATTTGTCTTAAACTTGTATCTAAGGAAATCATTTTTTGGAATAGAAACATTCAGATAAGAGGGTCTGAGTCTTTGTTGCTAGGGAAAGAGGAGATGCAGGAGAATGGAATTAAGGATGAAGAGAAGGGAGTACACCCCAACTACTAGGTTTTGATTGTAAAATTGATGAGAATTATGAGTCTCAGAAAGCATATTTGAAGACTGAAATTTTTGAATGAAAAATTAGAGTTTCATCTGGAATTGTTGTGAGGCCAGCTGTGAAACTTCATAATGTCATATAGTAGTTGCAATTCCCAGAGTCTAATAATAGAATTCCTAACTATTAGTGAGTCCTTTAGCCAAGACACTTTTGCCAGCAATTGCTAGAGAACCATAGTTGTTGCTTTGTTTGTTTGGTAAGTGATTAGTGAGAATAAATGTGTAATGTAAATAAATTAACCATGCTTATTGGCTGGGAAAATGTAGGTGATGTAAACAGTGTTAATGTAACTGATCATAATAGCTGGATAGATTCTCATATTTCCATTTTGTTGTAAAAGATGCCAAGGGATAGAGCAGGATGCTGGTGCCTTTTCAGTCATGAGAGGGATTATTTAGTGATACTTAGAATTAGGTTTTGTCACCATTTTGCTGTGAAAAAATTTATCTTTTTCTTCCAGGACTATTTTTAAATATTTTTTAAAAATAAAATAAAAATCCAATAAAGCCACAACTTGAACCTCATGTTGTAAACTAGTACTTATCTTCAGAATATATCTTTTCCCAATTATTCTTTGTCTGTGCTTGGCAAAAATGAAGACCTTGCACACACCCCTGCCTGAAGGTTCTAGTGGTCCATACAGAAGGGCTGATTTTTACTTTTTCATTTCTACCAATATTGAAAATATTCGGAATGGTTAGAAAATACTAGTTTGCAGATGTTTACAAGGTAAATAGACAGCAGCACCTTTTCGAATTTGGGATAATCAGCAGGTTTATATAATGTAGGTGTATTGACTTTAGTACTGATGAACTTTATATGAACACTTCATTTATTTACTATAATTGATAATGTAGCATTTTCTGTTACATTATTTTTCTTAAGGTCTGGGATAAAAGAAGAGAAATCAAAGGGATATTCCGATGAAGTAAGTTCAGAAGACAGAACAACACCTCATGAGAACTGCATTCGCCAAACAGTTGTGAAAGTAGAGGAAAACCCAGATGCAGACAGTGACTTTGATGCTAAGAGCAGTGAGGATGATGAAATGGAAGAAGATAATAAAGTGAACTGCAGAAGGGAAAAGGGCACAGAGACCTTAAAAAATGACTCCAGGCATCACAGAAGTCATACCCACTCACGGTCATCTAGTGAAGAAAGAGAGCATGGTACCAAATACCACACAAAAAGTTCCAAGTCAAGAGGACATGAGAAAAGGGAAGATCAGCACCAAGAGAGACAATCCAGGGAGGACAACTATTACACTGACCGTGATTACCAAAAAGAAAAGAAGGATTCCCATAGGCACAGAGAGGCCAGTTACAGAGATTCACACTGGAAGAGGCATGAACAAGAAGATAGACTGAGGGGAAGAGACCAGAGAGAAAGAAATGATAGGGAATGGAAAAGGGAGAAAGACAGGGAGAAATACCCCTCAAGAGAACAAGAAAGAGACAGACAACGAAATGATTATGACCAACACATTGAGAAAGGAGGAGAGAAGGAAGAGAAAAGCAAAGAAAAGGAAGAGCATATGAAAGCAAGGAAAGAAAGATATGAAAACAGTGATAAATACAGAGATAGAGAAAACCGAGAAGTAAGTGTTCAATCTTCAGAAAGAAATCAAGAAAGAAAGGAAAGCCCAAATTCTAGGGCAAAGGATAGGTTTCTTAACCAGGAAAGAGCCAATAAAATGAGAAACATGGAAAAGGACAAAGAAAGAAACCCAGAGAAACCCTCTAGTTCTGAAACATCACTGGGAGCAAAACACAGATTCACAGAGAAATGCCAAGGGACTGGCAAAGAACAAGAGACGCCACATGAGACAGCGAACAAGTTTGCAAAGCGGAGCAACGAAGAAACTGTAATGTCAGCGAGAGACAGATACTTGGCCCGGCAAATGGCACGGGTTAATGCAAAGACATATATTGAGAAAGAAGATGATTGATAACTGCCCCAATAGGAAGACCTATGGAAACACAGAAAATTATAATTCCTGGAAAATGTTGAGTGAACACATAAAGGAGTGTGTTAACAGTGGTTGGGAGGGTATTTTAAAATATATTTTCAAAATTCATTTTTGGTTTAGGTTTAAGTCAGAAGTCAATCCTTTTATCTTGAATGTTTAACTAAATTAGTATATAATATTTACTTATCAATACCACATTCTTGGTTATATTCAAACAACCTAAAGAGAGTGCTGAATCCCCATAGGTACTTAATGAGGAAAATTGGCTCCACTACAACCATTAAAAAATAATTTAAATAACTCTTCTATGTTGCATTTGTTGCAGGAGCTGTTTGTTTTATAAATGTCATGTTTCAGATAAAAATATGTGGATTTGAACAGAGAATATTGTTTTACTTTATGTTCTAAAATTTGTATTAAAGTGTAAAATACAGATCACACATCTTGTCTAAGTTTTTTAGCCCACAACGTACTCACTTAAATGAAAATAAAAATAGTGATATATTTGCATGTTTAATTGAAGCTTATATTTTATTTTAAAAATAGTGTCATTCCTGTCATGCTGTAATTCCTCTTTTTTTAATTAAAAATCACTTTAATTCTGAAACCCTAGCAAGTTAGTAAATTGGTTATGTGTATAAATCAGTTTTAGCTGAGGGTGAAAAAATGGAGATACCAGCCTAAAGAAATTACCTAAAGATCCAGGTGGCCTGTTTATGAACATGTCTTGTTTAATATACTCTAAAATATATAGTACATCTTATTAGAGTTTCTATTTATATATCAAAATAAAACTAAAATTTCTGTACTAAGTCTTTGAAACTTAACCATTTGAAGTTATAAACTGTAAATAATTTATTCATGTGAAAAGGATGAATCATACGGAGAAAACAGTTCTCTTAACAGTCTTCCCATTAAGAAAGTGCTATTTTTATCTCTCATACTTCATGAAGAGTTACCACATTGTCTTATTTTAGAAGGATAAACGTAGTTTAGTAAGAATATTGTCTTTAAGAAACTATATATAAAAGATCAAATTTAGCATTCATAAATCATTTTGTTATACTTTTTAAACCAGAAAGGAAAAGTAGCAAGAAAGCTAATGCCTGTATCTCTTGACTGACATATTAAATATCAGTTACACCCTAATAATTTAAAATATATCAGTGACAAACACTTCAAAAGCACTGACTTTGTGTACACAGAGGGGTGTAGTATCATGTAACTGTGAAAGAATTAGGGTGAGATCATGGAAGACCATGAGTGACAGGCTAAAAATCTTCAACTTTGATGGAGAATTGGATTCCTTTGTTAGGGTTGTCATACTAAAGCCATATATTGGGAAGGTTTCATTTGACTATAGTATGCAAGATAAAGCCTAGGAGAAAGAGACTGGAGGTGGAGAGATCTGATAAGAAACTGTTGATTTCCCTCTCCCAGTAATTCAGAGACTCAAAGCAGCATAGATGGTTTAGATAGGAAAAGTTACATATTTAAAAAACAAAATTATTTAAGTGTAATTGATTTACATTATTGTGTTTCAGGTATATAGCATAGTGATTCCGTTTTTTTTTTTTAGATTCTATTATAGGTTATTAGAAGATACTGAATGTAATTCCCTGTGCTATATAGTAAAGCCTTATTGCTTATTTATTTTATGTACAGTAGTTTGTATCTGTTAATCCTATACTCTTAATTTGTCCCTCCTGTCGTCCCTCTCCCCTTTGGAAGCCATAAGCTTGTTTTCTAGGTCTATGAGTCTTTCTGTTTTGTATGTAGATTAATTTGAATTATTTTTTAGAGTCTACATATAAGTGATACAGTATTTGTCTTTCTCTGACTTCACTAAGCATGTTCTTCTCTTGGTCCACCCATGTTGCTGCAAATGGCAATATTTTATTCTTTTTTATGGCTGAGTAATATTCCACTGTGTATATATACCACATCTTCTTAAGCCAGCCTGTTGATGGGCACTTGAGTTGTTTCCATGTCTTGGCTATTGTAAATAGTGTTATGAACATTGGGGTGCATGTATCTTTTCCAAGTAGAGTTTTTGTTTTTTTCTGGATATATACCCAGGACTGGGATTGCTGGATCATGTGATAGCTCTGTTACATAATACTTTTATTAACCAAGTTTGACATAACTCAGGGAGAAACTGCAAATTAAGGATTTCTTCTCTCTCCTTCCCCAGATGTACAGATGTTTTTGCCTCTTTGGCATTCACTCCCCCATTTCTGAGAATAGTGCCTTGATTTTCACTTGGGAAAGTACCCTTCACTACTCTTAGTCCAGTGTTTCAAATGGGGCTGTAAGAGCTCCAGGAAGGTATGTGACTCAAGATAGGCCAATTCTGAGACTTGTCATAACTTAAAGTGATGTTTTCCAGTAGAATTCTGGACTGTGAAGATGAAGTAATTCCAGAGTTACATGGGAAAATGAGTGCCTGACTGCCTGACAGAATAAAGCCCACACAAAAGAAAACAGAAATGAGAGGTGAGAAGGACAAAGATCTGATGATTGCTTTTGAAACTTTGGCTCTAGTAGATCATATTTCGATGTTTAAACCAGTATTTTTCTCTTGGGCCGATTGGATTTGGATTTCTACCAAAAAAGCCCTATTTGACACAAAAAGGTTCCACCTCTGATAAGTCTGTGCCAAAAATCACCAGAATATTCTTAGTAAGCTTTTAAAAATTGTAGGATAACAAACATAAAGAAAAGTCCATATATCATTAGTACATAATTTAATGGATTTACACAGTGAACATACCCAGTTCAAAAAGAGACCATTACCTGCCCCACAGAAGCTCCCCTCAAACCATTTCCCAGCGTACTCCCTGCCTTTAACACCATAGATTAATTTTGCTTGTTTTCTTGATTGTATAATATTTATCCATCTACTGTTGATGGACATTGAGTTATTTCCATTTGGGGGTTATTATGAATAATGCTTCTAGGAACATTCTTACATTTGTCTTCTAGTATGTACATATATATGTTTTGATTGGGTAGGTCCTAGGAATGGAATTGCTGATCCATAGGGTAAGTATATGTTCATAATAATAGGTAATGTCAGTTTTCCAAAATAAACTCCAATGTATGAGAGTTACAGTTGCTTCACATTGTTGCTTACACTTGTAATTGTTTAACCTTTGTCTTTTTGTCCTTTAATTTGAGCCGTTCTGGTGGGTGTGATGGTATCTCATGGTTTTATTTTGGGGTTCCCTGATGACTTTCATATTTATTAGCATTTTGATATCATTTTTGAAGTATCTGTTTCTTTTGCCTATTGTTTTTTCATTTCATTTATTTATTTTTGGCTGCGCTGGGTCTTTGTTGCTGCGTGTAGGCTTTCTCTAGCTGCGGCGAGTGGGGGCTACTCTTCGTCGTGGTGCGCAGGCTTCTCATTGCAGTGGCTTCTCTTGTTGCAGAGCATGGGCTCTATGCGCGGGCTTCAGTAGTTGTGGCGCACGGACTTAGTTGCTCTGCGGCCTGTGGGATCTTCCCGGACCAGGGCTTGAACCCGTGTCCCCTGCATTGGCAGGTGGATTCTTAACCACTGTGCCACCAGGGAAGTCCTGCCTAATTTTTTTTTTTTTTTTTGCGGTACACGGGCCTCTCACTGTTGTGGCCTCTCCCGTTGCGGAGCAACAGGCTCCGGGCGCGCAGGCTCAGCAGCCATGGCTCACAGGCTTAGCCGGTCCGCGGCATGTGGGATCTTCCCACACCGGGGCACGAACCCATGTCCCCTGCATCGGCAGGTGGACTCCCAACCACTGCGCCACCAGGGAAGCCCCTGGCAATAGTTTTTTGACCTGGGTGGTAGTTACTTGGCTGTTCACTCTATCAATTGAAAATGTGTTTTATATATTATTCTGTATGCATAAGATATCTCACAGTAAACATTTTTGTAATTTAAGATTTTTAATATATGAATGGAGGAATGTTGGCCGTGCTGGTTAATCTTAGTCATTTCTATAGGAAGAATATGTAGATGTTGATTAGTCAAATGGCTTATGCACAGGGCAGCAGTTCTTTGATAACGAATTATTTGGACCAGTATAAACAAGGGGTTCATTATATTTGTTGCTAGATACGTGTTCTTTTAAATATATGAGGTCTAAAATACTGTACTTAAAAGAAATTATCATGAATTGGTAAACAGCTGTTCCTGTGATTCAGTGTCTTTAATTTTCCTTCTCCCTCCCCTTGTTTACTCCTGTTCCAATCATACCAATTACACAATGCTGTTTCAAGGTAACCGTGCCTTCTCACATACTAATCGCTTTGCCTGGAAAGTCATGTTTCTGCCTAACTCCTTATTTTTAAAACTGAAGTGTGATTGCCTCCAGAAAACCTCTTATAATACCTTTCTTTGTTTCAGCCACACCTCTGTTTCCTTTTAATTCTGTGGGTAATACCATCACAGCATTATGGTATAATGATTGTATGTTAGTTGTTTGAAGGCAAAGATCTGGTCTCAACTTTGTATGCCCAGTACCTACTATAATAGCTGGCGTGAGTGAACGTTTAGAAAAGTTTTTACTTCATTGTTTTAACTTCATTTACTTTAATATCTGTTAAGTATTTCTTAAAATTAGAATTTTAAAAAAAGGATGAACTTAGAAATCATCTATGACCCCTCGAATTTAAAATGTTTTTAAGATGGTATGACATCAGGTTTAATAGCTGAGATTTGGAAATCTTGGGTCCACCACTTGCTGCATAATCTTGGACAAATTAAGTTCTCTGAACTTTATTTTTTCCTTATTTGTAATATGAGGATAATAAAAGGGTCTCTTTCATAAGACTGATGTGAGGATTGCTTGAAACAATGTATGTAATGCTGTGCCTGACGTTAGCACACAGTAAATACTAGTGTGTATATATATCATATGTATATATATTGTGTGTATATATGTATATTATTACCCATGAGGAGATGGGGCCAGTAAAGTTGAGTGACTTAAATAAGGTTCCTTAGCTTGGTAGTGGATGAGAAAGGACTTGAGCTTGTCTTCTCAATTCTATCTAGTTGCTCTTAACACAGGTGCAGAAAAGTTTTTTTGCTTTTGGTAAAATGTATGACATGAGCCATACTTACTATGGAGGGAAACTAGGCCAGACAAATGACATGAAGTATGCATTATTTTCATGTATTCAGCAAATTGGGGGCTATGTACCAGATGTGCTAGAGTCTTCTTAATTGTGTTAAGAAGACAAAGCCTTAAGAATCAAAGGAATACTAAGCAGGAAAGATTTTGGAAAAAGAGTTTAGAGATACACTTTAATACTGAAGTTTCTGTCTTGGGAGATGCTTTGTCCAAGCTTTGCCCATCCCACTATACTGCTAATCCCATTCCTCTCACTGCCCCTTAAGAAAAGACTATGGGTTTCTTAGGCTATAATTGTAACAATTAATGAATGTAAACCGGTCCTCTTCCTTTTTCACCATCCCTTCCCTAACAATTCAATCCAAAAGCCATTAAGTGGGGCTGAGCAAGGTAAAGCTATCATGACCCAGAGCTGGGTGTCACTAAAACACAGTGAAGAGCATCGTGAAGGAGCAGCCCAAATGAATGTGAGGGGTAATCCATGCAGAAAGGAGGTCCATTCAGGATATCTGAGCCCAAGTGGTGGAGGGGGAGGCATCTGTGCAGTGGATGGTGATGGTGACTGCCCACCAAGGGATGTCAGCTTGAGCACGGTGAGAAGGGCATTTGTACAGGGACAGTCCCAGCATAAGGTGTCAGAACCTGAATGGGGTAAAAAGGGCTATGTAGGGCTTCCCTGCTGGCGCAGTGGTTGAGAGTCCGCCTGCCGATGTAGGGAACACGGGTTTGTGCCCCGGTCCGGGAGGATCCCATATGCCGTGGAGTGGCTGGGCCCGTGAGCCATGGCCCCTGAGCCTGTGTGTCCGGAGCCTGTGCTCCGCAACGGGAGAGGCCACAACAGTGAGAGGCCCGCATACCGAAAAAAAAAAGGGGGGGGGGCTGTGTAGACGGCAGTGACAGCAGCAATGGAATATTGCTTACATTCAGGGATATTGATCAAAAGTAAATATATTTGTTATAATGGGAGCCAGGTTTCTCACTGCCCTAGAAGGAGTTATAAACATGAAGAGAGAAAATGAGAATGAACTTTGTAGTGTTGGTTTGGAACTGGAGTTACTGGTATAAACTCATATAGTTTTCAAGATTGAGAAATAATAATAGATGAAAATGTGTGTTTTTGTGCACACATGTGAGAAGACGGGATCAGTGACACTCCAATGAGCATACCTGGCATCTAGATCTCGGTTTCTAAATATATTCTTCACTAAAAGAAACCAGGACTTCTTGGAGAAATGGCTGTGGCAGAGAAAGTACAAGATGATACTGTAACATCTTACTCCAGAAGGTAAGGAAGTGAGTGTTCCAGGAATGATGGGGACATGTCAAAGGATACCGGAGCCAGCTTGAAAGGATTCTCACTGGCTAAATATGAAACCATTTGAGCATCAAAATGAATAATAATTGATTATAATCCATTGAATAAAATAAGAATCCATAAAAAATGAAAGTTAGATGAGGAACAACAGTGTATTTGCACAGTCTCAGAGTAAACCCCCTACAAAATATTAATTACAAAAACAAAAGGAATTTTACTTGGTGGAAAGTCTGGCAGATACCACCTTAATGAAGTGATTCAAGTTAATATCACTAGTATGGGGACAAAAATTGAATCATACTCAACCTGATAGAATGTGCTGAGAACACAACATCATTCCTGTGATATTTCTGCCAAAAATGTATATTAGCTTGAATCTAATCATGAGTCAAGTATCAAATCAAATTGAGAGAAACTCTACAGAGTAACTAGCTTGTAATATTCAAGTGTCAAGTTCATGAAACAAGGAAAGTCTGGAAAACTGTTGCAGACTGAGGGAGACAAAAGAGACATGAACGTGTGGTTCTAGACTGGAACCTTTTGGTAAAAGGACGTAATTGAATGGTGTCTGAGATTAGATGACACTAATGTATCAATGTTACTTTCCTGATTTTGATGGTCCTATTGTGGTTATGTAGGAGATGTCCTTGTTTGTTGGAAACACATCCTTCGTGATTTTCCTTTTTGAATTTAGCATCTGTATTTTGGCTTCTATGGATGATTTTTTTTTTAGTTAAGACATTTTTTTAATCGATTTACAATGTTGTGTTGATTTCTGCTGTACAGCAAAGTGACTCAGTTATATATACATTCTTTTTTTTTAAATTATTTATTTTTGGCTGTGTTGGGTCTTCACTGCTGCATGCGGGCTTTCTCTAGTTGCGGCAGGCGGGGGATACTCTTCGTTGCCGTGCGCAGGCTTCTCATTGTGGTGGCTTCTTCTGTTGCGGAGCACGGGCTCTAGGCTTGTGGGCTTCAGTAGTTGTGGCTCACGGGCTTATTTGTTCTGCAGCATGTGAGATCTTCCCAGACCAGGGCTCGAACCTGTGTCCCCTGCATTGGCAGGCGGATTCTTAACCACTGCGCCACCAGGGAAGTCCCTACATTATTTTTTTTTTAATATTTTCCATTATGGTTTATCCCAAGAGATTGGATATCATTCCCTGTGCTATACAGTAGGACCTTGCTGTTTGTCTATTCTAAATGTAATAGTTTGCATCTACTAACCCCAAACTCCCAGTCCATCCTTCCCCCTCTTCCCTCCCCCTTGGCAACCACAAGTCTGTTCTCTGTGTCTGTGAGTCTGTTTCTGTTTTGTAGATATGTTCATTTGTGCCATATTTTAGATTCCACATGTAAGTGATATCATATGGTATTTGTCTTTCTGACTTATTTCACTTAGTATGATGATCTCTGGCTGCATCTGTGTTGCTGCAAATGGCATTATTTTTTATGGCTTAGTACTATTCCATTGTATATATGTACCACACTTCTTTATCCATTCATCTGTCGATGGACATTTGGCTATTTGTAAATAGTGCCGCTATGAACATAGGGGTGCATGTATCTTTTCTAATTATAGTTTTGTCCAGATATATATGCCCAGGAGTGGGATTGCTGGATCATATGGAGTGGGATTGCTGGATCATATGGTAGTTCTAGTTTTAGTTTTCTGAGGAACCTCCATACTGTTTTCCATAGTGGCTGCACCAACTTACATTCCCATCAACAGTGTAGGAGGGTTCCCTTTTCTCTACACCCACTCCAGCATTTGTTATTTGTAGACTTTTTAATGATGGCCATTCTGACCAGTGTGAAGTGGTACTTCATTGTAGTTTTGATTTGCATTTCTCTAATAATTAGTGATGTTGAGCACCTTTTCATGTGCCTAGGGCCATCTGTAAGTTTTCTTTGGAGAAATGTCTGTTTAGGTCTTCTGCTGATTTTTCAATTGGGTTGTTTGTTTTGTTGTTTAGTTGTATGAGCTGTTTATATATTTTGGAGATTAAGCCCTTGTGTCGCATCATTTGCAAATGTTTTCTCCCATTCTGTAGGTTGTCTTTCCGTTTTGTTTATGGTTTCCTTTGCTGTGCAAAAGCTTGTAAGTTTGATTAGGTTCCATTTGTTTATTTTTGTTTTTATTTCTATTGCCTTGGGAGACTGACCTAAGAAAACATTGGCATGATTTATGTCATAGAATGTTTTGCCTATGCTCTCTTTAAGAGTTTTATATGGGTGATGATTTTAAAGAAAGACATGCAAGTAATGTTTGGCCTGCAATCAGAAAACCTAGGTATAAGGCCTGTTCTAGAACTTTCCAGCTGTGTGAACCTGGGCAAATCAACTGACCTCTCTGAGCCTCAGGTTCCTTATCTGCAGAATGGGGGAAGTAACACTGTCACCCATTGTCACCCAGAGTTCTGATGATCAAATGAGATGATCTATGTGAAAGCACATTATAAACTGAAGCTCTGCACAAATTGCAAAAATTGTAGTAATTTATTTAGCTTTACTGAAATTTAATATCTCTAACTCTAGGTACTTTTGATGCTAAGTATTAGCAAATCACATCCAGTGATTTTATATTTATTTATTTGGTTCCGTCTGGTCTTAGTTGTGGCAGGCAGGCTCCTTTGTTGTGGCAGGCGGGCTCCTTTGTTGTGGCAGGCGGGCTCCTTAGTTGTGGCTCACCGGTGCCTTAGTTGTGACATGCGAACTCTTAGTTGTGGCATGCATGTGGGATCTAGTTCCCAGACCAGGGATCGAACCTGGGCCCTCTGCATTGGGAGCATGGAGTCTTAACCACTGTGCCACCAGGGAAGTCCCACATGCAGTGATGTTTTGGGGGATGTGTAAATGTTTTGACAATATACAGTTAAGATTTTTCTTTTAACCTTAAGAGTTTGGAAAGGTTTTTTTGGTTTTGTTCTGTTTTGTTTTTTAATGAGACAGAATCTATTCATTATGATGTTATGAGTTATTACAGTAATAGTTCACAACAAAAGGCATTTACTGATACCTTAAAATATAGTTTGGAACATTTATGACTAAACTGCATAAATGTATACATGGACATTTCATGCATCTTAAAGAGGGGACTCCTATTTTGTATAAATAAAACAGGTTTAATTCTGTCGCTGAAGTTTAAAAATAAACACGTTTCATGTAAAAAATAATGTTTCATGGAAAATTTCATATTATCACTGTTGACAGGTGAATAGTGGAAGAAATTTATTTTTCTTAGCTCTAAATAATGTGGAAGAAGAAAGGAAAGATGAGGAAAAAGAAATACCATTTATATAATTCAACTAACTGTATATAATCCACACTTTGAAGCACTTCATTGATATGTTCAACACACAAAGTATCCTGAAAATGTTTTTTGTAAATCAAATCATATTTTAAATGCCACTGGAGAAATAACTGCAAATTCTTGCGTAAAGTCCCTAATTTTATCCTTTAAACTTTGCATTTTTCATGTATCAAGTTTTAAGATAAGGTACACTTACCATATTAGAGTTTGAGTAAGAATCAAATCTTTTTTTTAAAAAAAAAGCAGATGTTCTTATTTATTTATGGAAATTTAGGTATTTTAGCATAGAGATGGGCTAGCTGCTCCTTCCTAAATATTTGTTGTTTGGACTGTCAGTGTTTACAAATTGTTAGAAATAAATTATCTACTATAATTGTAGTCTTCAGTTGTAGAACTGAAGGACTGAAATCATTTTTTCTGTATCCTAAATGATAAGGTTCTTCTTAGTTCAGCAGACATAAAACTTTCTTCTGATGACATGCCCCACCAATGCTCACTGGTTCCAAATTAGATTTGGCCAATGAAATAATCTCTTTTTGATAACTTAAGGGAAAAACTTGCATTGGTGGCAGAGCAATTTGGTGTGAATTTTATGATGTGTTGGTAAGAGAAATACAACCTGAAATTCCAATTGAAATATACTGTGAATTATTTCCAAAAAATAAAGACTTCTCCTGAAAAGATGATTTGTTTTGAAACACCTAATGTAGAAACAGTACTGAATGAATTATAACTGTATGTAACAAAAGGAAAGACATATTTAAGATTCCATCTTTTCCATTGTGGTAAATGCCTACTAAACAATTGAGAGGGGCATTATTTCATTCTAGGAGAGGAAATAAAACTTAAACTCACCTTCCTTTAGAAACTTTCAGATCCCAAGAAAAGTAGAGAAATTAGCTAGGTTTGTTTCTGCCTCTAAATGTAGTTATCTGAACTTTAAAATATTGTCCTATCATAGAAATTTAGAGACAGTTAAGCAATGAGGGGAAAAGGTGATACTATAAAAAGTAAGAAAAAAAAGATTTAGAGCTTTTAAAATAGTCCTTCCATGGAACTGGACGTGACAAATTTTAATAAATATCAGACTTATCTCTGATATTGAAGAAAAGAATTCAGAATGTTTCAAGTGGACCAGGAAAGCTTTCCACAGTGTAAGAATACTCCCTGTCTTAATGGGTTTCTTTCCATATTTGGATTTATAAATTTCAGTCTCTAACATACTTCTCAAGCAAGCATTTTCTAAGTTCCCCTTCCTAATTTAGAGCCTTTTGTGTAACTCTCCTTGCGTTTTTAAATAATGATGACTTTAAAGTATACAACTTCTGGGCTTCCCTGGTGGCGCAGTGGTTGAGAGTCCGCCTGCCGATGCAGGGGACACGGGTTCGTGCCTCAGTCCAGGAAGATCCCACATGCCGCGGAGTGGCTGGGCCCGTGAGCCATGGCCACTGAGCCTGCGCGTCCGGAGCCTGTGCTCCGCAACGGGAGAGGCCACAACAGTGAGAGGCCCACGTACCGCAAAAAAAAAAAAAAAGTATACAACTTCTTCCACTTAGCATAGGACTATTTTGCTTTTATTGCTTTATGGGGATGACAGGTTGTAGTATAGTCTCTCTGAGGAATCTGCTATTTCACTTCCCCATCCATCTCTGACAATAAAAGAAAAAAGGGAGGGCAGAAAATGCCTTCTGAATACTGCCTTATTTAATGATATCTTAAGCACCAGATGTTGATTTATGAGCAAAGAGACATGCTATGAAAGGAACCAGGTGTGGATTGTACCACTGGGTAGCTAAGCATTGTCTAAAATGTGTAAGAACAGCACAGTTAAGCCACTGCATTCCATGGTTTTAAGCTTTGCTTGACAGTGACCTCCAAATCAGTTATACAACAGATACAATGTATCAGGTCAGCCTTTCCTAATTATCAAAAGAATATGGTTCTAATTCTAGGAGAATAATCTCCCTTTTAAGGGGTCAGGGTGGGGTGGGTGAATTAAATGGAAATTCATACTTACACTTAAATATTGAGGTTGGTGGCACCAAATTAACAAGTTTCCTAAAAAGCAGGGACGATGAGAGAGTGACTCATCTCAAGAATAACTTTTTGCCTTAATTTGAGATTCATTATTTGGTTTGATTGTCATTGTTTGATTTTGGAGCTAATACATTGACTTCGGGTTTGTTGGGGTCTTTGCATCCATCTCTACGTGGGGCAGCCAGGGCAATGAATTTAGGTTACAAGTCATATGCATTCCACACAACAAATGGAATAAGTTTTAAATGGGTTGCAAGTTTTTTGGAATAAAGATGAATTCTTTGGACTCCATTACATGTCAACATATAGGAACAACCTCAATCAACTGAACTGCCTCCATGCCTTTGCTTGTGTCTTGCCTATTTCTCAGGTATTTCTCACTAATAAAATCACAGAAAAAAAATTAACTTCAGTACTTAAATAACTTTACAATTCATTCCATTTTTAGTTTTTACTTTTATGTAAATGCTACATTAGATGTAAAAGGTCTTTAAAAGATTATTTTAAAGTCCATTTACCAACTCAAGTTTTCCTTAAAAAAAACATCCATGGTATAGTATTGATAAATAGGGGTCAAGTAAATGCAAACTATGCTGAGGAGAGATGTTGGATTTTTTCCTGTCTAGTGACATTTGAAAACTTTTCAAAACACCTGTATAACACCTGGCTTGACAAAACTTTGTTTGAAAAAGTGCTTTTTAAAAAATGATATCTTTGGAAAATGCATAAGTGTGTGTGGGATGGGGAGAATACATATCTGAATATATTTATAAAGCAAGTTCTTAAATTTGCAAAGCTGTTTACTACTGGATATGCTGCCACTTATATAACCTCTCTCCTTTCAGCATGCTAGAAAGCAAAGAGAAGACATGAGGTAGCAGGAAGGAATGAAAGAGTGAAGATAATGAAGGTAGGTCAGTTAAGAGTCATTTTTAAATCCCCCTCTCTTTTCCTCTAATATTTTGGGAAACTTCTCAGCAGCTAACATCTATGAGGAAAATATTCTGCTAGGAAAAGCAAAGAATCAGCAATAGAAGAATGTAGGGGGAATACAGGAAGATGGCCAGGGAATATTGTTGGGGAAAGGAAGCCAAGGGAGGAAGCTCTATAATTGGATTAAACTAGGCTTCTGCTATATAGATGTTTCTATAAGGTTAGGATTAAGTTAGATTTATATAGAGGACTGATGTGATATGGGGCCAGATCATTGAGTCCTTTTATCATTGACTAGGCTTTACTCCCTTTAAGATTTTGGTAAGGAAATCTCACACTAGAAGGTAAAATTTGCTTCTCTACCTATGCATCTGAGAGTGCCAAGCCACTGAAGGTCAAATATACTTGATCTGTATTAAGGGTTTTATGTGGCGTGTAAGGTTATTCACTTAACTGACCCTTTTCCAATCAGGCTTACTTAGACTCAGTCTTGAAAATTATCTGGAGGGCTCAGTATCCTGGTAGCCAACCAGGAAGGGTCAAGGGGTTGGGAGGAGGTTCATTTAAGGCTAACCCAGATTCTCCAATTACTTTTGGGTTGAGGATGACCTTGGTTTAGGTCAGGGTACCAGAGCTCTACACTCTGTGAAAATTTGATTTATCCACTCTTCACAAAGCCAAGTAACCTTAATGGTTAAACTGAGTCATTTGAAGTAGAGCTTAAACCAGATAGTCAACTGAACACTGAAGATGCATTTATCAATATTCATCTTCAAAGTAGTTCATAGCCAAGCCACAGTGACTAATGAAATAGGCCAGATTTGCCTGTGAAACATTATCCTGAATGTTTAGCAGAGAGAGACAAGAAGATGGCAGTGAAGTGCAAGAAATACTAAAGCATGGCCCATAAAGGAAGATGTATGGGCTAAAGTTCATTGGAAAAGGAGTGGGTGGCAGAGTGTGTTGTTGTAATTATACCCTTCAAATAATAACATACATACAAATTTCAGTAGGTGGAATTTGTTAATGTAAGAAAAACTAGAGGAAATTCATAAAGTTTGTAATGGGCCCAAAGTATTAGAATGGAGATAGGGATACACTGGAACAACAGTATACACAAACACACATGCTCACATGTACACATTATTTTTCAGCTTAGCTTCTTACATCTTCCTCTCCTGACTCCAGAGCAGTACACAGGTTACAGGGTTCTAGTAGATTCCAGCTATAGTAGAATTCTATGCTACTCAGGAAATATATGGCTAGCAAGACAGTATCCCTGTTTTCTTCTAAATGGTTTATGCATTCATGAACAGTGAAACCTTTGGAAGCAAACGATGTTAAATACTGATGATCGTAACAAGGAATGATACAGGAGACTTTCACAGACTTGATCCTAAACCTAATCCTAACTGACGACATTGTGGTTTTCATCACCTCCATACACACCCTCCCACATCCAAAGCAGTCCACTTCAGCTGCATCACAGAGTCTAACATGATAACATGTCTGGGAGATTTCACAGAAATAAGTGGCTGGAGGCCATAAGAGTCTGGGCACCATAGTCTTTTGGGACTGTGTCTCTATGAAGAAGGCCCTTCCATCGGCAGGCTTAGCTGGCAGCTCATTGACTTAGAGGGGGAAGGCAAGGTGTGACTTGTCAGAACTGGAGGAAGAGCTTGTTGGGAAGCCATTTTCCTTTCATTGATGTTTTACACAGCGTTCAAGTGGATATCCCCACAGGGAATTTCTGTCGGTGTTTCTGGAGTGATACCTTTAATAAGACGCTGTTAGGAAGAAAACATGATGTTATAAATATTCTTATAATTTAACAGTTTAAAATTTTTTTCAATATTAATACAAAGGTTAAGTAGCATTTAAATGGCATTTAATAGTAAATTGGAATAGTCTTACTGACTTTCCTTAAGAAAGGAATCTGCAATTTATTTGTTCTCAAATATGGGTAAAAATGGCATATTCAGGAACTATATAAGCATCTGTAAACTAATTAAGAAAGTCATCATAACACTAATGGGAGAAATGATGGACCTTCAATAGAACCTCTGCTGGCCTGTAACATGCCTTTGATGGCCTGGGAAAGGGCATCCTTTTCTCTTGTCAGAGGAGGCTTCATGTGGCCCACAGGGCTTGGGAAGCAAAGTGAGCTCTGGATTCTGGCTCCCCCCACCTCAGCCATGCTCTTTGTGCCTGCATACATGCTACAGGCACAGTGCACAGTGCCATCAGCCACTGTAACAGCCAGGATGTTACTGATTTAATGAATTTACCTGTTAAGGAGCACTGGTTCATACAAGGGTGCAAATTATTACATAATTAAATTTTAAAAGATGTGCCCATTTAAATCATCATTCGTAAAGCAATCTCATGTTGATGTAGTACTTAGCACAGGGAAAAGGCTGAGAATTTTTACTTTAGAAACAGCTGAGGTACACAGAAGCTTTGGGACAGATCTGAAATATGCTTGGGCTTGGGTATGAAATATACAGCCTGCCTTGCAAAACTTAGCATCAGTGACACGAAGCAGCTCAGGGATGTGGGGAGCACTGCAGAAGCGTAGAAGAAAATCTTTGTTAAGTAAGTTGCTCAGTAAACTCTTTGATGCCAAAAGTCTGTACATATGGTGAGCAAGGCAAAATTGGATCTGAAAGCATATTTTGATTTATTGATTTTAGGTGAAGCTCTGCTACTTGTCCTTTTTATTTTGGATTGAAGAAGTATGTAGTCCCCTTCAGTTTTTTTTATTTCCTGGTTCTGGAGGTTGATTCTTCTTTAGGGAGCAGGGCCTATGGAATTTTAAAAGTTCCCATTCTCATAGGTAATGAAGTTCACAAAATTGTACATGTTGTGTTTCTAATGACCTTAATATTTCAAGAACTAAAATCTCACACTGGAAATCCATTTAAAAACGAGTTGCTGCAGTGCTCATCAACTACCTGGACATGTCAAGTCATAGAAAGCAAAATTTCACAAACCATCCTTTCCCACAGATGAATCTGTAACCCATAATTGATTAAGGAGAATTAGGCCTTGCTAATTGGGAACTGGACACATCACTGTAACTAGGGTAGAGGCAAGACCCACAGTAAACAACACTGTAAAGTAGAACATTTGGCTTTTGTGCCCTAGCCCCCACCTGCCCATTCTCCTGCCCTTCTGGCTGCTGATCTCCCCAAATGCCAGGTCCACCTTCGTCTTCCATATTTCAGCAGCATTCCAGTTGCCACGTTACTATAGCTCTCAAAATTTGCCAGTCCCTGGCCTTCTGCAAGGCAATCATCTAAGCAATGGATCACTGTTGCCATCTTCATGAATGCTTACTTATTAGGGACCATCTTCCCAGTGTCTTTGTGCAGGTTACTAGGGGCTTCTGGGGGCAGTGACCTAATCCAGTTGATGACTCCAACCTTGAGACTTCCAGGTTGCAGATGCACATGATAGCCTCCAAATTACAGGTGAGTAAGTGGTGGCTCACTCCACAAACTGTAGCCTTGTATATTGCTAGGGCCCAGAAGAGTTAAGAAATTTACTTATTTTCTTTTTAACCATACCAAAATTTTATATGAGTTCTCCCTCCCTCATAGATAGAATGTTCAAGACCATCAAGTCTGGTATTCACAAAAAATTTTAGTCCCTTGGGGTGCTTGGCAAAAACATGGCATGCTTTATTCTTATCAAAAATTAAGCATGCACATAGGCGTGTTAAGGCTTTTGAGAAATCCTGTAGTAAAGAGACCTATTTACCTTGCCTTAATCCAGCATTCTCCAAAATTATTTGACCACGTAACCTTTTTCCCCCAGCAGTAACACTTATTCATATCCCGTGGAACTACTACTACTCCTTAAAACATACTTTGGAAATGTTAATCCAATTCAATGAGCACATTTTAAAGATGAAGAAACTAAGGCCCAGGGCAGGTAAATGACTTGCCATAGTCTTTTCCCTCCTAGTCCCCCTTGACCAGCTATATCATGATGCTTCCTGGTAACCCACTGTTTCCCATCTGGTGGCCTATGACAAACATGGCCCTGCAATCGGCCTTACCTCTACTACTAATGGATCTGAGCTCTGTTAATTATACACCATTGGGTGGCATTTCCTTGTGGCTAACGGGGAATTTGCAAGAAAGATGATCAAGACTTGAGGTACAGTCTGTGACCAAAGAATACTGAAATTTATTAACCTAACTAGAGTTCCCACCCCTGACCTTGGACTCTGGGTTTGAGTCAGCTGGGCCAGTGGACTATCATGACTGCCATAAAGGACAACCTGAAGGAGCAAGTACAATGACTCTTGTCTGAGCGTGTATTTCAGGCAACACCAGAGTCCAAGCCCCTTTGGGAGGAATGAGGTTGTGATAGGACTGTTTTGGGTGTAGAAAATTAGTAACTCCTGGCAGAGTTACTAATTCTGTTCACCTAGAATTCAGTTTTTCTGTTTGGAAAAAGAAGCAATCTCAGTTCTTAGAAAAGAGATGATGTTTAATGGCCTCACATTCTCTTGCTTCGTGTTTCTTGTGAAATGTTTTAGGAAGATGAGTGTGATGATCTGATATTTAAGTTTTGCTTCTAAGAGTCCGTAGACTAGCCCACCTATGCTCTCAGGTCATTATAGAGCACAGGTCCCTCTAGCTCTCCCCCAAATACCAGTCTTCACCTTTGAGCTTGTCTCCTACAAAAGCATCCACCCACAGACTTCTAAGTGGCCGCTCCTTCAGGCTCTACTGCCACAGTAACCTTACTATGGCAAGAAACACAACCAAACAAGTAACGACCCAAGCATTTTCGATTCTGGTAACATTGCTAGGAATCCTGGCAGCCTGAACACTAACTCTTGTCAGTACAGGATGAAAAGTGGCAACTCATCTCTCCCTAACCTCTAGAGCCAATTTCTACATTAGCAAACTATTAGTACCCTGAGGACACAAAAGAGAAGCTGCACCTAAACATGAAAGAGCATTGGACCAAAATCCAGAAGACTTGGATTCTGAGCCTCCCTGTACGGTGTATCCCTGGACAAGTCACTGAAATAAGGAAACTATGAGCAGCATTATTCCCAGACTCAGTATCTTTGTCTGCTAATGATACCTGCCCATCCACCTCACAAAGTATTTTGATAACAAAATAAAATAGTCTACATGAAGATGCTTTAAAATACATACAATCTTATACAAATTGTAAGATTCTGTTATTGAAATTTTTACAGCACATTATTCATTTACTGACATGAATCTTGCTAAAATGGCAACTTTTTTTTTCATTCCAGTGACTTGAACTAAAACTACGATATTGTTGCAACACCCTTATTTAGTGATTTTCAAAACAGCCCTTGTAGGGCTTCCCTGGTGGCGCGGTGGTTAAGAATCCGCCTGCCAATGCAGGGGACGTGGGTTCGAGCCCTGGTCCGGGAAGATCCCACATGCCGTGGAGCAACTAAGCCTGTGTGCCACAACTACTGAGCCTGCACTCTGGAGGCCGCGAGCCACAACTACTGAAGCCTGTGCTCTAGAGCCTGTGCTCCGCAACAAGAGAAGCCAACGCGGCGGGAGGCCCACGCGCCACAACGAAGAGTAAGTAGCCCCCACTCGCTGCAACTAGAGAGAGCCCCCGTGCAGCAACCAAGACCCAACGCAGCCAAATAAATAAATAAATTTTTTTTAAAAAAGCCCTTGTCACACTGCTGTTAGAAAATGACCACAGACATTTTCCATCATAATCTTCACTTAAACCAAGTGGATTTAATTTAAATCCACTTAAATCAAATTTGCGTTATTGCTCCAGACACCACTGATCTGATGTGCACGCCCAATGCCATGCAGGAGGCAAAGCAGTTTTCTGATATGTTTAGAATGCTATACACCAAGCTGTGTGCTACGGCGCATCCACCTGGCCAGCTCACTCTTTCGCCTTTGTACTTGTGGCTTATGGGAGATGCCTTAAGGTGATAGTGGCAGCTATTAGAGGCTACACGACGGTATAGTTATATAATTATATAAGACTAAGAGCCTCCTGGTGAATTCTTGTGGTGGACTTAACATCCTTTGAATAGAGCATAAGAAGAGAACCCTTTTCTCCCCAAACAGTTACCAATCTGCACGCACACACACACACACCCACACCCACACACCCACACACCCACACACCCACACACCCCCCCCCCACACACACACACACACACACACTAGCACATACCTCCTTAAGTGTCCCTGGAGTGATCATCAGCCGATAAGTTATATACATCGGGATGCAGATGAAAGATGAGGTTCCTATGCAGTAACCCAGGATGATGCTCCACTGAGGATAATTATACTGAAAAAGTCGTAGCTGTGGTGGGCTCATCAAAAAACTGCAAATGATGAACTAAAACAGAAATTCCAAGAAACATTAAAAACTTTTCACGCTATCCACACAGAGACAGTCCATGTACCACAAACACTGAACACTAAAGCTAAGACACTTTCATGAAATTGCCTAAGTGTGATATATCCTAGATTGAACTCTGACACAAAGAAGTCACTAATTTCTGTGCCTCAGCTGCCAACAATGAAGCGGTTAGGGGCTTATCCTGATTTTCCTCCCTACCCCCACCTCAGCCCCTACAGTGGGGATGCCAAGGCCTCAGAAGGTTATTTAGGGAGGTTACAGCGCCCCTTTCAGGGCAAAGGAGAAGAGACGCATCCATCAGGAGTGGTTCAGGCCCGATTTGTGAGACAGTGGAGGAATAAACTGGGAGACCTCTCCATAGCTCCTGCCAGTCCTAGGGCTTCATATTTCTTTCTGCTTTGTTTTCATTTCCTCCTGCGTTGCTCTGCGGTGATTGTTTTTGGTAAGATGGAAGGTACCTAGGTCCAGGAGACGTAATAAGGTTCTCAAGACCTGGAGAAGACTCAGGCTCCTAGGTAAGTTCTCCTTCTCCCCCCTTTCCTTGCATTAACCCAGGCTAAGAACTGGGATTTCAACAAGGATGGCTCTGCCGTAAGGCATCTTGATAATAAATGACTGCCTGCCACAGGCCCTTGTAATGAAAAGAATAATGGAAGGAAAAAGCAGCTCAATACACTTTTGATGTGAAAATTCAGTGAAGATTCCGACCAAGAAAAATTCCATGGTGTGCTCCCAGTACTCGGTTTATGAGTTTTCTTATTTCAGTTTGGTTTCCAGAGACAGCGTAAATACCAGTTTTTGCCTAGTAACCGCTGTTCTGAAATCGTTATTGCTCTTGATTTAATTTTATCTTATTATTTCATAGTCATAAAGAAGACAGTAATGTAAATTATTTGTGGGCTTAAACATCTATTTATATCTTTTTTTTCTTTCTCTTCACATAATAAAATGGGAAATTGTTAAATACACATTCATCTTCAGAACAGTGTTATCCTAAGTCCAGGAGGAAGCTTTCAAAACAGGAGCCCAGCCAATCGCAAACCTTTCTCTGGACAGACTCTCCTCAGCCCCAGACCCGGCTACTGAGAAAGGTAATTTTGAAACAGGGAAAGGTGGGGTCTGGTTAGGAGCCATCCCTGCTGTAACTCGTCTCATCTTGATGTCAGGTGTGTGAAACCTAATGCAGTTCAGGGAGGCCTCAAGCTCTCACTGTGGCCACTAAGTATTGCTCCAGACACCCCCTTACACATCCCCACCTCCTCTTGCTCATATACGTTATTTTTCTTTTTTATAACTTGGCTTCAGTGAAAAAGAATACTTTTAGTAAGCTACTTGTTGTTTACCTAAAGCCCAAAGCAGGGGATCTGTTAAGTAAACCCAGAAGTGAAGACAGAGTTGCCTCCTCTTAATTGGGCCCTGGAGCACTTACCTTTAGAGGAAGTGAGTAGAGTGAACTTCACAGGAATTATGTCATGTCCCTGAACCCAGATCTGTACCTGGGTTTTGCTGGGCACGGAAACTCATTGGCTGTACACCAGGAGTTCACCCAGTTTGCCAGACAACCACAGAAATGAAAATAGTAAAAGCCTGGGGCCAGGACTAGGGTAAGGCATATGAGATACTCACCTTGGGCACAACATTTAAGAGGATGTCAGAATTTCAGTAATCAAGAAATAATAATAATATAATATTTTAGTGCAATACTTTAAAAAGACAAGCTCTGACAGGGCCAGATTAGGGCAAGGTGAGTGAAGTGAGACATGCAAGTATATGGTTGGATCCCGTATTTATTTAAAACGTTGGTATTTTGTTCATCAGGGATTTTTTTTGCATTAATTTTGATTTTTAAAAACTACTGCATAAAAATAGTATTTATCGGGACTTCCCTGGTAGTCCAGTGGTTAAGACTCCATGCTTCCACTGCAGGGAGCAAGGGTTCGATCCCTGGTTGGGGAACTAAGATCCCACAAGCTGCGCGATGCAGCCAAAAAAAAAAAAGTAGTATTTATCTTGACCACTGAGTTTTTTGGCACCCCCGGAAATTTTACATCCAGGATGAGTGCCTTGCTTGCCTTTCCTGAGTCTCAGCCCTGACCATCATTCCCTCCCTGTGTGGAGAATATGAAAGTAGACAAACAAACAAACATGGCTTCTTCCCTCAGGGAACTAATCCAATATCTCTCCTTCCTTTGAAAAACAAATGAAAAGATTTAAGTAGATTATCAAGAAGCACTGGTAACAATATAATAACCCATTTATGTCAGGACTTCTGCTTCTACTAATGGCAGATTAGTGATCCAGACCAACCCTCTCACTGAAAACAACTAAAATTTCTGGATTTAAAAATACATTGTTTTAAATTTACCAAAAAAGCAACAGCAAGCTGACAAGGTAATAAGGAACTACCAGGCCAAGATCTAGAGGAACACGAGCCCACAGCACACACCAGAGCCCCCAGGCCCTGAGAGTATCTGCTGCTTGGGGCAAAGGTTGGCTTTAGTTCTGGAAACCTCCAGGGTCCAGGGGAATGGAAGTCAAGGAGGGATTCTGGGGTGGAGAGAGACACGTGCAGCATTATGGATGCAAGCATGAGCACGCTGTCCATCTTATAGGTTAACATCGAGATGTGCAGGTACAGAAAAGCACAAAAAATAAAGCACCACCCCGAGGGCTTCCCTGGTGGCGCAGTGGTTGAGAGTCCACCTGCCGATGCAGGAGACGCGGGTTCGTGCCCCGGTCTGGGAAGATCCCACATGCCACGGAGCGGCTGGGCCCGTGAGCCATGGCCGCTGAGCCTGCGCGTCCGGAGCCTGTGCTCCGTCCGCAACGGGAGAGGCCACAACAGTGAGAGGCCCGCGTACCGCAAAAAAATAAAAAGAACTACCCCGAGAAAGTCAAAATAGAATGCAAAAAGGGTTGTTTTGAAAGAAGGGGAAGGCACAGATGCATACATGTCCTATGATGAAATGGATGGTCCAGATATCCTAATAAGCAGGAGCTGGACTGAAGGAACAGTCTCTGGCTCTAAAAGACCAAAAAGCTCCCCCCACCCCAAATCAAGTTACAGATAAATGAAAGAACTGAGAGTAATCCCTGCTGATGTGCACGGAGTCACTTTACCCCAGGCTACCTCAGAGTGCACTTGGGATGTTAGCATGGTGCTTATCCATCTTTGGGCAAACATCTCCTTCAGACGGGTACCAGGAGGGACGTGGGGGCACACGCAGCAAGGCTGGAGTCAGCACTGAACACGTCCTGGCAAACAGGCAACCCTTGGAGCTGAGCTCTCTCATTCTACAATGAATGGATTCTACTTTTGACTCAGATCTACACCTGAGAAACCTGGTGGGGGGTGGGGGTGGTCTTTAAGAAAATGAATACAGAATTACTAGGACCCTTGTTAGGTCCTTCATGAGCAGCACAGTAAATACTTCCCCGGCCTTGAACAGTTCTTGTCATGTGACCTTGGACCCTAAACCTCAATTTCTCTGAAACTGTGAAATGGGGAACTAGAACTCTACTTCATAGAATTGTTGTGAGAGTTGAAACAGCAATGGGTGTTAAGTTTAGTGTAAAGTCTGGCCTGGCACTCACTGCTCAGTGAACGTTATGTGTCATTATCACAGAGCAGGGGAGGGATGAAATAATGTGACAGAAACCGGAAGAGTGGTTAACTATGGGGGGGGGCACGTGACTGGGAGGGGACACAAGAGGGGCTTGTGAAGTATTGGTCATGTGTTTCTTGGTATGGTTTTAGCTACAAAATGGTGCTCAATTTATAGAATTTCACTGAGATGTACACTTGTGATTTGCACACTTTTCTGTATATATATGTTACACTTCGATAAAACTTATTTTTTTATGAGTGTTTGAGGGTGAATCTTTCTCCAGGGCAAGAAGGAGAAGGGAAATGACAACTCACCAGGAGAAACAGAGGGCTGACGGCTACCCAGCAGATCCTCCAAAACCATCCAGGGCTGAAGCCAAGCATTTCCTTCACGTCACTGCAGAACTGATTGATGCCTAAAATCATCCAAAAGAGAACGAGATTGACCGAGAGAGGAGCTAGACTGTCCTCCTATCCCTTGACTCTCAGAGAGAGTAACAGCTCTGGAGTTTCTCCAAAGGAGGGGCTTGGGGTCACCAGTCTGGTCTGAAAGTGAGATGGGGGACTTGTCACAAAAATGCACGTTACAGTAAGCAAAGCTCTTTCTACACAGAGTGGGAGGATTGGTGGACATTTGGGGAGGGACCTAAAGCCCCCTCTTGGTGCCCACACTGCCTTTCTAGGATTTCAGCATATATCTGATTTTATCATTACTGTAGAAAAGGAAGTGGAATTTTGTCTAAAAATGGTGAAACCACTTGACAGAGACTGACTCTAACCATATGCTGGAAACTTTGAAGAGAAAATTTTAACCATACTGTTGCACATTCATATGTCAGATCAAGATCAAGGTTCTTCTTAACTGGCATGGAAGTGAGGACTGGGGGAGAAATCGACAAGGGGAAGGAAGGGTGCTCTGCAGTTGCTTCCCTGAAAGTGCCCAGCAGGTCTGTAACATCACACACCTTGCACTTGGTCCTCCGAAGTGCTGAGGAGGTGGGGAGGACTTCTTTCAAAAAAAAAAAAGGCTTACATGCAACTCAAAATGTGGGCCCCCCTTCTTTATATTATGTGTAATGACACACATGCTAAAGCTGTTCTGCTATCATAGAAACTAGGAAAATATTTTCAGAATGAAATCATCACATCTTGATTTTAAAGATGAAGAAAGGCATCTCTGAACTTGGTTTTCTTCATTTCCATTGCCTGTGCCCTCCTCATCCTCGCCCAGGGGCTCTTGGGATCCCTGCCCATGAACCTGTGTCAGCTCTCTCTCCGCTCCTGGTGGTTTCACCCTTATCAGATTCCATCCCACGATTGGGGGGCCGGGGGTGGGGGCTGTGTAAATTGGAGGCTTTGCCAAGACAGATAATCCAAACAAGAACATTCTTGCCTCTTCCCTAGAAGATAAGCTCCTAAACTCTGTCTCAGGGCTCTGGAGGGAGTGCTCGTTTGTGAAATTTAAAGTGGGGCCACTCTATGTAACAGCAGAGTATTGTACACTCTGCAAATGCATTCACTGTGCACTAGTTCTTTGTTGTCTGTCCGATTCTTAGAGCCTGTCAGGATCTTAAGCAACCACTGTGGATGAGCTATAGGGAACCACTTCAGCCCTGTCTCCACTGGGTAAACATATAAACTCAGAAGAAAAAATTATCCTCCCAGGAGCGCAGGCAGTCTGTTGCACAGAGTGTGGAGGAAGTGATGACCTGTTTTTGAAGAAGGGATGCAGCAGGTGACGTCTTGTACACTGGCCTGCTTTTCCTTGACAACATCGGCCCTTCTGTATTCTGGTGGCTATATGGGCTGGTGTAGGAAGGATCATAGCTAGTGGAAGGGAGCATCTTACCATAGAACCAATACACAGCAATTGCTTCTATCAGGGCAACAGTGAGCACTGCGGGTCCCGTGGCAAACTCCTCCAGCAGCTTCACCACATAGGCCCCTCCCTGGAAATGAGACCACAAACCCGGTTAAAGGCCCTCTAAGGCACTGCCTCCTCTTTACAACAGGAGCAAAAAGAACTTCTTAGGATAATTCTGGAAAATTCTCTCCTTGGGTCTAACATAAGTGTCCCAGAGCCTACTTCTTGGACTGGCCTTGGCAGATGGGCAAGATTTCATCCCATCAGACACACCTCTTCCCGCCCTACAGGTCACTCTCGTCTTGTTTCCACTCCCCACTAAGCTTTAAGACAAACTCAAAAGCGCCTCTGGATCTGTTTTCAACTTTCTTCAATTTACTGAATACCTACTGTGTATTCTACCCCAGAAAATCTACAATACCAGACACACTGGGCCCAGTGGTCATGGTTTTTGCCTCTGTCCTAACTCACAAATCCCTTGGGTCCTACTCAGGGCCCCACAACCCTGCTGAAGCTCCAGAGCCATTGGGGTCATGGCTTGAAGATGTTTATCTACAAAATCTGCCTTGAGTCAGAAGGATACACGCCTACAATGCCTATGGGTACTATCTGATGCCTGATTTACAGTTTGACAGTATGTGCCTAAGCTACCCCCCCCCAAAAAAAAAATCACTGGAGAAGGTCTAACTTCTTTACCATTACAAATTCTCTGGAGGAGATGAAGTGACATTACAAACATGAGATGCCAGCCTCCAGATGTTCAGCATATCAAAACATCAGGGCACTATTCCTATGAAAGCAGCCCTAAGGACTGGAAATAGACTGAAAAGACACATCTTAGTTTTCCTCCAGATAGTCTGTCAAGCCTTAAATCTAGTTGGATTTGCTGTAAAATGCTGAGCCTCCAGATGCCACGCCCAGATTCTTCAGACAGATGCCACTAGAAACAACTTTTCTTCCTCTCTTCGATGACTAACTTTTTAACAGCGGTGACAACTTCTCTCCCTTTGGCCCCAAAGCCAGGGCACCATGTGGGATGGAAAGGAACAGCTTCTTGTAACATTCTGTTGCCCTAGGGGAGGTTGACTCTAAGTTTAGGGTTTTGGTACTCACAAAAGTCAGGGTGATCAGGGATCCAAAGAAGCAGGTAATGACCACGCTGAGCACAAACCACTCCCGGCGCTTGGACCAGATGTGTGGAAACTCATCCAGCACGGCTGTGATCACCCCCTCCAAGCCTGCAAACTGAGAGGGGCACACAAATGGTCACTGTGTAGACTTTGGGACAAATCTGCTACCTCTAGGACAGTGAACAGAAGGGAGGGGTTAAATTGCCAAGTGACCTGTCAAGCTGATCATGACCAGTTCCCCCTACTCGCCGGCCCTCACTGGAAACATATCTCATTCCTAAGGACATCAAGGAAAGAAAGTATAGCACATGGACAGGACTTCTTTACATGAGGCATCTCGGGGAGACTTTGGTTGCACCAGAAATGCCAACTGAAAGCTGAGACTCATTCCACACTAATGATATGAATGCTGGGCTGCAGGGCACTGAGACACAAGTGTGACCTTGCCCTGGCCTTCAGGTGCTGCCAGTCTGGTCAAGGGACAGTGCACAATCAGTGCACAACAGTTCACATATGCTGAGCTCTTGGCCTGTGCCTGGCACTTTACCCTCAATATCCCATGAATGCCTTTAATGTACTAGAGGGCAGTAAGCACCCAAGTGAACAGGGGCTGAGGGAGCCCCAAGAGGGAGCAGCCAACATGGCCTGGGGTGGCCAGGATGGGAAGGAATGGGTACAGCTTCCTTCCCCTCCTCCTCCCCCCCTTCTCCCTCCTCCCGAGAGCCGGATTTCCCTCCCCATTCACTTACTGTGCTGTCCAAGCCCAGTGTGATTAACATCAGGAAGAAGATGATGGCAAAGAACGTGGATGCCGGCATGTTGGCTATGGCTTCCGCATATGTGATGAAGAGCAGGCTGGGGCCTGAGACAGAGCGGGAAAGAGGAGGAGGTGGTCGCTGAGACCTGCCCTACAAAGATGTCTCAGGAGAAACTTGGCCACACCAACAATTACAACTCCTGTCACAAAACCTTACACGTGAATCAGGGTTGGACACGTACCAAATGCTTCCTCACACCCCACACCATCCTACCTGGACATCCTGGGAGGCAGGAAGGGAATAGTATCCACCTTGAAGAGTATGCGCCCTCAACCAACATGGAGAAACGAAGCAAACCTGAGACCTCAAGACTAGCAAAGCTGAGCACATGAATTGGAGTGTCCGCTATATAATAATTCAGTGCTTTTCTTTTTCAACATGAGGATTGATATATCTCTGAAGTCTCACAGCGTTTAGCTCTCTCTTTAGCTCCAGAACAGTAGGAAATGTTATACTGATTTCAGAAGAATCTAGCGGCCTCGGAATAAAGACCTCCAGCTATTTTGAAGTCCTTTTTGATAGTATGAGGGACATGTCTTCAACCTCTCATGGACTAGATAGGCCGCCCTTAGTTTGGGGCATGGAGTTCATCAGAGCACCGTGTCGGGCTAAAGACAGATGTATGTTTGCAAGAAAGCCTTGGGACTCCATCCACAAGATCCCATAACCTCTTCTTCAACGTCTGTCACTCTTTTTCCATGAAACCTTACAGTACAGTAGAGTGCTACCTCATCTACATTTAATTTTTCTGCAAAGGATTAGTAATCATTTGCTTACTAGACTTGGACCCATCACCGGACCCAAACACACTTTTTTTGTTCTGTTTTGTTTTTTTTAAATAGGAATTGCTATCTGTCTATCTATTTATTTGTTTAGGCTGTGCTGGGTCTTCATTGCTGCGTGCGGGCTTTCTCTAGTTGTGACCAGCGGGGGCTACTCTTCGTTGCGGTGCACGGGCTTCTCATTGCAGTGGCTTCTCTTGCTGCGGAGCACAAGCTCTAGGCCAGTGGGCTTCAGTACTTGCGGCTTGCAGGCTCTAGAGCACAGGCTCATTAGCTGTGGCACACAGGCTTAGTTGCTCCGCGGCATGTGGAATCCTCCTGGACTAGGGCTCAAACCCATGTCCCCTGCGTTGGCAGGCGGATTCTTAACCACTGAGCCACCAGGGAAGCCCCACACTGTTTTTTAGTTAGTTTGTTTTATTTGACTGCCGCTGGGTTTTAGTTGCAGCACGAGGGATCTTTGTTGCAGCATGGGGGATCTTTTAGTTGCAGCATGCATGCGGGATCTAGTTCCCTGAACAGGGATCGAACCTGGGCCCCCTGCATTGGGAGCACAGAGTCTTAACCACTGGACCACCAGGGAAGTCCCCCAAACCCACTAGTTTTAAAAGCCATCATCCAAGTCATATTTCCAAGCCCACAATGTATTCAAGGCCCCAGTACTGGGTGCCGAGGGAGCTGCCCCATTACCACGATGGAAAGGGTTGACATTTCCAAGGCAGTAAGTTTCTCTAAAACCTTTGAGAATTTTAAGAGGAACATTTAGAAGTAATGCAAAAGTTAGATATTTGTAAAGATCCAAAGAGCAGCAAAGCAATTCAGTGGGAGCCAGGAACCCAAACAAAACCCGAGGTCCTACCTGCATCTTTGGCCACCTCAGACACATCTTCGTTCCTCATCTCAGCCATATACCCCAGCACTGTGAAGATGACAAATCCTGAAACGAAGCTCGTCATGCAATTCACCACGCTGGTCACCAAGGCGTCTCTGGAGCAGAAAACCCAAGGGGCCTGAGACATTTCCAAGTCAGGAATCTAAGGAGCATCTGTCTCCAGCTGTGACAAGGGTGAGTGGGCTGAGCTCACAGGGACTTCAAGCCTGTCCGGGTGTCTCCTCCCCTCCTCCCAGGGCCCAGCCTCTCAGACGGGTTGCATTACCTTGAAGCACAAGCTGCTGTTATCACCACGCATGGCATGGGGAGAACAGCAGTCAGGGGTGGTTTTAAGAGATGATTTTGTTGTAAACCAGCACAGCACAGACCTCTGGATTTCAAACAAGGCTTGTTCTGAAGCAGGGCCTGAGTTGCAGCGGGGGCCAGGAGGAGGCCTTGGCCTTACATTTGTGAAGACCTCAGATTCAGACTTTTGACATTATGTGTAAATGAGGTTATAAGAGTGCCACAAAGATATCCTGACACTTTTAAAAGAGGACTTCATCATACAACTTTAGTCTGGTGTCCCAATGCAAGGCCACATTGCTTAGGGTGCATGTAAATTCCTTTTTTAAAAAAAAATTAATTCTATAATTATCTTACGAATAGCACAATCAGACTGCTGGACATTGCCATCTGTGACAGAATATTAAGACAAAGTTAACTCTAAAGATGAGGAGTGATATTTAAATCATAATTGGCGCCATGCTCCCTGTTTTGTCACATTTCTGAAATGAGATTTTGACATAAAAATTATGGCATTCTATGTTGGTCAAAATAGTTCAATCATTATTCTTTTTGTATATATATACATAAATAAATTATCACAATTTTTGTTGTTAAATACATTAACAGGTCAAATCTAAACATTGAATGTATGTTGTGATTTCTGTAAACCTGCTTTGGAATTTCTTAATTTTTCCTGACATATAGAGAATCTCACAAAACAGAAGTGGCCTGGAGCCTCTCTCAACCCCTGAGTGAGGCTATGGTCTGGGTGAGTGGTCAGGCACCTGTGGCACCCCTGAGGGTCAGAGTGTCAACGTGGCCTAAGTCTGGCCAGGTTTGAGGCCATCGGTTTGATCCCTTTCCTCCAGACCAGCTGACTGACACTCACTCCACTTTCAAGCTTTGCTTGGGGGGCCCCAGATACTCACTGGTAACAGTTGTTGTTGAATTTGTTGTAGCTCGCAAAAGCCAGCAGGACCCCAAAGCCAGGACCGAGAGAGAAGAAGATCTGGGCGGCCGCATCCACCCACACCTGCAACACAGCAGAGGTAAGGGTCAGGGCCGAGATCCAGGCCATCGCTGAGCACCAGCGGGGCCAGCGCCCTCATGCCTCCATGTGGCTACATGCAGAGGCAAAAAACAGGCTTCTCAGGGCTCCTTCCAGGGCTGGCCACATACCAAGTGCAAACAAATGTGAGTTCTCTTCCTATCACTTAGCCATAAACCAACGCAGTGGCCTCAAGTGTACTTTTTTTTTTTTTTTTTTTTTTTGCGCGGTATGCGGGCCTCTCACTGTTGTGGCCTCTCCCGTTGTGGAGCACAGGCTCTGGACGCGCAGGCTCAGCGGCCATGGCTCATGGGCCGAGCCGCTCCGCGGCATGTGGGATCTTCCCAGACTGGGGCATGAACCCGCGTCCCCTGCATCGGCAGGCGGACTCTCAACCACTGCGCCACCAGGGAAGCCCCTCAACTGTACTTTTCATGCTTGTATTTCTGGTTTAAAGCATCACTGCAGACTTGCCGCTGAACCCAAATTTCAGTTGTTCCTACTGTCCTATTCGGAGGACTAGCTTCAGTTAGTAAAAAGACAGACAGGTGCACACTGCTTTCCTCATTATCTTACCCCTGTCTCCAGGAGTTTCTGCCAGTTGGGTTTCAAATAGAAGAGAACTCCCCTCCAGGCTCCGGGGAGGGTGGCCCCCCTCACCAGCAGGATCGAAAGGATGATGTAAGGGAAGGTGGCTGTTACCCAAACCACCTGTAAGGAAGGAAACATAGGTTATCACCACATGAATGCTGGTGTCTTATTCTTGAAAACGTCCAAGAAAGAAGATCTACCTCTTTTTTTTCTGTAATTTTAGGAGGCAAGGTGGCAGAAAGATCACAGCCTTTAAAATCATACAGGGATCTGATTCCCTGCTTGCTCGTACTAACTACTTCTAAACCCACTCCCCATCTGTAAGATGGGGAAAATACCTAGCAGTAGACAAAGTAGCCAGTGTATACAAAACACCGTACATGGTCCATGATGGGTTTTCAGTAAATTATTGCCACTATTATTAGTTATGACACTACCAGCGTGTTAAAGGAATTTTTAAAAAATCATATAATGGTTCTTGGGATTGACCCATTTCTAGAATTTTCTAACCGATTTGGTGACGAGACACTGAAAATCATGGAATGTGTTTGGTGTAAAGGAAAACATGTCCCCCTGTCTCTGGCTATCCAGGCCACTGAATTCTGAGTTAGACCCTCCAGGGCCCCTTGGTAGGCCTGGATCAGCAGCCAGAGTCCTCCTCACCTTGCCAGATGTTTTGACACCTTTCCAGATGCTAAAGTAGATAACAGTGAAGATCAGCATGATGCAGAGGGCAAGCTGCCAGCTGATGCCCCCCAGGTCCTGGAGCCCCTTTGACCGGTGGATCTGCAGGACGTGGCGCCTGAGTGAATGAGAAAGAAGGGCCAGTGACGTGGTCTGAGCAGTTACCTGAGCATACTGCGTGTGATACCTCTGGGAGGACACCAAGAGAAAAAACGGACACAGTACTGCAAGGATCAAGTGGTCAGCAAGCCTCGGGAAGAGCTGGGAGGGGCTCTGCCCATCCTGAAGGAGAGAACAGGGCAGTCAAGCCAACCAAGCCTGGGAAGAGCGCTCGACCCAAAAGCAGACTTCCAGATCTCCTTCCTAGGCTGGGACCCAATGAATGACTAACATGACTGGCTTCTGGGTGCATGAGGATTTGTATGTGTGGGCAGTGGGTCCCTTCCCCACCCCAAAACAGCTCCCTTTGGGCTGCTATTGCCTGAAATTCCAGCATTAAAGAAAACTGCCTACTCCAGGCATCTTCTTCCAAAGGGTAGATCCCACGTATTAAGTGAATACATGAAACCAGAAACTCTGTGTAGTTTCAAACTATTGAAGTAGTGGGAGGCTTTGCTTCTGTGACAGCTGGCTGCAAGGAGGGCCCAGGAAGAAGGGCAGTTTTGATGCAGGGGAATAATTTTGGAATGTGAAGGTAGGGACTGGCCTGGGCACAACAGAAAAGAGGGGGATGGCGCAGAGACCCAAACTGTGGAGCACTCAAGGTGGTCTCCCAACTCCCTCACTCACATTTACTCCCCCTCACTGATAGCTTCATCTCTCAGAAATCCATCAGCCAAGAGGTGAAGAGCCCCTGGCTCCCACCTCCCTCCTAAGAAGCCAAAGCCCAGGGGTGTGGCCTGCCCCTAACAGGCCACCCCCTCGCTTACATGCACTTACGTATAAAATTCTTCTGCAGGGGATGTTGAGTGGAGTGTCCAGGTGACGTTGTCCTCGGAGAAGTAGTTGGTGCAGTTGCCAGTGTTCCAGGAGTTCTTACAGCTGGTCCAGGGCAGCTGGGCCGCAAAAGAGGAGATGAGGTAGTAGAGCGCCCAGGCCATGATGGTGTTGTAGTAGGAGGCGATGTAAAAGGCAATGATGCAGATGGCGTAACCGATCCCTGGGAGAGAGAGGGTGAGGGAGGCCAAGTTTCAAGGGCAGCCCAGCAGTTAGGCAGGGCATCAGGGGCACTGCAGCCCGGGTGAGGGCTAAAGGTGGGGCTGCCATTCATTTCATCCTCCAAAGACTCCAGGAGACAGTGGAAAAGTGGCAATATGGTAGATTCCTTATTTGTATTTGCAGAGTTACATGTTTTAGAAAATGTGTACATGTGCTATTAATGCTTTTTCTATTTCGTTTACTTTTAATTGCCATTTATTCTATTTTGCTTTTAACAATCTCATACTGCTTGAGCAGTCAAAACCTTAATTACTCAAGTTATCTCCCAGGGATACCTAAGGCCTAACTGATTCCAGAAGAAGGTGTCCAGCTCGACCCATTGATAGAAATCATCACTTCCTAGGAGGACCCACTCACCCACCCAAGCCTTTCCGTTACCTTTGAAAATCGGGCAGATTTTCCTCCATATCGAAATGCATCCATTTCGGTGGTACTGGCCCAGCGCGAGCTCCATGTAGAAGAGCGGGATCCCCCCGAAAACGGCCATGATAGTGTAGGGGAGGAGGAATGCCCCTGAGGCAGATAAAAGACAGTTTCACTCCCTGCCCACATCTGACTCAGGACAGCCCAAGTGATCTGGACACACAGAGCCATCTGATGCTCCAGAGTCATGAAGCCACCCTGTCCTGAGTGACCTCACACGGTGCTCCCCTGGTCTTAATCCTTTGCCAGAAGTAGTAGTAGACAGAGCTCCACAGTGAAGTGAGGTTTGGGAGGAGGCAAAGAGTACGTGGGAAGGAAACTGGGTCTGGGAGTCAACAGAAGAGGCCCTAGGACCAGTTCCACTTCTAACTGCCTAGAGGACCCTTCTCTCTGGGCTTCTTTTTCTTCCACTAGAAACTGACAGGGTTGAGGAGAACTGAGGTTCCCAAACCCAGCCACTCATCATAATCACTGGTAAGCTTAAAAACACACACACACACCCCAAAAAAAAAAAAAACACCCACCCACCCTGACCTCCTGAAGCAGAAGCTTCAGGTATGAGTAAAACAAAGATTTTTTTAAGTTCTCCAGGTGATTCTGATGCAACCAGTACATTGACCAGCATTTGGGACCCTTGAAACAGATCTCCTGCGACAACCTGTACAACAGCTGCAATAGTCTGTTGACTACTGCACATCACTGAATTAGTATCTTTGTTCATCTGTATCCCTGGCTCCAGACACTTGACTACTGATGTTTGGTTATACTTCCATAACTCCACGGAGCCAGGATGCTCCCTCCTGAGCCAGATTTGCAGGTGTGGCTGAAATTTGCAGGTAGTTTGCTACAGAATGAGAAAGTGCAGAACTGCTGCATCACTGGAGATGCTGGTGTCTCCTGGCTTTTGTGGCTGAGGCAGAATTTGGGTATGCCGTGCTGGGGATTGCTCACCTGCAGCCTGAGTTTCAGCCCAAAGGGTGAGCCGGCTGTGATAGTTCCTTGATAACTTTCCCTCCCATAAAGTGTTCTGAACCTAGAAATCTGAAATCTGTGCAACTCAGAAAGGTTTCATCTAACTTACAATCACACTGGGTAAATCTGGCTTGAGAATAATAACCATGTTGTATTCTCATGATGACATTTGTCCAAAGGGTTTGCTTGACTGGCTTTACAGTAGGGAATGAGTGTAGGGGAAACATCACCGGTGACCCAACCCCTTATATAATGCTCAGGCTACAGGCGGGTCCTCCCAAACTAGAGATAAGATGATTCCAACTTCTGCCCCTCCCAGGCCAGGAACGCTGGGCTTCCCAGCACTCCCTCCACCCCCCACCCTCCCGGAATAGCCTTTGCTGCCGAATGGACCCAGGTCCTTAAAAGATGCAGCAGATCCAGGCAACTCTGTGTCAGGTCATGGAGGAAATGAAGGCGACACAAACGAATTATCCCTCAAACCTCATTTTAGTTACCCTCCTAAATCTGTTGCCAGAGCTCCTGTCAAAATAAATGACTGGGACTCCCCTGGTGGCGCAGTGGTTAAGACTCCACGCTCCCAATGCAGGGGGTGTGGGTTCGATCCCTGGTCAGGGAACTAGATCCCACATGCATGCCGCAACTAAGGAGCCCGCGAGCCGCAACTGAGGAGCCCATGAGCTGCAACTAAGGAGCCCACGTGCCGCAACTAAGATCTGGCGCACCCAAATAAATTTTATAAATAAATAAATAAACAAACAAAGATTTGACTCCCACTTCTGGTCCTTTTCCTATTCTGATAGCAAGTCCATTGTCAAAACAGAGGCCCCATACCTACCTGCTCTGCTCTCTGGGGCTCCCATATCTATGCCTACAATCAGCTACTATTTTTGATAATCTGCAAATAAACTGCTCTGTAGGCATTAGGAATAGTAGGAGGAACAAGAAATCGTCTCTGGCCTCAAGAATCTAACACTCTTGTAGGAGCTATAAGGCATATCCATATATGGTTTGGTGCTGGCATTAACGTGGCTGGGTTCAGCTACGGATCACGCCCAGATTGTAACTTAAGACTGTGGACTTGAGCTGACACCCTCTCTGCCCTCACACGGGTCCAAAGGCCCAGCAGGGTCTGGGAACGTGGAGCCACTTCCCAATTTTTCCTTTCACAGATCTAAGCTCTCTGGACTCTTCTGAGCAGAACCAGCCAGCAGGAGTGAAAGAACTCAGCATAATGCTGATGCTCATTCCCCCATGTCTCACGTGGAGGAGAGCAGGGCTTGTATAATGCAGGGATGAGAAGGCGGCTCTTCCACAGATGAAGCATTAATGATGCTGAAAATCTGGTGAGGTCAGGTTCAGGAGGGCTTTCATTCAACTTCATGACCCAGAGAGCCACAGACATGCTGACTTAAAGTTTTGGCTTACTGGAGATGTGTCTTTTAGACTAGCTTGAAAGGCTAACAACCATGTTCCCAGATGCATTATCAGTTAAACAAGACAGAAAAGACATGATTTATTCTCTGGCCTCCCAAGAGGATCTACAGACCACCCCTGGGTCACAGCCTCTGCTTGCAGCCCATGATACTGACCCCCTCCATTCTGGTAACAGATGTAGGGAAAGCGCCAGACGTTGCCCAGGTCCACAGCATAGCCAATGACGGAGAGGAGGAAATCTACCTTCTTGCCCCAGGTCTCCCGTTCCCCTGGATGAACCTCAGCCACTAGGGTGGTGGTGGCAGCCGGGATGGAATGCTGAGTGTCTTCTCCTGCACTGGGGCTTGGAACTGCTG